>NC_059076.1:42860188-45260188 GCF_020497125.1 Mauremys mutica
CAGATATCGGGGTGATTAAAGTCACCCATGAGAACCAGGGCCTGTGATCTAGCAACTTCTGTTAGTTGCTGGAAGAAAGCCTCGTCCACCTCATCCCCCTGGTCTGGTGGTGTGTAGCAGACTCCCACCACGACATTACCCTTGTTGTTCATACTTCTAAATTTAATCCAGAGACTCTCAGGTTTTTCTGCAGTTTCATACTGGAGCTCTGAGCAGTCATTCTGCTCTCTTACATACAACTCCCCCACCTTTTCTGCCCTGCCTATCCTTCCTGAACAGTTTATATCCATCCATGACAGTACTCCAATCATGTGAGTTATCCCACCAAGTCTCTGTTATTCCAATTACATCATAATTCCTTGACTGTGCCAGGACTTCTAGTTCTCCCTGCTTGTTCCCCAGGCTTCTTGCATTTGTGTATAGGCACTTAAGATAACTCGCTGATTGTCCCGCTTTCTCGGTCTGAGACAGGAGTCCTCCCCTCTTGCAGTCTCCTGCTTGTGCTTCCTCCCGGTATCCCACTTCCCTCGGGGCTTTGGTCTCCTTCCCCCGGTGAACCTAGTTTAAAGCCCTCCTCACTGCAGGACATTATAGAACATTACTGTATCTTAATATATAAGTAGGTTTGCTTTTTACTTTGTCTTTCCTGTTTACAAAAAAATACTTTGTAAAAAAGTATTACTTTCTTGCTCTGAATAAACTATTAGGTTTAAGTGCCTATTGGTTTGATTGGGACATCGGTACATACAATTTCTCTGCCATAAGTGTTAATGCCAGGGGCTTAGTGCAAAGAAATCCTGGCTCACTCAGTTCAAAGTCATTTTGGTCTATTTGCCTAGGCCTGGTTGTGCGTTACCCTTAACTCTCCCACCCTACCACTATTCATCACATACCCCAAATAAGGGCCAAGAGTAATTTCAAGTATACAGGGCCTTCTCCACCAGTCAAATATACCAGTTTATAACAATCAGCACTATTGATTCAAGCTCTAGATTTTGTAATAGAAACTTCCTTATACCACGTTACTCTAGTGCATTTCCCTGTTCATAAACCCTCACTGGCACTATAGAGTGAAAAGATAAACAAAATAAACCCAACCTTTAAACAGCTGTCTCACATTCACAAAATGCCTTCACTTCCATTAGGACCAAAAAAAAAACAAAAAACCCCTCTGTCTTCATGGCTACTATTGTGTCCAACAAAATACCCCAGGGGAATTATAATGGAGAGACCTGATCTGATCTGAATCAGCACCTAAAATTTAACATGATTATCCAACCAGTCTCTTTGCTTTTCCAGTTTTAAAGGCTTGATTGTCTTTTACACTGAAGTGTAAAGGGGCCTTAATATAGGTGTAATATCTACATATACACTGCCAAAACAGTGTCAGGTGCCTTAATTTGAATGAAAATAAGATTGTAATTTTGGTTTTCATCTTGGCAAATGTACTACACCCTTAATAACGTATGGAGATTTATTTACACTGACAATAATAGAAAAATATATTTTAAAGTAACATTACTATAAATGCTATAGTTTCAGCTGGTGAAAGTAAGGAAACAGAGTGTTCTGACATCCCCAAATAATCCTGTTTTGCCTCTTTTCATTTTTCCATGAATTTTAAGGTAAACCTTTGACTCTGTTTTTAGAAAGGGGAAGGAAGAGGTTCTTTAAATTTATTTGTGCTGTTTAATGAGTGCCTAAAAGTGAAAGAGAAAGTTCTCCCACCATAAGGCGGGATTCTGCCATCCGTCTCACACTGAAGGCATGTCTATACTGCATCCAAGGTGTGATTTCAGCTTGGGTAGACCTACCCATGCTAACATTGCTAAAAATAGCAGAGAAGACACAGCAGTACAGGCTTCAGTGCAGGCTATACAAGCCCACCAGCAACCCTAGGTATGTATCAGCATTGCTAACCTATGCTGAAGCCCTTGACACACATCTACACTGCTATTTTTAGCCATGTTAGCATGGCTAAAAACTAGTGCGGGTGTATTTACCTGAGCTGCAGTCACAACTCAGAGTGCAGTGTAGACAGATGCTCAGTGACTCAGTACATAGTAATGGGAATACATGTGTCAGTACTTGTTACTCAAGATGAGCAAGAGTTGGAAAATCTGGTCTGTAATGAACACTCTTACACCAATGAAAGGACATATGTGAAACCGGCAATAGAAAGCCTAACTGAAATAAAAACAAAAAACAGGAAACAAAACATTTGCAGAAAGGAATGGTGCATGGATATGAAGCAATCAAAATGAATTTCACCCCTGTGGTAGGAGCACAATATCATTTCCATATCAAACTGCAGCACTGCTGCTGAAGAAATTGACTTTGTACAAAATCCACAAACAAAACTAGCAACCTAATGAAACCAACCAATCAGAAAATGTGCGCCTAGCATCAAAGAGCAGAAGGACATATAAACTAAAGGTCTTTTACTTGGGAAAAGTAGCCATTAAAGTCAAATGTTCCGGGGAAAAAAATCTCACATAGCACCAATACAAGAAGATGGTAATTTCACCACAAAGACAAATAACCATGAGTGGACTTTCCACATTCAGTGATGTAGACAGATACATAAAATGGTGTTTAAAATGTCATGATGAATTCCTATTAGAGTGATCCTGTATCAAGTGGTAAAATAAAGCAAATTAAGGCAGCAACTAGCTAGTCTGAAATTGTGTCTACAGAGACAGAGGTTCAAGCTGATATTGACTTTCAGCTGACATCAATTATGCCATGTTCTGCTTCTGGAAACAACTTGTAAGCTAGCTAGAGAGAGTGATGAGCAGGATTTAATCCATTTCCTTTTCCTGCTGGAACTGAATTTGGGATTTTGGTCTTTAACTCCCTGAAATGTATACATGTTAAATGGAAGTGGGGAGTTATGCATAAGAAAAATGTGTGTATATATGTTGTATTCCTGCTGATGGATGAATATGTATTCTCACAGCAACTAGTTATCTACTGTATTTTACTTCATTGTCAATGAATCTATACAGTCTTATTCCTTGTAATGCTGGTACACATTTAATGATGATATACTTTTATGTAACTTTTTCTCCAACCTCTCAGTGCTATAAAGAATGAATCGGCACCGCCCTTCATAGCACAAGGTAATAAAAAACATGACTAATAAGATTCATGATGTATGAAATCAGCTCTTTACTAGCCATTGACTTACTCAGTATGTTGCTTGCATAGATCCTTTATTGATCAATTAGCAGCTTTTACCAGAGTAAGGGCAGGCAATGGATACCACACAACGGCTAATAGGCTGCAAAAAGTAAAGCCTGGGAAGTATTGTAGGCAGTGAAGAGGGTTGTTTTGTTTCCTGTAATTGTAAATAACAAACTGTATTACTAATGCTAATGTAACACAATATTTGTTACTGCCTTGACATAGTCTATTTAAATATTCAAGAAGCTGTTCTTTCCAAATACTTGCATTCAGCTCCAGTCAATTAAACAGGGGGTTGTCCACTGCAGTTTGAACAAATTTCTTGGGCTACTTCATCACTCAGCGACCCACTGTGATTATACAAAATTTGGTAATGGTATTTATAAAGAGCGGTTTTGTGAGGTTGTCTTCCGTTTGTTAGTGGCTGATATAAGGGATTTATCCAAACAAAGGGATTCTGTATTCTAAATCTGCTGAAGCAACTATATCACCTTGTACTAGTATAAATACAAAATTTGATTGTTACTCTATACCTGTACCTGGGCACTAGGCTCTAATCTGCCATTTTACTTACTCATGAAAAGGCTGCAGTGCTGATGTCACTTGTTTATCTGGCAAACATGAGATCAATAAACTCCTGGGGAAGTCAGAACCCACACAACATTGCATTTTCTATGGAAGATTAGCTGAACTGAAATGTCTGACAGCTCTGTGTCAGCTTTTCACATTACAAAAAAAAAATGTTATTCCTCTTCCTTCACAGTCTCTGAAGGAAATGAGAGAGATGTTAAACTGTCAGACACTTACATCTTAGCCACTCATTAAACAAGAAGTGTTATATAAAATCAGTAATTTTGCCAGCTTGGAATAACCTACAGCATTAGCAATTACCTAGAAACATGTCCTCCATTACTTCCACAAGCTGTTTAATTTGAAGGTCAAGTCTAATCATTATATCCGATCATCTTTACCCCATGCCTTCCTGCATGTGTGGTGGGGGTTTTTATTATTGTTATTTATTATTATTGCTACCTCTAAGGATTCACTTTCTAGTTTCACTTGAAAGGCTGAGAGGCTTCAGGAACGTGCCTCTTGTGCTTTGTGATTCAAATCAGTAAAGAAGAAATTCCAATGTTTTCCTTGTAAATTAAAATACCTTTGTATTTATTATACATGGCTAGTTATTCTGATATTTTCAGAGGGGAAACATTAGGTGTTTCAGAGACTGAAGGGAAAAACCTAATATCCAGTTTAAGATATATGAAGTCATGATGACTATTAGAACTAGTTTGAAAATGAGAAGAAAACTTTGAAAAAAGCTTGCAAAAGAGAAGTTGAAAAAAATGTGACCATCTCCCATGACCACTGATCTCATATAAGTTATGTTTTAATTGTTTTTTCAAGGAGATCATTATAGAAATCTAGGTGAGAAAGTGTACAGTATCTGCTACAGGACAGGTTTTATCTAGAAGTATAAAATCAAAGTACTTACAATCTAATTTTACAAATTGATCATTTCAGTGTTACGCTGCTCAACTGTTTAGTGTGTCCTGGATACTGATGAGGCCTTCTAGAGTAATACTTTAGCTTATGCTGCATTTCAAGTCTTATTAATTTTGCTACCATTTCCAAGTAGAGGCATCACAATGTTTTCTCGTGATGTATAACAGCATTCAGATGATCTTACAATTGTTGCATAAATCTCTAGAACATGGTAGAGACTCTCTTCCAGTTCTGAAAAACATCACATTGCTTAGTTAATGGCCATATTTACTTGGAATTTGCCTTCCTCATCAGTTATTGGGTAGAAATAGAGTGTGGTTTTGTTTTTAAAAAAAAAATCGTGCAATTTTTATGGACCAATGAGCATAAATCTGAATTTAACTTCTCCCCACAACAGTGGCTATGACTCTCACTTCATCAAGAAGGCCCTGTGCAAAATGTACAGTTAAAGCAAATCTGTGCCCTGTACACTCATTGGATCTAATTTAAACTTTGTCCTTATTAACCAAAGTGACTGGAAAAATAGAATATAATTTAATGAGTTGATATACTTCTCTCTTTTTTTTAAATTAAGATAAAGTAATGTCTCTTACAGGGCTCAGACACAAACAGAACATGCTAAACTTTCTTTTCTTTCTAGATAAGGAGCTTTCTCATTCAGCCTAAAGTTAAAGTTCCTAGGACCGGAGAGCCCTTTGTTTTTGAACAAATCGAGTTTTAAATAAGGAAACTAAGAATGTGTGAGGAAATTTGTACAAAGTATTTTCTCTGATTCATTGGCTTAGTGAAGAAAAGTTATTGAAAAAGGGCACATCCGGTTGATCTGGAGGGCTCTATTATGTTTGTTTTGTTTCGACAAATGTATTAGAGATGCAACATAAGATTGTGTTGCAAATGTACTGGGTACCAGAGAAAATGAGCAAGATGACAAGTCACATTTCTGGGAGATGTTGGAGGTGATGAAATAAAGGAACCCTGATTTACATGCTCTGGTCTCGCCTGAAATTATCTCAATATTGGGATAATTGGGCCCAGATACACAAAGGTATTTAGGCTGATTTCTGATGAGTTACATGGAAAGACAAGGTGGGTCAGGTAATATCTTTTATTGGAACAACTTCTGTTAGTGAAAGAGATGCTTTTGAGCTATACAGAACTCTTCTTCAGGGCTGACCTAAGAAAGAGCTCTGTGTCTCTCTCTTGAAAGCTTGTCTCACTCTTTCACCAAGAGAAGTTGGTCCAATAAAAGCCATTACCTCACCCACATTCTCTCTCTAATATCTGGGGACTGACATGGCTAAAACAACACTGCATACAACGATTTCAATGACAGTTTGGAACATAAATACCTTTGTTAATCTAGGAGGAATGAATCTGGCTTTTCAATACCAGGTACTCTGGGATATTATACATTGGGGGCACTTAAACTCTAAGGAATGTAACAAGAATAATTGGATGCAAATTTGCTGTATTTTATATGTGGCTTATTCATGATGATAAAGCCTCTTTGCATCGCATTTTATAATGATTTTGTCTCTGAATATATTGCACAGCAATAAAAATAAAATTGGGAGAAATAATAAACTGAATTTATTTTCACAGTTTCTAAGGGGAAAATGTAGAGGTAGCAAGCATTTCTGCACAGGGAAAGGGAGATCTGCCCAGACAGAGTCCCTGTGATGAAAGTCTGACAAGAACAGGCTTTCTGTTACGATTCTAGTACTTCTGCCTTGTGTTTGGGTCAGAAATATCTTGGCAGCAGTCTTTCTGATAGTGTGTCAGCACTTCATCCAGCTGGAACAAACAAGCGCACAGTTGTTCACAACTGGAAAATAGTGATGATAATGAAAAGCTGTGCAAACACTTTTAAACATTCAAAAAGCTTTGATTTGGGTTACGGTTTGGGTGAAAATTTATTCTTATTATATCCAAACCAGTTCAACCTACTTTATTCTGATGCAAGAATGATTGAGCATTTGTGAATGAGAGACTGTGGCAATTCAGCAGTAAGAATGTGGATGAATAATAAGTAGTCAAGGTCCTTTTTTTAACCTCCCTTTGAGACCTACTGTATTCTCTTTTCTTCCTGAGTTTTTGTGTGTTTTCCCTGGTAGTAGAGAAAAAATGAAACAGTAACAAAAAAAATATGCTAACACTGTAAGAAAGAAAGATAGATATGTGGGGAAATATTTTATTTATTACGTGAAAGAATATTCTATATACATTTAAAATGACTTATTAGGTAATCTAGCCCATCTTCATGCCAATGCACAATTATTTCCTAAAATCCATTTTTGGTGTTTTACAGTCTTGTGTAAAATTTTCCAAGCATTGTGGCTTCTATCATTTCCCTTTAGAAATTATTTCTCTGTTAGGAGGCTTTTTCTGAAAATTAGCCTACATTTTCATTTCTTGTTTTCATTCTATTTTTTATTTAAACTTTGTTCCATTATTACTAGGTATATCCCAGGAGAACCAGTACCTCTTACTGCTGCTGACCTGCTGTGTGTCTTTGGATAAGTCATTTGACCTTTGTGTTTGTTTCCCCACCTGTAAAATGGGGACAGTAATATTTCCCTGTGTCACAGGGAGGCTGAGTTTAAATGAATTAATGTTTGTAAAGGGATTTCAGAGCCTCAGACAATGTGTTTAAAAAATGAAAAAAGTCTTATATAAATAAAGATCAGCGGGTCCTGGCGAGACACAGGAAAAGACCTGATAACAAATAGATCTTTTTTTTAATGAATCACATTTAGGATTTTTTTTTAAACTTGGGAAATAAAAGAGCTAAGTGCTTCCTATTTCTTCTGGATTTTGTTTGGATTGAAACTCAGAAGGTGAAATGAAAATAAATGTATTGTTTAACTACACGACCTCTTATAGTAGACAGAGTCATTTGAACTCCCTCCTGAAATAGAGGCAGTTCATACATACTGTATACATAACAGCAACAGTTGCCAAATGATTTTTAAAGGGGCAAGGTGTCCCCATAAGTTTGGAAAATCTCTTCTTACATCAACGTAGATGTTTATACGAGGATCAAAGAGGAAGCCTTCCTACATTTACCCTATGGACATATTACTCTGTAATTGTCCATTACAGATCATTTTGACCTCGCCTTCACAAATAACACAAGGAGAATCACATATAATTTTCACCCTGAGGAGAATGGAGAAGGAACCGCAGCTTTAATTTAATTTAATTTTAGTCACATTGTTTAAATTTATCATTAGAAGGCACTCTGATACTTTATGGTATGGTAAGCTCACATCTTCCTCTCAAGCAGATAGTATGGCCAGACTAGAGATGGATATTGGAATAGATGGACCATTATTCTGATTCTATATGTGATTCTTATTAGAAGGGCATATGTGTGAGAGAGAATGAATAAACCTCACTGGATGAGCATCCACGTTCAGACCGCTGATGCAAGAGGACACTGCTATTACATCACCATTTATCGAAGAAAAGGTTTAGGATTCTGTATAGACTGATCTACCTATTGTAATTGTTATCATTACTGACTTCTGAGTACAACTTTACAAGTAGTGTGGTCAGTAATAATTTCACAATCTTACATAGCTTCTGTGCAAAGCTAGGTGAAACAGTCCCATTTCATATGTTTTGTTTTGAATTTGGGATTGTGAACCCCCAAACTAAGAAAAAAGTTTCCATGAGCCCCTGCAAGGCAAAACCGCAGTCTCATACAGTGGCATGAATGTTTAGGAGTTTTGGCAAATATGGTATGGTATGGTATGGTGTACTTACCCCTTAAGGAAGCCTGGGCACAGTCAAGGATCACCCTACCCCATCCTGGGACAGAGCTATTTTAACAGTAAGAGGAAGCTGAATAGGAGAGAGGAGGCTAGAAGCCATATAGGTTGCGGTGCCTCAGGCTACAGGGACTAGCCTGACTCAGTATGCTTACATTATATCTGAGAGCATGACTCCCAGCCAGGGAGATAGTCATTCTAATGTATTTCAGGCTAGCACACTTAAAAAAGCAGTATGGAAGTTGTGGCTCCAGCAAAGATTCAGGCTAGCCACTTGAACTCAGACCCAGGGGACTTGAGAGACTGTCTGCCTTGCCTGGGAGGCCTGCTTCCAGATGCACCCACTGGGACCAGAGACTTTGTTTGCTGACTCTACATTTGGGAGCTCTGAATCAGGACCCTGAGGTAAGGGCCTTATGAATTATATTAAAACTGCTCTTTTCCTGAGACCTTTTAAAGGGGACATATGTTTGGTTTTGGTGTCTCCTCCACACACACACCTTATTTGAATCATCTATATGTGGGTTTAAGAATAGAGGCCTTAGAGGGACAGTAATAGACTGAAAGCTCCTGGAAAATTCAAGAGCACCTTTCCCAGATTTCACAACTTTGCTAAACAAGTGTGCTATAGCAGGTGTTCCTCATAGGGCTATATCTCTCTAAAATATCAGTGGAGAAAGGGGGGACTATTGCCAGCCAGGTGTGCCATTAGCACGCCATACTCAGAAGTTTCTGGAATTGGGTGTGGTAGTTTTGGGAATGCTCAATAGGTTGTTGGACTTGTTCCAGGAGGGCAAGCAATCAGTGCAGCTGTGTTATAAAAGGCCATGTGACCTGCATGGGTTGGGAGAAGCTGAGCCCCATAAGCAGAAAGCAGGCTGTTTCTCTCTACTGCTGAAGCATTTTGTGGCAGGGTTTTTAAAAGCTATATACTTAAACTGTGTGGTTGGTTAATTAGCTTTAACTGAATGATTTCTGCAGAGGAGGAAAAAGATCTGTATAGATTCCAGCTGAAGTTTTCTACAAGCAAGTAGAGGGAAGGTGTTGCTGCAGTACATTTGAATCAGTAGCCTGTATAGATTTTGGTGAGCAACTGAGACTCAGTTGAACTCACCTGAAGCTTTTGGGAACTCTGAGTTTCTTCTCATTGTTTCTGTGGGGGACTGACCTATTTAGATTTAATTGGTTTATGTTTATGCATAACTAACTGCAGATAATGTATGTGGATTATAAAGTAGCCATGTTATGTTGTAGAAACTATTTAAAAAAACACAATGTGATTACTATAAATGCAGGTGGATGCAGTGGGAAGGGCCCATATAGATAAGACAGTAACCAGATGCAGATTCTGCTGTTCCTGCCAAACATTGGTTTGTTTTACTCTTTGTCCCTTATTCAGGAAAGGTGCTCAGTCATCTGCTTAGTGTTAAAGTCCCATCTTAAAATCTCTCCTGCTCAGCAAATATGGAATTGTTTTCTAATAATGGTATAACTTTCCCTCCTGGAGTGAAATATTTGAAAGGTGGCTCTGGGTAGAATATCTCTGTGGAGTTCCATAAGAGAACCCTCCTCTGACCTATTGGAGAGGCATGTTTTATCCCACTACAGAATGGGCCACAGGACACCCCCCCAAACCTGATGGATACCCAGAGATCCTGTGTGTCCAGCTTTGGTCCTTGGCACTGCCCCCACCATGCATTTCTGCTGCCACATTAGTAGGGTCTCCCCTAGCTGTGGTGTCATGATCACGCATGATCATACTGTGGAGGGGCTCCTTGGAAAAGATGATACAATCTGAGACTGCTCAGGGTATGAGGTGGGTGGGTGTATGTTCTCCCACCCAATGCTCATCTTGCTTAGACCTCTTCCTGGTCTGTCCCCTTCCACTGTACAGACCCATGGCATATACTCCATAGGGTTGATAATAATGAGGAAAAATATTGAAATAGTCACCTGACAGCCCTTCCCTTCTACCCCTGTGGGAGTGCAGTCATCTGTACACAGGTCTTGGCAGGTACAACCTAGGCCTTTAATAATAGAACAATAATGATAAATAACATCTATCACCATGAATAGAGTTGGCCAAAAAAATTGAAACTTCACCCTTTTTAAAAAAAAATCTTAATAGTTTTAAAACAGCCTATATTGGGGTAAAAGTGTTTCAAGAAATGGAAATTTTGGGGAAATACCTTCTACCACTTTCAACAGGCACTAATCACAAAAGGCCAGAAACTGGCTTTGTTGATATGGGGAAAGTGGTGGACGTGGGGATTACAGTGGATGAGATGCTGGCTATGAGTCAGCAACAAGTGCCCTTGTTGCCAAGAAGGCTAACAGCATATTGGGCTGCATTAGTAGGAACATTGCCAGCAGACTGAGGGAAGTGACTATTCCCCTCTATTTGGCACTGGTGAGGCCACATCTCAAGTATTGCATCCAGTTTTGGACCCCCCACTACAGAAAGGATGTGGACAAATTGGAGGGAGTCCAGCAGAGGGCAACAAAATGATCAGGGGGCTGGGGCACATGACTTATGAGGAGAGGCTGAGAGAACTGGGCTTGTTTAGTCTGCAGAAGAGAAGAATCAGGGGGGATTTGATAGCAGCCTTCAACTACCTGAAGGGAGGTTCCAAAGAGCATGGAACTCGGCTGTTCTCAGTGGTGGCAGATGACAGAACAAGAAGCAATCATCTCAAGTTGCAGTGTGGGAGGTTTAGGTTGGATATTAGGAAACACTATTTCACTAGGAAGGTGGTGAAGCACTGGAATAGGTTACCTAGGGAGGTGGTGGAATCTCCATCCTTAGAGGTTTTTAAGGCCTGTCTTGACAAAGCCCTAGCTGGGATGATTTAGTTGGTGTTGGTTCTGCTTTGACCAGGGGGTTGGACTAGATGACCTCCTGAGGTCTCTTCCAAACCTAATCTATTATTCTACACTATAGCCCTGTAACCAATCCAAATTCTCCCTGCGGTCATAGGAGAATGGCTGACTTCTGAAAGCTGTAAACATCCTAGGCACATTGGTACAAATCATGCCTGTCTAAACCCCAGGAAATCTCTGGCACCAGCCACATCCAGTAACTTGCCTAAAACATACAAAAAAACAAAAAATCCACATACTACTATATCAAATTGTGTTTTGTATTTATTCCCCTTCTTCAAATGTAGTTTGTATTGCATTAAACCAAAATGAAAAGAGGCCTTATGCTATTGACTTCATATACTATCTAAAAGAAAAGCACAAAATATTAGTGTAGAAAGGGTTTTGTCGTTACGGCAACAATAGCATCCAGAATTTCAATGGAGTGCACTCTTTTTGCATTGAAACTAAAAACACTGCAAAACTTATTTAAATGAGAACAATAGTGATTATAACAAATAGCAGACATTTACATTGTATTGCTTAAGTTTGGGATCGCAAACAATATGATTGGTCATTTGGGCTGTTTAGTACTTTCCCTGCAAAATATAATTTTAAGAGCCTTCTAATAGTACATTGTGAAGTGTTTAAGCTGTAGCAAAACTTTGCTTAGACCTACTGTATTTGGGCTTATTACTTACACAATCAAACTGATAACTTATATTGCTCCCTCAAATGCTACCTCCAATAAACTTTTATTGAATCCTACAGTATGCCCAGGAATCCTGTACTTCAGGCAGCAGAATTATGTTTTGACTACACGAGGTTCTCCCCCAATCTTCCTGAAGGAATAATAGAGAAACTGTCCTATTCCTCACAAACTTGCTATTGTTGTGCTAACTATTTTTGCTTTTTCACAAGCTTACAAAATCAACGGGCCCATTGCTGAAGTTCTTGCTCTGGGCCAAATCATCCCTTCTAGGGAAAAATCCCACTCAAGGACCTGGAAACTCCAATAGTGCAGCTTGTAAGTGTCAAGTATCAAAGGAGTAGCCGTGTTAGTCTGGATCTGTAAAAGCAGCAGAGAGTCCTGTGGCACCTTATAAGCTAACCGACGTATTGGAGTGTGAGCTTTCGTGGGTGAATACCCACTTCATTGGATGCATGTAAGTGATTTTTTTTTTTATTCAGCTTTTTTATTGCCCTGCTCAGCCACTTCCTAACTCTTCCTCCCCCCCAAAACAACCAGCAGACTTAATTTTGAGACAATTCTATGGGTTCTGTGGGCCTGGAGTAGGAACAATGCAATTTACATGATCCATTTTAGCCAATATCTGTACTGGTTTCCTTTCCTCTGGGCATATATTTTGGCAGCGTGACTTTTGGGGCAACCCTCCTACAGCAAGCTATAATAAGGTTTCCCAAAGTAAGGAATTGGGACTAGACCTATAACTGTCTTTTCCCCGTCTCCTTGCACTAAGAATTTTTTTTCTCCTTCATTTTGTTCTAAGTAAAAGCAGATCTTGAGGGTGGTAATATTCTGTCTTTTGTGATTTTCCCGATACAGCTGACTTTCCCTTTATTCATCTCTCAGGCCTAGACACAGTCAGTCCCTCAGGAACAGGCCTGAGGCACTTTGGTGAAGCGTTGTGAGGATACCTGCACTATAGTACTATACCTAATCTATGGATAGGCGTAGGGCTTCCATGGGTATCAAGTCAAGATTTTTCACCAGTCAGTGTAACTGTGGGTTTTGTCTACACTACACACCTTCTAGTGATGCAGCCATACCGCTAAAAGGCACTCAGTGTAGCTGCTGTTTCTCGGCAGGAGAGAGCTCTCCCACCAAGAAAAAACTTCCACCCCCAACAAGTGGTGGTAGCTTTGTTGGCAGGAGTGCTCTGCTGCTGACAAAGCGCAGTTCACACCAGCGCTTTTCGTCGACAAAACTTTTGTCTTTTGGGGGTTGGTTGGGTTTCTTTTAACACTTCTGAATAACAAAAGTTTTGTCGTTCAATTCCAATGCAGACAAAGCCTTAGTCTCTTAAATCCCTTAGGGGTGTTTGAAAACCTGCCTCTAAATTCACTGTTCCAAAGTGATGGGACCAAAATAATTCCTCTTCCCCTGTGGAAAAATTTACTGAGACTAGGTTTGCAGGCAGCCTGCATCAACAAACACATCAGGGACTTCAGTTGTATTTTACATTGGCAGTATACTTTCTTTACTTGTATTGCTTTTTGGCTTTGTTCACCCAGAACAGTAACCCAAAAATAATATACAAGAGAGTCTATGTATGTACACTAAATATGAAAGTGCTTTATTATATACTAATAGGCGCACTTCTTTTTGTCAAGGGTGCTATTTCACACAGCACATCTGTCAAGCAGCAGAGCTCCTCAGCTCCACTTTGAAGCTCTCACACCCTGACATCATGTAATGACACTCTTGACAAGTACGGTGAAGTGAAAGTGTCTTCACAGATGAGTTCATTTGAACACATTTATAAATCCATCAGTGCTTTAATATGATCATCATTAAATAGGACCAGAGCTTAAAACAAGGGAGGGTAGGATGGGCTGGTATTGTCCCTGATTGAAATTATTTGCTTACGGCTAAACATTAAAGAGATGATTTTAAACCCCAGATGCCAAAAGCCACATAAGTAAGCCTTATTATATTTATAATATAGCATTGTGTTGTGGCTCAGCCAATGCTCCTTCTGTGTGCTCAGTCTATGTGCATAAGACTAGAACTGAGCCCCAGATTGCTTTGCATTTATTTTCTTTGGAGGAAATGCTGCTAATTTCTTTCCTTTTAGGACAAAGACAAATATTCCTTTTTGTTTGCCATCTTCCTTTGTTGCATTCAAGTAAACAACACCAAGCTTTTCTGAATTGTAGTGGGGCAGTTGCCCCACACTGGGAAGAGGAAGGGTTAAAGCAGGCCAGAGGGAATCTGCACAGAACCCTCCAATTAGAGGAGGGCTCACTAATTGGGAGGTGACTTGTTGCAGCAGCCAATCAGGGCTAGCAGAGGCCATATATAAAGGGCTGCTCAAGAGCAGAGGGCAGTCTCTCCCTGGCCCGCTAGGGAGGACTGGCTACCTTGGAGCTCCAGGGCTAGAGCAGAGCAGAGCGAGCTTCTGTCTGACCGCTGCCAGACTGAGGCCCTGGAGGAAGGGAAGATAAGGTGCAAGGGCTGTTCCCACTTCCACTGAGGGAAGTGGCCAACACAGACTGCAATTTGCCCCTGGAACAAGGGACTAGACTGGTGACTGCAGGAGGCCTCCACAGCGAGTGGCTGGACTATAGACTGCCGGTTCCCCTGAAAGTGGGGGGGAGACAGCAGAGCAGGGCACAGCCAGAGGGCTGTACCCTGAAGAGGATGCCGTGGTCCAGGGAGTGAGGTTGGTCCCAGAGTGGTGGAGACAGCAAAGCTGAAGTAACAGCGAGTGAGACACCACTGGAGGAGGATGCCCTGTAGAAGGACTTGAGCTAATTCCAGAATGGCCAGCAGGAGACTCCATAGTGGTGAGTCTCAAGGTCCATCCCATGCACTGTTTACATTTTCCTTTTTCTCATATTTTTGAAGGGACTCTGATAAACTCCACTATCTAGACTTGCATGCAACTTCAGTTGCAAAGATTTATTTAGAAAAAAATATTTTTATTTCACTGACAGGCTCTTTGAAAATAAAAATAGGCTCCAGATCACTTTTCTTTTAGAGGACATACATTTTAAAAAACCTCCTCTGGAAGCAGAATAAATGACAAACTTTCCCCCCCCAAGGTAAGTAAAATAAATATCATACTGTTCTTGATCCTTATAGATTCATTTTGTGAAGAGAAGCAGCCAATATGTCAATGAAACCTCAAAGTGAAGTCTAAAGCAAGTCAGAGGCATAAAATTTAACCCTTTCAAGCCCACATCCAATGCTCATTTAAATAACAGGGTTTTTTTGGCTTCATTGGGCACTGGATCAGGGGCTTGAAAGTGTACAGTTTTCCACTCCATGCATCTGATGAAGTGGGTTCTAGCCCACAAAAGCTTATGCCCAAATAAATGTGTTAGTCTCTAAGGTGCCACAAGGACTCCTCATTGTTTTTGCTGATTCAGACTAACATGGCTACCACTCTGAAACCTGTACGGTCTGTGTTCTCAGTCCTGGATATCTATAAAGATGTCCACCCTTAAACATATGAATAACATTGTCACAATTACTAGCACTGATGCAGCTCCACACTGGGAACCAAAGTGTAGACAAGGCTCCTGTCAGCCACAGAAGCCTTGCCTACACTAGGAGGACCTGCTAACTGTCACCTTTCTTGACATGCATTTGGCAGGTCTGTCACATTCCTGCATCTTGGAGGAACTATCACACTTTTGAGAGAGAATGCAAATTAATCCCTCCCCTACAATAATACCCTAGGGGAATGCACACTCAACTGTAAGCCAACAGGCCATACGTTCTGGTCCCAGTTCTTCTACAAACTGCTCTAAATATTGCACAACACTTATTAACTGAGATTGCATAAAGTCACTTCAGGAAAAGAGGTTCTATCCCATATGTCTCTAATATGCTAGATAGTGTGGCAAAGTAGATGAGACATGGACCTATTAGAAGGTGTGCCAAATTAAGTGGCTGGTTATGCTGTGTCTAATCAATGGCCCACCATCTACTCCCAGAGTCAGAAATATATCCCATGAATCCAATACTTGGATCTAGCTTAAAATTATCATTCAGAAGAAAAGTAAATGGAATTTTTTTTAACATTTTCTATAACTTTTCCTTTTGAAACTTTCCAGTTTTTCAATGAAAAACCCCAAATATTTTGTTTTTTCACAAACACAAAACATTTCCAGACAGCTCTACGAATACTAAACATTCCAGTGCTGTCTCTCAAATAGTTGTATAAACCACTGGTAAAGTCTCTCTCTACACGTGGGTACACAGTGAAGATAATAGCCTGAGGTTCACCACCAAGTACGCCAATTGTTCAAGTGGAAAAAGTCTGTGCCCTTAACACAAAGATTAGGGTTCAAAGCCTATTGATTTTTTTGGTATGAGGGGAAAACCTATTCCTTACGCGGAGTTATATAAACTCCACTTACGGTAGTGTGAGAACCCTGTTATAGTTGTTAAAATCACTTTCTATTATGACCCATTGTATTTAGCAGTTAACTTGGATAATAAAAATAAATTAACATATTTTAATGTTTGCATTTTGTTTTATGGAAGCTGTTTTGGTTATTGGGAGTGGCAACAATATTTGATTACTACACACCTGGACTAGATTCACAAGGGATATGAAGCCTTATACGTGAAGGGCTTAGCATCCTATTACTGGTCACTAGAGTCATCCAGTTTTAAATTTGAAGTCCTCCATTCTTGAATTTGAATTTTCAGTCCGAACAGGCCTCAGAGAAATACACAAGTCGAGTTTCTAAATGCATCTTTGCTTTTATGTTATAAAGAAGTTGTTTAATAATCAGGCTTTGTGTTGGTGTAACTTATTAGAGTTCAATAGCTCTCTTGATGATTACAAGAAGGAATAAAACCCAGTACCCTGCGGTGCTGGTTTGGTGGTGATATCAGGAATAAAAAGTAGCAAGAACTTATTTTAATCACTGAAGTCATCAGATATAATTGGGAATACACACACACAAAGTAGATCAGCTGAGTGTGTAGGTGCCCTTTTTTTACATAGCCACTTCTCAGCTTAGAACTCCTTCCATTTTGCTGTTTAAAAATAACAAAACACTAGGAACGCAACAACTACATTTTCAATGGTAATGATAACTCAGCTTCATTGCAGGTACATAGTAATTTGTATTCCTGTTCTTCTGGCTATATACGTAGCTTGATGAATTGCTGCTGTACTACTTTTATGATACCAAGTATGTATTATGTGGCTGAGTTAACAATCTCGTTAGAACCTTATTTTCTCCATTCCCTGCAGTTTTGTAGTTTTGACTATGACTTTGTATCATTGTATTAACACAGTGGTTTTTTGTGGTGGTTTTTGTTGTTAAAAAAACTCAAATCTCCAAAATGCTGAGTAAAATAACACTGAATTGTTGTCTGGAAAAATGCTGGTTTAATTATTAATCGGGTAGAACAAATTCACAAAACGTACACACCTGTACAGGTGTGTTTTTAGGGTGTATAAGCTGTAATCTGCAGCCAGTAGAGGATGACCTCTCTTGCTGTGCACATGTGCGCCCACGCATTTGAGCAGGTCTGAGGTTTCCATCCAGTAGAAGGCAGCAGGGAACATATACATACTGTAAGAACACACATATTTGATGATTGTCTATGACAACCAATCTGAAGGGGCAATAGTTAAATCCATATCTACAAAAGGTAGGGACTGAAAACAGTGGTAATGATCTCAAACTATTCTCCTGAGAATTCAGGTGCGTAAGAACCAGAAATGAAAAACTCAACTCAGATCACAGACTGCACAGGCTGGGTTAAATCTGGGGCTTCCAATGCAATCTTCTTTAAGTCCTTTCACCCCGTGCAAAAGTTGAATGCTTAATATTTCAAATTCTGGCTTTGTCCAATGGCTGATTTTATATATATAAAATATATCCTATAAGCTCAAATTTTCAAACAGGTTATGGGTTAAGAATAAACTGTTTTGAGGACATGGGTTAACAGAGTTAAGGATAATAATGCCTAGTATTGTGCACTGCTCTGCGGCAGGCACATTTGTTTCCCAGTCTCCCCATCCCTGGGACAAAATCAAGGCGGGGATTACCCAACACGATGAAACAGAGACCAAAGTCTATGAACAGATTTCAAAGCCAGTCTTGATCGGTCCTACTCAACTAGAAGAATGATGTCTGGGATACAAGGCCTTGAGTGAAGATGAGAAGTGTAAAGGGATTAAAAATTGAGGAATTGATAGAACTGCACCAGGGCTGCAGAAGTCATCTTTAGAAAAATAAGAAACGGAGTTAGTTTTGCCCTTTAATACAGGAGAATGCTGATTATAAGTTTTATGCTTATCTTGGATTAATATAATGTTTGCAGTTATACTTCATATCTGTATTGTATTTAAACTGGTAATGCAGGATTGGTGGATAAATAAGGTGCCTGCACCACTGTAAATTGACAAGCAAGGGAGGGGCAGTGTAAAAGCACCTGCTTGCTATCATATGCATAAATTTTAAATTATTTTTGTAATAACTGTCTGGGGAAGAGTTCTTGAATGAACCCCCAGAACTCCTTTTGGGACAAGCTGTGATAGTATAAAGAATTTTAATTTACTGTTAAAGGTTAATTGATTATGACAGTGAAATCTTTTAGTTTTATTTTCCTTATAGACATTCTACATACACCATTAACTTATGGAAAAATGTATTTACCAGCATGAATCTCCATTGGAAACTTGGGATCTCCTAAGGAGAGAGAGAGAGAGAGAGAGAGAGAGGTCTTACTCCCTTGACTGTAGCAGAGAGCCACTCTGTGAAAGCTACTCTGACTAGTAGCGGGAATAGCCTTTGAGGCCTTAACACACCAATTGATTAATACACTGTAGACTGCACACTAACTTGCATACACATTCTAGATTTAATAACAGTTCAAATATGGCTCATTTTGGTTATTTTCTTTGCCACCTCAGTTCAAGCACACCCTATCAAGGCCTTCCTGTGCACAATCAACTGGGCAGACAGGGATGTCATTGTCTTTAACAAATAATTTTAAAATAAAACCCTGTTGAATTCACAGGATCCACACTCTGGCATTGTTAGACGACAGTAACATACCTCCCATGGATATCACTGGCTCTCATTCTTGAGGTCATCCACAATGCTGCTGACAGTGCTTCTGTGCTAATGGAAGTAACAAGTGCCTGCCCAGTCACTGACAATGAACTATACTTGGAAAAGCAAATATGGGCTTCAGTTAGTAGATCCATGACAGCTGAGGAATGGGCTCCTGCAAAAGCAATGCCTTGAGAATAAGTGACCATGTAATAAGAAAGCCATGGATGTTGAGGGAGAGTAATTACTGATGTCAGAATAGAAGCAGACTAACGCGCTCATCTGCAGGAGGTTCAGGTCGCATAACCCTCATCCTAGACATCTGAGTTTGTGTTAACGGTTTCACTTGAGTTTGGGGTTATTTTTCTGTTGCTGCTCTATTTTATACACATGGATTTTTTTTTCCCAAAGAACAGGGGAGCTGTAATAGTAGCCAGCAGAGTCTGAGGATACTGACCCTTGGTATGTGACCAGAATATTAACCTTTTTGAAATACCCGGCTTCTGTCAGCTCATTGAAGCCACAAAATAAATCATTCAATCACTGGCAGCCTGTGTGCCTTAATACACAGATGGACTGATGCGCTACAACTATCCAAGAATAATTTATTTCTCAACAGCCATTACACAATCCAGTTTTGTTGTTCCCATGCTAGTCCATTTAGATTAGACACATGTTCAAATACACTCAGTGGAGTTCAAATTAAGATTTGCTTTGTTACTGTATATTTCAAGCACTTATGAAACTCTCAGATGAAATGGCCTTATTTTTTTTAGCACTCCCAAAACCTGTCTCTTCCATATGTAATCAGCAGTGGCAGCTAACACTTCCATCATTTTTTGAGCTTTCTGAAGTACAATGTAGTCATATGGACAGGTATGCAGAAATGTAGTTTAAACTACATTAACCTTAAGGCAAAACTGGGTTTCTTTTCCTTATGAAGTCACGCTGTAACGTAAGGAGACATAAGCAACCCCTGTGATACTTCTGCCTAACTTTCCCAAAACACTGCTGTGCCCTTGCTGCTAGTCTCCTGTCCTCTGCACAGGTGGGTAGAGAGTGGGAGGATGGGGATGGGACTGGCAGGGGAGGGGACATGGAAAAGGGAGAATAATAGCCCTGCCTTCATCTTCCACCCCAGTGCACCATCCAGCACAGCTGAGCTGGCGCAGGAGCAGGAGGAATGAGAACTGGTTAGAAAAAGATGTTTTCTACAAAAGAAAAAAAACTTTGAAATGAGAAATTTCAGAATTTCCATTTTGTGGGTAATTTTGGTTTTGTTCTGATTCAGAACAAAAACAATGTTTTGAAATATTGACGTTTCCCACAAAGTGGAAATTTCACATTTTAGACCAGCTCTAGAAGTAATCTATGACTGGTAAAGGGCTGTTGCAGATTTGCTTCCTTTATGGTACAAGGAAGGAGCAAATTATGACTGAATTACGATTCCTTTGCTGGGGCATTGGAGGGGTGGTTCTATGCCCTGTCTTTTCCTGAGGCAGAGATGTTCAGTCTGGCCTAAATCCGTATTTCTTGTAAATAATTAGGTTATCATCTTGTTCAGTTTATTTGAGCAGTGACTAAAATAAAGTTTAAATCTCTTCCCCTTCTATATAGTGTAAGTAAATAAGAATTTTGTTAATCTGCTTTAAATGGAAATCTTGATATTGCAGAGACCTGACTCTTTTTCCTCTAATTCCCCTAAAAGAGGACTCCACAGATATTTGCTTTGGATGTTGAAGTTGTTTTCGCTATGCCTTTTGTAGAAAGTCTCCTGGCATTAAATATTGCCAGTGTGCATTCTTGTGATTTTGTTCTGTCACTTTGCTTTCAAAAGACAGTTCCCTGGATTGCTATGCTTTCATGATGAAATTTTCTATCTTGACCCATGACATTAACTTTCCTTCTTGCTTCTCCCTATCATGATTACTTGTGCCACGCTGAAAGCTATTTCAGATGATAGCTAACAGGGTAACCTTAATCCACCATTTTCTAATGTCTCATGCATTAGAGTTATTTTTAGTCAGGGCTCTTTCTTTTGCCATATAATTGAAGAAGGAAAAAACTTCTCGAATTAAAAAATAAAGTAAAATAAAAATGTTGGGTTGGTAGTTGGCAGTTCTCGTGATTTAATAATTAAGCTGAGATGATTTTGTTACTACATTATTCTTCCCACATATAAACTAAAGCCCACTGTTTTCTTATTGGTAGGTCTTGTTGATTTTTTTTTAAATGCCTGTGCACTTGGGGTGTAATCTACTCTGGGTGCATAAAGTCAGTTATTGAGTGGAGAGGGGAGCCCTAGTTCCAGTGGCCCCTCTCCTGGCCCACTCCCAGTGCCTACATCATGGCATCCTGCACCAGATTAGAGTTTGTGCTGTAACCAGGCATTTCTGCTTTGCATGCAATGGGTGGTATGCCAGCATTTCCTCTCCTCACACAGGTCCTATGCAGGGCTCAGTTGGCCCAAAGGGGCTTTCATTGGGTTTCTGAGAAAATTTCATGCTGTGTGCCATGAGGGGCTAACCTCCCATGACAAACTGATGTGGAGGAATCTGCAGTAGAAACTCCTCCCAAAGAGATCCATCTTGTAGGTTTTCCAAGGGAGGGAGTGCTCTGACCTACAGAATTTGCCATACCTGATCATATTAGTAGTCTATACAATCTGGTAACTTATCCTTGGCAGAAGTCAATACCAGATATTTCAGAGGGGGTGGAGGGACCCTGTAATGTACAGAACTAATTTGGCTATTGATGGTGGGGGGAATTCCTTCCTGATCTCTTTAGTTAGCAGTTTATGCTCTGAAGCATGAGATCTGATTATCCTTAGTTTAGCATAATTAACTGTTGGTTGTAAAATTTATCCACAATTTAATTAAAACAGTCAGTCAGTATTTTATACCATATTACTTGCAGAGGGAAATTGGCAATGATATCCTTTATGCCCTTGAACTTGTATATAACTCATAAAATAAATAAATATATATGAAGCCTTGTTTACAGACAGATGGGAAGTATCTTATGTAGCACAGACGGGGCTATTTATACCTTCGTCTTACCAGGAGGTAGCATAAGAGGGACACTGCTCAAGCAAAGATGTTCAATCAGCTCTTATCTCCTTTGTGAAAGGCACAGTTTATCTGACTGAGGGATAATTGAACACATCACAAGATGACAAAGTGAGCTAATTTTATCAAGGGGTGAGCTGTAAGGATTAATTTTTAGACTTCAGCTATGCCTAATTTCTTTTGATCCTAGCAAAAGTAATAATGTCTTTCTTTTTGACATGGCCATTTTAGCATTTATGTTGCAAATTACAATTCAGGGTAAAATATTACAACGTGATGAAAAAAGGCAGAGACAGACTTTTACTGTATGCAGTCATTTTGATCAAAAAGTGAGGAAAAATGACCCAGGTTGTGAAAGAAGTAATATCTGGGTCACTAAATCAATCTTGCACCAATTTATGACTGTGCAGAGAAACAGAAAGGGAACACAAATAGTCATTAAATCCTGTTAACAAATTATATCCATCACTGAGGCTCACTTTTTCTTCAGTTTTAGGCATATGAATACCATAAGCAGCAAGCACAGCTCTGAGCTCATAAATCAGTTCTGAAATGTAAAAATCTGTGAGGCTCTACAGGGAATGTTTACAGAAGTGTTGTATTAAACCAGCAACACAGTTGTATAAAAAGTAGATGAAGATTAAGTTTATCTACTGCCTTCCACTTTGGAGAATTACAAAGGAATGTTATCTTTTTTTGTAGGCTGACAAGGGCAGGAACACAATTCTGTCTCTCCCTCATTATTTCTTTCTTTCTTTTTTTAAGGGGGGGGGCTGATTTCTGAAATTGTAAAGCACTGCTAAATCTCATCAAAGAACTGAAATGCCAATCTACCAAATTAATTGAACCTGTTCACTTGGAGCAATGATGAGTATTTTATTAGGGAGGATGTATGCAGGGCGAATTGCATTTTCATTATCCTTCTGAGTTGCAGGGAATTCAAGCTGATAGAAACTCAATAGATTCTGGTTACTGCCTGCTATGTTGTTAAAAGGAAGAACATGTCAAATCATCTGCTGATCGGATAATGTGTTGGCAAGAACAGATCTCTTGAGTTTACGTTATTTGTGTACAGTGTAGGAGTGTCAGATGTAAAGCATGTTATAGTATATCTTAACAAGGTCTCTGCTAAAGATGTTTCCTCCAGCAGTTGGTAGGATGGGAGAAGGTACCTACTGCTAACGTAAAGTGAATTATTCCTGCTTCCATTTTGTTATATGATGTACTCTGCATACCACTCTATGCTGAAACTGTACATCTTGGACTGTGATCTTACCATTTCACCATGGATTGTATGGTTTTGAGACCTACAGAGAAAAATAGTGCTTCATTTCATAGCAGTTTTATTCTTTCCTCTAAGCCAGTACCGAACCTAATGCTTTTGCTGGGGAATGTGTTGTTGGAAGCGCTGTCTTTCAAATTAGTCATAAAAATCCTTGTCCCTTTTTGGAAGCATAGGCGATTTAGCCATATTATTTTAACCAAATTCCAATATGTGTAATTACGTTCTGCCTTTATAATTCTCTGTGCAGTTTCACAGGGAAAACTATTGCATTTTTTCACTATTTTCTGATCTCTGTTGTAGAATAGTGCTTTTGAGTTCAAGCCATATATCGGCCCAGAAATGGCTGCATTTTGGTGGTTGATGAAGTGGTTCCTGAATATGAATAAGGCCAAACACTGCAAGACATAGGTGAATTAAATTTACTCAAGGGAGTAGTCCCAGGTGAGTAAGGGTTACTCATGTGAGTAAAAGGCATGTGTTGTGGTGATTGATGTATGCATTTGTAGCAAGAGAGGCATCTGCATGCAAAGGCAGCTAGGTAACTGTGCTCCATTCTTTGGGATGTTTTGAGTCTCACTAATTATCTTGCACCAGTGACACTTCTTGAGATCTGTTTTTTCTTTATTACATATTTATAGTTTCTTTTTTCTTTTTTTTAAATGTGGAGGTGATTTTAAATATACCACTGGCCTATGCTGGAGGGAGCCCTTGAAACTGTGGGAAAGGAACTGAAGCAAAATACAGTGGAAAAGCCGGAGCTGGTGGGGTTCCAGGAAATCATGAAAAGGAACAGAAGTATGGTAGAGAGGGATGCAGGCTGGCAGGCTCAGACAGTGAGGAAGGAACTACCAGGAAAATTCTGACACACACTCTGAACAAGATTTTGGACTAAACAACTGAGTCATCTAAGAGCTGAAACCCTCAGTTCCAGCTGTAAAGGCTAAAGGTCACCCTGAGAAATTCATAGAGCAACATAACGTAACCAGACTATTGCAGGTGCCACACACAGTGAAAGAAGCTGCAAGGCTGGAGCACACTCATACTTGCTGCTTTTATGCTATTCAGGGGTCACTGAGTATACAATTGTAGGAAATTAGTCAGCTGTGCTACTCAGGATTTCAGACTGGCTGACAGTGACTACATTCCTGGGACCTTACCTGTTGCCGTCTCGTGACCAATGAAACAGCCTGCTACTTCTGGACTACCACTTTAAGAAGAGGCAGTAATAGGCTTACATAGTTCTCATGGATGGAGTCTTATGTGCCTGGATGCTGCAGTGGGCAGTATTTTTATAATATTGGAGATTATAATTTTAAAACTTCCTATAGTGCTGGAGCTGGAGCAGTGCCGCCTGCTCCCATAGTGAACCTTCCAGGAGCCCAGATGCAGCCAGGAGCCTTCCCAGGGAAGGAAAAAGTCTCCATCTTCAGTGACCACTGAGGTGGGCTGTGGCCCACCAGCTAATTGTCCCTTCAGTCTTATTCCCCTTCTGGGCAGGATTGAGAGGCTCAGCCCCAAAAAGTTTTATAACCAAAACACCAGTAGTGGGCTGCCTCCCAGTCTTCCAGGAAAGAAGCACCTGGGCCCTTTCCCTTGGGCTTGGCTCCCCAACCAGTCTCTGATTTGAGTGTTTCTTGGCCTGTCCGTTCCTCCGCAGGGACTTCTCCAGCTAGCAGACCTGTCTCCACGACTCTGCAAGAGACACTCCCTTGGGACACAGCTCTATACACCTTTCTGGCCCATCAGTCCTGAAGTCTGAGTCAGGCCTCTCCTTTTAGTCCCTCTCCAGATTTGGCATTGGCTGCAGGTATAGCAGGGCAGGGCTAGATGGACCCAAACAACTCTTCTTAACACCACCTCTGCTGGTATGGGACCTCTCTGCCCCATCACACTTCCCTTCATCTCCTACTCCTTTTCCTCTTTCAGGGATTCCACTTGTGTGGTGACTTGTTTTGTTTCATAAAGATAATATCTCCTTTTCAAGTACAGAATCAGCCCAGATGCATGGGGTAAAGGAAGATTGCATCATAATGCCTGCTTGCTTTGGTTTCCTGTCACATCTGCACACATTTTAAAAGGTAGGAAAATCTGCAATTCATTGATCTAAAATGAAAAAATAAACCATTTACAATATAAGGAAACTTTCATTTTTGTGAAGACTTTTAGATGGGGGGGAGGGAGGAAATTACATTTGTGCTTAATTCCCCCCCTGCTGCCTTCATAAATGTAATGTGATATAAAAAATCATCTCTCACATTTCCCAAAGCCTTGTTAACTTCTTGCTTTCATCTCCCGGGCATCTTCACTAATATTAAAAGGTCTTCAACCTTTCTTTAAAAAAAAATTAAATTAGGAGTTAAATTTTAGACGATATTTCAATTTTAATGAACTGTCCTTGCTTTGCAGTTGTAGAAGGCAGGCAAGATAGAGAGGCCAGAAGGACAGCAGCCCCTGAATTTCACAGGTCCTATTTGCTGTGCGCTGCTGGAAGCCTGCTGTAGATACACCCACCATCCAGCAATGGGGATGAGACATGGTAGAGCGGGGTACAAAGCTTGTGAGGGAGTGTAGCCAGGCAGCATATGTGTGTGTGCACAAGTGCAAAGATGGGGTGAAGAGGTGGGTGTTGCTTCAGTGAAGGGAAATGGAAGTAGAACTACATGAGAACCCAACCCTTGGCAAGAGAGATGGGGGGGCAGGTTAGAACTGTGACCTGTTCCCCATCCACACTGCCTGAGAAGCAATTGTCCCGGACCCTGCTAAGGAGATTCTTGCAGTCTCACCCAGTGACAGACCTGGAACCCTGGGTGAAATTCTTTCTGTAATTTTTTGTCCAGACTAGAATCTAAAGGTGTACTGTTAGAATGTGTTAGCTTGCACCTTCTATTTGTTATTTGTATTACAGTAGCACCAACATCCCCAACCAAGATAAGGGCCCTATTGTGCTAGGTGCAAACACATAAGGACAGTCCTGTCTCTTTAGACAATAAAGAAAACGTAGGAAAAGGGAAACAGAGGCACAGAGTCTTGCCTAAAGTCCCATAGGTCATTGATAGTATCAAATGGAACATGTCTGTCATGATTCAAGTTCCCTATCAGTGAGATGCCTCTATTAAGTAACACATTCTAGAACAGCATTGCTAATTCTTGAATATATTGTGACTCTCAATATTTGGCATTTTTCTTGAAGACCCAGATCCTGTTATCAAGTGGTTATGTGAGAATCCTGCCTTTTTTTTTTAAATTAAAACTTCTAGCCTTCATGGTTGCAGAGAAAAGCTTGAAAAAAAACTGACCTCCTTGTCTTTTTACATGTATTTTGAAGAGTAGAGATATTTGGATTATTCCTTTCTTAAACAGCTGCTACTAACAGCTAGAATGACTAAATTAAATATTAGTGAAATATCTAAGCTAATTTACCACAATCTGGTCATTTGTTATTGGTAAGTAACAACAAGAAAGCCTGAAAGGATAACAAAGCAGGAATTTTTTTATATACTAGTTAGATTTCTCATTTTATGAGTAATAGAAATGCTGAGACTCTTTATTTTGCATTCCAGCTAAAATAATACATTTCTGATGGGCCATTACAGCAACCGCACCATCTGCTTTCTCCAGGCTATTTATTCCCACTTTTCTAACCCCTTTCCTTTCTTCCTTAAACTCAAATGTACTTTCTTAAACATGATTACTTAAGTAAACATCTACTGATTTCTTTTTGAAATGTATTTAAAAAGCCATAATGAATCAGACCCCAGGTCCATCTAGTCCATTGTCTGTCTCTAAGTGACCAGTACCATATGCCTCAGAGGGAAGTGCTAGAAACCCTTTAAGTGGACTGCTACAGAGTAATTTGCCCACTCATCGAATATGACTAGTCACGTTGACCTTGGTGGGAATACTAATGAGTTTAAAGTTGGGTTTATGCTTGAGTATCTTCCTCAGTTGGCACCTGGCATATGAGGGCTTATATTCCTTCTTTAAAAATAATGTTCTAATCCTATCTACAATAACTGTGGATTTTCTAATGCACTATTTAAAAGACTAGTCCTTTTTATTTTAAAAAAAAAAACCTCACTAATCCTTTGACTTCAACAATCCTTAGTAGCAATGTGTTCCACTGGTTAATTATTTGATATATTTTCTTTTCCCAGTTTTAAATTTGTTGCCTTTCAATGTCATTGAGTGCCCCTTTAATCTTGTATTATGAGAATGGGTAAATAGAAATGCATGCCTTACCTCCTCTAGACAGTTACTTTGAATATTTGTATCACAACCCTGTGATGGGGTGTTCACCCCACACTAGCCTAGAAAGGGTTAATGAAGCTGAGCGGGGGGCAGTTAAGCAGATATGCAACACCTGAGGGGGATTAGGTGGCCTAAATAAGGGCCAGATTGATAAAGCTGCCCAGCTGAGAAAGAGTAGGCAGGGCTAGTATAAAGCCAGAAAGTTGGCAGTGGAAAAGGGTTGCAGTGAAGGAGCCTGTAGCCGCTCTCTGGATATTATGGCGGGAAGGAAGGAAGGAAACCTAGGGGGAGAGGGTGTAGAAAAGGGCTCAGGGAAACTGCAGAAAAGTTAAAGATGGTGCAGACCTTGGCCTCTGATTAAAAGGTCCCTGAGCTAGAATCCAGAGTAGAGGGTAGGCTCAGGTTCCCCTACCAGCCACTGGGGACGTGGCACAGTCAGGGCAGTGAGGGAGAAGACTGCCATTTTGGATGGAGAGATTTTGATAACCCCTGGAAGGGGAAAACACACAGTGACCTGGTTGGAGGCCCAGGCCATGAAGAGAAAGTGCCCTAAGTTGCAGAGAGAGGCCAGAAGGGTGCATGAGACAGAGGAGGATGTTGGGCCTGGAAGGAGTGAAACCCCAGAGCTGGGAGGAGGAGGTAGACTAGTGATGAGTGGACCCCATAACATAAGATCATGAGAACGGCCATACTGGGTCAGACCAAAGGTCCATCCAGCCCAGTATCCTGTCTACCAACAGTGGCCAATGCCAGGTGCCCCAGAGGGAGTGAACCTAACAGGTAATGATCAAGTGATCTCTCTCCTGCCATCCATCTCTACCCTATGACAAGCAGAGTCTAGGGACACCATTCCTTACCCATCCTGACTAATAGCCATTAATGGACTTAACCTCAATGAATTTATCCAGTTCTCTTTTAAACCCTGTTGTAGTCCTAGCCTTCACAACCTCCTCAGGCAAGGAGTTCCACAAGTTGACTGTGCGCTGTGTGAAGAACTTCCTTTTATTTTTTTTAAACCTGCTGCCCATTAATTTAATTTGGTGGCCCCTAGTTCTTATATTATGGGAACAAGTACATAACTTTTCCTTATTTATTCTCTAC
Organism: Mauremys mutica; assembly: GCF_020497125.1. Classification (NCBI taxonomy): domain Eukaryota; kingdom Metazoa; phylum Chordata; order Testudines; family Geoemydidae; genus Mauremys; species Mauremys mutica. The sequence continues at coordinate 42,888,985 of NC_059076.1, forward strand.
ATCACTCATGATTTTATATACCTCTATCATATCCTCATATCCTTAGTCTCCTCTTTTCCAAGCTGAAAAGTCCTAGCCTCTTTAATCTCTCCTCATATGGGACAAACCTCTCTTATTCATTGGCACTGTTTAGTTTGAGGACAATCTTTTTTTATTTTTTATTGTGGACCACGACCCAACTGTGTGAGGTAGTGTACAAACACAAAAGACAGTCCCTGCCCCGATCTTGTGAATCTCTGTTCATATGGAAGTCTCTCCATCCATTTAATCACCTTCATCACACATCTCTGAATCCCCCCTCATTTCTTCTACATCCTTTTTTAGATGGGATGACCAGAATATGCTAGGGAAAAGGTGTATCCTTGACTTTATGTAACAAAATTAAAATACTTTCCATCCTGTTTCTTGCACATTCTCTGTGGGATTGGAAAGGCAGTGGCACTTGTGCACCTAAGTCACTTGGGTGATTTTGAAAATCCCAACCTGTAACACTTTTGCTCTTATAACTACTACTGCACATTGGGTGAAGTTTTTCACTGAGCTGTCCATAATATCACTTGACTCTTTTCCTGAGCTGTTGGATAACTTAAAACTAGTTCAAGTTATTCTTACCAATGTGCCTTATTTTGCATTTATCAACATCAAATCTCATCTGCTGTTATACTGCTCACTCAACTAGCTTTTCCTAGCCTCTGAAGCTCCTTAATTATTTCTAGACTTTCCTACCCTAAATAAATGTCTCCTCCGTTTCTTGGGCCCTCTTCCAGACTCTCTCTAAATATATTAAACACCACAAGCCTTAGGCCTGGTCTACACTACGCGTTTAAACCGGTTTTAGGAGCATTAAACCGATGTAACGCCACACCCGTCCACACTAAGAGGCCCTTTATATCGGTATAAAGGGCTCTTTAAACCCGTTTCTGTACTCCTCCCTAACGAGAGGAGTAGCGCTAATATCGGTATTACCATATCGGATTAGGGTTAGTGTGGCTGCAGATCGACGGTATTGGCCTCCGGGCGGTATCCCACAGTGCACCACTGACCGCTCTGGACAGCAATCTGAACTCGGATGCAGTGGCCAGGTAGACAGGAAAAGCCCCGCGAACTTTTGAATATTTCCTGTTTGCCCAGCGTGGAGCTCCGATCAGCACGTGTGGCGATGCAGTTAAAAATCAAAAGAAAGAAAGAGCTCCCGCATGGACCATGCGGACATGATCGCTGTAAGGGCAGGCAAATCTGTTCTATCAGCGCTCCGTTACAGAAGATGAATTAAAAAAACATTTTTAAAAAATCTCCAGACAGACGCCATAGCAGGGACTCAGCGCACTGCTGCGTGACAAGCATAAAGGAAAGCCAAGGAATCAAATGGACGCTCATGGACTGGAGGACTCAAGCTATCCCACAGTTCCTGCAGTCTCTCTGAAAAGCATTTGCATTCTTGGCTGAGCTCCAAATGCTTCTAGGGTCAAACACAGTGTCCGCGGTGGGTCAGGGCATAGCTCGGCAATTTACGCACCCCCCCACCCACCCCCAGAAGTGAAAAGGAAAACAATCCTCTCTTGACTCTTTTACATGTCACCCTATCTTTACTGAATGCTGCAGATAGACGCGATGCTGCAGCACTGAACACCAACATCCTTGCTCCCCCCCCCCGCCATGGGTGGCTGATGGTGCAAAACGACTGGTACCCGTCCTCATCATCAGCCTATTGGCACATGGGGCAGTGCAAAAGGGCTGGTAACCATGCTGACTAGCATCCATCAGGTCGATCAAGGGTGCCTGGCCCTAATTTTTCCTGGTAGATGGTACAGTATGGCTGATAACCATCATCATCATAGCAACAGGGGGCTGAGCTCCGTCAGCCCCTACCCTTCATGTGTAAAAAAAAGATTCAATTGCCCCTGGACTAGCAGAGGGATGCTGGGCTCCTCTCCTCCACACTCCTTACTGTCCTGTCTGGACTATCATAGCAGCTGGAGGCTTCCTTCCACTCATTTCTCACTAACAAGTCAGTGTGTCTTATTCCTGCATTCTTTATTACTTCATCACACAAGTGGGGGGACAATGCTACGGTAGCCCAGGAAGGCTGGGGGAAGAACGGAATCAACAGGTGGGGTTGTTGCAGGAGCATCTCCTGTGAATAGCATACAGCTCATAATTTCTGCAGGATCTGACACAGAGCAGCTGTGCTCTCTGATACAGTGGTTCTCTAGTACACTTGCCCATATTCTAGGCAGGACTGATTCTATTTTTAGATACCAAAAAGGAGGGATTGACTCAGGGAGTCATTCCCAATTTTGGCTTTTGCGCCCCTGGCTAAGAGCAGCCAGGGGCACTTATGACAGCAGCAAATGGTGCAAAACGACTGGTAGCCATGATCATCTTTTTACCAATTTATGGATTGGTAGATGGTGCAGTATGGCTGGTAACCATCTCTGCTGTCATGCAAAAGCAAAAGCATGCTGCTGTGTAGCGCTGCTGAATCGCCTCTGTCAGCGGCATCTAGTACACATACGGTGACAGTCACAAAAGGCAAAACAGGCTCCATGATTGCCATGCTATGGCATCTGCCAGGGCAATCCAGGGAAAAAAGGCGCGAAATGCTTGTCTGCCGTTGCTTTCCCAGAGGAAGGAGTGACTGACGACATTTACCCAGAACCACCCGCGACAATGATTTTTGCCCCATCAGGCACTGGGATCTCAACCTGGAAATTCCAAGGGGCGGGGGAGGCTGCGGGAACTATGGGATAGCTACAGAATAGCTACCCACAGTGCAACGCTCCAGAAGTCGATGCTAGCCTCGGACCGTGGACGCACACTACCGATTTAATGTGTTTAGTGTGGCCGCGCGCACTCGATTTTATACAATCTGTTTTACAAAACCGGTTTATGCAAATTCGGAATAGTCCCGTAGTGTAGACGTACCCTTAGTACAGAAACTTGGGGCAGCTTACTGTTGATCTTATGTCATGATGAAAACTATTGTTCCCTAACCTGTGCTTTCTGTCTTAGCCAATTTCTAACCCGGGCCAAAACTTTACTTCTCATCCCATGATTACTTAGGGTTTCTGAGGGAAGTTTATGCAGTAGATCAAAACTGCAACACTTAAAGTTATCAGTGATTTGTGTCTAGATGGTCTTGGGGATTGCTTCTCTCCCTGCCTGATACAGAAACAGTCAGCAAAAGCACTCAAACTTTGTCCCTATGTCTGAATGAGAGAGCAGAGCATCAATGAAGGATCCCTGATTCTGCAACTCCCTCTCTCCTTGGCCCAAAGGAGCCAGGCTCTTTTTAACTTCAGAGCATGCTTTACCACTTACCTATTCTCCCTGGCTTTCCCTGAGAGGCTAGATTAAGGATTTTATTTGTAGAAGTTAGGAGGAGTTTCCTGGTGCCTATTGAGCCATTTGATTTGTGTGTTGTTTTGGTTTCTTTTTTTTTTCCCCAAAAGAATGTAAGGCACTTCAAATAGTCAATAGGCATTTCTAATAAATCTTAATGCATGAACAGATTCAGTATTCGAAACAGTCCTGATGCAAATCTTCTCTTGCTTGTGGAAGTTAAGATCTGAACCCCATGCATTGTCTCAAACCTATCTCTTCTAATGTATGAAACCATATGACTTTTTATTAAAAAGATTCTGGAGGATCAAGGATCTATCTCTACTTCAGAAAGGACAGGAGTTTTTCAGCCTTCAGTCTTGTCAGTCACAATGCAACCAAAAGACCCAAACCTCAAATTGGATCTGCTAGGTAGACTTCACTGGAACTATGCACAGGATTGACAGGTTCCCTGGTATAGATCCAATGACAGGATTGGGGCGTAGGTGCATCATGTGACGCCCTATGGCTTCAGTTTGTCATGCCATATTTCTTAAATAATAAACCAACAAATGATGAGATTTGTATTACAAAAATATATTGCATTTAAAGTATTACCTTGCCTATATATGTTTGTTCTCTCTGCAGTAGCTTATACTGAAATTCTTGAATGACAGAACAGATGGAAACCTTATTTAAATTTAGAAAGCATGAATACCACATGCTGAGTTCAATAGAGCAATTCAAGCTAGTTTCCCGTACATGAATTTATTTAATGCTGGATTCGGTTTAGAATTTGTAGAATAGCATAAACACTCGATATAAAGCATTTGAAGATACCTGTGTTTCTCAGGAATGAAAGGACATAATGCTTCACTTGTGTATAAGCATGAAAATGTGTCCTAAGCAGATCAAATTTCCTAGCTAGTTGTCCAAAAGGACGTTAACACTCCATTATTTATTAGAGCCAATATGAAAGAAAGACCTGCACCGTCCCCAAAAGAGAGAATCTGTCATGGTTCCCAGGAAAAAGAAGCAAGGATTATCTTTGAAAGCAATCAAAGGAGAGAATAGGGTTTGAGGTTTTTTTACCAACTTGTCAGTAGAGTTGCCATGGGCACCAGCCAGGAGCATAAGGTTTAAACATCAGATTTCCTTTCCGCTACTGTCCTTTTTACCATTTGTCACTTTCACATTGTTCAGGTTTTTTTCCTTTTTTGTTTTTAGAATTTCTCTGAACCCCATTCCCTTTCACTTCTATCTAGTTCCACATCTCTTTATGCCCATTCTGAAATATTATCCAAACTGCAGGGACAGAAATAGCTTTATTTTAAAATATCCATAAATCACCACACTATTGTGGTTTTTAAAAAAAAAAAATGCAGTGTAGTTGTCAGTGTGTTAATATTTGGCCAGCAAAAACAAAGAAACAAAACTCTCTAAAAGAATGACAAGATTAAGAGTGAAACAGAACTCTGCATTTTATTTTGCGTTTGTTATCAGAGACCTTACTTGAACATTATTGTGCCTTGTTGTTTTAGGACATATGGTACATTTCACTTTTTCAGGGGAGAGGAAACGGGGGTGTGGGGTGGGAAATCCTACATCTGTAGTGGTCTCTGCAGGGAGAAGGGGGAAAAGGCAAATCCTACTATTTGCCGAAGATATTCATTGGATGCCGGCTGTCTAAACTGCACATCAATTGAATTAATGTATCTGGAATCTAGATAAAAGGTTAGAAAATACTTTTTTTTTTGTTTCCTTAATTCCACTAAGCTGGCACGGGACATCTGGGTTGGGTTTTGTTTTTGTGTGCTGGGTTTTATCTCGTGTGTCTTCACTGTCAAAACCCCAAACAGAGCCCAGCTGTCCATTTTTTAAGCCTTGCATTGTAGTTAGCTTACTTGTTAACATGTAAATGAACACAACCAGGCTATAAAGTGAACAATTTATGAATGGGTGGGTGTGAAATTTTGGTGCTCTTGTTTTAGTCTGTCTGGCTGCAGACTTAGTAGGGCAGCAGTACATTCATTTACATAACTGAAGCTGATACTTGCAAGCAGAAGAAACCTTTTTTCTTTTTAAAGAGAGCCAAATCATTCTGCCCTCATTTATGCACATGCAGCTCTTGTCCAGTTTCTCTTTGTTTTGGAGGGCACAGAAAAATTTCTAGTACTAGTGAGGTTTTTTTTAAATCATATTCTGACTCCAGTTCCACCATTTATAGCAGTGGTTTTCAAACTTTTGTACTGGTGCCCCCTTTCCCATAGCAAGCCTCTGAGTGTGACCCCCCTTATACATTAAAAACACTTTTTAATATATTTAAAACCATTATAAATTCTTGAGGCAAAGTGGTGTTTGGGGTGGAGGCTGACAGCTCGCGACCCCCCATGTAATAACCTCACGACCCCCTAAGGGGTCCCGACCCCCAGTTTGAGAACCCCTGATTTATAGTCACTGCCTGGCTGCAACTAAAGAGAATTTGGCCCCATATGTGCTTGTGGATTTGAACTGCTCCTCTGGTTCTTCCACAGAACAGCCCCATTGTCCTGTCTGCTTCCTTTCAAAAATCATTTTAAAGATGTTTAAAGTGTGCCTTGAAATATTCCTTTATAGCTTGTCTTTACAGATTTGTTAATACTGCTTTCAAAACTGTTAATGTGACTTTAAGGGTGCATAGTTAATATGACCAAAAAAACCCTAATACTGAAGTAAAGATTCCCACAGCATTTCTTTAACTGGTAGCATTGCACATTGTGTTTTGTGGCATACATTTTTATGGCCTAAAATCTAGGCCCTAGACTGTGATATGCACAGAAAGGACATGCCCATGTGATATAAACCTTTTATCATCGCCTTGCAATGGGGACAATTGCATTACTCATAAGTCAAGAAGTCACTGTACAGAAACTCAGTGGGATCCATAAGTACCCTAAAATGTTTTTATATATAATATCAGTTTTAAGGTATGACAGCTTGGTCTTCCAGGCCTAGAAGTAAATGCTTTGGGTCCTGTTGGAAATGTCCCAAGATGAGAGGGAGAAGTGATCAAACTGGTAGTGGATTTGCCCTGCCTCCCCTCTGTTCTCACAGATCTTAACCAGCTAATATTCTCTCTTCTGCAGAGTTTCCCATGGGACTGTGGCTGTCCTCTAAGAGTCTGTGGTAGCAGGACCCTAGTGAAATCATGCTAGGAGGCAGCTCAGGAGAAGGGGACACTAGCATCCAGAGTCCCTGTGGGGAGGTACAGGATCTCCCAGCAGATGACCTAGTATTTTGCTGATACCTGAGGATCTGCAGGGATTCAAGTCAGTCCCTTTTCCATGGTTGAGAATGGGGAACCAAACCCTCCCTCCTTGACAAGCTTTTTTCCTGTAGGTTTTTGTCTTTTCTTGACTCTAACTCAGAACAAACTCTTTCAAAGATTCAGGACACGAACAGTAAGCATTCTGACCATGATGATGTCTATTGAGGAGCAAGATATCTGTTTGCCAATGAGTGTGAATGGTTGGGGCTGTGATATATCCAACTAGTGTGATGTGATATTCAAGTATTTCTGTAGAGTAGGGACCAAACTTGCAGGCAATATCAATGGTGTTACATCAGCATCCTGAGTGATAATAATTTTCTCTAGGTTAGAAATGATCTTGCCAAGGGGCTTTTATGGTTTGAACAAACTGGGAGAGAGGAAACAGCCTTGAGGAATATAGCATTTCATATAACTAGGTGGTGACGCTGATAATCTTCAATTGTCCATCACCACCAATTGACCTCATTTCCTAGGTATAATTAGAGTATTTCTAGACACAAATAATATTAATATCCCTTTTTAACTGAAACAAAATCCTGTTGTCAGTTGCATCAACAGCTCCTGAGAAGTTTCTGATAATCACACTGAAGACCTGGCTACTTCATTCTAAAACCAAAACATTATTCATAATCCTGACCAATGCAGTCTCAACTCCAAAGGAAGGCTGGAATCTAAGTTAATATCAAATAATGCAATAAACTTCACGGAATGTGTGTGAAAACTATCAGAGGGGTAGCCGTGTTAGTCTGGATCTGTAAAAGCAGCAAAGTAACCTGTGGCACCTTATAGACTAACAGGCGTTTTGCAGCATGAGCTTTCGTGGGTGCATCCGAAGAAGTGGGTATTCACCCACGAAAGCTCATGCTGCAAAACATCTGTTAGTCTATAAGGTGCCACAGGATTCTTTGCTTTGTGTGAAAACTATCTGTCTTAAGGTTTTATACTGTCACCCATCAACTTCATAGCTGAGCTCCTTCCATGTAAAATCAATAGCAAAGTCCCTGCATGGAGTCTCTGGTACATCTCCTTTTGGGGGGGGATAAAAACTCTGTTTTGGGTAGGGCTTATGCTTTGCGGGGTGGGTTTCCTCCTTACAAACTGTATGACTTTTTACTTTTTTGTTGATTGTAGGTTGGTTGTATTTGGGGTTTTTTTTGTTTGTTTCAAAAACCTTAGTAACTCTTATTTTACAGGATGCTTGAAATCAAACCTTACTTGTGACAGGATTGCTACTAGCCGTATTTCATTCTGTTCCCTAAACCTAAAACAACCTGCTTCCTCCAGTGTGAGATGTATTTTTGATTTTTCTAGTTGAAGTCCCTTCTCTAAATTTTCTAAACTCTCATTACTTTTGGTAAGCTTTTTGCCACCCCGGCTCTCATAATTTACCACATAATCCCTTAATTTCACTCACATTAAAATATAATATCACATTGTAATAGAAAAATATTTAAAATATACATGCAAAAAATACTTCTTCCCCTGCCTCTTTTCTCTGCATCTTCTGTAAGTTAGAATTGAATCCTGCATGACCTTACTCATATATGGTTCCAATGAAATAAATAGTTAAAGCAGAATTTAGATGGCAATTAAACTTTGTGCTGCTCCTCTGCATAGGGAGAATTTCAGCCATGATGAGTAAGGAGTACTAAGAGTAAGGGTTTGAAGGATTAAGCCAATAAATTACTATTTACTTTTTGGGTCATGGACCTTGTCTTTATGTCTGTAAAATAGCATATATATCTCTGGCTTTGTATATGTGATTGATAATGTTGATGGTTCTGTAAAACGATATTTATTCTTAATATTAAATGAAAAAGTATCTGCCTATAAAGTCTTGTTCTTCCCTTCCCATTATCTGCATTTCCCATGCTGCTAGCTTGAAAATGCTTTTCAGTGGAACAAATTAAGACACAAGTGTAGCTATCCATTATTTTATGAGCCATGGACTTCAGCCCAGATATGTACTAAGAATAGAACAGATGGAAACATAACAGATTAAATGTGAATATATCCTAGCTCAAGTCTGTTGCCCTGTTTTAACATTTTTATTTTATTTGTAGTTTAATATTCTGATCCGCTAATTAAAAGGGACAGGTTGATAGGTGAAATAATGACTAGCACAGGGACCTTATAAAAGTGAAGATAGATGCCATTAACATCATACTATCCTGGTGCAATGAAGTGGCTGTTGGAAAAAATGATTTTTAAAATGAATATGAAGTGGAAAGTGATGTTGAAAGGTCACTTATTTTACTGCTAAGTTATGTTGAAAGTGGGACTTAGGCCCTTTGAAAATTTGCCCCATGAGACTTTTCCAAGGTCACATAGGGAGTCTGACGGTTAAAGAAACTGATACCTGATACAATTCCTATCAGTTGCCATAGGACAAGTCAGGTATCACAGTAACATGCAAATGCTATTGAAATAAAGCTAAAGCCAGTAAATTAAAAACACTCCTTAGGCTCCTATGGGCCAAATTTTCCAAGGCATTTATGTGCCTAAAGATGCAGATAGGTGCCTACCGGGATTTAGAAAAGCACTTAAGCAGGTTTAATGGGAGTTAGGCACCTTATCTGTTTAGGTGCCTTGGATCCTACTAGACATCTTTAGCTGCCTAAACAACTTTGAAAATGTGCCTCTCGGTTCAATTCCGCATTTGTAAAAAGGGGGTGTTAATTCTTCTTCCCCATACCATTTGTCTGTCTTGTCTAACTAGATTGTTACAACCGTGAAGAATGTACAATCTCTTACTATTCACCATATGACAATAGACTTACTCATATTGAATAGTACCTTGATGTTAAAGGGACCTCTCGTAGAGTAAACCTTACACACAGTGAGCAGTGTCTATCACCATCTGTATCTGTGTTTGTATAGTGCTTAACACAATGATGCCCCCATCTCAGAGGGGATCTATACGTGCTACCATAATGCAAAGAAGGAATAATCAGATTAACCGCTACATTCCTTAGATACATGATTATACACAGGTTTCAATGACATGATTGTGGCCTGGGCACATTACTTGCACAATCATGTATGTAGCTGATATCACATCTGAGGAGTAAGTCATTTTGGATTTTTTTTTTTTTAATAAATCACTGTACCAGTAAATCCAAGGTTCCTTAAAGGCCAAGTCCTGAAATTCTGCCTCTTCTTTCATTTAGTTTCTCAAAATAAAAACTGGTTAGGCCACACATTATTAACGCCTGGGGGTATATATTATTACAGTCTACTATTTTTGTTACCATGGCGGGTGGGGGAGACACATTTTTAAACCTTTGGACTTGCTACCTTGATAATTTTCCAATTCTTTGTTACTAGGCATCTCCCTTGCAGTCTTTTTGTGTCCCTGAAGTACAGTAAGCCAGGAAGATCAATCTGGCCACCAAAGAATTCCTCCAGCATAGGAATCCCTAGGTGGCCTCATGCCTGTGCAGAGAGCATGGCTGAATAAAAGGAGGTATGCCTAGAGTGTCTCTGTTCTGCCTATTCCCAGCTCCCAGAATAACTTCTGGTTTCCATTGGCATCAAGATGTATGTCAGAGCAGTCCTCAGGGAACCTGAAAATAAGGGAAGCACAAAGGTGGCTCAAAGGCATCTTTGCCCCTTCCCAGAGCTCTGCCAAGCACAGTTTGACTGGAACAGAGAAGTGAGTCCAATGTTTCTATAAATCAGTGTCACAAATTTAAAGTCCGAACTCTCTCGAACCACCAGGGTAGATATACATGTCTTTATACTATTGAAAGGTGGCTTGGGGAGGCTTTATCACTTACTTTCTAATCATAGTTATTTGTGAGATCAGACCTTGGTCTCAGGGTTTTTTTTCCAGTGTGACCCTTTAGAGGGTGCAAGTTTGAGCTACCAAAAAAGTGTCTACTTTTTTCCCCCTGCCAGTAACTAATCAGTAGCATATATTTAACCATCAAAGTAATAAGATATTTGTTTGCAGGCAGAAATCGGGTACATTACCATTCATGCAATAGGTTTTACACTGGCAAGTAATTATGGACACACAAAATGCAGGTATAGCTTTTGGGAGTGTAGCCTTTACCTGCAAAACGCAGGGCCGCCCAGAGGGGGGGGCAAAGGGGGCAATTTGCCCCGGGCCCCGGGCTCCGCAGGGGCCCCCAAGAGAAGAGCGGAGGCTCCCGCCTCCGCCCCTCTCCTGGAGCCTCAGCGTCTCCGGCGGGGCCCCTGAGCCCCGCCCCGCTCAGAGACGATCCCGCCCCGGCCCCGGCCCCGGCCCCTTACCGAGCACGTCTCTGGCGGGGCCTGAGCTCCGTCCCGCTCAGAGCCGCGTGGTGAGCGGGGCGGGGCTGGGAGCTCCAACGGGGCCTGAGCCCCGCCCCGCTCAGAGCGCCGTGGAGAGGGGGCGGGGCAGCTGCCTCCGCTCGGCGTGGAGCTCCCAGCCCCGCCCCCTCACCACGCGGCTCTGAGCGGGACGGAGCTCAGGCCCCGCCGGAGACGTGCTCGGTAAGAGGCTGGGGCTGGGGCCGGGGGGAGCGGGACCCGCCGCCTCCGCCGAAGCGCAGCCCGGTCTTCGGCGGCGGGGGGCCCCTTCTGTTCCGGGACCCGCCGCCTAAGTGCCCGGAAGGCCCGCGGCGGGGACCCCACCCCCCGGCACCGAATTACCGCCGAAGACCAGGCTGCACTTCAGCGGTGGGTCCCGCTTCGGCGGTAATTCGGCGGCGGGGGGGCTCCCGCCGCGGGTCTTCGGGGCACTTTGGCGGCGGGTCCCGGAACGGAAGGGCCCCCCCGCCGCCGAAGACCCCGGGCCCCCGGAATCCTGTGGGCGGCCCTGGCAAAACGGGAAGCCAACTGAAAATGTAAACTTAAAACTCTCTGGTACAGATCTGCATCATCCTTGACCTCAGATAAATGCAATTTTAAATGCAGCTTATCATAAAATGTCACCGTTTGTTATGCGGGTGCCCAAAAAGAGAAATTATCACAAAATGGATGGTTTAAAAACTTGAATCAGAAGACATTTTAGAACACATGGGGCAACAAGCTGCCATGTCTTACGCTGATATTATACATGTACAAAGCAGGGCCGGCTCTAGGCACCAGCATTCCAAGCATGCGCTTGGGGTGGCACTTCTAAAGGGGCAGCATTCTGGCTCTTTGAGGTGGCACTTTTCAAGGGACGGCACGCCAGATTTTTTTTTTTTTTTTTTGCTTGGGGCGGCAAAAAACCTGGAGCCAGCCATGGTACAAAGCACAGAAATCAAAGCAGAGACAGGAAACTTAAACCGGGAGGGGAGGAAATACCTTTCAAGATTTGTTTGTTTGCTTTTCAGATCCATATTTTCTTTCTTGTTGACAAGAAAGCTTGAAAGTAATAAGTGCTGCATGAATTAAATACATCACACTTGACTGCCTGGATCCTATATACTGGTGGAGCTTCAAGCCAATCTGGGTTCTGTCAATGTGCTGCTATTGATTTCTGTCTTGACGGAGAATAGGTGAAAGACAAATGATGAAGAGGGAAAAAAATCATACAAACTATTTTCTTATGTTGACTGTAGCATTTCCCCCATTTAAAGAAATGCCAAACCTGTAAACAAGGTTTTGTACTTATCTATCAATAAATTTAAATATTTTTTTCTGTTTTGACAAAGAAAGCTACATGTACTTTTCTGTCTCTTCTGGATTCTTGACAACAAACCAGTAGGCTCATTATTCTTGTCCACCTACAGAATTTCTGTTCCAAAGCATCATCAGCCTTTTTCTGTTCACATGGCTACTGAAACAGAAAAGCACTTGGTGATTTGGGTCCATATCAGAAATACATATTCTAAACTCAGATAACAACTGTAAATTCATTCCACTGAAACAGGACTCTGCAAATATGGTGCATTACCAGTCACTATTTCTTTCAACAACTTGCCAGGTAATTCCAAAATAACTATTAGCTTTGAAAAGTTCCACAAGGCTTTCCTTTCCTACCCTTACTTTTTGTTGTTGCTGCTGTCTTCTCCATTTTATATTATTAATAAACTTCTGCGCCTGCCTGGTTCTGGGAGGAGAAGTGCATGCAAGTAGGCCTTGGAAAGGGCTTGAATGGGAGACTTGGGATTCCTAGTGGAAAAGTTCTCTAGAATGGAATAGCAAATATATCATTGAAAATCCATAGACTGTAATACAAAATTATATCCCCATTCTAGAATTCTATAGGATGGCTTTAAAAATCTGTAGAAAAGGCATAATTCTCTAATGGAGGAGACAGGGCACTGGTTTGGAATGCTGAAATAAGTTCCCAGCTCAACCACATAGCTGCTTTATGACCTTGGGAAAGTTACTTCACTTCTGTTTCCCTTTTCATGTGTATATTTAGTTTATTATCTCTGTAGGGCAGAAACCGCCTCTCGCTATTGGGCCTGATTCCAATTAGGGCCTCTAGAAACCACTGTAATACAAATCTATAATACATCTTTACTGGACCCGATTACTTTTATATAGAAACCCAGTTGAATTGATCCCTATTAGTATCTGTAGCACATTTGTGTAAGGGATAAATTGCACAGTGGGACATGCTTTGCTGCTCCTCTGAGGGGTGTGCAACCTATCCTATGCTGCCAGCACTAGACAGCTGGACACACCCATTGGCTAGCAAACTATACCTCCCTCTGTGACACTTTCCACACAATTACTTAGAGAGATGCTAAAAATCCCAGGGTTGGATTCTGCCCCACTTATTATGGTTGGATGGAGGAGGAAGAAGCTACCTCTTCCCTCTCTCCCTACTCTCCCAATGTACTATGTAGTCTGAGTCAGGGTGTAACCTGTAAACCTCTGTTTATATCTAATGTCTTATCAAATTCAGATTATTTTAAATTGCCCTTTTAGTATTTGATATGTAAATTCCTTATTAATGTAGAAATCTACTGTAAAAGCTCACACACAAGTTTTTATTTTCAAAGGTCTGTACAAACATTAATCTTCATAACTTCCTTCTGAGAATAGGTAAGAATATTATAATGCTATTATAAGGGAAGTGTTCTGCAATGAATAAAGGTTTCAAAATAAGAAAGACTCTGTGGATTGAGCTAATTTGGAGTAAACCACTTTTATTCCAGAATAAGAGCGTCCACACAGAGAATTAATTGGGAGTAGCTATTCCACTTTAACTTCAGACTCTACCATTATGCAAATTATTTTTTCAGTGTAGACAAGCTCTTAACTAAAGTACATTAAATCTCTGTGTGAAAAATGAATTAAGCTAAACTGATTGGCACATGGGTTTGGAAACAGAATGCTGAATTGCAAACCAGATCATTTCTAGCAGTTTCTAAAAATTCAGGTGGCAGACTGACTTATCAGGTGTTTCTGCAGCTACTTTAACTATGTGTTACCAAACAAACTACTTAATTTCTACCAAATGGCCCCTGTTGAGTATACACTCTATTGTGGAAGGAAACTTTCCTTGTGAGGATCACAGTCCTCCAGGTATCAGAGAAAGGACATTAATGGAATAGAATAGACAAAGGATGCAGATCCAGAGCAGATTTATCCAAGAGAGCTGCCTCAAACAGAAAATATAACTTACCACTCATATCACCCAGGAGAAGTATTTGTCTAGAGGCAGAATGATGCACTTCTCTCCCAATTGCCTCGTTACCACCTTGGACAGATGGGGCCTAGAAATTGTTTTTGGAGAGCTATTCAAGCAGAATCGGATTCTTAGTCTATCCAGAAATAACCAGGAGGTGGGAGCAGGGGAGAATGGGACTTCTAAGTCCACCATTGTAAAATGGTTCAAATGGTGCATTTGCAGAAACTTATAAAATGAAAAACTCTTTTTGTTAAAAATCAAAGCTTACTCCCCAAGAGCAATGGAAATCACATGAGAACAGAAGCTGCATGCTCTACATGAAAAAAATGAGTAGATCAGCAACCTGTTCACCACTCCATACTTTCACTAAGTATTAGAAAGGAGATATACAGCCCCTGGTGAGGCATGCATATAGTGCTACTTCAATACCTTACTTTGTTCATCTGAAACTGTATATGGTTATTTTACATGGCGTAGTACCTTCCATCACGAGTATTGCTGCAAACTAGTCTTAACTATTCTGTTGGAATCTATGGGCCTAACCAAGAAAAAAAATGTTCTTTTAGGCACACCTTTCATGGATCCGGCAGGTCTACAATTTCAGCCAGGCCTTCAAGTTGCTTCAAGTCTGGAATGTTATGAGCACCCGTATCTCATGAAAATGTACTCCAGTCCATGCTCTGCAATAGAAAGTTCTGGCAATGTGAGTCATCCTTTACTTTAATAGCAGTAAAATTGTAATGTGGATTCTTCTACAGCTCTGGAAATTATTTGTACTGGCTGGCTCTTCAATGGGAGGAGTTGGGCCTGGAGGAGCCAGAGGTAAGAAGTTTAGCTTCAAGGCAGCTACTAGAATCTGCAGATCCAAGGAAGAACACATGCAGGAGGAACAAAAATGTTTCCATTTACACTAGGATTTGTTTCTAAATTCTTTAATGCCCTAATGATTTCAAATTTTCAACTTCTTCAGTAATGCATGTATAAAACATCAGTCATCTGCAATGTATTGGTGGGGGACCTTTAATAACAGATGCTCTGTGAGCACTTTTTTATCCAACAATACTTATGTCCAAACTATACAGCAGGGAGGACCTGTAATGAGACATAATGTAGCTGTGAGACAAGACAGCACAGGCAATTTCCTGATGGCAAAAGTGAGATTTAAATACTCAGAGCTGCTTATGGAGCTTCTGCTGAAGCATGTTAGTTTCACCATCAGAGAGAGAGAGATGCCTGTCAAGATTGTATGCAAACTGAATTGCTGCCAGCTCTTTGCCCACAGTCAACAGATGACTCTCATACACCATTTGTTTTATTTCTGTACATTTTGATCTTGTTTTGTGCTATCTTTGTAAAATGCAGGGTTCTTTATATTACAAGAGGGCACTTTAAAATTTATTGGTATTAAAGCAACACATACATACCCCTTTTCCCTCCAGTGTTTCTTTTAACTCATTACCAGAACTTTGTTCAATAAAAACAAGATAGTTATGATCTCCATATGAACTCCGCTAACAGTTTTGGGGCAGAAAATTAGAATATCTTTGGTCTGTAAAATAAAAAAAAACTTGGAGTAGGCAAGAGTTTGCTGCATGGAATTCATCCCTCATTGCAAAATGTCCATTTGAAACTAATCGGGGACAAGGGAATAGAGTTCGCCTCACTCCACAGCCCCAAGCTATAGACAGGTCAGGGTGCTACAGCTCAGCCCATCTCTGTTCCAGGATTTATGTCTCCCATATACTAGTAAAACTAACCCCACTTAGCATCCTTGTGGTCAGTCTCAGCACATAAGCCATTGAATAGGCATGGGGACTGAGCTACCTTCTAACTCATACTGGTGATGAGCCACATTCATACCTGTTGTAATTACAATAAAATAATTCTCAATCCACAGGCAAGCCATGGGGCTGAAGGGCAGCCCCTCTCAGATCACTGTTCCAGCCTCTCTGCTGGAATAGTGGCCACTGCCCTTCAACATCCTCTCCTCAGACTTCCTTCCATTTCCCTTCTCTGCTGGAGTATCTTAGAATCATAGAACTGGAAGGGACCTCGAGAGGTCATCTAGTCCAGCCCCCTGCACTCAAGGCAGCACTAAGTATTATCTAGCCCCTCCCTGACAGGTGTTTGTCCAACCTGCTCTTAAAAATCCCCAATGATGAGATTCCACAACCTCCCTAGGCAATTTTATTCCAGTATTTAACCAGTCTGACAGGAAGTTTTTCCTAATGTCCAACCTAAACTGCCCTTGCTGCAATTTATGCCCATTGCTTCTTGTCCCATCCTCAGTGGTTAAAAACAACTATTTTTCTCCCTCCTCTTTGTAACAACCTTTTGTGTAATTGAAAACTGTTATGTCTCCCCTCAGTCCTCTCATTTCCAGACTAAACAAACTTTTCAATCTTCCCTCATAAGTCATGTTTTCTAGACCTTTAATCATTTTTGCTGCTCTTCTCTGGACTTTCTCCAGTTTGTCCACATCTTTCCTGGAATGTGGTGCCCAGAACTGGACACAATACGCTAGGTGAGGCCTAATCAGCATGGAGTAGAGCAGAAGAATTACATCTCATGTCTTGCTTACCATGATGATGATTTGTTTTTTTGCACAACAGTGTTACACTGACTCATATTTAGTTTGTGATCCACTGTGACCCCCAGATCTCTTTCTGCAGTACTCTTTCCTAGGCAGTGATTTCCTGTTTTGTATGTGTGCAACTGATTGTTCCTTCCCAAGTGGAGTACTTTGCATTTGTCCTTATTGAATTTCATCCTATTTACTTCAGACCATTTCCACAGTTTGTCCAGATCATTTTGAATTTTAATCCTATCCTCCAAAGCACTTGCAACCCCTCCCAGCTTGGTATTGTCCTTAAACTTTATAAGTGTACTCTCTATGCCATTATCTAAATCATTGATGAAGCTATTGACCAGAACCGGACCCAGAACCAATCCCTACGGGACCCCATTCATTATGCCCTTTCAGCATGACTGTGAAACACTGATAACTACTCTCTGGGAAGGATTTTCCAAACAGTTATGCACCCACCTTCTTGTAGCTCCATCTTGGTTGTATTTCCCTAGTTTGTTTATGAGAAGGTCATGCAGACAGTATCACTTACTAAAGTGAAGATATACCACATATACCATTTTTCCCCCCATCCACAAGGCTTGTTACTCTGTCAAAGAGCTATCAGGTTGGTTTAACACGATTTGTTCTTGACAAGTCCATGCTGACTGTTATTTATCACCTTATTATCTTCTAGGTGATATCTTCTTGCTTAATTATTTGCTCCATTATCTTTCCAGGTACAGAAGTTAAGCTGACTGGTCTGTAATTCCCTGAGTTGTCCTTGTTTCCTTTTTTATAGATGGGCACTATATTTGCCCTATTCCAGTCTTCTGGAATGTTACTGACAAGCAGAAGCCAAGGACAGGGCACACCCTTTATTAAGAACAGGAACTATGTACAGAAATGAGGTAACAAACTTCCTACTGCTAGTGTGGCTGCTAGTGTGGCTGCAGACTTCTACTATCCTGTCCTGGGCTTCTTTGTTTCTGCCCCAGCACAAACTGTCCCAGAAAACCAAAGACTGTATATAGAGAGTACAGTAAGTGTGGCATCTCCACACCTTCTGGAGGACTTACTCTATAGCACAACTTTCCTTTTTGAGATCACTTTTTTTAAATTTCCTGACTGAACGAACACACTAAAGTTAAACAAACTATTATGAATAGTTTAACTGATATGCCTTAAGAGACGTATTGAGACATTTCAGCAATCTTCATGTTCTGTTGTATTGCAACCTCCTTTCAGGCAAAACTGCCTGTACCAGACAGTTCAGGGTCAGTCTGTGAATTGTTTTCAACTTTTATGTCTGTTCTCACTTGTCTCGGCCAAGTTGTCAGGTATCTTGAGCAGGTGCTTGCAGTTCCTTAATAAGATTTTCCCTGACTTGTGATCACTGAATATGAGTGAGATGACTCTTCCTGGATCACTGTAGCTTTGATAAGCCATGGCCCCTCTTGCCAAATCCTCACCAAATCTTTGTTCTTTAACTGCGGAAGAGTTTTTGCTCCTATATTGCAATATTTTGTCTGACTGTATTTTCCTAGTCTTTTCCTCACTATCACTGACTCCATAGTCAGCCTTTGTGTTTTGTCTCTCATCTGGTAATTGCATATTTATGTCTGTTGTAGGGGAGTACTGATGATTTTACTCATGGCTGTCCCAAGATATCAGAGAGACAAGGTGGGTGAGGTAATTTTTTTTTATTGGATCAACCTTTGATGGCAAGAAAGACAAGCTTTCGAGCTACACAGAGCTCTTCCTCAGGTCTTGGAAAGGTACTCGGTGTGTCTCAGTTAAATACAAGGTTCAACAGATAGTTTAGCATAAGTAGTTAGCACAAATTCTATGGGACCATTCATACTATTATTAATAGGCCTCTTCACCTTGAATGGTCTCTTAAAATTTGTCATGGGACAAATGGGGATTAGTGGGTTACAGTTTGTTGTAATAAGCTATAAATCTGTAACCCACTAACTACCTTTTGTTCTGTGACTGCTGGGGAGTTAATGGGCCACTTCACCTTGAATGGTGCCTTAGTTTAGCATATTCTATCTCTTCAGCCTTGTATTTGCTTGAGGAGTTCAGCAGGTGACTTTCTACCCTATAGTAATGTAGCTTTGTAATTTAGCATTAAATATGGATCTTCTCTTGCATCCTTTGCTTTGTTTGAACAATTTCTTCACTATGTGTACTATATTTCTAGATAATCCATTGTTTTGATCATATCTGGGATTAGATGTTTTATGATAAAAGTCATACATTTTAGCCAAGTCTAGCAATTCCCTATTCCTGAATTGTGGGCTGTTTGTCAGTTATTACTGTTCTTGGAATTCCAAGATGTGTAAATATAGATCTAATGTACCTGACAACTTCTTGCTGCTGTGGTATTTACAAGTATTATTATTTCAGGGAAATTGGTAAAGAAGTCCATTCTAACCAGGTGAACATGTCAGTTCTAATTTTGTCCTATGGAATTTCGAGTTCTTTGTGTGGTTTTGTTGTTTCTTTCTGCTCAGAATCTCTGTACTCTGATATGCTGCACACCTGCTCACCATTTCTTCACTGTCACTAGTAGTCTGGCCACAGATGAAAATGTCTCCATCTCTCCTTTTGGTTTGCTCATTCCCAGGAGCCCTTTGTATATTTGTTCAAATATTTTCTTTCTTATCACTGTGGAAACCCTGATCTGGGTTCCCTTCAAAAAATACTCCTGAGATCACTGAAATCTTATAGTCAGAATACAGAGGTGGGCAGTGTTGGTTTGTTTGTTTTTTTCCCTTCTTTTACTTATCATTTGTATCACTGCTTGCAACATTTCATCTTCAGCTGTTTCTGTCTCTGATTTATCCCATGTGCCTGGAAACAAAGCATGTGACACTTCTATCATGTTCACATGTAAGTTTACTGTTTTTTCCAGATTGTCAAGCTGTGTATTGTCAGATGGAGCAGATGCTGTTGAGTGTGTCTGCCATTAAGTGATATCCAGGCTGGGACTCCAGGATCACGTCATACTTCTGTATTTTCAAAAGCAGTTACTGTATCTGTGGTGGTGTTTCTCCAAGTCTCTTTTGTGTATTGCAGTCAGTGGTTTGAGATAAGACGGTTACTCACCTGTAGTAACTGTTGTTCTTCGAGATGTGTTGCTCCTATCCATTCCAGTTAGGTGTGCGCGCCGTGCGTGCACGGCATCTCGGAACTTTTTACCCTAGCAACCCCGGCGGGCCGGCTGGCGCCCCCTGGAGTGGCGCCGCTATGGCGCCCATTATATACCTCAGCCGGCCCGTCCGCTCCTCAGTTCCTTCTTGCCGGCTACTCCGACAGTGGGGAAGGAGGGCGGGTCTGGAATGGATAGGAGCAACACATCTCGAAGAACAACAGTTACTACAGGTGAGTAACCGTCTTTTCTTCTTCGAGTGATTGCTCCTATGCATTCCAGTTAGGTGATTCCCAAGCCTTACCTAGGCGGTGGGGTCGGAGTGAGACGAGGCGGAGTATAATACCGCGGAGCCGAAGGCCGCGTCGTCTCGAGACTGTTGCACCAACGCGTAGTGGGAGGCAAAGGTGTGGACCGAAGACCAGGTGGCCGCTCGACAGATGTCCTGGAGTGGAACATTGGCCAGGAAGGCGGCCGACGAGGCGTGCGCCCTTGTCGAGTGAGCGGTGAGGCGGCATGGCGGCACGCGAGCAAGCTCGTAGCAGGTCCGAATACACGCAGTGACCCAGGAGGAAATTCTCTGGGAGGAGACCGGCTCACCCTTCATGCGGTCGGCGACGGCCACAAACAGCTGGGTCGAACGCCGGAAAGGCTTTGTCCGCTCGATGTAAAAGGCAAGTGCCCTGCGGACGTCCAGGGTGTGAAGCTGTTGTTCCCGAGGCGAGGTATGCGGCTTCGGGAAGAAGACCGGGAGGAAGATCTCCTGGTTGAGGTGGAAGGCCGATACCACCTTGGGGAGGAAGGCCGGATGCGGTCGAAGCTGTACCTTGTCTGCATGGAAGACGGTGTAAGGTGGACCCACCGTTAGTGCGCGAAGCTCAGAGACTCGTCTCGCGGATGTAATGGCGACGAGGAAAGCTGTCTTCCAGGAGAGGTAGAGCAGGGAGCACGTGGCCAAGGGCTCGAAGGGGGGACCCATCAGCTTGGCCAGGACGAGGTTCAAATCCCAGGTCGGGGCAGGACGCCGCACCGGCGGGTACAAGCGGTCCAGGCCTTTAAGGAAGCGGGAAACCATCTGGTTGGAGAAGATGGACCGACCTTCCAGCGATGGACGAAAGGCGGACACTGCTGCCAGGTGAACCCTCAATGAGGAGACTGCAAGACCTTGCTCCTTAAGGTACCAAAGGTAGTCGAGGATGGTAGGTACCGGAACTACGAACGGATTCAGATCTCGCTGATCGCACCAAAGCGCGAATCTCTTCCATTTCGCGAGGTAAGTGGAGCGAGTGGAAGGCTTTCGACTCTCAAGCAGGACTTGCTGAACTGCCGCGGAACAGTCCCTCTCCGCGTGGGTCAACCACTCAGGTACCAAGCTGTAAGATGGAGGGACTGCAGGTTCGGATGGCGGAGTCTGCCGAAGTCCTGGGTGATGAGGTCCGGCCACGACGGGAGGGGAATGGGATCCCGAACGGAGAGCTCGAGCAGCAGGGTGTACCAGTGCTGCCTCGGCCAGGCCGGCGCTATGAATATGACGTGGGCTCTGTCCCTCCGAAGCTTCAGGAGCACTCGGTGCACGAGCGGGAATGGAGGGAAGGCGTAGAGGAGGCGATCCGTCCAGGGGTAGAGGAAGGCGTCGGACAGGGAGCCTGGCGAGCGACCCTGGAATGAACAAAACAGGTGGCACTTCCTGTTCTCCCTGGAGGCGAATAGGTCTATCTGGGGAAACCCCCACCTCCGGAAGATTGTGTGGACGACATCTGGACGGAGGGACCACTCGTGGGAGAGAAACGACCTGCTGAGACGGTCGGCCAGCGTGTTCTGCACTCCCGGAAGAAAGGACGCTTGCAGGTGAATGGAGTGGGTCACGCAGAAGTCCCACAGGAGCATCGCCTCCCTGCAGAGGGGGGAGGAGCGTGCTCCGCCCTGCTTGTTCACGTAGAACATTGCTGTTGTATTGTCCGTGAACACTGTCACACATCGGCCTTGCAGGTGGGGGCAGAAAGTCCGGCAGGCTAGACGGATCGCTCGCAGCTCGCGGACATTGATATGCAGGGCGAGCTCCTGGGTCGACCAGAGGCCTTGGGTGTGGAGATCGCCCAGGTGAGCCCCCCAACCGAGCGCCGAGGCATCCGTGGTGAGCGTGGCGCGGAGGGTGGAACGGGACCCCGGCACACACGATCTCCGGGTCGAGCCACCATCGGAGGGACTCGAGGGTCGTCCTGGTGACCGTGACTACCATGTCGATGGGGTCTCGATGTGGCCGGTACACGGACGCGAGCCAGGACTGGAACGGGCGGAGGTGGAGCCGCGCGTACGCGGTGACATACGTGCACGAGGCCATGTGGCCCAGGAGGCGGAGGCAGGAGCGCACCGTCGTGGTCAGGAAGGTGACTAGGTCCATGATGAAGGCGACCATCGTCTGGTGGCGGGCGCGAGGGAGACAGGCCCTGGCTATGGTGGAGTCGAGGACCGCTCCGATGAACTCCACGCGCTGAGAAGGAATCAAAGTGGACTTCTCGGCGTTGATGAGGAGGCCGAGCCGCCGGAAGAGGGACCAGATCTCCGCCATCTGGCCCATCACGAGTTGTCGAGATTGTCCGTGAACCAGCCAGTCGTCTAGATACGGGTATACGTGGATCTGACGATGGCGGAGGGCTGCGGCGACCACCGCCATGCATTTGGTAAAGACCCTCGGTGCGGTGGAGAGACCGAACGGCAACACAGCAAACTGGTAGTGGGTGTTGCCGACCACAAATCGGAGGTAACGTCGATGAGGAGGATAGATGGCGACATGGAAGTAAGCGTCCTTCATGTCGAGGGCGGCAAACCAATCTCCCGGATCCAGAGAGGGAATGATGGTCCCCAAGGTGACCATGCGAAACTTGGGCTTGAGCAGGTACTTGTTCAGCTCGCGAAGGTCCAGGATAGGACGTAGCCTGCCTTTCGCTTTGGGGATAAGGAAATAACGGGAGTAGAATCCCCTGCCCCGCCTGTCTTGAGGCACTGCTTCTATGGCACCCACGCTCAACAGAGTCTGGACCTCTTGTAAGAGGACTTGCTCGTGAGAGGGGTCCCTGAAGAGGGACAGGGAGGGTGGGTGGGAAGGCGGGGGCGAAACAAATTGAAGGCGGTATCCCGACTGGACTGTTTGCAGCACCCAGTGGTCCGTTGTTAATTGGGACCACGCCGAAAAGAAATGGGAAAGGCGGTTGTAAAATAAGGGGGTAGGATCCGGTAGGGAGAGAGATGGGCCGTCCTCGAGCGTCCCATCAAAAAGCAGATTTGGCCCCCTGGGGGGCCTTGGACGAGGCCTGCCCCGGTTTCGCCGATTGCCTGACGGACGACGGCGGTTCTGGGCCGGTCGCCGGCTAACATACGGCCGATAGCGCTGTTGGTAGCGGGAGGGTTGCGGCCGGAAGGGCCTGCGCTGCGTCGCCGGCGTGTGCATCCCGAGCGTACGGATGGCGATGCGACCGTCCTTCAGGGTCTGGATCCGAGAATCCGTCTTTTCGGAAAACAGACCCTGGGTGTCGAAGGGGAGGTCCTGGAGGGTATACTGCACCTTCGGCGGCAGGGTGGAGGACTGCAGCCAGGAGATGCGCCTCATCATCACGCCGGATGCCAAGGTCCGAGCCCCGGAGTCCGCGGCGTCGAGGGCGGCCGTGATAGAGGACCTAGAGGACTTCTTTCCCTCGTCCAACAAGGCCGAGAACTCCTGGCGGGATGATGATGGCAGGAGCTCCGTGAACTTCGCCAGGGACGTCAGGATATCAAAGACGTACCTGGCGAGAAGGACCATGATGTTTGCAATCCGCATTTGTAAGCCCCCTGCAGAGTAGACCTTACGGCCGAGCAGGTCCATGCGTCGGGCGTCCTTGGACTTGGGCGCAGGGGCAGGTTGGCCGTGCCTCTCGCGGTCGTTGACGGATTGAACAACCAGGGAGTCCGGGGTTGGGTGGGAGTAGAGGTACTCATAGCCCGTTGGGGGGGCTGAGTACTTACGCTCGACCCCACGTGCTGTGGGTTGAATGGAAGCGGGGGTCTGCCAGAGCGTAGTGGCGTTTTTCTGAATTGTCCGTACAAAGGGCAACGCCACTCGGACGGGAGCGTCCGCGCCCACCACATTGGTGATCGGGTCCTCGTCCTCTTGGACCTCCGCGACGGGGAGACCCATGGCCGTCGCCACTCGGCGAAGCAGGTCCTGGAAGGCCCGAAGGTCAATGGGCGGGGGTTCGTTGGCCGTAGCACCTGCCACCGCCTCGTCCGGCGAGGACGATGAAGATATGCCATGCACAATTGGCTCCGGCGCCAGGGCTGTTGGTTGAGCCTCCGCTGGGTTATGCGGTGTGGCTGACTGGCAGTCCGGAGGAGCGGAGGGCTCGTGTGGAGGAGAGGGAGGCGGCCGGCTAACTGTCGCCTCGGGGACCCTGGTCCCGGTGGTCACATCCCGCAGAGGAAATGGGATGCCCTGCGCCTCATGATGCGCCCAAGGGACCCAGTAGCCCCACTGTTCATGATGGAGTCCTTGCGGGGTCGGCAACCGGTGGGCGGTATCATCCGCACCAGAGGCCACCGATGCTGGGCGGGATGGCCAAGGCGGTGCCGAGGCGCCGAGGGATTGAACCGCTGAAGACGGGAGTCCCTCCGCCGACGGCGCCGAGGGTCGATACGTGTATCGCCGGCGGGACGGCAATCGTGACCGTCGGCTACCGCGGTGCCGGGAGCTCGACCAGTGCCGGGAGCTCGACCGGGACCGGGATCTGCGGTGCCGGGAATGACTACGAGAGTCGCGGTGCCGTGATGGAGCCCTCCGGCGGTACCGACGGTACGGTGACCGGGACCTGGATCGGTGCCGGGAGTGCGACCGGTACCGAGATTGAGAGCGGTACCGGGACTCAGACCGGCGTCGGGATGGTGCTCGGTGCCGGGATGAGGAGCGGCATCGAGATCCCGAACGATGGGACGGCGACCTGCGCCGGGACCGGGACCGGGAGCGCCTTCCGTGTCGTTCGTCCAGAGAGGGCGGCCGTGTCATTCTGGCCGGTTTCCCCAGTGAGACGACAGCCCGCACCGGCGATGCCGGGGGCCGGAGGCTCGGTGCCTCTATGAGCCGGATCACGCGCGGAGGAGAATGTCTCCGGCGTCGATGGCAGCCTTGGCTCAACCACGGTCGGTGCCGGGGAGCGTGGCGGTGCCGGACTCGACGGCGCTTGCGGTGCCGGAGTCGAGGGCCCAGGGCACGCTTTACGCACGGCCGCAGCCACTCTTGCGGCGTCCTCCGTGCGGGCCTTTGCCACTGCTTTCACCAGCTGTTGCTTGACGGAAGGCGAAAGCGAGCGGTGCCGGGTCTTCTTAGCCGCCGGCTTAGGTACCGGGGCCGTGGTGCCGGAACGGCTCGGTGCCGCGGGTGCACTCTGCACCGATGGAGCCCTCGGTGCCGGCGCGGACGGTGCCGGGGGTTGGAGGGACGCCTCCATAAGGAGCTGTTTTAGGCGAATGTCTCGCTCCTTACGGGTCCGCGGCTTGAATGCTGAACAGATAGCACACTTGTCCGTGCGGTGTCCTTCGCCCAGGCAACGGAGGCAGGAGCCGTGAGGGTCACCAACCGGCATAGGCCTCTGGCACGCTGCGCAGGGCTTAAAGCCCGGTGCCTTGGGCATGAGCCCGCACCGGGGAAGGGAAGGGAGGAAATACCCCCCTTATCCTTACCTAAAATACTAACTAACTAACTACTGAACTAACTATACTAACACTAAACAAACTATGTACAACAAGAAGTAGCAAGAGCTAGGGTTGTGGAGGACAGAGAGCACTCCACAGTTCCAACTGGCCGTCACGGGCGGTAAGAAGGAACTGAGGAGCGGACGGGCCGGCTGAGGTATATAATGGGCGCCATAGCGGCGCCACTCCAGGGTTGCTAGGGTAAAAAGTTCCGAGATGCCGTGCACGCGCGGCACGCACACCTAACTGGAATGCATAGGAGCAATCACTCGAAGAAGAACAGTTTCTGCTGTGAAGCTATGACATACAGAAAGTCATGAAATCTTGCACATCCATACACCAGACCTAGTGTCTCTTTTGCAATTGGCACATACATCTTTTCTGCAGCTGTCATATCCCTAGATGCATATGAGACTGGCAATCAGTCAGTTCCATGACCCTGTAATAGTACTGCTCCAAGCCTTCCTTCTGAGGCATCCATGGAGAATTTGATGTCTTTCAATGGGTCAAAAAATTGCTTCACTGAAGGTATTGTCAGGATATGCTTTAAATCTTTGAACTCTCTTTTATTCCTTGGTATCCAAACACAGTTGGTGACCTCGTGAAGGAGATGTCTTAGGTTGTGCAAGCTGTATACATTAAAGGCAGTTTTATCCAGCATGTTGGGAGAATGGGGGATGCCAGTAAGTGAAAAATGCTGGTTAACTAAGAGGGAGGGAGTTTGGGTGAAGGAGTGGGTACGGAGCTGGGGTTTGAGGCACAGGAGGAGGTGTGGGGCATGGGCTTGGAGTAGTGGGTTGGGGTACGAGAGGGAGTTCGGGGCAATGGATTGGGGCACAGAAGGTGGTATGGGGTGCCGGATCCGGGAGGAGGGTGTGCACCTCAGGCGGTTCCCCACAAGTGGCGACCTATCCCAGCTGCTCCTAGGCAGAGGTGCAGTAGGTAGCTCCATGTGCTGCCCCCACCCCAAGCACTAGCTCTGCAGCTCCCATTGGCTGGGAACCACAGCCAATGGGAGCTGCAGGGGCGGCGCCTGTGGGCAGAGGCAGTGCGCACTGCGCAGACCTGCCTGCTGCGCCTCCACCTAGGAGCAGCTGGGACAGGTTGCCACTTGTGGGGAGCCACCCAAGGATCTGGCACCCTGCACCTCCTCCCACACCCCAATCTGCTGCCTCGAGCTGCCTCCCACACCCAAACTCCCTCCCAGAGCCTGCGCCCCAACCCCCTGCTGACCCTGTGCCAACCACACTATAAACCAGAATTTCAATGAAGATCAGAAATGCCGGTTTCCGGTTGGTGAAGTGCAAGATAAAACAGCTTTTACTGTAGTTAGTTATGAACTTGCTGACATAACTCAACTTGTCTAGCAGTTATGAACTTGTCTTTGAATTCCCTTTTTATTTTCAGGTCTCAGTATGTTCAATATTCCTTGAATCTTTGATTCATCAGACAAGATTCCCGTGGAAATCAGTCTCCCTCCCAAGTATTTGATTTCCGTTGTTTAAAACTGACATTTGGCCTCTCGCAATTTGCAGTATTGTCCTCAGTCATTCCTGCTGTTCATTGGCAGCACTGCCCCCCAATTATGTCACCAATGTACACTTTCACACCTGCTAGACATTCTAGCATCTGGCTCACTCCAACGTATTCTGAAAGGCAGGCTTAGGAAGCAATCTCCCAAATGGTTTGTTGAGAGTGCAAATTCCTAGAGCTCTGCGTGTCCAAGGGATCTGCCAAAATCCTGCCAATGCCTCTGTGACAGACTTGTTGGCAACAGCACCTGAGACAGCACTCTGGTCACTGCAATTCTAATTAATTATTCTAGAGTAGACCTCATTAAGAAGAGTTGTGTCTAACTGAAGGGCTGAGGAGAACTGAGAGCCTAATTAGACCATTAGCAGACGTTACAAAAAGCACAGGAATTAAGTGAGAAAGGGGGATGCAGAGAGCGAGAGATCGATCAACCAACTGACCAATCTCCTCACCACCTGCCTCAGGAGCTGAGGGCTCCCTAGGACTGTAGGTATAAGGCTGTATAATGAATAATAGTGGTGGAAACAAATATTGTTAATAAACTGCCGGGGTGTTTTGCGAGCAAATGTCTCTGAGCCATTTGCAGGCTTGAACAGAGGCAGGAGCAAGCTGGCACTGCCACAGCATCTGATTTGCTGAAGAATTTGGATCCTGCTATCTCAGACAACAGTTTGCTTCTTGTGAGCAAGTGGGAGTGTTCTTTTTTTGTTTTTGTTTAGCTCCTTCAGATCTATAATCCTGCCCTCCCCCTCTTTTTTTCCCTGTCCATTTACTAAAGAGTGAACTCAGTCTGTTAGTGGTTCTAATCAGCAAATGGTATCACTTGGAGTCACATTTTGCACCTGTTGTTCTATCTTCTTTCTTAAGGCTTGTAGAACTTTTCATGTAGCATGTACCACGAGTTCTGCATCTTCTCTTAACCACATCTTGTATGTTACTGGGAGGCACCCATTTCCTGTGAATACATCTTCATATGAATCTATTCATTTTTTTCATATCTGATTCTATGCTGGCTTTGTGTGTGTCTCTGTGACACGGGTAGTCAATAGATGGACCAAATCAGGACTGCCAGGCTGGACCGCAAAACTCTGGGGGGCCATGGGCAGTTACTGCGGGAGGTCTAGCGTGGATAGAGGAGTGACTGGCTGTGTACTGCAGGCTTAGGGGAGCTGGTGCCTGAGGCTGATTTGTGACTGGAGGAGAGCCATCTCCCCATCCTCTATGAGCCTCGCCAGGCATGCCAGGGCTGCCACTCCCACCAAGGCTTGGGGGCTCCTACCCCTGCCGGACATGACAGGGCTTAGGGTTCCACTTAGGGAGGAGGGGACGGCACCTGCCCCCCCAAAAAAAAGTTACGAGTCAGCCCCAGGCACATGCTGGGGCTCCTGCTGTCAGCCCTATGAGATGGGGCTCCATTTAGGGAGAGCGGGGGGAGGGGCACACCTACCTCTCTGAGTCATATGTCAGCCCTGGGCACCAGCACATGGCCAGTCACTCTTCTACATGCACTAGCCCCACCCCCACCCCTGCACTAACTGCCCACGGCCCCTCAGAGTTTTGTGGTCCTCTCAAAAGCCTCTGCTGGTCTGGATTTGGTCCACAGTCCACCTACTGACTACTCCTGCAATAGGCCCTGGGTATATTACACAGCGTTGAACAGGGGTACTTGCAGCATGGAAAATGTTTCTCTGGAACCTGGACTTTGACTATAGCTTGGCCAAGAAATTTGGACAATGACAAAATATAATTGACTCTCCCTGCCCTATTGCATACATTCTCTTAGCGAGACCAAGCACCTCACTTGTGTAGGCCCCGTGTATCAGCACAAATGCTGCTTGTATTGTTTTTCCCTTTGTTTTAAACATCAGTGTGCATTCTTCCAACACGGGAATTGTTCGTCCATTATAATTTTTTACAGACCTTTTGACTTTGCCACTTTTATGTGCTTCATACATCTCTCTATTCTACTTGCTGTTATTGCATGTACTTGTGCCCTAGTGGCTATCCTGCATGTACACAAGTGCCATTCACGCACATTTTATTTGGACATTTTTTGGAGTTTTCAGTCTCTTACATTATTGTGCTTAACTGCTCTTCCTTGAGGAATCCCTTCCTGCACTTAATACATGCACTTTCCTGCTTTCTCTGCACATTTTAGCATAATGGCTGGGTTTATTACACTTCCTATATATTTGCCTGAATGCTGGGTGTTTCCTATACTCATGCTGGTTGCCACATCACTGGCATGGTTTCCAGCTTTCCATGCTTCTGTCCTTGGCCAATTTAATTTCTATGAATTTTTCCCTTGTTGTTTTAGCTATAGTACCCATTATCATGTAGTCTGTGCCTTTCCCTGGACTTTTTTTAATGTATTTATTCTATTGTTTGGTATATACATAGTGCCCTTGCTAGTGTCAGATCCATCTGACCTGAGATTGTAGGCTCATGGAGTGACTGCTGGCTAGATGGTGAACCATGATGCTGTAGTAGAGAGTCTTGGCCAGATTCAGCTTTCATCTATACTGGCAAGGGCCAAGAGTAAAGGAGGCAGGGGAGGTAAATAGATTCCTTTGAAAAATAGCTGCACGCTTGGACAAAATTTGGCACAGTGCCTTAAGTTTAGCAATGGTGATTGGATTCTGTGTCTGTGTTAGCTTTATGGGTATTAATGGTACCAAGAGTCATTTTTCCCTACTGCTAAATAAAGATGCTTGACTTCTTCTTTACTGAAACAAATTGCCTGCCATTGAGCACAATAAAGCATGGCAAGCAGTAAACATCCTGCAAGCAACTCTGTCCTACCTAATGCTGTGTGATTCAGAAGATTAAAATAAATAAAAAGTAAAGGGTTTTCCCCCTCCCCCAGCAATGCATTGTGAATGGCATCACTGGTTTCAGCGTAATGTGGCTGGGATGGGTAAGCAAATGTGACTGTGTGGTGATGGCCTTATAGGAAGCTTGGAGACCAGCTTTTCCAAAGAGCACAGCAGCTCCCATTTAGGTACCAAGTTTAGTGGCCAGATTTTCAAAAATGCTCATCAACAGGAGCTGCTGAGTGTCAAAACTTTAAAAAAAAATCTGGCCACTTCATTTTGATGCCTAAATGGGAGCTAACTGCTCTTTAAAATATGTCCCCAGTTGGTGGATGCTGAGCACTTTTGAAAACCTGCCCTTAGGAATTTAAATGTGGGAATTTGAGGTGAGAATTAGAATGTCAATTGCAACAAAATATTGGTGGTATGGGGCAGTCTGTTATTTCATGTGATTTTATTACAGTGGCTTTTGTGACCATGTCATTTCAGGCACAATTCAATGTCTATAGAAGTCAGTGATTTGTACCAGGCCCTCTAACTGTTGTCAGGACGTCCATAATATCTGGATGGAAGTTCTTCATGTTTTGTTTACAACCTGAAGTTAAATAATTAACCATTTCACCAGAGATGTATTTTCTTCATACAGTACTACTTTCACAGTATCAGTAACTTAGCAAAATTCAGAGTAAAATGTGAACAAAACACTTATTTAGTACATCAAAAGCAAGTTACCCTTGGACCCACACACAAAAAAAGTATTCAAGCTCTTTCCTATGAACAACCTGTAAAATGAGTTCAGTAAAATAGAATCAGTTCAAATTTGTCTTGAAGGTTTAAATTAAACCAAGCCATTGCTGAAATATAAACATGTAGCTAAATCCAAATCTAGTACAATTAGCAGAGGAAAAAAAGTTCCATACAGTTCAAGGTAAGGTTGCTACTATGCAAAAATGCCAGTGAATAAATCAGCATAACTCTACTAAAGCTATTGGAGGTACAATGATTTACACCAACTAAGTGTCTAGCCCTTGGAAATAAGCAAGTAGGGGAAAATAGGAAAATATACACAGCTCATAAAATCACTTAAATAAATGTCCATATAATAAATATCACATTGTAGTTCTAAGGTGGTAATAATTCTAATAATTTATGTGATATCCAGCACGAGGGATAAGTCTGGACTAATAGTGCAAAAACATTTCCATGTTTTTGAAGTTTGCAAATTATCTTTCTTTACATGTTTACACCTCCTTTGTGTTTGCTCCCCATGAGTATTTTAGTGAATAAGTTTACTGAATAGACAGAAATGGCAAATGTACATCTACATTATAGGGCTAGTAGCTGAAAACAAATTTTGAATTAATAAACGTGAGTACTGTACTTGTATGAAAAACGTGATTCTAATCCACTGAGGGAATGGGAATATACTACATGACCAGTATTTTCAATCAAAACTAACCTACATCATGCAAATTACAAATCTCAAACACTCAGACCTAACTAAAAGACCAGATTTTCAGAGATGCTGAGTGCTCACCACTCACAAGCTCTGAAAACCAGTTCAGGTAGGTACTTAAATATGAATTTAAGTAATATGAGTTCAGTAAAATAGAATCAGTTCAAATTTGTCTTGAAGGTTTAAATTAAACCAAGCCCTTGCTGAAATATAAACACGTAGCTAAATCCAAATCTAGTACAATTAGTACTTTAATTTAAGTACCAAATTTTAGGCAACCCTGTTTTGAAAATGCAGGCTTTAACCTGTCAGCCTCAGTGTTTCCAGTTATATAATGGAGACAATGATATTCTCCTTTCTTACAGAGATGTTTTGAGGATTTATTCTTTTCACTGTGATTTGAGCTACAAAAGTGCTATGGGTTATGTGACTGTTTCAGACAGCTCTGTTAGAAGCAAGTAAATGGGTAATTGGGTTCCTATTTACCTTCATTAGGTATGAGATTTCTCACTTAACTCTATCAACAGAAAGTCCTTGTTAATCCAAGAAAATAAAAAATGTATAGAACAAGAGAAGTGAATAATAGGTAATGTAAAGCTGTCACTGTAAACCAATAAATCTATTACAACAGAGATGTTTCCAACTGCATAATACTCTTCCTTTTATAATCATACTTCCTGCTCAACACACAGTAACACATCACGTTGTATCACCAGATGTAGTAAAAACTGACCCATTAATTGTATCAGAAGTATACAGGCAGATTCAGGTTTTCACAACTATCATTACCACTTACAAGAGACTCTGCTGTGAGTGAGAGTAGTCTGTGGAAAGTCCTCCTGTATGTAACCAGCCTGACTCCAAGTGCCTTGTATTGTTAATGCTTGCCTATGTGAATTCTACTGCTCTCATTGCAATATTTGCTATCTGTGTTTGACATATCATTTCTTGCTTTGGCATGTGCAGGGCCTGTAGTTTACTGAAATGTTTCAGTTGCAGTAACTACTGAAAAATTCAGAGCCATCCACAGAAATTAGAGCTGTTCCTTCTTTGCATTTATAAATTATAGCAATGCTGTAATGAAAGAGAAGTGCCTGCCATTCTCAAACCCCTTCCATGAGAATTCACTGCTGCATTGGTATGCCTGCTAGTTATCCTTACCTCGAGCCTCCTGATCCTTGGCTAAGGAAGCGACTATTTAGCTTCACAGCAATGCCAACAGCATGCTGGTTAAGTTCCAGTCTAATGTAGGAGCTTCTTATGAGGCTGTGGTTTCAGTAGTTGGTCCTACTGTTGGCTTTGATCAGGGTCATTTGGCCATTGTAGTGATGCTTCTGTATTGGCTTCTAAGATCTGGGAAAAGCAAAACTCTTTCTGGACATTCAGCTCAGTTCATCTTCCCCACTTGTAAATAACAGGGGGGAAATATTTTCTCCAATATAATCATTTCAGAGTCTCTATCTATTTTACCTGAATAGTACCATGGATATAAAGTACTTGTCCCGAGGACTTACTTGTAAATAGCATATATTTATTATAAATTCACATGAATTGACATAAGATGGCATATATTCAGGGCCTCAAAAATTCTCCAGCCAATAGTGAATTCATGGTACATCGCCTATGGGTCACACATAGTGCTAGTGAGCAAATAAAACTCTATTTTTTCATGGCACCTCAGTAAACCTTTAAATAACTAGTACATTCAACTGCTAATGAGCAAGCAGGGATGCTGGAACAATTTTTATAGTGGCGGGTGCTGAGATCCATTGAACCAAACTGTAAATCTTGTATATAATGGAAACCACTTCAAGCCAGTGGGTGCTGCAGCACCCCCCACATCCTTTGTTCCATCATATATGAGCACAGGAAGCATTGGAAAATGCTCTGCTCTGTATGAATCTTTTAATTTTTCCCCCTTTTATTAAAAATGTCATCTTTCCTCTTAATGCAATATTTGAAATTATTTTTAGATGAATATGTTCAATAAAAAGCATAGATGATAGTGCTTCCATATGTATCACAAAGAAAAAGTGTTGCAGATGGGTCATGCTGTGTCAGGAACAACTGAATAAATGGCAGTATAACATGATGGGTCAATAAGGTACAAAGCACATAATTCTGACATGATCAGTTTGGTATCTGAATCAGCATGGTAGAGAAAAATTAGTCCAATTATAAAATATTGGTTTCAAGGAGGCTGGTAGCAATCAGAAAAAGCACAGCAGATGATCAACTTTGCTTCATCGCTGAAAGGCTTCAGACCCTTTTCCAAAGGGAAGCAAGTCCTCCCCCATGCCAGAACCAAATGGGTTCCTCCTTGTATTTTTTTCAAGAGAGGACCAAAGGAAACTTCTGTTTTATACCTGTGGTTTCCATAAAATCATCTGGCTGGTGTCAGTGGGCATTCAAGACGTTAGTGGAATTGGGCCCATTGACACCAAGCTGTGGTTCTGGTTCAGTAAATGTTTTCAAGGCTTTAGAGAATTGCAGTACACTGCCATTTGTTCTGTAGTAACCTCTTCAAATTTGTGAACCAATCTGTAAAAGAGATAAATGAGGTGTTTTTCCAATTAGACAGAATGACTTCTTTAACTTGTTACTAGGATATCTATCATTCTGTGGGCAAGGATGGAGGGGAAAGGATCTTCATTTGTTTAAAAAAATGCTTAATTTGGGCGGTGGGGAAATCTTGTTAATAAAATTTTGAGATGCTATTGAATTGGAAAGTGCTGTAAACACCAGGATAAGAGAGAAATAATAGGAGATAATATCTAAAGAAGGTAGAAACATGGATGAGAAACGCAAAATGAGAATTAACCACACCTCTTGGGGAAAATAATTCTGGACACACACTCAATGAGAGAGAGAAAACTGAGACACGGTAATTGTGAAAGAAACCCTGAGGTGATACTGAACAACAAATTAGATATGAATTAGCAACAGGATGTAGATACAAAAATAGCCACAGAAATTTTGGGTTGCACAGACGCATAACAACACAGAACAGGGAGATTCAACAGTAAAATTCATCCCCTGTTCAGAGAGCTAGCAGAAGGCCTATGACTACATCAGTGTGACTTGACTTCCTTCAAAACAGAGTTTATCTGGGACTTGTGTTATGCATAGACCCTGTGATAGCTCTCTGCACAGGGGATGAATCTCATTGAGTGATTGATGAGAAAAGACATTAATATCCTATGTTGTGGCAGACAGCAGTAACTTTCCTAATTATTGCATTCAATTCACTCATTGTGGTTTTTCTATAAGTAGAGAATTAATTAAGAAAAATAGTGGCCTAAAGCACTGTGCTGTTTTTAAATGTATTCAGTTCATACTTTATTCTGAGACAAGAGCGATGATTTCTCTTTGTACTCTAAGAAAGCTCTTTCTTCCCCACCCCCACCCCTTGCAATCTTTAGAAAATAAATTTTAGCATGTTAATCTCGATGTCATCTCAGCATTAGAGGAATACAGTCACAGATGTGAACTCATCGTACAAACCACATTGGGGCAGACATGCATTGATTTCAATGGGATGACTTGGATGTGCAACGAATGCAGGATTGGTCCCTTAATACTAATTTATTCTCTGATCCCTAGTGAAAAAAAAAAACAAAGTCAAATCACAATTTGAGTTAAAGGAGAACACAATGTGATCTCTACACTTTGTCTCTACTGTAGTTGTGAAAAATTAAAGGACAGATTGTGAAATCCTTACACTTACTGGTTAGCACTCAGTGCCTGATCCAACTGAAGGTATTAATGGTACCTAGAGTCACTGAAGTCAATAGGAGTCTTTCCAGTGACTTTAATGGGCTTTGAATCAGGCCCCAAGGCCCAGTTCAAAAAAGCACTTGAGCACATGCTTAACTTTAAACATGAGCTTAAGTCGCATTGAACATGCTTAAGTACTTTTTTTAATTAGGATGATCTCTGAATTGGGGTCCTATTCACACAAGTTGCCCCATTCAGGTCAATTGTAATTACTTGTTCACAATGTATAAAGAGTAGGGCTAGTGTGCGATTAAAAAAATTAAGTGCATTGTTAAACAATAATGGAATACCATTTATTTAAATATTTTTTGATGTCTTCTGCATTTTCAGATATATTGATTTCAATTACAACACAGAATATAGTGCTCACTTTGTTTATTTTATACAGTGCAAATATTTGTAATAAAAACAAAAGAAATACATTGTTTTGGTTTTGAGAGCAGTTAGGTAACATAAAAAATCTACATTTGTCAGTTGAACTTTCATGATAAAGAGATTGCACTACGGTATTTGTATGAGGTGAACTGAAAAATACTATTTCTTTTGTTTATCATTTTTACAGTGCAAATATTTGTAATAAAAATAATAATATAAAGTCAGTGCTGTACACTTTGTATTCTGTGTTGTAACAGAAATCAATATATTTGAAAATGAAGGAAAAACATCTGAAAATATTTAATAAATTTAAATTCTATTTTTTAGCAGTGCGATTAATTTTTTTTGAGTTAAATCGCATGAGTTAACTGTGATTAATTGACCGCCCTAATAAAGAGTTCATAATCCAGCCTCAAATAAAAAACTGTCCCATACTTTGGAAAATATGTCCAAAGACAGTTCATTCATATGAAAATCTGACTAGAGATTGGCAAACTGGTGCAGACAAAATAAGTAACCCAAACTTTGCCCAAAATTGGAACCAAGCCCTTTCTGAGGTTTTCAGCTAATGTGTTTAAATAAATAATATAAATTTTCCATTTTTGCTCACTTCCATCCTTAAGGCTCTCATAGCCTAAATATCAGAAAGCCTGTTCTAGTGAGCTTTCTAGGCAATTTAGCAGAGTCAAGGAATTCAGATAAAGTCTAGATATGCATTCTTTCAGTGCTTATCCGTGCAACACTGAAAGGCTGAACTTTTAGATATTTGCCTATCGCTGAATTTGACCCAGTTAATTGTCTGGGTTTCATAAGAGCCTCTGTCAAGCTTTAACTTATCCACCTATTTTTTCTCTGATATTTTTTAAAACACTGGACCAAATTTGGGCCCAGTTACACCAATGTAAATCTAGAATAACACCACTCAAATTAATAAAGTTACTTGGGATTTACATTTGTTTAACAAATCAGAATTTAGACCAATAGGTTTCTTTGTCTCATGTGCCAATTTGGATTTATACTTCCCCATCATTTTCCTCTCTCACATACACATGCACAACTAATTTCTTTATTCTTAGGATGCTCAGAATGAGAGTGTCAACTTTACATAATCTGGATGAGAGACATGCTGCTTAGTGCTAATTTAAATGAGGTGATACAGTACTTGGAAAAACCATGAGCCTTGCAGCCTTTGCCCTTGAAATGAGTTTTGATTGCTTTGCATAAGGGCATAGTCTTTGCAAGTGCTGTACAGTATGTACATTATATAATTGCAATAAAATATAGTTCCTTGTTTTTATGTTACTTTTTCAGCAAGCATATCCCCTGTAGTCATTGTAACTATGCAGAAGCTTTAGCACACAAGAAAATGTGGGATTAGAGACCAGTTTAATTGGCTTTCTCAGATGTTTAAACCATAAAGCCTGCATGTTGAAGTAGTATTTAATGTGCACAAGAGCCAACTTTGGGTTCAAGACTAAATCTTCTTCTTCAACGCTTAGCCAAATGATTGTTCACATTTGGTCTGTCCCTGTGCAGCTGCAAGGGCTCGACAGGCCACAGGTCCAATGTCTGAACAGACTTGATGCATTCAGATAACTGGGGGGGTCTTGCCTCAGGGCTGTCTCCACCCTTCCATTGGTGGAATTTTATCCCAGATGTTACAAGCCACCCGGAGAATGGTGTTTTCCAGAATATCTTGTGGCATCTGTGGACAATGGCCCCAGTTGTCTGTAGACCAGAGCAACCATAAATGTCTGTGTTATGAATTGTCATTCTGCATATTTATTACACATTTATAAAATTCTGCATTTAGTCCTGCAGGATTTTAAAGGTATAATAAATGTGTGAATTTTAAGGTCTTGATTGCAGGGGCAGTAAGATATACAGTTTGGATGAAATCCAGACCACTTGTGAGTGTATTTTTATGCCCTCTACAGAAGGCCAGTACAAAGCATACTCACTATTAAACTCAATTTTAAACCACTTTTTGAGGGTCACATATATGCTTTGTGCTGACCCTCTACACAGCAGGGTGAATTTCACCCTGATTCTCTATTCTCTTGATACCTGCACCAGCATTGTCATTTCTGAGCACTAAATAGCAAGGTACAGCAGTAACAGCAGTTTGATGAAGATGGGAAAGAGCTGCTGAGTTCTGTTTCAAGTGTAATAAACTTGGTTGCAGATCCTGTGATGCAAAAATTCTCTTCAGTACAGATGCTCCCTGGGTTACACAAGACCCAACTTATGCAAATTTGACCTTACGCAAAAAGTTCCATAAGGCATAAAGAAAATTTTTGAGTTGCGGAAAATATTGTGTAGCATACGGAAAGGCAAAGTACTATAGTGCAGTGTGTGGAGGAATACAGCAGTAGTATCTCCTAAAGGGAAGGCTTTTTGCTCTCACAGCCTCTCAGTCTCGTGTTATTTCAGTGATACTGTATTTCTGTTATTTCACTCTATTATTTCATTCAAATCATGTCTGGAAAGCGACCAGCTGATAGCAAGAGTGCAGGACCAGTTCGTAAGCGAAAGAAGATTGATTTAGAGCAGAAAATGAAAATAGTGAAAAAGTATGAAGGCAGACAAAGCCTGTCATCTATTGCTTGTGAACTCGATTTGGCTAACTCAACAGTGAAAAGTATTTTGAATGATAGTGCACGCATAAAAAAGCACGTGAAAGGCTCTGCTTCTTTAAAATCAACAGTCATAACGAAGCAGCATGCTGGTGCTATCTGTGAAATGGAAAAGTTATTAATAATGTGGATGGAAGATCAGATTTAAAAACATGTGCCGCTTAGCCTAATGATTATTTAAGCGAAGGCTAA
Organism: Mauremys mutica; assembly: GCF_020497125.1. Taxonomy (NCBI): domain Eukaryota; kingdom Metazoa; phylum Chordata; order Testudines; family Geoemydidae; genus Mauremys; species Mauremys mutica. Next base: position 42,927,403 of record NC_059076.1, read on the forward strand.
AAGTATTTTCAAAGACATAAAGGGAAAATACAGTGATCCTAACACAAAGTTTGTGGCTAGTCATGGGTGGTTTAATAGATTTAAATAACATGCAAATTTTCACAATGTAAAAGTGAGTGGTGAGGCTGCTAGTGCTGATACAAAAGCAGCTGAAAAGTATCCCGAAGTGTTACGAGAACTTATAGAAGAATGTGATAAAACAGCACAGCAAATCTTTAACGTCGACGAAACTGGATTGTTTTGGGAAAAAAATGCCAGACAGAACATACATTTCAAAACAGGAAAAGACGATGTCAGGGTTTAAAGCTGCGAAAGATAGGCTAAAACTTTTGCTTGGGGGTAATGCAGCTGAAGATTGCAAACTGAAACTGTTGCTTGTTTATCATTCAGACAATCCCCATGCATTTAAAGGCATTAGTAAGGCTACCCTTCCAGTCCATTTCCGTTCAAATCGAAAGGCTTGGATCACAATGGCATTTTTCAAAGACTGGTTTATAAATTTGTTTATCCTTGAAGTGGAAAAATTCTGCAGAGAAAACAACATCCCATTCAAGATTATGCTTATCGTCGATAATGCTCCTGGACATCCCGCACATTTAGATGACTTTCACCCTAATGTAAAAGTCGTGTTTCTGCCTCCTAACACGACTTCAATCCTACAGCCCATGGATCAGGGGGTCATTGATAATTTTAAAGCCTATTATCTATGAAGAACATTTGCACGGGCAGTAGAAGCAACTGACAGAGAGACTGGGAAGACTTTACATGATTTTTGGAAATCGTATAACATTTACCAAGCCATCATAAACATTATTAAGGCCTGGGCAGAGGTTACCCAAGTTTGTTTGAATGCTGTATGGAAGAAAGCGTGCCCACAGTTCATACACAGCTTTAAAGGTTTCGAAAAAGACAAAACAGATGAGGAGGAGGCAGATGAAATTGTGAAGCTTGCTGAGCAGCTTGAGCTGGAGGTTAATGTTGGTGATGTGGATGAGCTTATCAAATCCCATGAAGCTGAATTATCAAATGAGGATCTCATGGAATTAGAAGCAGCAAAAGTAAAAAAGCAGATCGAAGCTCAGAATGTTGAAGAAGTAGAAGAGCCACGACACTTCAACACCAAGGAGATGGCACTTGCATTTCATGAGATTGACTCTGCAATGTCAATTCCTCACAATTCTTGAAAGCGAACAGAGGCATTGACGAAACGCTGGCCTATTATAGACAGATATATGAAGAGAAGAAGGCCACTATCCATTCATCTCTCAATAAGTTTGTAAGAAAGGTTGAAAGGCCTGCAATGTCCATATCTCCACAGCCTTCCACCTCCAAAGCCCCCTCTGACGACCCCAATGACATAATGCCTGTCTCCTCCTCTCCTTCCTCATCTACAAATTAAGCCCATTTGTCATCCACCACCAAAATGCAGCCTGCAGTGTGCCAGGATAACAATGGGATTAAGGTAAATGCAATATTTTTGTTGTAATTGTTTGTTTTTTATGCTTGCACAATATACATTTCCGACTTACGTAAAATTCAGGTTATGCAAGGCTTTCCAGAATGGAATGATTGCATAAGTCACAGAGCATGTGTACTAACAACAGGGGAGCCTTATTTAACTGTATCCCAGGATTCGGGACAAATTCCACAAAGCCCTACATTTGGGCTATGGAAAACAGTACATAGTGTTTTACCATAGGATTCAGAATCTTTCAGGTGCAAGATCATTCCTCTGATCTCCCTTAAGGTAATAACACAGGGCCACATGCTGCTCTCACTTACATTGGTGTCAGCCAATGCGTTACACTGATGTAACTTAGAACAGAACTGGGTGCACTGTCTCTTTCACATAGGCTTTCCACTCTGGTAGTCTGTTTTATCCACTGGAGAGATTCCTCGGGGACTTGCTTCTATTGCTGCAGGGCACGGAGAAGTCAGTTACAGTAGAAGAACTAGATGCCTAGTGAATTAATCCCATCTAAACTTTCCAAAGCGGTCGCTCACTCACTAGTTCTCTCCAGCAGCTCCTCCTGTTTTGCACTGTGACAGCACTCACCCAGGAAATTCCCCTTGCTCGCTGCCTTTTATCCTCCTTATCTCTGTTCTATGCAGATTTGAACACTGAACAGAATTCTGCTACTATTTAGTATCCTCATAGTTTCATGTGCATAGATTAACAACTTTCTTCAAATGCAGAATAGCCTCATAGATTAAACAATTGCAACGCTAATAAACAGCATTACCTACCATCCCTTATGCACCATACCTTACTGCAGTGGTCCCCAACCTTTTTGTGGCCAGTAGCACATTCATGTTTTCAGAAGAGTGTGGCGGGCGCCAACAATTTTTCAAGGCTTATTTTGTATTTGTACATTAAATGAAAAACATTATCTTTAATATTACATAATATATGAATCCATAAGATATTAAGGGTAATTAATTAAATTATTCAGCAATTACTCTTTAACCTTACCATGTGAATTTGCTCTTTTTTTATCTACCTGTAAGAAAAATTAAGGAGTTTTTACAAAATAAATATCATAAACAGTTTTCATCTTATTTATTTTAAAAAAGTAGAACATTGTTGAACAGCTGATCCAAATATATTTATTATTCTTACTTTAACATAGAATGAAGCCTGCAGCCCCGAAGTTCTCTGTCCCCGGCAGGCCTGGGGCCACGGTTTCTCTCCAGCTTAAGCCGCGGCCCTGCGCCTGCCAGGGACAGAGAACACCGGCGCCTGCAGCCTGCAGCCCCGGAGAAGCCGGAGAGAAGCTGCAGCCCCGCGCCTGCCAGGGACAGAGAACTCCGGCGCCCACAGCCGGCGGGCCCTGGAGTTCTCTGTCCCCAGCAGGCGTGGGGCCACGGCTTCTCTCCCCTGCTGGACACTAGGCGGGTGCACATAAATGCCCCGGCAGGCGCCATGGCACCCGCAGGCACCGTGTTGGGGACCACTGCCTTACTGTATCAAGTTGTTAGCATAGGAGTGACAATGCTAATACTTGTGTTCTGCCTCTGAACTTGCCCAGTGTGATTAGTCTGATAAAAGCCCATTGAGGTCAATGGAAAGACCCCAATTAACTTCAGAGGGTTTTGGATTTAGCTTTATGGGCCTGATTTTCAGAGGTGCTGAGCACTCACAGCTCCTAGAGACTTCAGCTGGAATTGCAGGTGGTCAACACTTTTGAAAATTAGGCCCTATGTTCTCAGAAGCCTGAGCAAATTTATGTCCTGATCCTGCAAACACTTACACATGTGAGTAAAATTACTCACACGAGTGGTCCAATTGGATTCAGTGGGACTACTCGTGTTAGTCACATGAATAAGTGTTTGCAGGACTGGGCACTTAGTGTGACTTGAATGTTCAGTTAATAAGTGAGCAAAGTCTTTACTTCTACCAACCAGCCTCCTGAGAGCTTACTAAACATTACCTGAATTATAGATTTAAAGCCAGCAATATTGGAAGAGGTCAGAAACACATTTTCAATGCTCTAGACTGATAACTGTTACAGATATTGCTACATTGTGTTTTATTGCACATTAGCTTTAATAAAATATTATTGGTTTGTGAATATTGTTTTCCCACAGTCTGCTACAATGTATTTTGATTGCATCAGTTTTAATATGATTTTATTGTTTTGTAAATACTTTTCCCAGTCTTCCCTTGATACTTTGTATATACAAGTATGTGTGCATGTTAGGATTACTTGACTTTTAAAATCAAGGTTAAAGTTATCACAGTAGGGTTTTGCAGAATGAATGGTAATTCAAAATACATCTGAGGTGATGCTCTTGATACTCTATAAACAAACACTGGATATTCTTAGTTCCATATATATCACTTATTCTTTAATCCCATTTTCCTTAGTATACTTTAATACAGAGATGAACCAAAACCATTTATCTAACACACACACACGCACACACTTTTTTTTTGAGTGTTTAGATAAGGTGGTTCCCAGCTCAGAACCAGTTCTGATATTTGTTTTAGTTTGCAAAGCAACACCTGCAATTGACAAAGTTGTGCTAAACGATAAAACATTATTCTCTCTTTGAAACATAGGGGCCCAAACTGGATGAATGTGTCCAGATTTCACCAAATCTTTGTAGCCTTATGCAATATCAGACTTGGAGTCAATGTACCCCAGTTTTTGGCTTTGTAAAACAATAACCTATTGATGTTTTGTAAAATTAAATTAAAATCGCCCTCAAGTTTCCTTATGACAATTTTAATATAATTTCTACAGATCCTTTTCCTGACATTTCCATTCCTCCTCCTTCCCACTCTTTCTCTCCTTTTGAATAGCACTACATCAAACGCTCCCCCCCATTTCCATGCTGCTGTCATTTGCCACCCATCCAGCTCCTCCCCATCACCCTTCCTCTCCGATTTTGGCTCCTGAATCATTCTCATAATTTCCCATGCTTATCCACGATGACTTCAGCTTGATCCACCTGATCCTTTAGCAGCACATCTCCTCAAACTCCCTATCTCATTTGACCTGAAATCCTGGTACAAATCTCCAAATCACCTACAGGGCTATTCACTTGACTTGGTCTTCACCAAGCAATGCACTCTCTCTCTCTCTCTCTGATCTCTCTATTGCTGGGTTCCCCCTCTATAACCATCACCTATTTTCTTTTGTCATCACCCATCTGCCTCCCTCCCTCTCACCTAACCCTTCCATGACTTCTTTTGCTGTGAATCCTCTCCTCTAGGCCCTTTCATCCATTTATAGTTATAGATTTTTAAGGACAGAAGGGGCCACTAGATTATCTAGTGTGGCCTCCTGTTTTATGCAGGCCAATACATTTTTACCAAGTTACCCTTGTATTGAGCCCAGTAACTTGTGTGTTGATGACTGTGTATCTTCCAGAAAGACATCCAGTCTCAGCTTGAAAACATCAAGTGATGGAGAATCCATCACTACCTTTAGTAGATTGTTCCAGTGGTTAATCATCCTCACTATTAAAAATGTGTGCCTTAATTCTAATTTGAAAGTGTCTGGCTTCAGCTTCCATCTACTGATTCTCGTTACGCTTTTCAGTGCTAGATTGAAGAGCCCTTTACTACCTGGTATTTTCTCCCCATGAAGGTACTTATACACTGTAATCAAGTCACTTCTCAGTCTTCTTTTTTTTTATTAAACTAAATGGATAGAGCTCTTTAAATCTCTCCCTCTAAGGTAGCTTCTCCAGTCCTTGAATCATTTTTGTGACTCTTAGCTGCACAGTCTCCAATTTTTTAACATCATTTTTTAAAACATGAACACCAGAACTGTGTGCAGAACCAATCTCACCAGTACTATATACAGAAGTAAATTGCCTTCCTATTCATACTCAGTATTTTCCTGTTTATACATCCAACATTTGCATTAGCTCTTTTTGCCACAGCATCATGCTGAGATGCTGTGTTGTTTTGTCCACTATGTTCTCTAAATTCTTTTCAAAGTCAATGCTTTCCAGGATGTAGCCCCACATGCTGTAGGTATGGCCTGCACTTTATGTTCATAGATGTATGAACTTGCATTTGGCTGTATTAAAATATATTTTGTTTTAATGGGCCCTTTTTGCAAGCAATCCAAACAGTTCTGTATGCCTGTCCTGTCCTCATCATTATTTACCACTCTGCCAACATCTGCAAATGTTATCTGCAGTGATTTTATATTTAATTTCAGATTATTGATAAAAAATATTGAATAGCATTGTTCCTAGTCCCTAGTACTTGCAGAATCCTAGTAGAAACACCCTCATTTGACGCTAGTTCCCCTTTGACAGTTACTTTTTGAGATCTGTCAGTTGGCCAGTTCTTAATCCATTTAACATTAGTTTTATTGGTATTGTAAAGAGAGAACTTTTTAATAAGAATGTTATGTGGTACTAAGTACATGACATCTATGCAGTTTCCTTTTTCAACCAACCTAGTCATCTCATCAAATAATGAAATCAGGTTTGTTTGACAAGACCTATTTTCCATAAAACTATGTTGGACTGGCATTAATTATATTCTCATCCTTCACTACTTTATTAATTGTATCCAGTATCAGCTTTTCAGTTATTTTGCCTAGGATTGATGTTAGGCTAATCTCCTATAATTACCTGAGTCATTCCACTTGACTTTTTTTTTTAATACTGGCACATTATCACACTTCTATTCTTTTGGAATTTTCCTGGTTTATCAAGATTTATTAAAAATTAACATCAGCTGACCAAAGATCTCATCCGACTTTTGGGGGGCTCACGGTGGGTATCCCTACTGTTTAACAATCTTCCAGTTAATAATGGACTGAAAAATGTAATGAGTACATCACCCTGCTTCTTTCCAAGTACAGAATAGAAATATTTACTGAATTTTTGTGTTATTAACAATTTTACTATTTCCATCTAGTAATGGACCTATACAATTGTTAGGATTTTTTGTTCCTAAGATACTTTTTTAAAAACATTGTATTGTATTTAGCCCTACCAACCATGTTTTTTTCCCTGATGTTTTTAGCTCTCCTTATCAATTTCCTACTTGTCATTTATATAGATTACTATCTACTCTCCCTTTTTTTCCCATTCATTATATTTCTAATTGCTGCCCCACTCCCATCACCTGCCTTACCCTTCTTACCCTTTCTTTCTTCTCTGGTTCTTTCCTCTCATGATACAAACATGTGTCAGTCTCTTCTACCTTAGATCACCAATGGTATCCTGGTCTGTGACTCAGGCTCTTAAGCACTACCACAATACAAATAAATAATAATAATAATCAGCCCCTTGTTAGTTTAAAATAAACTAGATACTTTGCAGGTTTAATCCTTTAGCTACTTAAAGGGATATAGGACATAAACTGTTCAGGGCAGGGACTGCATCTTTAAAGCATCTGAAAAAGTAATATAGTAATAATATGTAGAGTATGCACAAACCCATGTATGATTTGGTGTGCCTCTCATTGAAGTCAGTGGGAAAACTGCCATTGACTTGAATCGTGCAGTATTGGACTCCATAGTCATTTTGTGGTGAGGCAACATATTGATTTAAATAATTTTTTATTTGCCTGAAGACTTTTTTTTTTAAATCTTGCATAACAGAAATGATTTTATAATTAATTTTTTTCTTCTTGATCTGACTTGAGTGGGGGTAGCTCTGCAATTCTGTGAGAAATAATGTCACATTGTTCTTTGCTCTTTCCTAGATAGAGAAGCATGCTGATCTAATTCAATAAGCCTCTTCTGTGTACATTTCTTCTGATCTGTGAAAAAGCTAATTTAATTCCAAATTAACTGCTCCCATAAATATTATACTTACATTTTAACACTACAAGAGTACAACTAGCACTAATCCGATTTTCAAGGGGAACAATTGCAGGAAAGCAATATATGAATGTCATTTCATGTCAGTGTTAGGATTCCTTTGATAAAGACATTTCTTCCATCTGATTTTTAGTTTAATTCTGTGTGAATAATTAGTTATTCAAATTATATTAGGTCTAATAAGATTTACAGCCTCATGCAAATGAAAGTTCTTATAAAAGTAACAGTTACATGAGCTGGATAGCTGAAATAACTACAAATGAATAAGCACTTCTTTTAACACATAAAAAGTATTTGAAGTTATAAAATATCCTGTTTACCCAGATGCTGTGGAGTGGATGTTTCTTATGTTGGGTGTTAACATAGTGCTTGTGCATTGTATTATGCTGACAGATCTGGAGACTAAAATCAGCTGACCATCAGGAATGCAACTGAGACCGGACCTGTACAAAAGGTGCTAGTGAAGAGGAGGTTCCCTGTTCTCTTTCCTACCCTCCTCCCATACTATGCACCTGCACAGTGGCTGGCCAAAACCTAGTTGTATTATCAGAATAGTAGAAATATGAACACAATAAGCTTTAATCTCTACCACTGCCTAGCATGCTGACTAATATTGCCTCATTGTTTCTGTGTACTCTTCCTGTTGTCCTGTCCCCCCCCCCCTCCCCATCTTGTATCCATCTGTCTTTTTGTAAGCTTTTTAGGGCATGTAACATATTTTTGTTCTATGTTTGTACCGCACCTAGCACAATAGGGTCCTGGTTCATGACTGCGGGTCCTGAGCATTGTTAATACTCTTAATAACTATCAAAACAAAGTTTTAGGTGTTTAAAAAATTTCCACACCAAAAAGCTTTGTTAATGCTTATTTGAAGTTGTGAGTTGAAACCCAGGATTTGCAGCAAATTGTTATTTAGGGGCAGTTTGCCATTAACTTCGATGAGATTAGGGTCAGCCCCCTTAAAATGTCCACACACAAGCCTTCAGTCTGATGGACACCTCTCCCTTTTGTTACAATATCCTTAACACTCTTCTCCTTGTTCTCCCAACACACACCCCAAGCTAGAGACTTTCTCCAGCTATCTCCCCTCCTGATACAAACAAGTGACTATTCCCAACTGTCACCAAACTCCCACACCTACCCAATGGGTAAAGGCTACAGCTTTCTTCCAATTTTTCACAAGTTTGTTAGACACTCCCATCTTATCCTAATCCATCCTTCCTCTGTATCCTTCCAATGCAAGTGAGAGACTTTCCCTCCACCTATACACATGTGTAACCTCATCCCAACATTAAACACGTCACGGAGGGTGGGATGATCTTATACTATATAACAAAAAAATAATATATTGTAATGCCTATACATAAGGGACAGAAAGCAACATAGAGTCCTGTGGCACCTTATAGACTAACAGACGTATTGGAGCATAAGCTTTCGTGGGGGAATACCCACTTGTGTCTGTTAGTCTATAAGGTGCCACAGGACTCTTTATTGCTTTTTACAGATCCAGACTAACACGGCTGCCCCTCTGATACTTGACATAAGGGGCAGAGTCACATGTAGTGTGGCAATGCAGAAGTGTCTCCATCGCCATACATGGAGTGTGGGCATAGGGACAATGAGCAGAATTAAAGTTGGTAATTCAGAATTTCCTGGCACTTTTCATATTTAAATTGTTGACTTTAACTCAGAATTAATTATTTTTATGTATAAAAGTTTGTGCACATTATCTATCTTGGGTTTCTATAGTGCCCATTACTGCAGTATCTACCTAACTCTGCAATCATATCTGCATGTAAATCACCGAAAACATCAACCTGAACAGCTTTCCATCCTGCCAATAAGTTGATCACTACATCTTCACTCTTTTGTTGGAAAAAGTAGATTACTGAAGGAACCAAAGCAATTTCAGAGGTACTGCAATGCTAGTTCTGTAAATATGTTACTTTTGTGCATACTTTCCCCAAAATGGAATGAACTGAAATAATTTTAAGGAGAATTAGTGTATGCATGAATACAAGCAATGATTTTTGGTTCTTTTACTCTTTACAACAGTGAGTTATAAATAATGTCATGGTACTTTTGTACCTTTATTTCACTTTTTTCAACAGGGGCTATTTTTCTTGAATATAGGTCAAATATCAACGAGAGAAAAAAGAATGATCAATTTCAAACTGTATAAATAGAAAAGGCTGAGAGCATAACAAGAGATCTGCCTTTGTTTTTAGAGAATTGAGCCAAAAATGTTAATCTTAGATAGAAATAAAAATTGATGCTAGATCTTAAATCCTATCCTTAATTGCTTTGAAAGTAGGTGTTAGTAGTTTTTTTTTTGTTTTTTTTTCTTTCCTGGAAGTAATTCAATGTGACTGCTTCAGCATATGGAGATTTGAAACTGAAAAAAAGTTTCATTAGCATCAGGACATCTACTTGTGCTTAAGTTCCATAACTCTCTCTGGTCTGACAGAAGAAAATGACATGCTCTTTGCTCACAAGGATAGAAGACTAATTGAGTTTTCTTTGAAAATGACTGCAAGCTTCTCTGAGATTAGATTTTTTTTCTAACTTTTGAATTATTTCCAGTTCCAATGTAGTCTAAGAGTTACAGACCAAGAAAACTGAACCAAGTAGAGCAGAACGTTCCCATAAGAACATATACTGTGCCCCAGAGAATGTGTTTGTATATCAGATTGTAACACATTTCATACTGATTCAGGGCTCAGTGCCACATACTTCTCATAAAGCAAACCAAATTGTGAAATTCAAAAATTGCCAAGGTTGGCTAGTATTGCAACTCAGCACAATAGGAGCCATCCAGTTGCACCTGAGAGGCTGTATGACTGCTTTCAGAGCACCAGTCTAAATTAAAGTAACTGAATAGAAAGAATGGCTTTTATTTTTTAATTAGATAAAATGTCAGCAAAGCCTCTCCCCACTGCAGCATTCACAACTTCCCCCAACAATTTGGCCCATCCCATAGAGCAGTCTCATGTTCACACCAGAAACCATTAAGACACCCTGCTGCTGTGAAATCTCCCCTTCCTAGTTACAGCTGGGACCCACCACCCTGCTTTTAACTCTTTGCCTCTTCACATCCTCCTGTCACCATTTCTGAGTGGGAAAGAGAATAAGCTCCCATTTCCACTGCTTGGGGAAACCCTGCAAGGGAGTCAATGTCTCCTCATAAAGCTGCACATTCTAAAACTCTTGTATTTGACGTCTTCTCCTGGAGAGCCCACATGAAGCTCCATTAAACCCAGGACTCCTCCCAAAAGCTGGTGCACTGCCTCCTTTTTTACTTAAATTTTCAAAATAAAAGTCCATGTGACATTTCAGATCATTTATAACTGTGAACATCAGAAGAAGAAGAGTGATTACTTCTGAAACACTACTGCTTTTGGTCAATGTCGAAGGAATGAGTCAAACAGATAGGCAGTGTAATTTATATGACTATTATGCCCAAGAGAGACATGCTTTTGAGCTACACAGAGTTCTTTTTCAGGTTTGAGAAAGGTACTACAAGTGTCACTGCTAAAAAAATAAAAATAAAAAAAGGCTAAAAAGCTCATCTCTCTCACCAACAGAAGGTAGTCCAATAAAATATACTATCTCACCTACCTTATCTCTCTAACAGCCTGGGACCAACACGGCTGCACATTTTGCCCAAGAACAGTTGAATATGGTATGTCAAGAGGGTTAATGTGTTCCAGCTTCTCCCAGTTCTCCTATAAGATTCCTACTGAAGCACTCAATTTAATGCAGAAGTAGAATGAGGTTTGGATTTATTTTATTTTTTGGTCCCATAAAATAGAGTTTTAAAGACAAATCTCTAGGTAACTGCCTGATTCCAAAACATAAAACCAATGTAGTGTATTTGTTAATGGCTAAGGATATAAAAAATATTTCATATCTCATCAACTACACTGAAATTAACATTTGATTTTACTAACTTCGCTCAATTTAAAATTTGCATTGTTAGATGTTATTCAAAGTTGGATTTTTTTCTCATAAAATATACTGTAAATTATAAATCTAATTCCAAAAAGAAAGAAAGAAAGAAAGAAAAGCTTATACAGACAACAATGGGACCATGCACATGTTTCAAAATTCAATTAAGGCCAAAAGAAAAAATGTTGCACAAGGGGGCCTCTACTACAACAGATGGGAAAAATTTTCAGGACACAGTATGGTGCATGAGACAGGATGCAACTTCCATTAAGGATGCCAGAGTTGCCCTCACTCTCTTTAGAACATATTGAAAATGTACTCTCTTGATTTTGTGGGGAAATGTTTTTTCTTTCAATGACCAGCAAAACCAAAACAAATTTTAAAAAATTAATTCGGTTCACATTTAAAGGACTGAGGTAACTGGATGCCTCAAGAGATTAGTATTTGGGCACAGAGCTTTTAACTTCCAGATCAGATGTTTCAGTCTGGCCTATGTCCATAGTGACTGAAAGTCATTACCGTGTGAGACCCAGGCCTACATTCCTTGGTGCACAAAACACCCACTGAAGTCAATAGTAGTTTTGGGTGCACTGAGAATTCACAATAAGCCTCTTAATTACTATTCAATGGCTTTTGTGAAGTGAAAGTTCTTGGTTCAATTCCTATGGACGAGGGGTGGGGGCAAAATAAACAGCAGCAGCATCATACCTACTACTGGACCTTTGTTTGGTGTCTCAGCAGAGAGGCAAGCAGTGAATGGACACCTACTACTAATCTCTCCACATCAGGGGAGTACACGTTGGCAAGGTGATGTGAGGAAGCTTGCCCTTCCATTGTTTGTTCCTATATCTGCTCTATGGAGTAACTGAAGTTTTTGTGTGATGTCATATCTGGCATTATTTATTAATACTGCATACATTTTTAAAAAATAGATTGAAACTACTGAACTGAATGAAATTAGAACAAAAGACCCCTACTATTAAAACTTTTAAAAAGGTGTATTTCTGCCCAAAACATGTATATGGGGCATGGAAAAATCATAACAATGAGATTTTTCAGGAACCTCAATCATTAAAAAATGTCAAAACTAGACAGGAATCAAAGATCTTAATTAATCACACTGGGTCCTAACCCTCAGGGCATAGTGTGGCCATGAGACTCCTGTCCAGTCCAGCTCTATCAGTTTTTAAAATGTTTTCACTTTTCTCATTTGAATTCATACACACTGATGCCATACACACTGATGCCATTATAGTGCAATACTAAGAGAGCAGTTGTACACTATAATGCTTCGAGTGTTGCTGCACTGTTAGAGGAGCTCTGCTTCGGAAGTTAGGATAAACAAGGGCCCCTTATCTCTTTAATAAAACAAGTTATTTTGTCCAAGGCTGTGTGAGAGCCAATTTCTAACACATTGTGGCAAAGGGCTAAATTCTGCCTTTGGATACGTGGGTGCATCCCCCAGTGAAATCAGTGGGAGATACATCAGGGGGCCAGATAATCAGCAGGTATAAATCAGCTTATCTCCATTGAAGTCAATGGCAAATCTAGAGGAGTGGGGAGGGCTAGGAGGTATGGAAGCAGCTCAGGGTACGGCAGCAAGGTGTAGGGAATGGACCTTGGATGCTGTGTAGAGAGTCCCTGGAGTGGGCCTGGGTTCCCCTGTCTGCTACTGTGGGAATAATACTGTAAGGTAGTGAAGCAGAAGACTGCTTGATATGCCCCTCCCCTCTTCTGGAAGGGGAAACTACAATAGTGATGTGGACAGAGAGCTGATCAGGAAGAGGATGCTGTGGTTCCTGGAGCAAGAGAAGGGCTGCAGAGGAGAAACTGAAAGGTAATAACTGCTAGAAGGGATGTTGCTAATTGAGCTAATCCACAAAACTGCCAGAAAACAGTGAGTAGAGCAACTTCATCACACATGTAAAGTATAAAAAGGCAGATGAAATTCTGTATTATAAGCTTGACCACTTAATAATGAAAGCTCCTTACCAGAAAAAAAAAATAACTTCGCTTCTGTTCTGCTAATCCATTGCTTTGTGGGTTTGAGCTGTATTTAGTATATCCCAGCTTTACATGTAAAATGGTATAGAAAGGCTGGACTTTCCTTCAAATATCTACATTTTGTGAGTTCCTGTCGATCCTTCCTGGAGGTGTGGCCAGTAATTGTTTAGAATGGTCAGGTGGTGCAACTTCCAGGTCATTTTATTCATAAAGACAAGATCTGAAGATATGAACTCCCTGAACCCTTCGTTTCTCAACTGTGTATGTAACAACAAATGCTACCGGCACCTCCTAGATTCCCTTAGAATAGCCCTTTGATGGGCTTTATAGAGCTCAGAGCATACCTTAATGGTGTTCAAAGCAAGGAGTTAGAGAGAATCTGTTGGTGGCTATATGATATAACTGTGCAACCACTTTTGCCCTCCCTGTAGCTATCCTGCCTTGTTTCCATGTGATTACTGTAGTTTCACTCCCTTCAGCATCACCCAGTGGAGAAAAGCCTAGTGGCTTTTTTCAGTCTGATCCAGTTATCACTGATATCTGTGGGAGCATTTCCATTGACTTGAGTAGGGACTGGATTGGAACCTTTGTGATTAAATATCTGCAATAATTATATTGCGGAACTTTATATACCAAAAAAGCACCAATTTTATAGAATAGCTCTATTTATGACTTCTTACAAGATCAGAAGCCCAGCCTTATGTAAAATATCTATAGGGCTAAATCTGTTGTTCTCTGTATAAATCTATTGACTTATTTAGTGGAAACTTACTCCAAAGGTATAGAATGTAATAAATATAAAGAAATGAAGAGAGAAAATTGGGGGAAGAGAGACCATGTATGTCAGGAAAAATGTGTTCTTAAACAACATCAGCAACATCTAGCAGAAACTGGAAAATGACATTTATCGTAGGACATTCCAGCAGAAATTGCTTGTAAATAAGTAATATAAAGTGAGCTGTATCTTGCAGCTATTGCGTTCTGCTGCCAATGGAACTCATCCTAGAACTCCTCCAGGGCCACATATACTGTGCATCACATAGCAAAGATCACAGAGTGGAAAAATAGCAATAGTATACTAGAACACATTGGCGGAGGACATGAGACTGAGCACTAGATATGTATGAAGATGGATTTTTTTTTGGAATAATGGGTCCCTGTCTAGTACAGTAATCCTTCTTCATCTAACAAGATATAGAACACAGTCAAGTGTGCATAGATCATTTTGTGTTTGTTCCATTTATACTATATGTGGCTGGGATTGGAGTACTTTGAACACTGTTTATGTCAAAGAGAAGAAATATTACAGTGTTAAGATAAAGAAAGAGAATAGTCTTGTGCTACAGGCACAACATTCACCTCCACCAATCTACAATCAGAAACAAGCTCCAAATAGCTAATGGGCTCTCGAAGATCAGATACTACATTTAGCAAACTCATGCAAAGGAAATGCCATGTGCTAAAATTCAGCTCACCACAGTGAAATAAATTGTTTCAAACACTGACTCCAGAAAACATACCAAACAATATTGCCAAACAGATTATTTTTAGTCAGATGAACTATCCTGACATACAAGTGAATTGAAGTGGAAGTGTTATTTACTGGCCAGTAGATATCTGCTGGCCAGTAATGAGGAGTGGGAGTTAGAGAGCTCTGTTCCTAAGTCTGCCACTAACTTATTGTGTGAACTTGGGCACCTAATCTCTCTGTTCATCAGCCTTTCCATATGCCATCCGAGATCATTAATAGTTACCTAACTCAAAGTAATGTTACTAGACTTACAATATTAATATTGAGAGCACTTTGAAACCCTGGAATACGTATGAAATATTAGAGGTGGTGAATTTGTAGAACTATTTGAAAAATATGTTGCACATAATTTCAAAATGTTCTCTTCAAAGGGTTCAAAATGAAACCACTTCATTTTCAAATTTTGCCACTTGCTCAAATCAAAATGAAATAAAAAATGTCAATAACCTTTAAAAATTATCAAATCTAGTTTGATAAATAATAAATTCATTTACAGAAAACTGCTTTTCGAAAATGCGAATTTTCAATAAAAATTTAAAGAATGTAGAATTTTTTCTCAAAATTCAATGGAATTGTTTTCAACAAAAGTTGTG
The DNA here is from genome assembly GCF_020497125.1 of Mauremys mutica. Taxonomy (NCBI): domain Eukaryota; kingdom Metazoa; phylum Chordata; order Testudines; family Geoemydidae; genus Mauremys; species Mauremys mutica. The sequence continues at coordinate 42,942,777 of NC_059076.1, forward strand.
ATTAAAAATGTGAATTTTTTGCAGATCTTATGTTTTGAAAGGCCATATTTGGATGATAAAATGTTTCTCTTGAAAATTTTTGACCTGTTGTAGTTTAGAAATCTATGATCACATCATAATCCCACAAAAATAATGCTAATTATACATTTATAATTAGTAGTATTGATATTATTTAACAAATATAGCTATTAATACAGACTTGCTCTTTGTTTTACTTGTATGGGTTTTTACTTTGTTTTCTTCTTCATTTGACAATTTTCAGTCCTTTCAAGGTCTTGATACAAAACCTGAGACTAATGTAAATACATGGGGGGGCGGGTAGCTCACCAATTATCTAATCTGCAAGATGTTGATTGCCTCCTCCTTGGTGCTAAGTACCCTGTACTTCCATGAGGTTAAACTGGAATTGTTGGTCCTGCTCATCTCTCAGGAGGTGCTGGAAACATTGTAGGTTTGGTCCCAACATGCTGCCAATTTAAAGAGGGCATTGGAAGAATGTTATATATAAATGTTATATAGTTTTTACTAAATCTGTTCCTCCCACCCCAGTTTCTTTGTTGCTTTGCATTTTTGCTCACTGAGGACAATATTCATTGTTTGCCTTCCATGAGCAATGGGGAGCCATAACTGTTGAAATATGGCCTGGGACACAGAAGAGACAGAGCTAGTTCTGTATTACTGTCCCATTGAGGTTCATGGGATTAAGACCCTGTATTTAGAGGTAGGGGTTATACAATGGTGCTGCTGCTCTCAGTGGTATCTATCCCTCCCCCCGCACTCCCCCCCGGAATGGACAGTGGTAAGGGGGCCAAGGCTGGGGCCACAGCTGGGTGGTGCTCCCTCCCTGCCTTCCCCGAGGTGGCTGCCTGGGCCCCAGCCATGCCCCACCAAACATTCCTCTGTGCCCCCTAAAGCTTTTCTGCACACCCCACACTTTGGGGACCTCTGCTGTTGGTAAAGTTGATCAGATATCTAGTGGACATCAATACTGTTTTTGACAGTGCTTGGCAGAATGGCACCCTGATCCTTGAGTGGGGCCTCTAGTTATATACATGGTGATAAAGCTATGTTCTATGGTTGACACTGCACTAGGGAAAGTAGCTAATGGGGTAGGCAGTATTACTGACATTTATATTAACATGCTGTTGGAGGAGGGAGATCGGTATATTGTGCATGGCTTTCCTAATATCTGTCTTGATCTCAACAAATCCAGAGATTCTAAGACTGTAGCTCTTGCTTGTAAGAAAAGCCAAAGAGGAGTTTGAAGAATGGCTAGCCAAAAACTCCAAAGGTAATAACAAAATGTTTTTTAAGTACATCAGAAGCAGGAAGCCTGCTAAACAACCAGTGGGGCCCCTTGACGATCGAAATACAAAAGGAGCGCTTAAAGACAATAAAGTCATTGCGGAGAAACTAAATGGATTCTTTGCTTCAGTCTTCACGGCTGAGGATGTTAGGGAGATTCCCAAACCTGAGCTGGCTTTTGTAGGTGACAAATCTGAGGAACTGTCACAGATTGAAGTGTCACCAGAGGAGGTTTTGGAATTAATTGATAAACTCAACATTAACAAGTCACCGGGACCAGATGGCATTCACCAAAGAGTTCTGAGAGAACTCAAATGTGAAGTTGCGGAACTATTAACTAAGGTTTGTAACCTGTCCTTTAAATCGGCTTCGGTACCCAATGACTGGAAGTTAGGTAATGTAACGCCAATATTTTAAAAGGGCTCTAGAGGTGATCCCGGCAATTACAGACTGGTAAGTCTAACGTCGGTACCGGGCAAATTAGTCGAAACAATAGTTAAAAATAAAATTGTCAGACACATAGAAAAACATAAACTCTTGAGCAATAGTCAACATGGTTTCTGTAAAGGGAAATCGTGTCTTACTAATCTATTAGAGTTCTTTGAAGGGGGTCAACAAATGTGGACAAGGGGAATCCGGTGGACATAGTGTACTTAGATTTCAAGAAAGCCTTTGACAAGGTCCCTCACCAAAGGCTCTTACATAAATTAAGCTGTCATGGGATAAAAGGGAAGGTCCTTTCATGGACTGAGAACTGGTTAAAAGACAGAGAACAAAGGGTAGGAATTAATGGTAAATTCTCAGAATGTAGAGGGGTAACTAGTGGTGTTCCCCAAGGGTCAGTCCTAGGACCAATCCTATTCAATTTATTCATAAATGATCTGGAGAAAGGGGTAAACAGTGAGGTGGCAAAGTTTGCAGATGATACTAAACTACTCAAGATAGTTAAGACCAAAGCAGATTGTGAAGAACTTCAAAAAGATCTCACAAAACTAAGTGATTGGGCAACAAAATGGCAAATGAAATTTAATGTGGATAAATGTAAAGTAATGCACATTAGAAAAAATAACCCCAACTATACATACAATATGATGGGGGCTAATTTAGCTACAACGAGTCAGGAAAAAGATCTTGGAGTCATCGTGGATAGTTCTCTGAAGATGTCCACGCAGTGTGCAGAGGCGGTCAAAAAAGCAAACAGGATGTTAGGAATCATTAAAAAGGGAATAGAGAATAAGACTGAGAATATATTATTGCCCTTATATAAATCCATGGTACGCCCACACCTCGAATACTGTGTACAGATGTGGTCTCCTCACCTCAAAAAAGATATTCTAGCACTAGAAAAGGTTCAGAAAAGGGCAACTAAAATGATTAGGGGTTTGGAGATGGTCCCATACAAGGAAAGATTAAAGAGGCTAGGACTCTTCAGCTTGGAAAAGAGAAGACTAAGGGGGGATATGATAGAGGTATATAAAATCATGAGTGATGTCGAGAAAGTGGATAAGAAGTTATTTACTTATTCCCATAATACAAGAACTAGGGGTCACCAAATGAAATTAATAGGCAGCAGGTTTAAAACAAATAAAAGGAAGTTCTTCTTCACGCAGCGCACAGTCAACTTGTGGAACTCCTTACCTGAGGAGGTTGTGAAGGCTAGGACTATAACAATGTTTAAAAGGGAACTGGATAAATTCATGGTGGCTAAGTCCATAAATGGCTATTAGCCAGGATGGGTAAGAATGGTGTCCCTAGCCTCTGTTCGTCAGAGGATGGAGATGGATGGCAGGAGAGAGATCACTTGATCATTGCCTGTTAGGTTCACTCCCTCTGGGGCACCTGGCATTGGCCACTGTCGGTAGACAGATACTGGGCTAGATGGACCTTTGGTCTGACCCAGTATGGCCATTCTTATATTCTTATGTTCTTGTTACACTGAAGAGTGACACCAACCCCCTCCTCCCAGTGGAAGGATGAACAGTAAACTTGAACAGAGAAACTCACTGAGTATTTTTCGAATTCACTGATTTTATTTTTCTTGCCTGCATTAGCAGCATAGTTTTTTCCTGATTTTATTGGTGTCTGTTCTACACTATGGTAGCTAAATAATAGTTTGCTAGGCTTTGGGGTTTTGTTTGTGTGTGTGTGGTTTTTGTATTTTTTTAAACTGTCTTTAGCAAGAGAAACAGTTTTTAGAGAAACAGTGGGATCAATGGGAAAGAACCTAAATCAGATTCTGAACAGTATTTATTTGTTTTAAAAGCTGCACTAATTTTGCTAAAAGTGAGAACAGTCATCTTAGGTGCCTGAGCTCAAGATATCAACTACTTGTGTCACAAAGTTGGAAAAACTCTGCCCTATGCCTGTAGGGGATGGACAATGATTAGTCCGCAGTTTTATTATTGCATTTCCTTTTTGAAGCATGCAAGGAGTATTCCATACTAAAGTTAGGGGTGAGGATTCAGAACCACCAGTGCTTGTAATAACTTATTCAGTAATTCCACTGTATTAACCTCTTCAACTGTAAAATTCTCTTATGAGTGCTCTTCAATCATTTCAGTTTCATTTTGGTGCTTTATCTTCAGCATCATGCCCTTAGTGGAATAAAAGTTGGCTGCTAGGGATGGTAAGATTGTTATAGGTTTTCTGTTTGCAGTGCTACAGTTTAGATTGTGTCATCTCCAGTGTAAAACTTTTTCTTGAGTTTTATAACTTGGCTCTAGAAGTTCGTTGTGGGTTGAAACTTGGCATAAAATCTTAACGCAGCAAACTTATTCAGAATTTGCAAGTAAAATGGATTTGGTTAAGTGTAGAAAATACAACTTCATAGATTTCAGGTTCCTTTATTGCTAATAACTCACAAACCAGTTTGATTTAAGACTGTAAAACTGATATTTTGCTCTGTTATGCCATGTATAATTTTTTGTTTTTTGTTTTCTAAAAGTGCCTCTCCAAAACTCAAGGGGGGGGGGGGAATAACACTTTATGTATATATACAAATTGCCCATCAGCCCAACTGTCACATTAACAAACCTTTCCCACCAGACCAATATTTACCTCTCAAACCACCCAATCATTCAAATTGACTGCTTAAAAAGAGCCTGGGTAAAATAGACAGGCCTTGCAACTTGCCCTGAAAGCCAACAAATTCTGGCACCACCAGGGCAAGGACCAAGTGACTGTTGCAGGGCCTTTCATTGAGATTGGTTTGCCTGCCACTCGCATACAAGCTCCTCAATTGGTTTCAGTTGCCACAATTTCATGAGAGAGAGATGAGATATCATTAAGGCTTTTATAACTAAAAATCAACACCTTGAATTTCACCAAGATAAACTGGAAGCCAGCATAGGCTACAGAGCAAGATACTCCACTAAACTAGCAGGCAGCTGCAATCTGCAAAACCTGCAGTTTTGAACCAAATTCACTGATCACATAATGTGGGGCTGCCCAGCCCCACATCTGTTTCTCAGCACAAACTAGAACAACCTGAAGGCTGCTCTAACTTAAACCTGGTTTCCCACAATGCTAAGTGGCCATTGCAATAGGCGGTGATAGTTGCAACACAAAGTCATTTTGGCCCTGCCACTTTCCCTCTAGCTTACACCTACTTTAAGGCTTCCTTACACTGCTAGAGTAGTGTTAAGGTGAAAAAGATCTGGCTCTAACTATGTACTAGTGGTGTTTTCTCCCCCAGCTGGAAGATTCCAAACTTGACTTTCTTTATACTGTAATGCATGGAAGACATCAAACTATTTCCAGATTTTGAAAGCCAAAGTACATTAAAGTACTCAAGATGTAGAAAATAGCACAAAACATCCTCCATATATTGTTACTAATATAAGATACATAAAATAAAGAGTAAATAACTGGATGCTTTGTATATCCTGAAATTTCACATTACATTAAGAATGTTTCTTATTCCTAGATTGTTCAGATTTGAAGTAATTTTAAAATAAATTATTTATATATGTATGATTTGCAAACTAAAGGCAGTGGGTAGGGAGATATTATTAGGTCTCTCTGATTTAAAGAAATTGCAAGACTTCTATGCCTTATTTATAAAGACAATATGCTTTTTAAAAAAAACACACACACACACACACACACAACACCTCATTCCATTCAGATGTATCAAAATGCAATCTCCCTGATAACATCCAAAGTGGAGTGTTTTCTAGTCACAGTTTAGATCTTTTAACAGAGCCTAGCAACAGCTTGATTTATGCTTTTACAAATTGCCATGCAAAGATTGACAATGGTTCTAGCAGAAAATGTACTGCATGCTTTTCAAGATATATATGAAGGACCAAATTCTATCCTCAGTTTTGCCACTACAGCCCTGCTGATTACAACAGCAGTGCACAAGTGTAATTGATAGAGGTTGTATACATCATGTGGATTTAAAATATATAGGGCTAGATTTCTGGCAGGCCTTCATGAAGCTGGGGGGGGGGAGGATGCAAAGAGCCACCTCCTTACACATTCTATGGAAGAGCCTCTCACTTGCAGTCCCTTTGCTCAAGGAAGTGTAAGTGTAGCTTTCTGTGCAGTCTGGGGAGGGGGAAGGGTCCCTAAAGAGGTGGTGGGCATCCATAGGCCTGGTCTACACCATGGGGTTAGGTCGAATTTAGCCACATTCAGCCAATTTAAAAAATGAGTGTGTCCACACAACCAGCCCCGTTCTATTGACCTAAAGGGCTCTTAAAATAGACTTCTGTACTCCTCCCTGACGAGGGGACTAGTGCTAAAATCTACCTTTCTGGGTTGAATTTGAGTAGTGCGGACATAAATTGACAGTATTGGCCTATCCTAGTGTGCTCCATTGTGACTGCTCTGGACAGCACTTTGAACTCCGATGCACTGGCCAGGTACACAGGAAAAGCCCCGGGAACTTTTGAATTTCATTTCCTGTTTGGTCAGCGTGGCGAACTTGGCAGCACAAGTGACCATGCAGTCCCCCCAGAATCGTAAATGAGCTCCAGCATAGACCAAAAGGGAGACACTGGATCTGATTGCTGTATGGGGAGAAACATCTATGCAGGCCGAACTCTGATCAAAAAGAAGTAATGCAAATATGTTTGCCAAAATCTCTCGGGGCATGTTGGACAGAGGCTACAACAGGGACACACAGCAGTGCCGCATGAAAGTTAAGGAGCTCAGGCAAGCCTACCAAAAGACAAAGGAGGCAAATGGTTGCTCTAGGTCAGAGTTCCATACATGCTGCTTCAATGATCAGCTGCATGGCATTTTAGGGGGGGACCCTACCACTATCTCACCCAGGGCCGGCTCCAGACCCCAGCGCGCCAAGCGTGTGCTTGGGGCGGCGTGCCGCGGGAGGGCAGCAGGCGGCTCCGGTGGACCTCCCGCAGGCGTGCCTGTGGAGGGTCCGCTGGTCCCGCAGCTTCAGTGGAGCATCCGCAGGCGTGCCTGCGGGAGGTCCACCGGAGCCGCGGGACCAGCAGACCCTCCGCAGGCACGTCTGCAGGAGGTCCACCAGAGCCGCGGGACCGGCGACCGCCAGAGCGCCCCCCGCAGCGTGCCGCCCTGCTTGGGGCGGCGCAATTCCTAGAGCCGCCCCTGATCTCACCACTGTCTGTGGACACCTGCAAGGGCGGAGTCTCACACAACAGGGAGGAGGATTTTGTGGATGAGGAGGAGGAGGAGAATGCGCAGCAGGCAAGCGGTGAATCCAGGAGCGCCGCCAGCTTTTTTGCTGCCCTAGGCGGCGGAAGGTCCTGCCCCCGAAATGCTGCCCCCGACAGAGGCGGTGGAAGATCCGGCTGCCGCAGTCGCCGCCCCCCGAATGTTAGCGCCTCCCTGGCAGCCAGGACCTTTTCATCTCCCTGGAGCCAATACCCTCCCAAGGCGGGATCCCCAATCCTGAGGGATTTATATCTTTGTGTTAGCCTCAGTAGAGTGATATCATGATCACCTGGTTGAAATAGGGGAATTTTTGTAAGTGAACAGTAAAAGGACCCCATTCATACTGGGCTGTTTGTGCTTGGCTAAAAGGGATCATCCCAGAGAATAGCCACACAGTGGGGGTAGGGGTAGGTGTGTGCTGCACATCCACCCGAAAACCGCAGCCCCTCCTTTTAAATGTGAAAACCAACCCATTGCTTGCTCTGGGAAAGTGGGGGGGCTCTGCAGTTTGAAAACATTCCCACATGTTATGAAGGTGTAAAAAGCCAACCCAACCCCCCACCCCCCTGTGCCAAAAGGCTTACCATGGCTGTGTCATCATACCAGCAGGTGTTCAATATAAAAGGCACAATGCAACCTTGTACCTAAAGCACATATGCTGTCTGCTGTGAATTGCTTGATTCACTGTGAAAGAGTCTCCCTTTTGTTCTCAGAAATATATCATCTTAAATTTTACTCTCCCTTTTTATCTCCTCTGCCCCCAAGGTAAATGTTTCTACACTCCACCTATCATCTCAGTCCCTGAGGTTATTGCAAATTAGAAGGAGAAAAAAACGCACTCACGATGACATGTTTTCTGAGCTCATGCAGTCCTCTTGCACTGGTAGGGCACAGCTTAATGCATGGAGGCATTCAGTGGCAGAGGCCAGAAAAGAATTAAGTGAGCACAAAGAGCAGAGGCAGGATGCGATGCTGAGGCTAAGCGGGGAGCAAATGGACATGATGAAGCATCCTTTGGAACTGCAGGAAAGCCAACAAGAGCACAGACCCTTGCTGCATCCACTGTATAACAGCATGCCCTCCTCCCCAAGATGCCTCACCCAGATGCCCAAGAACAAGAGGGGGAAGGTTCCAGGCACCCAGCCACTCCACTTCAGAGGATAGCCCAAGCAACAGAAGACTGTCATTCAAACTGTTTATTGTAGTCACACTAAAAATCAATGTGGCCTTGTCATTCCTCCTCCCCCACATGGGCTACCTTGTCCATATCTCATATTTTTTTAATTAATAAAGAATACATGGTTTCAAAACAATAGTTACTTTATTTCAAAGGGGGGAGGGTGGTTGGCTCACAGGGGAATTAAAATCACCAAAGGGGGTGGGTTTGCATCAAGGAGTAACACACACAACTGTCACACTGAAGCCTGGCCAGTCATGAAACTGGTTTTCAAAGCCTCTCTGATGCATAGCATGCCTTGCTGTGCTCTTCTAATCAGCCTGGTGTCTGGCTGCTCAAAACTGGATGCCAGGCAATTTTCCTCAACCTCCCACCCTGCCATAAACATCTTCCCCCTTAACCTCACAGATATTATGGAAAACACAGCAAGCAGCAATAACAATGGGAATGTTGGTTGTGCTGAGGTCTGACCTAGTCAGCAAACAGCGCCAGCGAGCTTTTAAACATCCAAAAGCGCATTCTACCACCATTCTGCACTTGCTCAGCCTATAGTTGAACTGCTCCTTACTACTGTCCAGGCTGCCTGTGTAAGGCTTCATGAGCAATGGGAGCAAGGGGTAGGCTGGGTCCCTAATGATACCTGTTGGCATTTCAACATCCCCCAATGGTAATCTTCTGGTCTGGGAAGTAAGTCCCTTCTTGCAGCTGTTCAAACAGCCCAGAGTTCCTAAATATGCAAGCGTCATGCACCTTTCCCGGCCATCCATGTTGATGTTGGTGAAATGTCCCTTGTGATCCACCAGTGCTTGCAGAAGTACCCTTGGCAGTTCATGTACTGGTTGGCAAGGTGTTCCAGTGTCAAGATGGGGATATGCGTTCCATCTAGCACCCCACCACAGTTAGGGAACCCCATTGAAGCAAAGCCATTCAGTATGACCTGCACATTTCCCAGAGTCACTACCCTTGATAACAGAATGTCAACGATTGCATTGGCTACTTGGATCACAGAAGCCCCCAGAGTAGACTTGCCCACTCCAAACTGATTCCCAACTGACCGGTAGCAGTCAAGCATTGCAAGCTTCCACAGGGCTATTGCCACTTGCTTCTCAACTGTCAGGGCAGCTCTCATCTTGGTATTTCTGCACTTCAGGGTGGGGAAAAGCAACTCACAGAGTTCCAGGAAAGTGACCTTATGCATGCAAAAGTTTTGCAGCCACCGTGAATCATCCTATACCCACAACACTATGTTTGCCTGGCCCAGAATCAGCATTCCACTGTGTCAGCCACCCCACTGATGCTATGATGTCCCAATTGCCACAGCCCATGCTTTCAGGAATGTCTGTGTCCATGTCCTCATCAAAATTTTCCTCGTGCTGGTGTCTCTTAGCCCAGTTCTGCATGTACTCCAGGATAATGTGCCAGGTGTTTAGAATGCTCACAACAGCAGCGGTGAAGTGAGCTGAGCGGACTCCATCCTTGCCGTGGTATGGCATCTGCACCAGGAAAAAAAGTGTGAATGATTGTCTGCCGTTGCTTTCAAGGAGGGAGGGTTAACTGATGACATGTATCTAAAACCACTTGTAACAATGTGTTTGCCCCATCAGGCATTGGGAGCTTAACCCAGAATTCCAATGGGCAGTGGAGACTGTGGGAACTGTGGGATAGCTACCCACAGTACACTGCTCTGTAAGTTGATGCTAGCCACAGTAGTAAGGATGCACTCCGCTGACTTAATGCGCTTAGTGAGGACATACACAATCAACTGTATAAAATTGATTTCTAAAAATTGACTTCTATAAAATCAACCTAATTTTGTAGTGTAAACATACCCCTAGTCTTGGTTCCTTGTTGCTCCAGTCCACTCCCCTTACAGCCTGTCTGAATTAGCTGGGGGTTCGTTCAAGCTTGGTATTGAGTGAGGAAAAGACAGGCAGGACCAGGCTAACACTGACAAGCCAAGTGGCTGCGTTTATTTAGGGATTTCTTTACACCTTGGGCCGGGGGAGGAGGCAATTCCCAACTGGGACTCAGATAAACAATACAAGCAAATTTAAACCAATAACAATATACTGTATACTGCTCACCACACCACCAAATAGACAGGCACACCAATCTCTCAAGGTAGGAATCGGGTTCGTCAGGGCGGTGCCCGGTGCAACACAGAGAAAGAGACCCACGGGCCACAGCCTCAGCCACCCTTGCGTTCACACAGAGGATAAATCCAGAGTGTGGTGCGGCTGCAGCTGGGCAGATTCCACTCACTCAGACCGCGGGGACTGGACCCCCTTGGTCAGCTACTCTCTAAGTAGAGACAGCTCCCGAGTTCAAACACACACACACTGGACACAGACAGAGCAGTGATTCATTCACATAAACAGTTTGCAATTAGCAATTCAATAACAATTATAACGATTAAACAAGCTAGCTAGGCAAATGTGCAAATGTGCAATTGTTTGGGGCTGGTACCAATTTGGGAAAGGGAAAAATGAGAGGATAACTAGACTAACTGCCAGAAATTAAAAGACAAATACCGCACTCCAGGAGCAGCTGACCAGCAGAACAGACACCAGGAGCATGGTGAGCCGACCGGGACCAAGTCCAAAGCGAAAAATCCAAAAACCAAAAAATAGATCCAAAAGATAAATCCACAAGATGAAGTTAAACGACACGACACGAGAGCTCTATACCGGGAGGAGACCCTGGCTGAAAGGTTGATCAGACCCTCAGCTAACACGCGGATACTCCACCAAAGAAGACGATCGTCAAGACAAGATTTTCTGGGGGGAAACCTAGTTTTATTGAAAGGTCTCATTCCCTTGTGTCGGTCTCTGATTGGCTCCCTGGTTCCCCCTCCCTCCAGGTTACGAGCTGTTGCCACCCCACGCCAGCAGGATTTGCACACGGCACACTGGGGTAGTTGAGTAAACAAGTTTGACCCTTAGATAACCGGGCCCAAAAAGAGCGGGAAAATGCACACAGCACCAAAATGTTGCACACGACACCACAAGTTGCTGGGCAGGATCAGGTCTCTGCACACGGCACTAGCCCGACCCTTAGATGACCCAGTAAAAAAATGCATACACAACCAGTGTAGCTGGGCAGGATAGCATCTCTGCCCTTTAACAAGAACTTGGTCCAACATGGAGGCTGTCTTGTCCTTTGAACAGGTTCAAGATGGCCGTGGACCGACAGGTGGCCATACATAGCCATAACTGTGCAACGGATTGCGACACAGCCCAGGCTGCTAGGAGAGAAATTGTGCTTCCTGCATATGCAATTCACCACTGAGCTCTCCACTGGGGCTCTGGGCCTTTGAATGGCCCCCTACTCAGGGGTAAATACCACAGTTTGGCCCACAAATTATGATGTGCATTTCCCAGGAGCACTTCACACAGCAATGTGAACCATTTGGTAATCTATTCCTTCTAAAGCACCTCTTGACTAGAAGAGCCTTCTGAGAGTTAATCAAGACTTTCACATTGATTGGAAAGTAATAATAGCTTATGAAATGACATTTGTAAATTGCTTAATGTTTTCTTGTGACTTTCTTCATTTCATAGTGTCCCTATATGTTTAGAGTTTTTCTCCCTTATTACCAAGTTCAGCCGAAAGTTCAATCCTCTAAATGCAAAGACATGTCTAGGAAATTAGGCCCTAGTTCAGCAGAAACAAGCATAACTTCAATGGGACTACTCAAATTCTTAAATATATAATTGTTTTGTGGGATTGGGACCTTAGAGCCTGAAATTTAGGTAGCCACAAATCAGGATCCTTAAACTGGGCTGTCATTCTTTCTAGATTTTTCCCCCTCCCCCTTTCTGTTGAGGCTTATTCCTGTTTGACAGAAAGGGCTCAGTAACCCTCTAGCATGAACATCCAAATCCTTAGAAAAAGGGAGGATGTAGTATTACAGAATCCCACCCATATTACACTTTAATACAGATGCTGAATTATGCCCCTCTCCTGAACTGTAGGACTGACAGGACTCGAGCAGTATAATAATATCATTACAATAATATGTATTGTCCTAATGTGCATGGAACTTTGCAGGCAAATAAAACACAATGAGCTGGATTATTAGCTGGTGTAAGCCAGCCTAGATGCACAACACTTGTGCTCACTCATACCACCTGAGTATCTGTCTCAATGTTCCTCCCTTGATCAGGTTAGAAGCTGAGATGGGATATGATGCATAGTCAATATGGACAAATACTGACTAGGTACAATTACAAGTTGTCTGACATTCTGGGCTAAATTGAGCCATAATTGTGTAAGCAAAACTCCTGGTAATTTCCACAAGGAGTTTCGTATAAATTCCAGTTGCATGAAATGGCCACCAGATGCTGACTCAGGCCCACTACTATTTCTTCTGCATAATAACATGATCTAAGAATTAAACTGTTTGAGGCAGTCACCATCTTTTTGTTACATTTGTGCGTGCTTAGTACAATGAGGCTGGGACCTCTAGTTGCTCCTGCAACAGAAATAATACATTTCAGATTTTTAGTTTTAATCTTCTAGCTTTACTGGATTGCTGTATACTGGTAATTTAACTTTCTATATTCAATTACAATCTCTGGATCCTTCAGAAGAGCTTGAACTGTTTTCTCTTGAGTTTTCAGATTGGCCTCTAATCTCCCTTTTTTTTTAATCCCTCTGCTGTAAATATAGAATTATTATAGTATGTGATGCCCTGGAGAACATGTGCTATCATGAAATTCCCACTCCTGATCAACAGGAGAACTAAGATCCTTGTGCATAATGTATGGTTGCATATGGGCCACATATCAATGGAATCTGTTTAAGATTAAATTAAAACAATATATGATAATGTCTCTACCAGAGTGCCTGATTTTTTTTAATCTACTGTGTATTGCACCAGAATTGAAAAATTAATAAGCAGAAATATCAAGCATGCAGATTAATTCTAGAAGAAAGATTCTTTTGCTGCCTTTCTCCCTCTTGACTGCTGGGACAGGTTGGAAACCCAATATGTTTCCCTGGAGGATAATGTCTTATGTTCCAGAATCTAAACTTTCATTTAAAAAAAAATTCATGTGAACAAAATTCAAGAAATATTGTTCACCTGAGTCTGCATACAGCCTAAAACAACAGTGTATGTTGTCTCTGAATCCTAACAATGAAAATTTAATAATATGGTTAGTGCAACATTTGAGAGAATATCACCATTTAATTTTTTTAATCAGCACTGCCTAAATTTTGTAGTCAGACCCTACACTGGTTTCTGCCCCCCTCTCCCTCCCCGCCACCACCACCACCACCTTTTTTTCTAAGATGGCCAATTTCTCGATTTTTAGATATAAAATTTGAATGCCAGGTGGAAATGATCACCAAAAGTGTTACTGAGGAGGAAAGACCTATAATATACTGAGGATTAGTGATGGGGGGTACAGTATTTACTTTGTTTTGCAAATTATCAGATTATTTTCAGAACTCTTGTTCTATACAATTGAAAAGATTGGGGGGTGGGTTACAAGTTTTTACAGAAGTTATCTTAATTTATGTCCTATTTTGTTACATTTCCTGAAATCCTTTTTTATTTTCCAAATTGTTTGACAGAAGTTTTAATTAAATACTACTTCATTCAAAAGAATAAGGCTGCTTTAGTCTGATTGTGCTCACAGCGTCTTTCTCTTTAATCCTCCCCCACCCCCACTTCTACTTTTCTCTAACCAATTTTAATATTACCAAGGACCTTTCAATCAAACTGACATATATTCAAAACAGCTAACTAAAATTAATACATTCTGAATTTATCCTGTGATTTGAATATTTATTAACTAACACAACCCCTTGAAACCTAGCGACCTGATATAATGGGAAGGAAAAATCTTTCTCTCTCCTTCCAAAAGCAAATTTTCTGGTAAATTGTCCTATAGAGTGACAGAAAATGTTCAGTCCTCTTTGCTAATGAATCTATCTTACAGAGTACCTGGCATGCGGCTTGAGCGGTAAATGATGTTTTAATGTTGCAGCTCAGAATTGAGACATACCTTAATGAATTTTTGGAACTTTATAAATTCAAGAGCTGGCCATATGAAGGCTCACGTGACTTGTTTTACAAAGATGGTAATTGTTTGGATCCCCTGATTAAAACAGAACAAAACATAGTTATTACAACAGTTTATACTAAGCCCACAGATAACAAAACATTTTTACTGCCAAGTAGTCATCACCGAAGGCATATAATTAGCAACTTGCCTTCAACTGGCTTGAAAGATACTACCGTGCATGCAAATAGTAGGACTTTTCAGGATAAGGTATTGAAAACGAAACAAATTACTGAAGAGAAACTATAATTGTTCTCCATTTAAAAGCTAAAATTTCTAAGGAAAACTGTTCAAGCATGGCTGCTTTCCCACACTATTTGCTACAAAATAATCCTTACATCTTCAAAAATGACGCACAGTGTAGTAAAATAGAGAACATGTTTAATGTAACAAGATTATAGGGCTTGACCTGTTTTCTTCCACCAGCTTCTTAACTGATTAATTTTAACTGCCTGAGTGTTCATATGAATGCCTAAAATCACATTCTCATCTTAGTTAGTTGCATTTAACTCAATTGACATCAACGAGGTTGCTAGTGTACCAAAGAAGAGAATCTGGCCCTTAGTTTTTTACTGGATCTATTGGCCTCAAAACCAGACACATCTATTATAATAAGAAGTGAGTTCTGGTGATCTGAGCCCAGCACTGGAAGGCAAGTTCTAACTGGAACCTAGACAATGAGTCCCTCTATGAATTCTGGCAAATCATGGGTTAATCTTTGTCTCACTTCCCCCCTCCTCCCTGCATGTAAAATAAGGACAATAATACCCTTGTCAGGAGGGTATTGTAAGAATTCATTAGTTAATATTTATATAGTGCTTAGAAAATGAATATACTAAGCATCATTAACATTTTGTATTTTTAGGGTTTTTTTTAAATAAATCTTTGTATTATGCTTGGTAAATCAGGCAGTTTTTTTCTTTGTTTTTTTTAAGGAAGTATAAGAATAGGCAACTGATTACTTCCCAGATGCTCCATGTTTTTCAATAACTTAAATGACTGTCACAGTCCTCCCCAGTAAAATTTACACAAATGAGATTTTATTTGATAAAAAGATGTAATAAAACAACAAGGTACCTGACTTTACTTAGCCTGGCAAAGCTGCATAAAATATACCCTACAAAAAGCAGTTGTGTGGTTTATGGAATGACATCTAACTGAGAAACAAATCATTTCAATGAAAAGTTAGAACAATGTAGAAGGTTTAATGTTAATGTTGTAACATAAAGATTTCTTGTAACACACAGTGAAATTTGTCATGCTTATAACTAGAGATGGGCCAAGGAAGCATTTTACAGATTATAATCCAGAATTGTTTTAAAATGGGGGTCTGAAGTTTAGGTACAGAGTGAAAGGACAGCAAGGGTACACTTCAGATGAGTGGTGCCGAAAACTTGTAAGCTGTTCTTGCAAGATTTCATCCCCAAATCTCTCATGTATAGCTGATTTTCTGGGATTTCCACTGTTTGGGACCAGATCCAGAAAACAGAAGTTTGGGATTTGACAGAGGCTGCACTACAAAGAGTAAGTTTTATTGAAGGATTTTAATCAGACTTCCCTTTGCTCCCATTGAAGTTGGGGTAATGGGGCAGAAGGAACAGGATTCTGAGGTTACAAGTTGAGACTCTCTTGTAACTTAACTATCAGTATATGATAAATATATTCTTCTGGAAACAATAATTTTCACGTTCTTCATTGAGAATTTTGCTTGAGTAAGAACAGCAGAATTGGAGCCAGGAGGTGATTCATAAGCACCAATCAGTGCAGCGCTGCTGCATCAACCATGCCCCTGACACTTATTGCATTTCAAGCCTTATTCATGTGTGAGTGAATAAAGAACCAAATCTTGCTCATCTCATTCATGCTACTAGTCCTGCTGAGAATGGGACTGCTGGCATGTGAACAAGATTTGGCCCAAAGTACTTCCCAGTATCAACACTATAGATGCACCGTGCTAGGCACTCTACAGACTGAACAAAATTACAGTCCCTACCCATCTATTTGCTGTGTTTGTACAGTAACATCGCTGTCCATTGCTAGGGCTCCTAGTTGCTATGATAATACAAATAATAAATAACAATGTAAATGAAGTGTATGACAAAATGTATAATTTCTCATACTTATTTGTATTGTAACCAGAGCACTCATGTCATCTGTGCCCCCATATTTAGCTTTAGTATGCCCAAACTACATGAAATAAGTGTATGTATAGGTGTGTACACACACACATATTAATTATCTGTACTTCTATAGTGCTTTTTATCCCAACATTTCTGGATGCTTTACAAATATTAATTACTGAGGTGGTAAGTACTATCACACTCCGTTTAAAATGTGTAAACTGAGGGCTTTTGTGAGTTGCTCACTAGCAGATAATGAGTTAGGAATTTAATTTGGGTATTCTGGCTCCAAGTCCCCACTCTACATTCCTGTCTGCAATAGATTTTCCTCACTACATGCTGTGTACATACACACCCTGACCCTGTAGATTAGTTTGTCATGTTCTTGGGCGTAGTTACTATGTCAGACTAAGGGTGGACAGAGACAAAAAATACAATCCTAATTCTTTATTGAAATGAGGGGTTTAAGATTTTGGATGAATGGGTGGGTTGGCACCTGAAATAAACTGGAGCAGGTCACTCTTTACACTGCTCCAGTGCATCGACACTAGGGGTCTTCTCCAGTGCATGAATGCAACCAGGTAGATCTGTGCAATAACAAACCTCCAGGGGGTTAAGGTGGAATAGCTACATAACTAGGGAGGAAGGCCATGTAAGTATCTAGCTAGTCAGAACGGGGAGAGGCGACTGGATGAAACACGTAGGCGTGAGGGGCCTGGAGGGCATCCTTGGGTGGAAATCCCTTTTAATAATTCACCGGTTGATTCAATACGGCGGAGGCAGGAAAGTGCACTGCAAGAGATAGCAGGCGTCTTTGGCAATACCCAGACTGTCCTCGGGGACGAGGAAAGACGCCTCCCCCCTCCGGGCTGCTCTGTGCAGCGGGAGCGGAACTGGGCGCCTCGCACAGCAGCAAGCCGGCTGCAGAGACAGGGTGGGTGCAGCAGCTGGGCTCCCCGGCGGCCGAGGCGCCCCATCCCCCGCGTGGCGGCAGCGCACGGACTAGACCCCGCCGCGGCCAGCCCCGCACCCCGCCCCTCGCCCAAGCCTCCCCACGAAGGAGGCGACTGGCGAAGGGAGGAGCCTCCGCCGGCCAATGGCGGGGAAGCCGGAGTCCCCCGCTCGCTGCTCCCGCCGCCGCCGCCTCTGCGAGTGCGAGAGGCACAGAGCAGCGCAGCGTCCAGCGCGCTAGAGCGGGAGGCGGCGGGCTCTGGCCGGCCCACGCTCCGCCGCGGCACCCCCAGCCTCTGCGCCTCAGCGCAGCCCCTCGCCTCCCGGGCGGCAGCGGCTGCTGCTCAAAGCTTTGCTTGGCTCCTTCTTCTCCTGGGCGCTTGGGTCGTGCCGGCTGCTGCCTAGAGTCACCTCCAGCTCCCCCTGGTTGGGGGAGGAGGGGGAAGCTCTGCCTTGGGGTGAGGGAGGCTCCAGGGGCTGCACCGCCTGCCTCCTCCTGGCGCTTCGGTTGGGGCTTTGCAGACCGGACTGAGCGGCCCCTGCTTGGGAGGGCAGCGGAGAGAGAGAGAGGGCAAGACTGGCAGCGGCCCCTCGTCCCGTCCCAGGAGGAGCTGCATGCAGCAGGTCTAGGGGAAGTGGAAGCAGCACCGGCATGTTCCTGGAGTGCACCTGGAGGTAATAATTGGGGCAGGGCTGGGCTCACATTTCGTGCTTTAAGCCTAGACAGAAAAGTCTCCAAACTCTATTATCTGCTAATCTCCTCACTCCCGGCCACCCCCCAACAAACTTCTGCGGGGCAGACTTATTGGTGACTGTGCAACTTTTAGTGCTTGTGGACCTTTCCCCCTCTCTCATTTTAATCTATCAGATCTGTTCAGACCTTTAGCTCTTGGGTGGTTCAGCTGGTGTGAATGCCCTGGAGAGTTATGCATGCAGCAGTTATTTGCGGGGATGTATATTTAGCAGCGTAGTGTATTAACCCTTCAACTGGCAAGATCTGGCTTCGTTTCTAAAAACAGCCTTTAACGACACATCCCAAATTTAGTTTAGCGCATTTGGGAGAGTTCTTATTTATTAGCTCAGTTAGCATCTGTCTTCCTGGTCTGGTACCCAAGCCAGCCCTGCAGTTAATAGGTTTTTCGGTATGACACTGTTGCCCTCTAGTGTTCTAAGACATTGAGAGTTGCTTGATTGCTGTGTTAGTAAAAATAAAATATTATCATAATACAGTCATAACCCATTAGCTGTTAACATCTGAAATCATCCCAAATCCATGAAGAATTTGGCATGTGCTAATGTTTATTTCAGATGTCATGTATATAACTGAGAAGTTCTATTAGCCTTTTGAAATTTTATCTAGGTAAATTACTTAAACACAATTTAGTTGACTCTTCAGGCCTGCCAGATAATTGTTTTGGAAATATGAGGCCTTTTGACCAAACAGTAGAAGTAGGGGTTTTTTTCCATCCAGTTTTTCACCTAACTAAATTTCTCAGCATTAATGAAGTACCTGCATTTAATCTCTTTGACAAGCATCAGTCAGGAATATGTGGGAAATAGCGTAGTTTTGTGGTGAAGGTACCTGGAAGGCAGGAGAACTGTCTCCTGCAGCCTACCTTTTTGTGACCTGGGGCAGATCACTTAACCTCTGTATCATTGAGTTTCTGCCTCAATAAAAAATGGTGATAGTAATGCTTATTTCACAGAAATATTGTTTAAGTCAATTCAGTGATGTTTGTAAAGCTGTCTGTCTATCCTTGCATAGAAAGTACTGAAGGGAGGTCAGATAGTAATTTGGGGGGGGGATATTTTTTAGTAAATTAAACTCTTTCAAACCTTTCTTAAATAAACAGTTTTATAAACACTATTTTGTTAATTTTAAAATCTCCTTTACTAACAGATCATTATGCAGTCTCTCTCTCACACACACACACACACACACACACACACGGCAATATTTCCTACTGGTGTCATTCTGTGTAAAACAATACATCAAAAAGCGGCAGGTACAGAGATTTAATAACCAAATGAATAGTACTTGCCAGAAAGATTTGGACACAGTGTTTACCTCCTGCTTTCTGTGCTTTTAAAGAATCCTTAGTCCATCTAATCCATCCCACCTTTCAGTTGGTACACTTAGAAATGTTAAGTCCCCAGATAGTCATCTGTTCCAGCCCTGAAATTATGTGATACTTACAGCTTTCAATTACTTTCCTTGACTGTTACATATCAATATCCTTTTCAGTTAAAAATCTCTTCCAAAGATATAGACTAAATACAGCTTTCTTATTTTCTATTTTCCTGAGTGTTCAGTGCTTGACTTCTATGGCAGACAGAGATTGGTACCAAGTACTTGGAAGCAGTATGTATTTTTATTGGGGATCCACAATATGCATACTATCATCTGTACCACCATTGCTTGCCAACAAATAGACATTGTTCCTTCATGCTTTGTCATTCGTTAACTCCCAAAGGTTTGTCTGTTTAGCAACATTAATGTAATAATTTCAAAATAACTCCCTAATTAGGTCAACACTTTTTCTCCAACATATTTCATGATTGTTTGTCTAAAAATGGAATTTTTGTTCAGTATAGTTAAATAATGTGCTAATCATAATAGTTTTTAATGCTTATGCTACACAATATGAAAAATATTTGTATTGTTTCTGGTTTTCATTTAAAACCAGTTTTTCATATTGCACTTGAACATTATATTGCAGCTGTGCAGGCAGTGGTCAGTGTGCAAAGGAACAGAGCTAGAATGTTTTAATATTAGGTTAGGAAAGAGAGACAAAGATCTATGCAGCTATATGTAACTGCAGAAATATCATTTACAGTAAATATTATTTGATGGATAACTCGGGAGGCCTGACTTCACATCATTTTTGTTTGCTCTTTATAAACCAGAGGTGTTTTCATAATACAAATGTCAAGAAGAATTTATGTATACCAGAATATAGAAGGAGCTGAGTGTAGCGTAACTGTACTATTCCTACTCAGGGATCAGGGTATAGAATATGTGGCTTAGGTAAACCTTAAGTTAAACTAAATGATCTTGCTTCAAATTGGAAACTGTTTTTATAGGCTTTATTTTCTCTTTTGGTTTTGGATATTTTTAATTTTTTTCATTAATTATGCTGATGAAACTAGGTTTGTAATACAGTTGAGTTAAGGAAAACTGCTTCTGGTGGGTTAAAAGGTTTGCTGACAAACACTAACACAATTTACCACTCTGAAACCTGTCACAATTTTAACAGACTGCAATTTGTATGAGGAGTGGGATTCCATTTGGATGTACTTTTTTTTTTTGAGAAATTGACCCCAAATATACAGGGATGGATTAACCTAGAATTGATGTCATTTTTAAAAAACACAAATACTAATTATGTCATGGAATGGCCAAGAGTATGACTTTCTCCAATTATTTTTTAAGTCCTGCACACAGAAAAATTGTATTTCCATTGTACAGAGGACCAGTGCACACTAGTGGAGAGCCCATGCAAGGGGACTACATGCTTCCCTGTGCACCATGGGAATCTCTGTGGCACATTTTTGCTCTACCATACAGAGGGGGGCAAATTTGTCATGCTGGGGATGTGGCCATTATGCTCACCTACAGCCCAAGTCTATGAGGGGTGCGCACCACAAAGGAGGCTGCAGGCCAGCTACATGAATTTGAATGCCCTGCTCCATAGGCTTAAGTGGAGAGAGCTTTTTGCAAAGGTAATATCTACATTTTAATGCTTTGATATGTGTGTGCTTTAAAAACCAATAAGGGCATATGCATGATCTACACATATGTGACCTCCAGGCTCAGTTACTGCAACCCATTACTGTGCCAGATCCTCAGCTGGTAAATCAGCTGGTAAATCATTAAAGTCAATTTAGCTACACTGATTTACACAGAGGATTTGGTCATTATATCCAGGAATTAAACCACACACCCAGAAAAAGCTGCAAGTGGCACAAAGCACAGCAGTTTGTTTGCAAAGTAACACTGTTTTTTTGAACACATCATGCTAGGTGCTGTTCTCGTCATTGGCTTCCCATTGAATACAGAGGCCAACTGAAAATTCCTGGCCTAATATTCAAAGCCGTTTATGGGGATTGGACCTAGCTACCAGTTACCACTTCTATGCACATGACCTCCCACTGCAGCTATGTTCCGCTGGAACGATGAAACTGTCAACTAATTGGATGAGCACTAGTGGGTATAGGAGACAGAATTTTCCCAGGAGCTGGACTATGGAAGTTGCTCCCATAAGAGAGAAGAATGATCATGGTACTCCTTATATTCAGAACTTAATGCAAAGCTCATTTCCTTGACTTAAATTTCCTTTAGTAGGTTCTTCTCACATACAAGAAACCTATTTGTCTATATATCAAAGTATTTCTAGCTATTCAAATTTACATATGAGGATGACAAAAAGAGAATATTTCTTTTCATCTTTGGGAGGCCCTGTGAGATATCATGTTAGGAGCAATGCTGTAGTACCTAAATTAATAGATTCTGGTCTCAATCTGCTGGTGGATACTTAATTAATGCAAAAGTCTTAGAGATCAAATTAGGGATTCTCAGGCAAGGATTTAGGTGCAGAAGTGCAGGGGTAGCTTGCACTGCTGCAGATTGATTGGGACATTCTCCTTCAAAAGTCATTGTATAGTATTATACAATAATGGTACAAGGCCCTACAATAGTGGGAGTGCAATGTTTGGGGCTCTTGGATTCGGTGGTACTGTATTATTTTACATATGAGGCAAGATCCTCATCTGCTGTAAATCATCATGAGCTATGTTGGTTATACTAGTTGAGGAACGGTCCCGAGTTTTTACAGGTACCAAACCAAAACAGTACCAACAAACTCATAACTCTTCTAAAATCTCAGACTTTTCAGAAGCCTTTTTGATTTCTTATGTGCTGCTCCTTATGCTTGGAACTCCCTTTCTTTTGTTTTATTAATCAGATTGCCACAATTCTTCATTCAGATCACTCAATAAAATATATTGCTTTCAGGAAGTATTTCATTGGTAGTCCAACATAATAAGTGTGTTTAGAAACCAAACAAAAATATCCACAAACATTCTACAAATTGTGTCCACAAATGAGAAGCCTGTCTGAAAACAACCTCTTAATGTTGCCTCAATCATTCAAGATTGAGCTTTCTCTTTGTTACCTTACTTCCAATCAGATCAACCATCTCTTTATTGCTAGCTAGGCTGATAGTCCCTCTGAAGATAATAGTCTAAGCATGTAACGGTGCTCACAATTCAAAAATATTTTGTTGATCGTTGTAACACATGCAGATTTTCATTTAGTCTTTATTTTTAATAAAATGTGCAAATTCTCTTTTCAGACAGCTGTCTCTACTTTCTAGAGCCAGGATTCCCCACCACCCCACCCTCAATCCTGAACAATTCATCTTTATGCTTTGGGACTTTGAAAATAGTGTGCAACAGGGAGGGGAAGTTTGTTGTGTCCCAGTGCAAATGTGAGTGACAGTTATGTCCAGTTGTCAGTAAAAAGTGTAAGCCTTTCACTGCGTGTGGTAAGTCTTAATACACCTATGCATCTTTCCTTTACTCTCAAGAACACAGGATAAAAAAGGGAAAGAAATGGGCAGAGAACGAATTTGTCTGGCAAGACATGGGCTTAATTGTAATCCCCATCATATAATGAGAAACATAGCTATGCTTTCACAACTTTTCCCTAGTCCTGTTGTTAAGCAGGAAAAACTTGGGTGCCATGTTCTAAAGCTACTGTTAAAACAGGATTGGGTTCCTCTCAGCTCACTTTCCTGCTCATTACTTTTTACCTTGTGTTTATACTCCTTACTTTCACAGTGCAGCATCAAGCCCCTGGAATGTAGCTAAAGTTGAGAAAGTTAAAAGGACATTTACTAAAAAACTCACTCCCAATCAGAAATTTGAAAATAAAAGGCCCCAGTCCTGATTTAAATTAATAATAGGAGATACACCTATTTCCTAGAACTGGAAGGGACCTTGAAAGGTCATCAAGTCCAGCCCCCTGCCTTCATTAGCAGGACCAAGTACTGATTTTTGCCCCAGATCCCTAAGTGGTCCCCTCAAGGATTGAGCTCATAACCCTGGGTTTAGCAGGCCAATGCTCAAACCACTGAGCTATCCCTCCCCCTTAATTGGCAATTAAGTTTGGAGTTTTGCTATTGACTACATTAGATGCAGGAAAGAGCCCCAAATTTCTTTCACTACTAATCTTCTCCTTCAACCATTTGTAAACATTAGTTTGTTTTCTTGCATTTCTTGTGGTGCACAAACTTATTCTGTCTTGTTCGGTTATTTTCTGAAATAAATATTATCAAAGTGCCAGGAATAGGAATTCCTAGCAAAATAGCTTGATAACTTGGCAGAAGCAGAGCACAAAGTGTTGTGGGCCAAAAACCTCGTAAAAACATGCACAATTGTAAATTTTGCATAATGGGTATATGACGGGCATCATCTGCCAGTTTGTACACAAATTGCAGGGTTTTGCCTTACAAATGGATTTACCCACTATTGTCAGTGAGGTCCATTACAGTTTAACTCTGTAGATTTTACATATATAAGCAATGGGTTTTGGCTTTAAATTTAGTGTTAGATTTAAAAAATATATATATACCTCTTTCTGTTGCTTTAAAAATACAGTAAGAGGACATGTGGTTAAGCACTCAGAAGTCAGGAAAAGACAAAGATAAATGTTGCAAACACAAACTTAATATTGACCCCTGTGTATTATATATGATACATTCTGCAATTACATTGATGTTCTGTTTCCTAAATAATACTATATAATACACAATTTTTATTTCAACCTTAGTTAGCTGTCTTGCAATACTTGCTTTATTATAGTTAATTTTATTGTCATATTTTTCCAGCTTATATTTTCAAATAGGTATTTTAATAATTTTGTCAGTAGCTATTATCTTTTTAGTCAACACCACTGTTTTCTTTAGGTACAGCTCAGAGCACAAGTTGCAAACTTAAGTGGCTCGTGTACCAGTGAGTTTCTGTTATTGCCCTGTGTTATACTTAATCTGGAGTATGTTATATTTAATATGGAGTATATAAGCATTGTTTATCGCATACTTTTAGTATAAAATACTTAATGTAAATAGAATAGTACATTGTAGTACACATATGCATCTAACATAGTAGAAAAGATTGTAATTTATATTGTATTGTCTGAGAAATAGTGTATGACCATGTAATGAAAGAATCTCATTGTGTACACACAACAGGGCAGAGTTAAGAATATGCATGCAACTTTAACTTCTTGAGAGAAATTTTAACATAAGAGTGAGTGCATTTAAGCATACAACTGTAACGTCTCTTAACTTTTTTTTTTTAATCTTGTTATGAAATCCCCTATGTTTGGAGGGTGGGGAGAAGCAGGGTTTGCTTGCTTGCTTTGTTTTTAGAAAAATGACAGGAAAGGAAATTATATAACATAAAAATATTTGGCTGGACACCACTGGAATGCCCTGTGTCTTACACTTTGAGTTCCACAGGAGGCGCTCCTCTATTGCCAATTTTAAGTGTGCTGCTTTGTATCTTACAAGTTTTTAGTGCAGGCCAAATCCCTGTCTTCTTTTGTGTACTGGCAGCAGAATTGATACAGTTTCCTATGCAAGTGGGGGCAGGATATGGGAGTTGGGCAGGGAATATGCCTACTTGTGTGGAATGGAGCTCAGTCTGCAGAAGCTCTCTGCCAGTGTGACCCTCTTTTCAATGTATGTATCATGTCCCTCTCTCTGCTTGATCCACAGAAGAGGTGATCTCTTACAGCTGCCAGCTATGGGATCTCGGGTCAGATTTTAAAAGGCGTTTAGGTGCCTAATAATGCAGATCAGCATTTTTGAAAATCCCGCTAGGTGCCTAACTGTCTAACTCCAATTAAAACCCCCTTTAAAAATCTGGGCCTTGATCTTTTTGCTCAAGATGTAGAGAGTCTCTTAGCTCTTGATATCCTGTGCTCAGTTCCTGATGATGACCAAAGTGGTGCTTGTGTAACAAGCACACTGAAAGTAGCTGGGGCTAGACTACAAGTGGGGTGGAGGATCTCTCTGATTCCTGTCCTGTAGAATTAGGAACGGCTACCAGCTAGTTGAAATGAAATAATATTTTTATGGATGCATTAAACCTCTACTTTTCTTTTTCTTTTAGACTATACCGTCTATAAAGCTTGCTGAAGATAGACATATGTGCTGCAATGGTGACATAAATTATTAAGCAGGACTGGAACAAGTTGTTGAAAAGTTGTGTTTTTTTTAATGCTGCTGCTGTTGGAAGCAATCTAAGGCAAGTATACAACATGAGTTTTATCATGAAACTTCACAGACATTTTCAAAGAACAGTTATCTTGCTTGCCACTTTTTGTATGGTGAGCATTGTTATTTCTGCTTACTATTTGTATAATGGCTACAAACAGGAAAATGAACTTTCTGAGATCTCTTCAGAATTGGAATGTGGTGATCTTCAGCTGTTGCCATACAAGTTAATGGAGCTGAAGACAATGAAGCCCATTGATCCCATGCGGACTGATCCTGTAGTGCTGGTGTTTGTGGAAAGCCAGTACTCAACACTCGGTCAAGATATAATAACAATTCTAGAATCCAGCAGATTTCAGTATCACATAGAGATTGCTCCTGGGAAAGGTGATCTTCCAGTGCTTATAGACAAAAATAAAGGCAAATATGTTCTCATTGTATATGAAAATATTTTAAAGTATGTGAATATGGACTCATGGAACAAAGGCCTTCTAGATAAATACTGTATTGAATATGGTGTGAGTGTCATTGGATTCCATAAGGGCAGCGAGAACAGCTTGCAGAACATTCAGTTTAAGGGCTTTCCTTTCCATGTTCATGGCAATCTGGGTGTTAAGGACTGTTGTGTTAATCCTCATTCCCCATTGCTTCATGTAACTAAATCCTCTAAGCTTGATAAAGGTCCCTTGCCTGGAAATGACTGGACAGTTTTCCAGATTAATCATTCAGCCTATCAGCCAGTGATATTTGCAAAAATAAAGACTACAGAAAACCTCCCACTACCCATCACTAAAAATGCTCTCCATGCCACAGTAGTTCATGACCTGGGGCTTCATGATGGGATTCAGAGAGTCCTCTTCGGCAACAACTTGAACTTTTGGCTGCACAAGCTGATCTTTATAGATGCCGTCTCTTTCCTGTCTGGGAAAAAGCTCACATTGTCCTTGGATAGGTACATTCTTGTTGACATAGATGACATCTTTGTTGGGAAGGAAGGAACAAGGATGAATGTCAATGATGTGCAGGTACAGTATGTGGGAAAAAAAATTGTTCTGCTACTGCAAAAGCTTCAGCATGAATTCTTATTTTTTAAACTGAAATTAATGTTTGAAATTTACCAAAAATGCAAATCTATCTTGTTGCACCAATCCCAAGTATATGTGTTTGGCACAAGAAAAATCCCTTGGGGTTTGGGGAGACAGAATCCTTCTCTCTTGCAGGCTACAAAGTTCCTTTGTGGCACTTGCTGCAATCTCAGAGCTGGAATAGAGTCTATTGCCTATTAACTTGTCTCTTGCAAAGGTGCTGGGAGAGGCTGGTGAATCATAGTGACAGATCCTCTGGCCAATTCAGGTACTCACCGAAGTGACAGAGAAGGAGCACCTGCCAAACTTTGCTGAAGGTGTGTGCTCCTGTTTGAAATCTCGGTATTCTGCTTTCCTGCCCACATGGAAACTGGTTCTGCTGTATCCAGAGCCCTCAGCATCTATGAAAGGGAATAAAGAGGATAGGGTTTCCCACTAATAGCAGCCAAACTTATAAAAAGTTAAGAAATTGGAAAGGATCTGATCCTGCAAGGTGCTAAGCACTTCATGGGAGATACTTCACTGGGAATTGAGGATACTCACACTTTCCAGGACGTCTCCAGCACCTCTCAGGATTGGAGCTAGATCCTTAGTATGTAATACATGCATGTTGCCATCAGCCAATCTTACAAGTAGAAGGTGAATGAGTTGATTTGATGATAAATGCCAACATAAATTTTAAAGAAGATCATATTGGATTATTAACCATTTTTGAAGTGTCAGGAGTTAGTCACAGCTTTTCACTCTTCTTATTTCCATATTTTGTGGCTCTTACATGCAACCAAGCTAGTGTTTATACATGTCTGAAATAATCACTCTCTCTCACTTGTTGACTTTCAGTGCTTGTGAGTTTTCTACTATTTTTAGTTATAAACGCATGTAGAGTTCTTTTTCACTCTGTTGCTCCGCCATTCAAGTACAGTGGTGGGTTATGGGTGGATGAGGATGACCTTTGAAGCACATTATTTTCATGCTTTACACCTATTGTTTTTTGAAAGAATCTAGTAGTAAAACAGATGAACAGAGAACACGTTGCAAAACTTGAGGTCTTTGTTCTAGAAGCTAAAAATTGGACAAATGTTGAAGATATTTGTTAATCTAGCTAGAATGTTGGCAGTGTAAGAGCTGTAAGAGACAACACGGTGCGGGGAAAAAAGGTAATACTAAATTATTGGGTAATATTTTGCTAATTTCAGTTTTGTTTTAAACTGTACTTAGTTGATTAAGAGGATCTCATTAAATTACCACTAAATTTATTGAGCTACAAAACCCTCTAAATATATTGGTTCATTTAACAAGTGTTTTTGGATTGACAATTTCACCCTCAGTTTTTCTTCAAAATTACAATTGACACATTCTCTCCACTTTTCCAAAAATGTAAAACAATAACCTTAAAGTGTATTAAAATTGATATTAAACTGTTGGAGGCTACCCAAAAATGCTTTCAACACATATATTCTGTAAGGATCTACACTTTTTGGATACCTAAGCAGTTTCATACAAATATAGGTACACAAGAAAAAAGGCACAATAACCTCTGTCTGTGTGATGTGTGATTGCAGCATTTCATTTTGGTGTTTGAGAACCTCTTAAATACAAAGTTGAATTACATGGAAGATTTAGAGCCTGGTGTTGCTCCCATTCCAGTCAGTGTGACAAAGCTGCTTTGAAGTACTGGACTAATGAAATGCATAAATAAAACCTGAATTAAGAAATAATACAGGTTCCCCCCTATAATAAACTATGAGGATCAGAATTAGTATTTTCCCTGTTGTTTCTTTTTTTCTGTGAAGTGAACCTAGAGTGACCAGATAGCAAGTGTGAAAAATCGGGATGGGGTGGGGGGTAATAGGAACCCATTTAAAAAAAAAAAAAAGCCCCAAATATCAGGACTGTCACTATAAAATCAGGACATCTGGTCACTGTAAGTGAACATTTTGGGTTCTGTTAGAATAATAATTCACTGAAGTTAGTTATCAAAAGCAATAAATTATACAGACAAATTTAAAAGATTAATTGAGAATAAAATATCTTTAATTCTTAAAGATAATGCAAAAGCAGTGAGATTTGTTACTATTTTGTGAGGCTAGTTTGTAGTATTTACAAAATACTGCCAAATGGGGGGAGGGGAATGAAATTATATAGAAAATAGAGCTATCAATTAATTGCAGTTAACTCGCGATTAACTCAAAAAAATTAATCGCAATTAAAAAAAATTAAAACTGCAACTAATCACAATTAATCACAGTTAAACAATAAATACCAAGTGAAATTTATTAAATATTTTAGATGTTTTTCTACATTTTCAAGTATATTGATTTCTATTACAACAGAATATGAAGTGTACACTGCTCACTTTATTATCATTTTTAATTACAAATATTTGCACTGTAAAAATGATAAAATAAATAGAATTTTTCAATTCACCTCATACAATTACTGTAGTGCAATCTCTTTATCATGAAAATGCTACTTACAATGTAGTTGGGTTTTTTTGTTACATATCTGCACTCAAAAACAAAACAATGTAAAACCTTAGAGTCTACAAGTCCACTCAGTCCTACTTCTTGTTCAGCCAATCCCTAATACAAACAAGTTTGTTTACATTTACAAGAGATAACGCTGCCCACTTCTCACTTTCTGGGGACATTATAAATAAGAACAGATGTTCGCATGGCACTTTTGTAGCCAACATTACAAGGTATTTATGTGCCTGCTATGCTAACCATTCATGCTTCAGCTGCCATTCCAGAAGACATGCTTCCATGCTGATAATGCTTGTTTAAAAAATGTGTTAATTAAATTTGTGACTGAATTCCTTGGGGGAGAATTGTATGTCTCCTGCTCTGTTTTACCCACATTCTGCCATATATTTCATGTTCTAGTAGTCTCAGGTGACGCAGCACATGTTTGTTTTAAGAACACTTTTGCTGCAAATTTAACAAAACACAGAGAAGGTATCATGAGATTTCTAAAAATAGCTATAGCACTCAACCCAAGGTTTAAGTATCTGAAGTGCCTTCCAAAATCTGAGAGGGATGAAGTATGGAGCATACTTTCAGAAGTCTTAAAAGAGCAACACTCTGATGCAGAATCTACAGAACCCTAACCACCAAAAATGAAAATCAGCCTTCTGCTGGTGGTATCTGAGTCAGATTATAAAAATGGACGTCAGTCCACCCTGTTTTGCATCATTATCGAGCAGAACCTGTCATCTGCCTGGACGCATGTCCTCTGGAATGGTGGATGAAGCATGTAGAGACATATGAATCTTTAGCACATCTGGCACATAACTATCTTTCCACACTGGTTGCAACAGTGCCATATGAATGCCTGTTCTCGCTTTCAGGTGACATTATGAACAAGAAGCAGGCAGCATTATCTCCTTCAAATGTAAACAAATTTGTTTGTCTGAGCGATTGGTTGAACAAGAAATAGGACTGAGTGGACTTGTAGGCTCTAAAGTTTTACATTGTTTTATTTGTGAATGCAGTTATTTTTTGTACATAATTCTACATTTGTAAGTTCAGCTTTCATGATAAAGAGATTGCACTACAATACTTGTATTAGGTGAATTGAAAAATACTATTTTTGTTTTTTACAGTGCAAATAATTGTAATAAAAAATAAATATAAAGTGAGCACTGTACACTTTGTATTCCGTATTGTAATTGAAATCAATATATTTGAAAATGTAGAAAACATCCAAAAATATTTAAATAAATGGTATTTTGTTATTGTTTAACAGTGTGATTAATAGTGATTAATTTTTTTAATTATTTCACAGCTCTAATGGAAAGTAATATCAAAGCAGAGATAACTTCTGAACCAGTACAACAGATGCAACCATTTAAATAGAGTTGTTTCAAAAAACAGTGGCATCTGAAGAAAGTGTTCATTTCAGATCCTTAATCTACTTAAAGCTAATGTATTCTGTTAAACATGTTGTTAGCAATGTCAGATGCAATGTATCTCCATTACTATTAATATCAAAGGAGTTATCCTCTGCAACACGACATGCTGAATGAATGAGGTAGAATTAATTTGAAGCAGCTGAATATCTGTTATTGAAAACCATATTTGTGTATAAATGCCATCATATTAGATATGAGGGGTAGTGTTTTACTGAGTTCTGCTGCACTGCCTGTAACACAGAGAATTGTGTGCCTCAAGAATGAAAATAGATTGCCTAATAGGGATGTTGTTTATATTCAGCATCCATGATTAACTCATTTTAGCTAAGCTAACAACATTTAAATTCTAACAATGTAGCATTGGAACTGATGCTTTTCTACGTATTTCAGTTTCATCTCAAAATTACAGAGCTATTTGACATAATTATAACTTATTTCCTATAAATTTAATATTCAAAATTTCTGGCCATATTAATTCCTAGTATAAATCCATTGAAGTCACATAGTGGGGCCCTGAAACACTAATGGAGCCTTTATTGTTAGTCTGTGGAAATGGAGATTTTAGTTCAATTTATAGTTAGACCTACACAAATGCTTTGGAGAAGCTGAAAGTACAGACAGCCCTACCCCACACCAGTGATTCCACACAGTGCAAAGTTAGTAATTCATATCATTAGGCTGAAGAACATAAGATGGGTAAAATATCTATTGTTGCCACCAGGAGACCCTGAAAGAAACTGCTCTGGGTGGGTTTGGATGAGCTTAAACTATACTTTTTCCATAGTGTAATGAGTCTCACTGTCCTGAATGCTCCTCAGAGGTATTGTGGGTTCAAAAGACATTATGGCCTAATTCTAGTTACTAACTTGTTAAAAAGAAACATAATGGTTGACAGGGCAAGTTAATGTTCTTTCAGAAATAATAAAAGAGGGAGTGATAGTTACAAAGGCAACGCAGCAGAGTTGAGTCAGGATGAGTTACAGTAAAGGTACATAGAGACTCAGATTTTCAAAAGAACTAAAAGTTTAATAACTCCCTTTAGGCACCTAGGTAAGTCACCAGAACAATGGGAATTACTGGGTACTAAGTACTTTTATAAGTGGCCACTTCATTGAGGTGTCTAAATGGGAGCTGAGCACTTTTGAAAATAGTTATATTGATTGTTTAGCCTCAGCCCACTGCTCACAAATCTATAGTTACTCCTTTGAAGTGAGGGGGAGCTGAGTGTCCTCAGCATCTGAAAAATCAGGCAGAAGACATCTCAGTTTCAGCACCCAGACTTTAGGCACACAAAATTAATAGACACTTCTGAAAAATCTAATGGCATAGGACTGTTTTTGCCTGAAGTTCATCAATACAAAAACTAATGAGGGGCAGTCAGGCCGTGCTGTTTTTGTTTATCCACATTCTAACTACTAACTTATTAAACGGTAAGGTAGTTTCAACCGTAACCATAATGGGGAGGCCACCCCACTGTAATTTTAGCTGTAAAACCCCCTCAAATTGTGTTTAGATTGAGATTACCTGATCATTACTGATGTGGCTGTCACTGTATGAAATTTAAGCCAATAAGAATATAGTTTTTTCAGTATGGTACAGTGAGTAGCTGTCACTCTGCATCAGCAATGCCCATCCATCTTAGTTTATTTACTTTGTCACATCTGATATAATAGGAATAATGTCAGTGGAAGAAAATGTTATTGCAGCCTAATTGCCTCCCACTGAAAATAAACTTGGTAACATCACTTCCATATTCATTTTCAATAAATTGTTTCTCTTTCTCAGTATTTATCTATCAGGAAGAGGCTATTATCCAGTGACAATGTTATATTCCATTCACTTATCTGTTTCTTTTAGTAGCCTAAAAGGCTGTGCTTTTATGAACACTAGAATTACAAACACTAGAGTTACAAACTGACCGGTCAACCACACCCCTCATTTGGAACTGGAAGTATGCAATCAGGCAGCAGTGGAGATTTAAAAAAAAAAAGCAAATACAGTACAATAATGTGTTAAATGTAAACTACTAAAAAAAAAAGGAAGGTTTTTTTTTTAAAAACTGACAAGGTAAGGAAACTGTTCCTGTGCTTGTTTTGTTTAAATTAAGATGATTAAAAGCAGCATTTTTCTTCTACATAGTAAAATTTCAAAGCTGTACTAAGTTACTGTTCAGTTGTAAACTTTTGAAAGAACAACCATAATGTTTTGTTCTGAGTTATGAACAGTTTGCCAATTCTGCACTGAAGTAGAGTCCAGTGGTGAAATGGAGTCCAGTGGCAGCTGCTCTAAGTCCTGTCAGGATTAGGGCTATTGATAAATATCAGGGAGATATAACCAGTACCCTAATGTCACCCTCATCCTATCTTCTGCACTGAGCAGTGCTCTTGCAAAGGAGAGAATTTAGCCCACGAGAATTAATACCTAGTGTCCCATAGTCTGCATAAGAATGACTGTCAGATCAAAGGTCATATCAATGACAGGGTCAGATCAATGGTCCGTCTAACCTGGTATCTTGTCTTCTGATAGTGGCCAATGCCAGGTGCTTCAGATAGAATGAACAGAACAGGCAATCAGCAATTGATCCATCCTATTGTCTGTTCCCAGCTTCTGGCAATCAGAAGTTAGGAACACCCAGAGCATGGGATTGCATCCCTGACCATCTTGGCTAATTGCCAGTGATGGACCTACCTTCCATGAATTTATATAGTTCTTTTTTGAACCCTGTTATAGTTTTGGCCTTCACAGCATCCCCTGGCAATGAGTTCCACAGGTTGACTGTGTTGTGTGAAGTACTTGCTTTTGATTGTTTTAAATCAGCTACCTATTAATTTCATTGGGTGACCTCTTGTTCTTGTGTTATGTCAAGGAGTAATAACACTTCCTTATTCACTTTCTCCCCACCAGTCACCATTTTATACACCTCTATCATATGCCCTGTTAGTCATCTGTTTTCCATGCTGAAAATTCCAGTCTTTTTAATCTCTTCATATGGATGCTGATCCATACCCTAATCATTTTTGTTGTGCTTCTCTATATGTTTTCCAATTCTAATATATCTTTTTTTGAGATGGGGTGACCAGAACTGCATGCAGTATTCCAAGTGTGGGCGGACCATGGATTTATATAGTGGCATTATGATATTTTCTGTTTTTTATTATCTATCCCTTTCCAAATAGCTCCTAACATTGTTCGTTTTTTGACTGTCACTGCAAATTGAGCAAATGTTTTCAGAGAACTATCCACAATTACTCCAAGATCTTCCTTGAGTAGCAGCAGCTAATTTAGACCCCCATCATTTTGTAAGTATAGTTGGGATTATGTTTTCCAATGTGCATTACTTTGCATTTATCAACATTGAATTTAATCTGCCATTTTGTCACCTGGTCACCCAGTTTTGTGAGATCCTTTTGTAAATACCATCTGGTCCTGATGATTTATTACTATTTAATTTATCAATATTTTCCAAAACCACTTCTATTGACACCTCAATCTGGGACAGTTCCTCAGATTTGTCACCTAAAAAGAATGGCTCAGGTGTGGGAATCTCTCTCATTCTTTGCAGTCAAGATTGATCCAACGATTCATTTAGCTTCTCTGCAATGACTTTATCTTCCTTGAGTGCTTCTATTGCACCTTGATTGTCCAGTGGCCCCACTGATTGGCGGGCTTCCTGCTGCTATCTACTGCATGCATTCCTGTGTTGCTGAGTTCAATATTTCTTTGTTTAGTTTAACGGATTTCTCACACCAAATCAGACTGTTATGATTACGTACAATCTGCTATGTTTTGGATATGCAGAAGATATAAATGTGCAGATGCTTTTATTGAGTTTAGGTGAACAAGCTCTATTCCTTATTTGAAACTTTCCTGCTCATAGAAACCATATGAAATTCTTGCTTTTTTTATCTTTATATTACAAATGTGCCTAGATTTGATGGGACTTTTCAGGGTATATTTTATGCTGCCCTGTTAACAGTTTTTTGAAGTATCCTTCCATCCAATATGCTGTATTTGTACATGAAAGAACAGCCCTCGCATGTTTAATATACACCACTGAAATGATTTTTTTTTTAAATTGGGAAAGGACTTTCTTGAACATTCCTTTTCAATTATTTGTACATTGGAGGGGCCTAAATATCAGGGGAGGTTTGACTACTTTTTGTTTGTCTTAGAGGAGGATGGGTGGGAAAAGGTTTTAGAAACCTTGAACTACTGAGCGAATAAACCAGACTGTTTATCAACACCTTCCAGAGAGAAAGCTCTAAAAATATCTTCAAACACCTTTTGGATGTTAAAGGAAAATTCTTTCCTTATTTATGTTACTATTTTGATTTAGTTTTTAAATAAAAAGATTTGTAAATAAGTGATACCTCATCGGAAGAGTCTGTTACACAATACAACAAAAGAGAATTAGACATGAGAGGCTGAATTATATTTATTACATCGTATTGAGCTTCCAGTCTCTTGTATAAGAAATGTGTCTTGTGAATGCAAAATATTCAGACATTTCTTTAAGTTCCTTTATAAATACACACAGCTGTATGATTGATTAACTATTTGCAACTTCCTCTTGTTTTTAAGGTTCTTTTTATCTTCCTAATTTATTAGCCAGGTTATCTTTACAGCTTTTTTTATTGCATTTATTATAAATGTATATATGTTCCATCTTTCCATCAGTTCATGCAGGGCTTTCATGGTGTTTTACAGTGACTTGTTTGGAATAATATGTAAAAGGTACAAGAGATAAAGAAAAAAAGAAGACAGACAGGAAATGTTATTAACTATGTAGGTTTCATTGTATCTTATGCCCTAGGGAGATTGATTTAACTGCTGGAGCATATTATTTCATATACAGTTATGGAAAGTTATGCATCATGAAGCAGTAGGCAGATGATATACTAATTAGATCTTAAAATTATAATATAAATTTAAACTAATTTATGAAAACTATTCAATAGATTTTTTTACGCCCTACTACTATTTTAAAGAACATTGTGCTGATCAGTTTTATTAACTTTTAATATGTCAAAGGAGAAGATGTAGGCAAGTTGGCTCACACACAATACTGCTGTGAATTTCAATGTAGGGGGATTGTTTAATATTTCTGCCTTTCAACACAAAAGCAGATTTTGCCTTAGAAGCAGTATAGTGGTGACTAAGAGCAAGAATGTGGTGTGAAAACCACTGCCCACAGGAGTGGGACTTCAGGAACGCTGCCAAATGGGTCCATTTTATCTGCCTCAGGCACTGTGCCTCTAGGATTGCCAGAGAGACAGGATGGGGAGGTAATATCTTTTACTAGAGAAACTTCTGTTGGTAAAAAAAGACAAGCTTTTGAGCTACAGAGAACTCTTCTTCAGGTCTGGGAAAGGTACTCATAGGCCAGGCCTATACTAAAAAATGTAGTGGGCTTAAGTAAGCTGACCTAGCCCCTGGTGTAGACAGTGCTAGAATTCTTCCGTCAACCTAACTACCGCCTCTCAGGGAAGTGAATTACCTACGCTGACAGGGGAACCTTTCCTTGCGCAGTAGGTAGTGTCTACACCAGGGGTAGGCAACCTATGGCACGTGTGCCGAACATGGCACATGAGCTGATTTTCAATGGCACTCACACTGCCTGGGATCTGGCCACCAGTCCAGGGGGGCTCTGCATTTTAATTTAATTTTAAAAGAAGCTTCTTAAACATTTTAAAATCTTATTTACTTTACATGCAACAATAGTTTAGTTATATATTATAGACTTATGGAAAGAGACCTTCTAAAAACGTTAAAATGTATGACTGGCATGCGAAACCTTAAATGAGAGTAAATAAATGAAGACTCAGCACACCACTTCTGAAAGGTTGCCGATCCCTGGTCTACACTGAAGCACTAAGGTATCTGTGCTGCTCTGGCATTTTAAATGTAGACATGCCCATAGTGTCACAGCTAAATACATAAGTATTAGCATAAGTAGTTAACACATGTTGTAAGAGATCATTCAAAGTGAAATAGACTGTTAACACCTTTGCAGTCATAGGACACTAAAAGAGGGTTTACTGGGTTACAGATTGTTGTAATAGGCCATAGTCTTTATTAAGACCATGATTTTTAGTGTCTAACAAAGCTATGAATTTGAACGCCTGGGCTTTTGAAGGTGTTGTGCAGGTTTCCTTTGAGGATGGGGACTGAGAGATCAGATGTGGAGTGATTGTTTTGTGAAAAGTGTTCACAGGTGACACGATGCTTTTGTCTTTTATCATTTTTCTGTGAGTTCATTCAAGAACATAGTGATTCTCTGGTTTCACCCACATAGTTGTTATTGCGGCATTTAGTGCACTGGCTGAGGAACACCACGTGTTGTGATAGGCATCAGTAGAACCTTTGGATCTTGAAAGGTGTATTCTGGGGGTATTGACATATCTCCACTACCATGATTATCAACAGGTTTCGCATCCATTGTTATGGTAGGGTCTGGCTGCTTTGAGTTGGACTGAGTCCTGTTCTGTGAGGAGTTTGCTTCTGATACCGAGTTTGGTGAGGAGGGGGGGATTGTTTGAAGCCCAGAAGAGGGGGTTGAGAAAAGATTTTTTTTCAGGATGTGGTCCCTAACAAGTCTGAGTTGTAATTGTTTAATTATACCTTTCAGTATGGGGAGGTAGGTGACAGCTGGGGCGGAGGGGTGCAGTCAGAGAGCTTTTTCCCCAATATTGAAGCAGGTTCTCTTGTTCCATGATGCAATCTACTTCTCTGGTGGAGTGTCCTTGTTTGGTGAAAGCAGTTTTAAATGTGTTAAGATGTATATCCCAAGCTTTGTCCTTGGGTAATATTCCATGGTATCTGAGTGCCTAGCGGTAGGTAACGGATTTCTTGGTGTGTTTGGTGATTACTGGATCTGTGAAGTTAAGTGCAGTGATCTGTGGGTTTCTTGTATATAGGTGTTTGTATGGTTCCATTGCTGAAGCTGACTGTGGTGTCCAGGAAGTTGATGCTGGTGTGGGAGTGTTCCAGAATGTTTAATGTATGGGCTAGTAATTGTTGAAGTTGTCATAGAAATATATGTGGGAATTTGTCATCTGTCCATCGGATGAAAATATCAACATATCTCAGGTATATCATTGGTTTCATGGTACATTTGTCCAGAAATAATTCTTCAAGTTGGCCCATGAAGTGGTCGGCATACCGGGGAGCCATCCTAGTACTCATAAGTGTTCTCATAGTTGGGACAAATGCTTGTTGTTGAATATAAAGTTATGGGTGAGGATGAAATGGTTGAGTATGGTGATGCGCTTAGGGTGGATATCTGAATGTTGCCCATTGTCTTGCCTTGTAGATATTTGAGGCAGGCAGTGGCTGTCATTGTGGGGGATGTTGGTTTATAGGGAGGTGACATCCATAGTGGCAAGGATGGCTAGCTTTGCCAGGGAGTATGAAACACAGTGGGCTTTTTAAAGGGGTACAGTATGAACAACCCTCTCACTAAATATGGAAATGGTTGTATGACCTTTACCCCAGTTTGGTCCCTTCCCCTCCCCCTTGGAGAGCTTATTGCTGTTCTTGGTAATTGCCTTGGGTGGTCCTGGCTCTCAGAAAATACAAGAGTTGAGTTTGTGATTAGCACCTGTATAGAGCTGTAAGGTGGGGATGCTTTTTGTATCCTCTATTCCTGTTGTGCACCTGTGTAGTGCTAGTCACAACCAAGGCTGTTGTATCGATCTCATGAAATATTTAATATTTAAAAGGTGTTGTTTATGCAGATTATGCATTGTACCATAGAATCAACAGGGTTGCATTGTTATAACTAGATTATGATCATAGTAGCCCTTTTGGGTTGACCTTGTATGGATGTACATACAAAGAAAAGACCACAGTTTTCTATGACAGACCTGCTCAAAGGATGGCTAGAATCCCACTGGGGCACACCGTTCTTGCTTTATGCTAGCTTGCCTGGGGTGACAGCTGTCTAAAAGGGGGTGGGGAGGATTGACTCCTTGAACCAGTGGAGATGGTACTACCGAATATGGAGCAGGGGATGTACAGCCAGTGTTTTAGCTGAAAACCAATACAGTTTTTATATAAATTGTTTGTGTCCTGTGAAGAGAAAAATTTATAGAGGTGAATGGAAGGAAAATCTGCTTTCAAATAAAGATGATCTGTTAAGTGCTGGAATAACTTCTGCAGGCTTATGGCCAGGGAGAGAGATGACCAACACCAGACAGAAAGGAATGCAGCATGGAAGGCAGGCAGCTCATTTACATTAATTACCTTAAGTAGTGCCTCATTTCTCTGCCACCAAACATTTATTTTTCCCTTCTGGCTTGTTCAGTGAACCTTTTTTCCTGGATGGACTGGTCCAGCATGGATCAGTATACTCTGCCTTCTGGGCTTGTACACCAGGTCATTTATTTTGAATAGAAGCCTTTACTTAATAAGATTAGAGAGATGGAGAGAAAGGAAGTTGCTGATTATGTGCAACACCTCCTTCACATACACATGCACACTACTATTAAAATGTAAGTAATATATTGTGACTCTAAGAGCTGACATACAGAAGTATTATAGAAAAGAAATATGATTCCCTTTTTATATCTATATGAAAATGAACTCTGAGAGGATCATCACGTATTACATGAGGGATTTGTTACATGCGTAGTAATTTGTTGCCATTCTGTAGATGTATTCATATTCAGAGGAGAAAACTGTTATAGTCTCGTTATTTTCTCCCCGCAGAGGCCAAACCACTCTGTCAATTTAAGGAGGTGGGCGGGAATAATGCCCTCCCTATCTGTGTCCTTGTTAAGTGACTGCTGCTTTGCTTACCTATGCTCTAAGTGTTGCATTTTAACTGTAGATTATTCAGCGGAGCAATTTACTGCCCTTGTCACCTGTTATGAATGATAAAAGTTGCATAAAGTTACAAGACCGGCTTCCTGAGCACACAGTTACTGATGGAACCTGCGTAGAAAGATACTGCTTTTGTGAATCTCTTGCCAATTCTAATTTTTCAAGCTATAACAAAACATATAAATCGTGTTTAGCACAGTAAACCTGTGCAGTGAAAGCTGCTGCTTTTTTTTACAGTCCTGCATATTTATTAGTTTCTACTAAATTACAGCAATATGTTTCTTTTTTATTTTCTAATTTTCATCATTTGTCCCAGTGCCATTCTGTATCTTGCTATCTTTAGGCTAGATGAACGCTTTCACTGTTGTGTTTTTGCAAGTCACATCCTCACCCCAGTTCCTGATGGAATTTTATGATTTAAGGGCTATGCTCTTCCAAACTTCAGTAATCATATGTTCCCTCCAGGATGAGCTGGGTAAACTCTCAACCCAACCTCTGCTTTTCATTGGTATTGGTTTGTTTAAGTGGAGGTGACCTTATGCCTATGCTATGTAGAACATCACAGGCCCCACTTATGCAGGGAACCCACACCACATGCACACATCCACCCACTAGCCAGAATGCAATCCTCAATTCACCATCCATGGTCCAATGCCAGATAGCTATGTTAGAGACTGAATCCCTTAGTTGCCCTTCCCTTCTCAGAAAGTTCTGCTTTAGGGATTGCAGTGAATATACATAGGTATGAGGATCTGTTCATAGGTAAGGTGAAGACTGGTGTGGCCATACATATGTTACTTTGTATATCTTCCCACAAAATCTAGGTCCTGCACTGATTTGGTGTACCCGTGTGGTCATGAGATCACATGTCACTCCAAAATTTATAAAGAAAATTTATTTTAAAAATAAAATTAATTAGATGTATGCCAAAATAAACTGACACACTACTCTTCTACATTGCAGTTGCATATGTACAGAGGAATTGTCACCACTTAAGAATCTCTTCCAAAGTTTCAGGAATAGTATTTTAAAAACTAATGACTCTCTCATACTGTGAATAAAAATTTATGTTCAGCCAGCAAAAGAAAGGAAATTAAGAGTTACGGTGCAACTCAGTTTAATGTACCCAGGCAATACAATAGATCTAAAGCATGATTCTAACCTTCTTTCAATGTGTTGTATTCATTGCTTCATAACTCAGATACACACTAAGAAAGCAATATATTATACACATAGAACCATAGTACTCTGCAGAACTGGATGCTTCATCCCTCCACAAATCTATGCTACAAGCTCTGGTTCCTTCAAAATGACAAGTCTACTGTCAAATTC
The DNA here is from genome assembly GCF_020497125.1 of Mauremys mutica. NCBI lineage: Eukaryota > Metazoa > Chordata > Testudines > Geoemydidae > Mauremys > Mauremys mutica. Next base: position 42,983,479 of record NC_059076.1, read on the forward strand.
CTGCTGCTGTAGTACAGTGGGATAAAAATACTCCACAAAAGCAAATATAATTAAACTCCAAACACACTTAAAAATGCAAGCAATTAACAGCAAAACATAAAGGCAAATAAAGCCAACATAGTGACTACCTCCTTCCCACCCTTAAGCCTTGTGATCAAGAAGCAGGATCACAGCATGACAAAATGACAGAGCAAATTAGAAAAGGAAAAAAAAAAGTCTGTCTTATTAGCCTTTCCTCAGTAGATTGCTTTTGAAAATGTTCTTTCATTTGAACAGTTCGGTCTGGGAAAAGTGTCTAACAACATGACTGATTTTTGAAGATGACCCTTACACAACAAAACCACAGGAATGAGAGAATAGCCAATGCCTCCGAGGATTCCAATACACAGTCTTTTGCCAGTTCCAGCCTCTTATTCTCTGCAGACTTCAAGGCGATCTCTATTTTTTTATTTTACCTTTTTTCTTGTAAAGATAAAAGTATTATCACCCATTCCAAAAACAAATGTTCTGCACACCGTCTAAGGGTATGTCTACACTACCAGAGTAGTTCGATTCTACTTAAATCGAATTTGTGGAATCGATATTACAAAGTCGAACGTGTGTATCCACACTAAGGACAGTAATTCGACTTTGTGAGTCCACACTAACGGGGCAAGCGTCGACATTGGAAGCGGTGCACTGTGGGCAGCTATCCCACAGTTCCCGCAGTCCCCGCTGCCCATTGGAATTCTGGGTCGAGCCCCCAATGCCTGCTGGGGGAAAAAATGTGTCGAGGGTGGTTGTGGGTAACTGTCGTCATTCAACCGTCACTCCTGCCCTCCCTCCCTGAAAGCGCCGGCGGGCAATCAGTTCGCGCACTTTTCTGGTGAGTGACAGCACGGACGCCACAGCACTGCGAGCATGGAGCCCGCTGCGATCATCGCTGCAGTTATAGCCGTTGTCAACTCCTCGCACCTTATCGTCCACCTTTTTCACAGTCAGATGCTGAAAAATCGGGCGAGGAGGCTACGGCAGCGCGGTGAGGACATGAAGTCTCAGAGTGGCACAGACCTCTCACAAAGCAAGGGACCCCACGCTGTGAACATCATGGTGGCAATGGGTCATGTTCATGCTGTGGAACGGCGATTCTAGGCCCGGGAAACAAGCACGGACTGGTGGGACCGCTTAGTGCTGCAGGTCTGGGATGAATCACAGTGGCTGCGAAACTTTAGGATGCGTAAGGGAACTTTCCTTGAACTGTGTGAGTTGCTGTCCCCTGCCCTGAAGCGCAAGGACACCCGGATGCGAGCAGCCCTGATTGTGCAGAAGCGAGTGGCCATAGCCCTCTGGAAACTTGCAACGCCAGACAGCTACCGGTCAGTAGCGAACCACTTTGGCGTGGGCAAATCTACCGTGGGGGTTGCTGTGATGCAAGTAGCCAACGCAGTCGTTGAGCTACTGCTCTCAAAGGTTAGTGACCCTGGGAAACGTTCAGGTCATCATAGATGGCTTCGCCGCGATGGGATTCCCAAACTGCGGTGGGGCTATAGATGGAACTCACATCCCTATCCTGGGACCGGACCACCAGGCCAGCCAGTATATTAACCGAAAGGGCTACTTTTCAATGGTGTTGCAAGCACTGGTGGACCACAGGGGACATTTTACCAACATCAACGTCGGATGGCTGGGCAAGGTTCATGACGCGCGTGTTTTCAGGAATTCTGGTCTGTTTAGACGCCTGCAGGAAGGTATTTTCTTCCCGGACCACAAAATAACTGTTGGGGATGTGGAGATGCCTACAGTGATCCTTGGGGACCCAGCCTACCCGCTAATGCCCTGGCTCATGAAGCCCTATACAGGCACCCTGGACAGTGACAAAGAACTCTTCAACTACCGGCTGAGCAAGTGCAGAATGGTGGTGGAGTGTGCTTTTGGACGTCTCAAGGGGAGATGGAGAAGCTTACTGACTCGCTCAGATCTCAGCGAAACCAATATCCCCATTGTTATTGCAGCTTGCTGTGTGCTCCACAATCTGTGTGAGAGCAAGGGGGAGACCTTTATGGTGGGATGGGAGGTTGAGGCAAATAGCCTGGCTGCTGATTATGCCCAGCCAGACAGCCGTGCGATTAGAAGAGCCCAGCTGTGCATCCAGGAGGCTTTGAAAGCTAGGTTCCTCAGGGATCAGGGTAACCTGTGACTGTTCTGTTTCTTTACAGGGAAGCTGAACCTGCCCCCGTTTCTTTACCCAGCTAATGTTGACTATCCTCTGCAGTTACATACCCCGTTCACCCTGTTCCCCCCTTCAAACGCACGCTTAAACATAAAATACATGGAACTTTGTTAATTAACACCGTTTTCTTTATTACTGATTTCGCGGTAAAGGGTTGAAACTGGGACGCAGACTGTGGTGGGTAGGGTGTGTAGTGATGAAAAGACCGCTTCTAAACTCGAGGAATGACAGGCTCCTGCTCCTAGAGCGGTCCGCAGTGGCGGACTGGTTGTTTCAACGGAGCCTGCCACCCCTCCTTTTCGGGACTCTGTGTGTGGGGGCTATGTGACTTTGTGGCAGGGGGGGATGGTTACAGATCCCCTGCTGCGTGGCTCTGTGATCCAGGATAAGGACCGCTGCATAAGATCTCTAACCGCCCTCCCCCGCCACAAAGTCACATAGCCCCCACCACACAGAACATGAAAACCACCTCCCAGACTGACCAGGTGCCTAGCGACTGCACTGTGTGTGTGACCTGCTGCTGAACATGCCCCCGTGTCTGTACCCTGGAAAAGGTGACTGTCCTATTCAATTACCAACCCCCTTCCCCACCCCCTTCAAACACAGTCTCCTCTAAAAGAACATGACGGAAACAGTAATTAACAGAAAAGTATTTTTTATTATCAACTAGACAGTTAGGGGATGAAACTGGGACGTGGGCTTGGGTGAGGCGGGAAGGAAAGGACTTATCAAAATTTTGGGAATGAGAGCCTTCCTGTAATTGAGCACTGTGCAGGGTTGGAGTGACAGTTTTCACGGCCCCTGCCGCCCCTCCTTCTTGGTACTTTGGGTGAGGGGGGTATGGGACTTTGTGGCAGGGGAGGGCGGTTGCAGATACACTGCAGTGGGGCTCTGTCCTCCTGCCTCCGGTCCTGCAGAACATCCACAAGGCGCCGGAGTGTGTCCGTTTGCTCCCTCATTAGTCCAAGCAGCGTTTGAGTCGCCTGCTGGTCTTCCTGCCGCCACCTGTCCTCCCGTTCGCTGTGTGAGCGCTGGTACTGTGACAAGTTCTCCCTCCACTGGGTCTGCTGGGCCGCCTCGGCTCGGGAGCAGCCCATAAGTTCTGAGAACATCTCGTCCCGTGTCCTTTTCTTTCGCCGCCTAATCTGCGCCAGCCTCTGTGAGGGGGATGCCGGGGTAGGTCGGGAGACAGTCGCAGCTGTGTGATGGGAAAAAGGGAGTGAATTCCTTACAAAGATACATTTTTTGCGAACAATGAACATAGTCTAGTCTGTCTCTGTAAACAAGACCATGCACAGCACCTATCTCATGCGCACTCAGGACAAGTTCGAATTTTCGGCCTTCGCATTCAGTGCCTGGGGTCTTGCAGTGGAGATCAGACAAGCGGGGCAGGACAGCAGAATTCGTGTAGCAGGCAGACATGGTAAGCCGTAGACTTTTGGCTGCTTAAAACTTAATTTATAGCAGTGCCCTCCTTTCACGGTCAAAGCAATGCTCCTAGCGTTGGCCAGTTCCTGCTGCCGGCAATCCGGAAAGCATGAACTCTGCCACTGTCCCACCCCCTCGCGGCTGTCCCCGGGAAAGATCTCTGTATGCTGCCCCTGTCCTGCCTCCACCACGTGGCTGTAAACCGCCGGTTATAGTTACGTAAAGGAACAGGCAAGCAATCCCAATACTAACATTCCCCTAATTCAAAGCAGGCCACCATGAGCGAGATCACCCTGATGAGGATCAGTGACACAGATAAAGACCGCATGCTGCGTGAAAGCCAGCAAAAATCAGGGCCCTATGCCGCCATGCTCGTCGAGGCAATGATACCAGACTACCTGATGATAGCCTGGCGCGGAAAAGTGATCTCCCATGAGGATTTCTGTTCTATCCCCGTATATATTGACCTTCTTTTCGCATAGTTAATATTCCTGTTGTGTTAAAAATAAATGTTTACCTGTTCAAAGCACTTACCGACTGATCCTTCCCCTGATTCAGGATCCAGGATAACGGCTGGGGAGGGTTGGTAGGGGATCTCCGTGAGGGTGATGAAGAGATCCTGGCTTTCGGGGAAATCAGCGTTGTAAGCGCTGTCGACTGCCTCGTCCTCCTCATCTTCTTCCTCATCTTCCCCTTCTGCGAACATCTCCGAGGAACCGGCCGTTGACACTATCCCATCCTCAGAGTCCACGGTCACTGGTGGGGTAGTGGTGGCGGCCACACCTAGAATGGAATGCAGTGCCTCGTAGAAACGGCATGTCTGGGGCTGGGCTCCGGAGCGTCCATTTGCCGCTTTGGTCTTCTGGTAGCCTTGTCTCAGCTCCTTGATTTTCACGCGGCACTGCGTTGCATCCCGGCTGTATCCTCTCTCTGTCATGGCTTTAGAGATCTTCTCGTAGATCTTCGCATTCCGTTTTTTGGAGCGCAGCTCCGAAAGCACAGACTCATCGCCCCACACAGCGATCAGATCCAAGACTTCCCGATCAGTCCATGCTGGGGCCCTCTTTCTATTCTGAGATTGCATGGACACCTCTGCTGGAGAGCTCTGCATCGTTGCCAGTGCTGCTGATCTCGCCACGATGTCCAAACAGGAAATGAGATTCAAACTGGCCAGACAGGAAAAGGAATTCAAATTTTCCCGGGGCTTTTCCTGTGTGGCTGGTCAGAGCATCCGAGCTCTGACTGCTGTCCAGAGCATCAACAGAGTGGTGCACTGTGGGATAGCTCCCGGAGCTATTAGCGTCGAATTCCATCCACACCTAGCCTAATTCGACATGACCATGTCGAATTTAGCGCTACTCCCCTCGTCAGGGAGGAGTACAGAAATCGAATTAAAGAGACCTGTATGTCGAACTAAATAGCTTCGTTGTGTGGACAGGTGCAGGGTTAATTCGATTTAACGCTGCTAAATTCAACATAACCTCCTAGTGTAGACCAGGCCTAATAGACTTATGAACCATTTTCCTAAAATACTATTTAGTCATTAGCAGTGTCCTTCTGATACGTCAACACTAATTCACATGCAAGCTTTAGCAATCCTTAGAATGGAAGAGAATCTTAAAGTAAAATTTTGTATAGCGAATTGTTGCAAAAGAGTAGTCCCCTTCTGTGTCCTGTCATTACTGCTTGAAAACACTGAAGGCAAAAGTGATGTCCCTGGTATTTTTGCCATTCCAACTCAAGGGTAGTGATTCAAATGCTTTAAGTGAGGCTGACTGCCACTGATCTTAGGTTGCTATTTTGGCAGTTAAGGATCAGGACCTCTATAATTTACCCCATATTTCTGCAAACTAGAAAGCTGCTGAATTAAGAATTTTATTAGGTGACTCACCTTGGTTCTCCCTAGGACTCCAATTATATTCTGGTTTTTAATCTTTAATTTAGTCTTCATCTCATTAATGCTTCAAGAAAACATCTTATCTGTAATAAGCTTGTTGAGGTTATGTTCTATTGCATAGATGCTGTATTTTTCATGCAAGAATCTTGCTGCTCCACAGTTACAATCCAAATCTTTTTGGCTTTTCTTCTTGATTGTTGCCAGTGACTCCTGCAATTTCTCTTGCTCGTGTGCCTTTTTTTTCAATATAGTGAAATGACTTTCAAGATTCTAGAAACTAGATGCAATCCCTATGTCATATATGCATCTTACAGATACAGAGAGTGTGACATCTGTTACCTGCAAGGAATGGAATTTGAAAAATAACTTTTTCTCTTTTGATATTTTCTACAGTAAAAATAAGCCTCAACTCCTTCCCTTCCCACCCCCCAAAAAAGAGGGCAACAGTGCTAAAGAAAGAATTCAATAACCACATTCGCCCTTAAATTCCTCTGATTTGGTGCATCCTTTCACTTTCTTGTGTAAAGTTGTGCACCTAAATCCATATTTAGGCACCAAAGGAAGTGGCCTGAATGTCAGAGATGCTGAATACGAGCAGCTCCTGTTGTAGTCAATGGGAGTTTCACATGTTCAGCGCCTCTAAAAATCAGGGTGCTGCTTTAGGATTAATATGCATGTAAGAGACGAATTTTGGGCACCTAATTTTGAAAATTTTCATCCTTGACTCTACTCCATAACTTGATCTATGTACCATTTATTCCACGGCCTAATCTATATGCATTGCAGTTGTGGGTTTTAAATCCATATTTGCAAGTTAGGAACCTTTGTAAAAATGTGAAAATGAAAAGATTAAATAGGTGAAAACTAAAATAATGCAGCAGGCCTTGAGTAGAGGTGGACTGGAGGAGTTGTCTGAGTGACACTTACCCACCCCCAACCCCTGTGTGGTTCTAATCAGTGTTATGACTCATTCACTTCTATTAAGTTACTACTAAGCAAATACAAGATTGATTTATTAAAATGTTTATAGGTAGTGAGGAGTAGAAACTGAGCTCTTTAAGGGTCTATCTGGTGAAAATGGCTCAAGGCCAAATATTTGGGTCTGAGAAGGCCTCTCTGTGCTGTTCCATCAGCACAAAGGGTATGTATGCCAGATAGATTTGGTCCCCAGGGAATATCCTTTGCAAAATGATGATGCTAGTCACCTCAATTTTGAGGACATCAACAGTCATTGTTTGTACTAATGGGTCTTTAGTACCGCTCCCAGTATACACACCCTTCTCCAGTGCCCCACAAATAGTTCTTCCCAGTAAAGAACACACCCTCTGGCACCCCTCCAAATACTCTCTCCAGTTCCCCTTCTGCCCCCCACACCCCTTGTAGTGTCCTCTTTTTGGGAACCTGATATATGGTAACCCTAAAACATCAGTTATAGATAGGAATTCATCAACATGTTCACTCCACAGCACCCACAGAGTGCAGTGAGGTAGCAGCGGCTGGCAGGAGCAGGGCATGCAGCCACCACTGCGCTGACCCCGCAGGGAAGCAGAAGTGACATGACATGACCCCAGAGGGTTGAGTTTTTTTTCAGACCTAAGTTGACTCAAACTTGTAGTCAGGTCCCATTGAGTTTGGGATGGGTTGGATGTTGCTGCATGGCAATGAATCATACTGCTATCAGAGTCCAAGCCCACCTAACCTCCTGAGTCTGAGTTTATGTAGCTAACCTGAGCTGCCACTCATGCAACAATATCCATGTTAAAAGAACAGGAGTTCTTGTGGCACCTTAGAGACTAATAAATTTATTTGAGCATAAGCTTTTGTGGGCTACAGCCCACTTCATCAGATGCATCAAATGGAACATATAGTAAGAAATATATGTTGTTGTTTTTAGCATGTTAGCTTGAGCTGAGTTAGCACAAATCTGTCTACCCTTGCTGGTAATCAGACTTCCCTGCTGCAGTGCAGACATACCCTTCATGCACAGCAAGCTGGGGTGTAAATTTATAGTGCTCTGTCCTGCCACATATTAATTGGCTGTGTGGTCCTTGCTACTGCGCATTAAAAATTCCATAGTGAAATGTGTTGTTACATCTGGAACTTGTAGTGTGTGGTAGCAAGGTCCACACAGTCAGTCAGTCTATGGCAAGCTAAAGTACTGTACATTCATCCCCTGGCTTGCTAAAACACCATGCAGAAAAGCCCTTAGGCAGAATATAAGTCTACTAATGTCTATAGGTTGTAAACACCAAGAATGGAAAGGAATTATTTAGTGTGGTATACCAAAGTATACCAGGAAAACAAAAATTCAGGCTGCATGTCTGATAGAAGTTCATTAGAGTGAAATGTATTATCCTGTAGGTTAGTTCCCCCATTTAGGTGCATGTATGTTAATTTGAGCCCACAAACATAAAATTCAGTCCATAAACTTATATGTGCAGGTTTGGAAATTGGTCTATATTTGTTTGGTCTTAGATGTTTCTTAAGTCCTTCAGAAATGAATGATCACTAGTTGTTTAAACTAAAAGATTGATACTGTTGATATTTTAACACATTTACACTTACTTTTTTCTCTCTTCTTAGCACTCTTCCCAAACCCACAAACTTCTTGTTCTACCTCTGGTAATACAATAACTCTCTTGCAGGCTAGTGACCAGATCCCTCGCTCGTGTAAATCCATAGAAAACAGTGGAGCTATATGAATTTTGACTAGCTGAGGATCAGGGCCTAGGATTCTTTTTGACCGTGGTTGCTGTTAGATCATGTCATAAAGGCGTCATATCTGCTCTTTTTTTTCTCTCTCTCTTCCTGAATCCCATATACCACTGTTCATATATCTCCATCTATGAGGCATGTGCTGAGCTAGCTGTAGATGCTCAGTAAAGGAAATTCAGAGCAGCTGAAAAAGGGAGAACAACTATTCACTTGTTACTCCCTTGTGCTTACCCCACACAAGGTTAATGTGGGCCTGAAAGGGTAATTAACATACCAGGCAGTCCCTGCAAAAGAGAAAACTAGGCTTAATTGATGATGAAGCCAAACTGGGGAGGGGTTGACGGTGATTATGAAGTCAGGAAGAGTGTAGCAGAAAGAAGCTGCAGGAAGAGAGTCTGCAATCATTATTGGGGGTATAGAAGAGGTAGGAAGCAGTCAAGGGAGAGAGCAAGGTGTCTGAGGCATTGGACTTTGGCTGCCATCTCCAGGGTCGCTGGGCTGGAACCCAGAGTAGAAGGAGGACCTAGGTTCCCCTACCAGCCACTGAGGAAAGTGGGGTGAAACCCCCTGAAGTAATGGGTTTAAGGACCACAAAGCCTAAAGGCTGACAGAAGACCTGCTGTAAGGTCATTGGACTATAGCTTGGTTGGACTCTCTGTTACCCTGGAAGGTAAAGCATGACCTGGCCAGGAGAGCCAAGTTGCCAGAAGAGAGATCACTGTAGTGACAGTGATCATACAGGGGGGAACCATACAGGGAGTCAGCCACTATGCCATGCCTGTCCACAGGAAGATGCACCTGTGGTAAGTGGAGCCCTTTACACCCCAGCTGATTGTCATAAACAAAGACTCCCAGCTGTCAGTTCTGACATAGAGCAGTCAGGGAGAAAAGATGGTGGTGGGTAGGTGGGTGAGGTTCTGTGGCCTGTGATGTGCAGGAGGTCAGATTAGGTGATTGTGATGGTCCCTTCTGGCCTTAAAGTCTGTGGGCCGATCTGGCCATTGACCAAAGATTCTCCTTGGCAATTAAGAGGAAGGAGGAAAGAACTTCCCTCAGTGGTGTTCCCAGTTCTCCAAGATAAAGAGCACAATACTCATCTCTTCTTTTCTGGTTTCACTAACTCAAGCCATAAGATAGGATCATGAGTTGCATAGAGTTTATTAGGGGTCAAGATGAGGAGTACATTTATACTCATGGAGTAAGAGTGGGTCATACCATCTCCATCCCTTTGTGCACTGGGCCAGCACTACCCTGGGCCAGCACGCCCATGGCTTGACCAGTTTATTCAACCATATGGTGATAAGTATGCCCTTTACACTTGTGTGAACTAGGTTCAAGATTTTTCCACTGAGATTTTGTCTAAACACAAGGGACCGTGTTTTCTTTTGTTTGTACACTGAGCGCCCTAATACATAAAGCCAAGCATTAATGCTGGAATATTGTGCTTGTGTATTAGCCTTTGTCTCACTGGGGAAAATAAAAAAGAATGACCCAAAACTGGTTTTCCTTGACCGTGGCCAATGTTTAGTAAAGCCACAATGTTTAGTGACTACTATTCTTTTTAAGCTGTCTAAATTGAAACTTTTTATACCTTAGAATATAGACTTGAATTTCTCTCAGAGCATGTAATAGCTTTTTACTGTAGTTGTTTTTCAATGGTATCTCTGAACTATGAAAAAAATTGACAATTCAAATGCCTGAAATATTTTATGCCCTGGAAAATAGGTGAGCAAGAAGTATCCATTAACAAACTCTGATTGTTTGTGGCCTTATCTTGTGTAAAGATGCAAACAAACAGAATCTGTAAGACATGATTTATTTTAAATTCTCTGCAGTTGGAAGCGCTAGCTTTTATCGTTATGGGGACAGTTGAGTTTCAATGTATCTGGTTTCAGGCAGGAAAGAGCCATCGAGAAAAAGAATGATCATTAGGCACAGATTTCAGACCAAAGTCTGTTCAAAAAGGTGCATCCAGAACTGTGTGCACTTAGTGGATGTGCTTTTAAACCCACATTTCTTTCTTTTTTTGCACAGACCATGGTAGAAAATGTGAGTCCTGAACATTTTTTTAAATCCTTAGACTTTGGACAAGGTGAGCTACTAGGAGGTCAGCAAAGAAATCCACCCATGAACCTATCAGATTGCTGCACAACTGCCACAGCCCAGCAGTTAATAGAACCTGGGGCCCTGTGCCAGGAGTTTAGACCTGTGGATCCAAAGAGTAGTGAATCTTCTAGCCCTTCACAAAACTCAACACACACATGCACACACAGTTCTGCACTTCTAAGGAAACAGGCCCCATGCAGCACAGCACAGCTCAACAATGCACTGCCGGTGTGGAGTATCAACTTCACAGACTGCTCTCAAATAAATGGATCCCATAGCAACTCCATTACATCAAGTGCCTTCCGTGCCTGTGGGGGGCAGAAAGTAGCATTTGTTCCCAAATCCTGAAAATTTTGAATAATTCCTCTGCAGCTGGCTCTGGTGCAAGGTAAAACTGGAGGCTGAATTTTGAGATGTATTAAATAGAAAGTAAACATTCTGTTAGAGACTGAGTAATATTAGGAACTTTGGTAGCATTTCTGTGGTGTTTCTGAACTGGATGGCAATACAGCGCATATATTACAGTGGATTTAATAGCACTGACTTTAATTTTTTATTTTTGCAATTAGTATGTACCTTGGTGAACAATATATGAGAGACGGTTAGAACATCAGATGTCTCATGAGGGAAACAGTGGGATATAGATCCTTCACACCTACGTCTCTCTTTGAGTCTGGATTAGTAAGGACGAAAACTTGTTATAATTGGTTGTTCAATGACCCATGAAGACTGAATTATTTGTTTCAATCTGGTTCCTAATGAACATTGTGGTCTGTTCAGCATGCCCTAGAAAACACACTTACAGTTTATCTGTTGCTTATACACAGGGCCAGGTCCAGGCACATTTCCCCCACCCCGCTTGGGGTGGCAAAAATGCTGGAGCCGGCCCTGCTTATATAGGATATAATCAACATAGGCAAAAATCAAACAGTCACAGTAAAGTGGCCAAGGAGTGAACTCATATAGAATCTGAACTACTATCTCACTGCAAGACACGGCTCATGACTGAGGCAGCTCAGGGGTTAGGGGAACTTGCAGTGCAGCTGCCTGAGATGTTCTTGTTCCATGGCTAATACATTTTCAGTTTTGAGCTCTCAGTTCATCACCTTTCACAAGAACTAAAATTAATGGATGTACAATAGCTTTTTAAATGCAAGTTAAAGATGAGAAGTTACTTGGTTTTACGTAGTTTTATTCTGCTTTGAGAGTTCACCTATGCCTCCCTGCTATTTTATAAGCAGTTGAAGGTTTAGAAAAAAATAAGATCTAATCAGTGTACCCTCTATTGAACTTAAAATCCTGCATGATCAAACCCCAGGGAAAAAATATGATATGCTCCAGCAGGGTGTTTATTAGTTCTGCTATTTTAATTGGCCTGAGTTTTTGACCTTCGATTAAAAGAAATGGAGGGGTTTTCTTTCTATTAAAAGCAGAATGATGAAAACATTTAAGATGGGCTAGTAATACTCATCCCTTCTATCAAGCCACAGTTTAATCAAGAACTAATAATGAAGAATTCCACATAGAATCCTGAAAACAGCACTGCTAATTGCATGAGTTTATTAAATATAATTGGTGCCAGGTACTTAAAACCTTCTACCTACCTTTCCATAATTAGCTTACTCCCTCTAGCTTTCCCCTTAAGCCCCCAAGAAGAAAGAAGTGGTGCAAGAGGTTAAAGTCAGAAATATTTCTTATGGTTTTTGTTTGTGCAGATGATTCACTGAGATGAAAGTGCACAATATCCCAATAGTGTGCAATCACTTCATCATCAAAATCATTTACTGCATTTGATATAAATGAGGATGCCAATGTGTTTTGAAGATACACTGACATCCTCAGTGATATTTTGCTGGCAAATTAGAGGAGCACTTCCAGTCTTCAGATCAAATTTTTATATCCTTGTATATCATTTTAACTTTTTTACTACTAGCATCTTAAAAAATGTAACCCTGAAATTTAGTGAATTCTTCTCAAAATTTGCAAGCCCTTTCTCAAGTTGGACACTGAAAAACTGAGGCACACAAAATCAGATCTTAATGAAGATTATAGCATTAACCTCGCTGTGTTATTGAAATGAATGAAAAGACTCTCGCTGATGTCAGTGGGCCCTGATCAGGCTCTTGATGCTTAGGAAATGCTTTAAAGTCCTCAGATTCACGGACCTGATCGATGGGCCCAGGTTATACCACAACCCCAGTCAACTGGAGTTTTGTATATGCTGCAACTTCAGGATTGGGCCCCTGAGCATGGCCATTAAGAGATTTAAAAAGCACACTTGCTACAGTTCCAAAAACAATATCACTGGCTGAGAACAGCAGCAGTTCTTGAATGGCTGGCACTAGATACTCAGTTCCTTTCCCCGAGGAGCTTGTGCATGGCATTTCTGTTTTAAATTTAGCCACTACATTAGCTGGCCAATTGTAATTAAGCATTCTGCTAGCATACAGTACTTTTAAACTATTATATATGAAAAGTGACTTTGCAGACTTATCAACATCCGTGTTTGCTTTTATTTGAAAGCAGGATTTGGAACTAATTGTTTCCTGAAGCTACTATATCTTAAGGAACTGTATTCTCCTCCTTTTGTCTGAAGAATATTCAAAATGTTTTTTTAAAATGTACCCAGTATACCCAAAGCAATTAGTCCTTTTATTGTATACACTATGTGCTTATGGTAATGGGTGTCAAAAAGATAATTTTGGAAATCAAGAAAGAATATACAGTCGAACCCATTTATCTCGACCTCGGTTAACTTGCCAATCCTATTAAGTCGACGTTTTACAAGTGGAACCGCCAAACTCCCTCTTTGTCTTATGGGTTTCTCATCCGTTATGTCGATTTGCCGAACCCTAATATCTCGAGCCCGGCTCCCCGACCGACCGTGTCCCCAGCCGCCCGCTCCCCGGCTCTCCAGCCGCGCGGTTCCCCAGCCGCCCGCTCCCCGCGTCCCCAGCCGCCCGGCTCCCCGTGTCCCCGACCCACCGTGTCCCCAGCCGCCCGGCCCTGCATACCCGGTCCCTGCCCGGCCCCGCCCGGCCCTGCATACCTGGTCCCCGCTTCGCCTGCCGCCCGCCCGCCCGGCTCCGCTTCGCCGGTCCCCGCTTCGCCGCCCGCCCGGCTCCGCTTCGCCGCCCGCCCGCCCCCGCATACCTGGTCCCTGCCCGGCCCCGCCCGCCCGGCCCCGCATACCTGGTCCCCGCTTCGCCTGCCGCCCGCCCGGCCCGCTTACCCGGTCCCGCTTCGCCTGCCGCCCGGCCCGCTTACCCAGTCCCGCTTCGCCTGCCGCCCGGCCCGCTTACCGGGTCCCGCTTCTTTGGCTGCCCGGCTCCAGGTCCCCGTCCACGGCCGCCCGGCCCCGCTTCCCCGTCCCGCTTCGCCGGATCCAGCCACGTGCAGGCACCGCGGTAAGGGGGCAGGGAGGGGGTGTTGGAGAGAGGGCAGGGGAGTTCAGGGGTGGGGGGGTGGATAGGGGTTTATCTCGATCATCGGTTATCTCGACGCTTTTTGGCAAACCCCTAGGCCGGCGACATAACGGGGTTCAACTGTACATTGAATTGTAATGAAGTTCCACAAATACATAATTTATCATGAGGGAAACAACTCTGGTCATAAGCAAAATCTATGGAAGTATATTAAAGGATATCATAACGCATATATGAAAAGGTACAAATAACAGAATGTTAAACTATTAAAGGGGGTACTGTCAAGGCTCCATCAAAAATGTGATTTGCCAAATTTGCTGCAGCTGACAAGTGCATGCTCACAGGTAATATAACAATTTACATATATAATGTTATTCAACTCCTCCCTCTGGTTCTTATCTCTTTAGTTTTTGTGAGCAGGTAGTGTTGCAAGGAAGAGAGTCTTGCATTATAGGATGAACTCTAAAAGATTCTTGAATTCAGGTGGAAGCAATGTCCACAACCTAAGGTCCTAGCTAGAAGAAGTGGCAAAGAAATAAAATTATTTATATTTTTACCATGTGCATAATAGTAGGACAGCCAACTGTTTCTGATAATGCATAACAAATGCAATGCTAGCAATAGACTAAATAATAATTATTTGTAAATATACAGAGACTTTAATGAACAGGTTATAAAATACACTAGTACTGAATATTGTATTTGTGTAACTCAGCTAATGCAGATAGCCAGAGCACTGCTCATAAAAGCAATCATAATATACAAAACCCCCACCAGATTACCTTGAGTACATGAAACAGCATTTACAAATTAAACTTCAGACTCTACCGTCCTCCCCCTCTCACATTCTCTCTCTCTCTCTCTCTCTCAGATACACACAGTAATAGTCCCTGCCATCTGCGGCTATATCTTTTTCAAAAGTTTAGCATTTTGTTTTTAGAACCTTAACGATGAGTAAAATGTCAAGTCACCCAGAAAATAATCATAGGCATGACAACTAAATGTTAGATCAGCTTGTCTGTCTAGAACATAATTCACAGTAGAGCTGCACTCACCTGTTTTGGAGATAGCACAAGTAGAGTGCAGATACGCAGAGGTACTGTGGGCATTAGCTGGTAAATCTTCAAAGAGCTATGCAAGATTTTAGCAGCATGACTCCTATTGATTCTAATGATTTTAGCAGCATGACTCCTATTATTTTCATTAATGACTTGGCTAATGGAGTGGAGAGTATGCTTATAAAATTTGTGGCCGATCCCAGGCTGGGAGGAGTTGCTAGCACTTTGTAGGACGGGATTAGAATTTAAAATAACCTTCACCAATTGGAGAATTGGTCTGAAATCAACAAGATGAAATTCAATAAAGACAAGTGGCAAAGTACAACACTTGGGAAAGAAAAATCAAATGGACAACTACAAAATAAGGATTAACTGGCTAGGTAGAAACACTGCTGAAAAGGGGTTTAGAGTGGATCAGAAACTGAATATGAGCCAACAATATGATATAGCTGAGAAAAAGGTTAATATCATACTGAGTTGTATTAACAGGAGTGTCGTATGTAACACATGGGAGATAGTTGTCCTGCTTTATTCAGCACTGGTGAGGCTTCTGCTGGAATACTATGTCCAGTTCTGAGCACCACACATTAGGAAAGATGTGGATAAATTAGAGAGTCCAGAGGAGAGCAACAAAAATAATAAAAGGTTTAGTAAACCTGACCTATGAGAAAAGGTTAAAAATGGGTTTGTTTAATCTTGAGAAAAAAAATTTGAGGGGGTGGACAATCCTAATAGCAGTCTTTAAATCTATAAATAAGACTGTTACTAATAGGACCATGATCAATTGTTCATCATGTCCTCTGCAATTGGGACAAGAAGTTAGCAGCAGCAAGAGAGATTTAGAATAAATATTAGGGAAAACATTTTAATTATTAGAGTAATTAAGTTCTGAAATAGGCTTCCAAGGGCAGTTGTGGAATCCCCATCGCTGGAGGTTTTTAAGAATAGGTTAGACAAATACCTGTCAGGGATGGGCTAGGTATACTTGGTTCTGCCATAGCTTCAGGGGCTGAATCAATTGACCACTTCAGGTCCTTTCCAGGTCTCCATTTCTATGATTCTATGTGACCAGGGGCGGCTCCAGACCCCAGCACGCCAAGCGCGTGCTTGGGGCAGCATGCCATGGGGGGCGCTTTGCCGGGAGGGCGGCAGGCGGCTCCGGTGGACCTCCCGCAGGCGTGCCTGCGGTGAGTCCGCTGGTCCCACGGCTTCGGTGGAGCATCCGCAGGCACGCCTGCAGGAGGTCCACCGGAGCCGCGGGACCGGCGACCAGCAGAGCGCCTCCCGCGGCATGCCACCCTGCTTGGGGCGGCGAAATGTCTAGAGCTGCCCCTGTATGTGACTACAAAAAATCTTTCAAAGTTTACTCTCTAAAAAACAAACTCCATTACTTTTGGAGATTAGTACATGTTATTTATGACAGGAAACAATCATGTAGGTTCAACAGCAAAGCACATCTTGTCATGATTTCTGGCCTACATGAAATTCAGCTAAAAGGACTGTTGCCATCATTGATACATGAAGGTGATAACTAAAACTGATTTTCTTCTCCCTTCAATATAAATAAAAAACCAGAATCAGGTTATCACAGAGATGACATAGAGTGTGTGTATCTCTCCCACTCTCCCCATTTTCAAATAATTTAAATGGTCATATCAATGATATAACAACTGTAAAGTTAGAAATGTGCAATGAGGAATTTCTACAAAGCTATATTTCTCTAGCATTTCCACAATTTCTTTTTTCATTTTTTCCTTCTGTTCTTCTGTCATTTAGACACTATGTTGTAAATGATAGGAAGGTAGCTAGACAGTTGCTCAGTAGGATGCAAGATAAAGCCTTTAGCTACAATATCATAATCTTACAATTCAGAAACAGACTCATAGCAATGAACATAACCTAAAGAAGTTGAATATAACCTTGCCAGAGACTATTGTCCACAGAAAATGTTTATGTTGTAGGTGGACTCAGGAAAGAACATTTGAAATTGACGTCATCTTTAGTAAGAATAAAAGTTACATTAACATTCTGAGATGTTCATTTGGAATTCAGGCTTCACTTTAACCCATCTTTCTGGGGCAGAATCCTTATCTCACTAAATGTGAGTTTTACCCTAAATTTTTCTTTCCCTTATGCTGCAAAAAGAATGCAGTTATCCTATCATCTCTCTCTCTCTCATTTCTGATGTGCCTATTCCATTGGCATTCAAGCACCTCAATATCACATTTTCTGGAAGGCTTTTAAAGTTTATGTAAGACCTTTTCTTCTGGTCTGGGCAGCTGGATGTAATCCAGAAATAATAGGAGCTTATGGCCATGTATGTAAATTTTTTCTGTCAGGCTGAACTCAGCAACCTAGCTCTTTCAAAGGTATCCATTATTATCATAATAAAGGTACTACCAGTTTGTTTGCCCCCTGTGTCTTTCCATCTGCGTATCCAGTAACATCTGTTTGCAAAGATCAGTTCCTTCATTGGGTCAAACCTCACCAGCTCAGAGATTATTTTAATAACAAACCCTATGGAGTCTCTACTTTCAACCACTTTAATATCCTTTGCCTTTATTGGTCATTAATTATCTTTAACCTCTTTTCAGCCTGCACTAGAGTTCATGCTGCACAGGCTCTGAAGAAATTGTTCTTTTTGTGCTCTGCCTGAAAACTCTCAATCTGCTCTCAACTACGTTTAATTTTTGTTCCACTTCTCTCATTCTCTTTTTTAGTCCTTTATTCAGAGGACACTGTTCCAGCTTTCCCTTCCAGTGAAGAAAGAGTGATCTTTACGTTATACATTTTGTTTATTAAAAGCTTCCAACAGTTCTTTGATGTCAGTGTTGCTAGTTCTACTGTGACAAAGAAGGGGATGCCGGGCAGTGGGAAAACAATACGATACCCTTTCAGCTCCAGGTCAAGCTGGACAGCGTGGAACAAAAAAGTGATGTTTCTCAGTGGTTTCAGTTTTGTGTCTGTCTTGCAGCAAAATCTCTGTGCCCTTCGCTGTGTAACATAAGCAATTAGTCTCATAATTAGCAATTAGTAACATAAGCATTAGTCTCAACAACTGAGGAGCAAATTCAGGATATGCCTGACTCTATTCACTGATCATCAGAACTTTTGAAAAAATGTTCTTTTGGTCAAATTCATCCCTTGTTTAAGCAAGCACAGTTGCACTGAAGATAGAGGGCTTCTTATGGCCCTGGGTTTCCACTGTTGTTGTTGTGGAGTTTTTTAATATTGTTTTCTTCTGCTATATTTTATGTGTGTATTTATAAACAATGCTCACTTCTCTTTAGTTTATAAACAAGGAGATCCTTACCAAATGCTTCACATTCTGATGTCTTGAGTATTCTACTTTTAAATAACTTTATTATTTGCACTTCTTAAGAAATTAATAACTAGAAAAGGATATTAAGAAAGGCATGCATATTTAAAATTACAAAGGAGAATGGTAATTAAAATTATTGGCGGAGATTTTCAAAGGCAAAAATGGGAGTCAGGGTATTGAATTTCAAGAAAAGTTGGGTGCCTGACTACCTCTGTTCCCTTGAAAATCTCCCCCAGTAATTTTAATTATTCTCTTATGTGATTTAAAATATATGCACCTTAACATACTTTTCTTATTAAAACTGAATATAACAAGGAGTTACTATACCATTGTTTCCCTTTTAGAGTATCACTGCTTGGGAGATGTCTCCTGAAATAATTTGTAACTCTTGGAATCACAACACATGAAGTTAGTCTAGAAATTTGAAGAGTGAAGATGTCTCTGATGGAATAATAAGAACCCATTTCTTTCAGCATGATAGCTTTTGTTTGTACTAATTTTGTGCAAGTACATTTATGGTGATAGCCAGTATGCTAACTGTCTGAGAAATAAGTGAATCAGACATTGTGGACTAGATTCCAGTTATTTGATGCAGAATAGGCTTCAGTGTTCATCTCAGTTTTTCTCTTCTTAGAAATTTATTGGCAAAAAAAGTCTAAAATACAATAAAATGTTCTGTGTATGTACTCTAATCAACACTTAAGGGAGTCAGTGTTTCCTTGGGAATAGGGCACTGGACTAGAACTCAGGAGACCTGGGTTCAGTTCTGGGCTCTGGTACTGGCCTGCTGAATGAACATCAACAAATCTCTTTCCCTCCCGTGCCTCAGTTTCCCCATCTCTAAAATGGAATTAATGATAATGACTTCTTTTATAAAGTGCTTTGAGAGCTACAGATGTATAAGAGATGTATGAGAGATAGGTATTATTATTAGGAGGAGGATTCTGGTTATAAATTACACACCACTGATCTCCATGAAGATGCATGCAGTGCACTTCAGAGTTAAATTTGTTCTTTGGTTTTTAAGAGGTAAAGAAATTATATTTTTGTCATGGTCTTTATACGGAGACGGAGGGGAGAAAGATCATGTGACTGATGAATTTTTTTATGTATATTTATTTCAGGCCCTGCTTGATACGCAGAATCTTTTGAGAGCTCAGATTACAAATTTTACTTTCAACCTGGGATTTTCAGGGAAATTTTACCACACAGGTAAGAATGAAAATCTAAAATCACTTTCATTTTGATTGGAAGTATCTTTGTAGTGTAGGGGAAGTAGAAATTACATTGATTATGCAGCTTTGGTATTAAATTAAATGGGATGATAGGGAACTGCACTCAGGTTCTCAGTAGAGAGGAAAGCTTCCTTCACAAGAATATAACAAATAGAACAGGTTGCCTCAGAGCATATAACATAACTGTGTGACTTACTGGGTCAAACTGTGTTCCTGAAGGATGGTTTACATTGACCAACCCTTGTGTTGAAGCAGTATTCTCCATGAGAATAGTGTCCGAGGTATATAAATACTTTTTTTCAGTTTTCCGATATTGTATTAAACCAACTAGATCCACCTATATAAATTATTCTGCATATATTTACACGGTGTCTTGGTAGATTAGACATATAGTGATACTTTTAAAAACCTCTTAAGCATGTATTATGAGTGAAAGCTGAAAAGACCCTTAACTTCAATTTACATGTAGGAAATTCAGGAATGCATACAGGTCAGATCTAGTGCATACATTCAAAAAATTATACCTAAATACTCATATCTTCTATTAAAAATGGTAATTTCCATTCACAACCAAGTAAAGAATATCTTCAAAACATGGCTTTACATTTAAACTGGTTTGACAAAGTAAGAACTCTATGAACTATTCATCAATAATAAAGTTTGCAGATGACAAGAAGATTGTGGGATTGGTAAGTAATGAATACGACAGGTCATTGACACAGAATGGTCTTTGTTGTCAGATGCTACCGGTGTGGTGCTCTGCTCTGTTCAATGTTGATATCAATCAGCTGCGAGCGTGTGTTCCCTCTGTGCTGTCCCAGCTCTGCGCAGATAGCTGACACAGCAGACCCCGAGAGAACCCCCAATGACCACAAACTCTAGTAAGGTACAAAGGCACGTTGGCCAGGTTTATTGTCGAAAACTCCCTGGCAAACGAAGTTCACGATGCTGCTAAGGTGCAGCTAGCCAGTACCTATGTGCACCCTGGCAATGGACTCAGCTCAGTCAGTGGCGGGACTTTCCACTGCCCCCTAGGCTGGACAAAGACACCGCCCCAGGGATGCATTCTTATACACAGGTACAAACAAGTTACACATCACTCCTGATGTATGAGGTGCAACCCTTCTACGTAGTAAGGTGCCGCCTCTGACCTTGTACATGTTGGTTTGAACAAAACAACCCTATCCATCATATTACCCTTTTGGCCCTGTCATTGGGATGGATCAGCTTGTTCCTTGTTATATGTGTGGAGTGTACGAGTATGCAAATGTTCTGATATCTGGTGTCCAGTACCTTTTAGGTATGTCTCTTTTTGCAGCATCAGCCCTTTCCTTGCCAGCTTCTGTGAGCAGGGCCTGCCTCTGGCTCACAGCTTCACTTTGCTTTATGTTAGCAAAGTCTTGTCTATTACTTTAGTTCAGGCCTTAGGCCTCATACCAGGCCTCTGATACCAAGGTTTATATCTCAGGGCCTCCTCTTACTACAGTCTTGATTGCACAGTAATCTGGATGCAAGCAAACAATATGCATTTTAATGTGGCCAAATGTAAAGTTATACATCTAGGAACAAAGAATGTAAGACATACTTACAGCATGGGTGATTCTATCCTGGAAAGCAGTCATCTGAAAAAGATTTGGGGGTTGTGGTGGATGATCAGCTGAACATGAACTCCCAGTGTGATGCTGTGGCCAAAAGTCCTAATGCAATCCTTGGATGTATAAACAGGGGAATAAGGAGCATAAAGGTTATTTTACCCCTGTATTTAGCATTGGTTTGTCTGCTGCTGGAAAACTGTGTCCAGTTTCTGATGTCCACAATTTAAGATGGATGTTGGTAAATTGGAGAGGATTCAGAGAAGAGCCATAAGAATTATTAAAGGATTGGAAAACATGCCTTACAGTGATAAACTCTCAAGGAGCTCATTCTGTTTAGCTTAAAGAGGTTAGGCTGATTTAATCAGAGTTTTGAAATACCTATGTAGGGAACAAATATTTGATAGTGGATTCCCCAGTTTATCAGAGAAATGTATAACAAGAATCCAATGCCTGGAAGTTGAAGCTAGACAAATTCAGACTGGAAGTTTTTAGCAGCCAGGATAATTAACCATTACAAGAGTTGTGGGGTTTATCCATCACTGCAAATTTTAAATCAAGTTTGGAAGTTTTTCAATAAGACATGATGTGGTTCAAACAAGAATTATTTTGGGAGAAGTTCTAAGGTACGTGTTGTGCAGGAGGTCATACTAGATGGTCAGAGTCGACCCTTCTGGCCTTAGAAGCTATGAATCTGTGAATGCTCATGTTGGTAGCTACTCCAGAATAAGGGCCACATGAGAATTACTGAGCACCTTGAATGAGAAGTCAAGTGTCTTCAATGCCAGCTGACTCGAAGGAGTTCAGTACCTCTCCTGATCAAGTCCTAAGGTCCTAGTCTTGTAAAAGGATTTGCAAGAGCAGACCCCATTCCCATACAGTCCCTTTGACATCTTTCCACAATCAGAGCATGTTATCAAAGGCAGCGTAGAGAAGAAGCCATTAAAAAGTAAACATTTACAAAATAAACATTTGAGAGCTATTAACACAGAGTTGTTACATATATTTCCTATTCTAGATATAAGGAAAAACTGTGGTAATCTCTGACTTTTAATAGCAGCCACTTTATTCACCATATTCATATTTTATAATTATTTCTAGATTCTAGCAGACTCAAATTTCTTTCTGTGATCAGCTGATATGCCCTATAGTGTGTAAAAGGCAAACTGTTTGTAAAACAGGTAGTAAATTGGTATATATTCGCAATCACTCAATTTTCAAAATCCAAAATGGCCAGCACAGAACACATATCCCATTTCAGAAAAGTTTCCCAGGAGGATTTACTTCATTATTAAGAAAGTAAATCGTGACTGTTTTCTTGACCACTATGTAAAATATTGGTCTTGGAGTAGACTCAGTGTGAGATAACTTGTAGCGCTTCAGGTTTCAACCATTAATCTTTTCTGTTTCTTAGGATATATTTTACTGCTTTTGTTGTGTGTGTAACACAATTAACAAAATTCCAGTGTTTTTGTCTTTCAAAAAGACATACGGGGGAAAAACAAAGAAAAACGTAATCTCTTACAATGTTCATGTTATTAAATTACTGTTGTTTGGATCCTTCCTTTCTGAAACCTTGCTCTGATCAAGTAAATTTGAGAATAATTTCTATGGCTAAGATTATTGAATATTAGTTTCTATATTTAGTCACCTAAACCTATATTTAAACACCCAAACAAGTGGCCTGATTTTCAAAACTATTTGAGCACTGAGCAAAGAGAGTCAGCAGCAGTTGCTGGGTGTTCAGCACTTGTGAAAATCATGCCACTTATTTAAGTGCCTAAATAGGGCCTACATGCCTAACTTTAGGGACTCATCTCTGAAAATCTCAGTTTGTTTTTAATCCTTCTTTTATATAAGAAATAAAGAAAAATGTAAATGTTAATGACTGGAACTCTTTGCTTTTGGTGGAACTCTCAAATTTGCCAGATTTGACTGTGTAATGTTCCAGGAAAGTGCTGGAAGCCTCCTGAAATATTTAAAATTTGACTGGACGAAACTCTTAGACTATACTGTCTGACACAAACCTGCAATGAGGGAGGAAGATGGATAATATGGCCTCTTCCATCTTGAATGCCAGGTGATATTGTATTATAACTTACAGTATCTTCTGTTTACTTGTCATCATGGCACATGTAGTTTTGTGTGGAAAAAGCAGTAATATCTTACAACCAAATCTGAGGTCCTTAATTAAGCAAAATTTCCCACTGACTTCAATGAGAGCTTTGTTTGAGTAAAGACCACAGATTTTAGCCCTTCATATAACTAACCAATACAGAAATTTGAATCATGAGATAGGTAAACAACCAAAACAAATAATGCAAGCATAATAGAACAGCTGTAGAAATAGAAAGAAGAAGGGTTATGCCATTAAGTAGGCAGAAAGGCAATGTGTTACACAGGGAAGCAGATGTAATATGCAGCCAGAAGAAAGAAACAATCATGCATGCAAAATAGGACCACATCAGGGACAGAGAGAGACGAAAGACAACACAAGATAATGTCAGAGTTGAAGGACATTAATATGAAATCAAGGAAGTGAGGTGATATGTAGGAATGAGACTGAGAAATGCAAAATGATTGATTCAAAGCTAAAGTAGAGCATACAGGCTTAGATTGTCTGACTCTTGTGGTGATTACATGGCAGAGGGGTGGGATAAGAAGACTTGTGTTCATTCTTTCTTGAATGCATTGGTCCCTTCTAGCATTCCCTGAGGCATTAGCCACCCCAAGGGGAGGGAGGCAGAAGGAGGAATCTGAGAAGATATGGCCCCCACCCGCTCGCTCCACTCCACAGAGGGGAGCAGATACTTTCCCTTCCTGAGGCTGCACAATCCCTCCCAGAACTTCAGGGATAGCACATGCAGGTATATGGTACAAGCTGAGCCATATTTATAAAATAGTAAATAATTACTATGGAACTGGCTCAACATTGGAGTATCCCTGAAATGACCATATTGTTAAAATCAGAAAGCTAGTTTAAAGATCCCAGACAGGTTTCTGCATCATTACATCTGACTGCCCCCATTTTTCCTTTCTAACATGAGTCTCTAACTCAATTTCCCCAGCTGGAGATAGAGATAAAATCATGGAAAAAGTAAAGGAATAAGTCATACATGGTTCACTGGAAGAAAGAGGGAAATAAGAAGGGGAGTTAGCGATAGATAGTACAATGTGATTGGTGCAGAAAGTATAGTAGCTGAATGTTTGGTTTGTTTTTGTTTGGGAGAGAAATCAGATTAGTGAAGTAAAAGAATAAGTAAATAAAATGAGTAATTACATTTGATGTGAAATGATAATGGCAACATGATGCTTAGAGAAGCTAAAACAGGATTTTTAAATGTGTATGGTTTATGGGAAGAAGCAATATACAACTGGATAAGCAGGAAATTGACATGTCATGACATCATGAACAAGGTAAGAATTAAAAGGGAAGAAAAAGGAATAGAGTGGCTTGTAGGAGAATACTTCAGAAAAGCATATGTAATGAAAAAGGGAATGCAGGACTGATTGCAATGGGAGTTTTGTCTGAATAAATTACACTGAATAAGACTTGTTAACACTGTCATTTATCCTCTTCAATACCCCATCTTTTTCTAGGTTTGTTTTTAGCGGCTTTTTGTATTAGCTTCTAATGTTACTTGTGCAGAACATAAATGAGACAGTGTTGTATCATGCATTTTGAGGGTTGTTCAGTCTCATAGAGAGGAAGGTGTGTTTTCCCACTAATTATATGGGAAGAGAAGGGGTTGTGTATTCAAGAGCTTTTAAAATCCTTATTTAACATCACTGTAATATGAAATTTCTATGAAATATTTTTGGTGTCAAACATTACATTGCTAATGTTCCCCTTGTTTTTCCTAATGATTTTAACAACATAACAACCCTGGAGAATTTGTTTTTGGGGAATATATTTGCAGGAACTGAAGAGGAGGATGAAGGTGATGACTTGTTGTTGGGGTCTGTGGATGAGTTCTGGTGGTTTCCCCATATGTGGAGTCACATGCAGCCTCATCTCTTCCATAATGAATCGTCACTGGTGGAGCAGATGATTCTCAACAAAAAATTTGCCTTAGTAAGTAACATCTTTGCATGGTATACTTAATAGAGCTGTATGAGAATCAGAATTGGTTTTTTGGGAAATGCTGCAATTGCAAATTCTGAATCAGAATTTTTCAATCAAAAAACCCTGAAATTTTCCATGAAATAAAAATTTAAAAAAAAATTCATTTTGGGTCAACTGAAAACTTCAATTTTGATAAAATTGAAAACTTTTTGCCTATTTTGACTTTATTTTACATTATAATTTATGCTATAATATAAAATAAATTTTGAAACAAAAAGTTCTTTTGACATGAAAAATCAAAACATTCCATTCAATTAAGGTTGAAATGCTTCATTTTGATTCAATTTTCTAAACAGAATTTTGTCAACATCAGCACATTCCCTCAGAAAGTTTCAAATTTGGAGAAGTGGCACTTTCCAATGAAAAAATGTTCTGGTGGAAAATTTTCAGCTAGCTCTAGTACTGAACTGCAATGTTTGCATAATGAAATATAGTCCGGGTCTGTCCTTCGAACTTACAAAGCTTTTTCTCTACTTTGAAATCTAGTAAAATCTCTCAAGTTTATTAACGTATATTACAATTACCCATTTGATCAATTTATGTATAAAAATAGCTGTTCTGAAAATCATTGACTTTGCTAAGTAATTATATATTTACAACAAGGTACTGAAAAAAAAATTTCAATAAGAACCTGAAAGAAAAATAAAATGAGACATACAGGTATAAGAAAATCAGGGAAAGAAAAATGTACTAGGTTTGATTCTGCCATTCAGTTTTATGTAAAAAAAAAAAACAAAAAAAACCCCAGAGGTCTCTCACTTGTACATTATACTGTACTACTTGTTTTCAGATGTGAATGCTGCTAGTTTTGAACTATAGTACTCTGGTGAAAAATACATTTTCTTGTTTAAAATCATATTCATTTTCACTATTTAAGAATTCACTGTGGGCTAACCTCGGGCAGCTTTCCCATGTGTGGAAGCACTGGAGGAGGGGTGGGAGAGAACGCGTAGAGAGTGTTTCTCCCCTAGCACATTCATACATGAGCTAGTTATAATTTGGTTCCCAGTGCTGGAGGATGTAAGGAGAGTCAGATGAGATTAGCTAGCAGCCCCAGAGAGGCTGTTTCTTGGTGGCCTCTCACCAAGAAACAGTACACATGTTGAATAGGTGTTGCAAAGGGCTACACATCCCCTTGGGTTTCAAGAACTATTGAGCCTAATTTTTCTTTCACTTATACTATTGCAAACCAGGAGTAACTCCATTTGAAATTGGTGGAATTGCCCTGGTAATGTGACAGGAGAATTGGGTCCATTATACTGTTATCAGTTTGGGCACTATTTATCTTTACTCCTTCAAAAAGAAAATTTGAGCATTTAAATGTATTATTTTGGTTGGAAAAAGGGTTGCCAACTGTCTAATCGCACAAACCCAAACACCCTTGCTCTGTCCCCTGCCCCTTCTCTGAGGCCCTGCCCCCACACACACTCCATCCCCCCTTCCTCCATAGCGCTCTCTCCCCCACCTTCATTCACTTTCACCGGTCTGGGGCAGGGGGTTGGGGTGCAGGCTTCGGGCTGGCGGGTGGGGCTGAGAGGGTTGGCGTATGGGAGGAGGCTCCCAGCTGAGCCTGGTGCAGGAGCGGGTTTGGGGTGTGGGTTCTTGGAGGGAGTTTGGATGCAGGAGGGGGCTCAGGGCTGGGGCCGAGGGGTGTGGAGTGTGGGAGTGGCCTTGGGGTTGGGGCAAGGAGTTCAGGGTGCTGGGCAGCACTTACCTCAGGTGGCTCTCAGACGCAGACGGCATGTCTGGCTCCTAGGCTCAGGGGCAGCCAGAGGGCTCTGTGCATTTCCCCTGCCTGCAGGCACCACCCCTGCAGCTCCCATTGGCTGCGCTTCCCGGACAATGGGAGCTGCGGAGTCGGCACTCAAGGCGGGGCAGTGCGCAGAGACCCCCTGGCTGTACCTGTGCCTAGGATCCAGAGGGATGTGCCAGTTCTTCCAGGAGCCACATGGAGTCAGGACAGGTAGGGAGCTCTGCTGTGCCACCGACTGGACTTTTAGTGGCCTATTAAAATCTCCCAGATTCGTTTCAGCCACCGGGAGATCGATTCCCAGCCAGTCTGGGACCGTTGGCAACACTAGTTGGAAAACTCATTAATTTATGATTAACTTTTAATGCAAAGAGTAACTAAAACACAAAGAATTACTCCAGCAATAGAGCATTGTTCTAATTTCTTTGGAGATAACTAAGTTTCAGGTCATATTAAATTAAATACTTCTAAAAGGTATGAAATAGTCATGTTTTATCTTATAGCTTTGTATTTGAGAGATAATTAACCAGTATATTTATATACACTCATGAGCGCACACATCCCCACACACACAGGCTGCATGACTCAGAACAAAAATACGTTTTCCGTTTTTTTCTTTCATTTCATTTGACCATACTTTTCAATAAAATCTTCTTTTTCTCCTTTAAAAATGTTCATCTTGACATCTGAAAATGTGTAACTGGATTTATAATTTCTGATTTCACAAAAAGAAAACAATTAATACTTCAGAAGAACCAGGTAGCATATTTTAGAATTTAATTCAATCATTATATGTAGAATCTGGGATTTCAAATGCATATTTTCATGTGGTTTTACAACTAAGCATTGCTGCTACGTATGAACAAAAGACTGTATTACATCACACAGTAGTATTTGAAAGCTGTACTAAAGGTTCTCAAAACTCAAGAGTGACAAATAAGTAGCTCCTTAAACTTGTATTTGTAACAGAGATCATCCCATTCGTTCACAAAATGAGCCACAAGTAGACTTTCAAGTGTCCTGGTGACACTGACTAGCTCTACCACTAACAGTCAAAGATGACAAGGATT
The DNA here is from genome assembly GCF_020497125.1 of Mauremys mutica. NCBI lineage: Eukaryota > Metazoa > Chordata > Testudines > Geoemydidae > Mauremys > Mauremys mutica. The sequence goes on from NC_059076.1 coordinate 43,011,412, forward strand.
TGATAGCCGAGATTAGAACTAACCAAACAAGTGATAACTTAGAGAACTACCAGCTATCTAAGGAAATGAGAATTTGGAGGTCCAGCTCTTCATCAAACAAAAAAAGGATGGTTTTATTGTTGGTGAAAAATTGTTTTTTCTTTAATACATATTTTGGGTCAGATTTATCCCTGGTGTAACTCTTGACACATTTTAGTTACTCTTTCCACTAAAAGTTAATTAACGAAATATAGTTTCCAGCAAAAATATCATCATATAAATCATTGGTAGACTCTGCCTGGAATACTGTTTTCAGCTCTGGTCACCCCATCTCAAAGAGAATATTACAGAAATAGAAGAGATTCACAGACAAGAACTATTGGAAGCACATGAAAAGAGACTGAAAAGATAGAGACTTTTCTTTAGAGCAGAAGTGAATAAGAGTGGATGTGATAAAAGTTAACAAGAATATCCTGGTTATCCTTTAAGTGCTTACTGCAGATTTTCTTGCATCTTCCTCAGAAGTAGCTGGTATGGCCACTATTAGAGACAGAATACTGGACTAGATGGACCATTGGTCTGATCCATTTTTGCAATTCTTCTTTCCAAAGTCGGTTGGAAGACAGATTGAGATATATGAAGGACAGTTATAGTTTACAGATTGTAAATATTGAGATTCACTTAGATTGTTTTAAATCCAACCTGTTGTGAAATTTGCAGAAAATGAAGAAAAATGTGACACGAAAAAAGAAAAGATTTTACTCTGTGTTTTTTATATAGATGCATCAATTAAATGCAGTTGTGGACATTTCCCCCCACTGAATAGGAAGCAGTTTGCTCAGAAACTGAGAATTGAGTCAGGGTGGATTTGATTTAAATCACTAGTCAGGCAGACTCGATTTAATCACGGATTTCTACATAAAAGTGCATTGTTATTGGTTGTTATAACCTTAATACATATTCTTCACAACTCAGAGATAGTTTTTAGAAGGTGCACACAATACATTTTTAAAGTGATTTATTTTGAAAACTTTTCTGATTAGTTGTACAGCTATATCAGAAAATGAATGATTGGTTATTTCATCTACCAAAGGTAATTGAAGCAGATAGTTCACGTCTCAATGACTTCATAAATATCTCCAGTTCAACAGCTTAATCATTAATATTTGGAGGATTTTCTTGCCATGCTGTATTAGGAGGAAAACATCACCAGACAGACATTTAAATTGTTTTATTTAACTAAAACAACAACGTTAAGTATTCTTGATTGTTTTCTTCGACAGTAAACATATAATATTTTAACAAAACAAGCATATGAATTTTTGAATTTAGTAAAACATTCAAGTTTTTTAAAATCAGTTTGTTTTTGTTAAAATTGTTTTTAACTAGAATAGTTAAATGAAATATTTAAAAAAAAATTAAATCTACTATGTCAGCCAGGTCAAAACGAGAAACTTACAATATTGGCTTCTGCAGCTAACTCAGTCATCTTCATCTTCATTTTCCTGTTTGTTCATAATCTGGAAAAGGAAAAACAAGCTTTCCTGCTTTTTCAGGTCCCAAACGATTTCTCAATTTGGAATGAATTAGTCCAAAGGAAGAAAATATTCTTTCTACACCAGCAGAAGGAGCTACTGCTGTTAAAAGTGAGATTATCACTTCAACAGTCTCTGAACAAAGTGCTTAAGTGACTTCCACTAGTTCACTGGTGTGACTTTCTTTAAAACATCATCAGCAAACATATATTTCTTGAATGCTTCACCTTTAGTTCTGAAGTGTATTATAGTTGGCATTATAGAGGGATGATTGCTGGATGTCCATGTCATAGCCAACTCTTCTTCTTCACCAGTTAAGGTTTGACCCTAGTACTGAATATTGAGAATATTTGCAAGAAAATGATCTGTAGATAGTGCTTGTCCCATCTGTTTTTTTTTAATGCTTGTAATTTAACTTGGAAAGACAGTTGTTCTCCATCAACCTGCACCTGGATCAAATGCTTCTGTCCCGAGTAGCTCCATTGACGGCACTCAGTTTAAAGTAGTGGAGAACTTTAAATACCTGGGTAGTGTCATATCCAGTGATGGATCACTGGATAATGAGATCAACGCACGAATATCCAAAGCAAGCCAGGCACTTGGCTGTCTGCATGTCAAAGTTTTAAACCACCACAACATCCGGATGTCAACAAAACTGCTTGTGTACAGAGCTGTTGTTCTTTCATCTCTTTTGTACGGGTGCGAAACATGGACACTATATAGGCGTCACATCAAGCAGCTCGAAGCATTCCACATGCGCTGCCTCCGCAACATCATGAAGATCCGCTGGCAAGACAAAGTGCCCAATCTTGAGGTCCTCGAGAGATCCCAAGTGACAAGCATCGAAATGATGATCGTGAAGTCACAGCTACGTTGGACAGGTCATGTCAGCCGCATGATGTCAACAGAATTCCCCACCAGCTTCTGTATGGTGAGCTCTCCCAGGGCATCCGGCATATAGGTCGTCCACGAAAACGTTACAAGGACACCATCAAAGCCAATCTGCAGTACAGCAGTATCAAACCCAGGGACCTTGAGGATGCCGCCAGCGACAGAACACAGTGGCGTGCAACAGTCAGAAATACCTGCATCACCTTTGAGGAACACCACTGCCGGCGTCTACAAGAGGCACGCGAACAACGTCACAGAGCACCAGCAGCGCACAACCCACTGACCGTGAACTTCCCATGCACCATCTGCAGCAAAATGTGCACCTCTAGAATTGGCTTGTATAGTCATCAGAGGGCACACCATGAGACCAACAATAGATGATCTGCACAGATTTGTCATCATCAGATCGATGGACTACCAAGAATTTAACTCTGTCATTGCATATTTCTCTTTTTAAGATCTCACTCAGTTCCTTCCAAATTTCAACAGCATCAGCAATAGAACAGCTATTTCCCTGCATTTTGTTCAAGGCTACAGAAATAGGCTTCAGGGTACTCAGCATGTTTTCAACATTTCTCTTAAGCCCAATGTTGAGAACTTTGGCTGTGACAGTGCCATCTATTTTTTCACAATTTTGTTCACAAACTGTGATCAGATTAGGCCAGGTCTTGATATAGTGCTCAAAACAGTCCACTACTGAATTCCATCGCACGTCGTGTGGGAGAGTTAGCTTGGTTCCTCCCACTTTTTTTCAGAGCAGCTGCTGCAAAGTGGTTGTTATGGAAGTATTTTGCAGTTTCAACAACATTAGCCTTCATATCTGGAACACTGAAGTATTTGGCTAGGAGGTGCATCAAATGAGCACTGCAACCGTATGTTATTAGCTTGAGACTCTCTTCTAAATTTCTTCTCATCTTGGATACATTTGCAGCATTGTCTGTGACCAAGCTGGGTACTAGACATTTGAATTTTTTTTCAGTTTGTTATAGCTTTTATTGCTACTTCTTGTAAGTATTCTGCTGTGCGTGGATTTCCTGATGTATCAATTGTTTCTGTAAGGAAGACATTCCCTTCTTCTGTTGTCACACAAGCACATACAACAGGATCATTGTGGACATTGCTCCACCCATCAAGACTCAGGTTAACAATTTTACTCTCTAGACCTTTTGCACACTGCTCAATTTCTTTCATACACTTTATCCAGCAATTTGCCTGCAACATCTGCTCTGTTGGGTGGACTGTATCCTGGTCTTAATGACTGAACCATGTTAATGAAATGTGGGTTCTCAATCATACGGAAAGGAGAGTTTGTTGCTTAAACAAATTGGGCAATTTTTTCATCAATTACTCTTTTTGTAATCTGCGGTTCTTATCACAAACTTATCTATGGTTGTTTCTGGATGATGGAAATTATTATGATTATTATTTTTTGCTACAGGTGATATACTGTGGCTATGTGACATACATGATATGACTGAAACACTATCATTGGCAGAACTCTGAAACTATAGAAAATGATGATGATCTTGAAGGTGGATAGTCTTCAGAATCCTGTATGTTGAGGATGGATTCCCCTAAACAAAATAAGTCAATACAGTTGTTATTATTACCATACTGCTCATTTAGTATTACTCATTGCATTCACTGACAGTACTACTTTAAAGATGAAATTGTAAAAGGAAGATCTGCCTATTTCAGCTATTTAATTTTTATCACAACTGCATCTAAAATGATAATACCATAAACTAACAACTATATTTTTTGCTCAGATATGAGAATTCAAGAATGGTCCAGAAGGACGACAGGAATTCCTTACAAAAGAAGTATGAAATAAAAATTTTTACCAACCTGAAGATCCTGCATGTTCAGACATGTTCCTTTCATCATCTTCAATGAAGCTTTCTCCTGAGAAGGAACACTTGTCCTGATGTTGTTTCATTCGGGCAATCAGGCCTTGTATTTCTTTGTTGCACTGTTTGCATTTTGCACACATGCCTGTCTTACCCACAGGTAGAGGAACTTCATTAAAATATTCCCAAACTGGGTCTCCTTAATGGCCTGCTGCCATTATAGGTTTACCTTTCTAGATAGAGAATGGTATGGTAGATCTCAAATCCATAAAGGCTACACTCAGAAAGACCTCAAGACTTCTGGAATATGCTGCTCAAACAGTTTCACTTTTGTTTCTACTTCCTGCCCCTCCCTTCTCACATTTATCTTCAGACTTCATCTCCTTGTCCAGATCAATTCTGCCCCCAACAATCTTCTATTCATTGAACTTTTTTAAACTTTTCACTTTTAGAGAGAGGTAAGGGATTGACTCTGTGTACAAATTTGCAGAGAGACAATATGGTTGAGGTCTGTTCTTCCTCACGTCTATATATTATTTATTTAAAAACATTTTTGCTGTTAACAAGCATGTTATCTCTGGAGACACAAATCCATAGTTTGAGAACTGCAAAACTAAGCATCGCTGATGGTGTCTTCTAGACTGAGGACTGAGTCCCTTTGGGTAGATAGAAAGATTAACCTAAATAATCTATACAGAAGCCCCTGGAATTCCATAAAATCGGGTTCCTAATCCATGAACTATTGGAACTCATTTACAAAACTTTTCTTAAACATTACATGAATATATTGTCTCATATTATAGAATTAGAATTTATAATCCCTATTCCATGATCAGATATCTTTGAGCTAAAATATAATGTATCTTTAGATAGGTTTTTTCCTCAAAAAGCATTTTATCAAAAAAATCCAATTTAAATAAAAAGAATCCAATTTTTTAAAAAATCATTGATTTTTATCCACCCTGAAATTGATGCAATATGCTTAGGTCCCTACCAAATTAACAGTCCATTTTAGTCAATTTCACAGTCATAGGATTTTAAAAATAGTAAATTTCACAATTTCAGCTATTTAAATCTGAAATTTCACAGTGTTGTAATTGTAGGGATCCTGATCCAAAACGGAGTTGTGGGCGGGGGGGGCGGTGGTTGCAAGGTTATTGTAGGGAGGGTTGCAGTACTGCTATCCTTCTGCACTGCTGCTGGCCGCGGCGCTGGGCAGCTGGAGAGCGGTGGCTGCTGGCTGGGAGCCCAATTCTGAAGGCAGAGCTGCCGCCAGCAGCAGCGCAGAAGTAAGGATGGCATCGTGTGGTGCAGCCACCATTACTTCTGTGCTTCTGCCTGCAGAGCTGGGCCCTCAGCAGCTGCCACTCTCTGGCCGCCCATGGTATGGTATTGCCACCCTTACTTCTGTATGAAATACAGTAAAACTTCTTCATTCTGTATGAAATACTCAGTATAAGAATAACAATATTTGAAAAATACAGAATAAGATATTACATGGGAAAAGATATGTTCATAATTAGTATGAAAGATTTTAATTAAATTACATATTTATTAGTGAATATTGGTGTAAGATTAAGAAACCACTTAATTCAGACTTTTATTTAGAGTTGAATGAAGAAGATTAAATAGGACATTAGAGAATACAGTCTCTTACACGTTTTATAAAGATTATTCTTTTTGATGCTTGTGCATGCTCAAGTGAAGTAGAAAAGATTAAGATAAGAGAAAGGGGAATTGAAACTTCTGTACTAGAATTAAGTAGTTTAAAGCTAAATAACTGATTGTGTCAAATCAATGGGCCAAGTCCTATACTCTTTTTACTCAGCCCTACTTAGCATTGAAGTGAATGTACATTACACACTCTGCACCCATAGTAGAGAACCAAGCATATATATAAGGAATAATTGACAGTATGATGTATAGGTCTTATCAAGCATAACTTTTGGATGGCTGCATTTCTACCAAGTGAGGAAGCTCAAAGTGAACTATGCAGGCTATCTCAAATGCATGGTAATAAAACCTTATCCCATACCACGCCATCATACATTCTGTGTTTGCCATGAATTTAAAAAAAAACTATTTTACAAATGTTTTAGATTTTTACAGAAATTATTGGGATTTGAAAAAAATCCTCTACCTAATAAACCAAGTATGTTTTTTAGAAGTCCCACTGTACCAGGCCCAGAAGGGGCCCTAACCCCCCTAAAATTAGGAAAAATAGCTTTTTACCTGCAAACATTACAATTTTAATGTCTATTTTTTCAGGTTCTTCCAGGACTAAAAGGAAATACAGTGTATTACACTGACAACATTGTCTTCCCAATGAAACTCCTTTTCTAGCCTTTCTGCATCATGATCAAATAGATTTTATAGCTGTGACGCTTCATTTGTAGAAAACTTGTCAGTGGTCTAGGACTAAATCTTGACTGTCCTGAACTTGGGGCAAATGTCATACAAGTGTGCGTGTGTGTGTGTGTGTGTGTGTGTATACATATGAATGGATACATTGAGCACAATTTGCATCCTCCACACCTCTGAGGGCACTTGTGCCCAAGGAGGTTTCATACCTAGAGGAAAAGAAAGCATAAATTTTGATACCACATCCCTTCCATGAGTTCTGTAGGGTAGAGGCAGCTGCAGGTTCCCATTGTTTGGAGACTGGATGCCTCAGGGGAGTAGTAAGCTGTTGATCTCTTGATCACAAATTAGAATCCACGCCAAGTCGGTCATGACCAAAAAGAAGTTACTCTTATATGGCTATGTGAATGAGCGAGTGGCTAGGCCCAACACCTAGTGGGCAAGTGTCCACAAAAATCTCCATGCCATTTGGCAGCCTCATTGGCAGTCTCAAGAGAGAGGCCAGAGTTTGATGATTATGGAAAATGAATTACCCTTCACCTCAAGAGTTCATCAAGGTTCCAGCAACTTGGCAAAGCAGTGAAAGGAAGTGTGCTTTGCTGCTGCCCATTCTGAATCTGTTTTGGAGATAAAGAGATGGTTTCATTTTTCAGGGATGTCCGTACAGTAGAACCTCAGAGTTACGAATACCAGAGTTATAAACTGACCAGTCAACCACACACCTCATTTGGAACAGGAAGTACACTATCAGGCAGCAGCAGAGACAAAAATAAATAAAAAAATTAAAAAATCCTGTACTTTGTTAAATGTAAACTGCTAAAAAACCAAAACGGCATTTCTCTTCGGCATAGTAAAGTTTCAAAGGTTTATTAAGTCTATTATTCAGTTGTAAGCTTTTGAAAGAACAACCATAATGTTTTGTTCAGAGTTACGAACATTTCAGAGTTACAAACAACCTCCATTCCCAAAGTGTTTGTAACTCTGAGGTTCTATTGTGTCCGTTTCTACAAGCACTTAACCACAGAAGAAAAAAAATGATTTTTTTTTACACGCAAGCAAGAAGAATGACAGCATCGCAATATAAGCTGATATGTGCCGTGGAAGAAAAAATGAGGTTATGCTTTTGTTATGCAGTTGACAAAGCTATTCAATATAAATTCTAAAGTATTAAAAAGATGTTTTTCTCCCATTGGTATTTGATTGTGTGATGTTTTAAATGTTATCAGTCTAGTTTCCCTCCCTGTGCAGTATATGTGTATATGGTGAATATGATCCCAGTAAATCTGAGTAAAAATCCAAAAAGTAGTAGTAAATCCCGGGAAATTCTCCATTCTCTTGGCTCATGTATCAGATTATGATTGTTTTCTTTACCTACAAGTTGTAGTTTCAGAAATCACTAGGTTCACCCAGAATAATTTAGGAATTTAGCTTTAACACAGAATTTAGTAAATTATAGTAGAAATAACCAAGTGAGATCCATAATTGAATTCAGTAAAATAAGAGAAAGAGATTTATAATTACAGAGGAGTCCTCATTTTAAGGCATAGATAAAGAACAACAGGCATCTTGAGGAAATATGATTAGGGCCATGACTATCCATTTAAGATTTTAAAGTGAACCAGGCAAGATTATTAAAATCAGCAAGAAACTCACTTAGGGTCATTTACATGCCAGCAGATACATATCTAGACAAGAAGCTGAGTACCAGTACATGAAGATGACTACAAAAGGGAGTACTAGTTGGTCGTAACTGTGAATATTAGTGAAATTTTAAGACAATCAAATCTTCAATTGGAAATCTGAAAAAAAAAATAGTGATGGAAAGCTATATCATTTTTTCCCAAATATGCGGTAAGAGGATTCTGCACAAAACATCTTAGACAAAGATTATACAGTGCTGATCAACGGAGCCTGAGGGTAGTGCTGAGTGGGTCTAGGACAGGAGAGGAGTGCCTCAGTACTAGTTTAGAGCTAAGTCAGTACTCTGTCTTAAGCAGTCACCTTTTGTTTTTGTTATTTTAAAGAAGTAGACAGACAAATCCTAAATTTGTGAATTGTTAACTGTTTAAGAATGATGTATTCATGGCACCAGCTGTTCTGCTACTGCTCAGCTGACACAGCTAGGACAGAATACTAGGAGAACATCTGATCTTACAACTTTTCCTTAGGGACTACGCATTTGGGACTTAAGTGGTATATGGTCCTCTGCACGGAGAATGAATTTTATCAGCAGAGTGGCAATGGGCTCTGGCCCTCAGCCCTACACAGGTAAAATTTATTGAAGTCAGCAAGAGTATTGCCTGAGTATGAGCTATTTAAAGGCTCACAGTGAGTAGGGTCACATATTTTGTATTTGGGGACTTTTTAATGGCAGAATATGGGAAATTTTTTCTCACAAACTTGCAAAGATATGCCCCCCCCCTTTTTGAGGTATTGGTATAAGGTCACAAAATAACTTTTCTTACATTTCTATCATTCTTTTCTTCTTATTACTAAAACTTCATTAAAGGTTTGTGTACTCAAACCTTTGCGTATCTCACCACTTCCCTTTTATACCAGCATGTGTCTTCAAATCATCCCTGACTGCATTTTAGACCCATCTATGCTGTCTCCCAAAAAAAGGTGTTTGCAAGCTACACAAGCATTAAATTACTTTAATTTTCTGGATCAGTCACTTTTTCTGATATTTTTCAGGAACATGGCATTCCAACTGACATGGGCTATGCGGTAGCTCCGCACCACTCCGGGGTTTACCCTGTACATGTTCAGCTTTATGAGGCCTGGAAAAAGGTCTGGAATATCAAAATCACCAGCACAGAAGAGTATCCACATCTAAAACCTGCACGGTACAGGCGGGGCTTCATCCACAAAAATATCATGGTGAGCTGCTTTTATGATTTTTATATTCAAACTCACTGCTTCAGCTTTTCATGATTCATTTTAAAAAACAAACCAAAAAAAGTGTGAAAGCACAGCATCCTGAAAGTTCACATTGTGAGAAGCACATATTGCTATGTAGAAATAGTAAGGTATAGTTGACATTAACCTGCTAATTAAAATCAGCATGTCTAAGCCTCTTGCTGGCATTCACCATACTGCTGATGAAAGCAGCATAGCTTCTGACATTGGGGCCTATCTGTTACTGCTTTTGATACACTGACATTTTCCTTCAGATTTTTAAGCCAGTAACGAAGTAATTTACAACCAGCTGGAAATCTCACCAGTAATATTTTGGTGAGCGTTACTGGTGAGATTTTCAGCTAGTTGTAAATTGGCATAGCTCCACTGACTGCAAAGGAGCTATGCCAACATAACACCAATTGAGAATCTGGCCTTTCATCTTTAAACAGTAAAGTGCTGCTTCAGTTGTATGAAATGGCCCTCACCTTACAACCTTCCCACACATTCTGCCAGTGTGCCTCTTACTATGGCTCAAACCCAGCTAAGCTCTTGGCCCAAGTAGCAAGGCTTTGATGCTTGGCAGATGCCCAGAGGGCTGGAGGGAAGAAAGCATCCACTCAAGCTGTGGAATTATTCCATGGAGGCAACTCTAGTCCAAATCACCCAATTCTCCCATTGTACTCCCTATAGTTCATATTGACAGACACAGACTGCACTACTTCCCTGACAGTGGCTTTTCATTACTGCACAAAATTCTCTGTTAACACCATGTAGGTCATTTAGGCAATAATAATTAAGGCATAGGGTATTTCCTGGCTGTTCAGCATTTGCAAAACCCTGTGCATTATTGTCAGTGAAATGTTTTAAAACAACTTTTAAAAAATACTTTAGGGTAATTTTTGCATCTTTCCGTGTGTGTGTATGTGAGAGAGATCACTAATATTTGCACCACATCATACTTTGGGCTGTTTTGGGTCATTAGCTCCAGCTAATACTTCCATTTAGCTTATACAGTAATTATGGTATTGTCCTAAAGAGTTGCAATGAATAGCATTATTCAGACAAATTAATACTCCAAAATTTAATGTGTGAATCTAGGTTTGGGAGAAGCCTGTTAAAATTATCTGCAGTTTTTAAAAATAAAAAAAAAATAAAAATCGCACCAGGCTAAAGCTTAGTCTCAGGAAAGCATTAGCTGTAAGTAAAATAATAGGTTTGTAGATACCCTCAGGGGGCGTAAAGCATCTGAATAGAGTTGATTGATTCTGAGAACTCTCCAAATAACTCTGTTCATAAATTTTGGTAAAAACATATCGTTTTGAAGGCACATATTGAATAAGATTTAACATAAGCTTTGAAAAACAGGACAGCAGGGCCAAAAATCAATTTACCAAGAATAATCAGCATAAGACCACCTGTCTCAGAAATCTCAGGCTTTCTGTTCTTCAGAGCAAATGCACTAATTTCTTCATCTGCAGGCTGATGGTGATGAACACATGTCATAATAAAGACATTATACAAGATTTACCAGAAGCATTTCCCCTCCTGCTCAACTTATCTCTGTACCTTTGTACCAATTGCACTGGTATTTCATCAGGGAAACCAGAAGAATTTAAAAAGCATTTGTAGGATTATAACAAATACATTAATTCCATATATTTCATAATTGTAATTGTGATTTATGTCTATAGCAGGGGTGGGCAAACTACAGCCCACAGGCCGGATCCGGCCTACCAGCCGTTTTAATCCGGCCCTCAAGCTCCTGCTGCGGAGTGGGGTCTGGGCTTTGCTCAGCTCCGGCGTTTCAGCCGGGAGCAGGGTCGGGGGCCGCTCCACATGGCTCCCGGAAGCAGCGACATGGCCCCCTTCCAGCTCCTATGCGTAGGGGCAGACAGGGGGCTCCGCTCCGCATGCTGCCTCTACCCCAAGTGCTGCCCCCGCAGCTCCCCTTGGCTGGGAACCACAGCCAATGGAAGCTGCAGGGGTGGTGCCTGTGGAGAACTGCCTGACCACGCCTCCACATAGGAGCCAGGGAAGGGATATGCCGTTGCTTCCGGGAGCCGCTTGAGGTAATCACTGCCTGGAGCCTGCACCCCTGCCCCTCTCCCCATGCCTCTGCCCCAGCCATACATGCTTACTTTAGTCATTTTAAAAAAAAAAGTTTGTACTACTTTTTACTACCATTAGTTTTGCAGAGCTGGCACAGCTGAGAGAGAGTGAGCTGGATTCTATTGTAACTTATGCATGATCAACAAAAATAAGAACATTGAATACAGAATCATTATTGTCAATGATGCATGAGCAAGAAAGAACCAATTTGACTTTCAAATTCTGCATTGAGTTTGCAGGGCTGGCACAAAAGAGAGCCTACTTTTAAGTGGAAACTGCACAGATTTGAATAACAATCAATAAATACAGAACACACCAAGCTCTTTTTAAAAAATCACTTTTCAGATTATGATCTCACTTTATGAACTAAAAAAGTGTTGGTGACCAGCCTTAAAATAGTTAGATTAGATATCAAGTACATAAAGAGGGTTTTGTTTGTTTGTTTGTTTGTTTTGTTGACTCTAAATTACATCTGGCTTTTTGACGGTAATCACTCCGTTTCAAACAAAAATTCATGAATTTATGGGGAAAAATGACTTGTGGTTTCACTATAATATAAAAGTCACTCTTTTGTTTGTTTATTCAAAAATGCATTATATACCGATATGTCAGTATGTTAGCTTACCCAGGCCTTGGATTAATTGTCAGTCTAACTACTGACTTCAGTTAAAGGTGCAATGCTAAATCTACATAACGGTTTAATGACAGAAAGTAAATGGTAAAGTTACAAAAGTTAATTGTATTAAATTTATTATTTTACAAAAGGAATGAAAGTCATTTTGTTTTAAGATATTTTTCTTTATCATCCTGTTTTTACTCAGGTCCTTCCTAGGCAAACCTGTGGTCTATTCACTCATACAATTTTCTATAAGGAGTATCCTGGAGGTCCAAAAGAACTAGACAAGAGTATCCAGGGAGGGGAGTTGTTTTTCACAGTTGTTCTCAATCCAGTAAGTACTACAACCTGCTTTTGGAATGATTAACAAAAAATGATTAAAGAGCAATTTGCTGATGAACGATGTCTCTCAAGAAATATTGATTTGTCACAGATCAAAGCAGTCTCCCTTATCTAATATGTTTGAGCTATAATACTGTGCAGATATACTGTAAGATTTAATAGTTTGATGCTGGCTTCTATTGTATCTGGTTTATAGTTAATGTGGTGTCTAAAGCCAAGCCTCTACCTTTTTTTTTTGTTTTGTTTTTCTTTGATTTTTTAGATTCAGCAATAATTAGGATTTAATTTCTAAACGTATTAAAGTATTGAGAATTCGTATTGCTGAAGCTGCAACAAATACCTTAGGTGAAGTCCATAAGAATCGATATCCTACCTTTGAGACTTCAGAGTCATAAATGTTAGACACATCTACTGGTTTAAGAAAGTCACAAAGAAGTGACTTTTTGTAATGCTTTTTGAGAATTGCTCATTTACTGAGTCATAGGCACCATTCACTGTACTTCAAAGTAAAGTTTCAGTTAAATGGACCACACAGTCAGTCTATTTATCCTCTTATTTATCCCTGGTGGAGAAAGAATGGAGTAGCCAGGCTATTAAACTGTGGAATATTTAAGGTTAGCATAATATAGCACAATATTTTTGAAATTTGCTTGGATTAGGACAGATTTATCAAGAATTGACATGAGACTCCTATCTTGTAATTCTTAGGCAAGTTTTGGCCCCAAAGTCAAGGTGAATTTGAATTGAAAGGCAAAGTATTGATAAAAGCTGCATTTGCAACTTGCAAATAAGATTTGGTATGATGAGTTTACACTGACACTTAACCACTAGGCTGGGATTTTCAAAGGTGCTTAAAGGAATGGGACATCTGTTTCCTTTCAGATCCTTTGAATAGCTCAGCCTAAACATTATTGTGCCCTCATTTAATACACACAACGTAAGTGGGAGTTCAGAGGAAAGAAACTGTCTGTAAGCAACTCTGGAGAATTTGACTCACAATTGGCAAGCAATCCTTTTTCAAGACTTAAATTCTTTTACACCAGGAGTCGGCAGCCTTTCAGCAGTGGTGTGCCGAGTCTTCATGTATACACTCTAATTTAAGGCTTCGCTTGCTGGTAATACATTTTAACGTTTTTTAGACGGTCTCTCTAGAAGTCTATAATATATAACCAAATTAATGTTATATGTAAAGTAAACAAGGTTTTCAAAATGTTTCAGAAGCTTTATTTAAAATTAAATTAAAATTCAGATCTCATTAGTTTAGTGTGATCTTTGCCCTTGCTTTTCCTTGCTGAGTTTTTCCAATGTCTGGTGGCATGTATTTGGATACTTTAAGCTGCACACAGGCTTCTGAGTGATCAGTTGTTAACTGGCTGGAACCCCAGATCGGCAGCTGAGGTGAGTGGAGCTGGCAGCTGGTAGGGCTGAGCAGGGCCGGAGGCCTGGACCCTGTCTGGCAGGGGGCCTGTGCTGGAACTCCAACTGGAAGCAAGATGAGTGGGGCTGTGGTGGGGACCTCGGCTGGCAAGGGGCCAGCAGACAGAACCCAGAGCAGCGGCAGTGGGCTGAGCAGGTCAGCCTGCCCAGCTCTGGGGTTTCGGCGGTGGGCTGAGCGTCTCTGCCCGCCCCCTCTCTGGGGTTCCTTTACCCAGGCCAGCAGTGGGTGCTGAGTGGGACCGGCGGCGGGACCCCGGCTGGAAAGAGCCAGCGGTGGAAACCACAGAGCAGTGGCGATCTGGGGTTTCGGCTGCCAGGTCCTGCCAGCTGGGGTCTCAGCCCGCTGCCAGTCGGGGCTTCCTTCCCCCAGGCCAGCAGCGGGCGCTGAGTGGGACCGGCAGCAGGACCCTGGCTGGCAAGGGGCCAGCAGCGGGAACCCCAGAGTGGCGGTGGGCTAAGCCACTCAGCCTGCCCTGCTCTAGGGTTTCCACCACCGGCTCTCGCCAGCTGGGGTCTCAGCCCACTGCCAGCCTGGGGGAAGGAACCACAGACCAGCAGCAGGCGCTGAGTGGGACAGGCTGGTGGGGCTCTGGCTGGCAAGGGGCCAGCAGCGGGAACCCCAGAGTGGCGCTCATCCCACCCCACTCTGGGGTTTCGGCCACCGACTCCTGCCAGCCAGGGTCTCAGCCCTCTGCCAGCCTGGGGTTCCTACCCCCAGGCCAGCAGTGGGTGCTGAGTGGGACCAGCGGAGGGACCCCAGCTGGCGGTGGAAACTCCAGAGCAGTGGCGGGCTGAGCGGCTCAGTCCGCCCCACGTGCCATCAAAAATCGGCTCATGTGCCACCTTTGACACACATGCCGTAGGTTGCTGACCCCTGTTTTACACTTTAGTTTTAATTGTTTGGGGGGTTGGGTTTTTTTTGTAATGTTTAGAGGTTACGAAGTGAATGTAGGTAAGAAAAAACACACATCCTCCACAAAGTTGCAGTCTCCCTAGTTCAGGATACCTGCAGGAGTCATTCTGATCTTCAGGTGAGGCAATGGCATCAGGTACAAATAGAAAAGTATCCCTTTTCAGGTCAGATACATTAATAGGGTGAGATTGGGGCAGCACTTTGGGTGGGAGGCTTCAGTCAAAAGCTGGGTGCTTTAAGAAGTTGCTACAACTCTTCTAAGGGGTGCAGGGAGGCTCAAGCACCACTCTGCTTTGTCAGAATATGGAACAAAGCTCCTCAAGGGGAGTGTGCTAGCTCAAGAAATGGGATGGGAAGAAAAAGATACAGCACCAAAAAATTGGAGTCAGGTGGTGAACTACACTCCAGGATTAGAAAGAGGTATGGACACAACTTAGATGACAGGACCTCTTCTGATCCTGACAGCAGTGTGGTAGCAAAGCTTAACATGGGGCTGGTTGCTTGAATTATAAACCC
Source organism: Mauremys mutica (assembly GCF_020497125.1). NCBI lineage: Eukaryota > Metazoa > Chordata > Testudines > Geoemydidae > Mauremys > Mauremys mutica. The sequence continues at coordinate 43,026,862 of NC_059076.1, forward strand.
ATCCAAAAGCAAGAGAGGTGCCTGAGGAGGTTTTGTTACTTCTGAGTTTGAGAGGGTGACTTGGCCAGGTCTGAAGCAGCACTTTCTGACAGGCAGTCAAGGAGCGGAGCATTCATCTTCCCCACCGTGAGATATTTTCCTGTGAGCATCTTGATTTTTACAGGGCCTGACACTTGTTACAGTGGTGCCATGTTGTTCACTTTGGCACAGGAATTCATGCCCTAGAACAAGAATTTATATACATTTTGGGTTGGAAAAAATCTCATGGATTATTTTGGCTTGTCCTGCGAACTCAGTTTTGGCAGCCTTATCTTCAGCCAGTTTGGAGGAGTTACTTGGCATAGCCAATTCTTCTGCTTTGCTTCTCTAGGCCTTTCCCTGCCAGCCTGTCCGTGGGCTGATGCAGTCAGCATTCACCTACTGGAAAATCTGCAGTTGGTATCCACTCTACTTATACTGTCTACTATTTAAAAGCCCTTTACTGCTCCCATCTAAGTAAGCACATAGCTGCATGTGCACAGATGCGGGGGGGTATCTGATTTAAAATCTGGCTTTTGTATACATTACTTGACATCTTGCCTAGCACTAATGCTCTGCAATATTGCGTAGGAGACCTTTTAGTCCTAATCCAGCCAGCTCATTCCCTGTGATTTAAATTAAAACAGCAACACCATGCGCTGTATACTTATCAGATCTCTTAACCAAAACAAGCTTGATACTATGCTGTATTTGGATGTGACACTTTTGAGGAAACAGACCATAAAATATGTGTTCCTTTTCTACACTACACTATTGCTGCTATTCCATTGTAAATAGAACCTCTTTCTGCAATTCTGGCTGCATTCTCTCCTGCTTTTTGTTACTTTATTAATATTATTTCCCTTTGTTCCAATTGTCTCTAAAGAAATTACTGAATTTAAAAAAAAAGCCATTAATATTGAGGATTACGTTTTAAAGCTGAGACTTTAATTGTACAAAATTCAAGACATTCAAAATTAAGATTTCCTTCCACTCTAAACAGTGCCTCCTTTTGTGTTTTATTGTTTTTTTATTTTTTATTTGAATTACTGTAGCATCTGGAGACCCCAGTTGGAGATCAGGGCCCCCTTGTGTGAGGTGCTGTATACACATATAATAAAAAGTTAGTCCTTGCCCCAAAGAGCTTACAATCTCTATATATTGCAACATAACAGCTGATGTATAAAATAGATAAACTGCGGGGAAAGACAAGATAAACAGTGGTAACATAGATATTTCAGCATACCTGCCTAGCAGTTGTTGATTGAAAGTACAATAGTGTCTTTGTATGAGTTACAATATACATGATCGCACAATGTAACATTATTCAGCATATAATACAGTATAAAATAATGAGCATTAAATGCACTCTTTTTTGTAATTGCATATACACACAAATAGAATGCCAAAATTTTGCCATGGCAAATTGTAGGTATAGATTTAGGGTCTGCCTTTGAAAAGATAGACCATAAGTTTTAAATACTTATTTTAAAATAGTTCCTAAAGCTGTTTGCCTTTGGGCTGATGGATAGCCAATTTAAAAAAAGAGGCTTTTAAAAAATGTTAAATGTATTTATATCATAAATTTCAAGTCTAGCAAAAATGTTTTATTTGTGCAAATAGTAGACACTTAGAATCATAGAATATCAGGTTGGAAGAGGTCATCTAGTCCAACCCCCAGCTCGAAGCAGGATAAATCCCCAACTAAATCATCCCAACCAGGGTTTTGTCAAGCCTGACCTTAAAAAACTCTAAGGAAGGAGATTCCACCACCTCCCTAGGTAACCCATTCCAGTGCTTCACCACCCTCCTAGTGAAAAAAGTTTTTCCTAATCCGACTTAAACCTCCCTCACTGCAACTTGAGACCATTACTCCTTGTTCTGTCATCTGCTACCACTAAGAACAGTCTAGATCCATCCTCTTTGGAACCCCCTTTCAGGTAGTTGAAAGCAGCTATCAAATCCCCCCACACCCATTCTTCTCTTCTGCAGACTAAACAATCCCAGTTCCCTCAGCCTCTCCACATAAGTCATGTGCTCCAGCCTCCTAATCATTTTTGTTGCCCTCCGCTGGACTCTTTCCAATTTTTCCACATCCTTCTTGTAGTGTGGGGCCCAAAACTGGACACAGTACTCCAGATGAGGCCTCACCAATGTTGAATAGACGGGAATGATCACATCCCTCAATCTGCTGGCAATGACCCTACTTATACAACCCAAAATGCCATCAGCCTTGGCAACATGGGCACACTGTTGACTCATATCCAGCTTCTCATCCACTGTAACCCCTAGGTCCTTTTCTGCAAAACTGCTGCCTAGCTATTCGGTCCCTACCCTACTTCAAAAGGTAAAGTACATATTTTCTTATATTTCAATGATCATGACATGTTTTATTTCACAAACTTTCATGTACTTACCATAAAGTAGTTTGGATTCATTTTTGAGGAAATAATCATATATTCAGCCTACTACAGGAAACAAAACTTCCATTGGGAGAAATTCTCTTTATATCACTTGGCCATAGATACAAAAAACATTAAGAGGAGCCATTACAAAGGAACTATTACACTGTCAAGTAAATAATATTCTCTTCTAAAAAAAAAAGTGAAATAAATACTTGTACAGTTCACAGAAATTTTTTGATAAGGTGAATTTAAAATTAAATTTAAGCCCTCAATATGATTTCACTTACGTTGTCAGTTTAGCTTGGACTATTACCATGATGTGAATATAGTTTTTGTTTTTTTGTTTTTTGTGTGTGTGGTTTAAGTTATTAACCTGGTTCTGTACGAAATGCATAAGAGTACTTCACATTGAACTCAATTCCCATAAAAATCAGCCCCAAAACATTCTTTGTGGTCTGGTCATATAATGGTAGCTTTTCACTAGAGAGTCTTTCTTCCTGTAATAGTCTGGAAACAACCACAAGTACAGAATGAACCACAAAAAACAGTACCATATGTGAATCTGTAAGCTTTTGACATATGAGAACCTGTATTAGTGCCATTTTCCCAGGGCATTCTCAATTCACTAGTCCTGCAGGTAAGAAAAGCATCAGTCTACACAGGAAATCCTGTTCTGCAAACGATCTCTGCTACTTACATTTTATGTGGAACATAAGAGCTAATGTACCAAAGTAGCTAATCTTGTGGTCTGCAAACCTCTGTATTTATTTTGTATGGATTTATATCCCTAGCCTGCTGGTCGAATTGTGATCTGATAGTGGCTGTAGAAAGACCTTGGCAGCAATGCCCATTATGTTTATAAAGCATTGAGTGCTTAAGTGCTACCTAACTGTGAAAGGAGACTAAATAGTTTTATAACTCATTGCCTACTTTTTAATAATACTTTACATTTCTACTGCTGAAGATCTCAAAGGGTCAGATTCTCATTAATGTCAATGGACTTGGGCCAGTTTACAGCAGCTGAGGATCTAGCACAATGTTTCATAAAAATTAATGAATCAAGCCTCACAACAGGCCTGTATTATTAGTATACGAATATTATTTTTCTCATTTGCTGATGAGAAAACTGAGGCACACAGAGGTTATGTGACTTGCCCAAAGCCACATGTCAGAACTAGAAAGAGACCTCAGATCTAATGCCTCTTATTCTTACTTATATGTAAGACAAATGTGGTGTCAGATGTCATTAGTCATCTCTCCAGCTGGAAACTCTGTTTAGTCATCGGTCTCTCGTTTCTGAGGATTACTCCTATTTCCTCTCCTTGTTCTCCTTTTATGTAGAAGTGGCTCCAAGTGGGGCCATATAGATTGGATCCTCCTCTTTGTATTCAGCTGCTTCAATAGGTTTACAACCCCTTCCTTACAAAGAACCTTGATTTTGTGGAAACAGCTGGGAGCAGGAGGAGATGCAAGCACCAAATGACCTGCAAGTAATCTGTCCACAAAGCACAGTATGAGAACCACTAGTATAAGGAAATGTGAACCTACTGAACATATCAAAAAGAAGGACCGAATTAAAGTGCTGATTGCCCTCTACCTCTGTTTACGCAGTCAGACAATAAACATTTACAGGTCAATCCTTAACCATTTGCACCTCATAGGGTAAAGTAATACTTACCATGAAAATGGCAAAATGTGGCCCTAAGAAACTTTTAGGGAAGAAAATGTTGGTGTTCTTTTTAAAAAAAATTATTAATTTGCATTAATTTAACCAAAAATGTTTTTAAAATCCCAAATGATTCCATAAAAACTAAATAAACTAGTGCAATTTCTAGGCATACTGTATCTGTAATGGCATCAAAAATATTTCAGTTAAGTATCTGTGTCTGGTAAAATTGTTAGACCCTTCAATGAAAGCCTGATTCATCCATCTTTGTCTGCAATATTAAATGAATATTCTGGATTAGTAGGAACAGTGTCTCAAAGAATGAAATGATACCAATCTCCTAAGGGTATCTTGTGAACGATGGAAAAAAAGTGAGCATTTAGATTTTGAATTATATATAACCATCAGGTAGATGTAGTATACTGCCATCAGCAGTATCATTTTTTGTAGGATTTACTAATAAAACATGACAAGAAGACACTATTACTAGCCGTGGGCCAGTTTGAGAGTAATTAGATCCAAGGGCCAAGCAGAATTGAACATACAAACACACCTTTGATATAAATCTAGGTGAACGTTTCTCTGTCTCCTTCTGTTTTTCTCTTGCCCACATACAAAACACTGTGGATATTATGGACATACATCCATACTACTAACCTATGTCCATCATAGTCAGTGCTTTTATTAACAAGTGAAGTGGAGCACATGTGACAAGACTGTTTGTATATGTAAGTGGAGGAGTTTAAATTGAGAGAGCACCTGATGTAGATTTCCAGGCTCAAACATCATGAATTCTCAAAGCCAATGCAGAGTCTGTATTACAGGCCAAGAGAACCTTCTTATCAGCCTCCATTGAAGCTGCCAAATCCTGCTCAAGGAGCTATCCAGGGTGATAATGTACTTCATCAATCCTGAGTGCCTACAACCTGCATCAGAACAGAGCACCAAGTACTATGAAGAACTGTCATCTTGCTTTGCTGAAAAGATCACACACATTCAGTAAGCCTTCTCAAGCAGCTTATATCTGCTCCACTAATAGCCACCAACTGACAGCCCACCTACATTCTTAGAGTTCAGTGCAGCCACTCATCAAATAATTCTGGAACCCTAAAGGCATCTTGACCGAAGACTTGTGAATCATGCCTGTCCTGGCTATTGAAAGAGAGACATGAACCACAGGTGCCACTCCTGATTAAAATAAACCATGTCTCATTCAGAGAGAGAATCTTCCCATCCTCCTTCAAACACACAATAGTCTGTCTAGCACTGAAGAAACCTAGCCAGAATATATTGCTTCTAGCCAGCTAACACCCAGTGTCAAACCTCCCATTGCTGAGCAAGCTTGCAGAGAAGGCCGACTACAAGCTAATTTAACTGAAGCTAACAATTTACACCTAGCAAATCAGGATTCAGGCAAGGACATGGGACTGAAACCACTTCAGTGGCACTGATGGATGATCTCCTGGTGTTCCTAGAGGGAGGGCAGACAGCTAGTCTTCTCCCACCTGGACTTCTCTGTAGCATTTAACATTGTTGACTCGGCAATACTTCTGTCTTGCCCAGGGGCGGCATGCCGCGGGGGGCGCTCTGCAGGTCACCGGGAGGGCGGCAGGCGGCTCCGGTGGACCTCCCGCAGACGTTCCTGCGGAGGGTCCGCTGGTCCCACGGATTCGGTGGAGCATCTGCAGGCACGTCTGTAGGAGGTCTACCAGAGCCGCGCGACCGGCAGAGCGCCCCCCACGGCGTGCCACTGTGCTTGGGGCGGCGAAATGGCTAGAGCCACCCCTGGTCTGGCCTGACAGAGGTGGCAGAAGTCCAGAGTAATGAGCTAAAACGGTTTGAGTCCTTCCTGGAGGGATGCACCTAACGAGTAATAATGGGAAACTGCATTTCCACTATTAGACCCCTCACTTATAGAGTCCCATGAGGATCAATTCTCTCTCCAGTCTTTTTCAGCATCTACAAGAAACAACACTAACTGAACTGGTCAGATGACATGGACTCAAATGCCAGCAATGTGCAAATGACACACAATTCTACCTTCACCACATATGATCAGACCACTACCACCAAGATAGCCTCTGCTTGGGCAAGATCAGCTCATGCATGAAGAAAAGTAGCTAAAGCTGAACCCAAGGAAGACGGAGGTTAAGCAGAGGAAAGCATTGTGAAGGGTTTGCATCCATGGTGCAGTCTCCTTGAGGGTACACACCCACAATTGGTCAAGTCAGTCTGTAGATTATGAGCACTTCTGGATTCCTTACTCGTAATAAGCTCTCACATTACAGCCTGTACAAATAAAGCTTTCTGTCATCTACCATTGGCAGAGAGACTCTATCCTATCCTATTGGATGATGACGTGGTCTCAGTTATTCATGCCTTTGTCACTTCTCAGCAGAATTACAGCAATGTGATATATCTGGGCCTTCAGAGTTTAGGAAACTCCAAATGGTATAGAACTCAGCAGTACATCCTCTCAGTAATACAGGCTACTGTGAGCACATCAAACCTGTCCTTTACTCTCTATGCTGGCTTCCCATAGAATATCAATTTAAGTTCAAGGTCTCTGTCATTATCTTCAAGACACTTCATGAACTGGGTTTAGGATAGCTGCAAGACAACCTAAAGCTCTGGGATGAAAACAGTGGTTAATAACTTCGCTTCTCTGGCACAATGGAGCACTCTACAACAAGAATAAAGTTAGTCTGTGCAAGAGAACTTCTCAGAGGCCGGTCTGAGACTGTGGAATGAATTCCCACAAGAACTAAGGACCATCACAGACCTCTCCACTTTCTGTTTCAATTGCAAGGCGTATTTTTTTGACTTTGCCTTCTCTGACATAAATATGTAGCAACATGTATATTAAAAAAAAAATCCCTAAACCTAAACAAGACAGTCCACTTCTCCCCTTGGAGAGAAGATAAGAGAACAAACAACACATGAGGGATGTGTATTCACATTGCTTAATGAACTACTGGAAGACGTTCAGATACTATAGTGATGAGCACAGTATAAGAACCTATAAAGAACATTATAGAGGAGTTGTATTTTCTGTAATAAAATATATGGGCTTCTGTGCTGCCTAGAGCAACTGTTGTCTGGTTAAGTCCCCAAATTAATGCAGAGCCTCAATGAGCAGTGCAGCACTTGCTTGTATAAAGGGTCTGATGATGACTACAGAGTGGCAAAGAAATGTGTTCCATAACGCTCATTTGTCTCTGGGTCTGCAATGCCATCAGCTTCCCTGCTCGATTTCATGACATAACTGAGTGTTAGCTCCATGCTGCATAGTGTTAGTGTCCATGCTGAGTGTTAGTGTCCATGCTGCATAGTGGCCAGGAGTATCAGCACAGTGATTTGTAAAATAGATCATGGTTTATTTGTATTAATTTGATTCCAAAGTCTCTATTATGGACTTCTGTTTGTATGCCAGTAATGAGAAGATATGGTAACAGAGATGTTTCAAAGTGTTTAGTACACATATGTAAGTTTGTACATTAGGATGTGCAGTGGACTTTATTCTCCAAACAGATAATTTGACCATGGGTCTAGTTTTGCACTATTGAAGTCAATGGGAGTTTTGTCATTCTCTTCAGAGGAGCTGGAATGTATGTGCATATTCATTATGATTTAAGATATTGGGATGCCTAAGGAACAGACTGTAGAATAATACTGAAAATATAATTACATTATATAAGCAGTAGTATGGCCTAATCTGGAATAATGTTTGCAGTACATGTCACTCTATCTCAAAAAAGGATATTGCAGAATTAGAAGCAGATAAGAGATCAGTGACAAGAATGACCATGGTCATGGAAAGAATCTAATATGAAGAGAGATTGAAAAGTTTCGGATGTTTATCTAAGAAAGGAGATGAATAAAAGAGAACCTGATAAAAGTATATGAAACAATGAATTGTCTAGAAAGATAGATCAGAAGGTTCTGTTTTCCCTGGCTCATGACACAAGAACAAGGGAATATTCAATTCAGTTAAAAGGTAGAAAATTCAAAAATGATAAAAGGAAATAAGTTTTCATATGACATTTAGCAAGATTCAAAAAGGGATTGGTGATTTAGCAGGATGACAAGAATGTTCAAAGTTATAATAGCTAATGCTAACAAAAAATGTGGTTGTAATATAAAATACCATGGTTCAGGTTTGAAGCCAATTTTTAATTCTTAGGGATTCAGGTGAGACCTTCATGGAGGGCAGACTATTCCACATCTGTTCACTGTAGACATAAATTATAAATTAAAAAAATAAAATGCATATTTCCTCAGCAGATGAAATTTATTGAAATGTGCTGTATTCATCTGCATCAGTTTCCCATCAACAGGTTGGAATTTATTACAAGACGAGCTTATTTCACATTTTTAATCTATTTGGTTTACTTGCTAAATCCTGAAATCAACCGGGGAACCTAGCAGAGAGAAATATTCTAAGGGTGCGTCCAGACTACCCCCCGTATCGGCGGGTAGCGATCGATTTATCGGGGATCGATATATTGTGTCTCATCTAGACACGATATATCCATTCCCAAACGTGCTCCCGTCGACTCTGGAACTCCACCAGAGCGAGCGGCGGTAGCGGCATCGACGGGGGAGCCGTGGCCTTCGATCCCGTGCCGTGAGGACTGGAGGTAAGTCGAAATAAGATACGTCAACTTCAGCTACGGTATTCCTGTAGCTGAAGTTGTGTATCTTTCATCGGCCAACACCCCCTCCCCCCCTCAGTGTAGACCAGGCCTAAAATATGAGCCATTTATTAGGCCCAAATGTTCTTAATATAAAACTATACAGCTCAACAAGGACAAAGTCCAGCAAAGTAGTGAATTTTCTCATTTCTCATTGATGTCAGTGAGAGTTGAGGGTTCTCAGTGCTTTCCAGAAAGCATTCTGCACCTAGCAGGATTGACACTAAAATAACTTCTTACACAGTAATTCAAACTGTTTTAGATAGATACCACTCAGGAGGTTTGTCATCCCACAAGATGTCCATCAATCCTTACTGAGGAAATCATGACTGGGGAAATCCTTTTAGATCCCACCCCTACCCTACCCTGCTCTCACCCCACCCCCACCCCAAAAAAGTGTAATACATGCACTTATATGCACTTCATCAAAAGACATTATATGTCTCTGGATCTAAGGGAGGAAGGAAAATGCACTGTGGAAAGGTACCCCATTGAAAGCACTGCAGTGGTAGACGTACCTACATTGAAAATAATATATTGCACGTATGTGTTCTGTCTATGGTTACAGCACAACTGACGCAAGAAGCGAGATTGTCAGTGGTTTAAGCCCCACATCTGATTCACCCTAAAATAACTATAATTTGCTGTGCACTGAACTCTAAGTATTATTTTCCTTCATTGTCCACCCTTCCCATGTTATAGTAAGTAGAACTATTATTAAGCTAATTGACTTCCAACAAGGGAGAAATTACCATCTTTAGCACAGAAAATGAGAATGTGTATTAGAGCCAGTGGATCCTGCTATTTCTTAATGTGGGCCTTGTGAATAGTTAACTTTTTGGAACTTCTGAAGCAGATATAATAGTAAAAGCATTCAGGGTCAGATCCTCCAGTCCGTTAACTGCTTTGTGCAATATCTGTAAGCTAGAGTGTACCTGTTAGGCACAGCCCACATTGCCCCAGAAGGAGCATTGAGATGCAGGTTCCTTCCAGAGCTCTCTGACATGCATGGGGCAGTACACCTCCTACTACACCCCTTTATGGAACACAGTCTGCTCTCTGCATGTTGATTCTACTCTACATGCTACTCCTGCTCCACAGGATGGTGTAGAGGAAGGCCGGGCAATAGCCTCACCTCTTCCCCATCCCTTCCTGCCCATTTTGGAATCCCTTGTGCTTCCAATAATGCTTATGGCAGCATTTCTGAGCTCCCGTGAGTTTAGGAACAGAAATTCTTCTTGGACCCAAACTGGGAAACTGCAACAGAGGAGTTAAGTGACTTACCCAAGGTCACAGAAGTAATGTGTGATAAAGCTCAATATAAAACTCAGATTTCCTGACTCAGTCCAGTTCTTCATCCACTAGACCAGATATGTAATTGTATTATTTTAATAAATGTTCCAGGATTCTAGTAGGTTTTGTGGAGAAAATACATTCCACTGTGTAAGTTAAATTAAACTAATTGGATCTATATCTTTACAAATAGACAAGTCAGTGGCAGCTGTGAGACAATGCTGTACAACTTTTGCCACACAGCTCAAAAAGGAATGTCTCTTAACCAATTTAAAATATATATAGAGAGAGAGACTGCAACCTAATTCATTATTCTGTCATTTTGTGAGTCTAATAAAGCAAGAACAGCTGTTAGAGTCTCTGAGTACCTGAAACTGAACTCTTCTGAGAAATATGGAGACAATATCAGAACTGCAAACACAGTGTACACAATGCAAAATTAATTGGAAAATAGGTGGTCTGAGAGTTAGACATATACTTGTGGCTTGTAAACATTTGTTCAGCAGCTAAAATAACAGCAATATATTAAACTTGTAATGCATCTCCTTCTAGCACCTAACAGAGAGAGACTAATTAATCATCAATCATATTTTTTAAAGTACTGAATTGACTGTATTGAATTATAAACCCTTAATACTGCTCTGGTATATTGGTGCACAACATATGACATGGATTTGAGTGCAAAATTGTGCCCATGACAAAAATATGTAAGTGAATGGTTTAACAATAAGAAAATGAGTCAAAGTTAAATTTGCTCAGAGATGACAGCAGTGCCTAATCCAGGAGAAATGTGTACCTATCAGCCTTTTCTCTTGCGGCTAATCTGGTCCCAGGTCCAAAATATAAAAATAGTGAGAACTTCGTTATACAGTTTACTTGCTCTTTATTCCTGTGTTATTGTTACTTAACTAACTGCAGCCGCATCCAACAGTCCTGTGTGTAAGTAACTCCTACTGAAGTCAATGGGAGTTATTTGTGTGTACAGATTGCAGGAAGAATAGTGGGCCTAAACTAGACCTAAGCAAAATATTTGTATCAAAATTTGAATATGCTCAAATTGAGATTGAGGTTTGGTATGTTTTACAGACCTGGAGGAGGATGTTTGCAGAATGGGAAAATTCACAAACTCCACTCCAATATCCCTACTCAAGCCAGCCAGACTCTCTCCTTCCCTCCCTATCAGTTATTCACAATAATTGAACAAGCCCCAGGACCCACACTACTTATCATGGTAAACTTCTCCCCTATTGCAGTGTTCCTTGATGTGGTCCCCTCTCCTTTCTGAAGAGAGAGGATGATTGAGTCAAGAAAGTGGAAACAGGGCACAGAAGGATAAGGGAGTGCTCACACACACATCCCTAAAAACAACAACACTGAGGGGTCCCCAAAGTTTGTTGAATGGAAAGCAGAATGCATGTAGGAAGGGAGCTACTCTACTTTTCTCAGAAAAACTTCTGCCTGTATGAATGTTGTGGAATCTCAGCTAAGAATTTCCTCACTTTCTCATTGTTAATAGGTACAACAATGTTGTTTTGAATTAATAGATATTTATTAAAATCTCTACTTTAAAATAAAGTTTCTTTTTCTCTGGAAGCATGGTATTTTTTTAGTGTTTTCATTTTATGTAAATTATTTGTTCTTGGTGGATAAATTAGAGCATTTCAGTTCATCTTTTTCTTGCATGTGTCATTTAATAGTAGAGACCCAATCACAAGCTAAATGATAATTATTGTCCTACAAGCTGTTGCACCCAGCTGGGAAGAACTGTTGTAACAAAGTAATTTCCATCACAATAAGTAAAGCAGAATTGCATTCAAAAAGATAAAAGCTGTATCTTTGGGATGCTTGTCCCGTTTCCCTTCATTTCTTCAGCACCAACCAGAAGCCAAAAGGAACTTCTGATCAGCTACCTCGAGGGTTTGGAAGGAGAGAAGAACAGAAAGAGCACTTCTGCCACTCTTATTCTGTGGAGGAAAGAAAAGGGAGATGATGACGAAAAGCCGAAAGGAGCTGATTATACAGCTACCCAGAGGGCTCCTGTGCGGAAATAGAACAGAGGAGGGCACCTTTGCCACTGTGATTCAGAGAGGGGTGGGAGCAAGAAAGGAATTGCTGCCCAAAGGCCAGGTTTAGTCCCAAACTATCATTTTAAAGATTGTCTCTATTCAGTTTCAGTCCCCTTATGACGGATATTAAATCCCATGGAGAGAGTGCAGTGAAGTGCAACCAAGATGATAGTTTTTTTATGAGGAAAGGCTAAGAAGGGTGAACCTGCTTGTACTGAAATACAGACAATGCTGAGATGCCATAAGAGGGCTTGATAGGATAGACTAAAATAGGATGTTTTCACTGAAGGACACAGACTAAAATGCAGGCAGGTTAGAGTAAACAGGAATTCATTCAGAGCTGGTTCACTTTAAAGAAAGGGATGGAGAAATAGATGAAGCTTCATTTATATCTCATGGGATTGCTCAGAGGTGCAAGATTATTGGGGCAGGATTATAGCACAAATTATGTGAGTTGCTGGATTTAGCCTCCCTAAAACTCACATATGTTCCAGTAGATCTCCCAATTAGTGGTGTGGCTTTTCGAGAGAATAAATTTTACTACAACATATTTGCTAACAACATAGTAATTATTACCTAGGATGGAAAAAGAAAGCATTCCCTTTTGTTAAAACTTGCTACACTAGAGTTTGGGGCATTGTGGTCATGGAAAAAAATAATTCATCAAAATAAAACTCAACAAGCAAGAAAAATAATAATGATCAGTACCCAGTGATGAGACGGCATGCCCAGGAATAGAAGTCAGGAGGCATAAGGAGCCTCCTTTGCCTTGGCTCTCCACATTGCCAGCACCTTGCTGGACAGCTATTCCCCTTTATGCACAGGTGTGTGGGAAGGCAGAAGTGGGAAATAGGGCAGAGCCAAGACTCTGCCTGCAACATGCCAGCCTGTGCACCTGAGCCAGTGTGAAGGGAAATGTAAGCTACCAAAAGGGCTGGTGCACATCACTTCAGCAAGGGGGGAGCAGGGACCAGATTGTGATTCTCAAAGTGGCCACAAGGGTGCTGTAGATCACCCTCAGAGAATTCCCCCAATGTAGACAAAAGTTCCCTGGCAGGTATAGAGTTTGCATATCTGGCTCTGCTTCACCTCTCCTAGAAGCCCCTGGTGCATGATGCAGATCAGGTTTGTTCCCAGGGAAATGAGTGTTGCCGGAACACTGCTACACTCCACCTGTTCATGGTTGCCAGAATGGCCTACAGGGACCTTTTGTAGATGGACATAGACTCAGGCAACCGACATGCTGATCTGACCTGTGCAGGGAGCTGCACTGACTCGTAGCAAGCCCCAATATAGGGGAGGGGGCAATTGCCACCCCTTACTTCCAGTTCTGTGCAGCACTCAGATCAGATACACTGGTGTCTTGAGCCCTAGGTCACTATTTTTTCTTTATTTTCAATGTAGCACAAGATGGAGTCATTATTTTACATTTTCACAAATACTTATGGGTAGGTCCCTACCAAATTCACAGTCATTTTCATCAATTGCATGGTCAGAGGATTTTTAAACTAATAAATTTCATGATTTCAGCTATTTAAACTGGAATTTCACAGTGTTGTAACTGTAGGGGTCCTGACCCAAAAAGAGTTGGAGGGTGCGATACTCCTACGCTTACTTCTGCGATGCCGCTGGCAGTGGCGGAGCCTTCATCCCCCTTTCTACAGAGCTGGGTGGCCAGAGAGTGGCAGTGGCTAGCTGGGAGCCCAGCTCTGAAGGCAGCACAGATGTGAGGATGACATAGAATGGTATTGCCACACTTATCTCTGCGCTGCTGCCTACAGCGCTGGGCCCTCAGTCAGCAGCTGCCACTCTCCAGCCACCCAGCTCTGAAGGCAGAACAGAAGTAAGGGTGGCAATCCCGTGACCCCCCTAAAATAACCTTGCAACCCCCCCTGCAACTCCCTTTTGGATCAGAACCCACAATTTGAGAAACATTGGTCTCCCCCATGAAATCTGTATAGTGTAGGGTAAAAGCACACAAAAGACCAGATTTCATACGGGGGAGGCCAGATTTCGCAGTCTGTGACGTGTTTTTCATGGCTGTGAATTTGGTAGGGCCCTACTTATGGGCCTTATTCAACAGGCGGTGGGACTGGCAATGACTTTAATAACTGCTCACTTGAAGAATATCTAAAAATGTGGGGGAAACTACTGTTTAAATTTTCCCTGACAGAAAATATCAGGTAATTAGTAATATATTGGATTTAGTTATAGAAGAAGACACCGTCTGTCATATAAAGATGTCATATATTTCATGTATTTGATAACAATAAATATGGCTTTCTGTAAGGTTTTAGTAATCTGAGTTTTAAACTGGTATTTGATCATCTCTCTTTTGTTGTAAATATTTACTCACAAGGTATTTATAATGTAAGAATGATGGCAAAACTCAAATTGACATCTCTGTTGACATTTTTCCCCCTCATTGACAGTGCTTCATATATTGAAGATGATTTATTATGATCTATTCAGCCCATTTTTTTAACCTCCACTCTATAACATTCTTAAAATTATAGTGATATTCCCTTCAGGGAAAGAATAATACATATTTTCCCTGAACTAATAACCTTTTCAAGTTCTCTTCCTTTTTTCTTCCACTGCAGTGCTGAAGTTGTGACAGGTAAGGAATTGCCAGGAGATGAACTGACATTATAAATGTCAGAGGTCAGTACAGGTGTAGGAAAGAGAGAAGCTGCCAAGAAAGCAAGCAACATTTTTGTGGAAACATTCCAATTATATCTTTGTTGAGCACAACAGTCCTGTTGCTGGTCTGCTCATGCTTTCAGAACTAAAAATAATAAAGGACATTTGAAAAGGTTACACATTTGGCAAAACTATGTATTATGCCTTGCCTAAAGGGAATATTGCCATCTATTACAAAATGTTACTGTCCTAGCTTAAAAAGGAAATTGCTAATAAATTATCTCTCAGTGTATCTCCTTATCCTTCTGAAGTAGCACAAAATGAAACCCCAGGCTTGAGTCACAAGGCCAGAGGTGTCACAAAATGACACTCAAACAAATATTCTGTGAAACAATGCATTCGCTTATTGCAAATGTTGCATAATGTTCAGGTAGAATTACAAAACTAGAAATGCTAAGCTTTAAAAATATTGTGTGTCTGACAAAGCCACAGTGCTTTAAAATACTTTGAAACCGAAACAATACAAGGTCAGCTTCTTACACTGTTCTCCCTCCCCCTTCCCTTTTGTTTCTTTAAGATTTGAATTCCTTCACACAAAGCAGTAACATTAGTTTCTGAAGTGGTTTTAGAATCATTCACTGGAAATGTCTTTTGTTAAAAAGAGGGCTCATTGCAAGTTTCACTGTCAACAGAACAGAAATGAATCTACAAGCAGGATTAGAAGAGTTTTTGAAACACTTAAATTTCTCATAGAAGGGAGGCTGTAGAATGTGGCTTTGCACTGGTTTCTCAAAAACAGTGGGTGGGAATTTCACTCTTCTAAAGGGCAGGGAACTGCAAGTTATTCTGTGAGCACAAGGCAGAATCAGTGAAAAACTATTTTTCATATTGTGAAAATGAAATATTTTGCAAATTGAGTTCTGATTTTGCAGCCCTTACATGAATACTCCTAGTGAGCCCTAGCCTTTGTATGGCTGTATATTTATACTGTGCTCATCAACATGGTATTTGGGCACCCAATATTGCACCTCCTATTCATGAGTGCAACTCCTGTAGGCCTCAGTTGAGGAACTGCATCTACATATGGGCCTGATCTTGTAACCTCTTACCCACATGAGTAGTCTTTACTCAGACAATCCCACAGAGGTGTCGCCTAAGGATGTGATCCTATGAGATTATGGGTGCTTCCTATGAGGAATTCCTGTGGAATCTTGTGGACTAGAGCACCCTCTGTTCCTTCTGGATTCTGAGAACACTGCTGAGTCTAATGACCTCAGCTCAGAATACTCATCTGAGTAACAGCTGCATGATCAAGCCTTAGGAAAGCAAAATACAAGCAAATTCATCAGCTCTTAGGAAATCACGCAAAAATTTTCATTGCAAATATTTCATACAAAATTATTTGAAAATTTTCTGATTTGCTGCAAGAAAATGCCCCCACCCATTTCTAATTTGACGATGTGCTTATTGTTTGACAAAATATCTCTAATAAGCAGTTGGACATTGTCAAAGGATTTACTACATCAAATAATCGTTTTTGAGAATTTAGGCCAGTTAATTAGGCTGTCTGCCCTCAAAACGCTCACAGTTTCCAAAACTATCAATCTCTTATTTTTATATAACACCAGTGGTATGGTAGGGTGCTTTACAGGCACATAGGAAGATGAGTTCTCTCCCTTAATAATGTACAGCTTAAATAATAACATTTGGATCACGGTATTTATAACACTAAAGGTCTGATATCCTCTTGTTCTCCAAGTACTCACTCTTCCTTTAAAATAACATCCAGATTTTTTGTTTGTTTCTAGCCCCTGCTGCATGTATATTTCACATTAAGAGGTACATGTGTGTGCTATTTTTGCAATGCCACTCCTTTGCCCATCTGCATTGCTGTAATAAGGTTGCTGTGAATATTATACAATTTGGTAAAAGTATTCACCACATTCTCACATTGAGTAGTGCCTTACTCCATAAATAGTCCCTTTGATTTCAGTAGGTCCACTTAAGGAGAAAAATTCTGTTTAGTGAGGCTGGTGGTAGAATCTCTTCCTATGTGAAAGCAGCAAAGAGTCTTGTGGCACCTTATAGACTAACAGACAATTTGGAGCATGAGCTTTCGTGGGTGAATACATGCATCCGACGAAGTGGGTATTCACCCACGAAAGCTCGTGCTCCAAAACATCTGTTAGTCTATAAGGTGCCACACGACTCTTGGCTGCTTTTACAGATCCAGACTAACACGGCTACCCCTCTGATACTTCCTATGTGAACAAAACTACTGGCAGTTCTAAATGGAAGTAGCAGTCAAAAACAAACTTTGTTATGGCTGCACTGCCATCTAGTGACACAATAAGAGAACATGTACTTCATTTTATTTTATTTTTAAAGATCAGCATCTTCATGACCCATTTGTCCAACTATGGGAATGATCGCCTGGGGTTGTATACCTTTGTGAATCTAGCCAACTTTGTTCAGAGCTGGACCAACCTGAAACTGCAAACTCTGCCTCCAGTCCAGCTGGCTCACAAGTACTTTGAGCTCTTTCCTGAGCAGAAGGACCCTCTCTGGCAGGTAGGATTATAAAAAAAGAGATGAACAGAGAATATTTTTGTCTTGTTTGTGAAGAATTTTGTTTTAACTTCCCATCAAACAAAATGGTGATACTTAATAGTTTCATAATCACCTGCTGAATTTTAAAGATTAAGGTAATTGTTTTCTTCTGTCATTAACAGATTGTCTTAATCTGCATTTAAAAAGAGAGAACAATTTAAAGATGTTAGGAATTTGTTTCTCATTTTATTGCTGACTGCACCTGATATTTACAAATACAGTAAAAACTTTATTGTGTAATTCCTCCCATATCTTGAGTTATTTTGTAACTGACAGGAATGAAGCAACTTAAACATCTTTTAAAAATAATTGATATTTTGCCATTAAGGAAATTGCATCTCTTGCCATGTGCAGTAGCAGAGGAGTGTATCCTATTAACTGGAGAGAGGATTAAGGCTCACTGGTGCCTAGACACTACTACAGGGGTCGGCCACCTTTCAGAAGTGGTGTGCCGAGTCTTCATTTATTCACTCTAATTTAAGATTTCATGTGCCAGTAATACATTTTAACGTTTTTAGAAGGTCTCTTTCTATAAGTCTATAATATATAACTAAACTATTGTTGTATGTAAAGTAAATAAGGTTTTTAAATGTTTAAGAAGCCTCATTTAAAATTAAATTAAAATACAGAGTCCCCTGGACTGGTGGCCAGGACCTGGGCAGTGTGAGTGCCACTGAAAATCAGCTTGCGTGCTGTCTTCGGCTCACGTGCCATAGGTTGCCTAACCCTGTTCTAGTATGACTGGCCTACTAGAAATAGATTAAAAAGTAATTCACAAAAAGGATGGGAACTGGCCAAGGAAGAAATTTACCAATACTGGGCCTAATTTATCGATTGTATCAACTCCATTGATTTAATTATTTTACTTAAAAGTGAGCAAACTGAAAATATCAGGATGTGACTACCATATGCTGCAGTCTGCACTGACCCTGGAACTGACACATATTCAGTGAATCACCTAATCATTACACCACGGTCACTGAAGATACAGAAAAACAACTGATGGACCTATTGAACATTGCAGCATTGCTTGTGCACAAAATTGGTGACAATTCAATTATGCCAGTGTAATATTTTTCTTTAATGTTGAACTAATCTTACACATTAAAACTAAAGCTGCCCAAATATTGTAGAAAATTGTCTCTGAATATTCATTCTGACAAACGAATTCACTTTCAGTGTGATCCTACCCCTTTTTGGTTGGCTTTGCAAGAATATTCCTAAGGACAAGCTTTACTAAAGCAAATATCCTCAAAAAGCACAATTTAAACGTGACCACTCAAATGTTTTCCAATAGTGGATTTTGAATTACATGCCTAATCAATAAGTGTGAGTGTCAAATTTAAAATGTAATACTTTAATACACAGCTTGAAATTCACACTGCTGTTATTTAGTTAAATAAAACATCTAATCAGAACAAAAGCAATGCCATGTGACTTATGTAACAAACTGAGCATGAATTTCATAAATTTGCAATGTACTGTACCTGAATGACCTGCAGATTTAGAATTATTTATTGAAAAAAATTGCAAATAATTTTGAATAAAAAGTACTGACAGTGTTGCAGTTTGTTTGCATACAGTTCATAGGAAGTTCCTTACTTCTGCTTTAAAACATTTGCACTAAATTATATTACCAGCATATTTGTTAGTTTTGCTGGTGTAATCCAGAAGATTCTTTTTAAAAAAAAAATAGCCTAAAAGAAGTCTGATTTCCTCTTCCTGTCAGGTATATATTGCTAAGCAGCAGAACTAAGACCGATCTGCGTACACAAGCAGTATTTTGACTTCTCCTTTATTTAGTGACAGTACTAGGTGCCACCTTATGCCCATATATGAAACTGGTGGCAAAATGAACCCTAGTATGAAAGTCTTTTTGCATGCTATTAAACACCTGCATATTTTTTACTTTGAAGAGTGTGGTAGGCTGAGCATACACTCTTCATGCCAGTTGGAGATGCACAGAAATTCTGGATACCTACATGTGAATGCAGAGGATCAAAACAAAGTTTGAAAGCTGTAATCAGCCATTCATTCATTTTAAAAACTGCAGCCCGTCTTAGGGTCTTAGCTGTTATATAAGGGTAAAAGAGAATGAATTGGCAATTAGAGAACTTCATTAGTGATTTAAGTACAATTCCATTTTTATGCAAGTGATCAAATTGCTCATTTTGAATGGTTCTTACATCTAAAGTACAATGGACCAGATTCACCCCGGGCATAATTCCACTGAATGTAAGCACCAGGAATGGATTTGTCTGTTAAACCAATGTCTGTTTTGAACTTGGATGGATATATACATAGGAGATCACAGTGAAAACAACATTTTTTTGAATACAGTTGCTTGAACGTTCCTCTTTACACAGAGATGAATTCAGAGCGGCTGTTCTCTGTTACATTGTAGATCTTGAGTAAATCCATTTACACCACTGTAAGTGAGATCAGAATTTGTCACATAGCATATTGGTATCCATAATAAAGGAGCAGATGATGTTTCCTACTACGATTTCTTGTAGACCGATAGTTCCTGGAGATTTATGTATCTAGGGCAAAAACTGAACAAAAAATTACAAATAAAATTCTCAGATATTGCTTTTGTCCCACTTAGAATCCCTGTGATGACAAGCGGCACAGAGATATCTGGTCTAAAGAAAAAACCTGTGATCGATTACCAAAATTCCTGGTTATAGGACCCCAGAAAACTGGTGAGAGTTTATAGCATTTTAATGAGTCTGGTGATATGCAAATTCAAATTATTACAATAGAGAATCAGTTTTAATCACGCCGAGCTTTGTATAAACCTTGATTATCTGATAGCACATTTTATTTTCTGACATTATTGTACCTTGGATAATGTAAGTGATAAAAACGTTACACAGACAGTGTAGTTGTAGTGGAGAGTGTTAGATTTTTCATTGGGTTTAACTGAGAAGTGATGTGATTAACACTCTGATAAACAGATCAAGTGGTGACTGAGTGATTGACAGGATTTTATCAAAGCTGAGAGAGGAAAGGCAGTAATTTTTCAACACATGTACACAGTCCCATGGCCCCCAAGCTTCAACCTGTCCTACAAGAAAAGTGTGTCTTGTTTACAGGAAGTCAGTGTTATTCAGTGGAATTTACACTGCAAGTCAGGAAATCCCTACAGGACAGGTAGAATTGTAAGGCTGCAGGACTTTATTCATTTAATTTATAGTTGCTTCTCTTTGTGATCAGAAAATGGCACATTTTTTTATCTACTCCCTTTCATATGCCACCAACCACCTACTGTTAATATATCTAACAAGAGTTTAAGTGGCTGGAGTTTAAGTCAATCTTTTTTGTGACAACTTCAGCACAGATACAATAATTTGTTTTTAAAATCAAGTTTTAAAAACATTAATAGGTGTATCATCAACAGTGATGCTCCTGTATTCAGTATTAATTGTACAAATGTCTTTAAAAGTGTTTGGTTAAGAATTATAGGACCAGGATTTCAGCTGGCGTAAATCAGCATAAAATCATTGAATTCAATGGAGCTATGCTGGTTTACACCAGGTGAGGATCTGGCTCACAGAATATATATGCTTTGTTAACCTTTGGACTTTCATCCTATTTTCAGGTACCACAGCTTTGTATTTGTTCCTGATTATGCATCCTTCCATCATTAGTAACTCCCCCAGCCCAAAAACCTTTGAGGAGGTACAGTTCTTTAATAGAAATAACTACCACAGGGGGATTGATTGGTAAGATGGGTTATTAGTATAAATATAAAAGTTTATGTACTGTGCACAATACAAAAATGGCATTACACTTTGTAATGTGTGTCTACACATTTTGAAAATGACTACTACTACCCTTCTAAAATGATATTTAAATGCACATAAATTACCGTGGAGGGTAGGGATATAGGCTGGAGAGTAGGGATAGGATACAGAGGGACCTAGACAAATTAGAGGATTGGGCCAAAAGAAATCTGATGAGGTTCAACAAGGACAAGTGCAGACTCCTGCACTTAGGATGGAAGAATCCCATGCACTGCTACAGACTAGGGACTGAATGGCTGGGCAGCAGTTCTGCAGAAAAGGACCTAGGGGTTACAGTGGATGAGAAGCTGGATATGAGTCGACAGTGTGCCCTTGTTGCCAAGAAGGCTAACGACATTTTGGGCTGTATAAGAAGGAGCATTTCCAGCAGATTGAGGGACGTGATCATTCCCCTCTATTGGACATTAGTGAGGCCTCATCTGGAGTAGTGTGTCCAGTTTTGGGCCCCACACTACAAGATGGCTGTGGAAAAATTGGAAAGAGTCCAGTGGAGGGCAACAAAAATGATTAGGAGACTGGAGCACATGACTTATGAGGAGAGGCTGAGGGAACTGGAATTGTTTAGTCTGCAGAAGAGAAGAATGAGCGGGGGGGATTTGATAGCTGCTTTCAACTACCTGAAAGGGGGTTCCAAAGAGGATGGATCTAGACTGTTCTCAGTGGTAGCAGATAACAGAACAAGGAGTAATGGTCTCATGTTGCAGTGGGGGAGATTTAAGTTGGATATTAGGAAAAACTTTTTCACTAGGAGGGTGGTGAAGCACTGGAAAGGGTTACCTAGGAAGGTGGTGGAATCTCCTTACTTAGAGGTTTTTAAGGTCAGGCTTGACAAAGCCCTGTCTGGGATAATTTAGTTGGGAATTGATCCTGCTTTGAGCAGAGGGTTGGACTAGATGACCTCCTGAGGTCCCTTCCAACCCTGATATTCTATGATTCTATGGTAGCCTCAGTCAAAAACACAGTAAATGCGTAAGATTTTTATCTTCCCTCTAATGCAGCATATAAAGAGATATCTGTTCTCAACATGAGGCAATACTATGTAATCTTAATGAGAATTACATGTATGTCTCAGGATGTTAATATACTTAGAATGTGTGAATAACAGAAAAAGGAAAGCAATGTATGTTTCTTAATTATATATCTCTTTAGGGATGAGATTCTCATACATTTCTCTGGCAGGTGCTTTGTTTCCTATTTACACGTGTTTTTGAAGCTATGACAATAAAAGTAATATTATAAATTGAGTATAAGATAGCATGATTAATATTTCAGGTTGAACATCTTATTTCTAAAATACTGAAAAGACTAATCTAATGAAAATTTCAGCCACAAGCAGTTTGTTCTTGGTTTTAAATGGAAAACAGTAAATTGCCAGTCCGTTGTGGGGGAGAAATGCTTTTAAAAAGTATTTTCAAGGATCAGATAATGAGGAAAATATTCAGCAGTCAGTAAGGTAGTAAACAGGGATAAGTGAAGAGAAAAGGTTCATCATCACTACCTTATTCCCCATGGTTTACCCAAGAAGTTACCAAAGAGCTCGACAAAGATACATTTGGTTGGTCTTGCTTTCAAAAAGTGCTGCAGGGTAAAGTGTTCAAAGGTGAAAACCAGTAATACAGCGCATTAAGCAGGGAGCACCAATAAAAGATTCTTGATACTCAGTCTTGTTTCTTTACTCTCTGGCGTCAGGGAAAAGTTATTGCCTTAGACTTTTTATTCATCCATAAAATTAATAGTGTAAAGGCTGCTATATGTTCCAAGTGGAGAAAATTCACATAGAATTTATTTTAAGGTCTATAGTTTTCATAGAGTTATAATTGTTGCAGCAGATTCTTATTACAAAGTTCAGTGGGTCAGCATTCATTACTGACTGTGAGAAGTCAGTCTGATGGGTGGGAAATAGCTGACAGCTAACTGATAAAATCTGCTGACTATCCACCAATCACACAGACTCTTAGCTATTTTTATGGAACAGCTTTTTATATTTATGTTAGGTGAAATTCACCCCCTGGCAGAGGGCCAACACAAGATCTGTGCAGTGGGGTAAAATTTAACCATTACAGTCAATCCACTCTGAAGAAGTTACTATATATAGTATTTGATATTGTTAGCAACAGGAGGTAAAAAGAAAAACACAACCACCCAAATTTGTCAATTCCCTTTCCCCCCCCTCGAAAACAGTGAAAACTGGTATGTTGGTTGTGGATAGACAAGTCTGATGATAATATGACAGGTTGTTGGAGGAGGAAAAGCTCAGAACTAAACAAACTAAAAACAGCCTGCTTTGTTTCCATAAAACTCTGATATATAGAATAGTAATTCAGAGGTGCTTTCACCACTTGGAGGACTCTTGTCTGAAGAGGTAGTGAGATTTTCTTGCTAAGTTTTTAAGTAACATCTTCATGTTAACAAACTCTTGTCAGATTTGATAACAGGAACCCTGATTCTGAATATTATTTTCTTAGATATTCTGCTGTGGTGTAACTGAAATGCCATCCTGTGCTGTAATAGGAATAATAAAGCACATTTTTTTTATAAATAGCAGTGGGCCAGATTCAGAAGTTTTTATTTTTACTCAGTCTTTACTATTGACTTTGATTAGAGTTTTGCCTGAGTAATGACTGAGTAAGAAATGAGTGACTATTTCAGGAACTGGCCCACTATTTAAAGAGGATAAATTGTTTGTTACACCTATAACACTTTCTTCTCAGTACAAAAAACAAGGCCTTTTATTTTTGAATGTTTTTACTTGACAATGATTGTCTGTTATTTTTATGGATTATTCTCTAATATATTTAACATATGCACCCACCCGCCTTGCTTTAGTGTATGCAGGACTTTTGAGTAATTCTGAGGACAGTGTTCCTTTTCTAGGTATATGGATTTCTTCCCTGTACCATCCAATGTCAGCACTGACTTTCTCTTTGAAAAAAGTGCCAACTACTTCCATTCCGAGGAAGCTCCCAAACGAGCAGCTTCCCTGATCCCTAAGGCCAAGATCATCACCATTCTCATCGACCCATCAGATCGGGCATACTCCTGGTATCAGGTAGGGACTTTGAAAAATAAAGGCAGGTTCTAGTTGAATTAAGTATAAAACAGTTTTTATCTGGGAGCGTCTTAATATATTATGATTAAATACTGAAAAAACAGAGGGGTTTGATCAGGTAAGCATTTATTTGAAAACCAGTTCATCACACAACAATTCCCTGAGTACAGAAAAAGCTTCCTATACATATAAACTTGATAATCCACTCTTTTAAAATATATAAACACTGAAGGCCATATTTTTCAGAACTCTGGCTGTACTATGTGCATGCAAAAAAAGTGCTTGTATGAATAACTGCATGTAAAGAATCTGCATTTACACAACTAATTGTGCATCTGAGTGCCAGGCATGTGAACAGTTGCCCAATTTGTGCTTCCAAATATGAAGTATGTACATGCAATTACTCATGGTCTAAGTTTTTTGCAGACATGAAATAAGGCCTGAATTTTGAGTAAGGTTAACTTTTTAAACTTTTGTTAAACTGACCATAATAAAGGAACATATATAGGGACCTACCAAATTCATGGTCCATTTTGGTCAATTTCACCATCATAGGATTTTAAAAATCGTAAATTTCACGATTTCAGCTATTTAAATCTGAAATTTCATGGTGGTATAATTGAAAGAATCCTGACCCAAAAAGGAGTTGTGGGGAGGTTGCAAGGCTGTTGCAGGACGCTATCCTTATTTCTGCGCTGCTGGTGGTGGCAGCACTGCCTTCAGAGCTGGGCAGCTGGAGAGTGGCGGCTGCTGGAGAGTGGCGGCTGCTGGCTGGGAGGCCAGCTCTGAAGGCAGCAGTGCAGAAGTAAGGATGGCATGGTATAGTATTTCCACCTTTACTTCTGTGCTGCTGCTGGCGGAGCACCTGGCCAACAGCTGCCACTGTCCAGATGCCCAGCTCTGAAGGCAGTGCAGAAGTAAGGGTGGCAATACTGTGACACCCCCCCCCCGGCAACTCCCTTTTGGGTCAGGACCCCCAATTTGAGAAATGCTGGTCTTCCCCATGAAATCTGTATAGTATAAGGTAAAAGCACACACAAGATCAGATTTCACACTCCAACTTAAATCCAGTATCAGCACCAAATATTTTTTTAATTACACCCAATAAAGTTTAGTACTGTATTTTACCTCAGAGTTCAATCAATACTACTGAAGTACCATTCTTGCTACCATTGTCTTTTTGGCATCATAACAAGCAAGCAGGTTAATGTTGAAGGGGAACTTTGAATATCTTAAACTCAAATTTCAGAGTGGTAGCCGTGTTAGTCTATATCAGCAAAAAGAACGAGTACTTGTGGCACCTTAGAGACTAACAAATTTATTTGAGCATAAGCTTTCATGGGCTAAAACCCACTTCATCAGATGCATGCAGTGGAAAATACAGTAGGAAGATATATATACACAGAGAACATGAAAAAAATGGGTGTTGCCATACCAACTATAATGAGACTAATCAATTAAGGTGGTCTATTATCAGCAGGAGAAAAAAAAATTGTGTGATAATCAGGATGGTCCATTTCCAAGAGTTGACAAGAAAGTGAGAGTAACAGTAGGGGAAAAATTAGCACGGGGAAATAGTTTTTACTTTATGTAATGACCCATCCACTCCCAGTCTTTATTCAAGCCTAATTTAATGGTGTCCAGTTTGCAGATTAATTCCAATTCTGCAGTTTCTCGTTGGAGTCTGTTTTTGAAGTTCTTTTTTTTTGGAGACTTGCGACTTTTAGTTCTGTAATTGAGTGACCAGAGAGGTTGAAGTGTTCTCCAACTGGTTTTTGAATGTTATAATTCTTGACATCTGATTTGTGTCCATTTATTCTTTTGCGTAGAGACTGTCCGGTTTGGCCAACGTACATGACAGAGGGGCATTGCTGGGACATGATGGCATATATCACATTGGTAGATGTGCAGATGAACGAGCCTCTGATGGTGTGGCTGATATGATTAGATCCTATAAGCATGTCCCTTGAATAGATATGTGGACAGAGTTGGCAATGGGCTTTGTTGCACGGATAGGTTCCTGAGTTATTGTTTTTGTTGGGTGGTGTGTATTTGCTTCAGGTTGGGGGGCTGTCTGTAAGCGAGGACTGTCCTGTCTCCCAAGATCTGTGAGAGTGAGGGATTGTCCTCCAGGATAGGTTGTAGATCCTTGATGATGCGCTGGAGAGGTTTTAGTTGGGGCTGAAAGTGACAGCTAGTGGCATTCTGTTACTTTCTTTGTTGGGCCTGTCATGGAGTAAGTGACTTCTGGGTATTCTTCTGGCTCTGTCAATCTGTTTCTTCACTTCATCCGGTAGTTATTGTAGTTTTCAGATGCTTGATAGAGATCCTGTAGGTGTGTGTCTCTGTCTGAGGGATTGCAGCAAATGCAGTTGTATCTTAGAGCTTGGCTGTAGACAATAGATTGTGTGATGTGGTCTGGATGAAAGCTGGAGGCATGTAGGTAAGTAAAGCCGTCAGTAGGTTTCCAGTATAGTGTGGTGTTGATGTGACCATTGCTTATTAGCACCGTAGTGTCCAGGAAGTGAATCTTTTGTATGGACTGGTCCAGGCTAAGGATGGAAATTGTTGAAATCATGGTGGAATTCCTCAAGGGCTTCTTTTCCATGGGTCTAGATGATGAAGATGACATCAATGTAACACAAGTAGAATAGAGGCGTTAGGGGACAAGAGCTGAGGAAGTGTTGTTCTAAAGCAGCCATAAAAATGTTGGCATACTGTGAGGCCATGCAAATACCCATAGCAGTGCCGCTGACTTGAAGGTATACATTATCCCCAAATGTGAAATAGTTGTGGATGAGGACAAAGTCACAAAGTTCAGCCACCAGGTTTGTCGTGACATTGTCGGGGATACTGTTCCTGACAGCCTGTAGTCCATCTTTGTGTGGAATGTTGATGTAGAGGGCTTCCACACCCATAGTGGCCAGGATGGTGTTTTCTGGAAGATCACCAATGGATTGTAGTTTCCTCAGGAAGTCAGTGGTGTCTCAAAGATAGCTAGGAGTGCTGGAAGCATAGAGCTTGAGGAGAGAGTCTACATAGCCAGACAATCCTGCTGTCAGGGTGCCAATGCCTGAGGTGATGGGGCATCCAGGATTTCCAGGTTTATGGATCTTGGGTAGCAGATACAATACCCCCGGTTGGGGTTCTAGGGGTGTGTCTATGCAGATTTGTTCCTGTGCTTTTTCAGGGAGTTTTTTGAGCAAATGGTGTAGTTTCTTTTGGTAACCCTCAGAGTGATCAGAGGGTAATGACCTGTAGAATGTCGTTCATATTCTGACCTATTCATGATGACGACAGCACCTTGTTTGTCAGCCTTTTTTATTATGATACCAGAGTTGTTCCTGAGGCTGTGAATGGCGTTGTGTTCTACACGGCTGAGGTTATGGGGCACGTGATGCTGCTTTTCCACAGTTTCAGCCACATTCAAATGTAATTTACAATGAGTAGACAAAACAATAGTAAATGCCTAATACAGTTCCCAAGAACATGGACCTTATATCCAGATAGCCAATGGGAATTTAATTTAATTTGAAGCAGAGACAGGCTAATCAAACAAGGTTTAAGGAGTTAAGGAAGATTGTGGTACTTATCATCAATCCAGTTAGTTCAAACTTGTTAGAATATAGGTCTGCTTTACTAATAATAATAACAGCAGCACCCTATAGACAAAATTTCTTTCTTAGTAAAACCCGACATCTCATTGTAAGTTATTCAGTAACTACTATATAGTATTCCATCATGCAAGTTTGTACCTCACTTTTTGATCCATGAAATAGTAAATACAATTATTTTATCTGTCTTTTTTCTATAAGTATTTCTATAATGCCTATCACTATGCCATCTAGTTACATGGGGTGTTTGAAACTGTGGGATCTGACTGGAATGGACCAGAACCTGCCCACTCTGTTCTTAATTGTTGCCTCTTATTTCAAAAAGTCCCTTTCTTCTGGTCTTCTGACTACAATAGGAATTTGACAAAATGAGGAATAAGTAGAAACTGAATAAGGATCTCAGGATCTATATTATATATATTTTATTTTATGGATTTTTTTGTTCCTATAAGTAGAAGTTATCTATCTGATAACCATCAGTGAAAGCTTTGCTGGAGTAAGGTCTGAATATAAATCATGTAAGGACTTCAAGATTTGGCTGCATAAGTAGAGGTTCACCATATTTGAGTTTGTTATCCTAGGTTTGTTTATGCATAAGCTGCCACTTCATTAAATGAAAATGTGTGCTAGTTTGCTATGCTAATACTAGTCAGATCTTTTGATAGTTAATAGTGGTGTTATTCTTATCTTCTCAACAATTTATCTAATATAGGCCAAGGCTTCTTAAGTGAAATTCACTTGTAATGTAATTTAATGAGTCACAAGCAGGTCCTATAGACCATTGCCCACATATATTCTGTCCCATTTCTATGACTCTGGACTCCGGTGTCCATGATGATTTTGTAACTTACCTTTCTTTTACAGCATCAGCGATCTCATGAAGACCCTGCAGCTCTAAAATTTAGCTTCTATCAGGTGATCACAGCCGGACCTCGAGCCCCATCAGAGCTTAGATCTCTACAGAAGAGATGTCTAGGACCTGGATGGTATGCCACCCATATAGAAAGATGGCTAACTTATTTCCCAACTTCTCAGGTGAATAGAGTGTAACATTGTGTCTTATTTCATATGAATTTGATATCTTAGATTATTCACTTTTTCTGAAGTCTTCATTACTGATTATTACTATTCATGAATATATATGAATGTGTGGTTTGGGGCACTGATTATCCAAAACCATGTTCTGATTGGTTGGCGGGGCCTTCTGGTGATGTCACAGCCATGCACTAACTCCTGGCACTGCACAACTGGGACTTCCATCAACAAAAAGCAACAGGAACAGCAACTGAGGAAGCTTCAGGACTGCTGCTCCTTGCACCCCTCTTGCACACTGAACTGCCTTTAACACTGAGTTGTTTTTTGTTTTAATCTTGTCACTTTCTGGCACCCTACTGGCTGTATTGGTGAACCTGTCAGAAAGCACAATAGGAAACCCAGTGCTTCAGAGTGCATCAGGCATCAGCCATTTGATACCCTATCAGGGCTTCCAACAAAAAGCATTGATGGGAAACCTAATGTATCATGATAAATTGCTGGGATGGTGCTTTGTAATGCTTCTGCCCTGTGCAGCATCAAAACCTTGGCCAGCATTGTGAAGTATCAATGCATTATCCACCCCTGATGGGATCAAAGGAGATTTAGTGCACTGAACACTGTGAAGACTTGAGGATATAGAGGCTTGAGTCTGGAACTGGGTATGATACACAGATAAATAAAGACATAAGGCCCATTAGTCATTAAGTGCTTCAGTGTCTTCATCTGCTCATGAGTTCAGTGGTCCTTCCATGAGCTAATCATTTCACTGCTCAATTCACTGGGAACTGCCAGTGTATCACTACCTCTGTGCACACTGGTGCCTCTGTGATCTCTGCCATCACTGGGTTTTGGGATCTGTTGATGCCTATTTAAGGTCCTCTACCCATCACACCTCTTCCAGGTCTGTCAGTGCATTGTATCACTGCTAGTATATTGGGAGCCACCACTCCCCTCCCAGCTCATTGGTGCATGGCTCTGTTGAGTATTGAGTATTTTGGTGCATTTAGAAGCTACAGTTGGCACTCCTGTCCCTTTGAATCTCTGTGTGTTACACATTGAGCCTCAAAGGGTTTGTGTTTCCCGGTGTGTGCAATTCATGAGACCAGGGGCGGCTCTAGCAGTTTCGCCGCCCCAAGCACAGCGGCACACCACGGGGGGCGCTCTGCCAGTCGCCGGTCCCGCGGCTCCGGTGGACCTCCTGCAGACGTGCCTGCGGAGGGTCCATCGGATCCTCTGCAGGCACGCCTGCGGGAGGTCCACCGGAGCCGCCTGCCGCCCTCCCGGTGACCGTCAGAGCGCCCCCCCACGGCATGCCACCCCAAGCACGCGCTTGGCGTGCTGGGGCCTGGAGCCACCCCTGCATGAGACCAAGGTGTGCTTATCTCAAAACAGATATCACTTAATGAACCTGAAAAGTGCATACTCCTGACAAACCTCTGAAGACACATACTTCACAAGATATCTATCTGCCTACACTGTCCAAGCACATACCTTAGAAGACATGCAGTCACAAGTCCCGTACTCCTTTTGGTGCATAACATAGGGGTGGCATACATCACATTACTCATGTCTTGTTGATAGGCTTTGTTTCTGGCGTTGATGTTTCTGAATGCTGACGCTGTGAAGCACTACTTCCGAGCACACCCTCTAAGGGCATGTTTGGAGGAGAGAATTTATCCAGAGGCTGCAACTTCTCTTTTCCCATGGTGTGAACAAAGAAGCTCTGATGCATCTGGCTGGTGATATTGTCTACATGTTCTTTTAGGATCCAAATTTGCAGAGTCCATAGGATATACAGCTGTGTAATACCAGCATACTGATTTGATATTCTCTACACTCTGTTTAGATTTAATCTCTCCAAAGGTCTCGTGTATGTCGGTCGTGTATGCATTCTAGGATAGGTCCTCAAGGGACATTGGATTTCATATCCCTCGGTGAAAACGAATAATTGTCCATCACCACTGACTGACTCATTGTTTCTGCGTAAACACAATGAACATAATCAGTCATATCTAAATTTGCTATTGAGTACAGCATGATTAAAATGGTTATCTGATGCAGATCTAAAATCAGCAAGTGAACATAAAGTTTTAGCCTTAGATGCAAAGAAAGACTGGAATCTACCCAGCATATCCCAGCTGGACCAAATATGTATATATGTAGCTTATATGGGGACACTATGTGAGTAGTATATTCCTTACATGTTGGACTCATGTGAGGTCCAATATTCACCCACCTATGAACTAACGCATAAGTTATCTTCTTTCATATCTTTATTGTTATTATTGTCTAATTTTGAGGTCAGCATGTTCTTTTATTAATGAATAAAATTGTTTTTCTGATTGTTTTTCAGCACCCTGAGCACTTTTGTGTGGGGGGGCACCTTATAAATTAAAATTATTATTGTTATTATTTATTATTATAGTCAAAGATATTATAGGTAATGCAGGTATCAACGCAAATAGCTAAGATTCCCTGATAGTTTTCATTATAATAATATCTACCTCTTATATAGAGCTTTCCATCGGTAGAGCTCAAAGCACTTTACAAACCCTGTTTTCAGTTGTTTAGAGCTTTGCCAAAATTTAACCATTTGGGATGAAATTTTCCATGCCAGGCATCTGTGTCAGACTGAATTTTGAAGAAAATTTCAGCAAAAAGGATTCAGTCATTTATCAGAACAAGATCGGGGGGAAATGCATCTTTTACCTGTGTTAAAAAATTCTTACAAGTTTGTTGAGAAGCTCTAGTGCCGCCATGCTTTAGATCAAGGCCTTGAAATTTGGCACAGGAGTTGCCTTGATGCCAGGGATGTAACTTTTGCCAGTCCTGTGAAAATCTACACAAATTTGGTCAAGTTTTGAGCCTCTGGAAATTTCCCATTCACTCATGCTCAGTAGAGACTGAACATTCCATCTCTATTGGGCATGCTTCATCTCAGGGCTGCGAGGGGCACAGAAGGACTTTCTCTGCAATTGCTGCTCCTGACAGACAGGGGCTGTTGAAGTGCTAGGCCGAGAAACTGAGAGGAGGAAATCAGTCTATTCTGTTCTATCATTGACCCCACTGCTGGCATCTGGCCAGCAAAGAGGAAAAGTAAGAGAGGCCTAAGGGTAGGGGCTAAGGCTAAACTGGGACAAGGAGCCAAAAGGGGAGAAACTAGGATGAGGAACTGAATGGGGGGACCAGGATGGGGCATGGAGGAATTGGAGTGGAAGACTGAGCCTGAAACTGGGGCAGACTGGAGGGGCAAGGCACAGAAGAGGTCAGGCATGCAGGAAATGGGCAGAAAAGGTTGCGAGTACACTTCCCTCAGAATCAGGTATAGAATATAGGACTCCTGAGGGCTTGTCTGTACAAACACTTAGCTTGCGGCAAGCTGGGTTTTAAATTTACCCCGCATTAGCCTGGCATGCACTGAGTGTCCATGTGGACCTTTCTGCCTCTCACTTAAAGTTTCCTAGTGCACTGTGATCTCCTGTTTCAAAGCAGGGTAGATCGAAGTGCACTAGGGAATTTCTAGTACACGGCAGCAAGGTCCACATGGACATTTAGTGTGCGGCTGGCTAAGACGAGGTAGATTTACAGCCCAGCTTGCAGTAAATTAAGTTTTTGTTTAGAGAAGCCCCAAGGTTTAGCATTCCTCAGCTGTCAGCAAATAGCTGTGAAACACACTCACAAAATGTGTGCCTCTTAGCCTTTTAGAGATGCCCATATTGCGGATGTAGCACAACCTGCTACCATCAGTCTGTTAGCTCAAGTGGCAGAGGTCTGTGCTGTGGATCTAAAGGTTCTTCTTCGAGTGATTGCTCCTATGCATTCCATGTAGGTGTGCGCGCCGCGCGTGCACGGCTCTTCGGAACATTTTTAGCCTAGCAACACCGGCGGGCCAGCTGGGCGCCCCCTGGAGTGGCGCCGCTATAGCGCTAGTTATATACCCCAGCCAGCCCGTCCGCTCCTCAGTTCCTTCTTCCCGCCCGTGACGGCAGTTGGAACTGTGGAGTGCTTGTCGTCCTCCACGTACCTAGCTCACCTTGGTTCTAGTTTGTATTTAGTGTATATAGTTAGTTGTTAAATTGAGTTAATTGAGTAGTTAGTAGTTAGATTAAGGGGAATTAGGGGGGCTTAGCCCCTCTTTTCCCGTCCGGTGCGGGCGTATGCCCAAGACACCGGGATTCAAGCCCTGTGCGGCTTGCCAGCGGCATATGCCCGTTGGGGACCCCCACGACGCCTGCCTTCGTTGTCTCGGCGAGGGACATCGACCTGACAAGTGCCTCATTTGCAGGTCCTTCAAGCCGCGAACTAAAAAGGAGCGGGACATTAGGTTGCGGCAGCTCCTTATGGAGTCGGCGCTTACCCCTGCGGTGCCGACTCCTCCGGCTCCGGCGTCGTCCTCGGTGAGGAGTGCTCCAGCGGTCCCCGGCCGGTCCGGTACCGAGACTGTTAAGAAACAGCCGGCACCGAAGCCCCGGCACCATTCCCATTCACCATCGGGGAAACGGAAGCCTAAGCCTAAGGCTGTAGAGACTACTTCAGCGAGACCAGTGGTCCAGCAGCCAGCAGCGGCGCCTTCGGCACCGTCCAAGACAGCGCACGGACCGTGCGCGGTACCGTCGACTCCGGCACCGGCTGGGCCGTCGAGTCCGGTACCTCCGCGCTCCCCGGTGCACGCCGTGGTAGAGCTGCCTCTCCCGTCCACGCCCGAGACGTTCTCGACGGCGAGGGAGCTCATAGAGCTCACAGAGGCACCGAGCCTCCGGCCCCCGGCACCGCCGGTGCGGGCCGTTCTGTCAGTGGGCAAACCGGCCATGGTACGACCTGCCACCCCTGACTCACGGGATAGAAGGCGATCCAGGTCCCGCTCCCGGTCCCGATCCTGGAGACGGTCACCTTCCCGCCGTTCAAGGTCACGGCACCGGTCTCCATCCCGGTACCGCTCTCCTTCTCGGCGCCGGTCGCAGTCCCGGTACCGCTCTCCATCGCGGTACCGGTCGTACTCCCGGAGGCGTTCCAGGTCCCGGTCCCGCTCTCCGGACCGTCGGCACCGAGGGAGGTCCGGCTCCCGGCACCACTCCCGACGCCGCTCTCGAAGCCGCTCCCATCGACGGCGATCGAGATCGCGGTCGACCTCCCGCTACTCTCGCGGTCGCAGGTCCCGCTCCCAGCACCGAGACGATCGGCACCGGTACCCGGCACCGTCCACGGACAGACTAGTGGCATCGACGGCGCAGTCTCTGAGCACCTCTGCCCCCCCCCGTGGCCTTCCCGTCAGCCGTCGGTCGCTTCACACGACGACGCCGGCACAGATTACCGCGCGGACCCGCAAGGTCAAGACCCGGGTCCCCAGCAATGGGGTTTCTGGACCCCCTGGGCCGCCCACGAGACTCAGGGTGCCCCCTTCCTCCCGCGACAAGGGACTTCGGTCCAAGGGGTGCCAGAAGCCACTGTCAGCAGGCCCCCTCCATCGCCTCCGGTTGAGGTTCCACCACCGCCGGTGCAGACGGAACATCCCGGGGAGGCGGCGGCTGCGCACCCCATGGACGAACCTCAGCCACTTCCTTTTGCTCAGGCCCATTCCTCGTCTTCCTCGCCAGACGAGGCGGTGGCAGGATCCTCGTCATCCGATCCACCACCGATTGACTTACGTGCCCATCAGGACCTCCTGCGTAGGGTGGCACAAGCTGTTAACCTCCCGGTAGCGGAGGTTGTTGAGGATGAGGACCCGATCACGAAAGTGGTCGGAACGGAGGCCCCCATGCGAGTGGCCCTACCATTTGTTCGGACCATCCAGAAAAATGCCACCACGCTCTGGCAGTGCCCAGCGTCCATCCCTCCCACTGCCCGTGGGGTGGAGCGGAAGTACTCGGTACCCCCGACTGGGTACGAGTACCTATACACCCACCCGGCCCCGGACTCCCTAGTGGTGCAGTCTGTGAATGACAGGGAGCGGAATGGACAACCTGCGCCTGCTCCTAAATCTAAAGACGCGCGCAGGATGGACCTGTTGGGCCGGAAGATATATTCGGCTGGCGGTCTCCAATTACGCATAGCGAACCAGTTGGTTCTTCTGGCCCGCTATGCTTACGATAACTTCGTAGCCCTCTCTAAATTTACAGAGTTGGTTCCAACATCCTCCAGGCAGGAGTTCTCAGCTTTGCTGGAAGAGGGCAAGAAAGCTACCAGGTCCTCTATTCAGGGCTCACTGGACTCTGCAGACTCCGGAGCCAGGACCTTAGCATCGGGGGTGACAATGAGAAGGATCTCCTGGCTGCAATCGTCCACCTTGCCGCCAGAGGTCCAGTATACTCTGCAAGACTTGCCTTTTGATACGAAGGGCTTATTCTCGGAGAAAACGGACTCCAGGATACAGACCCTTAAGGATGGGCGCATTGCAATCCGTACGCTAGGCATGCATACGCCTGCGACACAACGGAGGCCTTTCAGGCAGCAGCCTTTTCGGCCGTTCAACCAGTCCAGGTCTCGACCGGACAATACACGCAAGGGCAGACTGAATCGACGTCGCCCATCGGGCAATCGCCGTACCCAATCCCAGGCGCCTTCCAAGGCCCCCCAAGGCCCGAAGCAGGCGTTTTGATGGGACGCCCGAGGACGGCCCATCAGTCTCTCCTCCGGATCCTTCCCCGTTATTTTTCAATCGTCTTTCCCACTTCCTCCCGGCGTGGTCCCAGATTACATCAGACAACTGGGTGCTACGCACGGTAGAGTTTGGTTACCATCTCCAGTTTGTTTCGCCCCCTCCCTCCCACCCACCCACCCCGTCCCTCTTCAGGGACCCCTCTCACGAGCAAGTCCTCCTACAAGAGGTCGAGTCTCTACTGAGATTGGGTGCTATAGAGGAGGTGCCGAGCGACATGCGAGGCAGGGGATTTTACTCCCGATATTTCTTAATCCCCAAGGCGAAGGGAGGCCTACGACCCATACTAGACCTCCGAGAGCTCAACAAATACCTGGTCAAGCTCAAGTTTCGCATGGTGACCCTGGGGACTATCATTCCCTCCCTGGATCCGGGAGACTGGTTTGCCGCCCTCGACATGAAGGACGCGTATTTTCATGTCACCATTTACCCTCCTCATCGGCGCTACCTGCGCTTCGTTGTCAACAATACACACTACCAGTTCGCAGTGCTGCCCTTCGGCCTCTCTACAGCACCGAGGGTATTCACCAAGTGCATGGCAGTGGTGGCCGCGGCCATCCGCCGTCGTCGGATACATGTCTACCCCTATCTCGACGACTGGCTAATCCGAGGACCATCCCGCCAACTGGTGGCGTCCCACATGGCCACGGTCCTAGCCCTGTTTCAACGTCTAGGGCTCATGATCAATGCCGAGAAGTCGATGTTGACCCCCTCGCAAAGAGTGGAATTCATCGGAGCGGTCCTGGATTACAATTTGGCCAGGGCCTGCCTGCCCCAACCTCGGCATCAGTCTCTGGTCTCTCTAGTTCGAGACCTACAAGCTTTCCCACGGACAACAGTACGTTCCTGCCTCCGCCTTCTAGGCCACATGGCGTCGTGTACGTTCGTCACCCAGTACGCGAGGTTGCACCTTCGCCCATTTCAAATTTGGCTCGCGTCAGTGTACCGGCCCCACCGCGACTCCATCGATATGGTGGTTACGCCCACGAAGCCAGCACTCGCTTCGCTCACTTGGTGGCTGGACCCAGCAGTCGTGTGTGCCGGAGTCTCTTTCCGCCCCCTTCAACCATCCGCCACTCTGACCACGGATGCGTCAGAGCTGGGGTGGGAAGCGCACCTAGCCGACCTGCACACCCAAGGCCTCTGGTCGCCCGAGAGCTCTCCCTCCATATCAATGTCAGAGAGCTCCGAGCCATTCGCCTCGCCTGTCAAGCTTTTTGCCCCACTCTCCAGGGGCGTTGCATCGCAGTGTTGACAGACAACACAACGGCGATGTTTTATGTCAACAAGCAGGGTGGAGCCCGATCTTCCCCGCTGTGCACGGAGGCGATGCTACTGTGGGACTTCTGTATAGCCCACTCCATTCACCTGGTGGCGTCCTATCTTCCAGGGGTGCAGAACACGCTGGCCGACCGCCTGAGCAGGTCGTTCCTGTCCCACGAGTGGTCCCTCCGCCCAGATGTGGTTCACACGCTTTTCCGGAGGTGGGGGTTTCCCCGGATAGACCTGTTCGCCTCCAGGGAGAACAGGAAATGCCACCAATTCTGCTCGTTCCAGGGTCGCGCCACGGGCTCCCTGTCGGACGCCTTCCTCTACCCCTGGACGGATCACCTAATGTATGCCTTCCCTCCGTTCCCGCTCGTACATCGGGTGCTTCTCAAGCTTCGGAGGGACAGAGCCCGCCTCATACTCGTCGCTCCGGCCTGGCCGAGACAGCACTGGTACACTCTGCTGCTCGAGCTATCGGTACGAGATCCCATCCCTCTGCCCTTATGGCCGGACCTGATAACACAGGACTTCGGCAGGCTCCGCCATCCGGACCTGCAGTCCCTCCATCTGACAGCCTGGTACCTGAGTGGTTAACCCACGCGGAGCGGACCTGTTCGGCGGCGGTTCAGCGGGTCCTGCTGGAGAGCAGAAAGCCCTCCACTCGCTCGACCTACCTCTCCAAATGGAAGCGATTCGCCATATGGTGCGATCAGAGAGATCTGAATCCATTCGTCGTCCCTATCCCAACGATACTGGACTACCTCTGGTCGCTTAAAGAGCAGGGTCTTGTGCTCTCATCGTTAAGGGTGCACCTGGCAGCGATATCGGCCTTCAGGCCACCCGTCGGTCACCGATCCATCTTCTCTGATCCTACGGTCTCTCGCTTCCTCAAGGGTCTTGAGCGTTTGTTCCCACCAGTGCGGGCCCCGACTCCGCCCTGGGACCTGAATCTGGTCTTGGGCAGGCTCATGGGGCCCCCCTTCGAGCCCATGGCTACGTGTTCCCTGCTCCACCTGTCGTGGAAAACGGCATTTCTCGTCGCAATAACCTCAGCAAGGCGAGTTTCCGAGCTCCAGGCCCTAACGGCCGGTCCTCTGTACACCGTCTTTCATGCGGACAAGGTCCAGTTTCGGCCTCACCCGGCCTTCCTCCCTAAGGTGGTGTCAGCCTTCCATGTAAACCAGGACATTTTCCTTCCCGTTTTTTTCCCGAAACCTCATGCCTCGGGTCGGGATCAACAGC
Organism: Mauremys mutica; assembly: GCF_020497125.1. Lineage (NCBI taxonomy): Eukaryota > Metazoa > Chordata > Testudines > Geoemydidae > Mauremys > Mauremys mutica. The sequence goes on from NC_059076.1 coordinate 43,064,930, forward strand.
TGCACACCCTAGATGTCCGACGGGCCCTTGCGTTCTACATACATCGGACAAAATCCTTCCGGCAATCGCCACAACTGTTCATAGCGGTTGCGGAACGTATGAAAGGCAAGCCGGTCTCCTCTCAGAGGATATCCTCATGGATCACCGCATGCATCAAAACTTGCTATGAGCTGGCTGGGGTGCCAGCTGACCGTCTTACCGCTCACTCTACGAGAGCGCACGCCTCATCTGCAGCCTTCCTGGCCCACATCCCCATTCAGGACATCTGTAGAGCGGCCACCTGGTCTTCTGTCCACACCTTCGCTTCCCACTACGCGTTGGTGCAGCAATCCAGAGACGATGCAGCCTTCGGCTCCGCAGTCTTGCACTCTGCCACGTCTCACTCCGACCCCACCGCCTAGGTAAGGCTTGGGAGTCACCTACATGGAATGCATAGGAGCAATCACTGGAAGAAGAAAAGACGGTTACTCACCGTTGTAACTGTTGTTCTTCGAGATGTGTTGCTCCTATCCATTCCAGACCCGCCCTCCTTCCCCACTGTCGGAGTAGCCGGCAAGAAGGAACTGAGGAGCGGACGGGCCGGCTGGGGTATATAACTAGCGCTATAGTGGCGCCACTCCAGGAGGCGCCCAGCCGGCCCGCCGGTGTTGCTAGGCTAAAAATGTTCCGAAGAGCCGTGCACACGCGGCGCGCACACCTACATGGAATGGATAGGAGCAACACATCTCGAAGAACAACAGTTACAACGGTGAGTAACCGTCTTTTCTAACCTTACTGATGAAGCATGTGGGAGTCAATATGGTTCTGCATGGTGGAATTTCTGTTTTTCAGTTTGCTTTTTTAAAAATCTAGGAAATTATATACAAAACCACTACAATAAAAGAACCGTACGGTTGCAGGTCTAGCACTCAAAAGTTAGGAAATGCCAGAATTAAATTTGACCATGCAACTAACTCGGTACCCTGTGCATAGGAATTATGATACAATATTTAATTATATGAACACATGCTATTTTTTCCACAGAACTGCTGCCTCACTCACTCCCTTCATTCACTCGTCAGTCATCCTCCCCTAAGCCACTCCCTAGTCCCAGTTCATTCAGCCATCGCCACTAAATCTAAAAACAAGTTATGATCAGAAGTAGAGAGTAGCAGGAAGCTTGGAGAAACCTGCTTTGTGTGCAACAAGCTCTACTTCGCATGTGATGGCAAACTCTGATAGGAGGGAAAAAGGGGTCTTTGAAGAGTTGTGAGTGAACCAGCTCTACGGTCACAAAAAGCAGCTTTTCCACAGGGAAAATCACTGGTTGTTGAGCAGCCAATCTGGACCTGAAGATTAGCCATCTCCTATCCACTGTGTACCACAGCTGCTTCAGCTCCCACTGCTCAGTCATGGGATCTTGGGCACAAAAAGAAACTAGTGCATGGCAAAGGATGAGAGAGCTGAGTGCTTTCTTCAGCAGTGACCATAACTGTCAATGAATTGACTGATACTCGGAAAAAAGAGCACACATGTGGCTCAGAATATCTTCCTCTCATTTTATATGTGTGGGGGGGGTCATCTTATTTTTTCCAGATATATTAGCTTGTATTTTGCCAGGATGAAGCTCATTTAATTTCCTGCCAATATTTGTAATCTCACTGGTCCTTCAGCATTATTTCTCTCCTCAGTGGTGCTCACAACAGCTTCCAATATAATTTCATTTCAGAATTAATTAGTGTGCCATTTACCTTTCTCCCAGATCATTAATGACAATGATAAATAAGACCAGACCTGTTACCATTCCCTGGGGCACCTCTTTTCCTCTTAATGAATGAGCTTGACATTGGTGAAAGTTTTAGTTTGAAGCTTGAAATATGATGAATTTTAAATACAGTATTATTTTATTTTTGCAGTTGCTAATTATTGATGGACAGCAGCTGAGAACTGACCCAGCTACCGTGATGGATGAAGTGCAGAAGTTTTTGGGAGTTTCTCCTCATTATAATTACTCTGAAGCCCTAACGTGAGTTAATTCATAATTAATGTAATGGAATATTAGCAATGGGGTGATTTAAAAAGGAAATAATCGTGCAACTGTAGTTTTGTATAAAGAGTCTGAAAAGAATGGGTTGCAATATTCCCTGTAAATTATAATTTGCTGTTATTCATTGAATTTTTGTACATCTAAATGTATAATGTGTATGTGTGAATGTGTGCTCAGCACTCCTCAGACAAACCTCGGCACCTTGCAAGATTAGGTTGATGAGACGTTTGTTGGCTGTAACAAAATGGTGTTGGTTCTATAAGCAAAATCAATACAAATTAATAGCCACTAATACTTCTCTGACTAATTTTGCATGCAAGCCCTATTACTAATGCTACTGTGGGCAACAATATGTATTTTTCAATATCTTTACCCTCTTTAATTTCCATGGAAAAATCTGGACTTGCTTATGTGCTGATTAGACATGAAAAGTACACTTTTCTTCTTGCACGCTTTCAAACTGCTGTAATCGTTAACAACATGTGGAAAGAATGCAACTCAGAAGGGTTATATTTTCTGTTAATTATGCATCAAGCCAGGCATTAAACATGGTGTTTAAATATTACAGAGATGGACACCTGCCAGATAAAACAAGTATTGGTTTGTGAAAATTGTGTTTGGATTTTGGATGGATAAAAGAGAGAGATGCCTTTGCATCTCTTTCCTCAGCAGTAAAAGATTCACCATGCGTAAACAGAATGGACAGAAGGCTGGTTTTCCTTTACATTCAGTTGCAGGAGACTCACCAATATTAGTGTCAGGAATGTAAAATCTACTCTCTGTATAATAAACACTCATGTACACAAATCCTTTGGAATCAGACATTTAGATTCACTTGCCCTTAAAATAAGATTGATAACCTTAGGCTGCTCTTTTGAATGTGAGCCCATTGTCTGTTTTTATAAGACGCTCTTAAAAAAGAATTCTTTTCTTTTCTAGACATTTCTCTATTTAATGCTTTCAGACAGTTGTGCTCTGTTCCTTTTTGTGGCGTATGTAGCAAAACAGATTTTATCTTTCATGAGATAAAGTCAAGTGTATTATAAAGACATAATGGACCCAATTCATCCTTGGAAGTAACTCTATTGAAAGCTCTGTTTCTTTGTACACCAAAGGCCTTGACCTGGATGCTGTGAATTATTATTCTGCATCTAATTCTGCAGCAGGCTTTTCCTTCTTGTCTACCCTTGAACACAGATAATGTTCATTTAGCATAACTGAGATTCAGGCAACTTTTTCCATTACTTTGACCCCAATTCATCCTGATATAGCTCCATTTAAATCAGTTTAGTTATACCAGTAATGAATTCGGCCTTCTATGTCATTTGGTTATTGATATATATATAGTAGAAAATTCCCATCTCTACTTGTACCTACAAAACTGCAATAGTGTAATATGAAATAAAAATATAGGTTATTTACCCAATGAACTCAAAACATTTTACACCCTTTAATCTTCACAAAGCCCTTTGAGGTTGGTAAATATTATGCTGCCTAGTTTACAGAAGGTTAGATGGAAGCACTGAGAAGTGAATGGTAGACTAGTAATTGTAGACTCTGTAGTGATGGACACTGTATAAAAATCTGTATAAAAACAAACACTTGCCTAATGGCACACAGTCAGTGACAAAGCCAGAAGAAGAACCCAGGAGTGCTGGTTGCCAGTCTCCTGCTCCACCCATTAGATCATGCTAGAAGGTATCCGCAGTTTGAGGTTGATGAATTTATCCTTAAAATAAGTTGGCTGGCAATATTGGTATTTCTATCAAGCAATTAAATGTCTTGGGATATCAGTCTTTTTATTAACTGTGGGCTTTGTTTGATGCTATCCCTTTTATACTATGGTTTGTCATGAATTTATACTATCACTCTGCTGTCACTTGAGAGGATGTTCCTGTGGATGAATTGTCTTTTAATTAACTCTGTATGAACATACTGCACCATTGATACTTCAACAAATGCTGTCCCACAGATTAAATTACAAATGTCTCTGTTCTTTAGGGTAGACCCAACTTACGATTTCCCCACCCTGGGCAGCTCCACATCCTATGATAGTGGATTGTGGGTTCCTTCCATCCACATGCACTGAACTGACCATCTCCAGGAACAGTCAAGATGGTGCACAGCCATTTTATGCAGCAATTGAAGGCAACTGTACCCTTTACAAATACATAAACTGAGCTGAAGATTTGCCTTCAAATGAGAGGGTTTTTTGGTGGAAGACTGTAGTTTTAACTGTGCAGATGTTTAACTGTGCAGATATACTCTGGTTTCTGCATGGTCAGATGGAAATTTAACAAAAAAGATTTCATAAAATGAATAATACTTCAATAATCCACATATCTTGGATAATTTAAAGGCACTTTGCTTCGTGATGTACATGGGATCCACTATAATTGCTCACTTCTGGAAATATGACTCTCTTGAATCTTTGTCAATACTTATTGCATATAGTTTCTCATGCAATCAAAACAGGTGTTACCTGTGTCCATGCTACTGCCAAGGCTGTGCCCTTGATCAGTCATGTACAACTCCCATTGACATCAAAGAAATGGATTGAAGGCATGATATGGCCTTTGAAATGTGCTCTAAAATATATGATCAGTTCAACCGTGTCCAGATACAGCTCCATTGACATTATTTATTAATATTGTTTGATTTGATCTATAAAAGACACAAAGCACCTGTCCAGATCTCTAGCCCAAACGTAGTTCATGTCTGTACACAAACATGTATATTTTGTTCTGGCTTGGTGAATATCCCGGCTGGCTGCATAGAGAAGTCATGTCAAAATAAGCATGTGCATATAAAGATGCAAAAGAGCTCTTAAGATGCGCTTATCTATGCTGTGAATCACTCATTATGCTGGCAGAGAGGAGAGAGGAGTCTAAGAAACCAGTTCTTCTCCCAGTGGGAGTTTTGACACTGACATTGTTGGAAGCAAGATAGGGTCCATATACCTTGTGAATTAAAAATAAGGCACTTTAATGTTAACATTACTGTACAGCCAAAGCCCCTGATAATGTCATCACTGTGGAATCTCACTGTGAGGTACATCATCACACCTTTAATCCATTGCTAGACTGACATTGGTGTAATTTCAAAAGCCTGAGAAAATATACTGGGGGCTGGGGGAACCACAGAGAGACTTTGTTTATTTCTCTGGGGTGCCAATAGGTAAGGGAGAAGTCCAGCTGGAGACCCCACCTGCAGGTCTGAGCAAGGGCAGACACCATGTCTTGGGCTCCAGGCTCGAAGTGCCCACATGTGGCCTTGGGAAAGGAAGAGCAGGGTTCCCAGGGGAGATCCAGCTCTCTGGAGGAAAATCTCTTCGCCTCAACAGTAATCATCATAACCCCCTGAACCCAACTGTTTGTCATCATCACAATCTGTTTTCTTCAGTAAAAGCAGCAAAGAGTCTTGTGGCACCTTGTAGACTAAGGGTATGTCTACACTACAAGACTATTTCGAATCAACTTAAGTCGAATTTGTGGAATCGACCTTACGAAGTCGAATTTGTGTATCCACACTAAGGACACTAATTCGACTTTGTGAGTCCACACTAACGGGGCAAGCGTCGACTTTGGAAGCGGTGCACTGTGGGAAGCTATCCCACAGTTCCCGCAGTCCCTGCTGCCCATTGGAATGCTGGGTAGAGCCCCCAATGCCTGCTGGGGGAAAAATGTGTCGAGGGTGGTTTTGGGTAACTGTCATCATTGAACCGTCAATCACGCCCTCCCTCCCTGAAAGCGCCTGCGGGCAATCTGTTCGTGCACTTTTCTGGTCAGTGACAGCGCGGACGCCACAGCACTGCGAGCACGGAGCCCGCTGCAGTTATGGCCGTTTTCACCTCCTCGCACCTTATCGTCCACCTCTTCCACAGTCAGCTGCTGAGAAATCGGGCTACTTTTCAATGGTGCTGCAAGCACTGGTGGACCATAGGGGACGTTTTACCAACATCAACGTCGGGTGGCCAGGCAAGGTTCATGACGCGCGTGTTTTCAGGAACTGTGGTCTGTTTAGGAAGGTAGTTTCTTCCCGGACCACAAAATAACTGTTGGGGATGTGCAGATGCCTATAGTGATCCTCGGGGACCCAGCCTACCCGCTAATGCCCTGGCTCATGAAGCCCTATACAGGCGCCTTGGACAGCGACAAGGAACTCTTCAAGTAGCAGCGAGACCTGTGACTGTTCAGTTTCTTTACAGAGAAGCTGAACCTGCCCCTGTTTCTTTACCCAGTTACTGTTGACTATCCTCTGCAGTTACATACCCCGTTCACCCCGTTTCCCCCACTTCCAACACACGTGTAAAAATAAAATACATGTTCCATTGTTACTTAACAAAGGTTTCTTTATTAATGACTTTGCGTTAAAGGGTTGAAACTGGGACGCAGACTGTGCTGCGTAGGGTGTGCAGTGATGTAAAGACCGCCTCTAAACTCGAGGAATGACAGACTCCTGCTCCTAGAGCAGTCTGCAGTGCCGGACTGGTTGTTTCAACGGAGCCTGCCATCCCTCCTTTTTGGGATTCTGTGTGCGGGGGCTGTGTGACCTTGTGGCGGAGGAGGATGGATACAGATTCCTCTGCTGCGTGACTCTGCGGTCCAGGACAAGGACCGCTGCATAAGATCTGTAACCGCCCTCCCCCGCTACAAAGTCACGTCCCCCCCCACCCACACAGGACCTGGAAACCACCTCTCATACCGACCAGGGTGCCTACTGACTGCACTGTGTGTGTGACCTGCTGCTGATCCTGCCCCCATGTCTGTACCCTGGTAAAGGTCACTGTCCTATGCAATTACCAACCCCGTTCCCCACCCCCACCCCTTCAAACACAGTCTTCTGTAAAAAAACATGACGGAAACAGTAATTAACAGCAAAGTATTTTTAATAATTAACTAGACAGTTAGGGGATGAAACTGGGATTGGGGCTTGGGTGAGTCAGGAAGGGAAGGACTTCTCAAAATTTAGGGAATGGGAGCTTTTGGGTACTTGAGCACTCTGCTGGGGTGCAGTGACAGTTTTCACGGCCCCTGGCGTCCCTCCTTCTGGTTATTTTGGGTGAGGGGGATATGGGACTTTGTGGCGGGGGAGGGCGGTTGCAGATACAGTGCAGGGGTGCTCTGCGGTCCTGCAGAACATCCACAAGGCGCCGGAGCGTGTAAAATTTTCCCTGGGCATTTCCTGTGTGGCTGGTCAGAACATCCAAGCTCGGACTGCTGTCCAGAGCGTCAACAGAGTGGTGCAGTGTGGGATAGCTCCCGGAGCTACTAAGGTCGATTTCCGTCCATACCTAGCCTAATTCGACATGGCCATGTCGAATTTAGCGCTACTCCCCTCGTCGGGGAGGAGTACAGAAGTCGAACTAACGAGCCCTCTATGTCGAATTAAATAGCTTCGTGGTGTGGACGGGTGCACGGTTAATTCGAATTAACGCTGCTAAATTCGAATTAAAGTCTTAGTGTGGACCAGGCCTAACAGACGTTTTGGAGCATGAGCTTTCGTGGGTGAATACCCACTTCGTTGGATGCTTGTCACATCTGACAATACCCACTTCGTTGGATGATGTCACATGCATCTGACGAAGTGGGTATTCACCCATGAAAGCTCATGCTCCAAAACGTCTGTTAGTCTATAAGGTGCCACAAGACTCTTAGTCTGGATCTGTAAAAGCAGCAAACACGGCTACCCCTTGTCTGAATTAGCTGGGGGTTCGTTCAAGCTTGGTATTGAGTGAGGAAAAGACAGGCAGGACCAGGGTAACACTGAAAAGCCAAGTGGCTGCGTTTATTTAGGGATTTCTTTACACCTTGGGCCGGGGGGGGGAGGCAATTTCCAACTGGGACTCAGATAAACAATGCAAGCAAATTCAAACCAATAACAATGTACTGTATACTGCTCGCCACACCACCAAATAGACAGGCACACCAATCTCTCAAGGTAGGAATCGGGTTCGTCAGGGCGATGCCCGGTGCAACACAGAAAAGAGACCCACGGGCCACTGCCTCAGCCACCCTTGTGTTCACACAGAGGATAAATCCAGAGTGTGGTGCGGCTGCAGCTGGGCAGATTCCACTCACTCAGACCGCGGGGACTGGACCCCCTTGGTCAGCTACCCTCTAAGTAGAGGCAGCTCCCAAGTTAAACACACACACACTGGACACAGACAGAGCAGTGATTCAAACACATAAACAGTTTGCAATTAACAATTCAATAACAACTAGAACTATTATACAAGCTAGCTAAACAATTGTGCAATTCTGAGCTCACTAATACAATCCTGATATCCTGAGTAGATATTTGGTACCAAGTTAGGGAGGGGAAAAGTAAGAGGCTAAATAAGCTAACTGTCAGATATCAAAAAGCAAATACCGCACTCCAGGCGCAGCTGACCAGCAGAACAGACACCAGAAGCATGACGAGCTGACAGGGATCGGGTCCAAACGACAACGAATCCAAACGATACGACACGAGCGCGCTTTACCGGGAGGAGACCCTGGCCGAAAGAGTGATCAGGTCCTTCAGCTAACACGCGGATGCTCCACACAAATTTTTTGGGGAAACCTAGTTTTATAGAAAGGTCTCACTCCCTCGTGTCAACATCTGATTGGCTCCCTGGTCCCTCCTCCCTTCAGGATTTGAGCTGTTGCCACCCCACGTCGGAAGGATTTGCACACGGCACACTGGAGTTGACGAGTAAAGAAACTTGACCCTTAGATGACTGGGTCCAAAAAGAGCGGGAAAGTGAGTCTCTGGGCAGAATTAACCTGACCTCCAGACGACCGACCCAAAAAAAACAGGTTGCTGAGCAGAATCAGGCCTCCACACACAGAACTAGCCTGACCTTTAGATGGCCCAGCAGGAGAGAAAAAAAACAAAAACACAGGAGAGCATACACAGCTAGTGTTGCTGGGCAGGATTGAGTCTCTGCCCTCTCCTATACAACGGGAACCTGGTCCAAGATGGAGGCTGCCTTGTCCTTTTAACAGGACAAGATGGCCATGGACCGACAAGTGGCCATACATAGCCATAACTGTGCAACGGATTGCGACACCCCTCTGATACTTGTTTTCTTCAGGTTAAACAATGGCCATTTATCCTCTCTCTAGTGTTTGGTTGTTTACTCCATTTTTCTCACACAACTGCATCACTGCCAGCCTCATTCTTTCTGTCTTCCATGTTCCTCAACAGCCTTTTCTCCAACCTCACTCCTTTCTTCTTCCTGTCTCCCCTTCCCCTACTCCATGCATAGTCTCACCTATCCTTTCCTTTTTCTGCTGCCTTACTCCTATTAACTTACCCCATCCTGTCCTCCCCTTAGCCCCATATATAGTCACTTTGGGCCTGACTCTGCCACCCTTACTCACAGTGAGGAGTACCTTATTCTGTAAGTAGTCACATAGATTTCCATGGAACTAATGGACAAATCAGGTACTATTCAAGATGAGTAATGGTTGCAGAAGTTGACCCTTAGCTTGTATGTTGTATCCCTTTTTCTCACCCTGTGTCTGTCTTGTCTATTTAGATTATGAGCTCTTCAGGACAAGGATTGTGCCTTCTTATGTGTTTTGTAGAGCCCCCAATGAAATGGGGCACCAATACTGTACAGCATCTTTGGGTGCTTCTGCAATTTAAATATTAACTATAAATAAAATTAAATAGGGGCTATATGTGCCTAGATTCAATGTGTTCAGTTATGTGTGCCCTAGAAATCTATAGGGATAGCTAGGTAGCCTGTTATTCTTTATTCTTTCCTCCAAAGAAAAGCATAATTTGCATTAATGCTAAGGGGTGTCCTGCCTGAATAACAAGGAGAAAGTGGACCTGAAATATTAAGTTGCTGAAGTGATAAAAAAAATCTTAGACTGAACATATTTGATCTGTTTGCTGAATTTAAAATGTACAAAATATTCATTTCAGGTTCGATTCACATAAAGGTTTCTGGTGTCAACTCCTGGAAGAAGGAAAAACCAAGTGTCTTGGAAAGAGCAAAGGCAGAAAATACCCTCCTATGGATTCAGAGGTAAACCATTGTTCTTCTGAGGCAATACAGCATTTGAATGGCTTTTAGGAGTGCCTCACTCACGCCCCGGGGACACTCCATTGACAAAATTATAACAAGAACAAGAGGATAAAATTAACAACCTATAGTTTTTGTACTAACTCTCCCTACAGCTGAGGCCTTTCTGATACCATGTACCACATGATCATTTTTCAACCTTTTGTATAAAGGGTGAGTATAATGGCCAAGATGTCTCCAAATTAACTTACCCTGAAATTGTTTTTTAAACATTTTCTTCATATTGAAAAACCTAGTAGCTCTCAAAAAGCTGCAACACAGTTAAAATCCCAGCCCCTCAGCTGAGCGACCCACACCAGCAACAAGCTCAAAACACATGGTTTGTTGCAGTTGTGATCAGATGTGTAAATGTGGGGCTTCCTCTGTTCTTCCAGTCTGTTTCATTCTTGACTTGTCAGGCTATTAATAGTTACACATGTTCTCGTGGCAGTTCATTTTTAAGATCAATTAATTTTGGTATCTATCAGTTTGGAAAATGTTCCTTCAGAAATGTTCAGATAAAGTTACTTTCACAGGCCTGATAGCTGAGGTCTACACTCCCGCTTCTGCACAGAGGAGGGGAAGAAATCTCAGCAAGCATTTGGAGCCTCTGTTTTTACTCTGGCCTTCTCATACTGAACTCCCACTTAACTTAGTCTGAATGAAACCTGAGTGAAGAGCTCAAGACTTGGTCAGTAGTAAGTACTATTGTACTTACTTATTGTACTGTAGGCCTGATTTTATTCTGATGCTGGTGTAAATCAGGAGTAACTCTTGTGAGAGGAGAATCAGCCTCTGTAGGGTGTATTACTGATTTGTATTATGTTTGTCTATCCTAAACGTCTCTGAAAAAGACAAAAACTGAAATACTATGGGGTTATATTCTGCCCTCAGTTACACTGATGTAAACTCAGAGTAGTTTATTGACTCCAGAGTTACTCTGGATCTATACAGATGTATCTGAGATCAGACCATGATCAGTTTCTTTGGTTTTGATGAATTGTATATCTACTAAAATAATCCCCTGCAGCTCAGCTGCTAAATGGCGTATAGATGCTGTGTGCAATAATACATAGTATATAGGAGAAAGTATACAGCACAGAAGAAAACATGGCATAGTTTAGATTCAGGTAAAACAAACCGCAAAACTCAAAATCCAAATAAAAAAATGTCTGTTTTTTTATCCATCAGTGTAGGGCTTTTCTGTCAAGCTACTACAGAGATCACAATGTGGAACTGTCAAAACTCCTGCACAAATTGGGACAACCCCTGCCATCATGGCTGAGACAGGAACTACAGAAAGTGAGATAGCATTGAGAGGAAGCTTCTTGAAATCTCTCTTCCACACTTCAGTCATCTTACCTAAAGCCTTCAATAGCTACCAGAAGGCAGGTGTAAAATATACCTCTTCAAAAGAGAATAAAAGAATGAAGTTCTTTCCATATGCTGGCATGTGGATGGTGAAAATGTTTGTGTCTCTTAGAACTCTGGAGGCCTGCAGGTTTTCTCTTCAGCATTTCTGGGCCTGTGGAATTGTTGTAAACTACTGTGCGCACATGTGGAAGTCAATAGTAACTGGTATAAGCTTTAAAAGCAAAGCTACACAACTGTCCAATTTCATAGTAAATATTTACACTTTTATATTCGAACTTAGGAGTGTTGTGTCTCATGTAAGTTTTGTAGCCCATTGTTTGCCTGCTCATGGTTTTTCATACTTTTTGATTATTATGTGTCTTATACAAAACAAAAAACAAAACCCTGTATAACACACAATGGCCAGATCTACTCCTGCCTTTGGAATCTGCTTACCAAATTTTGAACTTAAAATAAATGAACACAGTTGAGGAATACAAACACATGTTGCTTAGGTGTAAACAATAGGACAGAATATGTATTGTGAGCCAAATCCTGAAGCCACAGGCTAAAACACTGTAGCAAGAAATGATGTAAGAAATATGGCCCTGCTCTGTGAGGAGGAAACCATAGTGTGCTGTGGATCCCTTTCAAGTTCAGAATCTATGCTTTTAAATACTGCACCTCCATACACAGTCTGCTGAAACAGCAACACAAAGGAATATAGACTATTCTGAACAGAGACGACTATATGTTTAAGAAGAAATCTAATTAGATATATGAAGCACAAAGTTAAAAAATAAATTTACATTGTAATAATCTGAGTGTTAAACTTATATGACTGTGAACCAAACCATAGCAATGCAATGAACAAATGACTTGAGTGGATCTTTCACACCTAGCTCCTGTGAGTTTCAAGTTATAGGGCCTAGATTCTGATCTCACACTGCTGTAAATGAGGAGTAACTCCAGTGAAATCAGTAGACTTATATCAGTGAAAAACTGGTGTGAGAACAGAAACAGACCTATATTAAGATTGCCTTAATTTACAATATATCTTGTCCCGGTTTTTGGTGTGTTGAATTTTAGGTATTTATTTGATGTGTGTTTCCCAAAACTCCTCTTATACTGACTGAAAAGCGGTGGCATCTCTCAATGCCTTCCAATTTAATACATGCAAGTTGCAAAAACATACTTCTTTCCCCAGGGAGATATATTTTTAAAAAGTTTTGTAATTAAATAAATGAGTAAGTTAAATAAAAATTAATACAGTGTGCAGTCATGATATAGAATTAGGTTTCAGTACTGCAAACACTTAAGTTATATGTTTAAGTTTACACAGTGTGAGTACTCTCAGTTAAACAGCACGCCTACTTAAACATGTGAGACCAGGGCATAATTGTTAATGCTTCAAAGAGATCATTAAAAATATCATTAAAAGAGATGATTAAAAATATGAGCCAAATGTAGCCCTCATGTCACTCCACTGAAATATGGCTTAATGTGTTTTAAAAATGCCCGACAGCTAATGAATAAATACCCAAAGTCAAAAAATGGGCATGGTAGGTTACCCCTGCTCCCTATATATACTATTGTTCCAAATTTGATGCTTGGTTCTGTAACTACATTCCCAATATTTGCTTTAAAATGGGCAGTTAAAAAGTACATCAAATGATGGAAAGCTTTTCTATGTTTGTCATAAACCATACAATTTAATTTTTATGGTAATGGGATGGAAACCAGTTTATTGTTCACTAAATAGAAAACAGATGTTGAGATCCTAACTTGTAACTTTTTTTACTCATGGACTTTGTCTTTGTAATACATAATTTTGATAGGCCTGTAAAGAAAAATATCTAGGCAAATTTCCTGTGTATAAAGATATACATTACTCAGCACATTATTGCATAAAGGAGTATGCATGATTAACAAAAAGGATCTAGTAGAGTTGACATTCTATAAGTTGAACATCATAATTATTTATAGAATGAAAAAATCTTCTCACTTTGTCATGTGCTTTAGGTCCAAAATTTGACTTTTCTTAAAATTCTTTTAATTTAGTAAAAGATACCCTCTGGTCTCTGAATAACTACAAAAGAAAAAATCCTTTGCATGTGTTGATGTGACCTGCAAATGTCTGTATGGATTTGTAACAACTAAGATGTTAATGTTAATCATGGGGGGAAACACCTACAGTAGCCCCACTGACTTCAATAGGGTCCTTTCATCCTTAGTGTACAACTGATGTACCATCACCAAAACATTTTAAAAAACAAAAACAAAAAAACAAAAAGAACCCACTATTTTGTAGGAACTGCACAAAGCTTGTGTTTTGTGCTCTGGTGCTACAGTTACTCTGCTCTCTTTAAAGCAGCAATTACATAAGAATTTTGGAGCCAGATCATGCTCCCAAGATTGCTATGTATGGAGGGGCACCTCTTTGCACAGATGTCAGCCCTCCTCTGTGCTTTAGGGATGGAACTCACACACACTTATAGCACAGACCTTTCTTTCTAGGACACCAAAAAGGGCTCTCTGCATGGTCTAGTTTTTGGGGGCGGGGAGGAGGTAAGGAGTCGCCAGCATGAGGATATGTGGCAGCCTCAGGTTGGATGGGGCTTGGGTGTGGACTGGAATATGCACATTACCTTTTTTCTAGTCCCAGATTATTTACACAGATAAGGTAATATATTCTAGAGCTGTAGACGCTGTTCTGCGAAGCCTCCTGATGGGATGTGGGAAGGAATGCCTCTCTAAATGGGGACCCTTTGGCAGCCATGGCCAGGCAAATAGCTGGTAGTAAAGCTCGATTTCATCCCTATTATCACGGGGTGTGGGGACTGTCAGGGGCACAGAGCACAGGATCTCCACATTGATTTCAGTGGGAGTTCTGCCTGAGTAAATACTATAAACAAAAGTATTTGGCCTTTTGTTCTCAGAATTGTGCATTGCACAGGGCCTGATCCTGAAATCCTTATTGTTCAAAACTCCTATTTTGACAATGCCTGAGAAAAGTCCACAGGATCAAGCTCTTTAGCATCAGCATCTCCAGATAGCATTAACTTCTCGTGCACCAGAAATATTATTGTGACACTTAAAAACAGTGGATAGTAAAGGCAAATTGATAAGTGTTCTTTGAGTTCACAAAGGTATTTACTGCTGATTTGCAGATATATTTGGGGGTGAAATTTTTTGTATGAGCCCTAAAAGGGAATACATGCACCTATCCATAGTTTTTTCCTCAGAAATATTCTGTTACAATATGTTTTTACAATATTCAGCAAAAGCCTGTAAAAAAAAAAAAAAAAGTAAAAACTACATTTATTCAGGACCAACCAAGTTAGTTGTGAACAAGGAGTCTCAGCAAGGCATGCAGACTCCAGACTTTGTCAGTGGTTCTCAAACTTTCGTACTGGTGACCCCTTACACACAGCAAGCCTCTGAGTGCAACCTCCCTTATAAATTAAAAACACTTTTTTATATATTTAACACCAGTATAACTGCTGGAGGCAAAGCAGGGTTTGGGGTGGAGGCTGACAGCTCACAACCCCCCACATAAGAACCTTGTGACCCCCTGAGGGGTCCCGACCCCCAGTTTGAGAACCCCTGCTTTATGTACAATAGCTGGAATCTGAAAATAATGGGATACACGTGAGTAAAGCTGAGCAAGTAATTAATAAAAAAAATGTTTATTTGACCAAGTTTAGCTTATTTTAAGCTCATCACTTATCTACAAGCAGACTGTAGTTTCTTCAAATGCATTTTCATAAATATCCTACCAACTTTGTTTTTTTTAATTTATTGTTTGATTGTGAAACATTTATTGAAAATATTTGATAGGCTTAGTTGATTAGTTGTGATTGGTAAATGTGGTATGATTTTTGTTCCCTGGTTAGATGAGTGTGCAAGGAATTCCCACACAAATACTTGTCTGTGTGCAGTTTCACTTGTTTTCTGCAAATACTCATGCATTTGACTTTGAAATTTGCTTTCCACAAACATCTGTGGTAGTAAAATTCAATGCATGATTGTTTGCAGAAAGTGAACATAAAGGGGCATAAATTTAGGTGATATAAATTCATTTGACTGTTTCAATAAACATTCGTGAAAGTGCTACAGTATTTTCCCAGCTCCACATTTGAGAAAAGAATGAGTTTAACTGATTTGCAGGCTAGCTTGTACAGAATACCCTTTTTCTTTGCTTAAAAATGTGAAACTTCCTCAGGAAGAAATTAAATAGATATTTCAGTGTTTATAGACGTAATATTCTTGTCATTCACATTGAATGAAAATTTCTGGAAACATTTTTCTCAAAGTTTTTTAAAATTAAACTGAATATTATTCTGATAGTGGCATGATATCTGATGTGCAAGAATAAACTCTGATAAGAAAATGTACTGCCATGTAGTAGTGATTTTATGTTCATAAAAGTTCTCTTCTTCCAGTTTTTTTGGCAGCTATTGTACCTTGACTTTGAGATACAATACAGTTCAGAAGCACAGTAGTTGCATGAAAGATTTTCTAAAAGAAAAATATTGCTTACTCTGTCGGTATGTGGATATTACTGCTCTGTGCAGCTGCTTTTTTACTGCCTTTGCTTGTTGATTACTTTTTATATAGCTTGTGCCAGAAGCTGCAAGTGTGCTACAGTAACATTTTCAGATCTTTATATACAGAGCAAGAGAGCTCTATTAAAAGTATTTGCCCTTAGGTGAGCTTTGGAGGAACACTGTTCTATGGTTGAGACATTCCAACAGCCTTGGTAGACAGGAGGGAGCATTAGAAAAATCCATAAAAATTACTATAAAATTAATATTACCAAAGAAAAATTCTGTACTATCAACTACTTGAGGTCAGAAAAGCACTCTAGATGTGATGGTACCTGGCCAAACAGAAGCTTATAGTGGTGTCTTGGAGTGACACAGAAAATATCAACATGATACAGTCTGTTCATTATGGGCAAGTGATGTAACCTACTATAAAATGTTTGTGTTTCTTTTAAATTAACTACAATTACTTTAATTGGATAATTTAAAAAAAGTAAAGTAACAACACAAATGTACTGAGTTAGCACAATCAGAGGTTTTGCTTACAAGCAGCATCCGGCCATACTACATTCTTAGACTCAAGTCACCAACTCAGATAACGCTGCCATTTGACAGATCTTTCAATTTTGCCAGTCCAGAATGTTCCAGACCTGAAAGGTGCATCAAGCACCTTTTTTAGTGCTCCATGCTCCCCTGAATGAAGAGGGTAAAATTAGCAGGATCAGAAAGGAAGACTCACAAGAGGAGAGAAAAAACAAATGAGGGCAGCCAAGGGCTAGAGAAAACAGAATGAGAAACACAAGAACTTTAGAAAAAAGAGAAATGGAGGAGGTATATAGGGAAGACACAACATAAAGGGATTGAATCTGAGTGGTGCCAAGCACTGGCAACTATCACTTGTATTGATGAGAATTGTGGCTCAGCGCGCTGTTCAGGTTCCAGCTACAACTGAGTAAGAAGATGCTGCTTCTGTCTGGAAAAAAGCAAAGAAGTGTCTGTTTTTCCCCTCAGGAAAACAAAGAGAATATTTTTTTTAAAGGAATCACAGACAAAGAAAGAAAGAGAACGAAAATGGAGTGCAGCACCATGGAAAATCAGGCCTTCGGTCTAAGTTTTCTATCCCATTGCCTCAATTTACTTTGGTTTTATCTTTTTCTCTTTCTTGCCTTTCAGTTTTCTGTTGCTTTCTTTTCCCATTGGCCCTCTTGTTCCGTTCTTCCACTGTCCTTTTCTATCCCTTTGTTTTCCCACTTCTCTTGCTTTATTCCTTTCTGCTCCACTTGACAAATTCAAATTGGAAATAAGGCATGCAGTTTTAGCAGTGAGGATCATTTCAATTGGAACAGCTCAAGGACGTGGCAGATTCTCCATCCCTTGAAACCTTCTGGCTCTTTTTAAAAGATATAGCCTACCTCAGGGGTCGGCAACCTTTCAGAAGTGGTGTGCCAAGTCTTCATTTATTCACTCTAATTTAAGATTTCACGTGCCAGTAATACATTTTAACATTTTTATAAGGTCTCTTTCTATAAGTCTATAATATATAACTAAACTATTGGTGTATGTAAAGTAAATAAGGTTTTTAAACTGTTTAAGAAACTTCATTTAAAATTAAATTAAAATGCAGAGCCCCTCCGGACCGGTGGCCAGGACCGAGGCAGAGTGAGTGCCACTGAAAATCAGCTCACATGCCGCCTTCGGCACGCGTGCCATAGGTTGCCTACCCCTGGGCTACCTCAACCCCAACTTATTCCACTTGACACAAGAAATTACTAGATGAAAGTCTATGGCCTAAATTATACAGGAGATCAGACTGCATAATCACAGGACAGAGCTGCCTGTAAAAATCTAATGCTTTCTAGTGAGTCTTTCAGCATAACTCCTTTCTTCAGCTGTCCTGTCAACTATAGTAGTCCAGAAATTTAAAAAAAACATTCCTTTCTTGTATAACTTTTACCTGTAACCACTGTATACACATCTTATTTGTGGGACCCTGACTGGAAGGAAAACATTGAGACTTCAAATGTGTAGACATCAGATAAAGCAAAGACGGAATAACCACTTTATTCACATGACATACAGTAGAACAAAAGTCTGGAACACAAATGGTGGAAGGTCAGAACAGTCAGGTTTAGTTTACAGGTAGGTAGCAAGTGGTCAGATCTCCAATATGCCCATTTCCTTCTGTAGTATACTGGAAGCAATGTTACTTTTCTAAAATAAATGGCTAGTAGTCATATTACAATGCAACAAGATAAATGCTGGCCCTTTAAAATGAAATCCACTTCATATGATTGCTTCTGCCCTGAATTCATTTTTCCAGGCTTTTCCACTACACTCTAATTTTCCGTAAGCAAAATGAGACCCAAAAAAAGGACAAACAATAAAAAATGGAGTTTCCCTCTGTACCCATCACTCCCTGCCCTTCTCTAAGAGCTCCACTATCAGCAACACTTGCAAATTCTAAATTCATTGGGGAAAACAAATTGTTTGATTAGAACATATTAAGCCAAGTTCTATTCTCCTTTACGGAGGTGTAAATTTGGAGTAGCACCACTGAAGTCAGTTGGCCCAGATTTGCTGTGTTGGTTCCACTGGCTTCTTCCAGAAGCTCCACCTGTCTGTTATGTCCTGCCAGAAGGCCTATATGTACCCCCACAAAAGGAAGGGGCATCCAGAGGAAGTGCTGATTCCTCTTCCGGGCAGCTTTAGCCAGGAAGTTATTGCAGAATTTTAAAGCTGCTCTCCACTGGCAGAGGGTGGTAAGTGCACCACTCCCTCCCTCCCTGAGGTGAATCCGCCCACCCCCTCAAATGCTGCTACCTCCCATGGGTTCAGTAGCTGCAAAATGTACCACTCTGTGCCCCAGTGGATTAATCAAACCCAATGGAATTGTTCCGGGTTTATTCTGTAACTGAGAGAAGAATGTAGTCCAGTGTACATTAATTCCCTTTCACCTTTGGATTACTAAATTCCTAAAATATAAACTCCCCCTTCATTCTCTTTCACAGCAGTGAGAATTTTGACCACATTCTTTACTTGGAATGTAGCTTTCTTAAAGTACAATAGTCTGGGTGCTGCCCTCACCAGCCTCACCCCGAGAACTGACGCAGAGAGAAAAAAGGATGAGAAAACCCAAACAGATTTGCTGGTCAACACTAAACACATAAGCATACAAAACAGAGAAGAAAAACTAAAAAAAACTACATTCACTCAAAGGAACAGTCTCTTTTTTTCTAGCAGCTAAATCTCAACCTCTTCCTTGCTTTTACTCCCTTGCTCTTCAAAGGGAGGTGAGAATTGCTTTGACAAAGCACAAAATTGACAGTAGGAGCCCCAATTATGATTTGACCAATATCACTGTGTCCATTTTGGATAGAAACATGATGACTTTGGGAATGACTCTAGATCCCCGCCCATGTACCTTTCAATGTATTTTCTCCTTTGGGAGCTGTTTACTCTGTTACCATGCAGTTCAAATTCTGTAGCAGAAAGCAGAAAAATAGTTTTAAGAATAATTCTGGCTGAGTGCTATCTCACATTCCTGGCATACCCAAAATTCCTCACGAATGTGGCATGCACCCTAGCCATGGTTAATCCCAAAAATTGTTGCTCTGCTGCTTTCAAAGTCACACAGGTATGGAACTGCATTGGAGCAATGTGAGAGGTTCCTTACTATGGAGAACATGAACTCCATTATCACTCCTAGCCTCTGAGCTGCTCACTTGACTGGGCTGAGCTTATTATGGACTATGACAAATACCTAGGTTTAAATATGACCAGTTTAACACATGTTAATAGTATGCTGCCTTATCTACACTAGGCTGTTCACACATTAGCGTTAGCTAACCCCTTCCAAGTCCTAATCTAGACAAAATCTTTGTGGCATCAGAGTGGTGAAAATGGGCTTTATCTGGGCCAGAGATGTGGCCTTTAAACCCCCAATGCCATCATCCAACTTTCATTTTTAGAGAGCAACTTTAGATAATGTTTTCACCCCTCAGCCATAAGGCCGAGAAAATCCCAGACAAGATCAATGAGATGGGAACAACAGAGCAGAATAAGAACATGCATATTAATGGTCCCTTGCCTAACCTGGTTTTATTAGTTATCTTCATTCTCTGGTGCTATGGGTTATTTAGCTTGCCCATGCAACATATGTTTTAAACTAAAAAGAAAAGTGTTTTAATAGAAAAAAAGCAAATTCATAACCGATATTAACAATCCATATCCAAGTTTATTTGATGATCAAGCAAGAGCTCTGGTTACAGTAAACAGAAGTTCAGTCATAAATGCCTTTAGTTGGCCCAGTCAGATTTGAGCAACAGCACAATCATCTGAGGGTTTTTTCCCCCTCTAAATCCTTTTGGATGTGCACCCTGATGTTACTAACAAGCTGTCTATTGGATGGGTTCAAGGAACCTACCAAAAAAATAAAACTAAAATAATTCTGGACTTTGCATTCATGTAATGGGGAAGAAATTTCAGGAGATTGATGAACTCCAAACTGAAACAAAATGATCAGTATGATTGGAGCAACCTCACGATTGAATGGAGGAAATCATACCTGTTGACTCTGACATACAAATATGGAGGCCATCATGGCACTCTGATAATTGTAATTCTATTGCTATGACTTCTTTTAGGAACTTGGTCTGACTGCACACCACTTTTTCTCTGGTGAAACTCCACTGATTTAATTGAATTGTTCCTGGTTTACACTTGTATAAACAAAGTTCAAAATCAGGCCCTTTCTTTTTCATCTGCAATTTGTGATGTTCTGAGTCAAGAACAGAGGAAATCAGTGGACTTGCAAGTTGGGGGAAATGGTAGAAGGGAATGATTGCAACACATGGGATAAATATACTTAACTACTGGGCCTGGGTGAAATCTAGCACTATCCCAGCAAGATAAAAATTAGAAAATAAACATAATTATCCAGCTATTGTTCAAAAATGAAGTCAGACCCTACTCACTTTAGAGAAGTGAATTATGTCTGAGTGAAAAATGCCAGTCTAAAAGTCCCAGAGAGCCATAAACCCATTGCTATTCATTGTACAGCATTCAATAAGCCAGCTAAATGGTTACATAAAGGGTTATATCCATGCCAACGTCATTAAGAAATACACAAGTGCTACACTGATTGCAGTTCTTCCAATTACAAACACAGTGATCCTCTGAGCATGCATATCACAGATTCAACAATCATGGGCTTGCCTCCCTTTGCACTCCATTACAGCACCTGCCTACATCCTCCCTCAACATTACACGTGGCATCAGGGACCAAATACTTACCCCTACCACTCCACCATCAGGGAAATTAAGGACACCCACAGCTTCACACTGACCTGTGAGAGCCATGGTTGATTTATGGGTAGGTAAAATGCATCTGAATGTTCTTTCTCCTTGATAAGTTCTGTTCCATTAATTTATTAAGTTTTTTATGTACTTTTAAAGTGTTCAGATTTTTCTTTGCACTGGTTTTGTTATTAAATAAAATTCTATTCTTTGGGAAATAATTCATCTTTATTATTCACAACATATACTGCAGAGTGCATAGCAGCACTGAAAGCACCCTTACTTGTTACTGTACAGTGTGACACAGCTCATAGGATCAGTGACAAACTGTGTAATAATCATAAATCTACAGCAAGCACTGCAAAATTAATATATGTATTGACAGTGTTATAGTCATAGATATACACCAAGCTCCACACAAATCCTAACTGGCCCCAAAACACCAGGGCGAGGTACAGCACAGAACACCACAATGCATTACTGTGGCTCACTGTTAAAGTGCACTTTCAAAGCCTCCCTGAACCATATAGTTCCATGTTGAGTTCTACTAATAGCCCTTGTGTCTGCCTGAGATGACCCATGCCTGCTGATAGTGGAGTGGCGACTGGGCATGCTCAGGAGAAGCCAAGCAGGAAATCTGGGGAGCATGTGCCCCCACATGTTCCCCCCCCCCCGCCATGTGTCACCTCAGCTACAGCCCTCCACCTCCATCCTGGTGGCAATTTTTTACCCTTTGCTTCACGGATATTATGCAGGACACAGCAAGGAGCTATAACCATTGGGCTGTTTTTTCACTGAGATCCAATCTTATGAGTAAACAATGCCAGTGTCCCTTCAATCCATCAAAAGAGCATTCATCTGTCTTTCCACACCTGCTGAGCCCGTAGTCGAATCTTTCCTTGGTGCTATCAAGGTGGCTGATATATTACTTCATGAGCCTGGGGTTGGCTGAGTCCCCGAGGATCACTATTGCATTTCAACATCGTCGATGTTAATGCACCAGTCGAGAAAGAAACTGCTTGTAGCTTTCTGAACAGTCCCGTGTTCTTAAAGATGCAAACATCATGCACACTGATGTCGGTGAAATGTTCCTAGTGATCCAACACTTCCATACCCATAGAAAAGTAGCCCTTCCTGTTGATGTACTCTGGCAAGATGGCCTGGTGCCAAAATAGGGATATGCATCTATTGCACCACAACAATTCAGGAACCACATTGCTGCAAATCCATGCATATGTCCTGCACATTGCCTAGAGTCACAGACCTGCATAGCAGGAGACGATCAATGGCCCTGAACACTTACATGACAACAGCCCCCACAACGGATTTCTCAATGCCAAAATGACTTTCCACTATCCAGTAGCAATCCAGTGTTGCAAGTTCCAACAGTGCGATTGCCACTCACTTCTCCGCTGTCAATGCAGCTCTCATTTTGGTGTCCCTGCAGCCACTGTTCACCATTCCAAGCCTGCATTACAATGACATCACACACCAGTTAGGGCTCATTTCTTGGGCCCAGAAGCAGTGCTCCATCATCTGCAGCTGCTCTTTGAACGCCAACAACCACCTTGAATTGGTTCTTGCTATGTCACACTGCAGTCTGTCCTCCAAGAAATCATCATGCTCCTCACTGGTTCGGGTCATCTTTCAGCTCTGCAAATACCAGAGGATTCTGTGTCCTGAGCTTGCAATGCTTATGACAATAGTGCAGAGCTGTACAGGCTCCATGCTTCTGTCAGGCTGCATGGCATGAGCAGCAGGTCACATAGGCAGGGGGAGGTGTTGCTTCCCCAAACAGCCAGGCATGACCCTGTCCCCTGCCATCACGCTCCCTGCATGTGGCTGCAGCGCCAGTCCTCCCAGCTCCAAGTCCAGCCCCCCAGTGCTCTGGGACTGCACGCTGCCTGCCGTTCCATGGTTCAGGACTGGGGCCACACACCGCCCGCCCTCCCGGACTGAGGCCACGCACCACCCGCGGTCTGGAGCTGGGGAGGCCACACACCACCCGTCTTACTGCACCCGGGCTGAGGAGGCTGGGGCCACGTGCCTTCCGGCATTCCTTTGCGGCGGGGGGCTAGCCGCAGGACTGGGCTGGTGGCAGCAGTGGTGGGGTGGCTCTGGGCTCCAGTGGAGGGGGGCTTGGCTTGGGCGGAAGGGGCAGGGCTCGGAGCTAGCCTTCCCCAGCCAGCAGTTCCTGTGCTGCCAATGCTGCATGGGTGTGTGGGATTTTGAAAAAAGGCGTGAAAATTATGAGATATAGATGACATTATGCGATGGAGACAGTGTCACACTGGGAAGTTGACTCCTTGAGCCCAGTCACCCTGTGTAACTCATTTCTGCCCCACCATGCATTGCCAAAATTTCCCAAAAGACAACGCATTGGATGGTGGTGGGCTGCACACTGGGTTACTTACTCATGGCGCACCTGGTGAGCATGTGCAGCACTGACACAAGGAGCCAAGTATGGACATGCAAAAGAGGTATACTAACTGTGGCAGCTTTATGCCAACATAACTTGCACTGACCAAAGTTTGTAGTATAGAGATGGCCATAGGTAGACTACCACTATTGCACAGTGATATCTCTGAAAATAAAATACATTAAATTATGGACTTGAAAAATTTTAAATACCACACATATTTCACATAATGCTAATGTAAACCTGAATTGTCATAACATTACCATCATCTGACTAAACTGTTCTGCCATATCAGTAGAAGCTATTGTATATGTAAAGTGTTCTGCATGTTAATTTAGTATAACAGGTTGAAGATCTCGTGCATTCAGTAGTTTGGCATATCCATTAAGAGCATTGTAACCTTACATGCCATTCATCATTGGATTATATATTTACATGCTTGTAAGCAATAGTGGATGAACCTTCTTGAACCCAACAACTTTCACAGAGTAACATTTTTTGATAAATATATAAATACCTGAACAACAGGGCAACAGCACCACCAAGTGGCTAGAAACTGTTGTTCCTACTTACTAAAGAATATTCTTACCACCATCACTTTCTCGTATATTTCTAAACTGAATATGAACACAGAATTTCAATGAGATCAAAGGTAGAAAATTTTCAGCAAATGAACTTGACTCAGTCTTTGATAATTTTTTATTCCTCTAATCTGTTTTTATATTTTCAACTTTCTATTACAACAATCCTTGGCCCCTTCACATTATTGACCAAGCAAACTGAGGCCTAACATGCAATTCAATGGCATTTCTCTATTGTGTGTAATTCAATGCAATAACTTTTGAATGCCACATCTAAACAATTCCAAAATGTCAGAGAATAATCTAGTCATCAGTGGCCAGAAATCTATTGATTTTGATGAAAATCAGAAAAAACAAATGGGGGAAATGGAGGACACATGGATCTCCTGGTACCTGGTTTGCAGAGCTTCAAACACTTCTGCAAAAATATGTCTGATGGGAAGAAGGGAGAATGGGGAGGCAAGGAGAGAGGGAAATAAGGACACACACAGAGCTCCTGGCTTAGGGGAGGAGATAGGGAGACACAGAGCCCCTGGTATGGGAAGAAGGGGGGCACACAGAATCTCTGGCAGGGGGCAGAATGGGGACCCGGGTATGGGAGGAAAAGAAAATGGGTGGAAAGGGAGCATACAAAGAGCCCTTGGTATGGGAGAGAAGTACTGAGGTAATGCAGGAATAGGAGTCACAAAGAATCCGTTACTATGGAAGAATAGGGGACTCTGATATGGGGGAATGGGAGAAAGGGGAATGAGAATGAACATTGTCCCTGGTATGGGGAAAGGGGGGAATTATAGGGCAGTCAGGACTCCTGGGAAATGGTGGGCCCTACAATGGAAGGAAAGAGGGAGAAATGAGGGAAAGTGGGTCAATGGGGGACACAAAATACATGGCATGACAGAAAGGCAGTCACAGGGGGTCCTGAAACCCATAATGGGAGGGTGACACCCAGGGAGTTTCTGAAGGGTTGGTAATTGAGGAATGCAAGATGCCCCCAGGTCTGTACAACACACAGCCTATGGACAAAGTGTGCAACTCCCTAGGCAGAGGTGAAGGTAAGCCGGTCCGGTCCAGAGCTGGTACGCTGTGCCCTGAACCCTTTAAATCCCCAGCAGTGATTTAAAGGGCTCAGGGCTCCAGCCACTGCGAGAAGCCCCGGGCCCTTTAAATCACCGCCGGAGCTCCAGCAGCGGGGCTCGGGCGGTGCTTTAAGGGCCCGGAGCACCGCAGCGGCCGGAACCCCAGGCCCTTTATTTTGCCCCACAGCCCCAGGGCTCCCAGCCACCTCTGCAACTGGTAGCTCCGGGGTGATTTAAAGGCCCTGGGGCTCCCAGCCACAGCCCCAGAGCCTTTAAATCTTTAAAGGCCCCATCTCTTCCGGTTGAGGTCACGCCCCTGCTCAGGACTCCGGCGTACCGGTAACACCTTTCAGTTACTTTCACCCCTGTCCCTAGGATACATAAACCAAGAGCCTCCTAGGGGCTTCTGTACCTTGAACTGCTGCTGTCCCTCAGGACCCACAGGGCAGCTGGGATTTGCATAGGAGGGCCAAGCTTTCACAGCAGTTGCTCTGGACCAAGGCAGGTAACAAACATACATACACCCCCCCCGCCAACACCCACCCGCGCGCGCGCGCGATGGAATTCGGGTGCAGCCTGTGTATCAGTAACGTTCAGCTAACGGTGCACAGAGCACGAGGCAGGGACCTCCCCGGCTGCGGCCCCACGCGGATCAGGGCTGGCTGGTGGCCATGGGCCCAGCAGCGCAGCCCGGTTGACACAGAACCATCCGGGTCCTTCCTCCCGCGCTCCCTCATCTCGCGGCACGACGAGGCAGCCCGCACCTGCGCAGTCGCGCCGCGGGGAAGGGGGAACTCGCGCCAATGCGTAGCCACGCCGGAAGTACGCCTTGCCGGAAGGGGCGGGGTCGCTGCCCTGGCGAGAGAGAGCCGCGTGGCGGGCGCGCTTGTTCTGGTTGCGGAGGGGCAGCAGTAGCCGCTCGTGGTGGTGGGGGCCTGGTTTCCTGAGGGGCCGGAGAACGGGCCCCGCCGCGCTCCCGGCCACGCGGCTAAACGCTTCTGCCGCTCTGCCTGGCGCCCCCCCCCCCCCCCCCCCGCGGCTGAGGCTTTCGGGCCGGCGCGCGGGTGCGCCCCTCCCCCCGGCCCGGGCGCGCGGGAGGCTCAGAGGAGAACGTGGCGCTGGTGGCGCGGCCAGAGGCGGTGGGGGAGGGGGGCCGCCACCGCCTTCCCGGTAACGTGGCTCATTGTGTCCCTGCAGGTGGGGACCGGCCCGCAGCGGAGCCGCCGCCGCCGGTGGGAGCGGGCTGCAGCAGGTAGGAGCCGTCACGCGGGAGGAGGGGGGGGGTGTTGAGTTCCGGGGCCCGCAGCGCACCAGCCACTCCCGTCTGCTCCGAGGGGTCGGGAGCGAGTCAAGCCCTGCGGCCGCGGCTCTGGCACCGGCCGCCTCCGCGCTCTGCCGCCAGCAGCAGGAGCGTCGAGTCCGTGTGGCGGCTGGAACCCGCCCTGGGCCTGGTCCCGGCCCCACGTGCGCGTAGGGTGGGATCGTCTCGGTGTCGCCGTTAGGGTCAGTCCATGAATCCGTGGGACCTGCCTCCTGTGGCAGCCTCCCTTCCTAGCCATGGAAGAGCAGCGTCTTGCTTTTTGGCAAAGCTTTCACTATCTAATTGGTGAAAGTATCTGACTGGAGCAAGTAACATGTGTGTCATGTCCAGCCTCGGCAGTAACGTGCCTGACTGCTGGAGCCCAGCAATCCTCACTCTCTTTCTTCTCTCTGCTCTTTTCCAGGGACCTTGCAGACTTGAGACCCAGAGCAGCTATCTGTTGCCAGGTATGTGCTTTGCTTTAAATCTGGGCTCCAGGCTGAGATGAAGCCTCGTAATTATTTAAAAACAAAAACAAAAAAACCTGCTTGGTCTGAGGTTAAGACTGAAACTGATTTGCCCGGTGTTGTGGCTGGTATTAAAACAACTGGGTTAGACTTAACTGTTCCACAATGTGGTGGTTTGGAATGTGTACCCTAGTCAAGTGCAGGCTGAAACAAAAATCTGAACCATGATAAAATAAGTAATTTGGAATAGAAGTCAATAAAAACTGGGAAAATTAAAAGCTAAGTCTATATACAAATCGTTTGATAAGAGTGCATTTAATTATTAATGCTCATAGTGTCTTTCTTACTAAAAGGAATAGCCTTGTTCATGTTTTAGCTAGTTATATTTTAGCCATTTCCTGTCACTTCAGTGGGAGCCTAAATATGCTGCCTTTTTGTATGCGTTTTGACTTATTAGATGTTTCCTATATGTATTACAAATAAACATTTATGTGATTAAAAAGGCTACTGTTTTTTTTTTCTTCAGACTGACTAATACAGGTGACCTGAAACTTAGGAGACTTTTAGAAAACGTACCCAAATTTTGTTGCTTCAGGACTACCTTTAATACTTGAAACTGGCTGGCATAACAAAACACCTTAACAAAATCCAGTAGTGCAAAATTACTTACTTTCTAGTCAATCCAGCAAGATGACTGTATTTATCTAATTTGATTGTAAGCTTCAAAACTGCCTTTAAGTATGCCATAGGATGTAGTGATACTGTTTTAATCTTTGTTGTTGGAAGCCCTTTCAATTACTTCAAACTCTGTTTTTTGCAGGACAAACATTCTCTAAGTTGTGAGGACTTTGAAGAAGGTGTAGTAAACAACACAGCTAGACTTGCAGAAACTTGAAGTAAAACAAGTTTGCTCAAGGCCATTTAAAAAAAAAAAACAATCCTTTTGGTTGCTGATTGGAAGGAGAGCCAGCAGTGAAAATTGTACTATTTGCTTTGGAAAGTGGTGCAACATAACCCAACCCAAGAAAGGCTGCAGCCAGCCAGCAATTTGAGCAAGTGTTAAAAGACCTGTCTAATAAATGCTAAAATCTGGTTTGGATGTGGGTAGTGAAAATTGGAGTTTTTTTGGATGGGTCCTAAAAACATGAGATGCCATTTGGTTCATGAAGACTGTGCTTTAAAAGTGTCTTTTCATAGTTCCGCATACAGCCTCCTGGAAGCTGCAGTGCACTGCCTTTAGACTTCCATGCCAGCTGACTTGATGCGGCAGTGTGGCTGGCAGTCCAGCAACTAAGAGGGTTGCTAGCACAAAAGCAAAAGAGTTTCTGAAGCTCCTGCTTCTGCTGTAAAAATCATTTTTTCTTCATCTCCCTTCTTCCCCTTTAAATATGTATATACAGAACGTGTAATTTCTTTCTCCTGCAAAAAACTAATTCTAAAAGTATGACTTAATTTTACAACACTCCCAAATTCTTGTTGAATTGATTCCACTATTTATAATCCAAATATTGGACAGATAAATTGAGATCATGTTCATGATCATAAATTGAGATCATGCATTTGTTAAAGAAGTGAAACTAGAAAGAACAAATGAAACTGCCACTCTTCAGAACAGCCACAATTCTTGTCTCAGAAATTAATAGTCCTTGCTTAACTATAGCAGGAGAACCACACCACTACAGATATTTAAAGTATTACATTCACAAAAGTACTAGGCCATTTGAATAAAATATACTGATTACACAACTGCCTATATATTCTTATTGCACGTGTCATACTTCCTTTTTTAGAGCTACTGCCACATAGGGCCATATCTACACAAGGAGTGCAGTGCCAGTATACAGTTTATACTGGCAAAAGCATAGTTTTGGTGCTGTCTGTGGTGGGGACTTGGGCCAGCTCAACTGTATGGGGTGATCCAGTGTGATGTAGCAAAAGTTTATAGTGTAAACTTGACCTAATGCAGCTCATTGATGCAGGATACTTCCAGAAAACTGAATGTGCCAGTGCTTGCCAAGGTTATTTTGAAACTTTACAGAATGACATAAGTCATGAAGAACATGGTATGTTGTGGTTAAACAGACTTCTATGAGAATTCCTGAACAGTAGTTGAGCACCATTCCAGGCCCATAGTAGGTACTGAACATCTGAAGGGGAATACTTAGCTGCTCGTAATTTATCATACATGTGAAACCCATCAAAGGATAACTAATGTTAAGCTCTTAAATCAGGGGTCCCCAACCTTTTCAGGACCAGGGACCGGTCATGCCTGCGGAGGGAGCGCTCGTCCCGCGGCTCGGGTAGACGGGAGGTCCACCGGCTCCGGTTGAGCTGCCGCAGGCATGACTGCGGACGGTTCGCTGGTCGCGCGGCTCAGCTGGACCGCCCGCAGGCATGCCTGCGGCAGCTCAACCAGAGCCGGTGGACCTTCCGCAGGCGTGCCTGCGGGCGGTCCAGCTGAGCCGCGCAACCAGCGAACCGTCCGCAGTCATGCCTGCGGGAGGTCCACCGGAGCCCCGGGAGCAGCGGACCTCCCGCAGGCATGACTGCGGAGGGAGCGCTCGTCCCGCGGCTCGGGTAGACCTCCGGTCGGTTCGCGGCCCGGTTTGTAAGAGGCCGCGGACCGGGGGTTGGGGACCCCTGCTTAAATAGTCAAGTATTTCTCTTTTAGATTTCAAGGATATTCACCTAGATAATTCAGGAAATGGATTTTGTCATTATTAATACTTTAAGTCTTTAGATGTAATGAACTACTATTTTCTGTTTTAAATCCCCATTACAGGAGGGGAGTTTTGCATGTGTCTTGTGAGGAAGGGAAACAATGTGCCTTTTACTGAAAGGCATTCTTTTGAATATCTGCATTCAAACTAAAGCTTTCCCAACAGATAAGTGAAAAGCTTGGTTGAACAGATACAACTGTACTGAAATGTTCTCCAGTAGTTACTTTTGAAAAGCAGAAAACACCAAATTATTGGTTATTAAACTTCTGGTGTTTTTTTTTAAAAGCTTTGCCAAAAGCCATTTAAGTATGCTCAATAAAGTAGCAAATCTGTCATATAAATGCTAGTGGTCTTTCAGTTACTCCTCACTTTGTGTTTGAGCAAAGCACTAACATCTCACAAAGAAAACAAGCTTTAAACATCCGTGTCTGTAACTGTTGATTTGCTACTTTAATTTTAAATTTAGCAGAAGGGCAGTTAAGTTTGTTTGGATTCCTAATCATGAGTTTTGAACTCAGTTTTTCACAATCAGTCTGTTTAAAAATACGTAACTATGCTAGGTCAAATAGAATGCTCTCCAACATTAATATTCTAAGCAAATCCCTTAAAGCATTTGTTCTTCCATGTGGGAATAAATGTTCTTAAAGCACAGCTATTGTACTTAAGCAGAACAAATGATAGTGTTAAAACAAATGCGGTTTCTCTAGGTTGGAGCTGGGACTGTACACCCAAACTGGTAAATTTAAAATGGTTAATGGGTAGAATGCCTCATTTTCAATAACTACTTTGGATAGTCATTCTTTAGTCACTCAAAACTCCCTGTAGTAGGAAGAGTGAAGTACGTGGTCATCACAGATGCTTTCTAATCACCCTGATCTATGCAGAGTGAATAATGCCTGAGCGTGTACTTGTGGCCTCTTCTATGCTAGTCAGTTTTCCTCCTTTCCCTGTTAAAGGGGAGTCTAGGGGGTGGTGGCAGCAGTAGCAGCTGACAACATTGAGACTCGCAGGGTCAAAACTACTGCCTATTTTGTGGGACAGGAAGGGGCAAGTCCTCCACGACTGTGAAAGAGCACTACAAAAAGGTCTTTGTGGGGGGGGGGGGGTGCTGAGAGAAGTGCATGCACTACTTCTTCCTATGGGTATTTCTTCCGAACTGTAATTACACCCAAGTGATTACAGGTCACAAAGTTTACCAAAGTGTTATGTCACTGTCCTTGGTAAACTGAAACCATGTGAATGCATAATTAAGAGAATGTTATACTAATTTTGTGGGATATGCCCATCTTCCACTTGTTGTTCTAAGTGTACCTCTGCTGTGTGTTGAAAGGGAGTTGAACACCTGTCAGGATCACTTTTTGTCTGATAGCATAATATCAATTTGTTAGCCAAAAAAGCAAATATAAGGAGAAAACATCACTGAGAATACTGGCTCCTTCAACTCTGATGCTGGGTCAGTGGCAATCTACAGAGAAGCAGCAATTCATGGGGTGGTGGGTTCTCATTTTTAGCTGCTTCTGTGGGTGAAAAAATATCTGAACAAGCAGCTGTAACAAAGAAACCAGAAAATCTTCCTCCACTAGGGGTTGCTGCTACAGAAGAGAGAGCAAGATGCCCTTGCCCTGTCAAATACCAACTGCAGCTGCTCTGGGAGAAATTTGGAAAGTGCTATGGGGACAGATCCTTGAGTAGGATTAGAACATGCAGGACAGATGACTGGCTTGACTAGGTATCACATCCTGTGAGGGGAACCAGACAGCTAGGCAGCATGAGCAAGGAGTGTGGAGGAAGTGAAATGGGGCTGAGACAGCTTTTGCAGAGCTCCTGTAAAATATTGGGAGGGAATAGAACTGCAATACAGAACGCATCCAAGGAAAAATACCTAAACACTTTTCCTATTTCTCATGTAGAAATACCTTGAAAAATAGGTGTACAAATGTAAAGATTATTGAGAGGGGCTGTCAGTGACCAGTATTAAGATGTAGCGCAGGGCTGAGAAATCGAGAACCTCGATAAAGGCAAGATTTAGGGGTTTATAAATAGCAAATTGCTTCTATTTAAAAACTAACAGGTTACGGTAATGTGCAGAGGTGTTCTGTCCAGTGCAAGTATAAACTACAGGGTAATAGCAAACCAATGGGATGCCATTGTTAGTAGGTCTGGTCTGAATCAAAGATCGAGTGAGGTGTGTAGATGTTTATAAATCGTGGGGAGGGGTGTTGCAAATAATTGAGCTCGGGGAAAGAACATGCAGAGATTGGAGCAGGAAATAAAATATTTTTTTCTGACATTTGTGAACAATGTTGATATATTTAGGGAAGTAAATACATTGCTTTCTAACTCTATTTGCATTTTGGAATTTTAATACCAAAAGACACTTAGGCCTGCAACTGGTTACATTAAGACATGCATGGACCTGTTGTCTGGAATTTATTGTAGTCAGTGTTTGACCATTTTATAAAGCCCTCCTGGCTCAAGTACTATTACTACATTTTTACTGTCCAATGTTTTGTGACATACCAGTTTCAGTGTTTTGTAAATTTCACAATTGAGAACCCCCTCTGCAAGTTGTGGGCTTCACAATCATTTGTTTCTGATTACCCATTTTTGTTGTCTTCATTTTAACAATTTTAGTGGCTGTTATTCTGCTGTTCATAGCCAACATCCACTTTTATACCCTCTGAAAATTGAGTCTTAAGATTCCAAGTGGCTTATAAATATTTATATCTAACTCTAGAGCTTGATCAAATGTTTTTTTTACTTGGATGTCAAGGTAACTAATGAGATTTTTATGGCTGCTATATTGTAATGTGACGGTGCTAATAACCTCGCCTATGAGTGAATATAAATATTTCAAGCACTCGTAAATTTTTCCAAGCACTGGTTCTGCATATTTATCACTGAGAAGGAAAATGTTTTAATTCATGACAGCACTGTTGTGTTTAAAACAAACTTTATATTGAGGGATTCTATCATGGACCAGCAAGCTCATAGTCCCTCTCTACAGAACTGCTGAAACTGTATCTAGAAGCCTGTGTCTAATTGGTGATATCTAAAAGGATGTTGACGAATTAGATAAAATGCATAGAATAATAAAAAGCATCGAGGGCTTGGAGAAGCTGGTGTGTGGAGGAGGAGGGGGTTCAAATACTACATGCAGCTTGACCTGAAGCAATGTTTGCCAAAATGTGGGGCACATCCCACAAGAGGGTTGGGGTGGAAAATATATAAATTGAGTTGTTGGCATTTAAAAGGTGGTGTTGAAGGGGAGAGTGAATGGTTACATTTTCGTTGAGGAGGGGTCAGCTTTCAGAAATCTGGGAAATGTTGACTCAAAGGGTGCTTACTAGAGTACATCAAAGTAAGCTAACTTTTGTAGCTGTAGTTCTCACTAGCAAAACCAATGATGGAAACTAGCGCCTGGTCTACACTAAGAAGGGGGTTCAAATTAGGGTACGCAAATTCAGCTACGTGAATAGCGTAGCTGAATTCGAAGTACCCTAATTCGAACAACTCACCCGTCCACACGCGGCGGGGTCGAACTCCGCGGCTCCCCCGTCGACTCTGCCAACTCCTTCTGACGAGGTGGAGTACCGGAGTCGACCGCGGCGCTTCCGGAGTTCGAATTATCGCGTCTAGATCAGACGCGATAGTTCGAACTCCAAAAAGTCGAACTCTCCGCCTCGAACCGGCAGGTCAGTGTAGACGTACCCTAAGATACATATCTCTCAGGAGTTTGTCACTAATCTCATCCACTGTGATAAAATGCCCCAAGTCTTGTCTGTGGCTTCCACCATTGCTTATGCTAGTGATGCATTATTACTCCATTTCATAGCAATAGAGACAAGGTTCTAATATTTTTAACTCAAGAGTTAAAAATGGTTAGACCAAAAGTGTGCAAAACATTGGAGAGTATATTGTAGTTAGCAGTCCTGCATTGGCAGAGGTATTTATCTCAAGTCTGTATTGTTTCTTAATTTCTATCAATATATCAAGACTTGTTTAGCTGGTTCATTTTAGATTCCTGAAGAAAATTCCACTCAGTGGTTATTCCCTAAAGGAAAACTTGTCGGATATGAAAAGCTTTGGAGAAAACTGATTCACAAAATTCTTCAAAGTACACTTTTCCACCTATTAAAATTCATACCATTGTTAACTGATTAAATATAGTGTGACACACTTCCTGTATTAAAGTTTGTACATAAATTATTCACTGGATTATATATGTTGACTTTAACCTATGAAGAAGGGTTCCAATAAATGTGGCAGCTTTTATTATACCAATTCACACTATACAGGTTCACTGAAAAAAGATATAGTAAAACATAAGACAACTCCATTTACTTTAGATAATAAAAAAGACATGTTGTCTGGATAAAAGTTTTAGTGCAACATTCTAAAATCTAGTTCAGCGGTTCTCAAACTAGCAACCCAAGGATCCCCATTTTGATTTAAAAATTTTTGCAGACCCCCCAAGCCCTGCCCCCATTTCACCCCTTTCCCGAAGGCCCAACCCCTGCCCCTCCTCTTCCTTCTCCTGAGTGCGTGCCATCCCTGCTCCTCCAGCTCCCTCCCACTGCCTCCTGCACTCAGCATGCAGGAGGTGCTGGGAGGGAGAGGGAAGAGTTGATCAGGGCCCACAGATCCCCTGCAGTACCCTCACACAGCCCCAGGGGTATGTGGAATTGCTGATCTAGTTAATTACCTAAGTCAAGCTTCTCATGAAAAGAGCCCAGTAAGCAAAAAACTAATGGACTGCTAGGAAATCTAAATCTACTCTGCTACATGATGACTTTTCTTAAATTCTCCAAATCTGATCCTTGGTGATTCAGGTTCTAAAAATCAGATAATTCCACATCCCCACTCCTAACACCTTTCTTTCCTAGCTTATTGCGCGGTATAGTTTACTTCACTACAAAATTCTCAAATCAATGCACCTTGTATGGTAAGGATTCTATGATACAGATTTTTTTGTTAAATTTTCTTCCCTTTCATTCAGTAGATTCACTGTAGTTATTTTAAACAAAAAAGATTTGTGTATATAAGCAATGAAACGTTAACTTAGATTGCATCAGCTGATTGTTTCACATAATAGGCTCTCCAGATGTTGAACCCAATATATTTATTTGCATTTCTAACATACGGTGTTTTATGTTATCCAAATAGTGCAAAATCACAGAAAGTTGTACAAATACTGTATAAAAACACCTGATTATACTAATATAGCACCAATTCCAACAAGATGTTTAAATTGGGAATGGCCCTTTAAAACATTAATTGCCATTAAATTAAGGGCCAAGTCTGAATAAGAATTAAATCACATATAGGGAGTCTACAATATTGCCACAACTCTTTTGCATGCTAACTAAGGTGTGTAATTGGGTAACAGTAACAGAACTGGACTCGTACATGACATACAGACATGAGTGTAACACACAGTTACACATCTATCATACATTACTACAAGCATTGCATTTTGTGCACACAAGGCCACAACACATTGTCACAACTGGAATTCCCAGGATAGGGAAGGGAAACACATA
Organism: Mauremys mutica; assembly: GCF_020497125.1. Classification (NCBI taxonomy): domain Eukaryota; kingdom Metazoa; phylum Chordata; order Testudines; family Geoemydidae; genus Mauremys; species Mauremys mutica. The sequence continues at coordinate 43,100,316 of NC_059076.1, forward strand.
CCATTAAATAGTAGTTACTTGTCACAATATTGTACAATCATACATTGGCAATGTGGTGACACAGAACTGCCACATTTTACATACTTTTGAATATTCCTTAGCCCACAAAGGTTTCATTACATCTTTTAAAAAGTGATAGTTTGTCAAAGATGTCATGAACAAAGAAAATATTTGTGTATAACAGTTTAGAATGCCCTTAATGGGCATCCCATTCATCCTAGAAATAGCACAAGTTTTGTGTTTGTGTATCTTGAATAATTTTGGGACCACTAACAAAGGAAGGTTAGTATAACAATGTTATAATGTATTGACTATTTCTTATGGACTAATAAACAATTTTGTGTAATTAATACTTGTATTGCCACATCAATAAGGGTTGCATTTTTCACTGTGAAATACATTTTATAGTGTTTAATCGTAGGTTTCTATAGTCTTGAGAATAGTAGAGAATCAGCCGAGGAAACATAGGTGCAAATGAATGCTTTTTTGGGGATACAGGTCTATGAAAACTGGCTATTTTGTTATTTTTTAGTCATACATTTTGAAAAGAAAAATCTTAGAATTTGAAAGGACTAACCTGCAGTCATACAGCTTTAGGCTCTAATTTTTTTTCTCATGTCATAAATTTAATGTGAACAAGCTGATTAGGAATTGGATGAAATATCTGCAAGGAAATATGTTGCAGGTATTGGTATTATGTAGCTGCCAGACTGGACCTACAATGGGTGTGCATGAATGGACTCTGAATCTGTCTGCTGTTGAGCAGTCATGTTTGCCTGTGCAGTTTTCATTATTGCCATTGCATCAGCCAGGAGAATAAGTGAATTGAAAGCCCTTGTGGCTGACTCACCTTTTTTTACTTCTTTTCATAAGGACAAGATAGTTGTCAGTGGATTAAACAATGTACTGCTGAGTTCTACAGATTGGCAAAAGTCCCTATGCCTGCTGCAATCCAGCTACATTTCATTACATCTGTGGCTAATTCCTTTGTCTTAGGCAGGTGCCAGATGCTGAAACTTGCAAAACTGCAACCTGGACTTAGGTGTATACTTTCACCTAGCACTATGCTCTGGACTTGGCTTCTAGCCTGGATGCCAGATTTGGCAAGGCGGCGCCTCAGTCTATTCAACTAGGAATCTGTCCCTGCCCCCATGTTAGTTTCAGTACTGCTTATCGGTCTATCCCATAAGTGAAAATATGCAGAACCACTCAAAGAAATGAAGGTTACTTACTTGTATTTGGAGTTCTTCAAGGTGGGTCTGCATATTCATGCCTCCTACCTTCCCTTCCCTGACAGAGTCCTTGTTATTCTATCTCTTGCTTTGCAGTGGAAGGAACTGAGGTGGTGAGGGCATTCCACCCCTCTTATAGCCTCGCTCACAGTGCGTTGTGATGCTGAGGGGAAGGGTGGGGGATACAAGAGCACTCTGGCTCAGTGGTTCCCAACATTTTCTTTGCCAGGGCACCCCTCGAGCTCCAGGGGCTCTTCCCCCCAACTGGTGGCTACAGCAGGGAAGGGCAGGGACAGAAAAGCGAACCCCTTGCTCACACAGAAGAGGGACATTGAGCTCTGATTGGTTGCTCCGTCCCTGGAGGAGGCAGGGCAGCGAGGGAGACAGCCAACTAGAAGGTGGCCTTCCCCCAGGTCCTCACATGTACTTTTTCAAAAAAATTCCACGGCACACTTGTTTGAGGATGGTGGCATATCAGTGTGCTGTGGCACACCAGTTGGGAAACACTGCTCTAGCTTACACTGTTGGAAGAGGTGTTTGCTGTAAGGCACCACAAGGCAGTGAGTACCTATAAGTGTGGAGTACCTTTAAGTGTGAATATGCAGACCCATCTCAAAGAACTATTATAGGTAAGTAACCTTCATTTTTATTCAAGGAAAAAATTTGGCTTATCCTATCTCGTTTAGGCCAGTGCTTTTGGTGCATCCACAGTTGTTAGTGGATGTCAGGATAGGACAATGTAATTCCCACCAAAAATAGCATGTGTTTTTTGGCATTTCTTTAAATGAAGATACTCTGTGTTTCTGAAATTCAAATATACCCATATCTCTCCCGCCCCCTTTTATTTTTTAATCTGGCACCTGTGGGCGTACAGGGCACGTTATTTGCCGGAATTTTACTCTACCCCACTGCACTGACCAGTTGTACTTGGACATTGTGCATTATTTGGAGAGTGGGGGGATGCTAACCTGTGTGGACATTTGTTCTGAAGAATTGGGTTTTAATTATTGGCAGGTCTTGCAATCAATCTGCTCTACTGAAGTGTGTAGACCTACTGTGTTACCAAGAATGATCCAGGGACAAATGTGACCTGTGCATGCAAAGCCTGTGCTGTGCTTATACCTGAAACATACATGAGACAGAATAGAAAGACAATGCCTTTTTTAAGATTAGAGGAGTTCTAAGTGGGGCAACCATCGAACTAAGTAGGTTAGTCTGGAAGTGAGGATTATAAGTAATTCTAGGAGGAACCTGAAGCATAAATGCCAGTGCAGTCTTTTTGTGGGGCGTAACAATATTGGATTGTCCCAATCCAATATTGGAGTAAAATGTTGGCCCCTTTTCCCTCCAATCTTATGTATATTGCATTTTCCCATGCAAATATAAACTTTTGCTCAACATGAAGGAAATTGCACATTAATCTAACTGTACAAATAGTGTGAATATGCATCCTTGATTCAGCAAAAATAAAAACATGCAAAACAGAAGAATGTGTCCATTTCCCACCCAGTGTGGGCCCCAGCTGTGCATTGGCTGTGCTGTTCAAGCTGCCTCATCTAACTCAGAAACTTCCTTTTACTGTTTGAGTCGGGATGATCACAATTTGGTCACACTTTTTATCCAGGGTACAAAGGAAGAGACTTTGGTGTAGACACCTGGAGAGTCTTTGATTCCACAGCCATAACCCCAGGAAGTCACCCCATACACAACCCAGCTTTCCCCTGGACGTTCACACATGAGTGGTCCACCACTGTCTCCCTGACAACTGTCCACATGTTTCTGTTCTTGGAGGTTTCCAGCACAGAGCATCCTCCCTGTGAACCTTCTCTTATAACGCTCTTCACAATGTCTCTTAGGAAGTAGGGGGATGGCAGCTTGTTGTAATGTTCTTGAATAGGCCCTTCCTGCAAAGAAAGACCAAATAACACGCATTGAGATACTTATGATCACCAAATCAGGTATGATTTAACTGAATTTATTAATGTGGCTTAAATATTGCTATACAATGTTACAACATTAAGTAAGAGTGAAAAGGATGCATACCTCAACTCCCTCAATAGACTGCAAATTGTAAGTCAGACATTTGGTTTAGCATTACTTGTATCATAGATACTTCACAAGACAGGATTTTTTTGTTATATTTTAGGTAATTGATTCTATAAAAATATAAGCTATAATACTTAAATGTAGTGGGGAAGCTATTCTTAGATGGTTTAATGGCTATGCGGCTGCTAGGTGTTAATATATCAAATGAGTTCATGCTTTCAGTCTGGTTCCTAGTAAACAGTTGGCCAACTATGAATCTGCTCTTACAAAAAATTACCATCACTATGTGATAGTCTGAGAAATTAAAGTCAATGAGACCATTCTACTCTGTTCTCCCAAGAAATGATTCCCCAAGGTTAGAATTGAGAGACAAGGTAGAGAAGTTAGCACTGCTACTGCATAAATAGACTCCAGAGTTGTCAGTCTAGCACAGGGGTCGGCAACCTCTGGCACGCGGTAAGCACCCTGGTGAGCTGGGCCAGTTTGTTTACCTGCCGCATCCACAGGCAGGTAAACAAACTGGCCCATTCGGTCGATCGCGGCTCCCACTGGCCGTAGTTCGCCACTCCAGGCCAATGGGGGCTGCGGGAAGCGGCGCGGGCCAAGGGATGTGCTGGCTACAGCTTCCAGCCACCCCTATTGGCCTGGAACGGTGAACCGTGGCCAGTGGGAGCCGCGATTGGCCGAACCTACTGAAGCGGCAGGTAAACAAACTGGCCTGGCCCGCCAGGGTGCTTACCCTGGTGAGCCGCGTACCAGAGATTGCCGACCCCTGGTCTGGCACCTTTCATAAATATTACACTTAATTAAACAAAAGTTCTGTCTCAAATCTCGATGTTTCAACATATTTTCAGTCTCCTTTTGTCAAAACAAAATATTGGTCTCTAGTAAAGTTTGTTCAGAAGGAACTAGATTGTCGTGTAGGCTGAACATTTTTGAATGTTTGGTGCAGTCAGTAGTGGCAAATCTTCAAATTCAGCTAACTTCAAAAGATTTATTTTATGTAAATATATATATGTGGGAGAATTTTTGGAATACCCCAAATGGTTATTTCACTTTAGAAGTAGAGGTCCAAGCAAGATTCCATATTTTAAGTCATTTGAATATTTTTTTCTGTAACATCATAAAAACTCATCTCGTGCCTCATGATTCTCTCTCAGTTGAAAAAAGTGATAGCAGCAGCATTTTTTGTTTTTAAAAAAATCCTTAATTATCCTTGTATAACAACTTGATTGCAGAGAACATTTAAAATCTCAGTCAATGTTGCAGTGATGTAATTTATTGCAGTTAAAGTAAGTTTTGAAGTAGCTAGTATTTCCATTTAAATAGAAGTTCTAAGCTAAGTGGTACTACTTCAGAGCTCTTATACAGTGAATTAAATAAAACGCTAAGAGGTGTATTTTTTTGGCAAAACATACAGTACTGCAAACCTTTCTTCCCAGTTTTTAGTTCTCCATATTTTCAGTATGCTCTCATAGATATCTGTGCATACATGCACACAGATTAATGAATGTAAAAAGAAAGAACTGATATTAACCACATTTTCTTGCCGGTTTTAATGAGTCAGAAGACTAAAGGATAAAAAGTTGTCTTCTTTTTGCACTGTCATGAACCCAATAAAAACATAAAAGTAAAACATGGTTATTAATTTACAAAGGAACAGAGCCTTCTGGAGAAGAAACTCCTATCCACACTCAATAAAGTAACAGGACCTGCTAGTTATCCAAAAGTCTGATTGTAGAAGTGTTTTACCTCCCCTGCATCTTTAGTAGGATTTTCTTTCACCCAAATCTAGCTGCTGAAATTTGGGATTTGGAAAATGGCAGTGGCAGCAATAGAGAAGAAAGAAAGTGCTGGATTCTCCATTACACATGTGCTGTGGCCATTTTTCATTTGACATCCTGGTGTCATTTAAATAAATAAGTATAAGCATTTCTGGTCCTCATTAATAAGACTGAATTTGGCAGAGGTGGTATTGTGTTTTTAAAGAGTTGTGAATGTGATTTTTGATGGGAGGCTGTAGGAGTGAGAGGATGATTTAACAGTACCATTTATGTAATTAATCCTACAGTCTGGGAGAGTGAAAGAGACAAGGTTATAAGCACAAACTAAATTAAAAGAAACTAGTGCTTTTATTCCTCTATAATGATGGAGGGAGGGATGGGGAGAACAAACAAACAAAAGCTTTTATCCTATTTTAAAATGAGGGAACCTGGTACAGTTATTCCACCGTGAATATTAGAAATAGCAAATTGAACAATTGATTGATTAAGAAATAGTCCAAATCTTTATTGTGGGTGAGGCAGAGGAAAATTTGGGTGCATTAATATATAAATCACTCTTACCTGTGTCACCCCACCCAGTGATGTAACAGTTGGGGGCAGTTTTCTGTGGCCTCTCTCGCCTCAGTGGCAAACATGCAGGTAAGACATGAGTGCTGAATCTGGCGCACTGTTCTTCTGGTCCCCGCAACCTCACTAGTGCAATGTCATAGTCGTTGCTGTCAGGCCTGTATTCTTTGTGCAGCATGATCTGTTGGACTCCAATTTCCTCCTCATACTCCTCAGGAACCAGTGTGTGATAATCTCCAACTCGTACGACATAGTTCCGAGTGTTGTTGCCATACCTGAGAATGAGACCAGGGCTCATATCACACAAATTTGCAACCTAAATAGACAACCAACTGTGACCAAAGTGTCTCTTTACTAATCATATAGATGACACAACCAAAGTAGTTTTATTAGTGGTAAACCCAATTATCTCTACTACTAGCCAGTAATATGCCCAATGGCTTGTGATGGGATATTAGATGGGGTGGGAGTTGAATTACTACAGAGAATTCTTTCCTGGGTGTCTGGCTGGTGAGTCTTGCCCACATGTTTAGGGTTTAGCTGATCGCCATATTTGGGGTCAGGAAGGAATTTTCCTTCAGGACAGATTGGCAGAAGCCCTGGGGAGTTTTCGCCTTCCTCTGCAGCGTGGAGCACAGGTCACTTGCTGGAAGATTCTCTGCACCTTGAAGTCTTTAAACCATGATTTGAGGACTTGAGTGGCTCAGACACAGGTTTGATACAGGAGTGGGTGGGTGAGATTCTGTGGCCCATGTTGTGCAGGAGGTCAGACTAGATGATGATAATGGTCCCTTCTGACCTTAAAGTCTATGAGTCTATAACTGAGTATCTGTTATAATTAGAGCTGGGCAGGAAAAGATTTTCTTTTCCTGCAAAAAATTTTTTGAGATTTCAAATATTTTCCTGTTCCTCAGTGGGATGTATTTTGATTGATGGAGAGAAATATCTACCCAAGATAGCTGGTGGTTAAGGGACTCAGCTAGAATGTGAGAAACCTAGGGTCAAGTCCCTGCTCTAAATCAGGCAGAGCAGGGACTTGAATTTATGTCTCCCACATCCCAGATGTGTAACCCTAATTACCAGGTCATCAGCTATTCTGGGATCTCTTTCTCAGGTTTTGAGCAGAAATTCCATCCTGGACCTGAGAAACTTTCCTGACATCAAGTTTAGTCAAAACTAATCCATTCCCAGGAAAAGTTGCAACGGATCAGCATTTTCTAATGAAAAAATAATTTAATAAAAAATTTCCTGACCAGCTCTAATTCTAAATTCAGGCTTCTTTCCTGGCCTTCCCTTATAAAATGACATGTTATAGGGTCACATTCTATAGGCCTCATTCAGTTCTTACTCCAGAAAAGCTTGTATTGCTTGTGGAATTCAATGGGAGTTTAACCTGGGTAAAAACTTAGCAAGTCCCGCAGGATATGGCCCAATATATTTATTTATTACGTTTTTCTCTAACTAAGCAGGAAGAATTATTTTAAATTGCAACAATATAATTTGAGGTATTTTCTACATTTTATGTGAAGGTTGCTTTATAGTACTGGAGAAATGAAGTAATGACTGTTGAACACAAAAGTCTTTTACAGAAAACCGCCTTAACAATACTAATATTGTTCTTTCTTTGTAATACTCTTATCCACCATACTGTACTTCCTTTGTGGCTGGAAATTACAATACAAAAAAATTCAGTTGGCCCATAATAGTTGAAGATTACGGAGATGTAAAAACTGATCTTGTATTTACATGGATCTTTCTTAAAATACTATCAGAAAAACTAACCTGTGAGTCTGCATGATCAGAACATACTATTCATGAAGCTTTAAAAATCTCATCCCTGAAAAATAAACTAATGAAGATTTTTCCCATCTTTTTTTCCAGCTTGGATTTATTAGGTTTATTTGAAAGGTATTTAACAAAACACCTTGGGGATATCTTTTTAGCAATACCCAACTTACTATTTAGACAACAAAGCATCATTTTCTTTAGGGAGTGTCCTTGGAGAATTCTGAGTATTAATGCTAATGCCAAAAATCATCAGCAACAATAGGAATGTGTCCCTTCAACTAAAGGGAAGGAAAAAATAGTACTCCCTTTATTGATGTCTTATTTCAGTATATTCAGAGGCTTTTGGTCCTCTCCACCATGTTTGAGTGTTTCCTGATCTTATTTCTAAGGCACCTCTCACCAGAGAATGAAAATTTTAATAAGTTTCTAAATCTTCACTGTTAAACACCTCATGGTTTCTCCAGTAATAAAAGATGCTATTTGACCTTATTTTACCTTGTTCTGAAATTCTCACTGACTTCAGTGGGAGCAGGATTGGGCCCTAAGATATCCTATTTACTCTGTTATTGCTTCGAAGGAAATTTTCCACAATAACAAAGTCCATCAGGCCACAACTGGTTTCTGGAGCATGATACATCATCTGAACTATGACATCAGTGGCGAAGTCCAAAATTCTGCATCAAAGCAGAGCTGTCAAAATCCCCGACATCTGCTGCCTGTCAGTAATGCTAACCATTTCCTGCTCTGAGACTCCCACCAAGAATCCCACTCTTCCATGTCTGGATCACCAGATACTTTATTTTAAACAGGGCAAGTCTATTGACTGCACTGAGTCACTACATACAGCATGTGAGTTAATGGTCAGTCTCAGGTGTGCTGATTAAGATTTCTGGGTTACTATGATCTTTATTTCAATGCCTTATACACTAAGTAAAAGCAGTTAGAGTGACAATTGTTGTGTTTTAAAGCAGTAGGCCTAACTGGTCTTTTAAAAACCTTTACACTCTAATTTTATTATATCACTGATGTGTAGTTCTACACTGGTCTCAGATAGCACTGATATCTCTTCCTGTGTTTCCTTTTTACTGCAACTGTTAACTATTACGTGTATCATGTGTACCAACACGATAAGGTACTAGGTTGAGAATCAGGAGACCTGAGCTCTCACTGTTGCCCCTTCTGTGTGAGCCTGGGCAAGTCTATTTCTGTGCCTTATTTTCCCCATCTGTTTTACTCTCTTTCATAAAGCACTTTGAGATCACAGAGTATAGTTGAATTTTTATATATGCTGCTACAATAGGTTAATTGTGTTAAATAGCAGAGTCCCTGCCTCACATAGCTTCATGTTCTGTCTGTTTTCTGATATTATTTCACAATTCTTCTTGACTTGTATAAGAAACGTAAACATATTTTTTGGTACATCTTGGCTATTGTTGTGGCTCTAGAACCTGAGAGTGGTTATGGGGTTTGTTTGCTTTTTTTGTTTGTTAGTTTACTAATGCTTCCGGGGAAGTTGTTAGAAACTGTTGTTTATATACAAGTATGTTAAATGAGCTCCAAAAGTGGACTAAGCTGGTAAATTTTCATGGGTTATATGGAAATATTTTCAGCAATATTTCTTGAAATCTATAGCGCTCAAAGTGCTCCTAAATATTCATATAGGCATGTGCTTTATTAGTGAAAAATACTAGTATGCCTGTAAATATGGAAAATTTTAGCAATGTAATGAATCTGTTTCCTTGTTTAATCATGGTATGCCTATCTCTGCATGAAGGTGCAGAAGTAATTCAGTAAGCACATGAGTAATCTTTGCTGCCTGATCACTATAAGGAGCATAGGATAGTAGGCTGCAGAAGTAATGATGGTACCTTCTGGAGAGTGACTTAAGGATTTCTGTATCAGTTGCAGGGTAAACTCAGTAAAAGGCTGTGAGATGTGACATTACCAAATCAAGGTCTCTTTAAGTCAATCAGAGCCATGTTCATTTTAGAAGAAAATGCTTGAGGTTGAGTGCTAGTATATGACACCCCTAGTAATGAGACTTCTTGGAGGCTTTTCACACTCTGTTTATAAGTCTTTGATTTTGTTCCCACTTGAAGTTGATGGAAAACACTCCACAGTGATGTACATTGCAACTGGAACACTATCAAAGTCAAACTCCATTTCATCTTTCTTACTTCTCATCTGTGAAATTATCATAACAGGAATAAACATACCTGTTCAGAAACATTTTTACACACTGACAAAGAAATAGCTCCACAGTTATCCCTATGTAGCTCACAAAGCTGGTCAAGGTAGTTGAATGGTTAAGGCTGCACAGTTTGAGCACAGTCTCCCTTCACTCTTACAGAGATTATTTACAGAACAGATTTAATGCTTGGAATGTAAAGAGTGTCCTGACGCTGGAATAGATTAGGTTGCCAGCCAAATACTTTTCCTCCAGTGTCACCTCTCCCAGTGGGCGAGCTTACATACTCGCAGGATAACAATTTGGCTGATGTTATCAACATATTGGCCAACTTTTTAAATTTTCACTGAAGAAACTAAGAATCTAGAAAGGAAACTGATACAGAATTTCTTCTTTGTAACAGTAAATGGCTCATTTAAGTGTGGTCTAATATAAGAGATGATTATATGGTCACTTAAATGCAACCACAACCTACAAAAATGGAATATACATTATTTTCTTTTGACCTCTCACTTGTTTTCTCTGCTCAAATTTCATAACTTTCTGACTATATATAAACATTTGGTTGCGTCTCACTCAGGAAACCAAATAACGCAATACATGAGCCTAATCAATTTAGGAAAAGATGCTCTTTCCTTTGCCACTTACGCAACGCTAGATAATCCACTAATTTTTGCCTGTATTTTTAACTGCTGATCTCATTGCCATTAATAGCTCTCTATTCCCAATGGAAGCCTATAAACAGCAACATACTGCCACAGACAATCCTCGATAAAAGTTAGAAAACATTATTTAAGTGATTTTATTAGTATATGTCTGAATGTCCCTATGGTATTAGGATAGAAAGATGCAGAGTCACTAGCATTAAAAGTAATATCCGCCATTTGCCTAGTGTATCAGTCAGAGGCATACAAATTATAGGTATACTTTTGTCTGCTTGAATGAAACCCTTGAATAGTTGCCCATGTAATACTAGTAATTGTTTGGGAAAATGCTCATTTTTTACACAAACAGGTGTTTGTCCACCCATGCACCCATTTTGTACATTCAAATAAGGTGCATACAAATGAGTGCAACTATATACTTTTCAGATGTATTTTCAGTGACCTAATGGAAATTTAACCTTCTAATTTCAAATGGTGAGAGGCACCTCTTATCTTGTATAATCTGGATTTTTTTTTTAAATTAAAAGGTTACAGTTGCATTTTCAGTAGATATGGATTTGTCCACAACATTATAGTTGTGGACAAATTTGAGTTGTGCCCTAATGTTTGTCACTGAATTCAACATTTTGAAATCTGCTGGAGGTCAGAATAGTGCTAAATATCTGACACCAGCTATATGACTTAATGTCAGACAGGTCTTTCTTTCTTCCTTCAGTACAGGTTTAATAAGAACCTCATTTTAAAAAATATTTTAAAAAAGTTTCTTCTGATTGCTAAACCAGTACTACCGCAGAAAGGAAAGTAGTTTATGATCTCTGATATTGGACTCTTTACTGCCAGTTGGGGCTCAACTGGTACACATTTAACAGGAGAAACTTGCTTGTCTCTTTGTCCTCTTTCCCCTGCCTATTGAAGGTCGTCTTCCTCACATAACAAGAGGAACTGCATTCTCCTTAGTTTGAGCACTGCTTGATTCTTGTGTTATGGATGTTGTTAATTTTTAGCAATATGGTGAAAAACATGAGATTCAAGAAGGCTGATTTGAATAACAAACTGTAATTTCCAATAAAATGTAACAGGGTGAGAAAGGCATCTTCTCATGCAAATGCACAGAAGTGTGAATTAGCTACAGTGCTGCTAAACCAGGGCTGAATGAGCTGTCTGAATACTGATTTACCCTACTCCAAAGTGCACAGGCATTCACACAAGTCCTGTATAGACTGCTCAGAATTTACTTTGATCTGTTGACAATTATCTTTTGTTCTTTCCAATGACTCTGAATGTAATTACGCATTTTGCCAAATTTAAACATTGCACAAGGGCCAATACAAAAAAGAAACAGACTTGTCTAACAGGTAGCGGAAGACCTGGTTTTATTCTCAACTTTGCCATTAACTTTCAGTGTGACACTGGGCATTGAGCTGCTCTGGGCCTCAGTATCCCCATCTGTAAAATGAAATTAATATTAACTTCCCAGGGGCATGGGGAAATTTACTTCATTAATGTTTTAAAAGCACTTGGAGATCCTTATTTCTTTTCATTAACAGCATTGGATTTATTTCTGCTAGTTAAGCACTGCTCTGTGTTGGAACATCCTGGCACACGGGGAGTGAATCCATTGCTATATCTCTTAAAGGGATTTGATGTATTCCATTTGAGAGCTGGTCAGCTCCTCCAGCTTGTGAACATGTGTACTGGGGAGCATTGGGGGTGGTATATGGTCCTGTCTCCTCCTCTACTCTCCTGCTTCTGCTGTAATGGTTTGTGCCATAGAGGGTGCATGAGGGAGCACCTGAGATACAAAGAGGCCAGAGGCTGTAATTGTGCCCACCAGCTGGATATTCCACCTTTTACATGCACAAGAAGCATCTGGCCACAGTCTGGTCCTTGTTTAGCAACAGTATATCTTATAAGGAGGTAAAGACATCTCTCCTTCGTAGTACATTGCAGAGAGGTGGAGACTAGTGACACTACATTTAAACAGATAAACACTTGACTACTTGCATTAGGCACAAAGAAATTTGGGAACAGATTTGTGCTTATTGCCCAAAAAGGCCCAGATTACCAGGCTTGGCTGAACTGCACTTAGCACAGAACTCAGAGAGAGGGGCAAAGGCAGCTTAAAATGACCTGGCATGCACACAATCCTGTTTGGCCTCTGGCACAAATTGAGAGCAGCCACAGGACTATTCTAACTGATGCCTGCTTTTAACAGCCCCCAAGAGGCAGCTATGCTGAACAGGGATTACCAGAGCACAGGCTACTCTGGCCATACACTCTCCGGCCCCCTAGCATTCTCCAACATGTCCACTCTGCTGGAGGAGGGAAATAGTGAGTGACATAGGTGTGGCTATTCTGACTATATCAGGCAGGGATTTCCCTTATGCCCTTTTAAGTCAGCTTTATTATCCCCCTTTTACTGTAAAGACTGAGGCTTTATGCATCAGAGACTGAGGGTTTGGCCCCAAAACCTGCTTGCATTTGCTCAGTAAAATATGCAATAAGCATAGAAGTATTCATAGTGTATTCAGTAACAACTTTGAGGCACAGTTAAGTCAGTGCACAACTACAGTTATGTGCATTAGGTGATAGGCACTCTGGAGAGCATGCCACAAGAACAACCGTACTGGGTCAGACAAATGGTCCATCTAGCCCAGTATCCTGTATTCCAATGCCAGGTAGCCATATGTTTAGAGGAATGAACAGAACAGGCAATCATCAAGTGATCCATCCCATTGTCCACTCCCGCCTTCTGGCAGTCAGAGACTAGGGCCACCCAGACCATGGAGTTGCATCCCTCACCCCCTTGGCTAATAGTCATTGATGGACCTATCCTCCATGAACTTATCTAGTTCTTTTTTGAACCCAGTTTTAGTTTTGGCCTTCACAACATCTCCTGGCAATTAGTTCCGCAGGTTGACTGTGCATTGCATGTTTGTTTTAAACATGCTGCCTATTGATTTAATTGGGTGACCGCTGGTTCTTGTGTTATGTGAAGAAGTAAATAACACTTTCTTATTCACTTTCTCCACACCACTCATGATTTTATAGACCTCTATTATATCCCTCCTTATGTCAGTATCTATATATAATCAGTGCAGTATGACAATACAGAGTTGATTTATTTGGTGATATTAAGAATCCAATCCTGAAAGTCCTATGTGTAAAGAGGATTTGCAGAGAGCTCTTAACCAAGATGCAAATGTAGTCCCAGCTCTAGAGGACAAAATTAGGGGTATAGTTCCTCAAAAGTGTATGAGCAGAAGACAAAGTACCTTCCATTGCACTAGGTGCTTCAGTGGAACTTTTGAAATAATTCTTTCTTTCCAACAACTGTACGCTTTACTCCCTAACTGTGCACTTAATATGGGCTTCTTAATGTGTTTATCTCAATGCCTAAGATAAATTGCTCCCTTGGAGATCTGTTTAGTAATAATTCTGAATAAGATGTGTAAAATGCAGTTGGAAGTTATTTATAAAATACTTTTAAATTAATCAATGGTTACAGATAGAGTAGTTAAGAAGTTAGAGTTGTTAGCTATCTCATATTGATTCAAGGAAAAGGGAACCTGCAAGTTCTGCACATAGTTAGTCTACATACCGTGTTACTATTACTCTGAACTTCCCTCTCCCACTCAGCTGTTATGTCTTGTCTTTATTTAGATTGTAAACTCCTGGCGCAGGGATTGTCTTTATGCTTTTTGTTCAGCCCTCAACATAATAAGACACATTTCCTGACTGAGGCCTCTACATGTTACAGTAAAACAAATATTTAATCATCCCAATTAAAATGTTTTATTTTGATTGATATGTTTAGTTTCTGTCCTTTCTACATGAAATATGCTAAGAGTGTGGGATATCCTGGCCCAAATCACATCAGTGCAATCTTAATTACACTTCTGTAACCTCCAAGTCAGTGTGCTAGCTGCAAAAGCTGTCCTAGGAGCTGAGGAGAAGGGATGTTTGTCACAATGAGACTTCAAAAAGATAGTTCTAAAACAGCACTACTGGTTTAAAAATTCTTCCTTACCTGGCCACTCAATATGAGGCTAATACATTCTCCACACTAAATCTACTGATAACTACTACATGTGCCTTCATTCTATCATTCTCACTGTAAGGCTCTGCATTCTTGCTTTCCCAGATAGGCTTTAGCGAGAATAAGCACTGTATAAATGGAAATTTTGGACACAGAAGGCCAAATCAATACCTAGTGCAGCCATTCAAATCAATGGAATTATACCAGAGATTAATTTGGGCCATAGAGTTGTTTCAGTCCTAATAGAAGGTTTGTGTGTAGGTTTATGTGCATACTTGCTCAGCTGCATGTTAATGAGCAGTTCACGATGAAGGTATCTGCTCAGATTCAACCCAAGATGAGATGCTCCAATTCAGTTGCTACATGTGGACAAAAGGACATAATAGGGAAAATATCTATTTTTCGATAAAGAGACGGGGGGGGGGGAAACCATGAGGCTAGATTTTTTTATCTTAAGCCAGAGAGAGTCATTGGAGAATTCACCTTGGGCACAGGAACTCTCTGCTCACAAAAAGATCATGGTGGCAGCTCTGCCACTTTTTGCACCCCCCAAGCCCAGCAAAATGGGAATGGGGTAGTGTGCCTTGGGCATTCCAGGGACAAGACGTGCAAACTGGAAAGTTAAAGGAGGGGGCAGAGCATCACCTAGTTTTCCACAGAAGTAAGCTAGAGCTGCTTCCTGGCCAGTGGCTGAGGATCAGGGAGCCACAATTGGCTTGCTCCTGTCTTCCCCCTTCTCTGCTGTGCACTAGTGGAGTGCTGATGGGGTAAAGAATCTGCCCCCATGTGTCCAAAATGTGAAATATACAAATTACTATTACAATAACAGGAGAGAAGAAGAGAGAGTGCTTTGTTTTCAAGCCTTAAGTAAAATGCTCTATCAAAAGTCTTTCTAAAATGCTCTACTAACCTTCATCCTTAGTTATTACCATGGGACTCATGAACAGGCATGAAGAGGCCAGTTTATAGTCATTTTAATGACAGAAACCCAAGACTTTGCACTTTCATTTTCTAAAACAAAAACAGCTTGAATCTCAGTGGAAAGAGTCTGCGATTTAATGAACAAAGTCTGGCCATTAAGGCTTGAACAGTTACCAGGAAGAGTCCCACATGACTGTTGGAAACATGAAAATGAAAAGATGTTGAGCAGCTGCCTCTAAAAAAGATACCAATTTCCATTCATGTTAATGAAAGCAACCTCCTGCCTCTTTTCTAGTGGGAAGTGAGGAAAGAGAAGGGGCCAAAGGTTGAAGTTAAATTGCTCCTAGCACACTTAGGTAAATGTTGCCAACTTCCTTATAATTATTTTGAAGTTATTCTATATTTCTTCCCCAGTCATTGCTGAAAGATGTTGGTCTCAAAATGAAGCTTTCGCCACAGCTGTTTATTATATCTGTTTATTATACCTCCTTGCTATTTAAATCAGTACTTGTGACACTGCAGTAACTTCAGTGGCAATGAACTGTGATGTTACAAATATTGGATTGGGCTGCCACAAAAGAAACTGAGCAGGAAGATCATAAAAAAGAAAAACCGTATACAAAAAGCAAAAATGGGAGAATAAATACAGAAAAGTTAGATGACAGTTTAATGGAGGTGGTGAAATAGAACAGGCCAATTCAGAGATGATTTGTAAGGGAGCTTTAGTTACACATCAAGTGGTAAGTGGGTGGAAGGGAGCTGAAGGTGGTGTAACATACTGTACAGTAGGCTGAAAGGCCGGAAGAAGATGCAAGTTACAGCAGCTAAGAGCCTCTTAGACTCACTCCTGTATTTGGCTGACGGTGTTTTAAAGTTTCCCTGAGTGTGCTGGGGGAATCCTTAAGATGGCTACAAAATACTTAATTCTTGTACACTAAGAAACCACAGAGAAAGGCAGTTGTTGTCAGCCTGGCTGAAGGAATAAGAAAAACTAATTAGATCCAGACATGGGCAAGGTGCAAATTTACTTTTCCCTTAGATTCCACAAAATACGAAGATGTTTTGATCAAAGAGAGGGTCTTTCAGGTCAGCTCAAATAGTCTGTAAAACATTACAGGAAAACTGTCACTTAAGTTTCGTAGCTGACTGTACCTTACCAAACAGAACATCAAAATACAACACAGGATCTATGTACTTGTTTGCTTGGTTGTTCTCACCTCAACTTGCAAAGTTAACAGAGACCTGTACACTGTGGTGTTCTGAGGGGCCAGGTCCCTTAGGTGATTATGCTAAAGAAGTCTGAAGCTTTCTCTATAAAGGTTTTCTCTGGAAATGGTGAAACTCTGAACATAAATCTGTTGAGTGATGAATGCAGTCTGTGTAATGCTAGAATGTGGGAGTAAGAATAGTTTTAACATATGAGTTAACACAGAACTTTTTTTTTTAACAGACGTCTTAGTCTCTTTGGGAACAATTTTCAATATACTGGTGGCAAGAGTGGGGTTTTGCCTCTGTATCATTCCCACTGGCCTCACAAAGGTAGCAATGCAGTGGTACTGGAAATGTATCCCATTGTTAATCATGCAGTACTACCTCTTAAAACAGTGTGCTGCAGTGAGCACCCAGCAGCTGCTGATGAGTGTGGCGCCACATAAGAGTCTTCCATCACCATGAGATGATTTCAGTCGGAGGGCAACCTGCCAGGGCCAGCCGCCCCTAAAGAGAGAATAAATCAGTCGTGTCTTTTAGTATACTAAGCAAAATGGAAGAGTAAAGGTAACTGGCAAGCTGTCTTGAGTGTAGACCCACTATTGCTACATTGGTTTAAATAACTTAAGACATATTATTTACTGAGTAACAATTGGGAGTCCATTTAATCATGTTAGTATAGCATTCAGAATGCCATTCAACGACCCTCAAGGTTAGTTTACAGACTGCTTGGACATCGAACGCTCTCAGCACTTCATCCCACTATGAATCAGTTTAATCATCCCTTCTCAGAATACATCCTTCATGCCAAAAACATACGATCTGTGTCCCCCACCAAATATTATCCAAGTGAGAGAAGAGGTAAAGCAGTTCTAATAGTTACCATATAAAACTAAGCAACTGTGAGGAGAAGGCTACCATGCCAAAAATCTGGGAGTGGAGGGTGGGGAGAGTTCCATGAAAAACTCCCAATCTGCTTTTCTGTTCCCATTAATGCTAACTGCCCCATCTGCCCTTGACTGGATGTAAACAAATCTTCAACATCAACGGGATTAAGGGAAAAGCAGAAACAACAAGAAATACACAAATTAACCCCATCTCATCTCTCCACATGTGATCAGCTATTCAAGATAAATCCAAACAATTTAGCAGATCAAGGATACATATTCCCAACCCTATAAAGATGGAATTGATAGTGGGATCACAAGATTCAGTTCTTACATCTTCCTATAGAAGGACAGAACTAGCAAGAAGGAAAGAGAGAGAACAGCAGCTAGAATATAAGTAGCAGCTAGTTTAATTTGAACCAATATCCATTTGAATAGGAATACTAGAACACAGGAACTGACAAACAGGATCAGAGCAGTGTTCCATCTAGTCCAGTGTCTGACACTAGCAAGTACCAGATGCTTCAGAGGAAAGCAGGGTAATCTGCCCTTCACATAGGTCTCATCCTGGTCTCTAATAGTTAAAAATTGACTTAAGACCTGAAGCATGAGGTTTGATATCCCTTTCAAAATTTTTATTAATTATGATTAAGGCTATGAGTTAGTCATGGGTATTTTTAGTAAAAGTCATGGACAGGTCACGGGCAACAACCAAAAAGTCCCTGTCCAGGACTTTTAAGTGACCTGTCCATGACTTTTACTAAAAATACCCCTAACTAAATCTTACCTGCTATGTGGGGGGATGCTGCTGCTCCTGGGGGTGGGGGGCAGCCCAGGGCCCTGCTGCTGCTGCTGCTCCAGAGGCGGGAGCGGCCGGGGGCCCTGCCGCCGCCACTCTGGGCTGGGGGTGGCCGGGGGACAACCCGTGGCCCCACCACTGCTCCTCTGGGCTGGGGGGCGGCCCATGGCCCCACCACCACTGTTCCAGACCAGGAGTGGCCTGTGGCCCCACCACCGCTGCTGCTCCTCCAGACAGGGGCAGCCTGGGGTGTCGCTGCTGCTCCTGGACCGCCGCTCCGGGGTACCCCCAGGACCAGTTGCCTGGGGCCGCCAGGCCAGCCGCACCAGCTGCTGCAGCAGTCACCAAAGTCCTGGAAAGTCATGGAATCCATGGCTTCCGTGACCTCTCTGAAAGACTCGCAGCCTTAGTTATGATAATTCTAGATATTCTTGACATCCATATAATATCCAATCCCTTTTTGAATCTGGTTAAATACTTTGCTTCAATGATTTCCTGTGGCACCAAGTGCCACAATCTAATAACACATTGTGTGAAAAAGTATTTCCCTTTTATTGGTTTTGAATTTCCCACCTTTTAATTTCATACTCTGTCCCCTTGTCCTTGTGGTAGAAGTTCCTGATCTACTTTCTCTATACCATTCATTATTTTTTATGTTTATCCCCTCTTCTTTGTCTCCTTTCTAAGGTAAACAATACCAGTCTTTTCAATCTCTGCATATGTCAGTTTTTCCCTGGATCATTTTTGTCACTCTTCTCTGAAACCCTCTCCTGATCTGCAATAGCCTTTTGGAGGTGGGGTGACTAATAGTGTGCACGGTATTCTAAAGAGAACACACCATATTTTTATATGAAGGCTTTATAATATTCTTTGCATCATTCACATCACATTCCTTACACCTTGTTCCTTATTCCTGTATCCATAAGATATTACGAATAGTCTTTGTGGTTGTCATAATTCACAAATATTAAGAAAACAAGTCTATCTCTACTTGCAGTTATACAAGTGTGGGTGGGTGAACATATGGAAGTATGTTATATACCAATATGGCCAAGAACCAACTACCAGTTAATGAAAAGTCGTATTTCCCTGCTATATCATCATCAACAAAGTATATTTTACTTGAGAAAAATGATGTTTTTAATGCGTTAATAATACCTCCTTTCATGCTATTTAGCCTTTTACAGTGCTTTTAAATGTATAGCAGACTCACAGATCCATCTATATGGTTCACAGCTATTGTTTTGGATTTGCTTCTCAGGAGAAACTGAAATGGCTCTTTTTCCAACGTACCCAAAAGTGAAATGCAATATCTGACCACCAAGTTTGGTAAATACCACAAAGATTATTTTTTGATCTGGTCCTCAGATTTGCTTTGAATGTGTTCCTGCTCCCTCTGTGTGTGCTTTCTGGGAATATTCTAGTGAACAAATTCACCAGCAGGAATGTTAACTCAAACAACAAAATTTAAGTGCATATTACAAAGTATTCACATAAAGCAAATTTTGAATTCAGAATCCTAAGATTGCCCACTGGAAATCTGTCTGTAAGAGTTCCGCACAGTCGATCAAGAAATTGAAACATGAAATGTGATTTGTGTGTCCAACCAATTACTCAAATTTTGAATATCGCATATGCACATCAAATGGCTCACAAAGACACTAGAAATAAAAAACCATCCCCTATTCCCCACATGAGGGCTGTACAGGAAGGACCGTAGGCAGAGTGGCTTCATGGGAATGTCTGCATAATTACTGTGTGTTACAGGGTGCCTCTACACTGCATCCTTCTTACTACGCTAGCACAGGTATGAATAGCAGAGTAGATGGTGAGGCATGGCTTAAGTAAGTAGAGGAAAGACACACATGAAGGATGTGGGTATGTACCCAAGTACATACCCTCCATAGCTCTCTGCTTCCCCAAACTGTGCTTCCCCGTCTACACTGCTTCACCACTACTGGAGCCTTTCACCACCGCAGTAAAAGACTGTGGCTACCAGGAAAAGCTCCAGCAGGAAAGAGAGGCTCCGGCAGTTCCTTCTGCTGGAGCTCTTCCCTGCCACAGAGAAACAGTCTGGCTGCTCCCCACTGCTGGAGCTTTTTGCAGGGAAGATTCTGCCAGCTGGGAAAGACTCTGACAGAGGGGAGGCAGCAGGGAAAGGTTCATTTGCTACATACCACAGTGTGGATGTACAACTACATGTATTGCCAGTGGCATGTAGTGTAGAAGTAGCCAGAAAAAGGTCATGATGCACCATGATGTCCCACAGAGACTGAAGATGAGGAAACAGAGGAAGAGATGTAGGCTGGAACATCAGCCTTTGGATGGGGCTGCACAAAGCTTTACTCACTCTGAACTAATGGGTGAATAATTCATCCAGTTTTAACTGGCCTGGAAAAAAATATACTTGTTGAACAAATTATGTTCTTTGTGCCAAACTAAGCCCAACAAGGCAAAATTCACATTGATAATCCACATTTATTTCATGAGAAGCAAAACGTTTAATCAGTAGCTAAACAAGGCTGAGGGCTTATGGCAACTGCACATCCCACAAGTTTACATTGAAAATGACTTTCACTGTACGGAATATCATTTACCTTAAAGAATTTTTCCCACCAATTATCCGCTTCTGTCGACGATGCAGTAACCTCAATCCACAAACAGAAGCAAGGGAATCTAAACAGAAAATAAGGTTTAGGCCATAAACGCCACACAGCAACAATATATAAGGTTTGGTAGATACAAAAAAAAGTTTATTTTATTTTGTTTCTTTAGTCAGTAAGGACGTGATTCTGTGCTGAGTACCATCACCATCCAGTGACCCCAGGGGAGTTGTGTGCTCAGGACCTGCCTTGTAGGCTCAACCCTTATATTATTCTCAAAGTTTGTCAGTGAAATCCAATTAAAAAAACAATAATCACATACTCCTACAGCAAAATTTCATTCTGGTATCTTCATGGTGGATTTTGACTCCCACACTGTTCTCTCTCCATACACAGGACTCCCACACAAATATTTTTGACCCACACCTTTTAAAGGTTCTGTCTGGCTGAGAATATTTTCTGAATTATGATCACTAGGCAATGAGCACTATCCCCCATGCCCTAATAGAAAGCTAAACAGGTGTTCAAATCATTATCTGCAGTCTTTTTCAGTTCACAGTGTAAGAATGAGTTACCCTTCTGCATGTGATCCACTAAAAAGAATCTTTTAATAAATATGAAGGTTATAATATGAATAATACACACAAAGAGCTGGAAATCTTTCCTTATTTTTCATATCTGAAGTGATTTAACTATAAGACCAATATTCTGCTCTGCGTTACATCAGCATACATCTGGAGTCACTCCTTTGACTTCTACAAAGTAATTTGAGAGACAGGGTGGGTGAGGTAATCTCTTTTATTAGACCAACTTCTCTTGATGAGAGAAGTTTTTGTGCTTATACAGAGCTCTCCAGGTCTCACTGGATGGGGATGGCACTCAGCACCTTGCAGAATCTTGTCCTTACTGACTAAAGAAACCGTAAGCTCAAAAGCTTGTCTCGCTCACGAACAGAAATAGGTCCAATACACAATAGTACCTTACCCACTTTGTCTCTCTAGTACCCTGGGACTGACATGGCTACAGTCACACTGTATACAACAAAGTAATTACTAATTTACACTGGTGTGAGAGAAGAATTTGGCTCTATATAGGGCTCAGTCCTCAGCTGCAGCCAATCTATGCTTGGCACAGGTGGTGGGAGGGGACACGGGTGGTTGTTCACTCACCTTTATGCCTCCCTGGATCTGGTTTAACACCCAGCGTAACTTAAAGCCCTGGCTGCACCTAACTGCAAAGGTCCCCATGTTGTTAAACTAGAGGATTCCCCTGTGCCATTTAAATTGGCTTTGTGGTTCCTTTGCACTGCCAGAATGACATAAAGAGCAAGCACCTGACCCACAGATTTTAAGGTATAGATTTTTGTTTATAAATATGTACATTTTTCTCCTGTGAGATCAGATTTTTCACTTCCTTCCTTTTCTTTTCTTTTTCTAGCAATCATCATAATATACCTAGTTTTGAATCTATTGCCATAAACCTCACAAAGGTATTTCACTTTTATTACTGTTCCCGGAGGCCTTCTTGCCAAGGTAGTCGCAGATCACGCCAGCATCTTCACTGTGACGGCAGTTGTGTGTTCCAATATCCTGTTTTATGCAGTCTGCCAGGGATCTCTCATTTCCTGTACATTTCACATTATCCACGTGGATTGGTCCTTTCCCTTCCCCAAAATATGCCATAGTCCTTGCTCTAGCTGAGCCTCTGCAAGCAGAACGCCATTGTTTAATTAAAATGTTTTACGCATTGTCCTACATTTGCCTAAATTGAAATATATAGAAGAGGATGTGTGTAGGGTACTAAGGATGAAGACTTTGAGGTTTTATTCCAAGTTCTGTTACTAGTTCACTGCAGAACTTTGGACAAGTCACTTACCTTCTCATTGTCTCTATTAACTTATCTATACACTAGAATAATAACTGACTAACTTTGGAGGATTCATTAGTTAATGTTTGTAAAATGCGTTTGTATCCTTCGCTAAAAAGCTCTATAGAAAGGAAAAGGAAAAGGATTTTTATATTGTAATAGCACGAAATAAAAACCCACGCCACTTTTTTTCCATAATCTGTTTAATCTTTCCCTAAACTCAGCATCTATGTACGCTAAAAATAATGTATTTGTGTTACGATTCTTTCCGACAACTAAACTGGCTAAATAAGGAAGGAGAACCTACAGTTTATTGGGAAATATGCCTTCAAGTATACCATACATTAATGGCAACTATGAACATAAATCAGGGCAGCATGGCACAGAAAATCATTAATAGTTTATACAAAATATAACCTTCAAACTGCAGTACCTTGTACTTTTATTTTAGATGTAAAATAATACAATTAGAGAAAGAGATAAATTTCATTGTTGTAATAATACTTTTGCAAAAAGTAAAGTTCAGAGTTGGATCTTTTCCAGCCACACAAACCACTGGATCTTATTGCTACCATATAACATTGGTTTTACAACTAAGTGGTGAGTCTATCGGCTGAAGAATTCATCACTGTGGCATAATCTAATAGAGAAATTATTTTAATTTATTTACCAGTCAGACTTTGCTTTCCCTCAAGCACATCTAAATTGGATGCATAGCATGTTCATCCATCTCGGCAAAGCTTTAGCATGTCTCATTAATATTGTGTTTATGTGGTAGCCAAGATTATTACACACCTTTTTCTCCCAGCTATCCCACAAGAGCAGGTACTAATGAACACACCAGGACAAGTATGATGGCTCTGATCTTCAGTTGCAGCTGCAGAGCAGACAGGACTGGATATGTGCATGGGGGAGGGTGGGTTAAATACTTTTATGCTCTGCCAGTCCTGGACTGGCTGTACACCAGTCAAGTTCCCCAGTGTAAGTTAGAGCAGTCCCCAAAGTGCTGTAAATTGCACCAGCTGCCAGTGGCCCCACACGGTCAATAAAGTAGCCAGCAAAGCCCAGGTCATGTCCCATACCAATAATTGGTAAGGAGCTGCTATGTTGTCTCTGTGCCACCAGAGGATCATCCTGTAGGTAGCTTATCGATCAATTTAGCCAAGCTTTAATCAAAATATTAGAGACTACAGTGATGGGCATTACAGAAATCCTTAGATTAGATGGAGTTCATCAAATTTATCCTTGATTTCAATGGAGTTACACCAGAGATTAATTTAGCTTCATAAGGGCCCATTTCTGCAAAGTGCTTCAGTAGCAGTTGAGGGCATGCAAAATCTTGAAGTATTGGGTCCTAAATCTGTAATCATCACTAAAAAAACTTGTGTGAAGCCCATTTTGAAATATGAGCTCTTTCGTAGGATGTCTAAATCCTGAACTTGGATGATGAAAACAAAATTTAGGTACATGAGACATACATTTATATGGATAGGATTCAGGCTGAGTATCCATTTGTGGGATTTAAGGCATCTTATTAGGGTTTGAAAGTCTGATACTTACAGATTATGGGCAATACAGTAGCATTTCACTAATGACTGAAAGGCCCATTGTGAATGACTGAATTTTGCAAATTAGCCAGCAAGTGAACAAACAATAAAAAAGCAAGAATAATTCCTCTCACCATCCACTTTGTTCATTTATGTGTTGATTTTTAATTACACTATGAAACATTATCATAAATATTAGTAAATGTTCGGTAGTGTATTGTGTATAAGAGTACAAAGTATTAGTGATCTAAGCCATCCCTGCTGGCTTTGCTGAGAAGTGGGTGAGCACACAAGAACACTCTGTGTGAGTGAGTGAATTACAAGTTTGCAGATTAGTAAAATGCAAGTTAGTGTCATTTTGTTGAAATACAATGTACTGAGTGCTATAGAGCTGTAGGGTGTTGTTATATTATACCATGTGCATATATTTTCAACTAAGGTACGCTACACCTACACAGCAATAAAAAACCCTTGGCATTGAGTCTCAGAGCCTGGGTCAGCTGACTCAGGCTCGGGCTAATAGGCTGTTTAACTGCAGTTCGTAGACACTTGGGCTAGTGCCCTGGCTCTAGGATCTTGCAAGGTGGGAATGTCCCAGAGCTCAGGCTACAGCCTGAGCCGGAACATCTACACCAGAATTATACAGCCCTGCAGCCTGAGCCCAGGAGCCCATGTCAGCTGGCATGAGCCAGCTGCAGGCTTTTAATTGCAGTGTAGACATACCCTTCCCTGAAGCCTACCCTCCGTCCATGGGATTTCAGAGCCTGGGCTCCATAGATTCATAGATTCTAGGACTGGAAAGGACCAGTGTTTAACCACCCTGACAGTTAGGAACTTTTTCCTAATGTCCAACCTAAACCTCCCTTGCTGCAGTTTAAGCCCATTGCTTCTTGTTCTATCCTTAGAGGCTGAGGTGAACAAGTTTTCTCCCACCTCCTGATGACACCCTTTTAGATACCTGAAAACTGCTATCATGTCCCCTCTCAGTCTTCTCTTTTCCAAACTAAACAAACCCAATTCTTTCAGTCTTCCTTCATAGGTCATGTTCTCAAGACCTTTAATCATTCTTGTTGCTCCAATTTCTCCACATCTTTCTTGATATGCGGTGCCCAGAACTGGACACAATACTCCAGTTGAGGCCTAACCAGCACAGAGTAGAGTGGAAGAATGACTTCTCGTGTCTTGCTCACAACACACCTCTTAATGCATCCCAGACTCATGTTTGCTTTTTTTTGCAACAGCATCACACTGTTGACTCATATTTAGCTTGTGGTCCACTATAACCCCTAGATCCCTTTCTGCCGTACTCCTTCCTAGACAATCTCTTCCCATTCTGTATGTGTGAAACTGATTGTTCCTTCCTAAGTGGAGCACTTTGCATTTGTCTTTATTAAACTTCATCCTGTTTACCTCAGACCATTTCTCCAATTTGTCAAGATCATTTTGAATTATGACCCTATCCTCCAAAGCAGTTGCAATCCCTCCCAGTTCGGTATCATCTGCAAACTTAATAAGTGTACTTTCTATGCCAATATCTAAGTCGTTGATGAAGATATTGAACAGAGCCAGTCCCAAAACAGACCCTTGCGGAACCCCACTTGTTATACCTTTCCAGCAGGATTGGGAACCATTAATAACTACTCTCTGAGTACGGTTATCCAGTCAGTTATGCACCCACCTTATAGTAGCCCCATCTAAGTTGTATTTGCCTAGTTTATTGATAAGCCTACCATGCGAGACCCTATCAAATGCCTTACTAAAGTCTAGGTATACCACATCCACCGCTTCTCCCTTATCCACAAGACTCATTATCCTATCAAAGAAAGCTATCAGATTGTTCGACATGATTTGTTCTTTACAAATCCATGCTGGCTATTCCCTATCACCTTACCACCTTCCAAGTGTTTGCAGATGATTTCCTTAATTACTTGCTCCATTATCTTCCCTGGCACAGAAGTTAAACTAACTGGTCTGTAGTTTCCTGGGTTGTTTTTATTTCCCTTTTTATAGACAGGCACTATATTTGCCCATTTCCAGTCTTCTGGAATCTCTCCTGTCTCCCATTATTTTCCAAAGATAATAGCTAGAGGCTCAGATACCTCCTCTATTAGCTCCTTGAGTATGCTAGGATGCATTTCATCAGGCCCTGGGGACTTACAGGCATCTAACTTTTCTAAGTGATTTTTAACTTGTTCTTTTTTTATTTTATCTTCTAAACCTACCCCCTTCCCATTAGCATTCACTATGTTAGGCATTCCTTCAGACTTCTCGGTGAAGACCGAAACAAAGAAGTCATTGAGCATCTCTGCCATTTCCAAGTTTCCTGTTACTGTTTCTCCCGCCTCACTGAGCAGTGGGCCTACCCTGTCCCTTGGTCTTCCTCTTGCTTCTAATGTATTGATAAAAAGTCTTCTTGTTTCCCTTTATTCCTGTAGCTAGTTTGAGCTCATTTTGTGCCCTTTGCTTTCTAATCTTGCCCCTGCATTCCTGTGTTGTTTGCCTATATTTATTCTTTGTAATTTGTCCTAATTTACATTTTTTATGTGACTCCTTTTTATTTTTTAGATCATGCAAGATCTCGTGGTTAAGCCAAGGTGGTCTTTTGCCACATTTTCTATCTTTCCTACCCAGCGGAAAGATGATGCTGAGGAGCCTGGAGTGGACCACAAGGGGGGAAATATAGGTACAGTTACCTGAAATGGTGACAAAAGTATATTCAAGGCTCCTTGTAAAGTCATGAGTTTGCATATCAATAAATTGAAAAAGAAATGCGAGGAAATGTTTATAGCTGAATTCACCAAAATGTATTTTGATTGGCTAATTTTAAGGACTGAGATTGTAGCTGGAGCCCAAACGTCTACACTGCAATTTTTAACCCCACAGCCTGAGCCCTGTGAGCCCGAGTCAGCCGACCCAGGCCAGCCATGGCAGTGCTGCAGGTCTTTTATTGCAGTGTAGACATACCCTAAGGCTACATTTTGAAAAGAGGACATTATTATGTGTTCAAAGGGATAACTGTATGTCCAGTGAGAAGCATGAGTGCATTTGTGCAGACTAACATTTCAAACAGGGATGTTTAATAATACCAAATTAGGCAGAAAAATAAGTAACAGCCCCAGTGTTGGGAGGGAGTAGTACAGATGGAGCTGCACAGGCTCTGCACCAGCTGGGGATTCCATAGTAATGGAAAAATCCCCTTCCACTGGAGAGCAGCACAACATGGCTGGATCAGGGGCCAAGGATCTCTAATGTCCATATAATTTAGACTGGAGAGTGGTGGGTGAAATGTTCCACTCTTTTCAGACTTGAATATGCACATCTATATTCCCTATGTGGATTTTTGACCACACTCTAAAGAGGAGGAATAAAAAGGGAATGCAGAATAAAATAAGTGAATTGCAAAAAAATCTGCAAAAGAATTTAGAGAACAGCTGACAGAGTTGGTAGCACAAAGTCAAGCTGTCCCTAGACATTTTAATTTGTGTGACCTGCACGTACATGCCAGATAATCCAAATCCTCGTTGACTTTGGAAGCATTATAGGACAATCTTTACATAATGGGTTTAGAATGATTTGTTTAACTTGTTAGCCACAAACAATGTGTCTCTTCTTGTTCCAAATCCTTCCCCCACACCTCTCCGAACAATTATATTGATTGCAGACACACACATACAGACACAAGGAACATACAAACTCCCTGATTTCTGTGGGGAGCTGATGTGTCCACATATAGTATCACAAAACAGTGACAAATTCCAGGCTTTTATTGCAAAATCATATCTACTTTGGGGATCTGCCTTTAAGAAAACTTTGTCAAGAGCATCTAGTAAAGTTTAGTGAGGTATTTTCCTACAGTTCCTCAGGGTAAATTGATTTATCTGATTGTGAATTACCACCCTTCATTTCTAAACCCTTCTAGGAATAGTTATTATTTATGGTGTGTCATTGTGCTCATCGTGTTTTATTAAATACTTAAAGTCCACACCCCAAAGAGCTTAAATCTAAATCTCACATGAAACAATACAACATACAAGTCAATAGTTTGTACACAAAAAGATATGGAGGCAAAAGTAGTAGTTTTTAAGGAGAAATATGAAGGAGGAGAGAGTGAGATTATTCATTGGCGCAAAGGTTATAGTTGCCAAAGCATCAGAAGTATCAGTATGAGTAGCCTGTTTCAAGGGAGCTCTTCCACACCGTTTTAGGAAACTTTTCTGCTGCCATGCACTGGTGCAGGCTGCCACATGGGAGTTTATTCAGTGCACTCCACTTCGACACTTGCTTAATCAAAAAAATTGGTTTAAAAGCGACATTTCCCAGGGAACAGACTTAAGTCTAATGATGCTCAACAACAAATAGTACTGCTTAATGGGGAAAGTAATTCCACCCATTGGGAGATCTGGATATTTAATGTTATTTAGGTCTTAGGCATTTCAGTTTTGTGCTAGAACATGCTGTAACAACAGCTTTCAGTCCATCTTCATCAGAAAGTATATATATTAATTACCACTTTCCATTCCAGCTACACATGCTGGGTCACCAGAGCAAGTATCTCACAGTTGCCAGGACAGGCAGCAGAGTTGGCCCCAGAGCCTCAGATGTATTTAGGTGCTTAACTCCCACTGAAATCAGTGGTAGTTTGGCATCTAAATACCTTTGTGGATCTGGGCCTCAATCATTATCTCAGTAGTTCCTCCCAGGTTCATGGCCTTGTACAGTAACGTGATGAGCTCTGCAGGGGCATTACTGTTAAAATGGAGTCATCTGTTAATCGGGATATCCTGTTAACTAGTTCAGAAGGCCCCACTCCTTGCTCTTTTGAGTAGGACACTAATTGTAGTACATTTCTTTAATACATATGTATGATTTTAATTTGATCTTCTATTTTCTGTTTTCATACCCGCTGTCATTTCCTGATTGAAGTAGGTCACCCAGTTAATAGTGTCTGGTGCAGAGCAGAAAAGGAAGGAACAGCCATGTTTGGATACTGAATCAGCTAATAAACACTGTCCCCCTCAATTTCCCTCTTAAGGGTTTAATTTGGAGATAGTGAGTCAGGGATTTTCAAAGGAGCCTAAGAGAGTTAGGCATCCAAATTACACTAATTACAAGTTGCCATTTGGATGTATATTTTCCTGATTTACACACACACACACCCTGTGGAAAATGCACATGTAAATACTAATATATTTTGCACCTGAATATAGTGTTTAAAAAACTGTCCTTTCTATCAATTGTCCTTACTGCTGTGCTCCAGATATCATTAGTAGAGTGACCTCCAGCCTCTGTCTTCAGTCAGAGAGCAATGGCTGAAGGCTGGAATAAACAAAATATGATTAAAAAATTAATGCATTTATATTTAAAGCAAAAAGCAACAAAACACCACACCGGACTGCTGTTGCACTTAGGGTATGTCTACACAGCGGCTGGGAAGGTGCTTTGTGGCATGAGTAGATGGACACACGCTAGTTTCGCTTGAACTAGTGCGCTAAAAATAATGGGGTATAGGCAGTGGCTCAGGCTAACAGCATGAGTACAAGCTCATCCAACCCAGTAGGAACCTAAAATGGCCCAGTACAGAAATATAAAAGGAAAAAAATCTGATCTCTGTTACACCAGTGTAAATCCAGTGTAGACTGGGAGTATAACCACACATTGAAATGAATTACAAAGCTTTTGCTAAAATACATTTTGCTATTAAGATCCCAATACATTAACCAAATATATGATAGGCTTAACCATTAGAAATAAACATTAAAATAAAATATTTTAAACTGTTTCTCATTCATTATCAAGCCATGGTCCCAGCTGAGGGGTCTAGGTGGAATCAATGGGGGCAGAGTTGAGTTACTGCAGAGCACTTCTGAAAATTCTACTGTCTGTGCCTCCAATGGCATCAGCTGTTACTGCAGAACAAAGAGGGAATTCTGAATTCTGCATTAAGCTGGTATGTAAAAGAAACACAGATAAAAAGCGGGGATCTGTACTTCAATATGGTAGACTAGACCCACCAAGCGCATAGATGCACAGTGGTATATATAGATGTTCCACTTAATGAATACCTTACAAGGACAAAAACCTGTCCTCCCATACAGAAAATCTGCATGGAAAAGGTTGAATGGAAGTTTCTGCTACATTACCAAAACTGTACTGAAAAAATATCCTAATCTTCATTTCATATATGTTTATATATTCATAACCCAGTTCTTCCAGAAAAGGGCCCCAAATATCTTAGAATTTTCATCATGCCAATTAACTTGCTCAACAAGCATGAGAGCTTCTAAAACATCTCTCTTCTATCCTTTTCCCCTATCCATAAAATTACTCTACTTGCTAGTCTTTGTCAGACATTAGGTAATGCTTCACAAAAGGTACATATTCTTTCAGTTTTAAACGTGTTTTGATTAGCCACCGTTAATTTTTTTTATTATTTCATAACTGCTTTTCCCATTAGGAGGATGGCTTTCTAATGTTCTTCAGATTGTTTTTCTGCTACTAACATTAATCTACAAGTATGCAAGCTGGCTTAAATACAGATCTTTAAAAGTACTATTAATTGGGGCCTAGACATCTTGCCAACTTAGGTTTTCCAGATTCAACTTCAGAAACAAATCTTAATTAAAAAGGTTATTAATGTTACAAAACAATATTTTGTAAAAATAAAAACATAGTTCCTTGTTAACTGTGGGAGTAAAATATACAGTACAACTATTAATTCATTTGTTTTACTCTCTGTTGCACAAGTCTGCATTTTAAGGAAATCTCCTCTCCCCTGCTGGCCTGAGTCAAAAATATGTATGTAAGATTTAACAGGCTTCACATTTTCCAGGAAAAAAATGTAAAGGCAGACAACCTAAGTTTCCCAGTAGCAGTACTGTAAGTATAAATCACAGTTATGTAAGTGGAAAATAATACCTCAGTATGAACTTTTAATTCCATTGCCATTCTTAATGAAAATTGATGTCAGCGTCAGTATTTAGCTCTTTGCCAACATTTTCCAGAAAAAGATTAGTTTTTGTCTCTAAAAAGCAGCACTCACAGAGCCCAATTTTCAAACTTAGGTGTGTAAATAGAAGATCTTAACCTTGTAACGGGACACTCAAATCAGCACCCAGACTCAAGTCTGAACCAAAGCAAACAAATATATGCAGTGAAATCCTCGGACCTGATTGTTCTCACATATATGGCTGCACATAAGAGCAAAGTCAAGCTTCTGGAGTGTAGCTGTTACCATTTACGGAACAAGCAAGGAAAAGGGAAACCAGTCCTCAGCACAGACTTCCAAGTGTGCTAGCTGACTCTCCAAATTATCAGAATCCCCAGATATCCAAGATTTGTACTCTGCCCCGAGTCCTTCAGCTGATATGTATCCTACTATATTGGGGATGAGTGAGTGGGTTTGGTGTGTCTGTGACAGAAATATGAAAAGCCTGTGCATCTGAGTGGGCTGAGGAAGAAGCAGATTAAATGACTCAGTAGGAAATAATACAAATCTATAAGGTTCTTTAGCTTGGAAGTTATTTGAAAAAACATTCAAAGCAAAGCAGCCTTTTCTGGACAATTTTCAGATCTTATTAGCACTATTATAATATAAGTCTGTCCTTGGCCATCACACCTACCTTGATTCCTAGTGCCCCAACAAGAAATTTCTAATGAGCAGTGCAAGGCTGATTGAGTGGCTTTGTTCACCAGTTGCATGTAAAAGTTACAATTTTTTTTAATTATTTTTTTTTCCTGTTAGCGCTGTTATTTTATTTCAGCAGGCTTATTCAAGTTATTATCATGTACCCTGCAGCCAGGCTTTTTTGTGTAATGATCCCTTCAAATCTCACAAACTAAGCAGGGTCACGGCAGGTCAGTAAATGAACGAAAAACCTCAGTGCTGTTGATTCAGGAGCTAGCACTCTTACCTTTGAGTCAGTACTAAAGCAATACCGATGCCTGGTGGCATTGGGCAGTGTGCTGCTGGAGTTGCTATCTTTTGGACTAGATAGAAAACGAAGTAAGTCATTAAAACCACTTAAGACTTCACAACTATTTGAGGTCATTCGATCACAGCACATAGATATTAATAAAATCATAGTTTATAAAAACTACTTGCAATCAATAAACAATTACATTGAGCTCTTTGCATGAGTAAGATCATTGTCCCTAATAGTCTGGCCAAATTCAAAGCTGGTTTTACTGTCTTGACCATATGTAACTCCTTTGTAGTTTCACTGGGATACGCATTCTGTACTACCTTTCCTTTTTTAATGTGTAGTGTTACACTGAACAGCCTTCTGGAACAGCCTTCCAAGGGGAGTAGTGGGGGCAAAAGACATATCTGGCTTTAAGACTAAGCTTGATAAGTTTATGGAGGGGATGGTATGATGGGATAGCCTAATTTTGGCAATTAATTTAGCAATTGATCTTTGATTATCAGCAGGTAAGTATGCCCAGTGGTCTGTGATGGGATGTTAGATGGGTTGGGATCTGAGTTACTACAGAGAATTCTTTCCTGGGTGCTGGCTGGTGAGTCTTGCCCACATGCTCAGGGTTTAACTGATCACCATATTTGGGATCAGGAAGGAATTTTCCTCCAGGGCAGATTGGCAGAGGCCCTGGAGGTTTTTCGCCTTCCTCTTGCTGGAGGATTCTCTGCAGCTTGAGGTCTTCAAACCACAATTTGAGGGCTTCAATAACTCAGACATAGGTTAGGGGTTTGTTATAGAAGTGGATGGGTGAGATTCCATGGCCTGCATTGTGCAGGAGGTCAGACTAGATGATCATAATGGTCCCTTCTGACCTTAAAGTCTATGATTCTATGAACTTTTAAATATTACCTTTGTTTCACCCCAAACATGGCTACATTTCAGGTGATAGATAAATTATGTCCATGTGCATCGGTTTAAAATCTTTCAAGATTAAAGGTGTGACATAAATTAAGATAATTGTCATTTATCACCAAAACCCATAAACAATAATTACAATACAAATAAAATAAAAAAACCAAAGAATCTCTAAAGTTCACAGATACAGATAATCATTTCTGTATTGGCCATTATCTGTACTAGTCAACTCTAGGCTACACCCCAGGACATTCTTTTAAATGTTAATTTTCTTCTTGTTTCCATTATCTTTCCATTCCTGAAGGATGTGGCAATTCATTTACTTGAACTTCGCTAGTGCTTTAGGAAGACTGGAAACTAAGCTCAGTTATCATCAAAGAAGTAAAGTAAAAATAGTTCAGAGCAGGAAAGAATATTGAACAGATATTTTGAGCCTAACTCTCTTCTCAGTTACATCAGTGCAACTCACAGAAGTTGAGTGTAAATGAGAATTTGGCCTATTGTGCGTATATAATATGAATAGCCACATAAATAAGTAAAAATACAGTATTTATACAGTTGCTTAGCCATCTTGAAATATTTGGTTTTATTAAACAGATTTTTCAATAACTGCTTTTAACCTACACTTCAGTTGTTAGCTGAGCTTAGTAAAGACAATTATGCTTTCGCATTACTACCCATTTCTGAAGAATATTAGCTTGCTTATGAAGAAGTAGTAAAATTGTAGTATGTTTTACTTTTGTATATTTCAAGTATAGCAGAGTAAAAGTATACTACACAGACAAGTATTACCTAGTCAGGTAATACTCAGGTGCACACACTTTGTGCAATCAGATATGGTAATCAGATAACTTGAAGAATAGTTAAAGGATTTTTCTTACTTGTAGCCAAGCTGTCGACAGACCACAGCTGCATCCTTATCAGACCATCCATCATCACAAATTGTGCCCCATTGACCATTGATAAAAATCTCCACACGTCCTTCTTTCTTAGTCTCACCATCCATCAGCCTGATGGGAGGACCTGTTACACAATAAGTTACACAATAGTAGAAACAAAAACTAGTATTTTAGGTCATTTCATCACATTCCAGGGATAGGGGTCAACTGACGCTTATGTTCAACAAGATTTCCACTTTAGTGATATCATCTGTTAAAGTATTCATGTATTTTGTCATGGCAGGGAGCATGAAGCATTTTATACATATTACTACAAATCATGAAGCCACACTGTACTCCTTATGCTTTAAACTGTAGGGTTCATCGGTTTCTTCTATTACATACAAATATGTAGCACAGCTTATAACTTGACTGGAACTTACACAGCCCAGTTCTTTCCCCAACAGTGGAGAACAATCTGTTTGATTCTTGTGTTATGAGGCTACACCTACATGCTACCCATTTGAGCAGACCGTATTCTTCATAGAAGACTTTTACAGGAGGGTTTAGCTAAACCTCACCAATAAATACAATCACTCACACAAGCCACACACCCCCAGTGTGCTCACACTACAGCCCAGCAACAAATGTACTAGCCCATATTACTACGGATTTATTATTTATACAAAGTATTCTCCAGCATCTTGACTAGTATACTCTGAAGTATTAACATCATTAAAAGTAAACTACATTTGTCCAACTAAATAAAGTATATTCTGTTATAGATTTTCTTTAGCTTTTTTTAATGTTTGTTCATTTACTCTCATTCAGAAAATCTGATAATGCAAAATCAGTCTCCCAATCACTGATATGAATCAGTGAGATTTTTACTAATTATGTTCTCTTACCCAAAGGCCAATTGTATATATTATCATTCTAGCTAAGTATTTGGTCTGCAAGTTTCAAAAAACTGTATCATAAAAAGCCCTAAGGGTATAATTCTCATTTACACGAATGCCCTTTTTCAACTCTTGGGCAGTGCAAGGGCCTTAAAGTAGGCATACATTCAATTTGAGGCCCCTTTACTCTGTGTAAACGACAATCAGCTCCTAAATCTTTTGGTAAGTAGTACTTGATATATCTCTAATACTTTACATTAGAGTTCTTTCCAATAATTGGACAAACTTTTATTCCTCCTCACTCTCTCACAAATTAAAGACCTTAGCTAGAAAGCTAGTGAAAATTACTGCCTACCCAAGAGGGAGAGCAAATAATGGGCCAGATTTTGCTCTTAGTAAAACTAGTGTTAATTTGGCATTAGTCATTGGGCTAAATTCACCCAGAGTTATCTTATTAAAAGCGAAAAAGCTTTAAAACTGAATTATTTTTAACATGAAAATGTTTTTCACTTCAATTTTTTTTATTATTTACAGTTTACCATATATTTACTTTTTGCAATTAACTCAGGCTGCGCAATTTCTTAGTTTCTAGTCAGTTACATTGTCTGGGTCTTATACACTAGCAAACCTTTTTGTTGTTGTTATTGGTTCCTCACCACTCTTTGGGAAACATTCGAATCCATAACCCAAACTTGTTAAGAGTAATAAAAAAATGAATTACAAATTAACATCTGCAGAGCATTATTTATTTTTTTAACAAAAATGTGGTTTGTGTCTTAAACCAGTTGACTGTCTCCCTTTAATGTTTATATTTAAAAATACTCTTTCTTATACTCTTCCTCCACTGAATTCCTCTTTACAGGAAATATTTAATACTTTCTCCAGTGTTAGGAAACAAATAGTAACAATATAACCTTTGTCTTCTGTCCAACCAGAAACATTACAGCAAATCTCAGTCTCATCTTTATTCTTCTGTTGTAATGAAGTGCTATTCTGGAAGATTCTAGGGTGAATTATACTCATATTACCCAGATAGGGACAGAAGATTTTAGCAATAATATATATTTATTTTACTGTTACCTCATCTTGTTATATTTTAGCAAATAAGTCTAGATGTGTGGAATTAATATGACTTTCAAGTGAACTGGTGGGGATAAGAGAATGTTACCCTATGATTTATTTAACTGAACTGAATCTTGTTCAGCTAGGATTATGATGTATAGTCTCTCAAATGTAGCAGCATAGTTTGCATCTATGCAGACAGCCGCCATTATTTGAATGCCTGTTATTTGGGGGATGAGAGGGTTTATTTCTAGCAAACATACGGTAGCGATCTCACCATACGTAATCATTGGTTGTATGATCACAATAATAATAATAATAATAAATAATTTGTGGAGTTTGGGGAGCAGGAGGTTTTGAAGGGAAGAGAAGAAAGAAGAGAAAAGAAAAAGACTGAAGATGTGAAAAATGTAGTAAAATATTGTATTATTGCAAGCTGGGATAGCACTTTAAAGCAGTAAATCCATGTTTTAGTTTCATAAGGCAAACTTTAAGGCTGCGATTTTCAAAGGGAGTTAGGCACCCAAATCCCTTTAAAATTCACTGGGAGCTGGAGACCTTACTTCCTTAAGTTCCTTTGAAAATCCAAGACTCAACAACTACTACACTATACTTGGGTAAACTTTTAAAAATATGAGCAACGATTTTACAACTTGCGGAGTACTAAGTGAAAGTCAATGTACCATCTGGAGGGCTCACTGGGACTAAAACCCCATCCAGGCACAGATTTAGGTTTCATTGGCTCTGGATTCACTGCATTACAGATTAATATTGTTTCCTTATACCATGTATATTGATGTTCCAATATGCAACCTTAACAGCTCCATGTGCTCTTCAAGGGGAGAGCTTTCTCTCTCCCTTCACATACGCCTATCTCTGACTGATTGACAGCCTAACTATGTACAGGCAGCAGAATAAGTGGGGATCAAATTTGTAGCATCTTTAAAGATGCTTGAATCTGCTTGAATCTGTACACAGAGGAATGCTGACATTCATTAGTTACAAAGAATGCCTTACCCAGTGAGAATCTATGGCTGTCATTATCTGGGTGACAGATTATTCTGACATCCTCCTGATGGCTGCAGTCATGCTTTCCCCACTCTCTCTTTGAGCATTGAAGGATGGTTGATTCTTTTCCTGAGCAGCTGACATCATCCAACCAGATAGGCCTAGTACTCTCTTCTGAGTAGCTTTCTGCTGCACTTTTTCCATACCTGTGTAACAAATATGTATGCATAATTTATGAGCAATACTGCACTGGGGATATGATACTTCAGCACCAAAGAGGAAATAATTCTTTGTGAGTGCATAAAACCAACTGCTCTCAAGCACAAAGAGAATAGGCAAATTTAGCTCTGGCAAAAGAAAGTTCAGCTTCCATTAAAGTCAATGGGAGTTATGTATGCCTTTTCCAGGGTAAATCAGGGCTCAATGTCTTCTTAAAGAATGACTGTCACATTAAAACAAACTTGAAAAACATTATCTTTATGGCCCTCATTCATCAAAGCACTTGAGCATTGATTTTGGGACTTCAGCATGTTCTTAAAATTAAGCATGTGCTCAAGAGTCTTCCTGAATTGAGGCCTTACTGACATTATATTCTGTGTTCCCTTTTCTGTCATTGTTTATTATCAAGCTCTCTTTTCTAATTCCCTTTATCTCCTGCCTGATTTATTTGGAGATGCCACAATCCTGGAAGTACTATAGCAGAATTACTTTCTATTGTATCATGAATAATGGATTCTGACTTCAGAGAGTGAATAAATGAAGCAAGAGAAAGGCAATGTACATAGTAAAAGAAATTCCATTTGCTCATAGTTATCTCTGTAACCAGACACAATAGGAAAGGTGATGCAGAGTAAATATATGACATCGGAATGGGAGTTTTGTAAAAGATGCATTTTAAAAAATAGTTTTCCAGAGCATGGCTGTTAATTTTTTTGAGCTAGATATAGAAATACCTATACCATGGGTAAGCCTCAGTGATTTTAATGGGAGTTCCATGGGCAAAAGATTGGCAGAATCAGACTTTTGGTTTAGCATGGTGAAGCAGCTTCTCTTTCCAAAATGTGTGTGTTTGGCCTCAGCCAGCAAGTAGGATGATAGAAAGGAACTCGGTGCATATCTAGGGACTTCTCCATCTCAGACTGAAGTGAGACAAAAGTTTCTGATCTTTCTGTTAAGAGGTCACAGATGTCTAAAAGAGACTGGAGGAAGTGGGGATGGAGTTCAATGGATTTCAGCTCAGCTCTTTGCACATAGCACATATTATTTCAAAAATTCAGAGGCCCAATTCTCCTCTTCCAGGGTAAAAGTGATTCTCACTGAGATTGAGAATGGGAGTTTTTGGTATCCTGCAGAGAAGAATCAGGGTCCATGAGTGCAATGTGTCTCCATGAAACACATCTGCTGTAGGTCACTGTTTATAACTTCAGTAGTATGAAGTTATGGCTGAGCTATGAAATTCTTTTAATCTCGAGGAATTTTCCTCATAGCCCATCCTGAAAATAACCATTAAGAATTCTCCCAAAAGTCCTGACCAAAGCCCAGTGAAGGCAATAAGAGTCTTTCCCTTGATTTCTTCCTCTACTCATTTGATAGCATAAACCAGGGGTAGGCAACCTCTGGCACGCGTGTCAAAGGCGGTATGTGAGCTGATTTTCAATGGTACTCACACTGCCCGGGTCCTGGCCACCAGTCCGGGGGGCTCTGCATTTTAATTTAATTTAAATGAAGCTTCTTAAACATTTTAAAAACCTTATTTACTTTACATATAACAATAGCTTAGTTATATATGATAGACTTATAGAAAGAGACCTTCTAAAAATGTTAAAATGTATTACTGGCACACGAAACCTTAAATCAGAGTGAATAAATGAAGACTCAGCACACCACTTCTGAAAGGTTGCCAACCCCGGCATAAACAGATCAAACTGGCTCAGAGCAGCACTGTGTAATGTTCTTCCAAATCTGAGAACAACCAGCTTCATAAATCATTTAGTAAATTACTTTCTGGTTTTTGTTCAGTGTTCTGTTTCTTATTGCAGTGCGGTATACAAAGTTTTTCACAATACAAAACTGATGCTTGTGCGAATATTAGGTAAAAAAGGCAACACAGCACATTTCATAGTTTGCAGAGTACAGACAGTATTTTGCAAAGTTTTATCACCACTGCTAAACCAAGCGTTTAATTGTCTTATATAAAAGGATCTTACTTAAATCCCAGCTGCCGACAGACCACTTGTGTATTCAGCTCAGTCCACCCGTCATCACAGACTGTGCCCCACTGCCTGCTGTAATGTACCTCCAGACGTCCTTCATGACTGCCTTTCCCACCTGCTAGTC
Organism: Mauremys mutica; assembly: GCF_020497125.1. Lineage (NCBI taxonomy): Eukaryota > Metazoa > Chordata > Testudines > Geoemydidae > Mauremys > Mauremys mutica. The sequence continues at coordinate 43,139,472 of NC_059076.1, forward strand.
TTATTGCACCATCTGTGGCATTAGCAAGTAAGAAAAAGCAAGAATCAGTTCTGCTTAAGATGCAATTATCTTGTCATTCCCCAGGAAAAGTAAAAACTAAATTTACGGTATTGGGTCAGACCAAGGGGGTACCATGTCTGGCAATAATGTTTGAACAGAAGGTGAAAAAAAAATCATGTACCTGTCAGCTGTGCAGTGCTTTATATGTAGCAATTGTTCAAGTGCAATGGAAAAAATGTTAAATCATTGATCCTCCCAAATTTTACTCACATGACTAGTTTGCAGGATTGGGCTTTAACTGTGCAATGTCAACATATACAGTTTATCTGTGGCTCTCCACATTCCTTTGTATATTCTCTTTATTTCCAAATTAAGAGCCATATACCATGGCTGCCATTAAAAAGTCAACATTCACTTACTTCCACTACACAGTGGGAGCTGAGATACCACTTACCGAAAAATACTACAGTATTTCATATACCACGGGAGAATGACTGTTGATAAATGCTGACCTTTTGATGGTGACCAAATGACACCTTCACTCCACATTGAAATATCTATTGTTGTTGTGGGAGAAGTGTTACAAAATGAGAGTAGCATATGGCTGTAAATTTATATGAGCCAAATTATGCTCCTGATTTGCATGTATGGATGACCCACAGTACATGGATCTTGCCCCTTCTGCATAGAAGGGAGATTGGTTATTCAACTGGTTACTGAGATGTAAAGGCATCTTGCTGAATAGCAAGACCTTCTGTAGTTGCAAGTTTCACACATGCTTACAGTTGGTCCTGCAGGACAGGGCTGGCAGATTTTACTACTGCCTGTTGCTTGGCTTGAGTGCAATCAACAATTCTAAAACATATCACTTTTCCAAATCTCTCGATCCTGGGTCTGTAATTAATCATCAATATGCTAATTGCTCAGTAGACTACCTGTAAGAGGTGTGCAGGAAACTCCTGCATCTTCTTTGTGGCCACAGTTGTGTTCTCGCCAGGAGCTCTTTGGACACTGTTCTATGGACAGCTCATTCCCTGTACAACGTACTTCGTCCAGCAGCACTGGGCCTGAGCCTTCTCCAAAGTAAGCATGGCTCCATGCCTTGGCTACTCCCCTGTCCAAACATAATAAAGAAAGACTCAAGAATCACAAGCCATCAGAAAGAGTCTTTAACTTGGTGGTAGTGGCTGAAATGTTGGATACCCTCTGATCAGCGTAATTAACAGCAGCAAATTTTCAAGTAGCAAGTTAGGATTCACAAGAATAGTTATCTGGCTAGTCCCTGGCATTACTTTTTTAATTTCACAATTAATCACAATTAATTTTTTAATCGCTTGACATACACATATAACAACAACAATAATGCTACATACTTCTATAGTGACTTTCACCTTATCTCAAAGCACATTAATTAAACCTAACTCCTGACCCTCCATAAAAACAAACCTGACATGAAGTAGGTAAGCTTAATTATCCACGTATTACAGATGGGGAAACTGTGGGACAGAAGGTCTTGACAAGTTTATACAGCAAATCAGTGACAGAACTGAGAATGCAGTTTTCCTACCTCTAGTCCTGTACTACTTTCACTACCAGAATTTATCTCCTTTTTCTACATAATGCTTCTTCAATACAAAAAACCTACAGGAATTCAAAATGTGCTCTTATATTAAGCATCATAAAAGACATTCTGTATTTTAACACTCAGTGATCTCAGGACTTTTCCATCTCTACTTGCCAGTATCCTATTCATCTATATATGAATATTAATTATCTTAATAGTTTGGTTTCTCTCTATACAGTGGTACCGCTGTCTACATTTCCTTTCTAATTTTAATGAGCAGTGATTTTCTGATATTCTATTATTAGGGGACTGGGTGGATCTGTGGACAGTTCAGAGAAACTGCTGGCTTTGGGGTTTATGTACCTAAAGGATTACTTAAAATAAATAGTTGTATAACAATTTTTATTATTTATTTATTTGTACATGGGAAGTGTACTACTTAACTAATTTGCTTTGAGGGAGTAAGCCACTCTCAGCCATATATTCTTAACTAACAACCACCATCTTTTTGGAAGCAGGGAAGGTTGTGTGTGTTCTTAACTTGGGCAGTACTTGAAGATTTTGATCTTAGATTTAAATATCTTTAAAACAAATATTCAGGTGCTTTACTGTGACATTGAGGTAAGGGAGACAGGGGTGTGGGTGGGTGTTTGTATGCGTGCGCATGCGTTCAAATCCATTTAATGCTTTGTTCATCCACCCTGTCATATGTATCACTGTGTGCACTGCAAGCAAAGACAATGGGCATATCTAGACTAGGAAAAATGGTCATGATTTAAAATATGTTGGTAACTAATTAGCACCATTTTAAACATAACTTTGCACCTTATCTAGAGAGGGCAGATAATGTTTCAAAACATGAAAACACTTGTTTATGGTCAGCTTGTTAGCTGAGGGACCAAGGCTTCTGGGAGCTACTCTTCTTGTCCTCTCCCCTGGGTGAATACCTCCAGCTTCCCCTGTGGGCACAGAGGGCAGCAGGGTGTGTGGGGGGGTCAGGGTCTTAACATTCAATGGAGTTGCACTAGGGAATAATTTGACTGAGTAGGATAAGGTAGGCGGTAACAGTTTCACAAGTGTCTAGGTGACTTGAGATCTTAAAGTTGCATTTTCAAAAGTGAAAGTCATTGGGATTTAGGCTCCTAAGTAACTTTTAAAACTGGGACTTAAATTTCTAGGTCACTTAGACCCAGATTTTTAAAGGTATGTGGTCCTAACTGATTTAGGAGTTTACATTTCATTTTCAAAAATGATTTAGGCACTTATAAGCCTAAATTCCATTGACTGTCAATGGGATTTTGGCTCCTAAGTGCCTAAGTCTCTTTTGAAAATGAGAATTAATCTAAATCAGTTAGGTATTTCAACACTGACCACAGCAATACCAACATACTTTTAAAAATCTGGCCCTTAGACACTTTGGCATATGTTACCCACATCCATCGCAGTAGCTTTAAATGAAAATTTTATTGCACTCTAATGTTATCTAGTGTTTAAAATGTAGCTTTTTAGTATCAGAGCTACAGTAGAAAGAAATAAAACGTCTGCAACAAAATGTTACATGATACTTTGTGTACTTCCAAGAGTATATACATAAGGAGTAGGGTTTTAAAAAAAAAACAAAAATTGCATGTTGTGATCACTTTGGCCTCATTCTAAGTCTCCACAGCTTTTGTTATGGTTTGTATTATTTTAACATTGCAATCACATCATTTTTGGCATCTTACAAGCCTAAGAACTTGTCTATGTGCAAAAGTTGTACCACTTGAACTATACTGGTAGAGTTAAAGGGCTTGGCTACACTTACAAATTTGCAGCGCTGCAGCAGGGTGTGAAAACACACCCTCTGCAGCGCTGCAAATTGCGGCGCTACAAAGCGCCAGTGTAGTCAAAGCCCCAGCGCTGGGAGCCGCGCTCCCAGCGCTGTCCGTTATTCCCCACAGGGAAGTGGAGTACGGACAGCGCTGGGAGAGTTTTCTCCCAGCGCTGGTGCTTTGATTACACTTAGCGCTTCAAAGCGCTGCCGCGGCAGCGCTTTGAAATGCAAGTATAGCCAAAGCCAAAGTGACACAACCCAGCAGTATGGATACTGTTATAAAAGTATTTATACCATTATAGTTATTCCCATATGGGAAGGGAAATAAAATAAACTAAACTGGATAAGGCATCCTTATGCAATTATCACTGTATCCACATCTGGGGTTGTACGGATATAACTATTCTGATAAAAAAAATCACACACTGAAATACAGTAGTTATGCTGATACAAAAACAGTGTGTGGGCCGGGCCTTCAATACCCAGAACTCAGATAGCCTGATCTCTATAAAGAGTAAGGATAATTAATCCCATTCACCTGCATGCACAAGGATGTCTTAGAGGAATGGGTGGGGGGGGATCTAGCAAATCCACTTTATTTTAATAATCTGATACTAAATACTTTGCTAAAAATGTTCTTGTATCCAAGTATTACAAGACACAGCATATAATTTGTAAAATAAAAATAAAAGCTACATTTATTTGTATCCCAATCTTGCAGTCCATACTGCAGCAAAACTTTTATCCATACTAAATTATTATACAGCTTTATGCCTCTTCTTCCCAACTACATCCTCTGAGGGGTGCTCAGAACTTTTGAAAATTGGGATACTTATTTAGGCGCCCACTGTTTAAAATCTAGGCCTTCCCCACCTAGTTTCTTGCAAGTGCTGCGACATCTTGGATTTGTGCTTTTTTTTCAGCATCCCTTGTTTCAACATTTTTCCACCTTCATTTCTTTTCCCCCTCCCTCGGTGTTGAGGGGTCTCCCTTATCTTTCTCCATTCTGTTGATAACCTTTTAATATCCCATCCTAAAGCCCATGAATCATAATGATCCTCCCTCTGACTGAAAGCTGGATGGAATTCCTTCTAAATATTACTGCTGTTAATTTGAATGGAGAAGTGAGTATTGGGCCTCCCTAGAAAAGCATCACAGGGCAGCCACTTTAGGAACCATTGAGATCTGGTCCTCCAGCAACTAGAAGGGCTAGGGATGAGCAACAGCCAATCAAGGCCCAACAGGCCATAATAAAAGGAGTTGTTTGCTGCAATTGGTGGAGTGAGTATTCTTTAGTCTATAGCCAAAGAAACCAGGCTGGGCTAAGGCCCTTTGCTGCCACAACTGGTGGCAGGAGTTCAGTAGCAACAATGCTGATTCAATTCTAGAGAAGGGATTAAGCCCCAGTAGGGTAAGAACCTATTTCATTTATAATTCGCTTGGAAGGGCAAGGAACTTCTTCCAATTGAGTTGTTGTACCCTGGTTGGGGTTTGGATAGTGTGACCCAGCTAGAGGGCTCAGCCACAGAAGATCTGCTGAGGTAGGCTGACAGCCTGCATAGCAACTATAACCCACAAAAGTGTGTGTCTCATTTTGTGAGAGATGCTTTACTTAGACATTATTGTCCTTTTTCTCTGACCTTGCACACTTCACCACATGCATTAGGAACTTTGATCTCTAACAACAGATATCTTGCTCTAATATCTTGCCCTGGGAAGTGGTACTCAAACCAAGTTTGGAAAATACTAATTTAACATGTACCTAACACGTTTCATTTTCCCAGACCTTTGCCAATAGTAATAACCTATCTCAGAGGGATGAGGTGAGGATTAAAGTAATGTCCCCTTGTCACAGAAGGGGCAGAGAGCTCAATGGCCTACCCAAAGTCACAGAAAGAGTCAGTGTCATAGTCCAGCTTAAAGAACTCAGGAATTTCTGGCTCCTAAGCAACCACTCAAAGCTCTTGACCACACTTCCCTAAGCTAGTACTTCTCTCTTTTATGCCCTCTCTTGGGAAATGCACTCATTTGAACCTGTGCTGTGTGTTATCACAGAAGATGCCACTGTTATGTAGCACAATAGCCAACTCTCATGACTTTACTGCAAATCTCATGGTATCTTGTATTTTTTCTTAAAGCTCCAGCTCACGGAATCATGTAAATAATGAGAATCTCTGCTTTTTTCTTTTTGAAGGAATTCTCTAGCCCTCTAGGCTGTGGGAAAACTTGAAAACATTAAGCCTTTAGGCTTCAAAATAGGAAGGCAAATAAAGACAATCACATCTATTATTCTTAAAAATCTCATGATTGTAGGATGTGACTCATGACTTTTCAATGCTTGTATTAGGTAGAGAAGTAGCCAGTTCAACCAGACCTGTTCTGTTTGTTATACTTCATAAAGTGCTGTTTTATTAAGTGATACAAATTTGGGTTAGGTACTATATATTATGAATCAGTAGTATGTTATATTGCAGGGGTGAGCAACCTTTGGCACATGGCTCGCCAGGGTAAGCACCCTGGCGGGTCGGGCCAGTTTGTTTACCTGTCGTGTCCACAGGTTCGGCTGATCGCGGCTCCTACTGGTCGCGGTTCGCCGACCCAGGCCAACAAGGGTGGCGGGAAGCAGCGCGGGCTGAGGGATGTGCTGGCCACCACTTCCCGCCGCCCCCATTAGCCTGGAGCAGCAAACCACAGCCAGTGGGAGCCACGATCAGCCGAACCTGCGGACACAGCAGGTAAACAAACTGGCCCGGCCCACCAAAGGTTGCCGACCCCTGTTATATTGTGTGCTGTAAAATGCAAAAATACACTCAGACCAATTTTTCAAGACGAGGTGGCTAATCCATATTTAAACCATTAAATAACAGTTGCCCAATCTTCAAAGATGCTGAATGCCTTTACTTCCCATTGATTTTGAGGAGCTTTGTGGGTGCTCAGCACTTCTTGATATCAGGCTACATTTATATACATGGCTAAATATGGACTTAGGAACCTACTTTTAGGGCATTCGTTTTTGAAAATCTTGGCTTCTATATATTACTTTTTCAAGAAATATATTACTTGTGCTCCCTGCATATTGGCAGACAATCCTTACTGCTAGTGTGAAAGCACTATTTTGTACAACAGTAAGACTGGCCTACTGGTAGACTTTTAGAGGGCATTATTTTAACACAACCAAAAGCTCACTACTGCATAAGCACATCTTCTTCCAGAGTCCAAATACAATGCTTTACTAATAGTAAAGCTGTCATAGGTTCTCCTTGGAAACTCAGATATTTGTAAACATCAATCTCTGAGCTAACTATAACCCCTATGCCACTACTTAGTGTATATCCAGTAAGGTGTGAATCTTTGGTACAACTCTTATTAGTATTAGAGAGCATCTTCCAGAGACAGTACTTCAAAGAATGATGGTAGCATGGCAGGGTGGGGACAGTGGTGTGATACATTACAGAATCATGTATTAAGATTGTATGCATGGGAACCAGTCAGTATAGAAAATTACATATATTTAATAAGGTAAGAAACTCTGCAATTCCATTATCAAGAATCAAAAAAATAGTTTCCTTGCTGTGGAAATACGTTCATCCAGAAGACTTCACAAAATGACAGGGTAAGAAAATTAGATTTGTGCTTAATTCCCCTCCTGCCACCTTTGCAATTTTAACATGATATAAAATCTCATCTCTTGCCTTTCCCAGAAGCCTTGTTAACATCTTGCTTTCATCTCCCAGGCAGCTTCACCAATATTAAAAGGTCTTCAACCTTTCTTTTAAAAAATTAAATTAGGAGTTAAATTGTAGATGATATTTCAGTTTTAATGAACGGTCCTTGCTTTGCAATTATAAAAGGAAGGCAAGTTATAGAGGCCAGAAGGAGAGCAGCCCCAGACTCTCACAGGTCCTAACTGCTAGGCTGGGATAACTGTGATAAATTATCTGACTTCAGTTTATGGAGTAACATTTGCATAGCATGCTAACCACACGTAATAAAAAAGCCTCTTCCAGTATCTCCTGCTTCTTGTAGGTCTCATTACACAGCAGACGGAGACTACGGTATGCAAAAGAGAGAAATTTACCATCTGCTAAGAGGCCTGCAGAAATCAGGGAGATAATGTTTCAACTCCTGACCATGAAAACAAAGTATATTATACTCTATTGAGACTCTAGATTTCCAATGCATCAGAGACCACAAATCCCACTGAAATAACAAATTGGTGTTTATCAAAAAGTAAATGGGGAAACCAAATAATGAAATAAATGAGCAGTAGTTTCTGCTTATCACCAGAAGATTAATCCTCTGAGGTTTTATATTCTAGTAATGCTAAAGCAAAGCTGAAAGAGCATGGGACACTATTGCCGAGAGGGTTTATTGTACACTTTGTAGCACATTTCCATTTGGATTACCTGTAGGCAAATGTGGATGTTTGCCCTGTTTTGTAATTGCTGTGCCTGCCACTGTTGGTAGAATTTCAGTCCAGGGATAAAGAGCACACCTGTCAAGACACTTTGCTTCTTTGGGTACATCTACGCTATATCTGGGAGCATGCTTCCCAGCTTGGGTAAACAGTCCACATGCTAGCTCTTCTCAAAATAGCAATGCAGCTCAGGCTAGTTGCCTGAATACGTACTCAGGGATCCAGGCAGGTTTGGTCTCAGGCAGCTAGTCTGAGCCGCTGACCATGCTCTCCTTGGCTTACCCTGCTATTTTTAGTGCACTAGCTTGAGCAGAGCTAGCATGAGTCTGTCTCCCCAAGCTGGGGGAACACTTCCCTAGATGTAGCCTTTGAGCTCATGTAAAACTGTAAACTTTTTTTTTTCAAAAAGTCTAAGCACCATCCAAACACACATGCTCCTATTAATCCACTTTTACTCAGAAAACAAAAGGAAATCAAGTCCATCTCAGAAATAAAATCTATAGAAATTAACCAAAAGCAAACACATGTTCTAATGTAATCCTGCCAGGCACAATAGTGATACTGCAAGTAGCCTTTCCCAATGACACTATATTAAATGCAATTCACTAGCTTTTGATAATAGCCCAGTAACATTTGAGCAACAATAGAAAAGCTCATGAGGAAATGAATAATTCTGTATTCAGAGCACAATTTGAATGGTATGCACTAAGTAAGGCCTGGGGCCACAAACTGAATGAGCAGGATACAAAGAAATATTGAATAGCTACCCATTCAGTGAGCACCATCCATTCTGTCCACTGAATCAGATAGGGGTCCTGTGGGAAAAAATAGTGTGATGGAGTAATTAAAGACTGTATCCTAATCCACATGCACAATTAGGTTAAATCAAGGTTACACAGGCAACCTAAATTCTGATATTTCCTAACTTTTGAGTGCTTCACTTTGCCACCTTAATGTTCTTTAATGTAGCTTTAGTATGTAATTTCCTAGGTTTAAAAAAAATTCAGGCTTTTTTAAAATGTGGAACTTATTGATTCTCATAGGAGTGATTAGCAGGATTAGACCTCTTAGAACCACCACCCACCCATCTGATAGGCATTAGTAGGTTGTCATTCTCTATGTGGGCCAGCCACTAGAGGGAGATGAGACACATATTTTACTTACAGGTTTCACAGGTATTTGCTGACAGGAGACTTAGAAATCCTGGGTTCTATTCCAGGTTTCTGAAGCCACTGTATTCTAGTGACCATTGACCTATGCCTCTGGCCCCTGCAGTCTGTGTTCCAGTCCTACTCTCCTTCCAGCACAGCTCTCCTCAGCTCCTCATTCTAGCCTGTCTCATCACCATTCCCCCATAGTTCCACATCCCAGTCTTTCCCCACCCTTCTGTTTTGTCCCAGTCTTCCACCACCATCCCTCCAGCTTCTTATCTCAATCCCTCCACCCTGTTTTCCCCCAGGTTGAGCTCCTCATCCCTTTGCATTCTAATCAGGTAGCTTTCTCCCTCTCTCCCTCACTGGTTGGGGATCAGCAGAGAGAAGACAGTCTCACTGCTCTCAGTTCATGTGCCCGGTGCCACAGTCATCCCTGACTACCAGAAAGAACAACTGCAGAAAAAGTACTGCTCAACCTCTACATCCATGGGATGTACCATTCTCAATGCAGACAGCATCTTCAGAGATTTTAGCTGCCAGATGTTAACGAGTCTCTAGCGAACATGTGCAAACTGACACATTCCAGAGGCTCATAACTAGGCCAAATTTGGGCAGATTTTCACAGGGATAGCAAAAGGCAGGGCAGCACCCAGGCCAAAATTAAAGTTCCTGCTCCAAAGTAAAGAGGGCTAGGCCTTTAATTAAATGGTTGTACAATTTTTTTTAACATGAGTGAAACATTTTTTTCTTAACCTCATGACTGGAAATGACTGAACAGTTTTTGATCAAATTTTCTGAAAAAAATCTTCACCCCGAAACAGCCCCCCATCATGGAAAACTTCAGTTCAAACTGCTAAAGTTTGGTTAAGTTATAAGCAACTGAAAACAGGGTATTATGATGGAAAGTGTCAGGCCTCTTTAACTACAGGCATTGGTAAATGTGCCGTCTATAATTTTGGTGGCTTCACAATATAAGTGCAATTTTTAAATGTTCTTCTTTTGAAAGCATTGTGTATTGTTTCTTAGCTTTCCTTCTTTGTTAGGAGCAAAATGTATTTAGAAAAACTAACCCAAGGCCAAGCTGCCTACAGACAACTTCAGCATCTGCATCATCCCACTGGTCATCACAGACAGTCCCCCATTGGCCAGTGTGGTAGACTTCCACTCTTCCTTCATGAGCATTGCTCCCACCAGCCAGACGGATTGGAATAAAGGCTACAGTTAAACAAAAAACAGAGGAAAAAGTCATTTATTTCCCAAAATGATATTCAAAGCTATACACAAATGGAGAGCACTCCGCTTTCCTTGGCTTTGGTCAAGTATTATGCAATTTCTTAACTAGATGAAAATCCTGAAACTGAACTGGTTAGAGAAGCCTAAGAGCTTGCAGAATTTTAGGGCTATAGGGACAAATGCTGCTCTCAGTGAAGAGGGTGGGGAGGGGGAATGGCACCAATGTATGTGAAGGCAGCATTTACTCCACAGAGTCTAGATCCTGGCTCCCCGAAGTCAATGGCAAAATGCCCACTGATTTGCAGTGGGACCAGGATTTCACCCAGAATGTCTTCTGGCACTGATCCCAGTCTGTACCATAGTCAGTCAATGAAAAGTCATTCTTTCTGGATTATTTTAATTGAGGAGGGCTTTCCCCCTAACCTCTCCCTGCAGTGAGTCTTCCTTGTTGCTTAAATTGGGGGCACAAGGTTCCCTCCATCTGTGACTCCTGCACAGTTTTCCTTTCAACAGCTTCATATCTGAGCATGAAACTAAAATGATGGAAATGATACACAGTTATATAATGCACTTGAACTATTTTGATGTAACTTTTTAAAAGATTATATCAGTATCAAATGTCTGGATGACTAAAGTGTGACTCAGTTCAGTTTACACTCTCCAGCAAATTAACTTTACCCTGTTATCTTTCCATTTATTTGCCTGCTGAAAGTGAGCATTTTGGAATTTCTGAAGACCCCTCTGAACATTTCACCAGCCATGAAAGCTGATGATTTTTTCTGATGAAGCTTGCGTAGAAAGGCTAGTGGTGGCAAGAATCTGCAAAAAACACAAGCAACTTCAAATAACTTTACCTAATTAACTTCAACCCTAGACTATGAACTATAAATCAATCTTCTTCTAGCACTCTTAAAACAGACAAAGCTAGTTTATTCCACTATGTCTAAATGAGCCCTCTAAGCAAAACAAAGAGGCTTTCTGTTGAAATTTCAACTTCCTTTGAATGGAAGGGGAAACTTGGTGAATTAGGTAGTGTGACTTTAAAAATGTGTATTTTTAATTTCTTCATGTATTATCAACCTCATAAAATTGAAAGCTTACTTGCCCTGGAAATAATATGTAGGAAACTTCACTCTCAGTTGCATGAGCTTTAAACTTCACAACAAAGGATTCAATCCAGCACTGACATCAGTGGAGTTATATCTGCATCAGGAATGCAGAATAAGGGCCAAAGTGTGAATATTTGTCAAAAACAGTGAGATTGTAAATACACTGTAATGACTTTTCTAAATCTGTTCATGCATACATAAAACATCAGTATTTTAATGCACCTCCACAGTGTGTGGGGGGGGAGGGGAGGATGGAAGAATCTACAAAACAAACTAGCTACTTGTATAGTCTTTCTCTCTGTTTTGTGCAAATAATAAGGGTCAAATGTTTGAATTCTGGTTGACCTATTTGTGCTAGCAATTCTTTGCTAATGCATTCACTGTCACTTGGACACTGCAGGTATAGTCAAGTACTTAAATATTCAAGAGTCTGAAATTATATCCACAGTTATTTGAGGCCACACTTAAGCAGGTTAAAAAAAAAAAGAAAGAAAGCCTAGCTAAAAACTTGACCCTAAGTGCGGCTGAACACAATTGCTTAAATGCCAAAGATAACCTATCTCTTACGGAAATTATTTATCCTCAAATATATAACTGTTCACTTAACTTGGTGGAGTTAGAGCTAAGGGAAAAGATTTAAATAGTTTAAGTAATACATGATTTTTTAAATAATTTTTTTAAAATAAGAGGCACATACTACCTACAGATCCCAAATATATTCACTCTGATAGCACAAGTGAAGAACTCTGTTTGTGTAGAATGTACACTAGGAGTTAAATCTTGATCCCATTGAACTCAATGGCAAATTCCCATTTGGCCTTCAGTAGAACATCATTTCTCTTACTTCTGTGGTCCAGTTTGTTTCCGAAATTAACCGGAATACTATCCCCATTTCCTGTACAATTATGAAGGTAAGTATGACCAAAACAACTTGATCACTTACTCTTTGAACATTTTAAATATCAAAATATCCTTCATAGGAACTTGGGCAAAAATGTGTCCATCCCTGCATGGGCCATAAGGTAGAAACGGGGAAGAGAGGGTACAAAGCCTTACACTTTCTTGTAACCCCATGCAGGGGCCATCTACAATCACAGCTCTACTCTAGTGCCAGTGGTGTTAATTCCTCAATGAGGGTAAGGTGAGGATGGAATCATGGCCCCACAACACCCATCACAGAGCCCAGGGGAGCTGCTGCATGTGGAAGCAGAAAGCACACTGCACCCTTTCCAAGAGTGACAAAACTCACTCCAGCATCTGCAGCTGCCCTAGACCCCCTGCCCCTCTGCTTTGGAGAAATTCTGGCTAGTTCATACTAGGATGACCAGACAGCAAATGTGAAAAATCGGGATGGGTGGGGGGTAATAGGAGCCTATATAAGAAAAAGACCCAAAAATTGGGACTGTCCCTATAAAATCGGGACATCTGGTCACCCTAGTTCAAATAGAATTCCCTCTGGGATCCTCACTGCTGCACAACCTACCCTTCCTCACAGCCTGTGTTTTAAAGCAACAATTAGCTATTTGCTGCTCTCAGAATGTGGAAGGACTTTTAAAAAGTGAATGATACTATGCTACATTTTATTTTAGATCTTTTCTTGGAAGAGGAAATTAAACTAGGATTGTTTTTTAATGAAATCATATACATTATGACTGTTCAAATAAGGCAAAATGTTAATAAAAAATTATATACTTTTACCATGGGAAAAGCTACACATGACAGCAGCTGCCATTTTTTGAGGACATGTTCCGCCCTGCCAGATGTCTTTTTCACACAGCAGTATATTTTCTTCATCACCATGGCAACGTACATCACTCCAATAAACAGGGATAAGGCCCAGTCCAGAAAATGGTGTATACGTTGCTGTACCTCTTTTGCTGTAGACGGAAAGATCAGCATCGGATATTAGGAAATATTTGTTTGAGATGTTCACTCACAAATGCATGAGAGGCCAAATCCTGGGGTGCTCAGCAAGAAAAAGTTGCAGGGCAGAATCCTTGTCTGCAGTCAGTCAGGATGTTCATGCATTTGGGTCCTCACCACTAATACAGGATATGAAGAGGAACACCAGATGTAGCCTGTTTTTCGCCACTCCAGTATAAGATGGTTTGGTATAGTGGAGCCACACTTCACATGGACCAACCACAGAGATCTCCTCCACAGGCCACAAAAGGGCAGCTTCCCTACATGAGATCTTCAATCCTCTTGTTCCACTATACAGCTAACTCAGTTTTTAAGGGTACATCTACACTGCAGCTGGGAATAACCCTCCCAGCCTGGTAGACAGACTTGCACTAGCTCGACTTGAGCTAATATTCTAAAACTAGCAGGGTGGGCATTGAGGCTTGGGGTAGCCACCTGAGCTCAGGCTTGCTCCCAGATGCAGTGTAGACATACCCAAAGCCACTTTTGTCCTTTATGTGCCGCCACAGGGTGCCCAGGATTTGTCCCATCATTAACTGAACTTTGCAAACAAGAAAAAAAACAGACAGTATAAGGCCAAATGTGTAGAGGCGCTGGGAACCTGAAGAATACCCATAATTTTACCTCACCATTTGGCCCAAAGTTTGTGCCATGACAGCATAAGCATGCGTTGTTTTCCACTCTTATTTGCATGGATTCTTATTTTTAGTCACTCTTGTTTAAATGGTTCTGTCATTTACACCATCACTTTCCTTGCTGATAAGGATCCTATACAACCAAAATACTCGAAGTGCTGAAGGTAGGAACAAGTTAAAATGAAAACAGGATAAAGAAATATTGCATGTAGGCAGCTGAAACCATAAGCAAAATCACAGCCTCCAGATGGGCAGAACTTTTATCTCCTCTAATCTGCATATTTTTATAAGTTGGCTTGGTGTATGCAGATTAACATTAGACATTCCAAAACAGCTTAGATTCAGTTCTGACTGGCACTCTTAAGAGTGGAATAATCACCAGAAATGTTAGAGTGCAAATATTGCAGACTAACACCCAGAGCCTGTAGCAAACAAGATGACATTTGATGTATAGCTGAAACAATGTCAGAAAGGCAATAAAGCCACCATATTTTGTGAGTTACTATGAAACTGTAAACTGAATAGGATATTGAGATGATTCAAGTAATTGGATTGGCTAATGCACAAGGCATTGATTCTCTAGAAGCCTAAATTGCATTATCCTTGAAAAAAATCCATATACTTATGAGCATTTCTCACCACCCCACCTCACCCCCCATTTTCATCTTATAATAATTACACCATCTACATAGGCACTTCCTAGAGATAAATGACTGGCTAGAGTTAATGGAGCACAGTTCAATTCTTCCTAGCTGGTAATTATCCCCAGAAAATATGCTGAAAGTTGTTATTTAATTAATCAAACCACTAGGGAATATTCATGACAACCTACTGAGTATGATATGATACTCACACCTGCCTATCAGATCCCGTAATTTAGACAGTCATTCTCCTGTCTCTGTCAGAGATAACTTTAGAGGTAGTGAAAGGTTAAATATACACATGCCCTCCCCCGCAAATAAATTTGGAGTCTTGACAAAACATTTTGTTCTCTATTTCTATTTTCTGCAGGGATCTGAAGAGATAATGTATATAAGAGATAATTTCTGAATAGACAAATACAGAAATAACTGCTGCTTGCTAGGCCCAGAAAGTCCCAGGGACAGTAGGAGTGCTGGGGTGTTAGCCTAATTCGGGGCTTCTCAACCCGTGCAACTTTTCTGTAAACTTTCTCCATGAAAACCTGAAACCATATAAAACTTGCTTGCTTACAGGTTTCATTACAAATCTGAAGTTCAGACAAAGTCTTTCAAAAGCTTTGCTAAGGTGTCAACATTTAAAGTTAACCTTACGATGCAGACACACAGAGAATATCTAGTCATGTGAAGCCCTACGTAGCAATAATACCAGATTTGACCAAAAACTAATTATGACTCCCTCCCCAAAGCTTTTGTTGGAATGGGTGTGGGGGATTATTATTAAGGTGACATACTACATGTCCCTGGAAACCTGCAATATCCCTGATTTAGGGCCTGTTTAGGAAACCTTGCTGGTTTTACAAAAAATTGCTCTGTCCAGTGCTTGCCTCACTTACGTTGGTATAGCTCCACTGACTTCAATGGCACTTCTCCTGATTTACCTCATGTACAGTGAGGTCAGAATCAGGCCTCATATTTCTTCCCCCCAGTTTGTATTTATTCCCCTGATGAATCTAGAGACCTGAAGGACCTACTGACCAGATGACCCTGTTACATTTGCAGGGTTGTTGTGAGTATGTATGCATCAAGGATCGCCCCACATCTTAACAACATCCCTCAGACTTCCCAATGAGTTTTCTCCTTCAGACAAATCCTCAAGACATCCCTTCTTTGCAAGTGAGACATCAAATCTACAGGATGGTAGGAAAGAAGAGAAGGGGGTTGCTTGACACTCTTCACTCACTATCCCATGCACCCCTCCCCAATTCCCATGGAAACAGTGCACCCCTCCCCAATTCCCATGGAATCAGTGCACCCATCCCCAATTCCCATGGAAACAGTCCTTGCATGCCCTAACCTTTCATAATCAGTTTCACAGTTTTCAGTGTGAAAACCTGGTTACCATCTTTGCCTCCCATTCTCTTCAGATGCCAGAAGCAGCCTACAAAACCATGTGTTGATTCTCACAGCAACTCCTTTGAAGCATTACAAGAATTGGGGGTAAGGATTCTGGGGATAACCAGCTTTAATATACAAGACAGAACAGGTAAACACCTCAGGAAGCAAATATTAGTGGTTGCAACCTGCTTACTACCTAGTTATTGTGTAACTGTGGACGTGTGGGTAGAGGGCACTCTTTTACCTTGCCTCAGGCAGCAAATGCTTGGTGCATCTGAGGAGTAACAGTTGTGAGTGTTTGAATGTTGGGTCATGGAAGGAAAGATATTAAAACTCAGGCCTACTGTTATATTGTAGCATTGCTTCACAAATATCTTAATAGCATTGGACACATAGTTATGGATTCAGCTGCAAAGTCTGTAACACAATACCCATTTCTTTCTCTGAAGAAGTCATATAAAGGTTTTATGTACACATTTCCAACTTTCTCACTAATACCTTTGCTAAGTGGGAGTACCACTTTCTCTGTCATTTAGAGACTGTATCAATTGAGAATGAAGCCATCACTTAAGAGCAACACTTTTTTCCCCAGAATAATATCCCATTCCTAATGGATTTTAAAAATATCTATCAAACCCAGAGTTCTTAAATATGACATTGAAATAAGCTGGTAAATTTGATCTGGGACTAAAACTTACCCAAGCTCAAGCTGCCGACATATGACTGATGCATCATTATTGTCCCAATGACTGCTGCAGATTGTTCCCCAAATTCCATTCAAATAAACTTCAACTGTGCCTTCAAACTCATTCTTGCCACCTCGAAGTCGCACTGACCCTAGATAAGAGAATTTTAAATGATTTAAATAAGATGTTTGCTGTCCATGACTGAGTTAACTTGTGCCATTTGAAGGACATGCAGTCTCAGCTCCACTCTGCTATAAATATTTTCATGTATCATGTACTTGCTTAGAGTTCATCAAAGAGGGTGCTTCTAATTAGCACTCTCTGGTATCTAATAATTCCTTTCTGTTGACTCAAAAGGAGGTAACCCATTCATACAATAATTTAATGAGGAAACATCTTCATTCTAACACTGCAGCCAAAATATCAAAGATGTGGGGAGAGAGAGTATATATATGTACATATTAATATAAATATGATAGTCTATACATGAATTTTGTTAACATAATCAGCAATGTTATAAAAAGGAAACAAAATATTATACATAAGTGGTATATTTTTATCTTCCATCTGATTTAAAGGAATTATAAAACAATCACATGGATTGCATAGCTCCTGCACTGACCCACATAATATTATGCATCTCATGGATGCCAGCAGTTTATTTCAGGCCAAAGAATGCATTTGTTCTTACTTGCCATCAAATGCTTGATGTAGTTATTACAAATTCATTATAGGCCTCTATCAAATTTCCAAATAAAACAACCTAAAAACATAATCATAACACACATTCTTTTCCAGTCCTTGTGTGTGTATCATCAAAATACAGGTTGAGAGCACAGAACACAAAATCAAAAAATTGAATAGTTTTACAGTAGATACCACAGTATTCTCTTTCCAGCAGTGTAAAAAGTCCCTACAGCTACATGCAATTCAAGCACCAAATGCAAATGTGTGAAACAGTCACAATCATATTTGTTATGCTACAAAGGGAGAGCAAACAATGAATGGGCCGCAAAAATGCTACTAATTTGACAAGAAGTTAATATATTGCAGCTGTTATCAAAAACTGTAGATGGGTATTGCATGAAATATCAAGTGATCCACCTGCCCATGCTCTGTTCTATTTAATAGCATAGCATAGGCCCTTTCCACTCTATAGTTTTTTAAGCAAGGGGAAAAATATTGTTATTTATTATAATGGCGAGGTTACATTTTTGTTCCCTCCCCACAAATTTCACTGCAAGTCTGTTCTGTTTTGAATGCAGTTCTCCAGGGTTATAAAACCTTGAAGATGAACCCTTGCCAAGTAATTCAAGTCCATTAACCTCAGACTTGATGTATGTACTTTTTTGACCGTGACTTATTTTCACAGCATGTAATACAGTAATATACAAGTACTGCTTATTAAATCAATTTTATAAGGTGATCCTTTTATACAGAATACATGATTTTGTAAAGATTTAATTATAACAATACTATATAAAAGCACTGAAAGAACAGCATTTTGAAGACTCTACTATATATCTGGATAAATCAATATTTTACTCCATTTTTTTATCTTCTATATCTGTTCTTTCCAAAACCCTTCTGGATAGACTATTATTTTAATCACAAGACATCAATTGCGGACACAGCAATATTTAGAACAAAGTGATTCCTGACATACCAAAAAGGGGGCTTTAATAGTTGTCTGTCTCTTAAAAAATAAAAAGGTTATTTTTGTACAATGATCTTTTTCCTTTCACAATCCTGTGGGACACCCATGGTAAGCAATAAGAGTGCTTCCTGCGTAAATATTGCAAGACCTTTCTGTTATCTGGATAAGTAAATACGTGAAGAGTAAAATTCTTCTTTCAGAGCCACAAGATAGATCTTGACTTCAATATTCTGCTCTTTCTGCATCTACAGAATTCCCATTGGCAACACTGAGACTACTGATATACAGAGAGTAGACTAAAGTAGTCAAGATTAACTCTGCACATTGGATAATTTTGCCCTAACACCTGAAGTCCTTTGCTTGTCTAACGTTATAATATATATAATATCAGACATTACGTAATATAATGTATGTTTATAAATTCTCCACATTTTACAAGACCTCTACAAAAGTTTTATTTACAGGATGTCTGTTTGCACAATATCGGACAAAAGTAAACTGATACAGTACTGTATGTACTTCATATGTTATTCATGCACTCTAAAGTATGTGTGAGTATATATCATGTGACTTGTGTCATAATTATGTAGTGGATAAAACCAGTTCGCAAATGAACTAAAACAACTTCCCTCAAAGTTTACTTAACATGTTGCAGTATTCTGGCACACTGGCAGCTGCTACTCTGAATTTAACTCACTGGATTCATATAGTTTTAAAATATCACATTTTGTCATTTGTGTATGTAATTTCTATATAAAGGAACAGAACTAATTTTAAATAAACACATCAGTCTTTTAAACTTTTTGGTCTGGCTCTTTTTTCTATAGATAAAACTCTTGATTTTGTAATAGGCCTCTTAATATGAGATATATGATGTACCACGGTGGAAAAGGGAATTACATTTATCAACACTAGTATATGTTCATAACGTATTGCTAATTAGGTATTCATTACTATACCCTTATACAGAATAAATGGTCCATGATAATGTATTTTCCTGAGCGTACGTGATTCTGTACATGCATTTAGGGCCCCAGTCAGGTTCTTTTAAGTCAACGGGAAAACATCTGTTTACTTTAGTGAGAGTAGGATGAGACTCTTAGTTACAAGAAAACAATTTAAAAGGCCTTCACTTTAAGAGTCATATATTGTAAACCTAAACCCTGACAGACTGCATGCCAAAGGTTGCCGATCCCTGCCCTAGACCCTAGAGCAAGGCCGCCATAGAAGCCAAGTCCATTGGCTACTTCCCTGGCAGCTGTGACTATCTCCTCTCTGGAGGGGATACAGGCTCTGGAGTAGAGTTACCTCCTGGTAAAGCAGCATTACCTCATGTGTGGATTTCTGCCCAAACTGCTGGGTTAGCGGGAGAGTGATTTAAATGGTGATTTTAAAAAAGAAAATAAAAAGAAAATTAAAAAAAAGTTGACCGGCACTGAAGGAAGCATGCCACCAAGAACTACTGCTTGTCTCTGCTACCATCATACCCATCCTCTCAGAACCCACTGAGTCCTGGCCATCACCTAGAGTGGCTTCTCAGAAGGTAGGAACACACTGGAGCTTCTGCTTCTCCCTTCTATTCTCCCTGCCCCATCTCACACCAGTAGTTTCAAAGAATACAGATAATCCTTTTTGACTAAGGCCTGGTCTACACTACGCGTTTATACTGAATTTAGCAGCGTTAAACTGAATTAACCCTGCACCCATCCACACAACGAAGCCCTTAATATCGATATAAAGGGCTCTTAATACCAATATCTGTAATCCTCCCCGACGAGGGGAGTAGCGCTGAAATCGGTATTGCCATGTCAGATTAGGGTTAGTGTGGCCGCAATTCGATGGTATAGGCCTCCGGGCGCTATCCCACAGTGCACCATTGTGACCACTCTGGACAGCAATCTGAACTCAGATGCACTGGCCAGGTAGACAGGAAAAGCCCTGCGAGCTTTTGAATTTCATTTCCTGTTTGCCCAGCGTGGAGCGCCGATCAGCACGGGTGACTATGCAGTCCCAAATCCAAAAAGAGCTCCAGCATAGACTGTACGGGAGATACTGGATCTGATTGCTGTATGGGGAGACAAATCTGTTCTATCAGAGCTCCATTCCAGAAGACAAAATGCCAAAGCATTTGAAAAAATCTCCAGGCTATGATAGACAGAGGCCACAGCAGGGACTCGACACAGTGCTGCGTGACAAGTGTAACGGAAAGCCAAATAATCAAATGGACGCTCATGGAGGGAGGGAGGGGGGACTGAGGACTCGAGCTATCCCACAGTTCCTGAAAAGCATTTGCATTCTTGGCTGAGCTCCCAATGCCTGAAGGGTCAAAAACATTGTCGCGGGTAGTTCAGGATATATGTCATCAATTTACCCTCCTCCCCCCGCGAGAAAGAAAAGGAGAAAAAAATCGTTTCTTGCCTTTTTTCAATGTCACCGTATGTCTACTGGATGCTGCTGGTAGACGGGGTGCTGCAGCACTAAACAGCAGCATCCCCTCCCCTCCCCGATGGTACAATAGGACTGATAACCGTCGTCATCATCCTGTGAGTGCTCCTGGCTGGCCTCGTTGAGGTCGGCCGGGGGCGCCTGGGCAAAAATGGGAATGACTCCCGGTCATTCCCTTCTTTAAGCTTTGTCTCCTGGAGATTCAGTCCTGGCTGGAATATCATAGCAGCAGGAGGCTGCGCTCCTCTCCCCCGCCCCACCACCCTTTAATGACTAATGGAGATTCTGTCCTGCCTGGACTATCAGCAGCTGGAGGCTGCCTCCTCCTCATTTTATCTCACTAAAAAGTCAGTGTTTCTTATTCATGCATTCTTTATTACTTCATCACACAAATGGGGGGATAACTGCCATGGTAGCCCAGGAGGGGTGTGGGAGGAGGGAAGCAACGGGTGGGGTTGTTGCAAGGGCACCCCCTAGAATGGCATGCAGCTCATCATTTCTGCGGGATGTCTGGGGCTCTGACCTGGAGTGGCTGTGCTCTCTGGTTCGTTAGTAGGCTTGCCCCATATTCTAGGCAGGACTGACTCAGAAATAACTGTCAAAAGTAACAGTGGAAACAGGGCTGGATGAAGATGTAAATGTCCCATGCTCCCAGAGTCAAGTGATCTCATCAGAATTTGTTTCATTTACTTAAAATATATTTCTAGCTCTGTTGGTTGCAAAGTAAAGCTTCAAAATGTGGCCTGAACATAAATGATACAGTGATATCTCCCTGAGTCTGCAGGTTGCCTGAGGCAGTGCTCTAATAAGAGGTGCATCTCAATTGGGTGTTATCACCAAGACACTTTTCTAAGGAGCCCCATCAACACTACCCCAGCAGAGGATTCTGAGCATGGCAGGAGAAGAGTGCTGCGAGTCTGCTGTTTCCCTAACTAATTTAATGCCCAGCCTCTGTGTGTGGGAGAGTGGACCCATGCTGCCACCCCATATGCTCTCAAGGGAAGGGAGATCTTGTTGCCAGTCTTGGGAGGAAGAAAGGGGGCTCTGCCTGTCTAGGAAGGGAGAAAGCCCCATAGCATAGGGATGAGGCACAAAGGCAGGATTATGGGTACAGGAGGGGTGCATGTCCTAGTGTGTCTAGGACCTCAGACTGCCTTAATCTAGTTCAGAATGAAGAAAGAGGAACAGAAAATCACATCTACAGACTATAAACCTACACACTCTCAACAGAAACTCCCTTTCACTTCTACGTGTTTTAGATTACTGAGGAAAAACATTTGCATTGTGTTTCTCAATCAGTTTCACCCAAGGTTACTGACAGTCAATTGTGTTTATATACAGTTTGGTAATTTTAGTTGCTCTGGGATCTACCCCAAGTCAGATGGTTTCATAGATGGTGTTACCGTTTAAACCAGGTTGGGTTTGCTTCTAAATGCAAGTAAGGGTATCCGTTCGGCTATTGCTGAGACTTGCTCTGCAACACCTGCCACATAGGCTCAGGATGAGACACAGGGAAAAAACTCAGCCAACTTTTAATTAACTCTAAAGAACAGATGGGCTTCATGTTTCTTGCAGCTTGTAAACAGTATGACTGTCCCACTTGCCCCTCTTGTTAGTTTGCACCTAAATCCAAAGATTCTAGCTGTCTGTATTCTACATCTCATGAAGAACAAGTGTCAGGATAGATTGTATTTGAATCAAATGAGATGGGGATCACTTCCAATTGCTTATATGCAAATTTTACAGCAGATGTGTTTATGATGTTAGCTAAAGGTGTGCCAGCATTTCCTTTATAGACTGCTACTATGTTCAAAGGTTTGTAACTTGGATGTAAATCTATTTTTGAGAAGCGGGATGGAGGCTGATACTTGATACCCATAGTTCTAGTGCTGGCTGTTCTGAAGTTACAAGGGTAGAGCAAAGCACAAGAAACATCTTAAGTTTGGAAACACATGCAAACATCTAACATCTGTATTTTCATTTACATTTTGGGATATACAACACATTGTGCGCTAGTACTTAATGAACTGTTAAAAATGTATGTTTTAAAGTCAAATGGCGGTCTGAGTAGTGCCCTGAAAGTCATTGCACTAGCCTTTCATCCCTGAAGGCTTTGGATCAATTGCTAGTTAGATCTAAACTGAAAATGACTTTGATGGTCTTATCTTTGTATGTAATGGTCATTTTTCCACACCATTTAATCCCCTGCAGTAATTCAGCAAAGAGAGAGAATGATCCAAAATTTGCAAAACTGGGCCTGTCCTAATTAAGAACTGAAGTGTATTGACTGGTCTGTATGGGGATGTCAGTGCAAGAACTGCTTATATTATGGGCCCAGTGGAGTCAATGGGAGTCTTTTTGTTGACTTAAAGGTGTGCTGGGGGCCTGATCCAATGTCTACTGAAGTCAGTGGAAAGACTCCCATTGATTTCAGGGGGTACTGGATCAGGCTATGCCTCCCTGTAGCCAATGCTATTAATACCTCATTTTCATGAGCATTAAACTCAGTCTGAAATGATCTAATCCCAGTAGTTTACCCTTGGGAAAAATGGATATTGTGCATCCATGAGAACTACTTTTTCAAGAACCAGCAAGCTTACTGGATATTCAGGGATCTTTAAGATGGAAGATTCCTAAATATTGCATGTATTGGTTGAAATAGTTCTTTGGAGCATTACAGTTCATCATGTCAATGATCAATGGCTTAAGACTCCTTTAAAAATAAATGTAAATGATAGGCATGTAATGGAGCTACAATTATCTAGCTAATTGGATAATCAGGGGATAGCGTAGAACCGTAATAAAAATGGCTCCAAAGAAGTTGCTTCTGTCTCAGAGAGAAATATGACTTTCAGGTATAATTTTTATCCCATGCTTTTTTTTTCTTTTCTTTTTTTTAAACATTACAGGGAGGAAGTATAGACTGATCAGCCAGGGGCTTGATCCTTCTCTCACAACTGTATAGAGTGGTGGTAACTCAACGGGCTTTAATGTAGTTACTCTGACACAACTGGTATAAATGAGAAGAAAATCAGGCCCTGAAATTCTGTAGACCTGGAATTTATTTCCAGCTCTGCCACTAATTTATGCAATCTTGGGTAAGTCACTTAACCTCTCTGACTTGTTTTCCCCATTTGTAAAATGGAGGAGAAAGAACACATCTCTGAGATTCTCAAATGAAAGGTATTAGAACAGTTTTATGTTGTACAACCATAACATTGTGTATACTAGCATTTTCTTATTAGTATTTTGACAGGGTAGCATTGTAGACAGTTTAATTTATGGTTTCTTTGGCTAATCATGAACACCTTTTTTGTTAGGTTGCTTTCAAAAAGTAAGTAACATCCAAATGTTTATCAATTCAGAAGGAAGAAAATAAAATAAATATTTTATATTATAAAAACGGGGATTACACTGATCAGACAAAGCACAATTTAAATGAGATTTTTTTGTTTGACTAATGTTAAAACATAAAGCAGTTAAGTACACACACACATGCACTAAAGGTCTGTCCTATTAACATTAAGGATAAGACAAACTTAAAGCCAGAAACTCAGAGTAAAACCTTTACACATGCCATAGTGTCTAGCTATTGCAGATGCCTAACTATGCATGAGCTTCCATACCACATGTGCAATTTGAGTGATAGATTGAGTGAGATTAACTCTGAACATCCTGCCTTTTCTTCATGTAAATCACATATTTAACATAGCTGTATTCTCTTTCTTTTTACAGGAAACTATTTATTTTGAGTCAATGTTATTAGTCTTTGTAGAAAGTGGGGCTGACTTGCTACCATGTTCCATCACACACTTTCTGAACACTGCCTAGAATTTTTGGTATTTCTTTGATAAAGGCTTTAGAAATTTGTCCCATTAGAATCAATGGGAGTTTTGTGAGTAAATAAGTGCATGCAATATCTGGCCTTCTGGGCAGCTTACACATGTACAAGTTGTCAAGCAGCAGCATTAACTTATACACCCAATTTTCCCAAGGTTTTAAAAAAAATGAAAGACAATAGCTGCAAGCTGCCTTATTAAAGCAATTCCTTCCTATTCTGCTTAGCAAATTTCCAGAGAAGTGCACCAAAGAACAAAAAGGAGATTATTGTAAATTGAATTAGTGGTATACTTGATACAACTTTTCAGTTCAAACAGTATAAGAAATAGATTACCAGAAAAAGGACACAACAGGACCCTTATGCTGCAAAACAAATGTACTGATGCCTAAAGGTTAGAAACATCCTATCAGAATATCTCTTAAGTATGCTGTCTTTTTTTTTTATAAGAGATACATGTTTTTCAATTTCCTGTTCTTGAAAGGTCTGTAAGGGAAATTGGTGTTAACCTCATACGCTTCCACAATGTGGTGAAAATGAGATTCGGTGAGTTCAGCTTAGCTACATAGGACTCACTGAAGGAAAGTCATCATCTATCTGTACAAAATTCACTTCTAGTGAAATATGGCTCTGCCAAAATCCCCTTTACAGAAATGATCACTTGCACACACTTAACACGTGTACATTCATTCTGTAATAGCACAGCCAGTTCGTTACAGCCTTTCCCTAGCGAAATGTGTTCGATACACCAGCACACCCCCAAGGCACCCAGTGCGGACACACAAATAGCTCAGCCCACACGCACAACCCAGACAAAACACAGCAGCCAACACACGCTCATTTCTGCAGTTCACCCACTCACGCATAGCAACCAAACGGACACACACAGGACACAGCGGAGCCAACACACACTGCACACAAGCAGCCGTTACACGCACCCTTCCCCCCTCGGCGCGCAATCAACCCACTCTCACAGCCTGCCATCTCGACACGCACGCGAGACACCCAGCTGCCAGCAGCGCATACCCAGCCGCGCAATGGATGCAGCAGCCGCCTCCACAGGTATCCGGCTTAGGACAGGCTGGAGCCAGCGCGCCTGCTGCTGCCAGTGCAGCGCTCTGCCTCTCACACACACACACACCCACGCTCACCTTGTTTGCAGTCACAGTAGCCCCAGTCCACCCTGCCCCGGCTGTTCCTGTAGAAGCACCAGGGTCTGCTCCTGCCGTCGGGGTTCCTGCAGAAGTTGTGCTGGCCCCGCAGCCCCTTCCCCTGCGGGCTCTGCTCCAGGAAAGTGGGCACCTCCGCCCAGGGCAGGCACTCGGCGCCGAACTCGGTCACGTTGACAAAGCGCCCCCCTGACCCCTCGCCTCCAGGGCAGCCGGGCGGGTGCTGCGGGGCCGGCGGGGCGCGGGGCGAGCGGGGATGCTGCGGGCCACGAGCAGGGGCAAGGGGAGGGTTAAGAGAGGCCGCGTCAAAGCTGCCCGCTGCGGGGGTCGTCCCTAAAATCAGAGCCACCAGCAGGCTGGGTAATGCCATGGTGCCAGTGCCGCCTCTCCCGGGCCATCTCCCCCTCGGCTCTATCCCAGGGTGAAGGGGGAGGGCGGGGCCGCCGCTTCCCTCTAATCCTGCCCCCACCTCCCCCGGCGCGCACACACCCTCCCCCCGGCCGGCTCACGCTCCGGAGCAGCAGAGCCGAGGTACTTACCCCCGGAGCGGAGCCGCCTGGCTCCCCGGGAGAAAGGGGCGGGGGGGAGAGAGATGCGAATTGCTGCTACCTGCCTTGGCAGCTCCTCGCCGGGGGGGGGGGGGGGGGGGGGGGGGCGGGCCCTTACCCCCACACACACACACACACACACGCGCGCGCTTCCTTGCAGAACACGGGGTGGCCTCACCCTCCTGCCACCCCATCAGCTGGGCTGCCCACACCAGGCACCCACGGAGGGCCAGTCCCGCTTCCTCCCGCCCGCTCCCCTGGGCGCCCCCCTTTGGGGGCGTCCGGGCATGGAAGACAATTAACAGCTGCCCGGAAAGTAGATGTGAGCGTCCCAGGGAGCCTCTCTGGGGTCCCTCCCCTGCATTGGTGTGGAAGGTGCTGGGGCACCCCTTGGCTTGAAGTGGTTTCCATTAAATACAGGGCTCTCAGTACCCCACTATAAATATTGTTCCAGTATCCCTGACCCCTGCCTCCCCCACGACTGCCTCCTCAACCCACTCATTAGGTTCCTGTCTCCATCCCCACCTCCCTCTCAACCCCTCTCTGCTGGGACCCAAAATCCCTCCCTGTGTTGGTTCCCCTCCAACTCTCCCCTCTTCCACACCCTCTCCTGCCTTTCTCCCTGGAGTTTCCTTTGTCCCCTTCCCCTGAAATCCCCACTTTGCTTTCTCCCCAGGACCCTTCCTCCCCTGGAGCCCTGTCTGCTCTTCCCCCACCTCTGTCTGCACCCAGCACATTGGCTCACTTTGGTCCTCCTCTCTCAACCTGTTTTTCTCTCCCTTCATCACATCTTCCCTCTCACACAGAACCCCCCAAGCCCCACCCCAAACTGCCTGGGGAATCTTGCAGTCTCTTTGACACCATCACAAAGAGCCATAGGAAGGGCCTGGACACCAATTCACAATGAAACCTCGGGGACGGGGAGTGTCTAGGTTGAAAGACAGAGAAATACACCCAGCACCAGGATCTGGGGGAGAGAGAGTCCAAGCGATTCCCAAACAGACCTGGAAAACACAAAGAAGGGCTGAAAACAAATGCAGTAGGGGAAAATGACTTCAAGGGCTTCCTGCCTCCCCCAGAACCATGTGCTTTGCATAGTAGTAATCCTCCCATCCCAAGGCATTGTGGGGTTCCACATGATCTAGTAATCTTTGATTTGCTCCTCTTATCAGGTTGGCCGTCAGTTTGCCTTCTGGTCACAGACTGCTGCCCCTTGCAGATTGCTGCCCCTGCATGGAATGCTGGTGCCTGGAGCCGGCCCTGCCTAGGGAGGTGGTGGAATCTCCATCCTTAGAGTTTTTTAAGGCCTGGCTTGACAAAGCCTTGGCTGGGATGATTTAGTTGGTGTTGGTCAAGCTTTGAGCAGGGGATTGGATTAGATGACCTCCTGAGGTGTCTTCCAACCCTAATATTCTAAGATTCTATGAAAATAAGGAAAGCAAACCAGACAACTTTGTAAACTTCCAATGGTATCATACATTTGTGTGTTAAAATAAATTTCTAATCCCTCAATTTCTGAAAAGGTATGTGCTATCACAGAATGGTGAGAAAATAATAACTTGTTTAACGAGGGCTGTAATTATGTATGTAGACAATGGACTTTCTTTGTCTTTTTAAATTGGGAGACAAAGCAATTTTAACTATCAAAAATATCCATTAAAGTGACATAAATGATTCAGCTCCTACTGAAGTCAATAGCAATTCTTTTGTAAAACATGCATCACCTGATAAATAAACATAAACTTAAGGACCAAATCCTGCTCACTGTGAGCAAGTGGTCCTATTACAGGAGCAGTCCTATTACCAGCAGTCCCATTGAAATCAGTGGAACTACTCGCATAAGTAAGGCAGGTTTTGGCTCTTAAGCCCTGATCTTGCAGATGATTGTAACCATAGATATAATTACCTGCATAGAGCTCAGTGGGGCTCTATGTGGGTGCACAGGTCCAACTAGGTGAAGTCAGTTGCAGGATTAGGGCCTTAGTATGTATGAAATACCAACAGGCTTGGCTGGGCTTTGTCCATGCCTAAGCATTTCACAGTCCAAACGTCAAATTATTGACAAGGCAAAAAACCCAGAGAATGATTAGCTTGTATGATCTGACCATCTCAAAAGAATCAGTTTGTCCCCATTCATTTAAAGAGTGTTCGGTAGCAAGAATTTAAAATTTGACTGGGGAGTAAGTACCCAGTGCTGCTCCCATTGAAATCAATAGCACAACTCCCAGGTCAAAATTTTCATAAGTGGTCACTAAATTTGACTGCCTCCATTTTTGAGATACCTTGTGCATGACTGTCAAATGTGCTGAGCACCAGCAGCTCTCATTGATGTCAACATTCAAGAGTTAATGTTCAGAAGTAGGGACCTGATCCTCTGATTTATTTAACCTGACACCAAAGGGAGCAGCATTGGGATACAAAATGTTTTATTTACCTGCGGCCCAAGTCTGCTCTCACCGATGTTAGTTGCAGTTAATGGAATCATGAATTCTGAATATTAAAAAGGAGGAATCTTATTTATTGTCAAAATTAGAAAAACGGAAAACATCTACTGATTTATTCCTTGGATTCATTTGGCCTACTCCAAGCAAAAAAGGTGTGAACTTTATTTAATTGATCCCTGAAATGATATCACAAGAAGTGATTCTTTTGGTTTTGTTTAATGATTCATACAGTGGAGCTAATTTAAAATAGAAGCTTTTATAGTTTAATTTTTTTTTAAATTATTTATCAGCCCAAATGTAGGGTAATAAAATCATAACCTTTAAAATATATACATGTCAAATCTCTTCTCACCCCACACCGAAAGGTAAAATCCAAACACAAAATGACCAACATAGTTTGTTAAATAAATAAAAGTTAAATAAATAAATAAAAAACATTTGTTCCACACCCAGTGTTTATTAAAAATAATCAGAGGACAATTTATTCCTTCTGGTTTCCACTGTAATGATCTTATATCTGCACTATGGCTCTCTCTTTCTTGCATGTCCTGTATTTGTTCTCTGTGCAGAACGTCCAGCGTTGCCTATGGGAGGATTGCAAGTGGAACAAGGGCAGAATATGCAATACAGATCCAGTGTGAAGAACTCCACACTGTGGACTGAAGGGTAGGATTTTGCCCAGAAAATGATTTAAAAAAATAAAATAAAAAAACCTCTAAGACAAGATACAGAATTGCTGATTGTGCATGTTACATAACTGGCTATCTGTGCACAAACTATACAGTGTAACTATAGTTACTCCTCATGTTACTTGGGTCTCCAAGACCTTACTCCTTTTCCACTCTGCACAAAGCAGAAAAAGGGCCATGTGGGCAGTAGAGAGGGGGTGACAGAGCTCAGACAAATTTACTCCTCTTAGGCTGGATATGGAGAATGGTTGTACCATATCCATTTCATATGTATAGGGTTACTTCATCCTCTAATACTCTAATACTTTGTGACTTCCATTCGGTCTGAACTGGAAGAGGTATATTCACTGCTCGGTGCCTATATGTGTTTCCTATTAATTTTAACTGGTCTGTACATACTTACTGACAGAGTACATTTTCATTTGTTCTTCAGATTGCCAGTCTTCTTAAATGAGAGTCAGCACATATAACACATCTTATTTATTTATTTATTTTAGCAAATGGTTATTGGCAGACATGAAGACTGAAGTCCTCTATTTATCAACTGAACAAGTATAGCACTGGAATCAGGAATGCAGAAACCACTGTCTTTGAGTTTCAACCCTGACTGTGACCTGACCAGCTCTAGGTATGAGAAGCTGGAGTGGTGGGTGAGTTTTGTGATCTGGACAGTTGTCTACTAGGAACCATATTGAGACTTCTAACTCATTTAATATAAGCCAAATAAATTTGGGTCTCTACTGACCAGGTCTAGATTCAAACAAGCAGCCTAAATGTGAAAGATTAGAGCAAGGGTTGGCTTCAGGCTGTGTGGGAAAGTTTGATACTAACATGTCCAGCCCTACAATTTCTATGATTCTATCATATGTAAAATTCCCAGGGGAAGTAAATAATTGGATGGGGAGGGGGAATGCAACCAAACAGGCACATACATCACATTGAAATGAGTTTATAACTTCCTAATACTTCCCTACACTATTGCTTTTTAATGTAACCAAGCATGGTGGGCCCAACTGAACACCTAACTAAGTCAATGCAAAAACTCCTATTGACTTTGGTGGGCATTGGCACAGGCCTTGTAATAGGTGCAGGGAAGGTTTGGAATCAGGATTCGGAGGATGGGTGGAGGGATAGTTTACAAGAGGAGCTCCACAATATAAAACAGTTTGAGAACCACTCCCATATATGATTCAAAATATTTAGGATATAAGTCGGTGCTTCTGCAAAATAAATTATCCTCTTTAATTCCATTATCTCTACCAAACTATCATAGACAGTAGAAATTTGGAGTCCTGCCCAGTCTGAGTTATAGATGTATTTAGTTTTATACTTGTATGGAAGAGAATAGGCCTTTTGTCTGTGATAAACAATAAACTCAACAGGGTGACCCTGCATTACACAGGCTATAGTTGAGCAGGCGGTAATTGATGGGATTTCCATTCCTGCATGACACAGTCTATGTCATAATGAGATCATAAGAGAAACTTTTTTAAACTATTAAATACTATCTTGTACAAGGCAAGCAAGATTCGTATTTAAACATAAAAGACTTGATTTACTGTAACTCTTTACATGGGTGTAATAAAAGCTGGCTTATATAGGCTTCTGTGAAATAATTTCTTTGAAAGTTAAATAGAACATTGAGCTATGTGAAATTGGTGAATGCTTGTGGTGTGAAATGGTGAGTGAAAACTTTTGACATTTTGATTCAGATCATTTTGACCCCACAAAAGTATTTGTATATGAATTTCAAAGGAACTATCATTTTTGCATAGAAAAAAAGTAAACATTTGCATTATTATATGAAATGTGGAGCAATTACTGCTTGATAAATGATCCCACAGAGCAAAACTTTCAGTTAGAAAATTTTCACAAAAGTAAGACCACATTATATCTATAACAGCATGTAAAAACCTCAGTTTCAAATACAAGTTTTTCTTTCATTGAGTGTATTTTTAACATTACTGGAAAATAAAGCCAAATTTCCAGAAGTGTGTGCAAGCATTTATACAATAAAAAATACATACACTTTAAGTTCCCAATTCTGCAAATACATACGCATATGCTTAACTTTATGTACTGCGAGTAGCCCATTGACTTCAATGGGATGACTCTCAGTGCATAAAGTATGTGCATAAATGTACATGAGTAAGTCTTGGAGGATTGGAGCCGTAATTTGCACGTGCAGTTGCCACAGTTGCACATGCAGTCATGGTAACTGCACATACAACTGACTATACTGGTAGGAATAATTACTACATGATGGTTTCTAAGTTACTGTATTATTTCCTTATACTGCAAAATAGGTATGATACTACATATACTGTGGTGTGTTAGCTGTTGGTAAAAGATGAAACTTAGAAGTGGTGGTTACTGTAAAGAAAAGGACATTTAAAGACACAAACACCTTTTAATTCAATGGAAATACACAAGGCAAGGAAGATATTTTGAAGAGGCAAAATAACAAATAATATCTATTACATAGTTTGGTTAAAAAAACACGGACTTTCCTTTCTCAATATGTGGATTTTTTTTTTGGTAGCCATATATTTAGCCCACGCCTCATATGAGGTTCCACAAGTGATTTATTCCAGTCGTATACTGGAGAGACAACCCTGTCCAGACTAAAAAAAATCTATGCACTGGCCATAGATATTTTGTTAAATCACTTGTTGGTTCAGACACAAAGATTAGCGGTGTGAGAGACATTCCTTTATGTGACGTGTCCATGCTCTTTCATGTAGAAAATGACTTCCAGAAGCCAGCAACATTTCTCCTGATTAGCACAGCCTGCTACAGGGCCAGAGTCCTTATTCATTCATTCATTCAAACCTTCTACTAAAATCAGTTGGAACTGTGTCCAGTGGCATTAGAACAATTTTTATAGTGAGGGTGCTGAAAGTCATTGAACAAAAGTGTAACCCCTGCATATGATAGAAACCAATGCTGCATCCACCAGCACCTCTAATTCCAGCACTCCTGATTGTGCCTGGATATGGACAGCTGGCTCATAGAGGGAAGACAGATGACTTTTCACAATTTCTCTGACATTAATTGTGTAGAAGGTCCTGTTAGGTAAACAGTGGGTTATAAATGTAGTTGCTTTGATGAGTTAGTCACCTATTAGTAGTCCAGGTAGTCACATCACACTGATCTGTTTCCCTCTGAACCTCTAGGATGTGGATGTCCCCACTCAGTCTGAGTTATGCCTTTGGATATGAATCTTTTCCTATGTACCTTAACAGTGTCTAACTCAGAATATAGCACCTCATTCTTGTGAGATGTAAATTAATATGCAGTGATGACATCATGGCACAGACAGATGAGTTTCTTCTGTTTCTTCTTCCACCCAGTCCAAGTGTCAGCCTCTGATTAGCAACAGTGATACTAGGGCATTTCTAATATTTCCAGCAGGGACTTTCTCAGATGTCCTATAGGAAACCTGAACCCAATTTATATATAAAATGTAAATGAGAGAAATTCCCCAAGGAACTACAAAATCTCTGAGGGATAGAGGAATTACCTTAGCACTAATCTGCAGCTGGATAAATGCAATAACTCCTCAAGTATTCTATTCATCTTCATTTCATCAAGTTACTATATTAATGGAACAAGAAAAAGTACACCTTGACTCATATATGCATTTGAATCTGTCTCTATGAGAAATCATGTATATTTATATATGAAAAAAGTATTACTATGATGTACAATAAAATGAAAAATATTTCTAACACTTATTGAAACATGCAGAATAGACATATACACAAATATGTAAAAAGGTTGAATACTAGCTGGAGCTGGAATAATTTTGTTAGCCTTAAGAACTGGCAGCAGTTCTAGATTAGCACAGTGCTTGAACACCTTGCTATGACTATAGCTGGCCCACATGCATGAATGTAAAAGAAGGAAGGCTCCTTTTGCCCTCTCTACATTGTTATGCATCCATATAGGTACTCTGGCCCTATATGTTTTATTTATTGAACAAAACAAGCAAACAAAAAAAATCCTAGATCTTTTCTGTGAAATATCTGTTGAAATCCCCACAAAGTGGGCTTATGTTTCTGCAATTTTCCAATAGCTATGGGCACATCCCTCTGCACTTCTCTGTTTAAAGTATAACTTAGTAGATTTGATTTATTGAGATCATGTAAAATGTCTTGATTAATATGGAAAATGTTGCCTTATTTTCCATAGCACTTCTCATTGCATCGCTCAGTCCAGGGGCAGGAAAGAATCAAATCTAGTTCTCCTGGTGCCGCCCATAGCCTTAACATATAAAGAACAAGATGTGGTATTAGTTGGTGCCTGCTACAGACAACCAAATCACACTAAGGAATGGGATGACCGACTCCTTATTCACCTATTTATAATGTGTAGGAAGAAAAGCTACATGATCATGGGTGTCTTCAATTTGAGTGACATATGCTGGGGGTCTCATGCTGCCAGTACTAAACCATCCTTGGAATGTGTAGATATTATAGATGTTGATTTCCTAACAAAAAGTGTTGCATCAAACACAGGGAAATTCTATATTAGATCTCATCTTGACAGATACAGAGGAACTGATCAGAGAACTAAAAATTAATATTAGCTCAGGTACAAATGATCATGAGTTGATTGCATTTATAATGTGCAACAGAACAAAGTTCAACCCAGTAATACAGTTGAACCCTGTTATGTCGCCGGCCTAGGGGTTTGCCAAAAAGCGTCGAGATAACCGATGATCGAGATAAACCCCTATCCACCCCCCCACCCCTGAACTCCCCTGCCCTCTCTCCAACACCCCCTCCCTGCCCCCTTACCGCGGTGCCTGCACGTGGCAGGATCCGGCGAAGCGGGACGGGGAAGCGGGGCCGGGCGGCCGTGGACGGGGACCGGGAGCCGGGCAGCCAAAGAAGCGGGACCCGGTAAGCGGGCCGGGCGGCAGGCGAAGCGGGACCGGGTAAGCGGGCCGGGCGGGCGGGCGGCAGGCGAAGCGGGGACCAGGTATGCGGGGCCGGGCGGGCGGGCGGGGACGGGCAGGGACCGGGTATGAAGCGGCGGGCGGGCGGCGAAGC
The DNA here is from genome assembly GCF_020497125.1 of Mauremys mutica. Lineage (NCBI taxonomy): Eukaryota > Metazoa > Chordata > Testudines > Geoemydidae > Mauremys > Mauremys mutica. The sequence continues at coordinate 43,173,889 of NC_059076.1, forward strand.
GGAGCCGGGCGGACGGGCGGGCGGCGAAGCGGGGACCGGCGAAGCGGAGCCGGGCAGGCGGGCGGCAGGCGAAGCGGGGACCAGGTATGCGGGGCCGGGCAGGGACGGGCAGGGACCGGGTATGCGGGGCCGGGCGGCGAAGCGGAGCCGGGCGGACGGGCGGGCAGCGAAGCGGGGACCGGCGAAGCGGAGCCGGGCGGGCGGGCGGCAGGCGAAGTGGGGACCAGGTATGCGGGGACGGGCGGGGACGGGCAGGGACCGGGTATGCGGGGCCGGGCGGCTGGGGACACGGTGGGTCGGGGACGCGGGGAGCCGGGCGGCTGGGGACCCGGGGAGCGGGCGGCTGGGGAACCGCGCGGCTGGAAAGCCGGGGAGCGGGCGGCTGGGGACACGGTGGGTCGGGGACGCGGGGAGCCGGGCTCGAGATATTAGGGTTCGGCGAATCGACATAACGGATGAGAAACCCATAAGACAAAGAGGGAGTTTGGCGGTTCCACTTGTAAAACGTCGACTTAATAGGATTGGCAAGTTAACCGAGGTCGAGATAAATGGGTTCGACTGTATATAGACACACTCGGTCCTTTAAAAGGGCTGATTTCCCACAGCTGAAAACAATGATGAGTCAAATCAGCTGGAAGCAAGAATTTAATGAGGAAAATGTACATGATAATTTGGAATAGTTTAAGAACACTTTACTAGACTCCCAAAAAGCTACAATATCATGATCAAGGAAGAAGGCCATATTGGCTAAAAAAAAAAGACCTGGTTTAGTGGGGAAGTGAAGACAGCTATATAAAAATATATATACATTTAACAAATGGAAGAAAGGGGAAGTTGGTAGTAATGAATATAAATCAGAAGCTAAGAATTGTAGAAAATTGATAAGGAAAGCAAAGGGACACAAGAAGAATGTTCTGACCAGCAGAGTTAAGGACAATAAGAAGGAGTTTTTAAGTATATTATGAACAAAAGAATCCTAATAATGGCATTTGTTAATTACTAGATGGAAGTGGGAGAATTATCAATGATAATGCAGAAAAGGTAGAAGTGTTAAATAAATGTTTCTGTTCTATATCTGGGGGAAAAAACTGATGCTGTAGTCATATCATATGATAACACTCTTTCCATTCCACTCATCTCTCAGAAAGATGTTAAACAGCAGCTGCTAAAGTTAGACATTTTTAAATCAGCAGGTCCAGATAACTTGCATCCAAGAGTTTTAAAAGAGCTGTCTGAGGATTTGCTTTACCATTAATGTTGATTTTCAGTAAGTCTTGGAAGACTGGGGAAGTTCCAGAAAACTGGAAGAAAGCTAATGTTGTAGTGGATGTAATAAACTTCTGTAAAATGTTTGACTTGTTACCACATGATATTTTGATTACAAAAGTAGAACAATATAAAATTAGCATGGCACACATTACATGGATTAAAAATAGCTAACGGATAGGTCTCAAAATGTAATTGTAAATGGGGAATTATCATCAAATGGATATGTTTCTAGCAGGGTGCAGCAGGGATCAATTCTTGTCCCTATGCTATTTAACATTTTTATCAATGGCACATAAAATCATTACTGATTAAGTTTTCAGATGACACAAAATTGGGGGAATGGTAAATAATGAAGCGGACAGGTCACTGTTACAGAGTGATCTAGATTGTCGGGATAATCTGGGTGCAAGCAAAGAATATGTGGTTTAATACAGATAAATGTAAATGTATATATCTAGGAACAAAGAATGTAGGCCATACTTACAGGGGGACTCTATCTTGGGTAGAAGTAACTCTGACATTTTTTTTAGGATAATCAGCTGAACAAGAGCTATCAGTATGATGCTGTGGCCTAAAGGACTCATAAGGGGCAAGACTGGGGAGGAAGGCAGACCTACCCTGAGGACCCTTGAACAAGGATGCCAAAGAAGCCTTACTGTGAGGAAGAAGACTATCTGCTGATCATAGTTGGGGCTGAAGGTTTAGTTGTCTTCTCTTTTCTTTTGCTATCTTATATTGGACTTAAAGATTTGGGGGAGACAGATGGTAAGAATTGATCCACAGAGGCATCTCTGAAGCAATCTAGAGTGCCTAATATTATTGATCCTCTGAGGGCCCTAGTTCAGAGCCCGGTGGAATGGGATGGCCCAGGCTCCCCTACCAACTGCCCTTGTTGCAAGAGAGGCATAAACCTCATTCCCACTCCACCTCCACCTCTAATAAGGAGAAGGTAAGGACACTGAAAATGCTGAGGTGAGGATAAGCCACATATAAGTATTAGGAACTAGACTGAAGGTCCTTCCTGCTGGGAGGCAAGAAATTGAAAACCAGGTATGCTAACCACTAGGCCTCCTAGCCTTCCAACTACTCTACTAGAGATGCATAAATGGAGGGAATATCAAGTAGGAGTAGAGAGGTCATTTTACCACTGTATTTGGCACTGGTGCAGCTACTGCTGGAATACTCTGGTGTCCACAAGTCAAGAAGGATGTTGATAAATTGGAGATGGTTCAGAGAAGACCCGTAAGAATGATTTAAGGATTAGAATACATGCTTTATAGTGATGGACTCTAGGAGATTAATCTATTTAGCTTAACAAAGAGAAGTTTAAGGGGTGGTTTGTTTATAGTCTGTAAGAAACTAAATGGGGAACAACAAATACTTGACAGTGGGCTCTTAAATCTAGCAGAGATGGGTATAACATGAGTCTATGGGTGGAAGTTGAAGCTAGAAAAATTCAGACTGGAAATAAGGCATATCTTTTTAACAGTGAGGGTAATTAACCCTTGGAACAATTTGCCAAGGGTCATGGTGGATTCTCCATTACTGGCAATTTTTAAATCAAGATTGCATGTTTTTGTAAAAGAAATGCTCTCAGAATTGTTTCAGGGAAGTTCTATGGCCCATGTTATACCTGAGGCCTGTGTTATACATGAGATTTTCCCTTCCGGCCTTGTAATATATGAATCTGTGAAAATAAAAAGTCTGACCACGCTAGAACTGAAAGTAAATCAGTTTGTTGCCAGTTCTTCTTTTCCACTATCATTCATTTTCTAGCCAAGGCTAAAAGAAGAAAATTGAACAACTATGGATTGTTCTTAATGCGTAACAGCCCATTTCTGCAAGGTGCTCTGCATCTGCACTCTCAACTCCCATTGAAATTGATGAGCGCTCAGTACTTCTCAAGTTTAAATCTTAAATATTCACATCACAAATCCCTCATAGAAAATTATATTTTTAAAAACATGTGGCAATTTGAATATGAAAGGGAATGCAATCAAAATATATAGTAAATGAAAAGCATATTTATAGGTTTGAGAAAAAAAGTCATAGCAGCTGCATTCTATAATCATTAGTAATGGTACTGGATAAGAATAGCATACCCCCCTTCCAGAATTTATTATTGTTTTTAAGAAACACAATTTCTTTGACTTAAAGGGTGGGGAAGACAAAAACAGTTTGATTCTACTTGCCCTCAGGGGGTCTGACTTCGTTTTCATCATGTGTTACCAACATGTAATATTAGCAATGGTAATTCTCATCTCAGGAGGTACTGGGAGACTACTATTCAATGCTGCTCAATCTTTTTTTTTTTTTTCCAAGTAATATATTTTTTTTAGTCCTTTCTTCCAAGGCTGCTGCATTTTCAAATACTCCCTTCCCCCAAGAACTGAGGACAGGCTCAATATAAATGGTGCTATATACAAGTCTCTGCTATTGGAAAGCAGTGTTAGGATTAGGGTTAAATATGCTTTTGTTGTTTTATTTGTGGTTTTAGTTAGCCAAAAAGTGTTACTGTTTAAAAATGTAGTGTATTGTTGGCTATGTTACTCAGCCAAATCATCTTTGCCTTACTCATAAGTACTCTCATTAAAATCAGACGAGCTTCTCATGTGTGTATTTTGGCCATACCCCATTTGGCATTACCCCATTTAGCCATAGGTATTACTTTTGATTGTCTTAGTATCTGAATCTTTGGTGTGAAAAACTAACACAAACTGCACAAAATAATGTATTTTTAAAACTTGAAATTAAATATAAATAACCATGGTGCTTCCCTTAATTTAATTCTACAAATGCACAGAGCCGAACAAATTGTTAAAACATTTCCTGTTGACTAACGTATTAGAACCACACAAGCACAAAGATGCACTTTGTTACGGTCCCCTATGCTGGTGCCTCCTTTTTATATTTTGGTTGAAATTCTCAAATGCAATTCTATAAGCATAATAATAAATGAGGCTGGGTTATTGTCTGGGGTAGAGGGAAGAAGGTATACAGGGTGGGATCTGAAGTGACCTTGCACTATTGAATCAGCCCCTTGTAGCTGGAACAATCCTGGCATTGTTTCAGCCCTATAGTGGATGTTTGCACTTAGAACCCCCTCATTGTCGTAGAATGTTGAGAATGTTCATCAGAAACTATGAGATATGCAGGGAAATGGAGGGTGCAGAAGGGGGGAAGACACTACCATGACACATTGCTTACTTGTAATCTTCACTGTTGACTTAATTGTCCCTAAATCTCTCCTGACTCCTGACTGACCTCCTTTCCTTATCTATTCTCTAATTCCCCTTTGCCCCTCTGTGAGCCATATATTTCTTGATAGCAGTGTCAATAACAGAATGACAATGTGGAAAGCTAAATCCTTTGCCATTCCAGTTTAATTCATCTTTACCTTTCTAGTCATATTGACTGAGATGATAGTCTGTCATTCAGAGATAAAGAAAGGGGATGAGTATTACTAATACCTTGACACACAAACCTTAACTAAAAATCTCAATAGTTACTTAGGAGCCTAAGTTTAATTGAAAGTCAATGGGACTTAGACTTGTAAATCTCTTGGGCACTTTTGACAATTTTACCCCTTGTGTAGACAAGGATAAAACTTATGGTGTTAGAATTTGTTAGCTAACATGCTTCAAAAGGTTAATTTAGACTACTCACACTGCTGTTTACAACACATGAAAAACTAATTGAGTTAATACGTGGTAGGGAGCCTTAGCTTTTACTTGATCAACTTAGCAGGTTATTTATATTTAAATAAAATAAAATTTTATGATAGAGAATATACTACCTTGTCTTTATTAGACTTTTAAACCATGACATGTTCTAACAACATACCATTAAATCCTAATGTAGATAAGGCAAAATGCTATGTCAGTTAAAATGTACTGTTAAATTTAATGGCCCTAAACATCACAACACCTCTCTGTTTTTGGTATTTTTCACTTTGGGGAAAGTTTTGTGAGTTTTCCCATATTGGACTAGGACGTGGACCTAAATGAAGATTATAAAGCACAACAGTTAATTATTTTTCTCTTATCTCTGATTTCTGGGGCTGTGTGAGACTGATGTTTCTGTTTGCAGAGGTTTCATGTTTGCACTTTTTTTGTTTAAATTTACATGGGTTCTCTTTCTCCTGGAGTTTTGCTTTGAATTTCAGATTAGAAGTAACCCCCAAATTCAAAGTGGAACTCAGCTGAAACGACCACATTGTATCTGGTTAAGGGTTCCATCACTGCTTTCTCAGAACTAACCCAATTTCACCTGAAGGTTAGTGATCCTCGGCAAACATTTTGACAAAAGTAGACTGATTTTTGGGCTGAACCTGAAACATTTTTGGACTACATTTTAAAATCTAGTATCAGTCTCCAACCTTCTTTGAGAAGATAACAGATTTCTTAGAGAAAGGAAACACAGTGGAACTAATTTACCTCGATTTCAGTAAGGCATTTCATACGGTTCCACATAGGGAATTATTAGCTAAATTGGAAAAGTTGGGGATCAATATGAAACTTGAAAGATGGATTTGGAACTGGTTAAAGGAGAGACTACAACAGGTCATACTGAAAGGTGAACTGTCAGGCTGAAGGGAGGTTACTAGTGGAGTTCCTCAGGGATTGGTTTTGGGACCAATCTTATTTAATCTTTTTATTACTGACCTTGACACAAAAAGTGGGAGTGTGCTAATAAAGTTTGCAGATGACACAAAGCTGGGAGGTATTGCCAATACAGAGAAGGACCAGGATATCATACAGGAAGATCTGGATGACCTTGTAAACTGGAGTAAACTGGAGTAATAATAATAGGATGAAATTTAATAGTGCAAAGTGCAAGGTCATGCATTTAGGGATTAATAACAAGAATTTTTGTTATAAGCTGGAGACACATCAGTTGGAAATAACAGAGGAGAAGAAGGACCTCAGAGTATTGGCTGATCACAGGATGACTATGAGCTGCCAATGTGATATGGCAGTGAAAAAAGCTAATGTGGTCTTGGGATGCATCAGATGAGGTATTTCCAGTATTGATAAGGAGGTGTTAGTACCATTATACAAGGCACTGGTGAGCCCTCATCTGGAATACTGTGTGCAGTTCTGGTGTCACATGTTTAAGAAGGATGAATTCAAACTGGAACAGGTACAAAGAAGGGCTACTAGGATGATCTGAGGAATGGAAAACCTGTCATATGAAAGGAGACTCAAAGAGCTTTGGGTTGTTTAGCCTAACCAAAAGAAGGCTGAGGGGAGATATGATTGCTCTATATAAATATATCAGAGGGATAAATACCAGGGAGGAAGAGGAATTATTTAATCTCAGTACCAATGTGGACACAAGAACAAAAGGGTATAAACTGGCCATCAGGAAGTTTAGACTTGAAATTAGACGAAGGTTTCTAACCATCAAAGGAGTTAAGTTCTGGAACAGCCTTCCAAGGGGAGCAGTGGGGACAAAAGACATATCTGGCTTCAAGACTAATCTTGATAAGTTTATGGGAGGGGATGGTATGATGGGATAGTCTAATTTTGGCAATTCATTGATCTTTGACTACTAGTGGTAAATATGCCCAATGGCTTGTGATGCGATGTTAGATGGGGTGGAATCTGAGTTACTACAGAGAATTCTTTCCTGGGTGTCTGGCTGGTGAGTCTTGCCCACATGCACATGCTCAAGGTTTAGCTGATTGCCATATTTGGGGTCGGGAAGGAATTTTCCTCCAGGGCAGATTAGCAGAGGTCTTGGGGTTTTTTCACCTTCCTATGCAGCGTGGGGCACGGGGCACTTGCTGGAGGATTCTCTGCACCTTGAAGTCTTTAAACCATGATTTGAGGACTTCAGTAGCTCAGACATAGGTTAGGGGTTTTATATAGGAGTGAGTGGGTGCGATTTTGTGGCCTGTGTTGTGCAGGAGGTCAGACTAGACAATCATAATGGTCCCTTCTGACCTTCAAGTCTATGATTCTATGATCCTACAGAGATAGTGTATTATAAGAAACTGGGCTGGGAACAATCTTACTGTAAAAGCTTCGTAAAGACAAACTATTAGTAATAATAAGTAATAATGGTACCCCTTTTGGCCCAAGTGGTTACCCGATATTCAGGGTAACAGGTTTTATCTGTTAGGAGAAACTGATGATGAAATCAGATATTTCTTTGATGCAATCCTCTTTATTTACAAATAATATATACAAAATCCTGTTTCCCTGAATACTGTAGGAATTAAACAGCAGGAGATAGTTTATTTGCTCACAGTTCCAAGCCTCCTTCCAGCCAGGACTCTACCCAAAAGCTCACGCTCTTTTCTCAGGGTCATGCTACAAGTGCTTCTCTGGTAATCTGTGGTGCTTTGCTGCCTTCTCTCTGAGTTTCTGTGGTGTTCATGATCCTTCTTCTGATACAGAGTTCCCTCAAACAACACACAGCCCTGTGTGTTTGCATTCAGACTCCAGGAGAAACCTCTCATGGCTCAGCTCCTACTCCAGCCTTGCATATGGCCTGTGTTCTAGGCAGTGGTTCCTATCATGTCAGCTATATATTCCATACAGGTGCTTAATTGCTTTTTAAATTTATCTTGAATGAAGGGCACCTATTACACACCTCATCTTCAACATGATTTTCCACAACCCCAAGCATAACCACAACAACACAAGCTCCCTTTATTATATGTTTATCAGCATACATGACCCTCATCCTGTTATGAGCATATGTTAATTATATACAGTACTTATATGTAATTGAAACCTACCTAATATGGGACCCAAAAATACACCACTAACACATTCCTGTTGGCTTCAATAGGAATTTTTCCTGATGAGTTCAGAGTCAAAATTTTAATTCACATCCCCTGCTAATGTTAAAATGAAAGAACTGTGTGAATGTCTAAAAAGTACTTTATGGTATAATAAAGTTAATTAGAAAACATTAGGACTTTAGATATTACAAAATGATAGAATTTTAAAAAGCCACGTTTCGTGGATTACATTATTAGTTAGTAGCAATGTTACCAATAAAAATACTAGTTACTAGTTAACGGTGGCAGGACTACTGTGGGATTTGCCATTAAGTAACCATCTGAAAGGAAAAGTGTATGCTGCTTCTATTTTGTCTCTGCCTGCTCTATGGTTTGGAAATGGTGGGTCTTTTGGAGATAGAAGAACAGAAGATACGGGTAATAGAAAATAATATACTGAGGAGAATGGCAGGCACATGAAGAGTAGACAGAGTGTGCATGGAAGAAATTAGGGGGAGATGAATTTAGGATTCTCAGTGATAGGCTGGAGAATGCACATTTGATTTGGGCTGGATGTGTGATAAGAATGAGAGAACAACAACCAGCAAAGAAAGCATGTGAAGAAGAGGACATCAGAAAAAGCATGTGAAAGACCAAGGATATGATTGTGAAGTCTGAAGAGAAAAGAAATGGAACCTTAAGACCTACAAGCCAGTGCCATGGGCTGGAAGGAGAGGCGGAGAATTGTGAGTACCTCTAACCCCATGTAAATAGGGAAAAGAGTCAAGAAGTGAAGTGAAGTTAGTTAACCTTACTGGGAATCATGTTAACCAACAAAACATTAGGGACAGAAGGTAAACCATAAATTCCATGACAAATTTTAAAATGTTAACAAGGGACAGAGTGTAATTGGTTTGGGACAGGGGCCGTCTTTTTGTTCTGTGTTTGTAGAACACCTGGCACAATGCATGGTCCTGGTGCATGACTGGGGCTCCCAGATGCTATGGTCATAATTTTAACAATAATAATGATAAGAACAACAATAATAAAAAATGAAAAACATTGAATCACTATTGGTTATGGAAGTGTGCTGGAAAATATTGGAATAATATTCATTGCAAGTTTAAACAAAATAAATGTATTGAGTATATGAGGGTCCTATATAAAGTTGAGTTTTCTGGTATATAAAGGCTTTAGAATATTATAGTAGGTAGTGCAGCTTTGTAAAGGGAAGAAGGCCTTACTGATAGTGTTTTATTAAGTCAAGAGCTTGTGCATGATTCTCTGTACCTTGTATAGTAATTTATGCCAGTGCAGAGTGAAATAGCAGTGATTTATTAACCCAATATATTGGACCTGGTTCTGTATTGCCCTGCACCTTGCATAGTCATTTACATCAGGGCAACGTGAATGCCAACTGGGTGTAAAATGCTACCATTCTTGTTTAGTAGTGTTTTATATCCACTGGGCACTCACTTTGTACCTGTGTAAATTACAAAAGGTTACTCCTGGTCCTGGGGGAATTCTGTGCCACTGCACATGTGCAGAATTTATGTCCCCCGCAGATTTCTTTGCTTCCCTGCAGAAAGCAAAGGTAAGCCACAAGAGTGGTCATGTGACCCTCCCCAGCAGTATGTTTTGGGGTCCAAGGGCAGCAGGCAGAGAGGTAAATCATTGTGGGGCAAGAAGTGGGACTGGGAAAGACCCGGCTGGTGACTCCTACCCTGTGTCAGCCTCAGCTGCTAGACCCGTCTGGGCTGGGAGGCCGGTACTTCCTCTTCCTTTGCACAGCATCCGGGGCTGGGTCAGACCCACCCCCAGATTTCTCCCCCAGATGAAGGAAGCTCTGCAAACTCCCTCTCCCTCCCCCCAGCTTCCCACACCCATTGCTCCTGGGAGGGATCCCTGTACAGGGAGCTGCTCCCTCATCTGCCAACCCCTGTGCATCCAGAGACCCTCATACCCAGACCCTCCCACCGAGCCTCACCCTCCCACACACTCAGAACCCTCCCCTCAATGAGCCCCACTTCCCCTGCACCTGGACCACAGCGACAAGCCACTCACACCGGGATTCCCACCCCACCAAGCCCCAATCAGCTGCATCTGGACCCCCCACACACTGAGCCTCCCCACAGCCATATCCGCCTACCGAGCTCTATCTGCCCCACACTTAGACCCCCACAACTGAGTCCCAACCATTTAATTGATGCTTCACATGAACCCCCCTGCAGAGTCCCATTACTGTTACACCCAGAACCGCCCAACATGCCCCTGTACATCCAGATTCCCCCCTCACTGGATCCCCCACTGAGCCGCCCACACCCTGATTGCCCCACACAGAACCCTCTCAACCCACACTTGGATCCCCCACCCACTAAGCCCCTCCACATGTGGATCCTGCCTTGCTGAGCCTTCCTGCCCACACCTGGTGCACCTGGATCAGAGGGGCAGGGCCCTGCGGTGTTTTTGGGGCAGGCCCGGTCCTTGTGCTGTATCAGGCTTGGGTGCAGCCTCACCACTGAGTCTGTGTCCCCGAGGGTGCACAGCGATCTCCCACCTCTGTGCAGCAGTGGCCTGTGCTCTCCAATTCCATTCTGGAGCCTCCAAATTTGTTTGACAAATAAAATTTGCAGAATTTTGTAGAATTTTAAAATATTGTGCACAGAATTTTTATTTTTTTGAGCAGAATTCCCTCAGGAGTAAGAGGTGAAGAGCAACAGGGAGTCATGCCCTTATTCTCTGCATCCGGCACTATAAACAATATACTCCAATGTCAGTTGTCAAAACCAAAGCCATAGGCTGAATTGTGCTGTGAGGTTTGCATAAATGCAGCGCCCTTTGGCTTCAGATTGCCCTATTTTGGCCCAATATTTATTAATAGAAAATAACTGACTACAACATGCATATAATGTAGATACCTCAGAAAGCCAAATGGCACCACATACAAAAGAAGAGGAAAGGGCAAGCAGCATTTTGCAATAATATTAACTTTTTGTTTTAAAGCAGTACAGCTACATAACATGACCTTCTCTTTTCCACAGCCTTTAGAATAGCATTAAAACTAGCTTGTCTTACCAACCAGCTCTAAAAATAGCATGCAGACTCATACAAACTTCTCCATCATCATAGCTATATATATTTGTGGAAGTCCATATATGCAAGAGGAAGTGATTTTGTTACTGTGTAGGGACTTCTCCTGTATTCATTACAGCCAACAGTACTAGCAAAGTGTACAGTAGTTTGAAATAGCATTTATTTTTCCATGGAGTTTCTATAGATGGGATGTTATAAGTAGTAACCTAGTCACTAAAGGAGATATTAAATCGTCTTCTAGAATTCAGATGTATAGTAGTATGAAATCTCCATCTCCTTGAGAAAAGTTAATGAGTGAAAATATTATTTTTCTGTATTAATCCATACTGCTATAATTTCCTTATCTCAGTTTTAGATTTGCTCTGCATCAAATTGTTGACATCCAATACCCAGAATAACAGCTGGTACTATAGAACCATGGTGTAACATCTGGCACCACATTAGAATACTGCATGGTAAAAGAACACTGTCTTTGGTTATAATAGAAAACTAAATACTGCTATTCTCCAACTCTTGCTGTTCATATTTTCTGGTCTGACAAGTGTAGGAACAATTGTTCTATTTGGGGAGAACAAAGATTAAAATGAGTTAGAATTACTGTGACAATTTTTGATATTTCCTTACTGTTTCATCAGTTTCCCTCAGGAAGGCACCAAGAACTGAACCCTATTCAGAGGCATTTGAATCAAGCGTGGTTGACCCTTGTTTCATTCTTCCATTTGTTTCAGTTGCTAATTGGCCAAAAATAGGTTTCTGTGGTATAACCATTTGGAATAAATTCAATAAGAATGAATAAAAGGTTAAAATACCAAAAATCAGAGAAAAAACACTATAAAAATTCTGCAAGAAACACCCTTTGAACCATCACAAAAATGCAAGCAAAGTGTAAAAGATCAATGCTTTAGAAGCAATGAAACTAGACAAGGAAAAGTCAGGAAAACATAAGTATCCCTAAAAGTCATTTTAACACCAGCACTGAGAGAGAGAGAGAGCTCCCAGTCTTCATCTCAGAGGTGTGTTGGCACGTTGCAAAGATACACCCAGGGTTCATAGGAGGCCATAGGAGACAGAGCATAATTTAGAGCTGCCCTAATTTACATAGCAAGAAAGGCAGGCTCCTGCATAGCCCAGAATACAGGGAGCATAAACATGGTTTAAAGCTGTCTTCCCCCATACACCCCTTCCTCCTTACCACACGTGCAAGAATGAAGTAGCTGAGAATAAGATTTACTATTTCCAAAATAACCAGGAATCAAATTTCCCTTTAGATATGCAGGCCTGAAGCCCATTGGGCCACTCATGTTTAAAAGTGATTTGGGTTTAATTCATATGTAATGCATCAAAAAGCTTCTTGTTTGTTTTCTCACAAAGTAAAGAGTACTGGGACTCTGCAGGAGGATTACTGCCACATCTGTGTCACAGTCTGGAGACTTGTCTCAGTCGCAGTCCTACTCTCAAACTGTAACATAAAATATTTTTTAAAAATCAAAGTGTTTGCCTTTCTTTTTTTCTAAAATATTTTTGCTGCTGTACTCACTTGCAAGCTCCGTGTGGTAGTATAGCATGGTAATGTTGTTTGAATTGTTGACATTCCATTGGGAGAACAGGTAGTCCATTGGAACTTAATGTACTGTATCTGCTATCTGAAGTACCACTGGAAAAGTATTTTGTCCCAACCTTTTTCTAACAATCAGTAATATGCAGTACATATGTAAAAAGGTTACTGAAAATTAGGCAGCACTGAAACAGTTAAAATCTAGGCGGAAGTTTATAGTCACACAGTGGGAACTTTCTGAGCATGGGACTTTTACAAGGATCAGGTAACACATCTGTCATACCTCAAGGCAACTGTACCTGTATATCACCCTTGTGATCCAGGAAAGGCATCCAATCTCAAGCTTCCCGTTGCTGTCTCCTCTCTTAGGGCAAAGAAAGACATGTGTGTCTCTCCGTTCTGACAGGGTATTTCCAGGCTGCACAGTTCCCTAACTACATTGTGAATCCCCCAGCAATACAGATTGCTTAAGCAGGCCTGCTTTGATTTCTCAGAGGCAATAAACAGTGTAATTGCTACAGTTCAGTTACCACACAGCTCTTTCAAAGCAAGCATATTTATTCTTAAGGCAAAAGCATTACATAAAAATATTAAAAACAATGAAAGAATCTATATGCATACTAATAAGCTTCCTAGGGAACACTCACCGACTCCAACAGGGCTCTGGCCAGTGAACATTAAAATCCATCACCAAGGGGTTTTTCTGTAGTCACAAGTTCATAACAGCTGTTAGCTCAGAACAAACACACCCATAAATCTGTGAGTCACTCTTTTATACATTTTGGGTCTCTGGTCTGGTCCTAAAGAAATAGATGATCAGTAGACAATGAGTTTTTCCTCAAGCAGCAGCATCAAAAAGATGGGTCAGGAAATGAGAAGTGTGGCTTTCTCCTCCTCCCAAGTGTTTTCTGGGAATCCCACTTAACTTTGTTTAGCTAGCACATTGTTTCAAAGACTCCTATGACGCTCGTAACACTTCCTAAGATTTACATTAGTCATGGCTCTTAGAGAAGTTACATACAGTCCACAGTAATATTTGCATTTTTAATACAATGGACTCCTAAAATACTTAAACTTAATTCAATAAGGTTTGTCCAGGATGTTGCAGGAAATTGCCATATCTGTCACAGCATCCTTTTGAGGAAAAGCCACCATTAGACCTGCAAAGTAATATGTGTAATTACTCCATGATATGATGATGCTTACACATTTTAAGTTAGGTTTATTATTTAGAATTTCCTCAATATTTTCTTGACATTTTAGCCTACATATTATCTCTCCTGCAAAATACTGCAAATTGCACTTATTCATGGGAAAACTGATCCTTACACACACACACACACACACACAGAGTTTCATGGTAATCAAATCCTCATTAAATATCACCTTAATTCTTGCTAACTGGGCATATCTGCAGAACTGATGTTTATCTCTTACACAAAACTCTTCATATAAATGACACAGTTGAAAGGTCAGTACTGGCAGCAGCTGTGAATGGGAGATTACAACTGGATGTCTTTAAAGGGATTTCACCTAATTTTTTTTTCTCTCTCTTTTAAATTTAAAACCAGGAATGAACCCAAGAAAAAGCCACATGTTTAAATACTCCACATGTTTAAATACTCTTGACGTTGACGCTTCTCGGCGGCATTTCGGCAGCTGCTTGTCCAGCAGCCAGTAGGCGGGCGCAGATGGATGCCCCGGTGGGCACCACGTTGCGGAGCCCTGGGCTAGTGTAAGGGAGGGGCAGAGCTGGGGGCTCTTACTGTGTGCTGGGCTCCAGATGCTAGTCTGGACGGGCTGTGAAGGGATGGGACTTCCTCTTCCCCTGCAGGGGCCACTCTTGGGGCAGGGTCAGACTCACCTCCGGAAACCTCCTCAGACTGCAGTAACCTTCATGGTGGTTATACTGTGACCCTCCCCCACAATAGCCTTGCGACCCCTGCTATGGCCCCCTTTTGGATCTGGACCCCCACAGTTACAACCCTGTGAAATTTCAGATTTAAATATCTGAAATCGTAAAATTTACTTGTTTTAAAATCCCATGACCATGAAATTGGCCAAAATGGAGCGTGAATTTGGTAGGGCCCTAATCATGGCATGTGTGTCCCACAGGTACAGGGCCCAGCTGAGAGCCAAGGAAATACAACAAGGGAGTCCAGTGGCACCTTGAAGACTAACAGATTTATCTGGGCATAAGCTTTCTGAAGAAGTGAGTTTTTTTTACCCACGAAAACTTATGCCCAAATAAATCTGTTAGTCTTTAAGGTGCCACCGGACTCCTTGTTGTTTTTGTGGATACAGACTAACAGGCTACCCCCCCCGATACTAGATACCATGCAAGGAAATACAGGACACGAGTGTGAAAACTAAGGAAGAGAGTTTACTTTCATAACGCGCACTAGCACGTGTGGTACAAAGTCAGGCATGGTACAAATCGGACAAACGGTGCCGTTCGGTTGGCTGTTACTGAAGTGCCGGGGCCTACGCGGCACGCACATGGCTCCGGGCGGGGAGGTGTCACGGGAGGGATGGGTGAGTGATGCGGAAATAGCGACAGACCATGGTGGTGGCTGGTATGAGGCCATGTCATCCTGGGGCACTTGGTCCCTCCATCCCTGGTGCCCGTTTACTAACAGACACATAACACAGTCTAGCCACAACCACCACCGCGGCCCAGGCGAAGACCGGGCATCTGAGCGTTCTTGCCCTGAGCAAAGATGGCCGCCGGAGTGGGACAGAGAGCAACGGGCTGCGTCACGTGGTTAGCGCGCTTGGAACTCGGCCTGGCGGAGTCTCCGGAGAAGTTAGGCAGGAAGCGGAAGTGACGTGTTAAAGAAGCGCCTGCGGCGAGCCCGCCTCGCTTGCATGGCGATGAACAGCCGGCTGCAGGAGATCAGGGAGCGACAGAAACTGCGCCGGCAGCTCCTGGCCCAGCAGGTAGCGGAATGTAGGGGCCGGGCCGGAGCACTACCGGCGGGCAGCTCCCGTGGGGAGTCACCTCTGGGGCCCGGCCCGGCGCGGGCCGGGGGGGGGGAGGGGTGTGTGTCTCAGCTGCTTGGCCCCGCCCATACACCTGCGGCAGGCGCGCTAGGCCTAGCGCTGGCAGCTGCGGGTTTGCCCAGCGCGCCTCCCTGTGACGTCATCACCCCCTCGGCCCCTGGTGGTTAGGTCCCGAGGGGGGCGGCGGCAGCGGCAGGTGGGATGCGCCCAGCTGAGGAGGAGGAGGAGGAGAAGGAGGAGGGGGGGGGGTGCAGCGTGCCCCGGGCCGTGCCCGCGGCCGTGCTGCGCTGCGGGTTTGTGCTGACCGTAGCTCTGGGAGCCAGTTGCATTGCGAGGGGTCAGTGATCAGAGCCTCCCAGGTAGGGTGACCAGACAGCAAATGCGAAAAATCAGGACGGTGGTGGGGGGGGGGGTAATAGGAGACCATATGAAAAAAAGCCCCAAATACCGGGACTGTCCCTATAAAATCTGGACATCTGGTCACCCTACTCTCCCAGGTGCAGAAACCAGCCGGCTTAGCTTGGGTTTGAGGTTGTCGTGGCAGTTATTTTTTGCTTGGCTGTACTTTTTGCCTGAATATATATATATGTATATGTATGTATGTGTATTGCCCCTTCCTTCAGTTGGGAGCTGAAAGTGCGGATAGTATTGGTGCCGTATTGAACAGCAAAGATGATCAGAGGGAAATCGCTGAAACGAGAGAAACCTGCAGGTCTGTATTGAAGCGGTTTTCTGTTAGAAATCAGTTTTTGCTTAAAAAAACCAAACAAAACAAAAAAACAAAACCCTATAGTTTTTTTGGTGGGGGGAATGAGAGCAGGATCAGTTTCATAAGACAAGCATTTTTTTTCATTCAGGTTAACAAAAGTAAAGAAATGTTAGTCCACATCAGAAAAGAAGAATTAAAAACAAATTTCACTATCACAGGCCTCTGGTTATAAATCTTACTGTCTTACTGAGATTATCTGTTCTAAAAATAGCCTTGCCGTAGTTGTCCATACTTTTCCTACCTTTACAGAACTCCACTTTTTCCACTTGTGATTGCAAAGGGAAATCTTAAAACAGCTCTTAATTCACTGGGAGAGAGGCCTTTGTTAGATCTGTTTAACTAGCACTTGGTAAAATGGTGGATGTTGAATTGAGGTGGTGGTTAGCCAGTCATGGAGGACCATTAAAAAAAAAAAAAAGGTAAAACTGTACAACACACATCAAAACAGAAATAGTAAAAGAAATACCCTAGCCAACCCAAGTTGTAACAATGTTGGAGCCAAATCATGCTTACCATAATCACAGAAGAAATCACTTTGAAGTGATTGGCTGATTGTTTGAGTAAGGCAAGCACGATTTAGCCCCCATCTTCAAACTAATCCTTGGAGACAAAAACTAATTTCAGTTACCCCAGATTTACACTGATTAAATTCTGACTTCAGTAGGAATGATTACTGGATTTACACTGCTTCAAGTGAACTAATAATCTGACCATTAGGGTCCGGCCAGTTTGAAACACTGCAAAGTAAATGTGTTATTTTAAGGTTCTAACAATATAAACAATTAAGAAAATAAGAGAGCTCTTTTAAAGAGTTCTTTTGTCAGTAAGTTGTTGCAGTATGGCATTATGAGAAAGGTGGTCCCAAGCCATTTTAGGCTTTATAGATTAAAACCAGGCTCTTAAAATTCAATTCAGAAAGCAATATGCACCCTTTGCAGATAATCCCAGATTATGAAATATGTTCTAATGTAGTGAAGAGAGAGAAATTGCTTTATATCTATGACTTTCCTATATGTTTTTAGGGCTTCTTATGATACTTTAGCACCAAATGCAAAACGGAAGTATCCAGATGAGGGAGAGGCTGATGAAGAAGAAATTGAAGAATATAAGGTAAGAAGGCAGTGAAATAGTCCAAGAAACAGAATGTTTTTTAAAGTGGTGAACTTCCTGTGCTGAATGATAAAATATTAGTTTGTGGGAAACTTATTTCAGGAAGTCAGTCACTAAAACTGTTAGATTATATTTCATGCTGTTACCAGATTTGCCCGTTCCTTTGTGGTACGCTCATTTATTAGGGTTACTCTTCTGTGTGTTGGGGGGGAGGATGTCTGTAATACTATCCATGTACTGCTTGTGTCACTTGTGTTTTCATATGGAGCTCTACTTCTCCCTTCTGCAAGTCCCCTCCCAATGGAGCTATTCTGCAGGACCTAGGTTCCCCAGGGTTGGATTCCTCCAGCCCCAGAATCAGGTGCATTCACGCGCACAGTCCATCAGTACTGTCAAGCTGACCCCTTGTATGTCCCTGACTCAGTGGGCTGGGTCAAATAGGATTTCCAATCTGGCACCCTTATATGCCCCTGGACTCAATAGGCTGGGCCAAGCAGCACTTCCAAGCTGCCACCTTTATATGCCACAGGTACTGCACCAGACTAGAGTAAGCCTGAGCAGGCTGGGTCAAACAGCACTTCCAGTTTGCCACCCTTATAAGCCCCTGGACTCAGTAGTCTGGGTCGAGCAGCACTTCCAAATTGCCACCCTCATATGTCTAGGTTCAGCATGTCCCTATCCCCACTTTCACGTTACAGTTGTTCTGGTAGTAACCCACTTGAGCAAACCCCACAGTATTTTTGGGCGCTACAGGGATCTTTAGCTTAGGTAAGAGGGGCGTTGCTGCAGAGTAAATGGAGAAGCCAAAAACACAAAAGAGTAAAGTTCAGAGAGAGAGAGGGAGAGAAGCAACCAGCTTAACCATAAAAGTTATTTATTGAATAATAGTGATAACCACACATGGAGAGCCTAAACCAGCGTAACAGTTACATTATTATATACCTGAGGTAGAAAAGAAAACAGAGAGAGAGAGAGAGAGAGCTGGGGTCTCACCACTCCATGAAGCTTGAACTGGTTGGGGTTCCCAGGTGATGGTGATAGCTCAGGGTCCTGAGTGCTGGAGACAGGCAGAGCCCCCTGCACAATAAGTCAGGAGAAGATGAAGTCCCAGTGGAACTGATGCAGAGTTTGGATCTAGGCATCAGAACACTTACCTGAGTGTGGGTAGGGTTTTTTTGTAGGGAAACAACAATGATTCAAGGGAGAACACTGGATTTGTTTATGGTAAACTGATGACTCAATGGTTTTCTTTAGGCTAGACAATAGGAACTGATCATTCCTGGCTTTGGGTGGTGTTCCTTCAAGGGAACTCACAATGCAATTAGGCAGCTTCAGTATTTTGGATATCTATCAAGGATTCATTACTAGAATTGGTCTGATAACTGCTGAGCTGGGTGTGTGCAGGCATAAGTTCAGTAACATCTGGAGCAGAGATTCCCCCATGATGCAGTGCTTCCCTGCTTTTCTGGTCCCAGAGTTCAGTGTGGTTCTTGCCTTGGAATCTCTGTTCTCCATTCTGTATGCTAATGGGAGATGCCTCCCTGTCCCATCTTTGATGCAGATGAGGCTAGGGGAGTTGCCTTAATCCTGTCACCCTTGTCAGGAGGGGTTTAGGTCTCCCACCACCTTTTCATTGCTTTCTGTAAGTCTTTCTTCTGATTGGTTTTGGTTCAAGCAGAGGCTGGGTGGTGGTGCGTGTGGGGGCCTTCATGAGACAGACAGGCTGGATACTGTGCCCTGGTTCCCCAAGAACACAGAGCTGACTGGTATCAATGCTATTGATATGCCTCATGTAGGGCTGTTTAACATATATATTTAATGATTAGGTGTCTTCCATGGGTCTTTGAGCTAGCAAGGAAGCTTACGTGATAAGAACCCCTTTGATGCAGTTGTGGTGCATGGTTCTAGTCTCAGTACATAGTAACATCTGAAACTTAATTATTTTTCTCATGGAGGTCGTTAGAATATGGACACGATTACAGTGAGAATATGGGTGGTGTTGGAAGAGACAAGTTTGAATACATGTGGAAAGGCAGAGTTACAGAGGTGGATTTAATCATGGTTTTCTACATAAAAGTGCATTCTTGTTGGTTGTTACAACATTAATACTTATTCTTCATAACTCAGAGATAGATGTAGGTTTCATTTTTAGAAGGTACACACTATACATTTTTAAACTGATTTATTTTGAAAACTTTTCAGATTATTTTTATAGCTGTATCAGAAAATGAATGATTGTTTGGTTATTTCATTTACCAAAGGTAATTGAAGCAGATATTTATGAAGTCACTGGGAGGTGAACTATCTCCAATTCAACAGGTTAATCCATTAATATTTTGGAGGATTTTCTTGCCATGCTGTATTAGGAGGAGGACATCACCAGACAGACATTTACATTGTTTTATTTAACTAAAACAAAAAGTATTCTGGATTTTTTTTTCTTCAGCAGCAAGCATATAATATTTTAACGAAACAAGCATATGTCCCTCGCTTCTCACATTTATCTCCAAACTATTTCTCCTTGTCCAGATCTATTCCACCCCCAACAATATTCATTGAACTTTCTGAAATTTTACACTTTTAGAGAGAGGTAAGGGATTGACTCTGTGTACACAGATATGCAGGGGGCAATAGAGTTGAGGTCTCTTATTTCTCACCTCGATATATTTATTTATTTTAAAACAGTTTTTCTGTAAAGAAGCATGTTACTTCTGGAGACACAAATCCACTGTTTGAGAACTGGAAAACTAGGCATCTCTGATGGTATCTTCTAAACTGAGCACTGAGTCCCATTGGATAGACAGAAAGATTAACCTAAATAATCTATACAGAAGCCTGTGGAACCCCATAAGATTGGGTCTCTAATCCATGAACTATTGGATCTTGTTTACAAAACTTTTACATAAGAACATAAGAATGGCCATACTGGGTCAGACCAAAGGTCCATCCAGTGCAATTTCCTGTCTACTGACAGTGGCCAATGCCAGGTGTCCCAGAGGGAGTGAACCTAACAGGTAATGATCAACTGATCTCTCTCCTGCCATCCATCTCTACCCTATGACAAACAGAGGCTAGGGACACCATCCTTACCCATCCTGGGTAATAGCCATTAATGGAATTAACCTCCATGAATTTATCTAGTTCTCTTTTAAACCCTGTTATAGTTCTAGCCTTCACAACCTCCTTAGGCAAGGAGTTCCACAGGTAGACTGTGCGCTGTGTGAAGAACAACTTCCTTTTATTTGTTTTAAACCTGCTGCCCATTAATTTCATTTGGTGGCCCCTAGTTCTTATATTATGGGAACAAGTAAATAACTTTTCCTTATTCACTTTCTCCACACCACTCATGAGTGTATATACCTCTATCATATCCCCCCCTTAGTCTCCTCTTTTCTTTTCTTAAACATTACATGAATATATTGTCTCATACTATTGAATTAAAATTTATAATCTCTATTCCATGATGAGCTATCTTGAGCTTTAATGTATCTTAATTAAAACTATCTTTAGATAGGTTTTTTCCTCAACAAGCATTTTGTCAAAAAAAGATTTAAATAAAAAATATTTGATTTAATTTTTTTAAATCATTAATTTTTATTCATCCTGTGAGTATGGTGGTGAAGGGTGAGCAAACCAGTGGACAGATTCAAGGAAAGGTGTGATGTGGGCAGAGGAATTGGCCAGGAACATGTTACTAGTAATGTTGCATGAAATGAAATTTTGTGATGTACGTGTTGAGAGGCCAAAGAGAAAGAGGTTGCAGTTACCAAAATGGGAATGAGTTGCTGGCCAAGAACAAATATTTTGCAGTACAAGTAAAATAGACTGGATTTTAAAAGTGGCAGGATTGGTTTGGGGTGAGGTGAGAGAGTTGAAGATGACCCAGACCATATGGGCTCAATGAGAGGGAGGATGAATGTTCGTGTGTTCAGCAATTGCAAAAGAGAGAGTTTGTTGGGAGGAGAGATCAGGAGTGTCTTTTGGCTATGTTGGTTCGCAGCTTGTTCAGGGCTTCCCACAGCTCCCATTGTCTGGGAATGGTGAACTGTGGCCACTGGGAGCTGCGACCAGCTGTACCTGTGGATGCTTAGGTAAACAAAGTATATCGCGGCCCACCAGGGGCTTACCCTGAACAGACCATGAACCAAGTTTGGGAGCCACTGGTTTAAGGTGATGACAAGACATTAGGAGAAGTCAGGGATGATTATATTTTTACAAAGGAGATGGTGGTTAAAAGTCAGTCTTCCATGCTCCCCCTTATTCTTGGGACACCTACCCCAAACGTATGTGGCAACCTACTTCTTTTATTTCATTTAAGTGCTTCCTAAAAATTCACTTCTGACACATCAGCTAAATGATGGATAGAGACGGTTAAGCCAAAAAGTGTCTATCCAGATACTTGCATCTTATTGATTAGCTGTGATCTTATTCTTGTCACCATTGTCCTTTTTCCTTTTCCTTATTTTTCGATGACCTTCACTGCATTATGTCAAATAAATATATGTTGTTTGATTTGTGTACTTTTGGGTGCACAAAAATAAGAAATAATCATTGGATTTGGGAGAGGCACTAAAACAATTGCTTAATGTCCACTTATGTATGTACAGTAAGCTATCTATATGTCCTGAAGAAAATACTTTAAGTATGCCAAGGGCTCACCTTAGTTTACTTTCTTTTATTTTTTCTTTCTTTGCTCCGTTCAGTGAATGTATCATTGGAATAAAACAAACTGACAAATCTGTATAGACATTATCAATTATTTATTATATGTTCTGTTAAACTGAATTGATTTCTCTCTAAAATTTGTGACCAAATCACATAAAATTCATACGCTGAGATTATTATCAGTACCATCTGAAAAATACTTAAAAACAGACCCTTAATCAGCCTGTTGCTTCTAAAATGGGTGACCAATCTGTAGCACTATTGCTGCATTTAGAAAATAGCTAAATTCACGAATAAAGCCTAATCCTTGGGACCTGTATAATATTTAATTATTAACACGAGAATCTTGAAATTACCAATAGAACCACTATAATGGAGCAATATACTATCTTGTATAGACGCTGCAATTTTTCTGATGGGCAGGGAGATATTTATTTAATAAAACTTTTGCCTTTGTTTTTGCTTAATATTTTTCATTGTTAGCTTGAGCATGTTAAATTTACTAATTTAGTCTAGTCTTACAAACTCACTGGTCTAAGTCTGAATCTCTATTAAATGTAAAAGTTAAAGTACTCCTTTTTTAAAAATGTCTGTACACTAGACTGAATATTCCCCTTGGGGGTAACACTAACAAACCAGTTATAGATTGGTTTATGAAAACAAGAGACAAATAGTACCGATTCAAGTTTTCCTGCTTGTCTCCGCTGCAGTCTGGATCTGCAATACTCTTGGTATTCTTCTAATCCCAGAGCTATAGTGATCATAGATGTCTAATAATGCCTACTTATGTTATGGTTTTGTTATACAGACAAAAAACTGCCAAGTGAATAATAGAGACTAAAAAGCTCATTGTGTTATCTAAAACAGGGTTCAGCCCAGGTTTTCAGAAATGAGAAGTAGTGCACTAAATCATTGACCCACCCAGACACCTGGGAATTTCTAATACTGAAATCATGTTGCTTAAGATAGAAGAGCCTTAGCTAGTAATGTAGATAATTCACTAATGTCTAGTTGCCATGTTAACATTACTGAAGTAAAAGTAAATAAAGAGAAACTTGTACTTTTTGAGTACAAAGTCAGGGTTTTTTTTGTGTTTCAGGAGTTGTTGTTTCATAAATCCTGTCTGTAGCAATGATATTTTCTGTCCTCTGTGCCATTTTAAAAAAATTGTTTAATTGCTAGGCTTAAGGAATAGAGAGGTATTTTTATATTGGCATTTCTCAAATTGTGTTCTGTGAACTGCTGATAGATCACACTATGCTACTTCTGCTTGCTACTAGCTGCTGTAGCCTATTTTATTATTTGTATTGCTATAGAAGCCAATCAGTTTTGGGGTCTCATTGCCTCGGCAAACCGTATGAACAAAAAAATTAAACATTCCTTGCTCCAAGGGGAGCTTGCAGTCTAAGGCCTAGGCCCCACAATCAACTTAAGGTGAGCAGACCACCATAACGACAGAAAACCAAGGTATTGGGGGCAGGGGAAGGGGGGCATAACTTTTGGGGAGAAATTGGTGAGGGTTACCCAGGTTCAAAGATTTAACCACTGTCCAGTGAACTTCTGTAATAGACCCATTTTTGTTTTTAAGACCAAAAAATTAACCATTTTCCCTTATTGTATGTTTTCAATTATAATATGAAACTAAAGAGAGGGCTGACTGTCCTGTATTTTCTCCCAGTGTAGTTACTCTGAAGATGCATGATAAACCCATTTGGTTTATACAGGACAGGTGACAGAAGCTTGTGTTCACAAGTAGTACGCTCAAGTAGTACACTGAACAGAACTGACTTCTGCTCTGGACACTGTTGTACTTTAGATTGTGACTGTACCAGATTGACATCCTTCCAGTTTTGTAGTCTTGAGTGGGAGCATGTGTATGTGATGATTACCTTTACAGGGAAAGGAAAGTTCTTTAAAGGTGGCATCCTCTCTTGATCCACCGTTAGCCAGTCACCCTTTTTGTAAAAGCTTTGAGTTGTTTGTTGGTTAGGTATTTTTTTAAAGATATGTGTTGGCTTGTATGATGGGCTGTGGTGACTTGTTAATGCATGGGCAGTAACTCACAAGAGGGAGTCTTAATTACTAAAGCTTTCCAGTTTCCCCTGCACAAAAAATTAATTTAGTGGGTATAGATAAAAAGGGAATGTAAACTCTTCAGGACAGTGCATGTCTGATTTTGTGTTGTGTAAAGCACCACATAGATTTATGGTGCTTTATAAATGCTTCTTATCTTGTTAGTTATTTTCAAGGCCTTGTTGGTAACTCAAGCTACTTAGTAATGAGAGAAAGAGTGCCCTTTTTGGTAACATGTCAGTTATATTTCTTTTCCGAAACTGGCTTTGGAAACATTCATGATCTACTGTTGCAGGAGGCTTATATTCACAGACAGCCCACTTCTTCCTTCATTAAGAAGCGGAGTCATAATGAGGAGAGAAACAGCATGTGCCTACATGCATATAAAATCTGCTTTATTCCAAAGGATGAAGTAGAACTGCATCAAGATGAAGAGAACCTGCCCTATGAAGAAGAGATTTACAAAGATTCCAGTACCTTTCTGAAGGTAAGCTACCTTTGCATCTTGCAGTCGTTGCTCTTCCATCATGTGATTGCATTAAGCTGTCTCAACAACTGAAGAAGTTTGAAATATTTTATGGGATGAACTTATGCCTCTTATTATGAGGTTAATAAAGGGTCTTTATGGATGACATGAAATTAACCCTTGGCCTTTAAATTATTCATGAATCACTTGGCCAGTATCTGACTCAAGAGTGCATGTTATCAGCTTGTTCTATTTTTTGCCTGTTTCAGGCTTGCAGCAAGCCATATTATAAGTGAACCTGTGCCAATGGTAATACACAAGTAATACATAACTTGTGTATTGCGGAATTTTTACAGTGTAGAACGGGTTCCCAAACTGGGGGTCGTGAGGTTCTTACATGGGGAGGCGTGAGCTGTCATCCTCCACCCCAAACCCCACTTTGCATCTAGCATTTATAATGGTATTGTTAAATAAATAGAAACGTGTTTTTAATTTATAAGGGGGTCACACTCAGAGGCTTGCTATGCGAAAGGGGTCAGCAGTACAAAAGTTTGAGAGCCACTGGTGTAGAATGATATGTTGAGGAAGGGGCAGAACAGTATTTTGTAAGCTAGAAACTTTTCGCCGTGTGGTATGTAAAATCAGTTGGAAATGTGCATGGCCTGAATCATCTCTCTCCCTTTTTGTTCCTTTTTTTCTATAGGGAACCCAGAGTTTAAATCCTCACAATGATTATTGTCAACACTTTGTGGATACAGGACACAGACCGCAGAACTTTATCAGAGATGTGGGTATGTCAGAATAGCCCAAACAATCAACTAAGAAAGTTTCTTGCTGTTTGCGGTAATATAGCTTCACCTCTCCCCCCCCTTAAATGTAATTGCTTGTATTTGGGCATGGTCTCTTTTTTGGTATTGAAAATAAGAAAGGGAATGGAAGAGAGTCTCTCTGTTCTTCCATTTATAAAATTACCTGGGACTTTGTTTCTGTCATATCAGTTATATAGAGGTAGGAAGATGCTATTGCCCACTTTATTTTAAACCATTTAGTCTTAAAAGCTTTTTAACTGGTGAATTTCATGTTCTAGTGTAGCGTAGTGCTGTGGCTTTCAACCAGGGGTCCGTGAGTCGTTTCAGGGAGGCCATGGGGCCCCATAGCTGAAACCTGGAGCTCCACATCCTGGAGCCTATGCGGGGCTGAAGCCAGGAGCCACGGGACTGAATCCTAAAGCCTCGGTACTCCCCTCCCCCAATGGAGCTGAGTCCGCCCTTGAGTTATAATTTTTGATTGCCCCTCAACCTGGCCAGGCTGGGTGGCCTGCTGAGGAGAGTCGGGTGAAGGTGGTGTTCCTTCACTGGACTCCACCGTGCGGAGCTGGCCTGAACCCCGCTGGCCCTTGCTCACCCGCACCCCAATGGAAGTCAAACTATGCCTATGACTGAGGGCGTCTCTGCCTCCACAACTGGGCCCTGAGTTCTATAGCACGCTGGGGGTGTGTGGTGGGAGCTTTTAAAAAAAAAAAAAGGTTGAGAATCCCTGGTCTAGTGGACTGATCAGCTGTCCCTAGGTCCCACGGACAGTTTCTTAATCTTGGTTTAGTGATTGGTTTCACTGTGCTGCCCCAGAGAACTCCTTTGACATCTGTGCATTCCATATAAAATGGGAATAATACTTTGAAAAGTAAGTAAATTCTGAGAATTCATTAGTAGGCCAAATTCGTTACGAGTTTAGAAGAGCATAACTATTTAAGTCAGTGTAGTTTCACATGTTCAGGCCAATGCTGAATTTACTCTACTGTTTGAAAAGTGCTATGTAAGTGCTAACTGGCTCTGTGTTTTGAGTTTGTAAAATTAAAATAACATCCTTTGGTCCTGTTCTCCAACATGGATGTCTCATGGCAACTTAGTTTAAAAAAATAAAATAAAATCTCTGAAATATTTTCATCTCACCTTGAACCAATTATAAGACTGTAAGATTTTCAGTGAAGGGATCGTGTGTTTGTACAGCTCTTAGCACATCTTAATCATGCATCTGGGTGCCACCTCAGTATAAATGTACTATCACAGTCTTCTGAACACTTCAAAAAATCTTTATCAATAATCTTTCATAAGTTATTGAAATAAAAGGTTTTAGATAACTAACTGCTTTCCATGATAAACAGTATATTCATCTTGACAGCTCTGATTAGCACTCTTAAGAAAATCTGCATATTCTGCGTCAGGTATATCTATATTCAGAGTGCATGAAATGTTCATATGCTTGAAAGACTTATTTCACTATTTTTACTAATTAGAGAGAATAATGAATAATCTGTATGTCTGAAGATAACTGAATGATAGCTTGCCTTTTTGATATTTGCTCTGACTTACTGTGTAGCCATAAAAGGAATACAGAATAAATGGAATTGACACTGTTGTTCTGGTGAGGTGTCATATGCCAGTGGCTCTCAACCTTTCCAGACTATTGTATCCCTTTCAGGAGTCTGATTTGTCTTCCGTATCCCCCAAGTTTCACCTCACTTCAAAACTACTGGCTTACAACATCAGACATAAAAATCCAAAAATGTCACAGCACACTATTACTGAAAGATTGCTTACTTTCTCATTTTTACCATATAATTATAAAATAAATTGATTGGAATATAATTGTACTTATATTTCAGTGTATAGCATGTCAAACAGTATAAACAGGTCATTGTCTGTATGAAATTTGAGTTTGGACTGACTTGGCTAGTGCTTTTTATGTAGCCTGTTGTAAAACTAGGTAAATACACCTCAACTCCGATAGAACGCTGTCCTCAGGAGCCAAAAAATCTTACTGCATTATAGGTGAAACCGTGTTGGATCGAACTTGCTTTGATATGCCGGAGTGCGCAGCCCCGACCCCCCGGAGCGCTGCTTTACTGCGTTATATCCGAATTTGTGTTATATCGGGTCGCGTTATATCGGGGTAGAGGTGTATCTAGATAAGGTGATGTACCCCCTGGAAGACCTCTGCGTAACCCTGGTTGAGAACCACTGTCATATGCAGTCGGGTTCTTCTGTAGCAAAGAAACCTATTTGAGGATCAGGTGAAAGGAGTCTATGGACAACTGTTTCTCCAGACCCTCACACTTCTCAAACATAAGACTTGAGAGGTCATTGGTAGCCTCCTTTTTCTCTCTTGTTATAGGCATCAAACTGCCACTTTGGGGCTCTTAAAACTTTTAATATCAATATTTAATTTAATAAATTTAGAACTTTTAATAAAAAAATTGGTAACTACTTAGGGTCATGGCCACGGTCCCAGTTTGTCTCCATGTGGCAGCTCTTCAGGCATCAGAACAATATTTGCTCTGTTTATATGCATATACTCTGGGAAATCTCACTGATACTTGAGCCCGCATCGCAGTCGGAATATCTAACTGCCTCACAATCTTTAGTACAGAGTGGATTGATTTCAAATCAAGGTGATTTAAATCACCAAATGAAAAGTCTTGCTTTACTTCATTGATTTTAATCAGCTTTTCCACTTGCACTTTGGTTATTTTCTAAAGAAAATCATTCTCATTGGTTGCTATAACCATTAAAACATGTTGATTTACAGCTAAATAGAGCCTTTACTCAAGATTTGATAATTTTTTTTGCTACCTAGGAGGGTACACTATGACCATGAACATTTATTTAAGCAATTATACAGCTTAATATTTTCAGATTCTTATTAATGGTACATTTTTAGTATGTTAGAAAATCATGAATGATATATTGGTCATTGGTAATTAACTTTTTGCTCATGATTTGTGTCAGGCTGCCTTAGAATGGTAACTGGAATTTAATTAAACACAGCAGCATATAAAATTTATTTTATATTAAAACAACCTTTAATATTTTGGATATGTACACTTCTCTTATGAAAACATGTTTCACATTTATAACTAAACGATTTAATAAAGGAACAGAGGGTTTAACTGTAGTCAGTGAATTAAACTGATTATTTAGATCAACTTGGGAAATTTTTCAAATATGCCTAAGTGAAAGTTCCACCTTGCTTAAGTCTCTTGAAAATGAGACAACAGCTTCCTAAGTTTCTTAGGCTGTCCTTCAAACTTTTAAGACTAGTCGATCTCTCTTTGTTTTTATTCATAGACTGGAAGAGAGAGACAAGTTTTCCTGCTTTTTAATTCCCAGTTGATTTCTCAACTTTGAATGAAGAAAGTATTATTTCTGTGCCTGCAGAAAAGGTCACTGCAGTCAAAAGCTGATTTAGCACTTACTTAAACAAACTATGGTTCTTGGTGCTGAAGCTAGTTCAATAGTGTGACTTTCTTTAAAACAGCGTCAGCAAACATGTACTGCTCGAATGGTTCACCTCTAGGCCTGAAATGTATTATGGTTGGTGGTGATGCCCATGTCTTAACAGCTGCATCTTCAGCAGCTAGGCATCTACCCTCATACTTTGGGTTGAGAATACTGGCAAGAAAATGAGGTGGAGTGAGTGCGTGATCCATCTCCCCACCCCCACCTTTTTTTACATTTGCAGCTTGTTTTTGGGTGTCTTTCTTCAATGACTCTGGAAGTTCTTTCTAAATGTCAACAGCATCAGCAATACAGAAGCAATCTTTCTGCAGTTTGTCCAAGTTTTCAGTATTTTCAGCATATCTTCCACATTTCTCTTTAGTCTGTTGTTGACTATTTTGACTGTGATAGTTCCATCTGTTTTGTCACGACTTCCTTCATAAATTGTCGTTAGAATAGGCCCGTTCTTAATAAATAGCTCAAACCAGTCACCACTGAATGTCATGGTACATCTTGGGGAACAATTAGTTTGGATCCTCCTGCTCTCATATGTGAAGCTGAAGCAAAGTGGTTGTTAGGGAAGAATTTGCAATTTCAGCAACACTTTCCTTTATTCCTAGAGTTGTGCTTAAGTCTTTGGCTAAAAGATGCATCAAATGAGCACTAAGCCCATATGGTATAAGTTTCTGGTTCCCTTCATTATCTTCTTGATTTCTTCTTGACTTGCAGCATTGTCTGTGATAAAGCTATGTACCTGACGCTTGCATTTTTGTTCATAGTGTGTTGTAGCTTTTACTACTTTTATGTGTTCTGCTGTATGGGTATTTCTTTATGTATTAGTTGTTTTTGTAGGATAGACAACCCCATCTTCTGTTTTCTCTCTCACACTCACACACACACGATCATTTTGTACCCATCAAGACTCAGATTAATGAATTTCCTGTCAATGTTTTTCTCAGCACTGTTCAGTTTCCTTCTCATACTCTGTATGCAGAAACCTTACAGCAACCTCTACTTCGTGGAGTGGCATGTAGCCAGATTGTAATGATTGAACCATGTCAATTAAATGTTTGTTCTGAACAAGATGAAAGGGAAAATTCGATGCATAAATTAACCAAGCAATCTTTTCATCTATGGAGACTTGCTGGAATGTGCCAGTCCTGATTATGAACTCATCCATGATTTTACTGGATGATGAAGAAAGTCTTTTTTGATATAGGTATGGTACTGCCTGACGTATGTTCAGTTGCAGCATTGCTGGTGGTACCAGCCGGATGGCTCTGCAGTTAATGGTATTGGAGATGATGGACATTCATAAGCCCTATGTCTAAGCTGGATCCTGAAACAAAATGGTAAAATAAAGTCCCTCACTCAGAGTTTTACTCAGTACATTGCTTTAAAAGAAATTGTAAATGGAAGAGCCTTCCTACTGCAGCTGTTTGTATTAGAATTTAAATTATCTGATTTGTTTAAACAGAGTTTTAGAGGGAAAATAATAAATTATAAGGATTATCTAAATCTACTTAAACCCTTATCTCTAGGAATGTACCAAACAGCTTTAAATATTTTTTTAAAAATTTTAAAATTTGTAAGTGCCTTATACAATTTTAATTTTAAACAGGAAATCTTCACCTAGGATGTTTGATTATACTAACCAATAAAAAAAAATGTTTGAGAAGTCCAGCAGTAACAATACAAATTTAATTGATAAATACTTCCATGATAAACTAGCATGCCAGTTATATGTTGAATGCAAACATTTTGAAATTCATAAATAAGAATACTACTCTAAACATAAATTTATGATAGTCTAACTTATTTACTCGTATGGTGAGACATGGTAGGCTCTCCATAAGAATGGTGCAAAAATAAGTTTACTAACCAGTTGATCCAGATTGTTCAGACATGTCCACATCATCATCTTCAAAGGCATTGCCGTCTGAGGACAATTTTTCATAACATTTCATTCTGACAATCAGGCTTTGCATCTCTTTGTTCCACTGTTTGCATTTGGCATGTGTTCCTTTTTTTCCCCGGGGGTACAGGGAATGTCTTGAAAATATTCCCAAATATGACCTGCAGCCATGGCCGTTCTTTTACCTCCAGTTTCCAGGTGCTGAAATCAACATGAGACTGCACTCTCTAAAGGAATATTGTCCCTTTTTTCCCCATAGTGTTCTGCTTTGACCCCTGTGTTGCTCTTTTCTGGTGGCGCACTCTGCCCCTTTTTCCCATGGTACTTAATTCCCTCCACCCCCACCCCCCGGAAAAATAAAAGAACTAACAGCAGCCCAAAACTTCTGCTCCTGTAACCATCATGCCTTTTGCATTGCAGTATTTTATTTGCTTAGCAACAGCGAAGGAGTTAGTTGAGAAATTAATGGATTTCTGTTTATTTGTATCTTTGTCTGTGTACACATGCAAGGAGACAGAACAATGCTATTTACTGGAACTGCCCAGAACCATCCAGAAGCAAGGTCTGGTAGTTAATGGGCAGATCAATGTTTTTTCATGAGCTGGAGAGTAAGTTTCCATGATGGGTGGAGTCATAAATATTCATAATTTAAGAACTGAACCAGTCAGAGCTCGGGTTGGGAGAAGCTATAAAATAGGACAGTGAGACAACACAGGTGGGCTCAGTGGATGATCCTGATGAGATACATGATAGTGTCTCCAGGAGTCAGTGGCTGGGTCTGAATGCCTGTGATGACTTTACCAGTCTCTTGCACTCAGTAGCATAGCCCCTGGCTCCCCCCACAGGATAAAGCTGTTAATACAATACATGATCTATTGGATCATAAAAAGAACAGGAGTACTTGTGGCACCTTAAAGACTAACAAATTTATTTTAGCCTGAGCTTTCGTGAGCTGCAGCTCACTTCTTCGGATGCATAGAATACACAGACAGGAGATATTTATACATACAGAGAACATGAAAAGGTGGAAGTATGCATACCAACAGGAAGAGTCTAATCAATTGAGATGAGCTATTGTCAGCAGGAGGGGGGGAAAAAAAACTTTTTTAAGTGATAATTAAGATGGATCATAGTTATAAAGCTTGGCAAAGCTTAGATATTTTCCCTGTGGTTCTTTCTATATATAAAAGCAGCCTTTGACTCAAAGCTTTTGATAGAGGCTCATGGATTTATCATATTTGTGTTTTATTTTAATGTTTTAAGAGACTATAATTTGATCAAGTATCAGAGGGGTAGCTGTGTTAGTCTATAACTGTAAAAAGCAACAGAGAGGCCTGTGGCACCTTATAGACTAACAGACGTATTGGAGTATAAGCTTTCGTGGGTGAATACCCACTTCGTCAGACGCATGATAATTTGATCATTTGTATTAAATTCAGATTTCACTTTAAACAGATTTATTTTTTAAAAGGATTATATTTTGAACCTGGTTCTCTCAGTTCCTTGGCCTCTGCGCTAACCATTGGACAATCCTCCTAATCAACTCTAGGCAGGTATTCATAGTGCTAGCTGGGAATTGAGTGCCCAGAGGATATGCACACAACAGCATATGAGGCAGGTATTCATGGTGCTAGCTGGGAACTGAGTGCCCAGAGGATATGCACACAACAGCATATGAGGCAATATATTCTGGGGTGTCCTACTGCTTGCGGAGCTGGGAGGAAGGTGGACTGGCCAAACAGGTTACATGGATGTGATTGTGGTGTCCTGTTGTTTCTGAAACAAATATGTTAAACCAGTTACAAGAAGACAGTTGTGTGCCATACAAGGCAGCTGATAGGTGTGATGCACTGTTAGCTGATCATAGTTACTAACTGAATATTAAACGTGTATCTAGACCCAAACTGTATTTTAGATGCATCCCTGACAGTAACTTTTTGATATATCTCTGTTGAAAGTTACAGGGTGCCTCAGCAGCATTGGTTCATTTCCATTGATTCCTTCTATTGCAAGATCAGCTTTATCTCCTGATTTTTTTAATTTTTGTTTTAGTCCCCATCACTTTTAAATTTTTAAATAGTCTCTTATTCATCCTTGAAAATCATCTTTTGGAAATACCCTTTGCCTTCCGCTGGTTTGAGTTACTACTGTCTGAGTTTTTGGCTTTTCCACCTCCCACACGCATTGTGCTGGGAGGCAACAAAATAGCAGCTGTAACTAAAAACATAACTGTTTTAATGCAATGTGTAAATAAAGTATGTGTGTGAGAGAAAAAAAATATACTATTTGCATTTCATTGGCTACAAATAGCTGTAATGTCAGCTGTGGTGGAGCTTAAGAACCTCTGACACCAGTTTTTCCATGAAATTGGAGGCGGGGGCCAGAGCCACTATTCTTAATTAAAATAATCAGGACAAGAATTTTGATAAAAAATAAAGTAATAAAATAAATCTTTATGGTTTCCAAATCTCATAAACTGACACAGTGGACAAATTAAAAAAAGAAGAGCTTTGCAGGTCACTCATAAAGTTGAGCTAATATTCCTTTGGGGGAGGGAACTACATCAGGATCTTTTTTTCTTATATTTAGGGTACTACTAGGATTTACAAAAATATTTCCATTTAACTTTTTTTTTGGTTGGAGGGGGATCATAGGGAGCAGTGCTCACAGCCAATGTTTAAATGCTAAGAGCATAACAGGATATCTGTCTTACACATACCAGAGTCAAAATTATGCCTTTCTGATATAGGTTTTTTAAATTGTCTAAGTAATTAAGAAATGAAAACTTCTATGAAACTTTTGTGTATGCACATCTGATAGTGTTACAATTAAATCTGGCTTAAGTAACTGCCTAAGGGACCAGCCACAGTCAGTTTCCTATTAAAAGTGGTCTTTAAAGGTCAAACAGTTGTTCTGGAGACAGTAATATATATTTGTTACCACAGAATGTTTGTGTCCACCCTGCTTTAGTATACTTAATAAACTTAAACTAAAATTACAGAAAAAAACATAAAACAACTCTCCACTGTATGTCTTTTGCCCAAATTAATTTGAGCAAAAGTGAATCATGGGCTTCTAGAAAAATTTGGAGACTTTTGGACAAGATGTTATTCATAATATTTCTACACTGTATTATTGTAGAGAAGTTCAGTGCATGGGAATATTCAGTAACTTTGGGGATAGGTGATTGAATGAGGATAGCAGGCTTTTATGAAGTACTGGGGTAACCTGAACGGGTTGTTGATTGTGTGGAAGAGGGTGGTGGTTGCGGGGTGTTTTTTTTTTTTTTTTTTTTTTTTTGAAATATGGTGAGTTACTAAAATATCTGACTCTACTTCAGAATACTTTTTGGGTTTGTCTTCTGGCTGTCTGTACAGGTTTCATTCTCACAGAACAGATTGAAAATTAACACATTTTCTTATTTTCCTCAGGCTTAGCAGACAGGTTTGAAGAATATCCCAAACTTAGAGAGCTCATCAGACTAAAGGACGAATTAATATCTAAATCTAACACTCCCCCCATGTAAGTGTTTTTGTTAGAAACTGGTTTCTGCTCTTCAGACTCTCTTAATGTTAGCTGTCTGCTCCACAAATCTTTTTATCTTTCAGCACCTGTTTAAGATTTACACTTTCTATTTCTGGTTTGTGAATCTAAATTAAATCTGAATCCTAAATAGAATGCAACCATTTTATTTTGGATAATTTAATTTAGTGTTTAATTGATGTCTGTATATAAGTTAAATTTTCTTATCAGAGCATGATGGTTCATGTAGCCTGATTTTTTTTCTTTTGTAGACTGCTTTCAGCCTCATTGGGATGTAAACATACATCTGGCAGACAAAAAGGAGAAATATGTATGAAAATGCTTGACCTAGAACAATGTCATTTCAAACCACAAGAAAACCTTTTTAAAAGAAAACTTGACATTTTATTTAATATTCTGTGGCCAAAATATTGTGAAAATGCTGTTCTCACAATAAGTATCTTTTTCACATGTGCATAGTAGCTACCACATTGGTATCCAGGGTATACAGCTCCACTTTACAATAAGAGAAGCAAGAGACTGGCTTGAGGTGGCTTGCCATGTTAAATTTCTTTTTCTCCCAGTTCCTGCAGAATTTCAGTTGTATTTTAAAATATGCTATTTTTCTACCCATATGCTTGAACCTCATGAATGTGGACCGATACAGTATTGTACTGGCTTTAATCTGTATCCAGAAAGAGTAATTTTCGGTACTCCTTATTTATCCAATTAGCTTGATTGAAATCAGTTGGTTCCAAAACCGAGAAATATGAACTACCGCCTTTTACCTCAGTGGGTGTTAACCCTGAAACCTAATGAAGACGGTACACGTGTTAACGTTAATTGTTGGCTTATAACGAATAAAACAATCGTGGTGTTCTAAGATTATGGTAGCATTTTGCTTGCCATCACTCTTTGTCTCACTAATGCAAAGATGGGTAAAATCCAACTGGCATTCCCTAAATAGATCAACTAAAACTTCGTAGATATGGCCAGGAGGGATATTATTCCATAAATCAAACCTAGCAAGACTCTCATAATATTGTAGATTTATTTTTTCACAGAGATAGAACAGTAATTAGCAACTGGTGAGGGGGATAGGCTATATATGAACAGGAAATGGGATAAGTATTAAATCGGGACAAGTATTAAATCTGCACATTTGAGTCCCAGAAATAGCTTGCTAAAAGCAAAATTTCGAATAGTGTTTTAAAACTGCATTCCCAATATGTAGAATGTAATTGGCCTCCATATATATATAGAATTCATATAGTGCAGATAGAAACTATATATTTTAGCACTGCCATTTGTCACTTTATATGTACTATTCCCCCCCCCCCCCCAAAATCAATCGTAGCTGAGCAGCAACTGGTTTTTCTTTCCTAAATGAAAATATTTTTCAAAAACATTCCATGTAAATGATTTGTACCTTGATGCTGTACCAGATCATGTGTGGACAGTTGTCCAGCCCTCTTTCCTGTTCGCTCTCCCTCAATCCCTCTTGCTGTGTCTTAAAAGGACTTCTCTTTGAAAGTGTCATTAGTTTGGTTGTATTGGATTTTCATAGTGTAATGGTGTAGACCATATTTGGGGACCTTCTCCTCTCCTGTTCGTTATTCCACAACATCCATGTAGTCACTACAGCACTTGCTTATGTTCAAGGTAACTCTGATGTATTTTTACATGTGTTTAATGCATTGTAGCTGGAAACCAAGAGAAGAGACATCTTTTCACTGATTCCCAGCAAGCGCTCTTTGAGAATTTGGGAACTGCAGTTCTACCTTCTCCAAGCAATTTGTCATAGTTTTATTATCTCTTTAAATAGGTATTTACAAGCAGACTTGGAGGCCTTTGACACTAGAGAACTAAAGTCCAAATTTGATGTGATTCTTCTGGAACCTCCTTTGGAAGAATACTACAGAGAGACTGGCATCACAGCCAATGAAAAGTGCTGGACTTGGGATGATGTAAGCTTTTTTTCTTACTATGCAAAAAGTCTTTGTAAATGCCTTATAAAATAGATTGAAGTGTAGATTTGGGTGTACAGCATTTTTACATAGGATTTGTTTGAGAAAAGTGAGGTGTTGTAAAAACTAAGGGGTGTGTGTGTGTGTGTGAATATATGTATGTATGTACACACTTAAATTGTTAAAGGTGACTCTCAAAGTGTTTCTTGAAAACTAGGCTTATGCCCTTTTTTGCCCATCTTGAAAAAAACCCTTCATTAGAATCATAGAATATCGGGGTTGGAAGGGACCTCAGGAGATCATCTAGTCCAACCCCCTGCTCAAAGCAGAACCAATTCCCAACTAAATCATCCCAGCCAGGGCTTTGTCAAGCCTGACCTTAAAAACCTCTAAGGAAGGAGATTCCACCACCTTCCCTAGGTAACCCATTCCAGTGCTTCACCACCCTCCTAGTGAAAAAGTTTTTCCTAATATCCAACCTAAGCGGTAGATGCTCATGCACTAAGCTCCAGAGGTCCTGGGGGTCCTAGACTGGGGTCTGTCTGTGTTAGCTATGCTGATGTGCTGCTCCTTTGCAAAGGATCAACATCAGAAAGGAGACTATGCTACTAAATACTAATGAAGGTTCTGGATCTCACTATCTTGCTCACTATAGTTTTATTTTGGGGGGCGGGGGGGGGCGGGGGGATTGTACCAACTACCATGACTTTCTGGAGTGTCCTTCCATGTGTGCCCAACTAGCACTTTGCAATACGCTCATCATTATGCCATCTCTGTTAAAAGAGAGGGGGAGATCGAGGTGTCTTGAGCAGTTATCAGAAGAATGGAGATAATGTAGTTGGCGCAACTGCTGTGCCAGAAAAGACATTCTTGTAATCTTTAGTCAATTCTTCCAGAAACTTCTTGTTGCTGCTTGTTTTTTAACCTTAGAAATCTTAGGAATAGCCAATCTTGTCTTTCCTGGTTTTGCTGGAGGACTTCCTGGGGAGGTCTCATATGTGTATTAGGATCACTTGCTCCTTAATTGAAGAGGTGCAATAATTGAATCTTTAACAGACATCCTTTCTCCCAAGTGTTCATTATGTATTGGAGTTAAGTAGGTATTAACAAAAAGCAACCAAAGCCTGCCATAATTTTGAAAAGTCTGATTAAAAATTCTTCCCCTTAATTGTTGAGTTTCTCTTATGTCATTTTTACTAAATGTCAAGTCACCATAGACTTTTCCAAGATAGACAAGAACAGAGTTTCTAATGTAAAAAACAAAGAAGGAAGCTCCTTGATAAAACTTTCCAGACTTTATATATCATAAAGAAGCAAAAAATTATGTAAATCCATTTTTTTCCTTTTACAGGTCATGTTTATTGTAGTATTTATTTTATTTAAATGTATGCACTCTGCCTATGTTAGCACTAGGAAAATTAGACATAAAATACACTTTTAAAATGCCCTCCACTCAAAGTTCATGACAAAGAAATCACATCACCAACATATTGAAGAAGAAAATCACCTTGTTCTAAACTCAATTAGCTCTGAACTACATATTTTTCCCCTCAGTTATCCTATATGTTAACTTCCCGCGGAAAACAGATGGGGTCTTAGGGCTTAGTTCTGTTACCCCAGTGTCTTGTCATTTAATTTTACACACTCATGGCCATCTCTGACTTAAGAGCACAGCTATGGCTTCTGTTCAGACATAGAGCCACAGACCAGTCTGCACGTGGAGATGTTCAATCGGCACACGTGAAAGGCAAAAACAACAGAGAAGCAACTGGTAACGCAAACTTGCATCCTGATGAATGGGGTTGAAACAGTTATTCCATATCCTTGGTGATAGACCTCCATATTAGGATTCAGCAAGAAAAAAGTGAAGCAGTTGGGAAACATAACACATCAAATAATCTAGAGGAAAAAACAAAGTGTACAAGGAGAGCAACTTGTTACAAGTTTCACTATTTTATCTTGCAGTAGTTCCTGTTGCATTATTATTTTTTGCCATTGCAGTAAATGAGACTTAGTTTGATGTATTAGCAAGTTACAGATGAATCCCTTCAACCTGCATGCATCTGATAGTCATTACATCTGAAGTTGTTTCACTCTAAATGTTACTCTTGTTTTTGAGCCTCAATCTTGACACTCTCTTTTTAAACCGGGAAATGAAAGGAATGCCTCTCATATAAATGACTATGTATTGGCTAGGTCTTGTGACCAGTTTTAGAGAAGTGAAGCAGAGTATTTCTGGGTTTTAACTGGGGGCCATAGTTCTAAAATGTTCGGATTGCCATATAAGGCCCAGGTTAGTGTGAAGAGTAGCAGAACATGTGGGAATGGGATGGCACTGACTGGGCACTGGTAAAATAATTTAAAATCCATTCTCCAGCAAGTGTATTTGAAGTGGCACCAGTGAAGAGAATGAGGGTCTAGATAAACACCAGAAATATGTGTTCTTAAGGTTGCCGAGGCAATGTTAAACATACATTTGTTGTTCCTGGTATAATCTGTGACCATACCACATATATTAAACAGAATCTTAATTCAGAAAGCCTTTAACATTGTTCCATTCTGTTTTTGTAGATTATGAAACTGGAAATCGAAGAGATTGCAGCCTCACGGTCTTTTGTCTTTCTGTGGTGTGGCTCAGGGGAGGGTCTGGATCTTGGCAGAGTGGTAAGAAAATATTTTAAACTAAACCTAGGCTGAGACAAAATAAACATTTACTGAAGAAGGCTATGATGTCTCTTTTCTGTGCATAGACTCCTAAATTTTTAATGCTGAAGGGCTTTTTGTTACTGTGAGCAATACAGAGGGGAAATTAATCCAGCATTAATCCTTTAGACACTTATTTTCTTTATGGGTAGCTGAAAATATCTGAGGATGAATACATCTGTGGTCTCCAAAGAGCTACATTACTGTTTTATCTCTAGTTTGTACATGGCTGCTGTGGGAGTAGGATGCCTTATTCTAGGTGATTATATCATTGTACAGAAATCCAAACAAATCCAGCAGAATGTGTGCTTTTCAGTGAATGTTTTCAGGATGGCACCAGTATCGTCATATTACAACTACAATAAACATTTACATGTTAGACATCTTATTTTTTAAAACAGGTTGAGTTAGGCTCTTAATGATGTTTTTAGTGAGCTGTATAAAGTTAGAGCATGACTGTTTTATTGTTATGCAGTAATTTATATATATATATAATTACCCTACATTCAGGCATACTCTTATTTATTGTGTCATATCATTTATCCTGTTCCTGTAGAAACATTTTTGAGCTTTAAAATCTTTCATTTCTCTTACACTGTAGCTTATTTAGCTGAACAGAGTAGCTATGTTTGTTAATTGTACTGACCGGGGGGGGAGGTTAATGCCATTGAAATGTTCTGTATTCAAATGAAGGGCAATATGTGGACATTCATTTCTTTCTATATGGTACATTTTATTTTGTATCTTTTGATACAGGCTCACTGAATAACTTTTGCTGCATACTTGCTTCTGGTCACATTGAAGCAAAATCGTGTTAGTTAAGTAGTTTTCAAATGTGATAAATAGCCAGCACAGTTTGAGTAGAGGGTTTTTCTTAGTCTGTGCTAGCAGACACCGGGCACTAAGCTCCACTAATTCCTCCCTCGAAAGCAGGTTTGTAACAGTTTTTAAAGAGAGCTATTATAACACTTGTAAACGTGTGCGTGTTCACATTT
Organism: Mauremys mutica; assembly: GCF_020497125.1. NCBI lineage: Eukaryota > Metazoa > Chordata > Testudines > Geoemydidae > Mauremys > Mauremys mutica. Next base: position 43,214,001 of record NC_059076.1, read on the forward strand.
GTTTTTGTGCAGTCTCCCAGTGTTGAACTACCAATGCAGCCATACCAGTGGTAGCAACAATGGGAGCATTGCTGTAGATGGGACTAAAGCAGCTGCCTGTATTTTCACCACTAAATCGTTTAGACCTGCTCTGAGCAAAATCATTGTCACAGAGGTAAAAAGGCCAGTATCCAGCTACACTAGTACTCCAGAGGAGCTGCACCAAACAGAATGAGATGATGTGAGACTTCCAGAAAAGGGTGATGTAGACACAGCCAGATAGTGTGAATGCAAACTATGCTTGGAAACTTGATTTCAGAACATGGTTAAAATAAAGGTGTGGAGATAAGGGTTTCATATATTGATGATTGACCCCTCCTTCAAACAAGCACAGAAGACAAACCTATTACATCTTACAAAGTCAATCTTAATTCTTAAATACATTGTTCCAGTATTTGATATAATACAAGCATCTTTTATCTTTGTGACTGTTCTTGTTTGAAATATTTTAGTGTCTACGCAAGTGGGGTTACAGACGATGTGAAGATATTTGTTGGATTAAAACCAATAAAAACAATCCTGGAAAGACCAAGACTCTGGACCCTAAAGCAGTTTTCCAAAGAACAAAGGTACAGTTCTGGCTGAATTTTTCTCTTCCCTCCTCAATTGATCTAAACCAGGGGTTCTCAAACTGGGGGTCGGGTCCCCTCGGGATCATGAGATTATTACATGGAGAGGAGGTCGTGAGATGTCAACCTCCACCCCAAACCCCGCTTGCCTCCAGCATTTATATTGGTGTTAATTATCTTTAAAAGTGTGTTTAATTTATTGGGGGGGTCGCACTCAAGAGGCGTTCTGTGTGAAAGGGGTCACCAGTTTAAAAAAAAAAAAAAAAGTTTGAGACCCACTGATCTAAACAAACACCAGATGCTCCATTGCAATTGGTGGCCTCTGTGGTTTCAGAAAAATAGGTGCTAGGATTTTAGTTTTCTTTTGCTTTCTTGCAGAGATTGGTTTTCACAGAATGGGTAATTTTTCACTAATTCTAGATTCTTTACTCAATTTGATTAAATATACAGTCATCATTCACATCTAATGTTGCTTTTATGAAGTTCTTTTATGATCTTCTGAATGTTCTTATTCATTCAAGTCTCATTGAAATGCAGATAGACAGGAAAGAGGATTCATAGAGTTGCTTTCCCATTCTGTCAGCCTGCAGGGAGATGATGAAAGCTGGATACAATTTGGTATTGTTTTCATTGTGGCTACCTGTTGGTAGAGTTGATTGTTTTTGACTTTTAGGTTGTCAGATTTTAAAAACCACTATTGAAATGTAAATGATGCATGTTGCATGAGCAAATGCTGGCTTCATCAGTGTTTCCCCTCCTTACTTGCCAAATGACAGATGGAAATTGGGCTGGGATTTAGATTAGTTCTGTATAGAAATTGATTTATTTAATTCTGAAGCACACCAGTTGCTTAGAAACAAACTTCCTTCCAAATCAGAATGGCAACAGGTTTTTTGGGAAGAACAGCTTTGGATTAAAGTACTTAGTTTGACTATAGAACTTGAGTATTTATTTAAAAATCTTTATTAACATTATAAATTGACATGGGCACTGTAATCGCACATTACTAATCTAATTTTGACAGTAAAAATGCTGTTGAAAAACATACATAGGCATGCTCTTCTACTTTTTTTAAAGAACATTACCTTAAGGACTACAGCTGTATAACAGCTATCTCCCAATGTCCTAAAAGGAAGTGTCTTTTCACTGCATATGCATGCATGATAAACTTTGGTTCAAATTAAATATATACTTGATGCATATTTGAATGAGTATTGTAGTAAGAGTAGGTTGTAGGTTAGAAAGCTTAACATATTATGTGAGAGTTGTAGTGGTAATCATAAATAGGCCACAGTCTTTAGGGACTGTTTTAGGATATTTCATTTAACACAGTAATCGGAACAGATTTGTTTTAGTGCTTATAGGGAGCTGTGTCTCAATTCCTGGCTTATAACAATTTAAAATTTCACTAACCTGATCACCAAATTGATATGCTTAGACCGTTAAGCAGAAACTCAATGATTGTTACTATTTTAGCTGTGATCCAACTTCTATTTCTTTGACTTAAATGGGATTTGGACCAGTTCTTTATATGCTTTTCTAATGTAAATATGCGTAGGTGTGGGTGTGTATTATTTATTGTGTATGGTGGTTAAAGGCCAGATGTTTTTAAAAAAATTTCATGAATAAATAAGGGTTTTATGTACATTGGAGTTTGGAGATAAGGTTCATGTAGTTTTGTCATGTAGTTAGGTTGTTGATGCTGGTAACTGAGAATTTGCCTGTGTAATGTTGTGTATACATGAATTTGGTATCAAGTTGGTGTCAGAATTGGTTGTATAACAAGAATATGTGGGAAATTAGAGCCATTTTTATTCTGATCTGTCAGATGGCCAAGTTCCTATTCTATCAAATGTGAAGGGAATATTCACTGATAATATTTCTATACAGTATTAAGTGTCAAACCTTAAGAAGTTAGTCTCTCAATGGAGGTTGTATCACTTAAATGTAATGTAAACCTGAGGCATTTATAAACCATATTCCCTATGTTAGAAAGATTGTTTTTCACTGATAAGCTGGTAACCACCAGTTTGTCAGTCTTGGCATGATGGGTGATTTGCCTAGGGATTTTCTGTGCTCCATCCTATTCTACTTGAATATTTTTCTGTGAAATGATGAAACCTAAAACTCGCGTGCTGTCAGTAAGCTCAGTATGTTGGATAGATCACTTTTTTCTTTACTTTTTCGCAGTTGGTCTCTAACCCCCTAGCCAAAAATCTGGAAATGATTATACACTGTCTGCAATTTTTGAGAACCATCTGGTGATGCTTAGTAAATCAGTGTTTTATGATCTGAGGAAAATTGCTCATTGGAATGTAGTACTCATAGAAACAGAACTCTGACATTTAATATTCACAGCCCTCATTTCCTCTCATATCCAATCAGGAGGTTCCCCATTTGTAGATCCTCTGTTGGTCACTTCCTATTATGTTATAGAAGGAAAAGAAACATAGTGCTTGTTTCATTTAATTCAAGCATACTGTTCTTTGATTCAAACTGCACTGATCACTTTTCACTGGCTTTATTTTTTATTATACTATGGTGGCTGTCGGGAAGGAATTGGTGGATGGAGACCAGCTTTGTAAAAGGCATACTGTGAAAAGAAATTTGTAAAGGACTGGCTGTTACTCTCTCATTTCTATTGATTGATTCTTTCATGGCCATAAAGGAGCAAAATTTTGGAAACTTCTTTTCACAAGTTACCTTAACATCATGATTTAATTTAATGTTTGTGTCAGTGCATAATAAAATGAATGAGAAAAAATATTGAGCTGTCTGACTGCGTACTGCTTGTAGCACCAGCTTGCACTCTAATGGATTCAGGAAATAATCTGATAAGGACTCTTTTCCACCTTAGACCTCTTCATGAGTCTGCCCCTTTATTAGTAATCTGAAACAGTTTTAGAATCCGTAATAAATTCCATTTCAGACCCTGAATAATTTGATTTGCAGCAGTGTGTGACTTTCAGAAAATGGACCACAATCAGAAACTCTTCAAATTAGGATCTCTTTTCTCATTGTTTTAGAAGGGTTTTTGGTACCTTTGCTGTTTGTTCCATTCTTTTGGATAAGACCTTAAAAACAGTTCATATTGGGTCAGTCCTATATAGTTATCATAAAGATAGGAGTTTGGCATGCGGCTTTTGCTAGAACATTTTCTACACTTTATTGTGCTGTGCACTAGTCAGTTCTCAAAATCCAGAGATGATTGCATTGTACATATGTAGTTTGTTAATGGGCTTTAGAATCTTTCAGGATAACACACCTTCCGTAATTTTTTTGTTCTTTCTAGGAACACTGCCTTATGGGTATTAAAGGAACAGTCCGCCGCAGTACAGATGGTGACTTCATCCATGCTAACGTTGATATTGACTTAATTATCACAGAAGAGCCTGAGATTGGCAACATAGAAAAACCTGTAGAGATTTTTCACATCATTGAACACTTCTGCCTTGGAAGAAGACGCCTTCATCTTTTTGGAAGGGATAGTACAATCCGACCAGGTAGATGTTCTATTTATTTTATGAAATAGGTGAAAGTTCACTTAATCTAATTGTCCCTTCCCTTCATAACTTCCATATAAGATGAAATTTCATGAGTTCGGAGAGAAAACATAGACTAAATTCTATTTTGTGTCAAATGTACATTTATATTGCCGAGGTCTGTAGTAGTCACAGACTTCATATTAACCTTAAAGAGTCCAATAAAAGGGATTTCAGTAATCCTTATCTGACTGAAAGAAGCCATGTGGCCAACAGTAAATTTCTTGGTGGTGATTCCAACATGGAGCTCATCCAGCAGGAGGGCATAGGATCCATTGGGCAGAAGACTTCCACCTTGCAAACAAGACTTCCACTCTGGTGATTGTGGAGTGGGGGTGGAGGGATAATTCCACCACTTGCCATGTTTGGGGAACTCTGCCAGCAGTGAAGAAGCATAGGAATTGTGCCCTAGTATTAGTCGTGGGCTATTGTGCCCCCTTCCCCTCCCCCCCCCGCTCCTACTGATCAGAATAGGAGAGGCACTTGCAAGCAGATTGGGGTGTCTATAGATGGAACAGTATACACACAAACAGAGGGATGTACCTTCCCCTCCCTTGCTGGAGTGGTGTATGGAGGTTATTCTGTTTCTAGGGTTATAACTTCTGCTGCTGCTCATGTGGCTACCAGTGAGGGGTACAGCGACAGACCAAGAATCCAGCTTAGCACTGCTTACTAGTAAGTTGTCTTTTATAAATGTACAGATATTTGTCTACTTTTAAAAATGAACAAAATGTCATAACTCCAGGTTTACAAGCCTTTTTTGTACTAACTGTTTAGTATAATGCGTCTGTGCTCAAACTGTTCAGGCTCTCAGTTGGGAAACCAAAACATGTTATACCGTTTTAAAGCCATTTTGATATGTCGTTCCTCTGTTGTCGGACTTCATTTAAAAAAGAAATAGAGCAGACTCCATAGCAGCTTTGGAAAGTGAATGTCTTTATTATGTGCAAGGCAGAAAATAACACTCACTGATGGTTATAAATTCTAATCGGTGTGAATATCCTAAAGAGCTTTTTAGACAGATGTGTCCCAGATCAGGTGATAGATTTCAAGTAAATTAAGAACAGATTTCCTCCCACATCACCAACCAAGCAATCGCTAAAAAGCAGCCGAATCTGGAAAGTCTGTGGCAGCTATTGCTTTTAGAGGGAGAGAAATGCCTTTCTTTTATCATACATCAGACGTCCTCGTCAGCTCTAAATTTTCTTCCTCATTATTACTGAGGTAAAGTCAGATAAAATACTTTGACTGCTATGATGGCCTTTTACACCTTGTCAGAATCATGACCTATGTGTGGCTTCTTTCCTGAAAACTATTTTACCTTGAATAGCCATGTGAGCTTGAATGGCATTGCCAGCAATTTGACATGTCCCTGTATTGGCTCCAAGTCTAAAACGACAACATCTACTGTGTGCCTAGTCTAGAAATTACCAGTGCATGCATCAGACCTTCTGAGGTTACTTTCAGTCTAAAGTGTTGCACATTTCTTCTGTCATGGGCCCTTCCCTTCATCGCTTTCCTGTATGAAATGCAGTTTCACTGGGAAAAACATATTGACTTAGAATAGAATTCATTCTCATGTACACTTGTTACCAAGCTTTGCAATACTAGTAGATGCTATTTTAACCTTATGGGGCCTAATACGAAGTGGATTTTGGCAATCTAACTTTATTTGGTTTTAAAAAATCATTCTTAAGATAGTTAAAATCAGTTGACTCCGGCCGTTACTCTCACTGAATGTCATCCCCTGGTTAGTCACTGCTAAGATTATGTATCCCATTAGTCTGAGCTTTGGATATTAAACAACATGTTCAGGGTAGTAACACATTTATTAAAAAGAAAAATGCATATTTGCGAGGGAACTTCCAAAGCTACAATCTCAATTGCTATGGTCTCTTTAAGTAGCTTTCTTATTAAAACAATGTGTTGCAGTAAATGGGAGTAACTAATTTTGACTAAACTAGGGAAGTGCATTACACTACGCAGACATGTTATGCCTTGTGATTTGTAAGAGCTCTAAGGCTTGCTCATATTATAAAAACAAAATTAGTCCATAACGCTTCCCTATAAATGCTGAACAAATCCTTCCCTTCCCTTTTGTGGAATGATACAATAACTGCAAACATTACACTCCAAAAGTGTAGTCTGGCTTCTTCAGTAACATGTTACATATATAACTAACCAGCTTCTGTTATATCTAGTCAACCTTCCACTGTTCTCTAGATGGTGTTCTCGGTCTTAATTTCATTTGTTACATGTCTTTGAGGGAGAGAGAACATTTCACCCTTGAGGCTTCTTTTGACTGTACTTCAGAAATTCACATAACTTTGTTAATCTCATGTTATATTCACCTACTGGGCTGCTTCTGCATTTTAAGCTAGTGACAAGCCCTTGTGTTCTTTGGAACTGTATTGTATGCTTAATTACAATATGGCTAGCTCAGTTGAATAACAGTTGCCCCTCTCTTTTGTTAGTTTAGGCAGTGGCAAAAGTTGGCAGAGCACACTTTTGCTCGCCAGTGATGATTAGCACTTAAGTAGCATTTTTCATCTTCAGAATACTTTGCAAACTACTAACAAATCCTCACAACACTGATGGATGTAAACCTAACCCAGTATTTTTATTCCTTATTTCAAAGTTGGAAGCCTGGGGGGAGTGATGCAAAGTTTTAGTTGATCCTGGCAAAGGTCAGGAAGTTAGTATTAGAGCCTGGATTTTAATTTACTTGTTGCTAGCACTCAGTCCACTAAACCCTGTCTTTCTCATTAGTAAGTGATATATAACTGGAAGTTCAATTTCCAGGAATTCTCTTCAGTGGGTAAAGTACTGGACCACTTATATAGTGTCATGAGGTACAGCACACACTTAAACCTGAATATCTTTCTGGTAACCTCATTTTCCCTGAGTGGTATTTGCATTCTTACATAAATTACTCAACTTAATGACTACGCATTCACATACATGCCTGCTCAACCAAGTTGTTTGCAGTGTTGCTGTAGCTGTATTTGTCCCAGGATAGGAGAGAGACAACGTGGGTGAGGTAGTATCTTTTATTGGATCAAATTTCTGTTGATGAAAGAGAAGCGCTCTCTGGATCTCAAAAGCTTGTCTCTCTCACTAGTAGAACTTGGTCTAATAAAAGATATTACCTCACCAGCCTTGTCACTCAACCCAGTGTAAATTTCAAACTGAAAGGCTCACATTTCCACAAGTTGGCAACTTTCCCATGCAGACTTCTTTTTTTAGAAGGGTTCATTGTTGGCTGCTTTGTATAGACCTAACAAAACTGTTTTTCAGAAAACACTGCTATCAACTCATAGCTTTAGCCAACATCCACATGAAGATGTTATGAAAAAATGAATTTGTCCTTAAAGCATAAAATTCAGTTTGCTGCTCTTGCTAACTTTTTATCTTCTATTTTTTCTTTAGGCTGGCTGACTGTGGGACCCACCCTCACAAACAGTAACTTTAATGCAGAAACCTATGCCTCCTACTTCACTGCTCCAAATTCCCATCTGACTGGTTGTACAGAAGAGATTGAGCGACTTCGACCTAAGTCACCACCTCCAAAATCCAAGTCGGACCGAGGAGGTGGAGCTCCTAGGGGAGGAGGAAGAGGCGGGACTTCAGCTGGCCGGGGAGAGAGAGGGAGAGAGAGAAATAGAACTAATTTCCGGGGCGAAAGGGGTGGATTCAGAGGGGGCCGCGGAGGTACCCACAGGGGAGGCTTCCCACCACGCTGATTACATTTCAGTCATTAGTTCTCCCTCTGGTCCTATGTCTCCTCTTCTCCATATCTTTTTTTAGTCTTGTTTCCACCGAGATGAGTCATTCCGGGGACTTTTTTAATTGATTGTGCTTTCTGCAAGCAGTTCCAGATACTTTGCCTGCCCACATCTGGCACATCACCTTACTTGGCAGGTGGGATCCAGCACCTGATGTCAATGAGCTAAAAAGCCTCCTGGCAGCTTTCATTCACCAGGAAGGAGGTCAGAGCACACTGGGAACATCAGAAGGGGTTAGTTCCCCAAGCTGTGAATAGGATTTGAAGAGGAGTTACTTGCTCTGATCTTTTCCAACTTAGAAAAGAATAAAAAATCTTTCAGCTTTTTTCTTTAACGCTTCCCTATAAATGCTGAACAAATCCTTCCCTTCCCTTTTGTGGAGGTATCATGATGATAATACAGACTTGCATTGTATTTATGGAAGGAAAAATGGCGTGTCTATAATAGCATTTATTTCTTCCTCCCCTATATTCATAACTAAACAGAGGAGTAATATTGAATAAATAGAGCTCTATTTTTTTTCTATTTGTTTTAAATTTCCCCAGTCATTCCTGGGAGTAGTTTTGTAGTAGTTTTATTTTTGACTTGTCAAATATATTTAATACATTTTTATCTTTGATGTTTGGACTGAAAAAACCAGAAACAATTTTATGTTGTCACTTGTAATGCTTCATGGAAAGCAAAAAGTGGCAGTCATCCATATTTGATCTAGAACTTCTGTTTACGTAGACATGCATTGTTTTAAAGTAGAGAATCTTGCCCATTGCCTGTTAACTGTCTTATTCATGACTAGGGAAAGCCAAGTTTTATTACAAAATAAATGCAGTATGAATAATGAAACAGCCCCAATGGAGGTAATATTTGGGGAAAGGGAGAAAGCCATAAAGAGGAAAAGTGCTTCCAGAGAAATCTGGATAAACTCTACCTGCACAAACAATGCTCAGTGACTGAAAAATTGTGTTTAAGCTTTGAATAGTAAGTGGTGGGGATGAGAATGTCTTACAGAAAATCAGCTTCAGAATACAACTTCAAAAGAGAAAGTGATACACCTTTATTGTAACTGTGTGGTATTTGGTTTTAGAAAAGCCAGCTCTGTAAATCATTTGTACAGTACTTGATGCATATGAACAAATCCTGGCCCCACTGAAGTCCAGGGGATTTTGCTATGGATTTCATTGGGACTAGAATTTGGCCCTAGGACTCTTGTACTGCTTATCTACTGAACTTTTAAATGAATGCCCTGTAAAGTGGTGAATAATGAAATTTCTTTCAGTGTTGTTTTTGATAAACATCTTTCCTAATATTTTCTAGAATTATTTGGTTTTATTTAAATGCAGGTTTTATTCATTCTTCAACTTGCCTTTAAAGTTTCTAATTTGTTGGTTTTCTGCTTAGACAATTCAGCTTTCCTTTGTTTGTAAAGGAACAGAGGTTCCTATTGTCATAATGGATGAAATCTCCATCATTGTTTTGCTTAGTATATTTTACTTACACACACACACACACACACACACACACACACACACACACACACACACACACACACACACACACACACACACACACTCTATAATTTGGACAGTTTACCAGACTCTGATTTTAGTAACCGTAAATGACAGTTGGTGATGGGTGAATAAATCTCTCCATTATATACATTGTACTTCTACCTGTGTCACATCTGCAAAGCTGAGGAGTGACTTGAAGTAGAAGTTGGTTGAGTTGGGGTCCTTGAATCCTTGATTTTCTAGAATATCAGTAGCTCATTTGAACATCAGTGATGCTTGTAGCGGATTGCATCTGGAACAAGCCCAGACTGCTTAATGGTTGTGTGCCACAACCTTGGAATGGTTCTTATTTTTCCCAATTATACTGTGCTCATCCTGTGGTGTTTTAGTAGTGAATATTGTACATGCTCAGCATTACAGATGGCACCCCCATGCCACTGAAAACAGCTTCTGTAAAGGTGAGGAGGAAAGTGATGTTAACCCAGTGTTTTCTTCCTCTGATTCTTCTTCCTCACACACTTCTTCTCTACAATTGAAGAACAAGTATTCTGGCATCAAATATGAAAGGAGCATTGAATCCTCGATACTGCACTTTAACCTAAAAATAACTCTTAAAGGAGAACTGAGATGTCTTGCTTTAGTTCAGCATGGCGGAGTTGGCAAAACTGCTTAAGATGGGAAAGCAATAAATGTCTGTCAATCGCTCTTAAGGCTTTAACTGCCTTTGGATGCACACTGCTCCCACTGATGCCAATGAAAGTCCGATTACACATTGACAAACAACTTGCTCCTTGTTAACTGATGATGTTGACTCTCAGGAAATATGGATTCTTGAATGTCATCCTGGGCAGTTTTCTGTACTTCAGAGGTACACTAGGGCTGTGTGCCCTGTTGTCAGCACTGATACAGAGAGACTGTGTCTCCATGTGACAAGGTAGTACATTATCCATATTTGGTCTGTCCTTGACTGACAACATATGCAGCTCATTAGGGCTTTGTGGAGGTGACCTCCGTTCATGAGAAACTGAAGTGAGGATATACTCTTTCCAGATCGGCTATAAAAATGCCAACATTTGGTAACTTCTGATCACTCCTGGCCTGGGCCACACTTACACTTGTATTCTGAGAGGAAAAGCTTTGTATCCCATTACTGATGGCCATCCAGTCTCTTGATAGGAGCATTTTCACAGGAGAGGGGTGATAATTGCACTCATCCATAATTGGCTATCAGGTGAGTCTTTTATCTAACATTTAGCTAATTTGAGTGCTTCCCATTCTTGAAGACAGAACCAAACAGAAAGTTCTCAATTTCAAATGTTGTCAAATGCTTAATGCCACCTTTCTTATTTCTGCAGCCTGTTTTAGTATAGCTGCTTAGTTCTTGTCATGTCTGTCTGTTCAGGAAGTTACTTGTAAAGTATGATCTTCAAAGTTCTATTTGTGCAGTAAGTGAAGGATTTGACAATTACATGGGCTAGCCGCCTGGGACAGCTAAACATGCTGCATCAAAAGAATTTTAAAACATCAGTCGACTGCAAATTGTTCTCTGTAAATCTAGCCATCTTGAGTCTTTTGCTCACATATGCTGTCACTTGTAATAAATTTGCTGAAATGTTATATGTACTGTTAAATTGTTTGAGGAAAAAAAAAAAAGGAAAATGTTTTCAGAATGTCTCTCCATGAAATAGTATACCATTAGCACAGCCTGGTTATGTATAACTGAGATATGTGGCCTACAAGGGGTGCTAACACAATGTATGTATTTCTACAGTGATTGCTAGAGATTTTCCAAAGGTTCTAGTACTTGTGGAAACTTAGGATATGTCTTTTTGGTACTTTATGTGAAGGTACTGGTGGGTGAAAGACATTTGTAGGAATTTGAGTCTTGTAGGAAGGCATTTGTCATCATTTTGTGACTATAACTTCAATTTATGTTGATGTAAGTCCAGTAAATGCACCAATGGAAGAACAGTCTTTGGCCAGTCATAGTGCAGGTGGTGAGAGTTCCATGGACCAGCCACAGTGCAGAGAGCTCTGTAGACATACTAGCTCTTTGAACATGGACTAGGATTGGTTGGCTTTTTCTCAGCCCGTATGTAGGCGTTAAAAGGCGTATTCTGTGACGATGGGGTTCTTGTCTCTCTCCATAGTTATATCATTATAAACAAGAATAACAGGAACCTCACGTACACAGTCAAGTGAAAACTTAAAAATCTAAAACTGCTGAAATAAGATTTAAGTTTGTGAAAAGGACAATAGCACATTTAAAAAGAGAGAGTATCCTCTGCCCCTAATACTTATTCCAATCTGTTATGCATCTGGAACCTTTTATGTGCAGAGTACTACTACCTTAGACTAGGAACATCTGCTCGCCAGTCTTGACCTTTTGGGATTTGTTTATTACTTTCCAGCTTTCAAAAAACTCTAAAGTTTAGAAGCATTTTTGTTCTTTAAGATCCAGACATTGTTGTAATCATGTCCTTGCAAGGGATTGGAGTCTGATCCTATATTTAAGGTAACTTTGAATACACTTGAGAGGGTTAAGTGGCATTCGATCCAACTGCAGTGAATACATCTGTTTTGTTTTTTTTCACTAGCAACCACATTGGATCCAATGAAGAAATTAATTTATCAAGATTCTTCCATTGGCTTTAGTGACATTTAATTTCAAAGGATTAATTACAGTGTTATGAAAACTGTGGCTAGGGGATAGGAAATGTCCATTCATGATTATATCAAGAACACCCTGAAAGTCTTCATTTTGTTATGGTACAAGCATCTGCTTGTCAGCTTTATCCTTTTTTGACCCATTATGATATATTCTCATATGGATTAGAGTAAATAAAAGCACTTAATAAATGACACCACCTATTTTTGTATACAGTAACAACTGTTCCAAAAAAAAAAAAGAAAAAGGTTTGTATGCTGAAAAACTGCACCAAATTTTAGCCAGGCAGGATATTTTAGTAAGGATCTGGAGTTTTAGTTACAATCAAAAATATATAGAAGAGCCTATTTAAAGATTGTTTAAAATGTTGAGAAAGTTACCTGGTCTCTCTGAAGTATAAGTGGGCTTTTATTAGTCTGATTATTTTTGGTGGTACGTAGTATGTGGTATTTTAGTGACACCTATAGTTAAGTGTGGCCAGTGTTTTCTATTTTAAGATATTGTTTGCAGTTGCATATAACTTTGCCAATGTTAAACTGTTAGGGCTGAAAATTCCCATCTGCTTTGTTCACAACTCCATTCTGTGGAACAAGGACTTGAAATGTGTCAGGGTGGGATGTCTGTTTGCCCTTCTGTTACAGAAATGTTTGCATGTGGCCTAGTTATAGGCCTTTGAAAAATCTGTATATGTTCAGTAGAGACTTGTTAGAGATTGACAGCTAAATTCTCTGAAGCATGCTCCAGCCCCTCACAGCTTCTACATGCCAACTGGACTGCGCATGTGCCTTCCCTATAGAGTGGTTGAACATGATCCATTCCAGGGCTGCAGTGGCTGAATAGGACTTTCGTTGCAATTGTTCTGCTGGAGGGAGAACAGGGAAACTTTTTTTTTTTCTTATGCGCCCAATGCCTTCCCTACTGCATGTGTGGTTAGTGAGGAGGAGGAGTTGGCTTGACTTGACTGTAGAAAGGTGAGGGGTGGAGGACAGACAGGGGTAGAAGCTGGCAGGAGGTGGAGTTCAGGGACAGGTGCTGGAAAGGGAAGTGACAGGAGCAGAGGGGGATAGTAACAAAAGGGAGAGAACTGAGTGGGGGGAGAATAGGAGTGGCAGGGACTGTAGCAGAGCAGGAGTCAGGCATGGCGGAGCCGGGAGGGATAGTCACAGGGGAAAATTGGGGAGTAAGGTGGGTAGGAGCAGAAAAGGAGAAGGAGAGGGAGAGGGCGGAAGGGTCTGTAACCACTAAAGCACACTCCCCTACAGGACCTGGAAAGGAACCCATTTTTCCTTAGTCTCAACTTTCTTTTGCTGTCTAGCAAACAGGTGTGGAACCCACTGGTAAAGTATGTTTCCATCCCACTCTAATGGCAGGTACACATAGAAGATACGTCATTAATTCAGGTGGCAGAGGACTGGTATAGATTTAAAGTTCCTAACCCTGCTGGTGGCCCATGTGGGGTGTTCAGGATGCCTGCACAGGATGTCATTTTTTTTCATTTACATTTTTAAAATTCAGGAAGCTATTTCAGAAATACTATGCTAAAAACATTTAGGTTTGTAAAGCCAAGCACTCAGAAGTTAGGAAATGCCAAAGTTAGGTTCCCTGTGTAACCTTTAGTGTGACATCTGTGTATGCATTATGACACAGTCTTTCATTACATGGTCACATACTGGTTTTTTCCACCGGACTCCTGCCTCATTCAGTGAAAAGGATGGACTGCGCTCTGGGAGCAGTAAATAAGGGATCTGTAGGACCCCTGTCTCATTAATTGTGAAAGTTGGAAAGTGTGGAAAATGAGGCAGGGGTCCAGTAGGAAGAGAAAAGGTAGTTCTGTGCTTCAAGCAGTTGAATGCTGCCCCAAAGAAGTGGGTTTTATCCCTGCTTCTACCACAGAGTTCCTATGTGGTGCTGGGCGTGTGTCCTAAGCCAAAATGTTCCCAGGCAACCACAGTTAGTTCCTTATTTTCTGGGTACCGAATCCTGAGGACTGATGTGTATCAGAAGTGAATGCTCCAACTCCCGCTAAGATCAGTGAGCTTTACTCTGAACTTATAAAATGCTAAGTACACTGAAAAACCAGGCCTAGGGCTTCCCAGATTGAGTACCCAAATTAGTTGATGCTTCTGGCAATTTTGGCTTTAATCTCTGTGCCTCTATATCCCATGTGTAAAATGGGGATAATGCCACCTGTTGTATGAATTTAGATGAAATAAATAGGTCAAAAGTGTTAACATAACTTCGTCACTGTCCAGGATTAAACAAGGTCTAAAGTTTCATATACAGAGACCTCAGCTTGTCCAATACTGTGGCAAAGCAACCATTACAAACCCTTTTAACTTTTTATTACAGATAGAGAAGGAGGAAAAACAGTTTAAAGCATCGGACATGTAAAGTGTTAGGTAAGGCTTTTCATTTTAACAACCTTTCTTGTCCCTTTTCCCTTTAGTTGGGGAGAGTTACCAGGAAAAATAAACCCTTGTCTGACAGTCTCTTAGATGGTATTAAAGATCATAATTGTCCTTTTGAGGAAAAGAGAAGTTAATTGAGATGGTCAGGAGCAACTGCTGCTGTTATACTGATCTCATTTCATTTCAGATGTTGTTTGGGGACTCAGCTGGAGCTGGTAGGGATGGCCATGTCATCTGGATCCCTGTGTCTGCCCTGATCTGGTCAGAGCATTCCTTAGGATAGGGATGAAGAAGGGAGATGGTGGGGGTGATATCTGTGATGGTGAAGCTCATTCCAGTAGCCTCTGTTTGTCCCCACCCTCCCCAAGTCTTTTATTATTATTATTTTTTTTTGGTAAGGATAAAGCGAATGGCAGATGGACTAGCTCACCTAATTTTTTTTCTACCAATTAAGCCTAATATCTACCACACACATTTTCGTTCATTAATTTCTGGTTCCACATCTACTGTTTTTAGTAAGCATAACTTTAAGCATCTGATGAAGTGGGCTGTTGCCCACGAATGCTTATGCTCAAATAAATTTGTTAGTCTCTAAGGTGTGCCACAAGTACTCCTATAATTTTAAGCATAATTATCAACATGGCCTTTTTTTGTTTGAACTAATTTAGTCTTTATGGTTCTCCTGTGCCTGTTTATAATATTATTGAAAGCAACTTAACAAATGTTAATGGCAAATAAGTTGTTATAGGTTATTGTAACATCTTCTGAACTTTGATATAGTTTTTACAGTTGAGCTAACAATTAATGAAAATTCATCTGCCCAATAACCAGAACATAATCTCTCTTTTTTTATGGACTAATTTTGCCTAGGATTGGATATTTGTTCCTAAAATCATATTTATAAAGAAAAAACATAACTATATAAAGGAAAAGGGGTGGGGGGAGTACTTGGTTATATTTTAAGGTTTGCAAATTCCTTATCTCAAAGTTGGCATTTACAAATCTTACTTGATTACATATTAAACTTTCCAGATGTGAACAAAGCGAAGAGCTTACAACTCACTTTATTTGTAGCTAAAACAAAACTTAGAGCTGCAGCTGTTATGTCTGTAGGATGTTTTAGAACAAACCAGCTTTTATCACTTCTTTGGCTGTATGCCCAGAATGGGCAAAGATGGAAAAAACATTCCCCCCTTTTTGCTGCTTGTACAGTTAAAGCTGTACATTTATACAAACCATGAAAATTGTATGCATTAGTGGCTAAACTTGCTCACTTGTAGCCCTGATGGCATTTTTTCCTTCAAGCGTCTTGTTGCCTTCTTTAAAAAGAAGCAACAAAATGATGTTCTTTCAGAACCACTTTTGCATTCGTGAGTTATTAGTAACACCCAAAGTTGGGCAAAAACAAAACTTAAAAAAAAATAAATCAAGTTTGGTGTTGAAAGAGCCCTCTGTTTTGGTGGTTTTGAGTTATTTTTATTTATTTTATTTTTTTACTGTCAATGTGATAGCAGCCTTGTGTTATGTTGGTATTTTGTTAACAAGGGGGGTTACCCAAGATGATGTTTTAGGAAAAGTTTGCTTTAATGACTTAACTTTCAACAATTTAAAACACTATTTTTACAACTTTTGCTTTTTCTTAAAAATACTTTTAAGTATTATTTACTACAAAGCACCTGACCTCATAGGAGTGTGTGTGGTGAAGATAAATTCAGTAATGGTTCATAAAGAACTAACATACCATATAACAGCCTATGAGGAAATCAATAACTTTGTATTCAGTGCAGGGCTTGGATGGTGTGTAATACTTAAAGCCTGGGGCCACACACCGTGAATGATGAGGATATAAAGAAAGGCTGGATAATAATCCATGAATTGAACACTGTTCGTGCTGGGCAGTGGAATGAGGCAGGAGTCCTGGGGGGCCAGGCGAAGTGTGTGATCCTGTAATTATAGACTGTCATAACGCACACAGGGGCCAAGTTTAGGTTCCACAGGCAATCTTAATACTGACACTGCCTAACTTCTGAGTACTTAACTTTGCAGCCTTAAACTTCTGTTAATGTAACTTTTGTGGCTGTTCAGTGCTATGTTAAAGAACAGTATCCACAGGTTTCACCTGGATATATGATGAGCATATTTGGCTTTGTTCCATCAATTGGTGAACAACTGTAAAGTTTACCAGGGCCCAATACCCCAGTTCTGGGCCTACATTGCCAGGGGCTGGATGCATTTTTGGCTCCCTTCTGGATCAAGGTAAGGATTTTTCCCCCCCTCCCTTGAATATTGAGGTTCCAAGGGAATGTCAGAACAGCCTAATGTAAACTTTTTAAATAGACCCATTTAGCCCAGTTTCTTTAAGATTTAGTGCATCTGGTCAAGTCTTATTAATCTCTCCTCATACGGCAGCCATTCCATGGTTAGGGGTATGGAACGGCTGCCGTATGAGGAGAAATTATTAGGACTGGGACTTTTCAGCTTGGAAAAGAGATGACTAAGGGGGGATATGATAGAGGTCTATAAAATCATGACTGGTGTGGAGAAAGTAAATAAGGAAGTGTTGTTTACGCCTCCTAACACAAGAAGTAGGGGTCACCAAATGAAATTAATAGGCAGCAGGTTTAAAATAAAAGGAAGTATTTCTTCACACAATGCACAGGCAACAAGTGGAACTCCTTGCCAGAGGATGTTGTGAAGGCCAAGACTATAACAGGGTTCAAAAAAGAACTAGGTACGTTCATGGAGGATAGATCCATCAATGGCTGTTAGCTAGGATGGACAGGGATGGTATCCCTAGCCTCTGTTCGCCAGAAGCTGGGAATGAGCGACAGGAGATGGATCACTTGATGATTACCTGTTCTGTTTATTCCCTCTGGGGCACCTGGCACTGGCCCCTCTCCGAAGCCAGGATACTGGGCTAGAGGGACCTTTGGTCTGACCCAGTATGGCTGTTCTTACGTATGTAAGGGACTGCATGGGTAAGGGCTGTTCTGTGCTATATCCTAGACTTTTCACCAGCTATGGACAGGTTCATTAGGAGGTAAAAACAAGAGCTCCTTAGCATTCAGATTTATGCCACTTCAATCACCAGGGACCTTACTAAATGGGCTATCTGTCCTTAATTCATACAGTGAGTATGCAGAGGCCTCTTAAAATCTTATTTTTGACTTCAGCTGTCTTGGGTTGCTGATCTGACCATTAACTACAGTCTCTTTAGGGATGGGGTTTTGTTCACCCCAGCAGTCTGTCCCAGCTCAACACTGCTTTGCTTTCTTCTTCCACTTTGCTTGAGAAAACTAGTGTTCTACTTGACACGACTCAGGTTCTTTCTACAGTGGAAGCTGTACTGTGCAAGATACAGGTGAGTTAAAAGCATAGGTGTGACTTGGAAGGTTCTAGCGCTTTGAAAACCACTTTGGACCTGCTGATAAAGCCATGGTATAGTAGACTAACGTTTGTTATAGGGGTTGGTCCATAGCATCTTTTGTTCACAATTTATGGGGTTTTGCTTGATTCTTACCCAGGAGAAAAATCCACATCTTGACAAAATAAACCTTCTGTCAGGTTTCTTCCATGTTTTGTTTCACATTAAAAACTGCATTTGTCTTTAGTGGTCGTATGCTTGCTTGGCAGAAGAATGTTTTGACCATCAAGTTTAAAGGTAAGTAAATCTTTATCTGCTACTATGTCAACATTATATAATAGGCTTTTTTTGTAATTATTAGGATAGGGGAAGTGTTATATACAAAGGAAAACTTCTTCCCAGTAATTCTACAGCCATCTTTTTCATTCTGCCTTCTTGTCCACTTCCCTGAGTTATGGTGTGCATAAATGTTTGCTCTGAAAATGTTTGCGTTGGTGAGAAGGTCCATAATAATTTGGCTGATGGAAAGTGTCTGGCTAACACAGCATATGTAATGAGATGAGGTGCAGTTTTTAATCGGAAGAGTATTCTCCATCATTCCTTACATTGTCAACAAATCTTTCCCATGATGGGTGTGGAGGGTGGGAGACAAGTATAGACATGTATGCTCTATGATGAAACATGAAATGTTTTTTCTTATATATTCTTTAATGAAAGGCTTGAATACCCATATAATGCTGTCACTGCCAACCGAGAGAAGAATTCCACTTGAATTCTGAGTAATGCTTCACATTAACAAAATACAAAGTTTAATTGAATTGATACTGCAGGCACAGAAAACAAGGTATTCAGAATGTTTTTGGCATACTCAAGCTTCGTTTCCTGAGGAGTATTGTAACCAGTACACTGGCTGCTTTTATGAACACTAAATTGTGGCACAGACAAGTTTAGCTACAGCATGTGTGTGTCTTTCTTTGGGCTTAAACCTGCAGGATGCTGAGCAATCAGCTGCATGCTTAACCTGAAGTACATGAACAGTCCCATTGACTTCAGTGGAATTATGCATGTGATTAAGTGCTTTGCTGGATCAGGGCTAGAGCGCTGAATATCTTGCCAGATCAAGTCCTGTGTCCGCATCACATCCTTGTTCTTTTACTGAGCAAGATAGTGCTGAGAGGTGTATTACTGGTCCAATGAGAGCCCTGCCCTATTTTGAAATATATTAGGATTTTATGAGACGTATTGTGAAATGTTGCTTCCATATGGAGAGAGTATGATCTCATGTCTCCTACGCTGGTAACAGTCCCTGTCCTCGTCCACCACACATGCCCTTTCTCCTCCTTCACAGCTTCTCTTCAAGCAATCCCACTTCCCTCTTCTATTTATAATCCCACACCTTCCCTTCTATGAGCTGTTAACCAGTCTTGTTTTGTTTAGATTCTAAACTTATTTGGGGATCAGAACATGTCTTACTCTATTTGTAAAGGGGTATGTAGACTTAGTGCTGTGTAAATTATTTTAAACTTAGGCCTGGTCTATATAGTTTTTGTACCAGTATTAACTGTTGGGGGTGTGTGTGGTGTTTTTATTTTTTATTTATTTATTTATTTTTACTGATATAGTTATGTATCCACCATAGACGTTGTAGTGGTAAAAAGATACATTGGTATATCCCATTATTCCCCTTCCCCTGTGAAAATAAGCTATACAGATATAAGCACTTTTAAATCAATACAACTGTGTCCACACTAGGGGGTATTGTGCTACTTTACCTATACTGGTGCAGTTAAAGCAGTACAACTTCTGTCTGTAGACAAGGGCTGAGAGGTGACTGAGGCCTGAGCTACACTACACAGTTAGGTTGACGTAAGGCAGCTTATATCAACCTAATTGTCAGTGTCTACAGTACAGCCTTGCTCCTGCCAATGTAAGTGCCTTACTACTAGACCTCCATGAGAGGCGTAGGGCTTATGTCGGTGTAGTTAGGATGACACAGTGTCTGTATAGACACTGCGCCACTTGGGCTGTTGGCTGTCTTGTCAATTTCACGGCAGGAGCAGTGAGATTGACAAGAAAGCCTAGCAGCTAGAGCCCAGCTGCCCCCCACTTCCCTGGACAGCCGGGCAGCTGGATCCTGCTCCTGGCTGGGAGCAGGGAGGAGAAACCCAGGCAGCTTCCCTCCCCCCCACTCTCTTGCTCCCAGCTGGGAACCTTAGCTGTCTTGTCAATTTCATGGCTCTGTCCTGAAGCTGTGAAACTGACAAGGCTGCATGGCTCCTGGCAGGGGCAGCCTGTGGGGAGCCAGGCTCCTGGCAGGGAGCTGCCAATGGACCCGAGATATAGGGCTGTCAGCTCCCCACACTGTCCCTATTAGGTCAGTGGAAGTGCTCCTAGTGAGGATGCACACCACTGATCCAAGGACAGCTTGTGGACATGCACCACTGCAGCAATTACCGTGGTGGTTGTAAGCTGACCTACTATAGGTTGACTTATGTTTCTGGTATAGACATGCCCTATATAAGTGCTGTTCAAAAAAGTGGAATTAATAACTGGGGCATGTAATGCAATGACATGTAAACACAACTTCCCCCCCCCCCCTTAAAGATCTCTTCCTATTTAAAATGTATTTCTGCTTCTTTTCTATTTTGCTCTGTCAAATCTTAAGTCATTCTTAGATGAAGATTTGTCTGTTCTCTCTGCCAGAACCCAGCTCCCACATAGAAATGATAGACTCTCATGGGCAAAAAAGTTTGTGCACATAAATCAGACAAATGCTGAATCCAATTCTGCTTCTCTTGAACTCTCATGCAAACCACCCACTGTCTTTCAATAAGAGAAGCAGGCCACGGCTACAGCTACATTTGCCTATGCAAATATTTTATTTTACAAATGATTGTTGCACAAGTGCAAACAATTATGGCCATATAGCCCCTAATGTCAAGTAAAAAGCTCTGTAGAGTTTGCTTTTATTAGACAATAATTGAGGCTCCTTCATGCATTGAACTGAAGACTATTGGCCTTGCAGCTGCTGTTATGGTGGTGGCAGGCCAGACAGATACACCCAGATTTCACTGAACTGCCATTTCAGACTCATTCACAGAAGCCGGTGGCTTTATCTATATAAAACCTAAACGATTTATGTATTAGCCATCTGAAATATCCTTGGTGCAAATGAGCTCCCAATATTGAATTAAAAAAAAATAATCAAGATTTGACTTGGGGAAAACGTGAAGGTTTGTCTAAATAAGTAGCTAGTGTACTGAAAGCAACTGCATGGAACTTGTCAGTATATTAGATTAGGATAGACTAGGCTACATGCTTTTTTGTTTCATAAATAGAGAAGGGTTTGAATGAAATAGCCCTGTGTACAGCCTTCCAGTAGCTTTCATTAAGGTAAAACAAACCAAATGTCTTGTCTAGAGAGCAATTCTGTATAAAGTAATAAAACCTATAATTGAAATGTGATTCTTGAAATGGTAAGGCAGCTAAGGAAATTTTCTCTTTTTTTATCTTGTGAGCTTTGCACAGTAGATTAGGCAGTAACACCACCTAGTGGAATAGAAGTGAAACTTCAGTTACACTTTTCAGTTGTCCTCATCTTTACAGACAACATTGGTGCATTAAGTGGTACCAAATGGTCAAAATAAGATTGGGAGCACATTATGCTAGATGCTGGAAACAGCTCCTGTGTCAAAGTTTATTCAGTCTTCATAGACAAAACAAAAGGTAGGAAGGGCTGAGGCAAAGGTGTGGTGACTTTCCCAATGTCACATCATAAACCGAGTATTAGTACAAGGTTACTGTTCTGTTCCACATGTGTGATACTGATATTGTATATGCACAGCATGAGGATTTACTACCTTAGGGTAGGTCTATACTTACCTGTCGGGTCGACGCGTAGCGTTCGACTTCTTGGAGTTCGAACTATCGCGTCTAATCTAGACGCGATAGTTCGAACTCCGAACGCACTCCCGTCGACTCCGGAACTCCACCACCGCGAACGGCGGTGGCGGAGTCGACGGGGGAGCGGCGGACTTCGATCCCGCGGCGTCTGGGCGGGTAAGTAACTTGAACTAAGGTAGTTCGACTTCAGCTACGCTATTCGCATAGCTGAAGTCGCGTACCTTAGTTTGACCCCCCACCCTAGTGTAGACCAGGCCTTAGTCTAGTTACAGGGACTATAAATGAAGGTTACATTTCAAAGCTGCCTCTCTCTCTCAAGGCCTCTTGGCAGAGACAAATCATCCCTGATGATACTATATGAAGATCTGAGCCCATTTAACAGTACATGTTAGTGAATTTAGTCTAGGCTCCTGTCCATTAGCCGTTGCGTTGACTAGTTATAGCTAAAACTGGAACCCACAGAACTTGACTCTATTTCTGGTAGCGTCTGTGGCTAAGGATAAATACTTTTTGGGGACGTGGGGTTATCAATCTTAACATAGGACAGAGGGATTCTCAACTATCCTAAAAGATAGGCTTGTAGTCTTTTATGTAAAAAACTAAACAGATTTGCTGGTCTTCTTTAAACTCAGATCTTGTCTGAAATACGCTATGGGGACTACAGAACTAGTGAAATGATGTCACAAGAGAATGAAAGCTAAGCAAATGAGATGGGAAGAGGGTAATCAATGTTTACATTTGTTAGCTCCAGTTTTTGAATTAAATAGATGTTCTCTGTCTGTACACAGCATCTAATGGCCACTTTGGATAAAGGACTCATTCAGTATCCCAGCACCTTCAGTTAAAGTGAGATCTCACAATACACCGAAGCTGTCCGGCAGCAAAGTCTGGAAAGACTAGACTTGATATGTCCAAGGTAAGTGTGTGGGTTCTTCCCCTCTCACTTTAAAATATCTTCAGGCTGCTTTTACACAAAGGAGTTTTTAAAAAAGTCTACAACACTAACTTCAAAAAATCCTTGTGGGTCCTCTTTGATAGATGACTGTGTGGCCCAGCTCCTCTATCCTGCCTGATCACATAGTATGCCTGAGCTACCTACAGCAATTGTTTATTAGGAAAAAGAACATGAGGAAAATAATGCATTTTTAGGTGCCTTCATGCAGTTTATCAGCTAAGAATAAGGAGACTCAGCAGTCCACCATCAAGTGGTCTGCAACTGCCTATGTTAATATACTATATTGTGAATTAATGGCAGAGCTGAGGGACTTGTTCACCATTCTGTGTGATGGTGACTTCAGTAAAATGAACTTTTTTACAAGCAAGGTGGTATTTGAAGATGCTACTTCTAATACTATGTGACTGATCTGTTCCACATGTGTTGTTGATATTGTGTATTCACACCATCTGGATTTACTACCTCAGGCTAGTTAGAGACTATAAATAACTTTCTTTATTTATAAAGTGCTCTTTCATCTCAATGTTGCGCCTCTCTCGCTCTCTCTCTCAAGGCCTTTTAGCAGAGACAGGCCATCCCTAATGATATTATATGAACATCTTAGCCCTTTTGATAGTAGTTTTTTCTTCCTCTGTCTGCGGACAGCCTGAAATCATGGACCTAAGGAGTGAACCATATGACTCTTGTTTCCTTCACTTGACAGAGGAAGGAAACTTGAGGTGTGATAGATTTCTTTGTGACGTGTGTCACTTACTCTGTGGCTGAACCAGGAATTGAACCCAGGGCTTCTGACTTTCTCCAATGCTATAGCCACTAAACTGTGCCCCCTACATTCTTTATAGTGGTAAATTCATCTTAATGGATATTAACCCAAATATGAAGCCAACAATTTAAATGTCAGTATTAACTTTCACTGAGCTTTTGCAGAAACATTCCACAGTCAAACTGCTGCTCTCCTGGGTTCCTAGCTGCCAGATTCTCCAGCTTCCCTACCCTGAAAACTTGATGCATGTACGTTAACAGTTTGGCA
Source organism: Mauremys mutica (assembly GCF_020497125.1). Classification (NCBI taxonomy): domain Eukaryota; kingdom Metazoa; phylum Chordata; order Testudines; family Geoemydidae; genus Mauremys; species Mauremys mutica. The sequence continues at coordinate 43,237,769 of NC_059076.1, forward strand.
TATTGAAGATGTTGTAACACTTAAATTTAGTACCAAAAGAGAAGCAGTACTGTTGATGGTATTTTTTTGTTTGTTTTTTAGAACTCCCTGAAGTTGCCCCAGAATCCAGGGACTTAGATCCAGCTTGCTGCAGTGTACACCACGGGTTCTTTTGTTTACTTACATGCAAAATTCAGGTACTTGCAGTGGGTCTCCTTGTTATGACAAAAAGAATCTGCTACACTTTGGTGCTGTTAGAAATAAAGTTCAAATTCTGCCTAGTGTAAGCATTCGTAGAGTCAGGAAACTATGTAAGAAGGTAGTAAAATCCTAAAGTGAAATAAGTGTGTATCAGGAAAACCCCTAACATTTGGAACTATTTATTAGAACCAAAAATTTAAGTCGGTCTTTTCTGACTTTAATGGGAACAGTATTAGACTACGGCTTTGCAATTTCTGCAGTGCAGTATAAATACCTAGATAGTGCTATACAACAACATGAATGGAGGCCGCCAGCAGCTGACAGTAACTTTCAGTCACTGCTTCCCTAGAACGAAACTGGTACCAGAGATGAAAGACTCATCACAACCAAATTTCCAGAGGTATCTTTACAAAACTCTTCCATACTTGAAACTAATAACCAGTGACAGTGAGCCCAGTTTAGATGTGATGGAACTAAGTCCAGTTCAGGTACTGGCATACAAAAACTTCCACAGCTCCAGTCCCTTGTATTGTCAATAGCTGTATTAGTTATTACAGTGGTAATTATATGAGACAGTTTGCACACTACCAGTGGAACAAAGCCCCTTAATTGTGTTTTCTGCCCAAATGCTGAAGAGACACAGCCTCTTACATGGTGATGTACCAAATCCTTAACTGAGTATATGACAAAGAATGAACATTAACACACATGATAGTAATGATATTTAATAAACATTTGTTTACATTTTAAAAAAAGTTGCTGGTGTAATTTGTAATGGCAACAAATTGTTCTAATACAAATTCTCATCTATCTCTGAAGAAATATCAGATTTAGTTCCCAGTTGAATTTAGTCTAGGAGGGTTCTTTTGTAGTACTTGATCAAGGGAGCTTTCAACTCTTTGCAACCACTTTAAACAACAACATTACATGATCTTCTAATTCACTTGACATGCTAAACATTTCTTAAAAGGCACATCATTTTTTGCAGGTTTCTGAAGTTTCTCCTCTACACTTTGAGGACTAGTTGCTTTCCTTTTACAGTGTTTGGGAAAAGAGTTCCAAAATTCTCCTAAATTGTCAGGGTGAGAGTTCTCATCCTGTGTGAATGCATTAATAGTTTGATATGAAGAAACTATCTAATCAACAGAACACTTAAGGGCAGCCTTTGGAAGATTAAAAGGCAGTTTGCTTTAATATCAATCCGTGATCTAGCTTTTTTAAAGCAATAACTATCTTAATATATTTGAGTTAGATGGTCACAGAAATACACAACTAATCTGTAAATAAATAATGTTGCTTCCAGCATCATATGTGACCTTTGGTTAAAACAAGTGCTAACAGTCCTTGGAGTTTCAAAAAGACAAATATTCAGACCACAGTTGTATTGCAAATTTTTCTTAAGTTAAAAGTTATGAATATTCCAGTTGGTAAATAAGGATTATAATATTCAAACTACTACTGAATTTGATTTCTGATTATATAGTTAAGGTTTCAGAATTATAAACTTTTTGAATAGGAAGTAGACCAAATTTACTATTGTATTGAAGACACACTAATAAAAAGACTGACAGTAGCAGCTAAATGTACCTGCCAAATCCAGGGTAATTTTTGTTGTACTTATTACTGCTCTTCCCTTCTTTCACTGTAGTTTCTATGGGCCAAGTTCTGTCACCTATATCTCCTGAGCATGATGGAAAGCCAAAGAGATGGGACCAGTTGTAGATAGACTTCTGTATCCTTGATTATCCATGTGTAGATATAAGTCAATGGAGGCAGACCATTTGCACTCTGCCTCACATACAGAGCCAGTTCATCTACCAAGACTTCAGTAGTGACCCCCTGTAATTTCTGAAGCCTCACCCCAATCATGTGCAAAGTTAGCCTAGCTCACCATTACTATTGCACTCCCATGGTAAACATTTTAGTGAAGTGTCTTAAAAGAGGACTGCAGTCTTGCATATAGGCTGTTCGGGATCAGAACTAGCATGTGTACACATGCTTATAGCTCTGCAGCTGGTTAAACAGAAGTAGTTCAGTGTGTAACACTTCTTTTCTTTAACAGTGCCAGGGATGGGTGCTTTTCTAGAGATGGACCAGCTGCCTGAACAACATGCTTCATTGTGGTGCATGTAGAAGGTGAGCCAAAATTAGCCCTAGATAGTTTGCCTCTGCAGCAGTAAATATTTGCATTTGTCAGGGAATTACTTTGCTGTATGCCTCATCGGGTACAAGTAGATATTCAGATTTACACAAGGGACCATATAATGATCCTAACACAACATATGGTGACAACCAGAAAAGGAACAGGCCCCCACGGAAGCCCACTTGAACAATGTTATTGCAAACTGGATATTTAATGGAGTTGATTAAACATCACGATGTGTAAAACTAGTTTTTTCCTTAGTTATAGTATACTTTACATGAATAGCAAAAATAATAGATTAGATAATTGAGGACATTGGAATGTTCTGTGAATTATATTTAGGAAATGCAACCCATATGCTTTCATCTGTCAATTAGAAACAGGCACTCTTTAAAGCCCCTCCCAAAAGATTTATACCTGAGTACAGAATTTCCTACATAAACTAGATACTCTGAAAGTGAGCGCTAATATGTGAAATTAGAAACTGTACACAAATAGCATAGGAAAAGCTTAGTAAAACACTACATGGAGTTAGTCACCAAATGGAAGGTATATCCGATGAAGTATATGTCAAGCTTCCTTTTAGCTGAGCAACTGACAGATTTCTTTATGGACGCAGCATAGGAAATCAACATAAGAAGCTCCTCCGTAAAGACTTTTGTCTTCCACCAGGTATTGTCGGAAAAGCATTTCTGCTTGTTCTCGTTGCTTTGCTATTAGCAGCTGGAATGAGAGATGCTGATTATTCGGGATACAGCAAGGGTTGGTTGATACTGTATTTTCAGAGAAATAGTTTTGTGCTTTACACACACATTAGCTGAGCACTGCTAAGTATACTACTTCACTTCAGCAATGTGTGTAACTCATGCTGGTGCTACCCTCACTGGATCTCCATATGTATACTGGGAAGTCAGGCTGCTATTTTAAGTGAGCTCACTAGATTAGTTAGCATGGGTATGTCAACATGAGCTTCAGTGTAGAGACAGTTTGGATGTAACTAACAAAGAACCCTCATAGTGACTGGGTATGACAGTACTGCAGACTCTAGGTGCATGTGTAAATATTTAACAGCTTAAGCCCCTTGTCTTTGAAAATCTTGCCCTAAATAAGCAGCATCTATTCAAAAGTAAGCCCATAATCAAACACCACCCTGATTTAATTTCTGTAAGTGAACTGTGCTATGTACCTTGAAGCTCTTACTACTTTATGGTGGCATTTTCATAAGTGTGCAATATTTGCCTTACTCTGCTACTATTTAAATCAATAGTAAAACTGCCAGGGACTTCTGTGGAAGCAGAGTTAAGCCTGCCCTTTGGGAGAGCGCTACAATCAAGGCTGGCTTTATGAAGGGCAGGGCCCGATTCGAATACCCAGCAGCAGAGGGTCAAGTCCTGGTCTTCCGCAGCACCGAAGAACCCCCTGCCGCCGGGTGAGTAAAAAGACGCCTAAGGCACGGACCCCTATTCAGGGGAATCCATTTAAAGCCAGCCCTGGCTAGGCCTTTCCACTGATAGAGCTTGCTGAAGTCAAAAGCCTATGCAGCAATAAAGGTTTCTGAACAGGGGTCCATTTGTTACAGGTTATAAGTTTCCAGTCAAAGCTGGCATTGCACAAATATTGTTTATGGACAAGAGGAATCTGACTTATGAGTTACTTGGAAAAACTAATTTGTTTTCTCTCCTACCTTCATGGAGTAAGGTCTGTTGCTCTGGATGTAATCCATTATTGATCTGAGCTTCTTAGAATAGGGATTGTCGACTTCAGGGAGTAATGTCTAACAACAGAATTAAGAGGTGATTAAATGGTTATACACATCTATCATTAGTGACTAAACATTAAGAGGGCTGTGTATAGGAGAGGCTTTCCAAGACCCCACAAAATTATACTAGCAGATTGTGAAAGGTGTAACCAGTTCCTATTTCAAACAGGAAGATGTACCAGTGGCCAGAGATGAAACAGATGAATAACTGTATGCCTGCAATGAAATAATCAGTTCTCCAATGGGAAAACCAACAGGTGCCCATATGACAACGCAATACAAAGCAACTGAATTAGAACCTTAATCACTGATTTGGTGAGAAATCAATTTCATCAAATGTATTTGCTCATTTTCAGCCCTTTGTTTGTGAACTGTCCAATGGCTGCTATTCATGTTGTACTGCTGGTCACCTAAATCACATAGTATTCTCTCTGTACACGCAGTGGGTGACCAGCACAGAAAAAGAGAATCTTAAACTACCTACACTCTTCTTTCAGTCCAAAGTTGTGGCCTCAATTTCTAAACAAACAACAGTTACACAACTAATTTCCAAACAGAATGACTTCCCACTTACATAGAAATCAAGTTTTCTCAGCCCCGTCCCATCTCGCCCACAATATACTCACAGCCTCTGTGCTGATATGTGCAAAGGATGGCACATTAAAGATCCCTTGAATAAGTTCTGGTGGGGCGCTGACTCCAAGCCACAAGAACATATTTAGCCCATTTGCCAAGAAGAATACCCCGCCTTCAGACAGGCGTTCCTCTGAGCAACGGACAGCAGTGGGGAAAGCATCGCTCTTTACATCCATAGTGTGCTACAAGACAAAGGGGAAAAAGAGTAGTGAATTCAGTTATGACTTTTAAATTTAATGTAGCTAAATTTACTAAAAGACTAAGGAAGCTTCAAGGTCTATTGCTAATGGGGAGTTACACTCTGAAAAAGTAACTATGTAAAGAAGGCATTTTAGGGTCATAACACATTTATTGCATCTCAATTACTCCTTTCCAAATTTGCTCAATTCATAAGTTTTTGAAGTCAGGCTGTGTTCTTTCTAACTCACACATCACCTCCCCTAAGATTCTGCAGGCCAATGGATTTGCTAAATTTTACTTGTACTACATTGATGCACATCAGTGTAACTGATTGTCTAATCAGACACAACTGGGTTGCACAGTTCTGATTGGAATTTAGTTAACAATCCTGTGAATGATTTGCAAGCAAGAAAAGTACCCAGCTCACACTCTCATAGTTGTACTGCCTCGGCAGAGCTGACAGGTAAAAACTTGTTGTTGTCACCTTTTTTAATACAGCCACTTTTCAGAGTAGAGCTGCCCTTTACATAAACATAATCTAGTCAATTTCAGCTTTTACCTACCCCCTGCCTATTCTTATGGTTTTGAAATGCATCTTTAAAAAGAGATGCTCTCCTCTTGCTGTTTGAAGGACACAATAGGGGGACACTGACTACACAAAGTGCTTTCAGATTTGCAAAGTGAAAAGAGAAAAAACTTCTTATAAAATGTTACTTTCTATTAAGCCACCCTTAATAATAATTATTTCTGAAAGACAACTATGTGTCCTGTGCATAAGTAGAATGATAGTCATCTTTCACTACCTCTAATTCAGGATTTTTTAAAAATTCCAATGAAGCTGTTAATCAACTGTGTTAGCATCCTTTAATACTGACATTTAGAAGAAATAAATTACATAGATACAATCACTTTGGCCCAAATGTTTAGATAGATTGTTTCCTTCATGCTTATACAGATAGCTATAAAGGCCAGTCTCACTGTCCTCAGTGCTATGTAGTTATTTCTTCTGGTCAGTAATTTTCTCAAGACATTTTCATCTGACTGACCAGCTGAAGACTAGACAAAGGCAAGAAAGTACACCTCTACAACATGGGATCACTCAATATACTGCATAAAGAACCCTCTGCATGTGTGCACATATACATGGTCAGACAATTTAATTCTGCATGTCTGAGCCACTTACACTGAAAAAATAGTAAAAAGAACAGGATACTTGTGGCACCTTAGAGACTAACAAATTACCTGGCTTCTTCGGATGTGAGCTGTTGCTCACGAAAGCTCATACTGAAATAAATTTGTTAGTCTCTAAGGTGCCACAAGTACTCCTGTTCTTTCTGCAGATACAGACTAACACGGCTGCTACTCTGAAACCTGTAAAAATAGTGTTTCCCAACTAGAAAAGACTCACTTCAAATGTATACTTACAATTGGCAGAAGCTGTGGATAGAAAAACAACTGGGTGTCAGCAACATCCATAGACATGACCAACTGCCTGTGATAAGCTCTTTCATCTGTTGGAATTTCTGGTCTGCCAACTAGCACGCAACTTTTTAATAAACAATTAATATAAACTGGTAGCACCTTCATTGCATCAGGAAGGATAAGCTGAAAGACAAAGATCTTGTTATTTAATATACTCAATCTACTATTGGATTTATAAGTTTCTTTTACATATACTATTTTTTGCCATTTATTTTTTAAGATGCCATTTATGAAATATAATTTTTGTGCTATTCTAGCTGACTCAGGACTATTTGAAGCAGCTGCTTGCAAAGAAGTATTTGTAATCGGTAAATAAGCACTAACAAAATGTAGAAGTTACTTCAGCTCTCTTTTCCCCCCCCTTAATAATTTTGTAAGTGAAGGATGTAGAACAATATTACATTAATCATAAACAGGCCAGAAGGTGAGTGGGTAATATGAGCAGGATGTTATTCTAATGTGCACTTGGTCACAGAATGCAGTATTTGGTGTACTTGTACGAAAATGTGATACTCAGAATAAAACATCAGCCTGTTGTAAATCGGTTTAAAACATTTAAAATGCCAGTGTGGTTACAAACACTCTTAATGTATAAATGGGCACAGTTACCTAACCTGAATAAATGCTTTAAATAAACCCAACAATTATAAATCTTATTACTGAGTGTAATCAGCAGTCAGTTAAATTGCTAGGTTCCACCTCAAGGAAGGAAACAGATGTTAATTATGTAACTCTGAGATGAAGTATAATAGAATACCCAGTTTTAGATGAGAAAACTGAGGCACAGACCTATTAAGTGACTTGCCTAAGATCACCCAGGACTCAAATCTCCAGTTCTGTGCCTTCTCCACTGGACCACGCTGTAGAGGCATAGATATCCTGAAGCTACTATTATACAGAAAAAGCATTTAAAGCAAACAAGCTGCCTCACATGTCCTGCCTAATCACTACTGATTAAGCCTCAGCTGGAGTATTGTGTCCAGTTCTGGGCACCACATTTCAGGAAAGATGTGGACAAATTGGAGAAAGTCCAGAAAAGATCAACAAAAATGATTAAAGGTCTAGAAAACATGACCTATGGGGGAAGATTGAAATAAAAATGGGTTTGTTTAGTCTGAAAAAGAGAGGACAGAGAGAGGCCATGATAAGTTTTCAAGTACGTAAAAGGTTGTTAGGAGGAGGAGGGAAAAGAATTGCTCTTCTTAACCTCTGAAGATAGGACAAGCAGCAATGGGCTTAAATTGCAGCAAGGGCAGTTTAGGTTGGACATTAGGAAAAACTTCCCAACTGTCAGAGTGGTTAAGCACTGGAATAAATTGCCTGGGGAGGTGGTGGAATTGGCATCATTGAGGATTTTTAAGAGCAAGTTGGTCAAACACCTGTCAGGGATGGTCAAGATAATACTTAGTCCTGCCATGAGTGCAGGCGACTGGACTAGACCTCTGGTCCCTTCCAGTCCTATGGTTCTACTTTACCTTCAGAGTAGAACACCACAGAGTACTGTGAAAAGCTTGACCCTTCTCTTTACAAGTTAAAGTAGCTTATCATTTAACCTGGATTCAACTCCAGAGTGTGGTTGGTTACTGCACTGGTACTAAAATCTTGCTGGCAACTATAAACAAGCAATGTGTCCTCAGTGTTTTATTGGTATAAGGTGCTGGGGAAAACCCTTTAGACTAGCTGCTCCTTGGCTGGCAACACTGAAGAACTCCCAAGCTAGGGAATGCACTTCCCTTCTCATCTATATATTGTGCTGTGGTCAGCATTACCATTTGCTAAATACATGAGGACATGGTAAAAGAGACAGGCTTTTGAGCTACATAGAGCTGTTCTTCAGGTCTGGGGAAGGTACTTAGTGTGTCACAGCTAAATACAAGGTCAAACAGTTAGCACATATTCTAAGGGACCATTCAAGGTGAAGTGGCCTGTTAACACCGCTGTAGTCATAGGACAAAAAGAGGGGTTAGTAGGTTACAGATTGTTGTAATAAGTCATAAATAGCTAATATAATGAGAAATACCATGCACGTTCAGAACTCTTATTTAAAGCCCATCACTTTCAAATGTAACCAATCACTGCCTTTTTACTTTTCTTTCTTTTTTTTTTAGAAAGAGAACTCCCTATGGAGAATGAAAGGAAATTAAACCTTGCTCTGAAATTTGCATTTGTAGCATCACTGCTTTTGCAATGCTAGTTATTTATCTTAGGTACAAACTCCAATATGGAGCATTTCCCTTGGGCTGGATCTTACCTGGCTTACTGCAGATGGACTGGCACAATTCTTTCTGTAACATGCCAACATACGAGCAGTCTGACTCACCAGGATCTCTCTGATTGTCTTCAAGGGCTGGCTTAGAATGGCTTTGAAAGCTACAATTAAAGAATAAAGAAAAGATCATCCTAAAGTTAGACATAAAAAAACTGTTTCAGAGGCCCATATTTAACCTGCATATAATATTAAAGAAAGTAAACTTATTTCTGCAGCTATTTTAAGTCAGTATCTGTTTCAGCTGCCTGTCTTACAAATAATATTCAGCAATATTTAAGAACTTTGTCTAGGTATATTCAAGATACAAACAGCTGTGTGTGCTGCTTAGAAAATATATGGTCCTGAACCTCTTCTCTGTTTTACACTGGTGTAACTCCAGATTTGCACCAGTGTAAGTTAGAGGAGACTCATGCTCTGTATGTATATATTTTTTTCTAAAACAAAAATAAGTGGCAGTCCATAAATTTACCTGATTTAGCAAAGAAGTTTATAAGTGCATCAGTTTCACAACTCTTGTAGAGATCTGCTAACTGGGAACTACAGTTTAAGCCAATATTGTGTACGCGGAGTCGTCTTTGCCCACTTATCGAAGTGTAAAGTACAGCACACTGCAATGATAAGAGAAGTTCTAGTTTTCACCACAGATAACTTTATTTTAGTATAAAACAAAAAAACCCCACCACCGACTGGTCTTCGGCACTTTCAGCATACAACAGCAATAATAGATGCTTTATGCGAGGCTGGACTAGCAACACTCATCAAATGTTAATGAGCTATACAAGCAATTTCCTCAGCATTCATAATGTAAATACACTAATGTGTAAGCCCATCATAGAAGCAACTAATCTTAAAATTTACACAACAACATGAGTGATTAAAAAGCTTGCTGCTCTCATGGTGCCACAGACAGATGACATCATTGGAAAACAGCAAGAACTGGCAGCAACTTTGTTTTAGAAAGTCACAAGGTTTTAACTGTTTAAATTTTGAAAAAACTTTATTAAAGAAAACATTTCAGCAAGTAACTGAATACATGCCACAAAATGGGCAGAAGCTATCTGACAACTATTCGACACATCACTTTATTGCTGTCATCACATGATAAAAAAAGGGGAGGAAGGAAAAGATTAATAAGACAGTCTCAAAAAGTTAAGCTGTTCTCTAACACATGAGATTTTTATCATTCTGATTTACTGCACTGGAATCTGATTCTATTTTGTTTAAATATGGTGCTAGTATTTAGGGGAACTGGTATGGAATGAGAAAGGAACTGAGAACAGGATTTCTTTTTTTGGCAATCACATTTCCTGCATCATAGTAATCAGGATATTGTACCTTGTAATGCTTTTCATAATGCACCAATATGAATGAAATTCTCACCGGTTTGTTCTTTATGGGCCTGATCCAAAGCCCACTAAAGTAAACAGAAAGACTGCATTGACTTCGGTGTGCTTGGATCAGACCCTTTATGAACAGCTCCCATTTGAAATGGAGATGTAAAATTAAAGTCTACAAGGAATGTACATCCAATGTCAATATTGTACCATGGCCCTAGGAAATTACTTCATAAAAGGCCTGTTATGTTTTATGGAACTGTATTTACCCAAAGATTAACTACTGAGTCATACATTATATTTCTAGGAGCATGACAAAAGGAAAACTGCAAAAAAAACCAAAAAAAACCCCAACCCATAGTTTAGGTAATTTTGTGGTTTAGCTTTGAAGATCATAAGCGATCACATTTTCTGGGGTTAAAAAGAGAAGTCATGAATAAGCAGCTATAATAACTGGTGACAGTTTCTTATTGATAACACTGGGGGATACATCTGTCTAAGGAATATAACTATAACAGGCATCACCAATAAGTTTAAAGGCAGAAAATTCTGAACCCTAATCAGCTTTTAAACCTAAACTTCCAAGAATACCCCCATTGATAGATTATTGGGAACAGATATTAACTTTAGTGTTAAAGCGTAAACAGCGATGGCATCAGTCTTGGCTAGCAGAGCACTCACAACTATTTAATTTCACATGCGTTAGATGGGCATCCATTGGCTCCTGACAGGGATCCCCATCCTCCTCCACTTCCATGAATGCCTGCAGATCCAGGCAGGGAGGAAGCCCTACATCTCCAGAACATGCTTCCCTATTACCCCCAATCTGATGGCCCGTCTGTCATGGGAGGCTCCACAGGGCTCCTCTGAGACTAGGTCAGGTATGGTCTTGCAAGGGGATGGGGTTGAACAGGAGGGCTAGACTACACACATAGACACACAACAACAAAAACTCAACCTAACTTGCAATATACCCTTGTACAACTTCCACCACTGTGCTGTAGAACCACTCTGTGAGCAAGAGAGGGGGCACTATATGCAATTTCATGGTGGGCAGAGTCCCTGGTAAACATGGTTCCTACAGGAGTTGCGATGCAGGCAGTTGGAAGCTTGGGCAGAAGGTTTCCACATGGATACCCAATGCTTGTGGCTAATGGGGGATCCCAGGCACTGGAGAGGTGCTCTGAGCTTATTCTCTAGGGAAAAGGTAGGACTAAACCCTACCTTTGCCAATGGAGATATAACAAAAACTCAGTTTCTTGAGTGAAGTTGACCCAATGTTTGTGTGTGTTTACAAATAGTTCCTGATTTTTAATAATGTTTCCACATAATTTATTTTAAATCCAGTTTGGGAGATGACACTCTCCTAGTCCAAGTGTCGTTTATTTCTGTAAGGGTTTCTTTAAGGGGCTGCACACTCTGGCAGATCAAAGCAAGTTCAATATAACGCGGTTTCACCTATAACGCAGTAAGATTTTTTGGCTCCTGAGGACAGCATTCTATCGGGGTAGAGGTGTATTAAAATGAGAAACAAATGTAGAAGTGAGTATGATGTTGGCACAGTAATGGGTTCATACCCTGAGATTCACCTTTGGAGTCAAACACAGGCTGGAGTCAAACATGAAATGGATTTTAGAAGTTTCAACTGAGTCCCCATTCGTGCCCACCACAACTACTAGGCAAGCTGACATGTTGGGAAGCATTTGCTAAGAGTCCATGGATGGTGCACTGGCAGAAGTTTATGGGGAACTTAATTCCCTGGCCTTATGTGAGGAAATGACTTGACAGATGGCTGCAAGAACTTTGAGCTTTATGGGCTAGTCAATTATGGTGTTCTGCAACAAGATGCCAGGTGGCTGTGAGTCTCACGGGAAGACTGTAGTTTCCTAATGGGGGGTCATACTTACATGCAGATGATGGCTACAGCAGAAGTCTAGGACTCAGATGTGGGTTTGCCATAGACTACTTGCATGACCTTCGGCCAATCATTTACGGCCAGATTCTACCTTCTCTACTTAAGGTGTATAGGAATAGCATTACTACTACTTTGTTGTTCATTAAAACATGCCTCTGAACCTTAATTGGCAGCATGTCACTGGCAAGACTGCACTGAGTTTGTGTAAATTATGCCTGGCTCAGGTCATATCCACCCCATGAGTAGGAGGTATTTTATTATTACTGAAAAATAAATCTTGCACATTATTTAATGAATGACACAGATCTAACGTTTGTCACCTGAATTAAGGCTCCACTGTCTTCATTCAGTTTGTCATCATGCTTGAACTCCACTGTTATTGCTTTGTCACAGTCTACTGCTGCCATCTCTACATCTGTGGTGTTGTTCATGTAAATGGCACCAAAGAAGTCAGTGGCCCTGAAACCTGGAGGCAGATGATAAATCAAAGTAAATTATTTTTTTTATTTTTAATTTTTTTTAAAGTGACCCATTTTTTATTGATGTTCAATATGCTTTGCAGGATGAGTGTGGCACTAGAGTGACTCAATATCTGGGAGGCCCCGGGTACTATGGTAGGCCGCCATTTCTGGTTTCACTGCCAAAAAGAGGCGTGGCAACAGAAGACTCTCTTCCCATCTGGCAGCTGAGCCAGAGTAAAGGAAGGAATGTTGCAGAGTTGGTGCTGAGCTGCAACATCCACAGAAGAGTTGGTGCCCCTCTGAGCACCTGCTCTATTTAAAGCTGGTCCTGGAATACCTACAGTTGTAGGTAGAATACTTGTTTGAAAAAACAAGTTTTCACTACAACAGAGGATTTTACAAAACCTGGGAACAAGTGGGTGCACAACAGTTTATAGAAGTGGTTTACATAAAAACCTAGCCCCTGAGGTGTGTGTAATATGAGCAGAATCTGCATTTGTATATGCAGATTAATTTCATGCACAAGCAGAACTCTGCATATTCAAATGTAAAGGCATGTACATTTTTTGCAGGTAGACCTCAACCTCTACTTTCTAGCAAAGTGGCCCTGAAAGTGTAAAATAATATGAGGCATCATAGAAACAACATGTACAAAATTCCTGATATTCTATGATTCTGTGAAAATAATATGATTTGTTAGTGCTCAACAATTCTCTTCTCCAGGAAACTATGAATATGGTGACATAAAACTGAAACATGCACTCAAGTTAATTCTCATTCCAAAAGGGTACTGTTACCTGTACTTGTGCGAACCCTCATGATTGCATCAAATCCTGTTCTTTTTTCTATGTCCTTCCTGAGGTCACTCAGGAATTGGGGACCATCAGAATGTACCTAAAAACACAAATCAAAACCAAAGCTGACATCCACCACTGGATGGCAGCAAACAGCAAAAAATGCCACAGTCTTTAAAACAAGTTTGTTTTTAAATGGATGTGTACATAAAACATCATCCTCTTTACTTGTATTCTTTAAACATGAGCCATCTGCAGTGTTCTGCATATCCCTTTGAACAGAAACGAAGATGTGCAAGAATAATCCAGTTCAACAGTAAACATTCCTACAATCTCGGACATTTAGAATTCCTCTACTCCCAAAAGGGATACCCTGACTCGCAGGGTGCATTCCATTGATTACTACTGAGTTGCTGCACTGACATTCCCTGCCTGGAGGATGGATTTTAAGGCCCCAGCCAGGACTGTGTACATTATGTGTGTTTCTTGCTTGGTCAGCAAGAAAATACACGTGCAGATCAGTTTGGAGCACAGAGATTCTCAAATATGGGTCCCCACACTGGGATGAATTTCACCCTGTAAACTGCTTTACTGGAAAGACATGAATCCTGAGCACATTGGTCTTGTCATGGCTGGGAAACACCCACAACTTTTTGAGTAAATGATTAGATTCTCATTTTTCTCCAAAGGATGTCCATTTCCTTTTGGTCATAAGCATTTCTATTTGTGATGTTCAATGATAATTGCTGTACCTTCTCAGAAGTCAATGAATTCAAATGTCTTAATGTATTTAAGTAAGCAGGGTTAATTTTAAGATAGTAACCAGCTCATTTCAGAGACTGAAGATGTTTTTGGAAGTCTTTAAACTTGAGCTTGACTTGTTATTTCCAAGTTTTGCATTCTGTCCACTAGGAGACACACAAGTTCTCCACAGCTTTACTCATTTTTTATGCTAGACTAGACTAGACTAGACAAGACATTTCTTTATAATGGAAAGAAAACAGCAAATTCCTAGCAACTAATCTGACAGATAGGGAATTTGTTAGCACTTACCTGAAAATTGTTGTATTTGTAAAGAGTTCCTCCAGTGTACATTGTGACAAGACCCATGGAGGCTACATCCACATACTGGTTTGGGAAGAGGAACAGATTCACACAGCAGCCATTAGCCACACAATCTCTGGCCAGGGACTCATAAATATTCACCTGTGGCTGGAAAAGTATCTGCAGAGAATTAAAAAAAAAAAAAAAGTCATGGTAGTTTCTCTTTGGACATCATCTAAGATATTGTTGATATGTCAAAATTCAACCATCTACTTGGAAAAATTAAAAATGACACAGCTAATACAATTAAACTAACTGCTTGAAAGCCACTGAAGTCAGTGGCAGCTGCATGCATGTAGCAGAGCAGAATTTGGTCCTCGATTTTTAGCTAAGTGTAGGCCCTGCTCACAAGTGGAATGAGAGAGGGATGATCCATACTAACCAGCACAGGGGCATTTTTGCAACAGTATCTGGTGCCACAACCAAAACTTGTGTGGAGACCAGGGTTTGCTGGAAGGTGTGGAAGTGTGAGAGAGCTGGATGGGGTGGGAATGGAAAGGATACACAGTTGGGTGTAGGTGCATATATCACTGTGAAAGGGGAGCATGACTGTGGTCTGGTCATAGGAGGGTGCAAGACGCAGGTAAGGTGTCCGAGTTCCAGGTTCATTCCTCCGCTTCTTGATGCCCTCTTTTTGGGGCCAAGACGACTGAAATGATGCCCCTTCCTTGCCTGTCTCAAATGAAAAAATGAACTCGGGGCCTAATACTGAGCACATTCCTTTTGTGTTGCCTGGAAGCCTGGTTCACAATGGAGAGTGGGAACCTTTGAATCCCAGAGCCTACCAAATTGTGGAAGCTAAGACTTGTGGTGCCTCAGAGCCCAGTGCGCAAGCAGCCATTTAGAAAGGAGGTGTCATGCAGGGGCCCAGGACAAGTACAGACAGCACCGAAGTTCAATTTTTAAGGTGGAGAACTAGGCCAGGGATTCTAAAACTTATGCCAATCGCTATCTGGTCATCTTTGCTCTAGAAACAGCCTCAGAACGCTGTGATTCCACATAATAAGTTTTTAGAGAACGAAAGCACTGAGCTAACAGTAACCAAAATTCCTTGTTAAGTGAATGGCTTTTTTACTTGTGCGGGCTTCATTTATGGTGGAGAGGGGAGATTTAGGGCAGTATCACTTTGTTGTTGATTTAGGATTGACATTAATGTGTGTTAACTAGCTAGTGCTCATGCACCAGGATGATGGGAACATCATAAATTTTAATAAAAGTAAGTAATTAATATGCAGCTATTGAAATTTACTCCAGTCTTTGAAGAAACCTAAGAACAAAAATCATCGCAATTTTCTTCTCAATTCATTGTAAGCTCTAAATAGAAAATACCTTCTCTTTATCTGTATTGATCAGTTTTTTGTCATCTCTGTTTTTCAGCTTCCCTGGTGCTTCAGCAGTCGGCAATGAAGAATGGAAGATAAACAACTTTCCAGCACATTCTGCTGCCTGTCACAAAGACACCGTAACAACCTTTTATTCTGCTGCTGGTATAAACAAATGAACCTAATTTTCAAGCATTTGTGTAAACAAAAGTGCAAACTTTTCCTAAATCCTCATAAGCTAAATTGTCCATTTGTTTCAAGACTGAACTCTTCATGGCACCGAAATCCCAAAAGAAAGTCACTGGGAATTTAATATCCATAAATAGCTTAATCTAACATAGCTATGTCTGGTCATATGTGATGTTACAGTAATTTCTACATAGGAATCTAGTCTCGATGGACAAAATTAACAATACATATACCAGACTGCTGTCAATTTAAATTTTTTTAATGCCCATGAGTTAAATAGAAAGTACTACTGCAATATAAATGTTAAATAATGATGCAATAAAGGATAAACAGACAGTGAGTTCTGTAGTTCTTATGCACAAGTGAGTCCCACTGCAGTTAATCAGAGCTGTGTGTGAACAAGGACAGAAGAAGGTGGCCCCCTCTCAATTCTTTTTTCTCCACTTGAATAATATCAATTAAAGTTAGGCATATGTATCTGGAGGTTTGTTTTTTTTTTAAATAATTAACTTCAAATGTAAATCATATGTTGCAGGGAATGAGAGTTTTTTTCTTCTTGGATCACTGGGGGTATATGAACACACAGGCTGAAGTCAAGGAATCTTTAAAGGGTGTGAAGACAATAGACTAACTTTGCTCATGGGATACCATCATATATGAGCAAAACTTAAAGAGTTAGGCTAAAAGAAGGGTTGCTATGGTGTTTCAGACTTTTAAAGATTCTTTGTATTCATCCTGTACATTTATATACCTTGCTAGCCAGAAAAAACCTTGTGCTGTCCAAGCATCACACAGAGCTATCACCCCGAAGTCTCAGCAGAGAATCCAAACACTGAATGGATGCTGAAATTGGAAAAAAAAAAAAAAAAGCAACAACAAAACCCCCCCACAAACCTTTTTAGGTGGTCCTAACTCAGGCCAGATGCACACAGGTTGTAGGGAAGTCAATATGGGCTGTCTGTGTACATTGGTCCAGATCCTTGGCTGGTGAAAGTTAGCAAAGCTATGCTGGCTTCAGTGGAGCTATGCTGATTTATACCAGCTGAGGATCTGGCCCTCTTTCGCTAAGTCCATTAATTCAGCATCTAGCATAGGTGGTAAATTTTAAGAAAATGACCTCATACCATACTGAGGAATTTAGGAGTTTTCTATATTTTTCAACTAACTCACCACCACCACCATTAATCTTCTGCCAAAATTTTACCTAAGCTTCCATTTCACCTGTTTCTGAAGACAGTCAGTGTGATCATTTTAGTACTTGCTAATAGCTGGCAGGACAGCAGCAGTTAGATTCTAATAGGAATGTTCTGCACTGAAGTGAACAGAATGTGAAAAAAAGTGTGGGATGTTACACATATAGGAACACAAAGAAAAAATCTACTTGGCTAATAGGATGACTTGCAGAATAAATGTACACAAGAAGTTTCCAGATGGGTCCAGATTGATCTTGTTATCAAGTGAATTCATTACTAGGTGTCTGTGCCTGTACCTAGTTTATATTTGTTTATTTCTTTCACTTGTGACAGATGTATATTCCATTTG
This sequence comes from Mauremys mutica, assembly GCF_020497125.1. Taxonomy (NCBI): domain Eukaryota; kingdom Metazoa; phylum Chordata; order Testudines; family Geoemydidae; genus Mauremys; species Mauremys mutica. The sequence goes on from NC_059076.1 coordinate 43,255,079, forward strand.
GCATTTTTCTAATTTTTTATACATAAATGCATAATATTTTAAAAGGTTTTTTTGTAAAAGTCCTAAAATATTTAATTCAATGCACGAGCTCCCCTTTTTTTTTGTTTAATTTAATTTAAGAATAAGAATGAATGAATTCTTGAGGGAAATGCCTGGCATCAAAAATTACACTTCTAGATGGAAAAGTCAAAACTACCAGTATCTACACATGTATTTAAAAGGTTTCTTCCTGTAATTAAGGAATGAAGTAAATGCAATTATATTCAATTTTTTTTAAAAACTTAAAAATTTTAACAAAATTTGGTATTTGTCAACAGCTCCAGATTGCCAACCCTGCCGACTCATGTCCTCAATTCCAGAACAGCAGCTGCAGCAACAGTACAAGTATCCCAACCCTGCTCTAATTTAATTGACATTTCTATCCAGAAGTAATAAATCCACATTTATTTAATCCTTCATCTTTCTACTGAGACTGCCCACTGGAGTGGAAACCAAAATGATAATGGCCCTTTTTGTGATTTGTTTAGATATTAAAGTTCCTGATTAAAAATAGAAATAAAAAAAAGACACGTATGTGTGTAACTACACACCTAAATTATACTTGCAATTGCGGTGACTACGTACTACATATGCACATTACAAAAAACAAACCAACAACTGCATTCTGAGTGGATAGTTTCCATGTAAACTTTTAAATTCCTGGGGTGAAAACCTGGCTAAACTGAAGTCAATGGCAAAACTCCCAATGGGGCTGGGATTTCACTCCTTAGACATGTGGGTTTTTTTTTAAAGTGTATGTCAATTTTCTCAATTTATTTTAGAACAAACATCTTTTATTAAAGCTTAAAGGGAACATCTTATCAGCACATACATACTTATCACATTATTAAAAATCGGAAAGTCCTTTTACTTTAGAGTTGCTCTTGGTTAAAGCTGCTCTGAACTGAAAATATGCTTGACAGTTTTAAAATATATATAAACTGGGCCAAAATTTATCTCCACCAGTATGAATTTAATCTATTTTTTCCTTTTTAGACTGGAATGGTTCTCTTGTTAATATACATATGGAATGTTTGCTATTCACATTAAAAGCCTTACGAATAAGTTACTATTCGTAACTCATCTTTACAGATTAATGTCAGGGCCATTCCCTCTTTTTGCAAACATCAGAGGAAATTACAACTTGTATAGTTCTGACTGGCAATTTCACTTTTTTAAAAGTAAATACCATTAGTAAAAGGACCCGACAGAAGAACAGATTAAATGAATACATCTTCTGTCCACACGTACATTGTGATACTGTAAAATAGTTCATGAGAAGAGCTCTTAAATTAATAGCTCAAAAAAGCCTAGGAAACAACCTCCTTTTTAGTGCAATGAGATTACCATCTTGTGGGTTTGTGCTTTATTTGTAGAAAGTTCACAGATTAACTGATTGTATTTTAAACCACAAGTTGTTGCTTTCTGTCCCTGCAAAAGCTACAGTGCAGCCTGGTGGCATTCTTTTAATTGCCAGTGTTAGCACTTACCAGGCACATGGGAAAACACTGGAGATGCACTGAATCCAGAGTATTTCACCTTCAGATGCAGTCAAGCTACTAAAACTTGTTGATTAAGAAGAAAATCCAGCCCTCTCCTGCAAAGCCGTGGCAGTGCCCCGTTCAGTGGAACTAGTGCAGTTCTGTACACACACAAGGTATGCTTGGGGCTGGGGCCTGGGTAGGGCTGAGGGGCCCACCACTGCATTGACTCTTCTCATTCTCCCTGTGTACACAAGGGTAAGGGGGCTGTGTAAGTGCCCAGAGTACATTACTTAAGATACCGAGCTGAAGTAACCTCCATAGCTGCTTCACAACCTGATCCCCTCCTCTCCCAAGTGTCCAGTCTATGTAGACTGGGCACTACGGTCTACATTTGCCTCTCAGTGAAAAAAAATCAGAAAATAGATATTAAAATGGAAACACGGACACAAACTTCAGTATAGTGCAGGGGTTGGCAACCTCTGGCACGCGGCTCGCCAGGGCAAGCACCCTGGCAGGCTGGGCCAATTTGTTTACCTGCCGCGCCCACAGATTCGGCCGATTGCGGCTCCCACTGGCCGCGGTTTGCTGCTCCAGGCCATTGGCCATTTGGTTCTTACTGGACTCAATTAAATGCCTGGTACATGAGAACCAGGGGTGGGCAATGTAGTGCCCGTCCCCAAGGTATAATTAATAAAGCTGTGCTGAAACCCATCCCAGGTGTCTGTCAATTATTCACCTGCTTGCCCTTGTCAATAATGGAATCTAAGTTCTGGAAACTATCTGGTTTCTTTTGATTTCCCACTGCAATTTGTGCGAGAACTTGGCAAAGTCATTAGCAGAGTGAATTTTTGTAGCTTATCCTAATAAAGACTTTGTTCTCACACACAGAGGAACATTCTAACCTTTAGTGCTTCCATGCCAGCCTGGATAACAGGAGCAAAGACAGTCTCACTCTCATTAGTGTCTGCAAACATCTCTGGAATCTGGTCCAACAAGCTATGAAAGAGAAAAAGGATCAGTGTTTCAGCTGGTTAGAATACTTGTGTTAATACCTAAACATCTGTAACATATCAAGCCTTTTTACACAATAACTTGCTTTCCATTAAAATAAAATTCAAAGAAATTTTAAAAAGAACAAGACACTATAAAACTGTCTGGATTTTAAATTTTACAAAATGTACACTTTTAAATGTAATTATAAAGTAATGTCAAGTCACACATGATACTGAAATAAAAAAAGCAGAGTAGCTTAAATTTGGGGAGTAACTACTAGGAGGACTTCAGGAATATAAGATCATGGTTAGCTTGTAGCATGCATATCAGTGGAGTGAAATACATGCAGTATACTACACAATGCTCCAACCCCTTTTCCAATGTTCTATAAGCAACGTCCAATACATTGTGTTCTCTCTCACACATGGGGTAAATTTTGCCTTCTCTCTCAGTTTTGAAAAGGCCAGCTGAAAGCTCTTTTCTGTGTTTCAGAACTAGAAAATTAGGGTACAAGCTTTCTAAATGCTTGCTTGTCTCTAAGACTTTCAGATAAAAACAAATACAGAATAATCCAGTTTATTTCAAGGTAGTGATCTCTCTAGTGATTTCTGGCTGACTTTTTGGAGGGATCATTATTTGCTGTAAGCCATAATGAAGAATATTCATATTCAAATATGAAACATTATTTCTTTACTTGTTCACAACAGATCGTGATTCCTGAAAGTTGACAAGGAAACCATCCAGCAAAGGAACAAAGACTTCTCCAACATCCGATACTACCATCATCTGAGGCTGAGCTAGGTTGCTCTTTACATTAAAGAAATGAAGAACTTTGTTATAGGTGACAAAGCCAACTCGAATAGCTGAGGTCTCTTCTTGCTCTTCTCTGTGAGAAAAATATAAAATGGAACAACTGGAAATAATTTTGAAACATTTACTTTGCATTAATAAGAGTTCTTTGAAATGCCAGGGTGCTGGCAGATAACATCTGTGTGGTAGAACAAACAACATCAAGATGAAATGTCCCAATCTTAGTGCTAGTTAATATAATCTAATTAAATTAATTGATATAAACTTTTTTTTTGGTTTGTTTCTTTAAATCTATCCTATCAAATGTGCCTCCTGTCCAAAGGACAAGTTGCGAATATGGAATCAATAAAGGAAAAATCACATAATTTAAAAAGGAGACCCAGTTAGTTGAAAAATCTGCTTTATTGGAAACAGATTAACATTCAATGACACTTACTGCTAATGACTGATGACTAATGGAACAGTAATTCCACTTATTGGGAACATCTTCTGGCGAGCTAATGGTACTTCGGAACTTGTGAAAGTCAATCTCATGTTGCTTCTTTCTCTTTAACAGCCACTTTCATTCCCTCCATAGCTGTGTTATGTACCATATAAGTTGTTCAATCAATACTGCTTGTTTCTGGCTATAAGTTTGCTCCTATCAGGTAAACAATGGATATGGGGCTGCCATGCTGCGTATCTCACAGCCGTCCCTCTTCCAGGAATTTTGCAAACAGCAGATTCAGCCCTTATTCCTATAAAGATAGTGCCTCTACAGCTCCCTGGGCAGCAACATTATTACTAGTGCTGGTCAGAACATTTGTCTGATTCCTTTTCCTCATTAAAACACAACAACATTGCTTAAAAAAAGAAAAAGAAAAAACAAAATGTGGGCTATCCAGGCTTAATTCCTGATTCTGTCATCCACTTCCTGTGTGACCTTGGACAAATCAGTTAATCTCTCTGTGCCTCAGTTCCTGTAAACTGGGGATAACAACATTTCCCTACCTCACAGGGCTGTACAACTATATATTCTTTAACATTCACAAGACACTCAGAAGCTGCAGTGACAGGACTCAGATGTATTTAGATTGATTTTCCTGTTTCCCTTAATCTACAACAGAAGTCATTCAGAGTGAAAGTGTATGATTGCCTTTTGTTCATGGACCAAATTAACATGGACCAATCCCCAGGCAGATTTTTACCCCAGTTCCCTAAATGGCCCCTTCAAAGATTGAACTCACAACCCTGGGTTTAGCAGGCCAATGCTCAAACCACTGAGCTATCCTTCTCCCTCACAGCAAGGGCAAGGATCACACTAAACTAATAAGATATGCATTTTAATTTAAATTTAAAAAAAGCTTCTGAAACATTTTGCAAACCTTGTTTACTTTACATATAATAGTAGTTTTGTTATATATTATAGACTTATAGAGAGACCTTCTAAAAAACGTTAATGTATTACCAGCACGCAAAGCCTTAAATAAGAGTGTATACATGACTCGGCACACCACTGCTGAAAGGTTGCCGACCCCTGCTCTAGAAAATCAGGTCTCAGCTTTCTCCACCTAAACATTACAACAGAAAAAAAAATCTTTTGGATAAGGAGACCTCTAGACCTGTTCACAATGCCCAGATAGAGAACCCATGCTCTGAAAAATGTGTGTCCTTCAGTGACAGTAAAATCCTCCCCTTTAAAAACTCTGAGAAAATATTTCTTCCTTTGTTTAAAATAAATCAGATTTTTATTTTACTATCTATCGTAGCACAGTTGTGGACACAATCCTGCCCATGGACATGTATATGCTCCCACTAATTGGCACTGTATGTTTGTTCTCTTGGTCCCTGCTATATATACAGTCATAAAATAACAACAGTGTAAATTAACACTAAGTGGAACAACAACTGTAAAGATAACACTGTTTAAATAAAAAGCCCTCTTATCTTTCTACAGAAATATTTTCTGTACAAATCCGCCGCTAGTCAAAGTGTATCATTATGCATTTTTGAGGCCAACTTTTCTGCTTGCATAACTCCACTGATTTCAGTGGGGTCATCCCAGCAGAGACTCTAGCCTGGGGTCTTAAAGTACCAGCCTGTGGGCCATCTGCGGCCCGAGAATCTCCCCACTGTGGCCCACAGAGGAGAGATGTATACAGACACGCTGCCAGCAATGTCTGCTGCAGGCGCTGCCCCCCGCAGCTCCCATTGGTTGGGGGAGAGGGACAGAGATACCATCACTAGTCCCCGAAATGAGTCAGCCATGCAGGCAGCGTCACTTTTTTCCACAATGAATATAAACAAGTCAAAGTACTGAACACAACTGTCTGATGAACACCTTGCTGCAATCCTGAAGGTTTCAACTGCTCAGTTACTGAGGCCAAATATCAACAAACTGACAGAATTGAAGCGTTGCCAGGTGTCTGGCAAACACTAAAAACTCTCTGGCAGGCAAAGAATTGTAAAAAGTTGTATGACAGTTTTATTATTTCTAAGAAATTTGAAATAAAAAATATAATATAAACGTTTTCTTTTCTGAACACCATCTTAGTGACATTATTGGCCCGTTGGGAGGATCTGAGGACTGGCATTGGCCCTAAGGTAAATTGAGTTTCAGACCCCTGCTCTAGCCCATGATCTGGCCAAGCAGTAGGAGAAGGGGGGGGAAAAACTGTGTTTTATTACAATTCCTACTTTGTTGAGGGTCAAGCAATAAAGAGAAAATATTACATAAAAGAATCCTGACATGGTATTTCCTATCAGATCTAGCTGTTTTCAAGATATGTTAAAAATGAATTGCCTGTGATGATTCACAAAGTTAATTTAAAATGTAAAACGTCTCATTTTTCTTTTCTCCTATCTTCAATTCTCATGTCAGCGTAGAATGTTAATCTGCCACTCTTGGCTCATGGGAACACAGCTGGATCATAAAAGGATTACTTTGATCAAAAATGAATCAACGGTCTATACTTCCTGGGCTACATTATGACACATTTGAAATAACTTTGCAAACTGCACCTAGATAGATGAATCATTTCTGAAAGGAAGGTTCTAATTCTCCCCTGCCACTCAGACACTGTTACTGATGTAACCACCAAGGCGGCTATTCCAACATTCAGTATCTTGACAAAGCCAAAGGATTAATAATACTCTGCATTTATATATTCCTTTATTGTGTGGAAAAGAGGTGCACACATTAGCTAGTTAACCAAAACACCCTTAAGCAACATGCATCTGGGCAGTTCTATAAGAGGATACTCTTCACGTATCACCTCAACAGTGAATTTTGCAGTTTCCTCTCTCACGAGACTAAAGATTAGTCATGGATGTGGAAGCAGACAGCATTAACTAACATGGCTCAAACACATCACAGTTCTCTTTAGAGTAGGGTGACCAGATGAGGGACATGAAATATGAGGACGTGTGGGGGAGGGTGGTGTGTCAGTGGAGCAACAACAACCACCACCAAGAGCCAGCGGCAGAGAAAAAAACAAAAAACCAAGAGCTGCCGGAGCATAGGAAAAATTGGTGGGGGCTGATCACCCACCGGCAGCTCCACGCCCTGCCTCCCCGCACCAGCTCACCTTCGCTCTGCCTCCCTTGAGCTGGCTGCCGCGTCCTGCTTCTCCCCTCTCCCTCCAGCGCTTGCGCCACCATATAGCTGATTAGCGCAAGCCTGGGAGGGAGGGGTGAGGAGGAGGAATGCGGCGTGCTTGGGGAAGAGGTGGGGATTTGGGGAGGGATCCAATAGGGCAGTGAGGGGGCAGTGCTGGGGCTGGGGATTTGGGGAGGGATCCAATTGGGGAGGGAGAGGCGGAGTCGGGGTGGGGTGGAGTTGGGGGGGGGCGTGAGCCCCCTCCGCCTGTGTGCCAGAGGGCAAAATATCAGGACAATTCACATCCCGACCGAACATCGGTCAGGACGCAGGACAAACAAGTAAATATTGGGACAGTCCCGATAAAATCGGGACATCTGGTCACCCTACTTTAGAGCCTTCCTGATAGGGGGTTAACTCCTAATATTCAGAGCCTGATTTTTATAGGTACTGAGCACCCACAAGTTCCAGAGACTTCAGTGTCTAAATATACATTTGGGGGACTGGTTTTAAGCACCCAAATTTGAACATTTTAGCCTTACAGTTTTAAGCAAGTATGGGAAAAACTGAGGCCCTGGTAAGGCGATAGAAAACTCTAATCCCTTTTAACTTGGTAGGGGAGTTGCCTTTCCCGAGACTCTTGAGGTAACCCAGCCCCAGCCCCTTCCAGTCATTTAGGTGCCTAAACACTTTTGAGGATCTGGGCTTACGCCTTACCCACTTCACTTGCCCTTTCTCCTGCCTATCAGTGAGCCACTTCCATAGAACTGCCTGGCATAAGCCTTTAGCTCCAATTGCCCTCAACAGATATACTTCCTTATTACTATAAACCTTGCCCCCATGGGATATGGTTGCCACAGGCCTGGGCACGGAGTAAACTGCCTGTCTGCTGGACCCAGCTTAGGCCATCCACACGCCAGCACAGGGTAACAGCAATCCATTCTCCTTACAATAAAGGCAAAGAGCAATACCTTTAGCATGTCAGAAATACGTATAATAATAAAAATAATTTTAACAAGAGGGGGTGATATCTATTGTAATTTCATCTAATCTTCTTGCAAAAGTTTTTATCTACATCAGCCGAGTGCAAAGATGCATTGAAATCTCTGCCATGGCATGGGGGGCGGGGGAGGGAGGGAGGAAATCAGCAAATTTTGTTAGACTCTCTTATATGGATAATGTTAATACTATTTCCCTTAAAGGAATTAAAAACTATATGAAAGCAACAAAACAATTCTTGAAGAAAATGTGGGTTTTTTAAAAATCTAATTACAGTATTTAGGATCTGATTCTGCACTGAGATTAACAAAAACAGGCCTTTATACCTATTCAGAGTCCTGTTGGCGATAGGAATTGTGTGTTTTCTCTTTGTACTCTACATGTACTTTATATTAATATTTTCATGATAGATCATTTTTCTTAACTGTCTTTATTCCGGTTTTTAAAACCATAAAAATCAACCAAATCTTCAACTTCCATAACTGCTCTTTACCCTTTACAAGCTAAACAAGCCTCGATGCCAATCAAACTATTTTAGAACTGTCAACAATGTTAAATATGTAGTCTAGTGTGGTCTGTCAATTATTGTCCTAACATTCTTTTATCCTAATTTTGATATTTTCTGAAGTTTTTTTTTGTTTTGTCTGGTCAGCAAGTGAGTTGCGGAGATGTGGAAAATTGTATAAAACATGCTGTGATCTCTTTACCTTGGAAGTTTATCCAGCACAGTCTTCAGCTCATTACATATGAGTTTAACAAGGCCACTCTTTATGTTACTATATGACACGTCAATCATGAAGATATAGGCTGGTGAGTTTGGAGGCTTGTTGTTCTACAAAAAGACAAACAATCATCATCCACATACACAAAGCAAAACTAGAAAGAGTGACACATTAAGGCCAACAAAATCTACAGACTGCTTAAATAGGCAATCCAAATAATTATTTGATGGTTGACACCTATATTAAATAAATAAATAAATAAATAAATAAATAAATAAATAAAATGATCTAATCTTTGAAAAGGACCATCTCTGGAATAAAACATTATTACAGGATAATAGTCTAAAACATCAAGGTGAAGGTGTTTATTGGAACTGGACAAATATTACAGGAAGTTTTCAGTAAACTTTCAAATGTTTAAATAACGTGTCTTTGGCTCTTCGCATACCTTTTATTTTTTCCTTTCCATGTACATTTGTATAATAGCATTTCACTAGCATAAATTCTTCAATTCAATTTCCATCAGCATTTGCACCAAAACATGGATAAGCTATAGGAGACCAATCAGAATTAAACAAAACAACTCAGTCACTTTAGGATCTGATTCTGCATTGAGATTAGCTAGGACAGGCCTTTATGCCTATTCAGAATCCTATTGTCAATAAGAATTGTGTTTGTTTTCTTTGTACTCTACATGTACTTCATATTAATATTTTCATGATAGATCATGTTTTTAATGGTCTTTATTCAAGTCTCCTCATGATACCTGCTGTGTTAAGTGCTTTTTATTCTGACATGCATGCTCTTCAACATTTTCAGGGCCAAGACCAGGCCTGATAAAAAGCTTTCACCAGAAGCATTACAACTGATACCAAACTTTTCTGTCTCCAATATTCTTTTTAACAACATATAAAATCTTTTTCTTTTTGCAGCCTGGGAGAAGGTTTTCTCCTCAGAAGTGCAACTCCTGCACTTTGACTGGCTATGAATAAGTATGTTTTGTGCTCCAGCAAACCTTGACAACAGCTGAATTCAAACCACTGAAAGGCCCCCTGTACTTTGAGAAAAAGCTGATTTTATACAAGATAAATAAAGCATGAGCTCATATCATTTATATGTAAACAAGAACTAGGCACCCAGCAACATATTGGGTTGGTACTGACTCTTCTGGGTAAAACTTCTTACATGTTATTTCTTGTTTGTACTGTAAGTAATGTATAAATGATGAACATACTGTACTAAGCTACACCAAGTTTCTATGTATAACATTTATTTATAAAGTTGTTAAAAAGCGGGTGAGGTAATTTATTTTATTAAGCCAACTTCTGATGGTGAGAGAGAGAAGCTTTAAAGCTTACACAGAGCTTTTCTTCAGGTCTGGGAAACATACTCAGACTCAGGGCTTGTCTACACTGGCAATTTACAGCGCTGCAACTTTCTCGCTCAGGGGTGTGAAAAAACAACCCCGTGAGCACAGCAAGTTTCAGTGCTGCAAAGCACCAGTGTAGACAGTGCACCAGCGCTGGGAGCATACTTAAGAGCCATCAAAGGTATGTTTTTGCAGAGAAGCGGGTTGTTGATCATTGTAGCAGTGGAGAAATGTCTGCAGGTTTTGTATCTGTTGTTCTGGCAGGGTCTGCTGCAGCTTTGAGTGCAGGTGTGTCCTGGTCTGTGGGGAGCTTGCTTCTGATGATGAGCTTGAAGAGGCTGGGGGGCTGTCTGAAGGCCAGAAGAAGGAGTTCAAGAAAGATTTCTTTAAGAATGTGGTCACCATTGAGTATGGTTCTCAGGGTATTTGGGTGGCCCATTCCATGATGCAATCTACTTCTCTGGTGGAGTGTCGTTTTTTGGTGAAGGGGGTTTTAAGTGTGTTTAATGTTTAATAAAACACACTGGTTTGAGCAACCAGGACACTGAAGTCCTTTATTCACAACACAAAACAAATACAGCATGGGCAGCAGCAATGCAATCTTCTCTAACCCTTTACCTACACTACAAATACTGTTGCTGTACTAGCAGAGCTCCTTAGTGTAGACACAACATATGCCAACAGGAGAAGTTTCTTATCAGTGGAGCTAAACCACTTCCCCAAACAAATTAGCTAAACTGATAGAAGCACTCTTCTGCCAGAAAGTGTCTACACAGGGTCTTCTCCAGCATAACTATGTTGGCTGGGGGAATGGTTTTTTCACATCACTGACATAGCTACAAACAAAGAAACATATTGGGTTGGTACTGACCTTGCCTAAAATGTTTCACAAAACATTCCTTGGCACTGCTAGGGATGACAGTAGTTCAGTTTCCATGACTATTTAGTCTTTAGCTTCCCTACTAAAATTAGCAATGATCATTATTTAAGGTCTCATGCAATGGTGTTTTTGCTTGCTTGCTTGTTTGTTTTTATGAGGTGGACACCCATCCACTAGGAAATGGTCCAAAGCCAATCACGTATGCTGTTCTACAGCCATCAGATAAATAGTTCCAGTGAAGTACTGAGTCTCATTTGAAACACAAACCTATCTATACATGATAAACTCCACTTTCTCATTACCTATTCCCTCAATTATAACTTTCCCATCCCCCATACATTTACCCTAAACTTAAAATTATGGCCCTCATTCTCCCCTCACTTACACTATGGTAAGGCAGGAGTTCTACTGATCTGGGAGGAAAATCAGGTCATTTTTTACAAGCTGTTTTGATTTCAGTATTTGGACCCTACTTAAAAAAAAAATCGAATGTTGTAGTTTTGTAAATCCCACAGCATTTTATAAAACGATCTTGGCTAATTTCTGACATATATATGATAGAAATGAGATGTTGTGCTTTTGCCACATCCGCCTAACAGAAGAGCAATAATACAAAACAGCTGTTATTTGTTAACATTTTCTGTAGCTGTTCATCCTCATCGCTTGATAAGCACAAAGGAAGTGATCCTTCAGTTTTGGTCTGAGATTTGGAAAAGAAATAAACTTTATTGACTCAGACCAAAGGAAAAAAAAATCAAATAACTCTGTCAGAGTCCCAACAGGCAATAGCTTAACACTTCCAAAGAGGCTTTATATTTCTAAAGGATTTATTTTAAAAAAAAAATCTTGAAACAAATCTACATGAACATCCACTTTTGTGACAAGATTATAATAGCATTCTCCTTGACAAAACGCTACTTCTCAGAGCTCCTGAATGAATTAAGCAAGAGCTTTGGATATAAAATTATTACCTGAATCAAAAGAATCAAAAAGGATCATATTCTAGAACAAACAACAAGTATCTTGAAGATATTTTAATGGACACACCCAATAGACAAATTCATTTTCAAAAGTCATGAGGCAGCTTCAGCTGCCATAAATCAGCACAGCTCTATTGACACTGATGAAGCTACGTAAATGTACTGTAGCTAAGGTTCCCGCACTATATTCCTATTCCTCTCCCTCCCTACATATCTATATAGTGCAGGAACCTCAGCTACAGTAAGTGGAATACATATATACACACACACATATACATACATATATATGTGTGTGTATATATATACATATATATACATATATATACATACACACACACACATATATATATACACACACACACACACACACTTTTTTTTCCTACTTGAGCTCATTTCAGATCTTGGACCTGATCCAGATCCTAGTGAAGTCAATGAATAGGTTCCCAATCATTTCACAGATCTTTGAATCAAGCCCCCAGTGTACCATGGGGTCAGCTAGTCAGGTTGCTGAGTTCCTCAAGTTACTAAAAACTAAGCTATAAGTTGATGTTCTGAAGCCAAATCCGTGACTTCAATGGAAGTGAAGGGTATTCAAGACCATGCAGCCACAGTATGCATTCTTAAGCTTATCATGACTTTGATCCTCCTTCCACTGGAGCTAATAGGAGTTTTGTCAGTCTATGATGAGAACTGAATGTGGATGGACAGAGAAGATCACACTTGACATACTGTGAATTAAGCTAAATGCGAGCAAAGGCATTTTCAAACAAGGATTTAAATACTTCATACTTGGGAAAATACCAGCAAGTTCTCTCAAATAATTTTATGTGCGTGGCACGTATGTTTGAACAAATCTAGAACATACGCAAAATGATAAGCCATTTTTTGATTGTGCACTAGAACCACCAAGACAGATCCCTCCACCTGGACTGAGCCCTCCTGAATCCCATAGGGCTCCACGTAGACACAGGGATCCAACTACACACCACTTCATGCAGGATTAAGGCCCCTAGGAAAAGAATTTTTTATGTAAACTAATATAAACAGCCACACACGTTTTCTGTGAGTGGAAACACTCCATCACTGCGCTCAGGCACTAATTGTCACCAATTTACTATTAACAGGAACCATGATCAAATACTAGCCCAATCTGTCTTCAGAGATGTTGTCTGCTATTTAATGTTAATTTGAGAAAGCTATTTACTTTATCAGTCTCACTGGAGGTGGCAGTGGTGAAACGCATCTCAAATATCTCTTGATTTTATAAGAGACTTAACATGTACCTACACTTTATTTTTATCAACATTTTTCTGGATTAAGCATACAATAGTTTTTGGCCAGATTTCTAACATGGATAAGGAGTTTGATCAGCTATTACTGACCTCCCCACAGAAGAAGACAGAAGAATCTAAAAGGTTGCACACAAGTGCTGTACATGGTGTAAGTTAACAAAAGGTTGGATTTTAAAATCTTTTCCTCCATTTAAGGTGTTTAGATGTCTGAGCTCTAAGAACAATAATGTGCTTAGACATCTGACTGAGCTAAACTGTTTCTGTAGATAAGCACAACATGTCTACAATTGTTTTAAAAAAGTGAACTCCTGTTAAGGACAGATTCACAATTTGAAGCCGCCTCTGAGGTAGGAAGGCAGCCAGGCAGATATGCTGTGCACAGCAACCTGTGTGCACACAAGTAGGGATGGGAAGTGTATGATTAACCAAGAACATTAGGCAAACCATTACTCTTACCAAAAGTACCAGGGGATCATTCGCATCTACAGAGAACAGAGAAAACTCAGTTTATCAACCACAGAAATGTAAAGGGCTTATGTGACCCTGCTGGGTTATGAAATTGGGGCTCCAAGTAGTCTGTTTTGAACCCCAAGCTCAGATCTCTATGCCACCACAACCATTATGATTTATTTTTGCAACTGACCATGCTGAACTGTTCAAGCTCTATTGGGAATTCTCTTAATTCCCCCACTCCCCACCTACAATTTAAGGGCCTTTCCCAAAGTACACCGGAATCACGAGAAAGACTTCCATTCACTTCAATGGGCTTTGGATCAGGCCCTCCGTGAGTTCATAATATGAAGACCAAACCACACTTCTACAGCTAACATAGTGGTCAAACAAGCAACTTTTCATTTTTGGGAAAACTGGCAGGTCAAATTCTTAGGCTGAGATTTTCAAAGCAGAGAATGAGATTTAGCCACACATCTGCCTTTAAAATTAACAGAAGACATGTAACTAACATGACACTGCTTTGAAAATCTCAACTGTAGCCTCTAGAACAATGCCATATAGTTAGGACCAAATCAAGGCCCCAGGTGAAACTTAGTGGATCCACAAACTTTGCTGCAATGCCTTGTAATTCTTATCTGACAGTCATATAATTCAACAATTGTTATAACAGGAACCATGAGCAACAATGTTAATGGGGTTGGGGGAGGAGGGGAGGTAATTTTGGTATATCATTCTATGCTTCCAGCTACAATTTCGAAAATGTTCATAGACTTCTGAACTTCTGGTGTGAACTAGAAAAAGCCTTTATTCTGCTTTAGGTATTTAAAAGGATTCAGTTTGTTTTGACATAAATTTGTAAACAGTTTTCTGTGCTGGAAATACTTACTCTGCAATAATCCAATGTAGCAACATATTCATATGATCCCAGAGATAACTCTGGCCTCTCGTAGTGGTCTGTTCTTCTGCCAATGTGGTCCAGATGTTGAAAGAAGAATGGAGGGACTAAAGAAACAAAACAGTAAAACTAATTTTTCTTCTTTTAATAAACACTACAGAACCAGTGCAACCTCCCATTTCATGACTTGAGGAAGCAGTGCAAATGCTTAGCAGGGCAACTAATTTTATGCAGAAACAGCACAGTTTTAAAAAGAAAAAAGTTATTTTGTGCTTATTGTCACGTGTGCTACTACTGTGTTTGAAGGCCTGGATGTTTTCCCTCACGAACACTTGAATCTTCCACACTCACCCTGCACAAACTTGAGTAGTTGGGGATGGTACAGGCTGGAGAGAAGAATCTGCCTTTCCAAGGATGCAGGGACAGCAGGACTACTCCAGGCTTGCTACTGCAAACCTGAAGCTGTCGTAGTCCCAGTGATAACTGCCAATGGATCTGCAGAGTCAGAGTCAGCAGCGCCACCTCTCCACCAGCCAGCCCCACTCCACCCACAAGTTCTGCCTCAGAGAAGGTAGCTCTAACAGGGTTTACAAATCCTGGCCTTCTGTTCTGTTCCACTGCATTGGTAGCATTCCACAATCAGAGGAGAGGTGCAGGACTTCACAACTAAAAGCGAATGACAGATTACACCGCAGGATTCTTGACAACCTTAGGAAATGAGTCCTAAGAAAATTACATAGTCGCATCTAAATTGTAGGATGGCAAAAACATTTCTTGTCTAATTTTCAGAGCAAGAGAAGGCAGCAACCTTCGCCAATTACTTCTCGGATACCTTCACTTAAGCTTTTTACATCTCAGTTTTCCCCCCTGTAAAATGGGGATAATGCTTACCTACCTCGCTGGGGAGTTTTGAGGCTCAATTAAAAATTGTAAAGTGCTTTAAGACTCTTGGTTGAAAGGCACTGTAGAAGTACAAAGTATGCTTTAAACTGATATTCTAATGAATACTTAACAATATTTACACTGTTTATAATGCAAACAGTATGTGTTTATGAGAATTTAAATTGAACAAACAATACAACTTGCTATCTGCTATATTTTGCCCAAAAGATTGAGCTTCAAGCCAAAAAAGAGTTGGCATGAATCTTTCACGGTTCATGTTTCAGAGCTGAAAAGATTACTGTATTAGGGAAAGCACTATACCACTGTGATCCTGCTGAGGAAATCCAACTTGATACAAACGTCTAGAAAGACTAGTTCTGGCAAAGACTTGGGATCCAGCCAAAAGCAAAAGAACGCTTACTTATGAGTCACATGCAGCACACTTGAACAAATATGGCATGGTATCCTCTGTGAAAACCAAGCCTTGTCACAGTAAGATTAATAGGTGATTTAACCATTAAATGCATGATCACAGACATGACTATTCTTACGATGTTCTAAGTATTTGTTCTTTGCCAGGCACTTAAGCATTTTTAAATACATTTATTTTCATCTGAAATTCTAGCTAGCAGTTTAGAATAGAGCAAAAACATATCCTGTGTTGACAAAGCATTTAAAAAAGAAAACTTTTGATGAAGCTACAGACTGGATTTCACTGTTTTGCACGGCTGTATTTTGTTACAGTATATTCCTTTTTAAAAGTGGATTTGACCAAAGAGTTTCTGCATATTTTCTTAGTAAACTATTTAAAAAATAATTCTTATGGAATCGTATTGGGTAGATCTCACTAATAATTTTCATATGCAGAACAACTCGTTGAAGGCCCATCAGGATGTTGTCAAAAAATCATCTTCCAGTTGTGGTTGTATTGCACATCAAACGTATGGCCCAATTCTCTGTTCTGGCTGCATGGTGAAGGAATATATAGAAAATAACAGTGAAAAGCAAAAGTGGCTTTACACCATGATTATGCTGTCCTTGTCCTGGGACTGTCTGAGGGCTGTTTAGAGCAGCCGCAGGGGCCAAATTTGTGCCCAGCTGCTCCGCAGCAGGGGAGAACCACTAAGGAGCAGAAGCACTTTTCACTGGAAATGCCCCCCATTACTCTGGCTAAGCCATTTTGAGATTCATCCTAAACTGGATGAATTCCCTAACTGCTGGTTTTACTAAGTTTCTGGTGCCTTTGTGGAGTGTAGCAAAAGGGCCATAACAGAAAGAATAACTGGGTCTAGTATTTCTACCCATTTCAAGGCCACACCATTAAAGAGTGTGTGTTTTAATTGTTGCAATGTTCTGTCTCCCCAGCACCAGTTTAAGAGCTCTTATTCTCAGTTTAAAATGATAATGAAGAAATCCAATTCCACATTTTTACCTCTATAAAAGGAAACAGAAGAGTGAAGGTGTCACCAGAAGAAGGTTACTGAACTTTATTTTTGTAATGTAGTATATTCAATTACTGCTATTTCTTCAAAATTGTTCAATTATATTTCCTGAAATCTTTTCTATTGATATGAGACACAAGGCCTCAATCCTCTGTGAAAATCAGAGCAGCTTCCCTGATTTCAACAGAACCAAGCTGATTTGCAAAAGCTGAGAAACTGACCGATAAATGTTTTAAAAAATTAAATACTTATTCAGGCTGACTAGGAATAGAGAATTTGGATCATAGCGAGTAACATGCCAAAAAGACTCCATAGATGAAGTACTGACTACCCTATAGAGATGCATGGTAAAAACTCCCATTCACTTTGATAGGGACAGGATTTCACTCCAAGTAAGTAAATCAAGAAAATAATACTACAGATGCAGTTTCCTGTTCGCATTAATGAATGAGTAATATATATAAATAGTAGATAAATGTCACTTACCATCATTTATGCAGTTGCAAAATCCACATTGATACTTTCTTCCCCCTTCAATGAACTGCATGAAGGGACACATATAGGCTTTACATCTGTTGCATCGAATTGGCCCAGTCTCCCCATGGTTGACAACATAAAGAGGTGTCTACAGAGAATGGAAAATAGAGCCATAAAAAGCATCACTAAAATACTAAACCTAAAAACAGCCTAGAAAGATACGGATACATCTGAACTCTCTTGTTAATTATTGCTTCCCGATCAGCTGATTTCTGTCCAGGATTCACCCAAATTCCAAAACATTTAATTTTGCTAAGAGCAGGGTCTCATGCACTCCTCAGAGAGCTGGGCATTCAGGGTGAGCTACAGAAGAGGCTAGTTTTCTTCTTGTTGAAATGTTCCATGACAATAGTTGTAGTAAGTAATTGTCTTCTCATTAGAGCTGCGTGAACCCTTCCAAATACAGTTAAAAGGGGAGAGAACCGGCCTGCACAGCAGTTACCTCCATTTAGGGCCCAATTTTGCCATCCTCATTCACAACAAATAGTGTCTTACTAAGCATAATCAATTGCATAATTGCATAATAAGGGATTATTCAGTAGAATAAGGAAGGTGAAATTTGGCTCTAAGATGCCTAGATCAACATTTGCATGCACTATAACAGGTATTCTCCGCAGCCACAATTACTTGCACAAATGAGACTTTACAAAAAAAAAGATTCATACAGACCCTGAATAAGAAAAGCATCTCTATTCAAGCATCTCTCTTACGCACATACTGACGTCCTTTTGAACTTCAATGTGACTTGAACACAGGGTTAAAGTTACGCATGTGATTAAGTGCTTCTCCTGAATCATACCCTTAATTTACAACAGTTCAGCAACAACAAAATGGCAGATGAAATTCAATGTTGATAAATGCAAAGTAATGCACACTGGAAAACAATCTCAGCTACACATACAAAATAATGGGGTCTAAATTAGCTGTTACCAGTCAAGAAAGATCTTGGAGTCATTGTGGTTAGTTCTCTTTCCTCAATGTGTACAATCAAAAAAGCTAAAAGAGTGTTAGGAACCATTAGGAAAGGGATAGATAGGACGACTGATAATATGTCACTATATAAATCCACATTACACCCATACCTTCAGAACTATGAACAGTTCTGGTCTCTCCCTCTCAAAAAAGATACACACCTCTACCTCAATATAACGCTGTCCTCGGGAGCCGAAAAATCTTACCGCGTTATAGGTGAAACCGTGTTATATCGAACTTGCTTTGATCTGACAGAGTGCACCCCCCCTCCCCCCCCTCCGGAGTGCTGCTTTACCGCATTATATCCGAATTCGTGTTATACTGGGTCGCGTTATATTGAGGTAGAGGTCTATTAGACTTGGAAAAGGTACGGAAAAGGGCAACAAAAATTATTAGGGGTATGAAACAGTTTCCATATGCAGAGAGTAAAAAGGCTGGGACTGTTCAGCCTGGGAAAGAGACAACTGGGGGGAGCGGAGAATATGATAGAGGTCTATAAAATCATGAGGGTGTGTGGAGAAAGTGAATAAAGGAAGCATTATTTACCCCCTTCACATAAGACAAGAACTAGTACTTTCATCTGGTGACACCAAGGCAGGAGGTTTAAAACAAACCTAAGGAAGTACTTCATACAGCGCACTGTCAACCTTT
Source organism: Mauremys mutica (assembly GCF_020497125.1). NCBI lineage: Eukaryota > Metazoa > Chordata > Testudines > Geoemydidae > Mauremys > Mauremys mutica. The sequence continues at coordinate 43,274,056 of NC_059076.1, forward strand.
GGAACTTGTTGCAAGGGTATTGTGAAGGCCAACAGTATAACTGGGTTCAAAAAAGAATTAGATAAGTTCATGGAGGATAGGTCCATCAGTAGCTATTAGCCAAGATGGTCAGGGATTCAACCCCATGTTCTGGATGTTCCTAAGCCTCTGACTGCCAGATGCTGTGACTGGACGACAGGGGACAGATCACTAGATAACTGCCCTGTTCTGTTCATTCCCTCTGAAGCATCTGGCTTTGGCCCAGTTGGAAGCCAGGATACTGAGCTAGATGGACCATTCTTGTGTTCTTATGTTCTCCATATGTAATGTTTCTTGTGTGTGTTTCAGTTGGCAGGATGGATTTCATTCTCAAATTTGTTTGTCCAAACCACTATCTTTAATAATACGCTTAAAGACACTGCAGTATTTTACCCACAAAAGCTTATGCCCAAATAAATCTGTTAGTCTTTAAAGTGCCACCAGACTCCTTGTTGTTTTTGTGGATACAGACTAACACGGCTACCCCCTGATAAAAAAAAACTCCAAGTACAAGGATCCAACATCTAGTTAATCTAATATTTGTGAAGTTTACTGAATTGCCAGCTCTGATGATATACATGTCCTCCATTTGCCCACAGAGCAGGTACCACAGGAGCTGCATCAGTGCAAGCTTCCTCACCCTTCTCTGCCAATGTGCTTCAATCCTGAGTTGGAGGAACCCCCTAGGGGTGAGATAACTCTGCTTTCTCTGACAACACAATCTTCCTCTTCCAGTGGGGCAGGATGTAGCTTTTAAACAAGTACCGTGCTAACTTAATTATTTTGCTGGTACATCATTTCCATGTTACTTGTCCTTCTGATTTAATTCAAGTCATTATAGTTAAATTAAAATGCTTTGGCTGATTAGATCTTGGGAGACAACAGGCCCATGATGGGAATTAATCCAACCCTGAGGTTGCAGGAAGTGCTGCAGGTTACACATGGATAGAGGGGTACAGGTACAGTATAGATAATTATGAGAATGGGGGAAGTTTATTTACTTGAGTGCTCCAGGCTCTCCTTCCCCACCCAAAGCAGTTCCACAACTCCCAGGGAGCTGCAAAGACATTCTGCTCTTCTGGAATCAGTCTGCTTCGCATCTAACATATATGGCTTTCTGGGATATGCACTGCCCAAGAAAACAAGAATATTTTCTCCTAGACCTGTCTCTGTTGATGTAGTACCTTGCTCTTTTGTACAGAGCGTGTCAAAACTTACATAGTGTCAGGGTCACTTGCTAGAGTGCAAGATTTAGAAACAATGTTAATATTCAGTGAAGGAAAATGCAAGCAGCAAGCAAATGCAATATCTCAGACTCTGGTCAGTTTCATTACATTGTGTAGACTTGATTACTGCCTCTGTCAAAATCAGAATTAACGGGAGACACTTTCCAGATTTCTCCCTCAGTAACAGTCGTCCAGTAATTGAAGGATTCCTGCAATTATATTTCAAGGGTTTGCAAAGGCATATTGGAAGCCCTGTAAATAAATGAAACCGTGTTCTCTTCAATTACCAGTGATGGTTTATTACGCACCATGGTTTATTAAAACTTCATTTTACATTTTTTTCTAATCCTCAGCCCCAATTTAGTGAACCTAAACAATAAAAAAGTAAATCCAGAGGATAATATGAGGTAACTTTCCACGAGGTGAAGAATGTTAAAAGCTTTAAGTTTTCTGCTAGTAAATCCACTGGAGCTTTGCATCTAAGTTATGCTGCCTCTTCACAAAGAATGTGCATGTTCCAAAACAGCACTATCATGTACTTGTGTCTTTTACTGCAGTTCAACAGACGTGAAGATGATACTGGTAAATAGCAACCCTTATTTTTCCTGTTAGTACCCACGATTTACAACATCTTTTATTGTTTGTTTATGTTTTTATGGAGACATTCATTTATTTCTCCTAACGGTTTTAAACATTTTGGCAAAGATTTTACATATATTATCAAACTTTTACTGCACGTGTCATATATATGTCCTTCTGCTCTAATGAAGTATCATTCGTATATTTTCTTCCCCACTCAAAAGTAGAGTCAAATACAAATTAACCAATAATGTCATCTAGCAACAGTTTTGCAAAAAAAAGTCAAGGAAAATTTTCAGACATGGGTGCCCAAAGAGTACCACATACATGTGCTTTAAAAATAAAATTTAAAAACTTTTGTGATTGTTAATTATTTTGCAGTTTTCCAGTTGTCATTCTGTTGTACTATTCTACCACAGCATGTAAGGTTGCATCAATCACACTGTCCAACGTCAGATATATTGAATACATGGTTAATATTACCAAACCGATTGTGTAGACAGGCCCTGATAAAAATCAGACATTGGATTTGTATTTATGCACGTTAATCCAGTAATTTTTCTAACCTCAGTTTTAATACATTTAGTACTGGGCGATTACTTCACAACACTACAAAGAAAAAACAAACATGTTAAGAAAATGGAAAACTGTCACAGCTGCATTTTTTAAAAAATGCCCCAAAGAAAACTAGATCTTTAAGCACAAAGCATAAATAAGAGTCCTCACTAAAATTAATGCCAGAAGAGTGCACTTTCTTTTTAAGTTTTAAGTAAGAGCCTGCACATGTGTCCACTGCCTTCTCCATATTTAATAAATTACTTTCTTGGAGACAGATTTCATAAACAAAAAAACCCAAACATGATCTTTCTTCTGTTCTCACATTTGGAGTATAATTTTTTACTTCTTTCCTCCTAAAGCCACTTAAAAAAAAAAGTAGTCACCAAAGGAGGCTGTTATATTAATATAAGTTAGAAGACACATCAGCCCAAGGCTCCAGTCCTGCAAAGACATATATATTTAACTTTACACACCAAGTAGTCCCCCTAAAGTCAATGGGACTATGTACAATGCATAAAGTTAAACATATGTCTAAGTCTTTGTAGGATACAGCCTAAGAATACTTACTTCTCTTAACATCCCCTGGGCGTGATTCTACTCTAATATACATTAAAGTAAATCAAGATCAATTCCAATGAAGTCACATTACAGAATCAGGCTATTTAGAAAAAAGACTCTTTAAAACAACAAAATTATATACTTTGGTAGAACCACCATTATCATGTAGAACACCTAGGGTACGTCTACACTACAAGACTATTTCGAATCTACTTAACTCGAATTTGTGGATTCGACCTTATGAAGTCGAATTTGTGTATCCACACTAAGTACACTAATTCGACTGTCTGAGTCCACAGTAACGGGGCCAGCGTCGACTTTGGAAGCGGTGCACTGTGGGAAGCTATCCCACAGTTCCCGCACTCCCCGCTGCCCATTGGAATGCTGGGTAGAGCCCCCAATGCCTGCTGGGGGAAAAAATGTGTCGAGGTTGGTTTTGGGTAACTGTCATCATTGAACCATCAATCACGCCCTCCCTCCCTGAAAGCGCCGGCGGGAAATCTGTTCGCCCCCTTCTCTGGTCGGTTACAGCGTGGATGCCACAGCACTGCGAGCATGGAGCCCGCTGCGATCATCGCTGCACTTATGGCCGTTGTCAACTCCTCGCACCTTATCGTCCACCTCTTCCACAGTCAGCTGCTGAGAAATAGGGCGAGGAGGCTCCGTCAGCGCGGTGAGGACAGGAAGTCACAGAGTGGTGCAGACCTCTCACAAAGCAGGGTACGCCGCGCAGTGGAGATCATGGTGGCAATGGGTCAAGTTCATGGTGTGGAACGGCGATTCTGGGCCCGGGAAACAAGCACGGACTGGTGGGACCGCATAGTGCTGCAGGTCTGGGATGAATCACAGTGGCTGCGAAACTTCAGGATGCGTAAGGGCACTTTCCTTGAACTCTGTGACTTGCTGTCCCCTGCCCTGAAGCGCCAGGACACCCGGATGCGAGCAGCCCTGACTGTGCAGAAGCGAGTGGCCATAGCCCTCTGGAAACTTGCAACGCCAGACAGCTACCGGTCAGTAGCGAACTGTAGTGAGGCGGCCTGGCTCCCGACGGCCCCTGAGAGAGAGGAACCGGAACAGCCACCTCAGTGGGCGGAGCCACTGCCACCTGTTCCCGCCCCCCGGAAGTCAAGGGGCGGGACAGGAAGTATAAAAGCCCGGCCTCAGCGCTCAGTTGGAGCCCAGCGGCCGGAGAAGACAGACGTTCCTGATCGGGCTCCTGCTGGACCAAGCCTGCCCCGAGCCAGGTACCCTGACGCGGACCGACCGAGCCTCCCTCGAGCCAGGTACCCCAAGGTGGACTGGCCGAGCCTGCCCCGAGTCCGGTACCCCGAGGAGCGGCCCGAGCGGCCCCCTGACCCGAGTCCGGAGGAGCAGCCCGACCTAGACCGCCTTCAGCACGCCGAGGAGCCCATGGTGTGGGACCCCGCTGCCGAGCCCAGCGATGAGCAGGTACCCGAGGAGGGGGAGATGGAGTGTAGCCCGGGGGTAGCCGACCCCTGTCCGGCTGAGGGCACTGACGTGCCCATGTCAGTGTGTTGCGGCCAGGATCCCCACTGACTGCAGCGGATCCACGCCGCTGCTAGGGCCCCGGGCTGGGACACAGTGGAGTGGGTAGGCCTGTGTCCCCCCTGCCACCCCACTCACGGGTGGCAGACTCCCCCTCCTACCAGCACTCAGGCAGAGAAGCCTGCACTTACCTGGGCTTTCTGAGACTATTGCTGCAGCTCAGCTCCTGCTACAAGGACCTGAGTCTTGAACTATTGTTTATTGCCCCGCCCTGACTAAGGGCCTGGGCTTCCTGACTTATTGCTGTGGTTCGGCTCCTGCAACAAGGACCTGAGCTCCTGAGACTATTATTACTGCTCAGTTCCTGAGGCAAGGACCTGAGCCCCTGAGACTATTATTAGTGCTCAGCTCCTGAGGCAAGGCCCTGAGCCCCTGAGACTATTATTACTGCTCAGCTCCTGAGGCAAGGACCTGAGCTCCTGAGACTATTATTACTGCTCAGCTCCTGAGGCCAGGACCTGAGCCCTAAAACCTAGTACTAAGTGTTTGTTGCCCCGCCCTGACTGAGGGCCTGGGCTTGCTAGTGCCCCTGTGTGTTCAGCTCCTGCTGAGAGGATCTGAGCTCAGAACTGCTGTGTTACTGCCCCGCCCTGATTTAGGGCCTGGGCGTAGCTTGTTAACTTTGTTGTTGCTCAGCCTGCAGGAAGGATCTGAGCCTAGAACTAGTGTTTGCTGCCCCGCCCTGACGGAGGGCTGGGGCTCATTGCAGTGACCGTGTGCCTTCTGTTCAGCCCCTGCCTGAGGGGCCGAACCCCGAGACCTTCAGAACCCGGAGACTGATTTGGGCCATGTAGTGACGTGGCCTGGCTCCCGACGGCCCCTGAGAGGGCACGGCCCCAACACCGGACTATTACACGAACCACTTTGGCGTGGGCAAATCTACCGTAGGGCTTGCTGTGATTCAAGTAGCCCACGCAATCGTTGAGCAACTGCTCTCAAAGGTAGTGACCCTGGGAAACGTCCAGGTCATCATAGATGGCTTCGCCGCGATGGGATTCCCAAACTGCGGTGGGGCTATAGATGGGACTCACATCCCTATCCTGGGACCGGCCCACCAGGCCAGCGAGTACATTAACCGAAAGGGCTACTTTTCTATGGTGCTGCAAGCACTGGTGGACCATAGGGGACGTTTTACCAACATCTACGTCGGGTGGCCGGGCAAGGTTCATGACGCGCGTGTGTTCAGGAACTCTGGTCTGTTTAAACGCCTCCAGGCAGGTAGTTTCTTCCCGGACCACAAAATAGCTGTTGGGGATGTGGAGATGCCTACAGTGATCCTCGGGGACCCAGCCTACCCGCTAATGCCCTGGCTCATGAAGCCCTATACAGGCGCCTTGGACAGTGAGAAGGAGCTCTTCAACTACCGGCTGAGCAAGTGCAGAATGGTGGTGGAGTGTGCTTTCGGACGTCTCAAGGGGAGATGGCGGAGCTTACTGACTCGCTCGGACCTCAGCGAAAAAAATATCCCCGTTGTTATTGCTGCTTGCTGTGTGCTCCACAATCTCTGTGAGAGCAAGGGGGAGACCTTTATGGCGGGATGGGAGGTTGAGGCAAATCGCCTGGCTGCTGATTACGCTCAGTCAGACAGCCGTGCCGATAGAAGATCCCAGCGGGAAGCGCTGTGCATCCGGGAGGCTTTGAAAGCTAGGTTCCTCGGAGAACAGGGTAACCTATGACTCTCCAGTTGATTTACAGAGAAGCTGAACCTGAGCCTGTTTCAGTGACTGTTGACTTCGATCTGCGGTTACATACCCCGTTCTCCAGGTTTCCCCCCTTCCAACACACGTTTTAAAATAAATTTAATGGAACACTGATTATTAACAAAGTTTTCTTTTATTATGAATTCCTGTTCAAGGGTTGAAACATGGACGCGGACTGTGGTGGGTACGGTGTGCACTGATGTACAGACCGCTTCTACACTAGAGGAATGACAGGCTCCTGCTCCTACAGCGGTCTCTGGGGGGAGGACGTTTGCTGGTGGGTGTGCAGGACGGGGTGGGTTTGCAGGAAGGGGTGTGGGGTGCCGTCTTTGGGACGGAGTTTGGATGCAGGCTCTGGGCTGGGGGTTGGGGCGTAGGAAGGGGTGAGGGGTGTGTGGGAAGGGTGAGTATGTGTCCGTGGATGAGGGCTCTTGCTGGGGCTCAGGGCATCGGAGAGGCTCGTGGCTAGGGTGGAAGGGCATGGTAAGGGCAGCCTGCCTTGCCATTTGTGGATGGCAGGCGCTAGGACCCTGGGGCAGCATACATCTCACAGACTGACCCGGGGCAGCATACACCTCACAGACTGACCCTGGTGCCTAGTGACTGCAGTCTGTGTGTGTCCTGCTGTTGATCCTGCCCCCAAGTCTGTACCCTGGTAATGGAGGCTGTCCTATGCAATTAAAAAACCCTTCCCCCCCTTCACACAAAGTCTTCTGACAAGGAAAACGTGACGGAAACAGTGAATAACAACAAACTACTCTTAATACTCACCTACACAGTGGGGGGATGAAACTTGGATTTGGGACTGGGTGATCCAGGAAGGGAAGCACTTCTCAAAATTTATGCCATGAGAGCTGTTTGGTACATGAGCGCTCTGCTGGGGTGGAGTGACAGTTTTCACGGCCCCTAGCGCCCCTCCTTCTTGTGATTTTGGGTGAGGGGGGGACAGGACTTTGTGGCGGGGGAAGGCGGTTGCAGATACAGTTCAGGGGGGCTCTCTGCTCCTGCCTGCGGTCCTGCAGAACATCTACAAGGTGCCGGAGCGTGTCCGTTTGCTCCCTCATTAGCCCAAGCAGCGTTTGAGTCGCCTGCTGGTCTTCCTGCCGCCACCTGTCCTCCCGTTCGCTGTGTGAGCGCTGGTGCTGACATAGGGTCTCCCTCCACTGTCTCTGCTCAGCCGCCTCGGCTCTGGAGCAAGCCATCAGTTCCGAGAACATGTCGTCCCTAGTCTTTTTCTTTCACTGCCTAATCTGCGCCAGCCTCTGTGAGGGGGATGCCGGGGCAGTTCGTGAAAGAGCCGCAGCTGTGTGATGGGAAAAAGGAAGTGATTTCCTTGAAAAGATACATGTTTGCGAACACTGAACACAGTCTAGTCAGTTTCTGTGAACAAGACCATACAGGGCACCTAGTCTCACGAGCTCTCAGGACAAGTTCGAGATTTCGGAATACGCTTTCATTGGCTGCGGTCTTGCACAGGAGATCGGACAAGCGGGGCAGTACAGCTGAATCCGTGTAGCAGCCAGGCCTGGTAAGCACTACACTATAGGCTGCTTAACAGTTAATGGATAGCTGTGCCCTCCCGCTGAAGGCAATCTGGAAAGCATAAAGTCTGACCCTGTTCAGGCACCTCACGGCTGTGCCCGGGAAAGATCACTGTATGCTTTTCCTCTGCGGCCTCCAACACGTGGCTGTTAAACGAAGGTCATTGCTATGCAAAGTAAAAGTCAAGCATTCACAATAGTAATAGTACACTAATTGCCCTAATTAGATGCAGCAGTCGCCGAACGAGATTACCCTGAGGCGGGTCACTCGGGGAGAGAGAGAGAGAGAGGATGCTGCTAGAATCCCTGCACAGACCAGGACCGTATGCTGCCATGCTGGTGGAGGCAATGATTCCGCTGTACATTAGGATGGCCTGGCGCGGAAGAGTGTGCTTCCACGGAGCACCAAATAAGGCACCTCTCCCCAGGAACCTCCTGCGGAGGCTTTTCGAGCTCCTGTACGAGAGCTTCGTGGAAGTTTCCCAGGAGGATTTCTGTTCCATCCCTATATGTGTGGACCTTCTTTTTATATAGTTTTATATGGAAAAGTTTTTATATAAGTTTTTATATATTTTTTATTCCTGTTTTTTAAAAAATAAATGTTTCCTTGTTTATAGCACTTACCGACTGATCCTTCCCCTGATTCTGAGTCCGGGTTAACGGCCGGGGAGGGTTGGTAGGGGATCTCTGTGAGGGTGATGAAGAGATCCTGGCTGTCGGGGAAAGCGGTATTGTAAGCGCTGTCGCCTGCGTCGTCCTCCACAAACCCTTCCTCATCTTCCCCATCGGCGAACATCGCCGAGGAACTGCCCGTCGACACTATCCCATCCTCAGAGTCCACGGTCACTGGTGGGGCAGTGGTGGCAGACCCACCCTAGAATGGCATGCAGTGCCTCGTAGAAGCGGCATGTCTGGGGCTGGGCTCCGGAGCGTCCGTTTGCCGCTCTGACTTTTTGGTAGCCTTGTCTCAGGTCCTTGATTTTCACGCGGCACTGCGTTGTATCCCGGCTGTATCCTCTGAGTGCCATGGCTTTGGAGACCTTCTCGTAGGTCTTTGCATTCCGTTTGTTGGAGCGCAGCTCCGAAAGCACAGACTCATCGCCCCACACAGCGATCAGATCCAGGACTTCCCGGTCTGTCCATGCTGGGGACCTCTTTCTATTCTGGGATTGCATGGACTCCTCTGCTGGAGAGCTCTGCATCGTTGCCGGTGCTGCTGAGCTCGCCCCGATGTCCAAACAGGACATCAGATTCAAAGTGCCCAGACAGGAAAAGGAATTCAAATTTTCCCAGGTCGTTTCCTGAATAAAGCTTGGTCAGAGAATCCAAGCTTGGACTGCTGTCCAGAGCGTCAACAGAGTGGTGCACTGTGGGATAGCTCCTGGAGCTACTAAGTTCGATTTGCATCCACACCTAGCCTAATTCGAGATAGCCATGTCGAATTTAGCGCTACTCCCCTCGTCGGGGTGGAGTACCGAATTCGAACTAAAGAGCCCTCTAGGTCGAATTAAACGGCTTCCTGGTGTGGACGGTTGAGCGGTTAATTCGAATTAACGCTGCTAAATTCAATTTAAAGTCCTAGTGTAGACCAGGCCCTAGAGTATTATAAATTTCTCACCTAACATAATGACTGTAAATCTCCCTGAAAGCAGTATGGATGCACATATTTATAGCATTCCTTAAAGTTACGGAAGTTTGCATCTCATTACAATACATTTTATGCATCTCCATTTTATTTTAAACTACTATGTTACTAATGAAAGACATCTGACAATAGTTAAAGTGATCTGAAGGCCAAGGCCAGCATAATCAGTACTGTTAAATCAAAACTATCAAAGAACTATTTCAGAGAGAAGAGTAATAGTTTTTAAGAAAGCCTCAGCTAATAGCTACATAGAGATACCGACTTCGTAGTCTTGCAAATTTCTGTTTACCCACCCACCCTGGATGGGCAATTTTCTTTGGATGGGGGAGTAAAAAAACTATACATTTTAAAATAATTGTTATTGTTCTCTTTATCAGAGTGTGATAGTAGTTTTTGTGTCTGGGTTGGAATATGTTCATGGGAATTTTGCAAGGCTTTATATTAAATGCAATTACAAATATTCACTGAAGGAAAAAAACCACTAAAGCACACCCCAAAAGAACTGTAACTACCTAAAGCCAAAAAGTAATGTTGGACATGAAAACCATATTTCTGTGTGCTATAACTTACTTTCTATAGGTGTCACTGTGCACCAGAAAATCATAAGAAGAGAACCTGCTCACGTACACATGAAATCAACTGCAAAACTGGCATCAAAATCCAGTGGAGAGGGATAATGTCCAGAATAACAACAAGATGATTTAGAAATACCAGGCCAACATTATTTACCATTGATTTGGCATAGTGCAGCATTATTTGTAGTGTAATAAAAGAGTACCACCCATTACATACAAAGGGCCTAATTCTCCCCTCTATAAATTTTACACTACTGTAACTTCATTGAAATCCATGGAGTTACTTCCAGTTTACATTGGTGTAAATTGGTGGAGAGTCACACCTATTGTTTGTTAATTCAAACAGCCCGCAATTTTCTTAATCAGATTGTGGCTGCCAGCCCCATCATACACCATCTTCCTCAATAGAACAGTAGGGGGGAAAGCCCAGCAAAGAGAATCCTCAGAGATTTCCTCCCCACTCATGGGTAAAGTGGCCATTGGCTCTTGAGTTTGTGTATAAACAGCCTCCATATTTAGTACTGGCGGAAATCAAGAAACTGAACAGACCAGCCTCTTCCATTTTAATCATGGGCATCATTTTCCAAACATTAAGCGGCAGCTCTGCGATAGTTGACAGTGACTATTAAAAAAATAGATATGTGCAGCTCTATAATTCGCTACCATTAGAACTGCATCTCTGGCCCCAAGAATTGAGAATCACTTCTGGCTCAACTTCATCTATATCTGCCCATTTATTACATTGTCTCCATCTATTGCTTTACTTTAAGAGGTACAGAGAGAGTAGGTTGAGTTGCTTGGACAAAAAGTATATAGACAGCAGGTATGAAAGTTAACTAGCATTCTTCGAGTTGCAGGATTTGCTTGTGTTCCCTCTACTCTCCATTCCCCCGCCCCCAATATTTACATTTTTATTCTCTAAAAGAAGAACAAAGTTAAAGGAAACAAGCAAAATTTATTACTGAATAAAGTTCAATCCATAGAACAGATTGTCAACCTGGTAACAACACTAATTTCAGAGTAGCTGTGCTGGAGGCATTGGAATTACTATGGGTTTACACTGACAGCAGAATTTGGATCATAATCTCAGGGAAAAAATTACGTATTTTTGATCGTTCAGATTCTAAAACAGAATACAAGATTAACAAATTTTCCAAAGCATTTCAGTTCTTTCCTAAAGCTTTGGAGGTTTTCTAGCTTGACTGAAGTGGCTAAAATTAATGAAGATTAAGCATCTGATCCTTTGTTTTTAAACATGACATCAGTGCCCAATGGCTTTTACAATTTTATACTGGCCATTTTTTCCCTTCTGATGACAGTCTGTTTGCTCCAACTCCCTCCTGCCTTCTTCCTCAAAGTCTCTTTGCTTCAGCCTTATTCTACCTACCCCCTCTCTTGTATCCCTCTTCCTCCAGTGACTCTTCTCCTTCCCTTTGTCTCTCTCCTTAGCTAGCCCTCTCCTAACAAAACCCCAATTATTTAAAGAAATGCCAAAAAACAAAAACAAGAACAAAAAATAATCATGGAACTGCTCTGATGTTTCCAACCCATCACTCTGTTCATTCTGCTTGTGAATTACATCCCTTCCCTCCCAACCCTTGATCTGCCTAGTCTGTTTAGATTTAGAACCTTAGAGTTACGAACACCTCTGGAATGGAAGTTGTTCGTAACTAACTCAGAACAAAATGTTATGGTTCTTTCAAAAGTTTACAGTTGAACATTGACTTAATACAGCTTTAAGGCTTTACTATGCAGAAGAAAAATGCTGCTTTTAACCATCTTAATTTAAAAGAAAAGTGCAGAAACAGTTTCCTTCCTTTGTCAAATATTTTTTAAACTTTCTCTTCATTTATTTCAGTAGTTTACATTTAACACAGTACCGTACTGTATTTTCTTTTTTTGGTCTACCTGCTGCCTGACTGAGTACTTCTAATTTCAAACGAGGTGTGTGACTGGCCAGTCAGTTTGTAACTCTGAGGTTCTGCTGTCCCTCTTATTTTGTTTGCACAACAGGGCCCGACCTCAGTTGGTGTCCCTAGGTGCTACCATAATAAAAATAAAAGTAATTTTATATAACTATTCTTTGTATTAAACCTGTGTATTTATTAGTCAGCTACAGCTCTCTGTGGGATGGAGACTGTAGCATAGATGTTCTGAACACAATGGAACCCCCATCTGTTGATTCTGGGCCTCTGGATATCTCCATAATATAAATAAGTATCAATAACAATGAGCAAAGCTAATGCTCTATAGCCTACATTTGGCTTGGATTGACCAGAGGGAGAGGCTGCTGATAGCAACACGCAGAAACTTGTGGTCCTGTTTATGTTAAAGTGAAGGGGGACAGCCATAAGGGATAGGAACAGTGAGGCATACTATTCCCAGGAACGTAAGGGCCCCTTTGGAGTGCAAGACCCGGATCAGCTGAGCCATTAAATCTTAACTTAATCCACCACTAGTCATAAAGTGAGTGAGTTTTATTTTGAAAATATTCCTGTTCAGGCCATCTCTTAGGGCTCAATGAAATATTAAACCGGCCCTAGAGATACTGGTGGCATAACTCCAAAATCAGATTCTCTCTCACATTTTAACAAAAAGAAAGCTTCACTCCTGACATGAAGCATGTTGAATTACTGCTCTCACTATGGTTAGGCCGTTCACTACTAAATTAGGCCCTGATCCACTGTTCAGGACTCCTTGTGTCCATGCAGGCGGTCACTGAAATCACGTTGCAGATCAGGGCCTCAGATTGGTCCATTAGAAGAGTAGCACTGGCACCTTCACTGCCCCTCAGTGGAGTGGGGACTCCATTAATAAAATGAGACATGTAGAGGGGAAAAGAGAAAAGGAGGCAGATTCTGAACGTTGAAGGAAACTGTCTCTTTGCACCATCCAATCAGCAAAACATACAGAGCATGCTACCCTGTTTTCCTTTGCAGATTTGTGTGCACAGATCTGGCTGCAGGGCAGAGTTCTATATACATACTTCAGCCAAATGTGAATAAGAGTTCAACCTACATAAATATATAGGTCTCTGCCATGTGCCTTGTTCTGCCCATCAGGTTCTGGGAAGGATTCCTAGCTGTTCCTTTATCATACATCATAACCTCAATCATACATAATAACTTCAATAACTATAGTGAAAAATTAGCATTAGGAGCCAGACTTTCAAAATTAGTTCAATTCCATACATACATTTGGGTGCACCTAACATTCATGCACATAGATTACTAGGTACGAGTTTCCAAGCATGTGCAGTTGCTTGGCCCTCACTTTGAAAGCCTGACTATATTTGACAGGAACACAAAATCTTTGGCAATACACGTGAACAAGGATTACCACGTATTTCTCAAAATCCTGCCTGCAAGTGTGGCAATCGCAAATTACTCAACACTACTAGATCCATAATCAATGTATCAATTGTGATACAGCATGGCCAGAGGGCAGCAGGAGAGGGTTAGAAGGGAGCCTTATTCCCTGTAAGGGGAAGAAAGTTTGCTATAGATTAACTAGAGCACCTGAAGCCAATTGGAACTATTATGATGGGTCTCACGCTTTCTCTTCTTTGCGGAGGGGGGGAGGGGGGGCGCTCAGGGCGCCATTTCTTGCCCCTGAATTGGAATATTAATTGCCCCACTAGTGTCCTTGAGGAGGGGAGTGGAGAGGGAGGGACCTGGGCCCAACCTCTACTCCAGGTCCCAGCCCAGGGGCCCTGAGGATAGTGGTGAACCACTTGAACTGGCGGTTCCTTCCCCTGGGCTACTTCCCTCTCCTGCCCTTCAGCTTGTGGGGGGGGGGGGCTTCCTGCCCTCCCTCTGCACAAGACAGGTGCCCCTTACCTAGGGTCTTGGACTTCTTAGCCCACTGCAGCACTTCTCCAAACTGTCCTCTGCCTCCCTTTAAACTGTTTCTGCTCCAACACCAATCTTCTCTGTTCCAACTCCTTCAAACTGTTCTCTGCTCCAGTACCAATCCTTTCTGCTCCAACTCCCCCACTTTGTCTGATTGCAGCATGATTAGTAACATGCTGCATCTCAAGGGGGGGTTTATCATGTGACTGACTGTAAGTGCTCTAATTGGCTTCAGGTGCTCTAGTTAATCTATAGCAAACTTTCTTCCCCTTACAGGGAATAAGGCTCCCTTCTAACACTCTCCTGCTGCCCTCTGGCCATGCTGTATCACACAATTCATGCTATATATTACAATCTGCCTTTTCATCAGTAAAATTGCTCAGTGGACAAACATATAGGGTGACATGCCTTTCTGAAATCACCTGCTTTTGGGGAATCCGCTTTTCCAGGACATTGGCACACAGACAGTCAGATAACTGTTTCCAAAGTACAAGAACATCTCAGAACAGGTACCTCCTTACTGAGCAGAATGCAGCTAGCTGCAGGAGTGTTTTTTGGGGACCCAGCCATACTAATGTGCAGCTCTTTTGAGGTCAAGTATTACTGTCACTTCAGTTTAAATGATATTCCATGTTCAATAGAACTACAGACAGCAGACAGAACATTCTAAGATTGACGTATAAATGGATATGTACTGATACTCTGTTTATAAAGTTTCAAAGAAAGGACATGCCTGTGTACAAAGTTTACTACAGAAAATAAAAAATCCATAGGTAATTAGTACAATAAGAAGTTTTAAAACAGACAAGAGAATTACTTTACACAATGCACAATTAACCCATGGAACTCACTGCCATGAGATGTTGTGAAGGCCAAATGTATAACTGGGTTTAGAAAAGAATTAGATAAGTTAATGGAGGTCAGCTCCATCGATGGCTATTAGCCAAGATGGGCAGTGACACAACCCCATGCTCTTGGTGTCCCTAAACCTCTAACTGCCAAAAGGAGGGACTGGATGAACAAGGAACGGGTAACTCAAAATTGCCCTGTTCTATTCATTCACTCTGAAGCAACTGGCATTGGCCACTGTCAGAGACAAGATACTGGCTAGATGGATAATTGGTCTGACCCAGTATGACCATCATCATGTTCTTAAATTAAGCAGAAGTGAAACTTTATTTCAATATAATTAGTCAGAATTTTAAAACACATAATTCTGTGATCTGTTGCTTCAATTAAATACATGTTTTTGAAGTAGAGTACATATCTCACAACAGTTTTTGACATAGTAATTGTAATCTATTTTTGGGAAAGATTAACCAGTTCACAAATAATCTTTGGGTTTGGAGTTGGTTTTAATGGTTCACATTAAAGTGTCAAGACAAGTATTTTCCTTTGTGCTGTATCTTGCAGCTTTTTTCCCCAGAGAAAATTCCTTCTGAAGCCAGAACTGATTTGGGCTATTATTATTGTTTGTTATATGTTAAGCGCTATGAGTGTTCTTGGTGCCATTCCTACAAAGATTTAATTTGAGGCAATTTGGGGCCTGATCCAGGCCTGTAAGGTCTTTACCTAGACATAACGCCCACTTTCCTGATGTGGCTGCAAACATGGCCTTAAACTGGACAGAGAGCATAGTACAGATGCAGAATACACTGAGTAACCAGGAAATGCAAGATCAAATCTCAAAATGTATAAAGGAGTATTGTAAAGTACCTTCTCCCTGTAAATTGTATACTGTTATAAACAGTAATATGCTATTTGTATAATTACTGAGCCACCTTTTCCAGTAGAAGAGAGAGAATTTTCCTATTTAGATCAGCTCATTTATTTAATACAATAATATTGTACCAGCTGGACAGAGCAAATCTAAAATGCTCAGTATTGACACTAAGGAAGAACACTACATATTCTTCTGCCTATTTATTCCAAACAGGGTACATTAAGCGTTAATAAGAAAGGGCTCTCCAGCTACTTTTCAGCTTTGAAGTGCTGACTGTTATTTGGATGTAGTAACATGCTGCATCTCAAGTGAAGGTCAGCAGTCAGGATTAACTGATGATAAAAGTAGGAGCATGAAATTGGAATGTGAGATGATAATCAAGGAACTATGAGGGACAAGACCTTCAAAACGTTAGCACTTTTGAACAATCAAAACTCAAGCAGGGACTCCCTTTTTCTTCTGTGTTTGTACAGAGCATAGCACTAAGGGGTCCTGGTTCACGCCTGGGGCTTCTAGGAGCTACCACAATATAGAACAGTAAATAATAAGAAGACAAAGAGACAGATTCTAGGAAGCTTCTATACAGAAGTGATGAGTAGTAAGTAACAGGGACGTAGTCTAGCTCTAATGGCTACAGGAATTTCACAATAAAACAGAAATCTGAGTTAGAGTGAGAGGAAATTTTGCTTTGTTTCACAAATAGACGGCCATTCATGAACAGCACAAAAATTGACAAATATTTTGTTTAATGCCATTTACAGCAGTAAATGTAGTGAGAGGAGGGTACTTCTCTCTTCAAAATGGTATTTTATTTTATGCAGACCATTACATAGAATCATAGAAAGGGACCTCAAGAGGTCATCTAGTCCAGTCCCTGCACTCATGGCAGGACTAAGTATTGTCTAGAGACCATCCCTGACAGGTGTTTGTCCAACCGGCTCTTAAAAATCCCCAATGATGGAGATTCCACACTTCCCTGGGCAATCTGTTCCAGTGCTTAACTACCCTAGTTTTTCCTAATGTCCAACCTAATCCTCTCATGCTGCAATTTAAGCCCATTGCTTCTTGTCCTATCCTCAGAGGTTAAGAACAACATTTTTTCTCCCTCTTCCTTGTAACAACCTTTTATGTACTTGAAAACTGTTATCATATCCCTTCTCAGTCCTCTCTTTTCCAGACTAAACAAACCCAATTTTTTCAATCTTCCCTCATAGGTCAAGTTTTCTAGACCTTTAACCATTTTTGTTGCTCTTCTCTGGACTTTCTCCAATTTGTCCACATCCTTCCTGAAATGTGGCGCTCAGAACTGGACACAATACTCCAGTTGAGGCCTCCTAATCAGCGCGGACGAGAGTGAAAGAATTACTTCTCGTGTCTTGCTTACAACACTCCTGCTAATACATCCCAGAATGATGTTTGCTTTTTTTTGCAACAGCGTTACACTATTGACTCATATTTAGCTTGTGATCCACTATGACCCCCAGATCCCTTTCCACAGTACTCCTTCCTAGGCAGTCATTTCCTATTTTGTATGTGTGCAACTGATTGTTCCTTCCTAAGTCGAGTACTTCACATTTGTTCTTATTGAATTTCATACCATTAACTTTAGACCATTTCTCCAGTTTGTCCAGATCATTTTGAATTCCTATCCTCCAAAGCACTTGCAACCCCTCCTAGCTTGGTATCATCCGCAAACTTTTTTAGTGTACTCTCTATGCCATTATCTAACTCATTGATGAAGATATTGAACAGAACTGGACCCAGAACTGATCCCTGCGGGACCCCACTCGTTATGCCCTTCCAGTATTATACGTGGATTCTAAGCACTTCTAAGAAGAACAAACAGTTCAGAGTTTGAGCTCCAAGTGATAACACTGCTGGCTCCTCACAACAAAGATGAAGTCTCTTTTGTCTGCTCTATGCAAGTATCTGTGTCAGTTTCCCTCAGACAGAGTTATCATATACTTGGTAATCTTGGAAAAAGGGAACACACACAATGTGAAATACTGGTTCAACCCATATGCAAACATAATGGATACACCAACATATTAATTCTATTATGAAGGTCAAAGACCATTAAACACAAACCAGCTGTTAACATTTCTAATGGGTTGTGGAATAACCCTAAGATAGCCAATCAAGCAACACTCCACGTGGTGCTTGTGGAATGTGCTGTTTTAGTTTGGAGGAACACAAATTTATGCTTGCAAATAAATGTAAGTGTAGCTTTGTGAGTTTAAGAGTACCTCTTCACCAAGACTGGATGCCACATAAGGAGAGGGCTGTACATAACAGTCATTAATGCCTTTTCAGAAGGAATGAAAAATGAACCTGGATCTCATGATGCAGCAGCTAAGGGCATGCTATAGATGTCAGGTGTATGTTTTGCTTTCTTCTGTGGCTATCCTGGACTTTTTGAGACAGCAGTCATCCCTGATTTAAGAATTATGGCATCAGAGGGCTGATAAATGGAAGATTTTTTCCACTCCATGTTTCCTGTTGCAAACACTGAATTGTTTCTCTTTTGGATTTGGTCTTCTCATCATGAGGGACTGGTATTGAGATTATGGTTAGGGAAACTATATTTTATTGACTGACTGTACACTGTCCCATGGCCGTGCTGTTTCTCTCCTCAAGCAAACACTAGCTGTGGACATTCACCCCCCTGCCTGCCTCATTCACAGCAAACAGTAACTGTGTTTGTTTTTTAGATAAGCAGCTCCGGGAGCCCCGGGTTCACAACAAAACAAAGAGAGGCATCATAACAAAACAAAGAGAGTTCTTTAGTTAAAAGCATTATGGGAAAATTCCAGAGGTCAGTTACAGCATAGTAAGATTAATCACTGTTTAGACTGGCACTCCAGCGCTGCAGTTGTTATTCCCCAGGCCGAGGTGGAGTACAGCCAGTCCTATAGCCAGGGAGATGCACCGCTGTGTGTGCCTTGCAAGTGTGAACGGTGAGTGAGTTGCAGCGCTGTAAAGCCACCACCAGCGCCTCAACTCTCCAGTGTAGCCAAGCCCACAGTCACAATCTTCCCTGACACCCCTTTACTCTAAGGCCAGGGGAGTAATTTGCACCACCCTCTACCTGTGTGGATTACTTACCATGCCCTGTTGGCTTTGCTGGCCAACCATTCCCAGTCCTTCTCTAAGGAGAATAGCAGCCACAGGGCCTGCTTCCTCACTGCAACTGGAGCCAAGATGCAGCTAAAACTCTTAAGGGACTGGGGGCTTATTTCCCTGCAGGGCTGAGGTAGTGCAGCCAAGATCTGGCCCTAAATGCAGACTGATGTAATGTGTATTGGACAGTCAAGTATAATAATGAAAGACACCTTTTCCTAGTGTAACAAATGACATACTAAACTCTTCAGAAGTGTGTGAGACTTAAAGGAAAAATCCAATAAAATGAAAACACCAGACTATAAAATCCAGGTCAGTTGCTTATGCATCAGCTTCAAAAGAAGTAAATCCCTTTTACGGAAACTCATCCTAGAGAGCTATTATAATCAAACTTATGGTGCAAGAAGTGTGCAGCAATAAATAAAAAGAAACGTACACAAAATAGGTCAATATCGTTTTAGTTTTACAAGCAAACGCTGTAAACTTTCCATCTTGATCCTAGTAAAAACTGTGTCAAACACTCTGCTCATAGTGTATAATATTACCTTAGAAACTGAGTCATGTCCCTTAAGGCTTAATGTCAGTTTGCACAACGTTACATTGTTTAATTTATTGCTGTTGCTATGATCAACTTTGGCAAGTGAAGAAGAGGAGAATCTTATCCCTTTTCCGGATGGTGATGTCTGCATAGAGAAATTTACATGCACAGGAACACAGAGGCTATTCCAATAGCTATTTTAAGTTACAGATCTCCTCTAAAACCAACTTTGAATAATTTTATTCTTAGTAACCTAAATTATATAAACAAACCAACATGTTGCTACTCTCACATTTCCCTATTCTTTCTTTTGCACAGTTAAAGTTGCTTAGATTTGTCATGATAGGAAAAACATTCAGATTGATAGATAGGGCCTTTAATTTGTCAGGGAAAAAAACTGATATTTTAGATGATGAGAAAGCTTATGATTAGTATATGGGATTCCACTGTTTACCTATTCCAGCCAAAGCAGAAGCCTCTCTATGGCTTAGGAGGGATACTAAAACCGATTTTATACTTTAACAACAAAAAGCAGCAAGTGCTGCTCCAAAACATTCTTAAAGATATCAATTTCTTCAAAGGGGAGTTTTCCTCTGCACCCTCATCAGTCCCCAAACCAGTAAATGAGTAAATTTAACATATTTTTCATATTCTCTATATGACTGTTAAAATAAAATATTAGTCATCAGTCATCACAACAGCAGATAAAACTCTAGAATGATCCAGCTTGCAGACAAAAGCTTTCCTTTTTATGCTTTAGACTATCTTCATCCTTGGTTCAACAACTCTAAGGGCCACATCCTTTGCTCACTTTGACTCAAAGTTTGTAGCTGATAGAGGGCACTTTTGTGGCCAAATAGACAGTATGTTCCAGAAAGTGTTTCTCCTGATCCATTAGGAAACCCAGACTCTAGTGAGTGAGGGCCACAGCTCTCACTGCTTCTATTGCAACTTCCAAACAGACTTGGGAGAGGGTATGCCACATAAAGGAAACCCCTGAGACCAGCACTACTCTGTTCCAGGTTTCTGCTCAGCAGCAAGGTATGCCAGGAAGATAAGGTGTTTAAAGCAACTCTCATCAGAACTGCCATACTGGGTGAGACCAATGGTCCATCTAGCCCAGTACCCTGTTTCCAATAGTGGCCAGTACCAAAGCTTCAGGAGGAAAATACAGAACAAGGCAATTTTGGAAAGATCCACCCATGTCTTCCCCTCTCGGCTTCTGGCAGCCAGAAGTTTAAGGTTGCCATCTTGACTAGTAGCCATTGATGAATTTACCCAACTTTTTTTTAAATCTGGTTATGCTTTTGGCCATCACAATATCCCATGGCTATGAGTTCCATAGGTTAATTGTGCATTGTGTGAAAAAGTGCTTCCTTTTGTTTGTATTAAATCTGCTACCTACTAATTTCATGTCCTGGTTTTTGGATAGTGGGAAAGGGTAAATTACATGGCTCTATTCACTTGTTCCACACCATTCATGATTTTATAGACCTCTCTCCTACCTCCACTTAATCATCTTTTTTCTAAGCTAAACAACCCTAAGATTTTGTCTCCCCACCATGTGGATGCTGTTCCATCTGCTTGATCATCGTTGTTGCTGTTCTCTTTTCCAGTTCCACTACATTCTTTTTTAAATAGGGCAACCAGAACTGCACCCAATATTCAAAGCATTGGCGTACGATGGATTTAGATACTGGCATTATATTTTCCATCTTTTTTTCTATCCCTTTTCTAAAAGTTCCTAACATTCTGTTTGCCTTTTTGACTGCTGCTGCACTGAAATTGAGCTGAAGTTTTCAGAGAACCATCCATAATGGCTCCAAGATCTTTCTTGAGTGGTACTGGTTAATTTAGAACCCATCATTATATGCATGCAGTCTGGATTTTTTTCCTCCAATGTGCATTACTTTGCTCCTTGTCAACACTGAATTTCATCTGCCATTTTGTTTCACAGTTGCCCAGTTTTGTGAGATCCCTCTGTAACTCTACTGTCAGTTTTAGACTTAACTATCTTGAAAATTTCGTATCATCTGCAAATTTTGCCACTTTTCCAGATCATTAATGAGTAACTTGACCAGAACAAATCCTTGGAATACCCTGTTTACCTCTCTCCATTATGAAAACTGATGATTTACTCCTACTCTTTGTTTCCTATCATTTAAACCAGTTACTGGTCTATGAGAGGACCTTCCCTCTTATCCCATGACCACTTAGTTTCTTTAAGAGCCTTTGGTGAGGGACCTTGTAAAAGGCTTTTGAAAATCCAAGTTCACTATATCCACTGGATCACCCTTATCTTCTTCAGCACTAAAGAGAAGCTCTGTGATAAGGATCTTGATGTGCCAATCCCTGAGGTCAGGGAGGACCTAGACTTTGCTTTTGCTTAGAGAAGTTACCCCCCACTAACAGCACCTTTGTGAAGGCTTGAGGGGTCAGCCATAACCTGAAGAGGAGAATGGAACATTGGAAATGTTCACAATTTAACAAGAGTCTCAGATACTGATTGTGGCAAGGGAAAATGGAGATGAATAGACATGTCCTCATAGGTTACATGGTCCCTGGTTCCATTGCTGATGCCTTTGCTCTAGAATCTGAGTATGAAAGAAGGAATCTTTAGTCAAGATACTGGGGGGAGGGAAGTTTCTGCACGATCGATACCTTCGTTTCAATTCAAGTGATGTGAAGAGATCTTGAATAACCCAGAGCTAAACTCTACTGCAGACAAATTAATTTCCTGCATATAGGAAAAGGTCAGATTCCCCTAACAACTGAGAACACACATAAGCTTTAGCATTAGACTCTCAGTGAGCGTGAGGAGAGGCCTCTTAATGATGTAATGCCCAAAGCACATGCTGGAGTTAAGTCAACTGTCATATAAACCAATGTGAAAAAGGGCATTACATTTTAAAATAAACTGACTGAGATAGCTAGATAGGCAACTTTCCTTCCAGTCCTTCAGAAAGATTTCTTAAGCTTATTATCTTCTGCTATGACAAAGCTTTCTAGTAGCACGGACAACTTAGTCATGTGAATTCTGTCTATTCCATCCATCTTATGCTTTATGATTTTGGCCTTCTATATAGTGTTAATAAATCCTTCAACTGTAATTCTCTGTCTGCATCATATCTGCTTGGAGGAACATTACCCATAAGAGAGCCAGTCCCTTTTGGACAGAGTTGTTCAGACCTCATTAGCTGGGAAGACAATAGAATATTTGACTCTCAGAACAACTCTGTTCCTTCCACTCCCGGTGGACAGCAGAGCCCTTCTATTAAATCTGCTGCTTATTTTAAGACAAGCCAGGGAGACTGTACCAAAAGAGGTGTGATTTGAGGAGGATTCTCCTAAGTCTCCAGGCTGAAAGATGGCAATGAGCAGTGAATGAATGGATGCAGTATTGACACACCTGGCAGTGATCTGTGACAAGCCAGCTAGCTCCACCAAAGGCAACTGATATGACACTACCCACATGGAATTAAAAATGATGCTGCTGAGGCTGAACAACAGTAACTCTGGAGCTGGGTTGCTTTCCATGCTCTTTGCAAAGATTTAGAAAAAATAGGAAGAGGAAAAGGCACTGTAGATTTACTTTGCTGTTTAAAATCAGATGAAGATGAATACACATGTCCTCATAGGTTACATGGTCCCTGGTTCCATTGCCTTTGCTCTAGAATCTGAGTGTGAAAGAAGGAATCTTTACAAGTTTGCTCTTGACAAAGTGATGATGTTTACAACATATGTCTACCACTTACCTTCCTTACACCTTGTTACTACCACTCACCTTACTGGATACCTAACAGCACTGAAGCACTGGACCTTTCTAATGAAAGCTACTGGGGATGGTGTGTGTCAAAGTTGGTTTATTAATCCTTTCTTTCTCCACAAACATGGCTTTTCCTTCCAGCCCAACTAGACTCAGGCCAAATTTCTCTAACTGAAAAAACTGACCAGCTTCCAGCTCAGAGACTGTTTCTTCATTTATGGGAGATAACTCCATTTCTGATTTCAGGGTTTTCCTTGGACAATGCTGCTCCTGTACTACTGGTTAAAGTTCAAATATCTGTTTCATGTACTATAGTTCTGTATGGTTATGTCACGCTAAGCTTGTCAAATACCAGAGGATTTACTGTTTTGAAAGGAAGAAAATTAAATATTTAAAAAAAAATCTTTTTTTTTTTTTTTAACCAGCAAATATTTCTGTAAATGAAGTCAAATTAAAATCAGGTAGTATTGTAAAACAGGACAAGACACATTAGTTATTAGAGAATAACTCTAAACACAAACTAAATCACCTATATTTATAAACACTGAAAACTTTATATTTATTTTTTTGAACTGTTGAATGTTTGCTTTTTAAAATGTAAAATACTCTTCTAAAATAATAATATTAATAGAAAGCAGCATTAAATGTTAAACAAAGATCACATGGTTTATCCAGGCTTTGGAAACATTCACACATCTCCAAAACAAACTTGTGTAGGGCCTGCTCTATGATGATAACTCAGAGAGTTACGTTTATTTTTACAGTCTGTTGCTAAAGCAGTGCCAGCTAAAAATAAGTCCTGTCAAACAATGATAGCGTATTCTCAAAAAACTATCACAAACAAATACTTTTTATAGATCATCCAAATCAAGATATTGAAGATAAAGAACAGTAAGTATTTTCCTAATCCTTGTCAGTGAAGACTAAGGCAAAGCAACCATTTAGAATCTTAGCAATGTCCTTATTTTCCTTAATTACTCCCTTAAAACCCTGATGATCCGGCAGATCCACCAATTTTTTAGCAGGCCTCCTGCTTCTGAAGTATTTAAAGAATTTCTTGTTCATTTTACACTGTTCGCTACTTGTTCTTGGGAATCCATTTTCCCTATTACTTATTACCTGCTATAATTTATACTCCTATTTATTGGCTTCACTAGGGTCAGAATTCCAAATTTTGAAGTTCTGTTTGGCTCAAATAGTCTCTCAAACCCTGTCATTTAGCCATATAGACTTAGTCTTTGTCTTCCTGATTCCCTTCTTCTGCAGCAATACACGTACCCTCTGAGGTTGTTACTGGGATTTGTTTAAGTCGCATCCATGCCACCTTTAAAATACTTCAAATTTAAGGCTTTCATGACTAACCTCATTTTACTGAAATCTCTTTCTAAAGTTTAATGTCTCCATGTCACTTTTTGCTGCCCTACCTGCCCTTGGATGTTGAACCTAAATATAGTGTGGTCACTATTAGTGGCTCAGCTACTGTCACTTGGAATAGCTCCTGCGTTTTACTTAAAACTAGTCAAGAATAGCCTCTCCTCTTGTGTGCTCCACAACTAGCCTTTAAGAAACTATCACTGAAGTGCTGAGAAATTATTTCCCTAAACTGTGTCTTCAGTAGTTTATATGTGGGTAGCTGAAGTCCTCATTATCCTCAGTGTGTTAGATTTTGCTTCCTCTTGGATTTTTTTTTTTTTTAAATCTGGAGGCTGGTAGTATTGCCCTACTAATATTTACATTCTTACAGGTTGCAGAGTCCTGTGGCACCTTATAGACTAACAGACGTGTTGGAGCATGAGCTTTCGTGGGTGAATAGTCTATAAGGTGCCACAGGACTCTTTGCTGCTTTTACAGATCCAGACTAACACGGCTACCCCTCTGATTCTTACAGGTTGGGATTTGTATCCATATAGATGCAGCTGTGTACTCCTCTCCACTCGGAATTGTTATCTCACTAGGTTCTGTGGAATCCTTTAGCTCTTCTCCCCTACCTCTTCAACCTGGTCTGTTTTTCCTATGTAGTTTATAACCAGGTATTATAGTGTCTCATTGGCTTTTGTCATTCCACTAAGATTCTCTAATGACTGTTCTATCAAGGTCCTTGTCTATTGCAAGGCATTCTAGTTTATTTATTTTTTGCTTTTAAACTTCTTGCATTTGCATACAGGCATTTGCAGTTTTTATTCTTGACTAGGTGCCTGTTTTTATTTAACTCCTTAATCTGACACCTTGATGATTTTACAGAATTTACCTCTGTTCTTATCCTGTCTCTGCACTATTTCAGTTGTAATTTGTATCCTACTCTTTGCTGGATACTCAGATACCATTGTATTACAGATGCCTTTAACAGATGTCTCTGTCCAAATTTAGTGCTCAGCTCGTGCCAGTGTTCCCTCAGCTCTTAGTTTACATACTCCCTCAATACCTTATCTATTTTACATGCCAGCAGTCAGCTTCTGTTTTGATTAAGGAGGATCCCAAAAACCTCTGTATATGCTTTTCCTTCCCCAAAATACCCTCCAGTGCCTAATAAACTTAAATCCCTCTTCTCAATCATGCACTGAGACCCTGCAGTTCCTTCTGCTAAGCTGAACCTGATGTGGGACCGGAAGCATTTCGGAGAAAGCTATCACTGAGACCCTGGACCCAATGCTTCTACCTCATAGTCTACATTTAGCTTCCAAGATTTCTCTATATGCCATTGGCCAAGTAAAGTGAGCCCTACACCTGAGGGCATTTCCGTTTGTCTGTATGGAACATGATAATTTTTGAACACCACAGCCAATGAATTACAAAGTTTCAGGGAGTGTTCTAGTCAATTTCAAGGAAATCCTAAAAGCTTAGTTTAGAGTAAAATCAAGCTACAGACTGCTGGCTGCTGCAGATAGAGAAATCTCTCTGATACCCCTTGTTACTGCATACACCTATCAGAGCAGCAGCTTAATTTGCTGCACTGGGAGACTGTGTAGCCAGGGATCTAACAGACACAGAAGAGCCTTACAGGGTGGGGAGAAAGAAGCAGGGACCACTGAGGGGGGGGGGGAAGTGGGGACCTGGAGGAAGCAGGGAAAGAGTGGGAGTGGGGAGAAGGTGAGGCAATGGTGATGAGGGAAGCAGATACCTGAAGGATGGGGACTGGAGATCTGGAGGAGAAAGCAGGGACCATGAGGGAGGAAGATGAGCAAGGTGAGGAGGACAGCCTGTTTATAAAGAACTCTGGGTTGATCATCTCAAGCTCTGCAAATACTGATTCTGGAAAGAGAAGGGTCCACAGGTATATGGCTGGACAGGTTAACAAGTACCTGGAGGGTAAAGGACAAAGCAGCTTTGAGTTCAGGGCTGAGGAGTGTCTAACTCCTCCCCACATCATCTCCACATCCACCTGCCCACACCACCAAAATGCTACATCCAGAGGAATCTCTCTCGTGCCCCCTGTGTCTGTCTATACATCACAGGCAGCATACAGTATGAAGCTGCTGCTTTCTCTCATTGGGCGTACCAACTGGTCTACTGAAGAAGTGAAATGTACAACTCTCTGGTTGGTACCAACATGTGCCCCAAAAGCAGGGAATCTTTCTCCAGCCAACTAGAGGCGCCACACGTATGACCCCCGGACAAAATTCAGCCCTGAAGTAAGCATACACAATTCTATCAACCTCAGATTTGAATTTGTTTACAGGATGAATTTATCCATGTTTTCATTTATTCCCCAATGCTTAGGTACAGTTTGGAGTAACTGAAATGGTGCCAAAGAAAGCATAGGTGAGAGAGTACTTTATACACAACTCCGGTTCAGCTGGATTGCCTAGTAACATGGCTTACTCCACAATGCAAGTAATAACTCAAATAATGAAATCAGAATCTAGAGAACAGACTCCAGAAGGGAAGAGCAAACACCACTGGATGCTATCATTACAGTCTGTACGGGCACATCAACTCACTCAGAAATTGACAAGACAAGGTTTTTCCTATATTTCCAGTCGTTTTATTCCTAATGGTATAGACAGAAAACAATCCACAAACTCCTTTATCAACGATAAACATTAAGAATGCAACTTGCAATAGGTGAATTTTATATCCTGTTCTGAATTCATCCTGAAGTGTAAATGGTTCTCAAAGAACCACACAGGCTAATTAATAACAATTGATATATTTACTATTTAAGCTGCACCAAGTGGACTATTAGGCAACTGAGTGAGCCTAACCCTTGCTCACAGCCTTTAAAATGTTATTTACATCAGTGAGACTCGGTATACACAATATACATTCATCATGATGGACTCAGTGCAGATGATGTAGGTATTTTATAAAGTTCTTGACATCATAATGAAAAATCTATCTATATCTCCAGTATTAAAGGAAACCAAATGCCAAGTGTGCCATTGACTTGGTAAACAAAATCAATTTTATAGTTCAACTGTCATTTGCAGCTCCTTTAACTGCTCCAAGTCACATAAGAGAGTCTGCAGACATAGCATACGGGCATGTTGTAGCCATGGTTCACCGAGTCCTAGTAATACATCCTCTGCTTTTTTATGTGCGCTTTTTTAATAAAAAAACAAACATTAAATTTGTTGGTTGCTAGCATTGAGCATTTTAGAAACTGTAAAAGAGAGGAGACATTACAACTAATCAAATGAGAAACTATGACCAGTAAAAACCAGCATTTCCCTTCCCTTATCAAAAAGCCATCAAATGTCAAAGTGAGCTTATTGAAAGATGGATTCTCACTTTGCACCTAATCCTCGTGAGCCCCATCTGCAGAATGCTGCTCGATTGCATTTATGGAAGCTCCTGTGAAGTACTCAGTATTCCAAAGACATGGGCATTTTGTACCTGCAATCATTAGCTCTAGTCAGAAAGTACTGGATGAGAGACTGGAAATATTAATGTACACACTTTCTCAGACATTTTAACTCTTTATAGTATACCTTGGTCAAGTCAAAAGGCTACAAAAAGCAAAAGATATGAAACCACAGAGTTCACAAGGGAGAGAGGAATCCCTTTTCTAAAGAAATATATGGAGCTTCAGTATTAGAAAACATCAGCGATTCTAAAACAAAAAATTGATATTGATATTGTTTAATATTTGTAAGGTTTTCTCCATATGAAAGAGCCTTTTTATTCACTGTGATCTTGACTTCAAAACAGAGCTACATATTTTAGCAGTAGCAGAAAAGGTCAGGAGTTATAGGATGGGGCTCAGCACCGCCTACTAAGGTTGTGCAACGCTTCTGATTACAAGACTCTGTTTATCAAATGTTAACCATCCAGGCTGGAATTTTTCATGCTGGGTGTCTATCTCATGCTAAATCTTTCTGCAAAATTTCAGCCAAAACAGTTGAGCTGTTTCCAAGAATGAGGAAAGGAACTGAGGAGTCAGGGGCAACAGATGGGGAGCTGGGTATGGGGATAGAATTGGATGGTCAAAGACACGTGGACAAGAAGCTGGGGGGAGCAGGGGACTAAGGAGGAATATCAGGACAGAGGTAGTGGGAATGGGGGTAATTGGAGGTTAAGGTGGGGGAAACAGACATATCCAGTGAGAAGCTGGGATGGGAAAACTGAGACTAGCTGAAACTTGAACTGGATAGACAAGGAGACTAGGATGAGGAGCCAGGAGTGAGGAAGAGACAGACCTGGGACAGGGTCAGGTTGGAGGGAACCTGTGCCCACTAGAGCAAACTCCCATCCAGAGCCTGGAATGGAATTCAAGATTTCTGAGTCTCACCACTTCTTTGGTGACAGCAAATATCTGTGAAAGCGAATGGCAAAGTGTCCAGTTCATCTCTTTGCTGGTCCACATAGACAATGACATTCTATTATTGCTATCAGTTCTCCTTTAGCACAAGTGGCAGAGGTCTATTTGGTGGATCTGTTGATGAACCATGTGGGTGCGACAATGATACCACGACAGAATTTCAGTTTTTTACTTAGCTTTTTCAAAAACTTAGAAAATTATACACAGAAAACTACATTAAAGGAACATTATGGTTGTAAATTCAAGCACTCAAAAGTTAGTATTTGATCAAATAATATGGGATCATTCAATCAAAGAGTGTCTCATAATGCATATGCACAGCGGGGTCAAGTTAAGATTGCAAAGACAACCTTAATTCTAGCATTTCTTAACTTGAGAGTATTAGACTTTAACACCTTAATAATGTTCTTTTAACATAGTTATTTTGGTGGGTATATAAAGGTACCATAATGAGAAACCTCACTGCTCCACTCTGCTAAAAGTGTCCAAGTTTTAAAGTGACGTTTGGTACTGATAAGCAGTAATTTAGTGAAAGACATTTTGTGGCTGCAATCTTTCACTGGCCTTGTCTACACTTGCATAGAATTCCAATGGAGGTAGCAACACTGGCAGTGCTAGCAGAAGCTGGGGACACAGCGGTGGTAACCTATGATGCCTAATCTTGTAGTCCTGATGACACGGTGGTAACACTAAACCCTGTCTACATTAGCATTTGCACTGTTGCTAACACCAGTGGAGTTGCACCACTGCAAGAATTGTAGATTTTCTCCCTAAAATGCTAGAGTAAATATAGTCTTTCTGACCATGAAAGAATTAATCTGTCATATAAAATCATCATATGAGAAACCATGAATTAGGTCTTTTGGATAGGTATTTATTGACTTCTTACCTCATTTGGTGGAACAGCAGCAAAAGGCTTGATGATAGCAGCCAACGGAATCTGAGCTTGTTTGGCCATATCAGAAGAGGATGGGAAGCAGTAGGCAGTACATCGAATATAACGAGGGCTGGCATTGCCTAAAAGAACATATTATGAGCTAGGGTAGATCGTGATTTAAATCAACGCAATTTAAATCACGATTTAAATCAACGCAATTTAAATCACGATTTAAATCAACGCAATTTAAATCACGATTTAAATCAACGCAATTTAAATCACGATTTAAATCAACGCAATTTAAATCACGATTTAAATCAACGCAATTTAAATCACGATTTAAATCAACGCAATTTAAATCACGATTTAAATCAACGCAATTTAAATCACGATTTAAATCAACGCAATTTAAATCAACAAGCAGGAAACCTTGATTTAAATAATGAATTTTAATTGTGTTCTGAATTTGAACTTTTCAGTTATTTTCTCAAAGAAAAGTTGATTTTCATTGCTTGGTAACAATTAGAACATTTGATTTTCAGCTAAATGTAGCCTTTACATAATTCTGGAGCTTCTTTTTGCTGGCCAGGAGGATAAACTGTATCTATACACATTTTACTAGATGATGATGAACATTTTACTTGCTATTAGTGTTAAAATAGCCTTTTATTTTTTTATTAAATAAAGCTACACTAAATGTAATGAATACATATAAAAAGTTTATCAAAACATGTTTTGCATTTAAAAATTATTTAGTAAACAAAGGAAGTGTTATCCGTAGTTAGTGAATGGAACTGTTCCTGCTTACCACGTCCTGCAAGATTTTAGAACTAGTAGGTCTCCCCCGTCATACATAGGTTAGAAGAGGAAAACAAGCTTTCCTGCTTTTTTCCAACTGATTTCTTAACTTTGAATAAACTAATCATTGAACTGAACTAGTTGAATAAATTGAAATAAAAGAAAATATTCTCCCTGCACCTGGAAAAAGAGGCTACAGCTGGGTTAGCACTTCAACAAACTCTAGTTCCATGTGCTCAGCCAGTGACTTCCAGCAATGGTCTGACTTTCTTTAAAACTTGGCAAACATGTTGCTTGAATTATTTTTAACTTGAATTTAAACCATTTTAGCAGATTATAAGAAGTTTTGATCTTAACATAGGTTTCAATTTCAAATTTAATTTTAAATAGGTTAATTTTTTAAAAAAAAACCTGTATTTAAAAATTTTTAAAAATCCAATTTTTTTTATTTAAAAAATGTCATGGATTCTTATCCACACAATGGTTATAAGAGAGAAAAAAGAGAAGAATGCAAAGTGACAATTCAAATGTAAACACTGAACATAATATAAATACACTAACAAAAGCTTCCTCCTCTTCCCATGTGAGCGTCTGCACACTTTCCTCTCATGGGCTATCAGCCCACTACACCTCTTCCTCATAGGCTTTCTTCACTGTTTCAGAGAACTAAAGATATTTAAAGTTCATCGGGGCAGGAACCTTGTTTTCTTTCAGTACTTGTCAGTGTCTTCCACACATATGTTGCTCTATCATTAATAATTATTCCCGGCATGAATACGCTATTGATGCTCTAGTAGAAAACATTCAGTGTGGCAATCGTGGCTGGGATCTCAAAAGGAACCCTATGGAACTGGGCTCCCAAAAGCCAGTGAAAGTCAATGGGAGCTGGGCATCTCACTCTCAGTCTCCTTTTAAAAGTTCAGCCTGAAACTGTACTTAGTTATTTGGAAGAGACTTCTTTGTTTAAAAGTCTCTCCCTTCCCCTCCCTCCCTGTCCTCCAAAAAGCGGAAGAATATGTAGTTATACATTTTACCCAGCCAGACTTTATCCAAACACAGATAAATGAATGCTGAGCTAATGGCATCACACATTTAATTTACATGAGGGAGAGTCTTATATTGAGTTATAACATGCACAAATTCTGCCATCACAAAATGCGTGTGGAAGTTGAGATTGGCAATCACTCTACCTGGGGGACCGGCAGATTGCCAAGAAGGAAATGGCTGGAGCTACACAAACAAGAGGAAAAACTGAACCCAGCAACTGAACTTGTACTTGACCATATAGTTTGAGCCTCAGGAATAGAAATGGACAGTATACTACAAGTTAAACTTGGCAAGTGTCAGTTTTTTAATCTTATATTCCAGCATGGACTCACCAGTGAGTCTGCATGATTCCTTTAATCATTACTTTCCCTGCACAGGGGGAGGTGAAGCGGATTCCTTAATCAATTAGAAAAAATCCTCACAGCTATTCCCACTATTTTATACAATTAAACTACTCAAATATTTTATTTCAAATGAGAAGATTGACTAAAATGTTATTCATATTTCATAGTTGAGGCTTATTCTTGTAACTGAAATACACTTATTATAAATCCCAACAGTTCTGGGGAAGGATACAGGATATATTCCTTGACAATGTCCTGCAGCACACAGAAAGCCAGCCAGGTTACCCCTCAAATGCAGTGCTTTTAGGGTGTGCAACTCTTGGTATGAAGTTAAGTCATTCTGAACTATGACATGAGTTTAAGTGTGGATTGTAGGGCTCAGGGTTGCTATTATTCTCAGGTTTTTTTGATTATGTTATTAGGAAAAGGGGCTTTGCTCAGGTGACTCCTGTCAGGTTAAAGGTTCTGCTTGGAGCTCACAACTACATTTATCTTTCCACTCTAGATGCTATGTTGTTTTGTTATGAAGGAGCTGGCAGTACTAAGGGCCGGATTCTGAGATAAGCAGAACACTCCACAATTCTCACTGCCTATACTGGAGGAGCTGTCAGTCGCTCAGCCTCTGCTAGAGCAGACAGCCCTCAAATAGCACAGCAAGGCCACGATCCTGCAAACACTTCGGCATATGTATAATCTCAGTGAAGCCAAATGTAAACAAAGTCAATGGGAGTATTCAGGAATGTAAAACTAGGCATGTGCTTATGGGGTATGCAGGGTTGAGGTATAAAGATCCTCAGTCAATATTGGCACTCAATATTTCCATGTTACAAGCTTGCATTTTTCTCTCTCTCCCACTATTGTGTTATAACAATACTGCCATGGAAATACAGTAATGGTGACTGCACTGCTCTGAACTATTAACATTTAGTATTGTCATTTCTCTTCCATGCTACCTTAACTAGTAGGGTTAAAAAGAACAATTAGCAATGTTTTACAGACACAACAGAGACAATGGAAATGAAGGCACATTAAGGACACATCGAATGGGTTTTGCCTTTTATTAATGGCACAAGCGTCTAATTAATATATATCTTTTCAAAAGTGCTGAGCAACCATATATTCCATTGAAATTAATGAGAGCTTCAGGAGCTGTAGGCATTTTTGAAAGTCATGCCACCACCTTTGACTAGGTGCTTAATTATGGGTTTGGGAGCATAACTTTAAGCAACTAAATTTGAAAATTTCAGTTGATAATTGTTTTTTAACTTCGTTTTAACTAGTAAAAAACCCAAAGTGATTCCACAAATAGTTACCTTGATCTTGGATCACACAATCTGTGGTGACAAGAGGAGGAACTTGGCCTCTGATGTTTGTAGCATAGATTTGACCTCCTCTGGAAGCCTTATCATTTTCAATTACTTGAATCTGAAGAATCAGAAATAAAGAAAAAAACATGGAATAGGGTAGACTATGGATTTCCTCAATTTCATACAGAGTTTACAAGTAACGCCCACCCCAGGTAACCCTATCATCATTCATTATCTATAGACGTGCATTGTAGATAAGGAGTATATTGTAGCATGTATTATCCAAAGAGGATTAAAAACAATAATATACATATCTCTATGTCTATAACTGTTTTATGCACCTTCTTAGTTCCTATTTGCCTAGGGTTGAACTTTGTCACAGTAGACCTGGATAATGGGCAAACCAAGAATGTCAGACAGTCAATGCTCAATTCCCTCTTCTACAGGAAAACTCTCAGGAATGGACTAATGGGGAAGCAATCTCAGCAAAGTTCTCCACTAAAAGGAGAGACTTTTCTCCCTGAATAACAAACAGCAGAAGAGTCAAGCTGGCAGGTCTTCTACAGCCAGTAGCTGCCTCCAGGAGGCAAATTGTCATGCTGGGTGAAATTGTAAATCTGCCCCTGGGGTGGACACAGAAATGAATAGCCCCTTGAGGCCATAATTAGCATGGCAAGTTGCTTCTTTGGCCCCATCTAAAATACAAAACTGGGACCAATTTAACTAAAGGTGTTCTGTTGAACAGATTTAGCTAAACTGGAGAGTTGTGTGTGGACATTCTTGCATTTATTTAAGCCTAGTTTATAGCAGTTTAGCTTGCACCTGAAATTTAACTGCGGTTGGGAGACTCATGAAGTCTCTGTCAGACAGCAGAGATCGAGGCAAACACATCAGGATAGAGCCCACTGACTGTTATTCAAAAGATATTCCCAATACATTGGGAAAAATCATGGGGGCAAGTACCATTTTGAACCTTTCCCAGTGTAACTGACTCTGTCCCTTTAAATGGCTACATTTCTGCATTGCATTTTTAGCTTACTTGGCTTCCTCTCTACTCTTCAGCTTGTGTACCTATTGCTAGCTGCTTGCATAAAGGGAAAACAAATTATTTACTCCAAAAAAAGTCCATTGGCTGAAGAAAGTGAACCTTTTTCAGACTGAACCCTGTAGAAAACGCATGTAAACTGCACTCTCAAGAGTTAACTGACAAATATATCATTATTCTTGGAACTAGTTGTTGACAAAGTACAGATGCTGCATTTTATAGATGTTTTCAGAGCACAGATGAATCTTGTAGGAAATTCTAATCAACATTGGCTATACATAAAAAAGCATTTAGCTGGCAACACTATTGTAATTTTATAATATAAACATAACACACACACAGAGATATTTATCCCTCATTTTCAATTAGCTCTTTGCCCTTTACAGTCACTGACCCAGATCTTTTTTCTTTTAAACATGCAGTTCTGATCCTTACTGTGCTGCTAAAACAAACTAACAACTTTTTTTTTAACATTGCTGTCACTGTCAAGTTTGTTTATTCTCCTAGGGTAACTGAAACAAGACATCAGATTATTCCAGGGATTTTTTTAGATAGAATTCTAACACGTTATCCTGCTTTATAGGAAATGGTGAGATGACTTATCTATTAAAGGCAATGCCTACACTTACAAGTCATAAAAACACTTATAGTTTTTAAATAATTGTTTGTCACACCTAGTTACATCTGAAGTGAGCAACAGAGAGCCCTTTCCCTCAAGGTTCCTTCTCTCCAGTGTCAACTGTTACACATCATCTTCATCCATGTCTGAAGACCACCCAAACAGAGTCTAAACTGATCAAGGGAGTGGCCTTACCCTCCTGCCACAGCAGCTATACACTATTTCATGGAGTATTAACAATATATTTCTTTAATGTAAATTCTTCCTTACACATAATGGAAAACACACATGAGATTCCACAGACACATAGTTAATAGTGCAGCTGTCTGTCCACTGGTTGGTTTGGGGTCAGGTTTTCACAAGTGCCTAAAGCCCAAATCTTCAAAGGTATTTAGGCTCCTAACTTCCAGTGCAAGCTAGGCATCTAAATCCTTTGAGAATATGGGTAACAGGGACTTCTGAGCACAAGTTCCATTGATCTTCAAGCAGGACTTATGTTCCTAACTGACTTAGGTGCTTTTGAAATCACACCCTTTAACATTTTTGAGCTAATAGATATATGCATTTAAGTCCAAGACAAAATATTACAAATATTTCAATGGTACAAATGTGCAAAAGAGGGAACTAGCAGTTCAGTCTACTTCAAATTTCTCAAAGATGTTGAGATATAAACAACTAGAACAATGTAACAGTAATACAATGCAACTATATCCAATGCAAAAAAAGTATTCCTCCTTGAACTAAGTGCAAACTATTAATAAGATAGGCACAATGGCTGTTGTCAGAATGCTCATGGAATGCATTTGCAATCCTTGGAACACCAAACGCAATTCCACAGTGGAATTTATCATTCATGCCTCAATGGTTCTTACAGTAGTGCTACGACCTCAAAGTGTATACCAGTAACAGAAACAATTGTTTTACAGTATTTATTTATAATGGAGCCCAGAGATACTATTTGAGATTCAGAAAAAAAATTAAATGAACTCTAATTTAATATGCAATCAAAGGTGCCAAAAGCAGCAACTTGCTATCTACAAAATCTTATTTGTCAATAGGCTTAGTGGAAAAATAACCACTGTTCATTGTTATTCGCAAGGTGTTCCTGAATATCTTCTACTGCACACAGAACAGAAAGACTTGTTTATAAACATACTCTAGACAGCCTCACTACTACAAGTGCCTAATTTAACAAGAGTGGTTGGAGTACAGGACCATGAACCAGGAAACCTCAAGTTTTAATCTTGATTCCTATATTTCTCTGCTCTTCAGCCAGTCACTTTTCTGCCTCTTCTTTCACCAAACTTTCAGAGTTGTGGTCAGCATAGGTGCCTGAGCTGGAGCCCCACTCAGGCACAGGGCTGCACTCTGTCACCTAACAGCTTATCCTCAGCAAAGGCTCCTCAGCTTTGGAACTTGTTTTCCCACCCCTCACTTCCCCCTTCTCTGGTCCAATATTGTCCTCAGTTTGTTGGCTTCCCCAAGCAAAGGGAGTCTAGGACGATTCTGGCGGAAGAACATAAAAGATGAGAAATGTGTTCAGTTGCTGGCTTCTGAGTGACATTAATGATAGGGCAGAAGGGAGCTCCTGAAGTAGTTCATTTGCATAGCTGTATTATTAAGAAGTGTCAAAAAGCAAAGAACAGATGCTCCTTTTTTTATGGAAGGACAGTAAAACCTGTAAGTACATAATGTATACAATTGGGGCACTAATAGTCCAGTTAGCTGTGCAAGGTTAGACTCCACAGGGCTCTTGTCTGTAACAGTGGATAGTTAAAGAGGTCTCTGAACATAAAGCATTTCTAGCTGAGTGTGAAATCTTATTAGCAATTAGTGGCTGAGTAAATAATTTATTGTAATAGGGGAGATGACCAGCCAAGAGATTAAATACAGTTCAAAACTTTTTGTACATTTTCCTTAACATGTAAGGCCTCATTCTGATCTCACTCAAATGCATGTAAATAAAGAGTAACTCCACTGCCTTCAATAGTGTAAAAGAAAGGGGGGTGGGGGGAAGAGAATCAGGCACATAGTAGAAAAGTTTTCCCAAAGCCATTTTAATTCAATAATAGAATAGGCCTGTACATCCTACTGCTTCATTGTCCATCATTTACAGACCCCCACTGATGCTTTGGATGATTTATCCAATCTTCTGGGCATTTAGTTCAAATGATAGTATTTCAGATACAATTAAAGTTTTAGATCTTCCTGGAGTAACTGGAGATGGTGGTTTATTTGAAAGGTTTGTGAGCAGTAATTAATCATAGACTATCAGGGTTGGAAGGGACCTCAGGAGGTCATCTAGTCCAACCCCCTGCTCAAAGCAGAATTGTGTGTATGAATCCCTGGGAACAGATCAGGTGTTGCTGAAGGGAACTATACTGTAATATTACAGAGAAGTCACATTAAAAGAAAGCAATGAATTAGAGTAGAATGTCTACACTCATTTTCTAATAAGATTCATGGATATTTTCAAAAAATGGCACTAAAGCTACACACGGCTGCCGCTTAATCTAAAAATGGCAACATAATTAAAGAATTATGTTACATTATTAACATATTCTATGAGCCATGTGGCACAGCACATTTTAGAAGTCTAAAAAACCCAACAACATAAAAACACAAAGTTAGCTTTGATATTTCTTTGTAACATTCTAATATGAAAGCATTCATTATAAACTAAATACAATATTACTTACGGGGCTTGGGATGGAATCAGGATCAAGCTTCCTCTGCTGTGGACCAGCAAGCTGTCCTGGACCCCCAGGAAAGGCACCAGGATAAGAGAGCTGAGAGCCTGCCATTTGAGGGCCATAGTTGGCTGCAGAATTACAAAAGCCCATTCATCAAATTTGAAGTGTTTAAACTCTGTCATGAAGCTATTACATTGTTCCATCCAATATCTGAGCATTTTATCTTGCCATACAAATCTTACTAAAATAAAATATAGTGTACTTCCCACTTCCTGCAAAATGCGCTTTCTTTGTGGGAGAGGATGGGGAGATGGAAAGAGAAAAATCTCCCTTAAATGGTATTTATGAATATTTAAAAAAAAAAAACACCCCCCCCCCCCGCACTTTGCAGCTCAGTTTCTCCCCTCCACAAAAGAGAGAGAGAGAAAGTAGTTGTATAATATGATATACCTGAATTTTGCATCAGGCCTTAACCTGACTTCTAGTTTTGTAGATACAGTTTTACAAGTGCAATTAAAAGCACCTGCACTTTTATACCCAGGATCCATTGTTTGAAGGATAAGCCTAAAATTAGGCATGACATATACGGGTACCAAAGTCCCTTCTGCATGTGGCTGCTGTGGTGTAGTCAGCAGTGCCTCCCATGACTGATTAGGGCAGTGGTCCCCAACGTGGCGCCCACCGGGGCATTTATGTGCGCCTGCCTACTGACAAGGGAGCGCTTCCGCCGGACAACCCGCCACTGAGGAGCATGGCCGCTGGACAACCAGCTACTGAAATGCTGCCACGAAGCAGCAACGCCAAGAAGCATCGCCATCAAAATGCCGTTGCTTCTCAGCGGCATTTCAGCGGTGACACTTCTTGATGATGCCGGTTCTCGGCGGCATTTCAGCAGCTGGTCGTCCGGCGCCTGCCACACTCTTTTGGGAACATGAATATGCTATTGCAGCAGAAAGTTTGGGGACCACTGAATTAGGCCCTACATGTCGCCTTCCTCTGCAGCATGGGGCACAGGTCACTTTCTGGAGGATTCTCTGCAGCTTGAGGTTTTCAAACTGCAATTTGGGGACTTCGATAACTCAGACATAGGCTAGGGGTTTGTTATAGAAGTGGATGGGTGGGATTCTGTGGCCTGCATTGTGCAGGAGGTCAGACTAGATGATCATAATGGTCCCTTCTGACCTTAAAGTCTATGAGTCTTTGTCAAAAGTGAAACTGCACCTTTAGTTTCAGCTTTACTCATGAGATAGCAGCAGTTCTAATGCACAATATTTAATGCATGTTTTTTAATAAGAAACCAAACGTCCATCTTTACCTTGCTGTGGATGATGCCCAGGCACTGGGGGTTGTCCTGGAAGTTGCTGCAAGTTGGCATTTGGGGGTAGAGATCCAGGAATCCCATCCTGCATGGCCATTGGAGGCAGTGAGGGTGGAGTACAAACGCCATTCAGATTATTTGCTGGTGCCGGAGAAACCTGAGATCCAGGTGGCAAGGCCATTTGCTGCTGTGTTGGTGGTGGAGGACATGGACCTTGAAAAGATGTTGGAATCCCAGAAGGCATGTGAGAACTCTGAGAAGCACCAGGACCTGTGCAAGAACATTATTGTTATACATCCGATGATCTGAAAATGATAACATACTAACAATCATTTAATGTTATTAGTTGCTAATATATTTTCAGCCTATGTATGAATACTGTAATTTAAACTGACAGTGCCTCTAAAGCAGAGGTGGACAAAGTGGCCCACGGGACCATCCAGCTTGGCCCATGAGCTCCCGGCCGGGGAGGCTAGCCCTCGGCCACTCCCCCACAGCCTCAGCTTACCGTGCCGTCAGCGCTCTGGGCAGCGGGGCTGCGAGAGCCGCCAGGCGTAGTGTATTAAATTGCTCCCCATAGGAATGTGCTACTTACGGAGCACCAGGACTGGCAGCTGGAAGTAGAACACCGAAAGTAGGAGAAACAGAGCAGTGTAAAACTTATACCTTCAGTAGACTAAAGAGTATTTAAGGTCTACGCTTAAATGAGAAGGAATGGCAAAAAACTATTTTCTACACAATCATTTTCAAAGGCGAACTATTAACAGTAGCACAAATCAATGCTTTTTGACTAGTCTGAAACATCTCACAGAAGTATCATAAAAATGGTGGACCAAATCTGTGCATAGCAGGCAAAATGTCACTGTGCATTTGCACTCTCAATACACCAGGGGTGAATTTAATCTGTTAGACTAAGGAATATTTTAAAAGGCACCCATCTTTGTGATTAATTGCACAAACCGAGGGCAAGATCCTCAGTTAGAATAAATTGGTTTCATTTCATTGGAGTCAGCAACTAGTAAAGACAATGGAGTGATGCTGAACTTATGCTACCTAGGGATCTAATCCTGAATTTGGAAGGTTTTATCTGGTATTATACCACTATGTAGTTGTCCTCAATCTCAATTTTAACACATTCATCCTTCTAAACAATGTAGGTGCCAGTCAAAAAAACAAAATAAGACAGACAAACAGAGATGGGAGCCCAGTCCTGCTCTTATTCAAGTCAATGGTAAATTCCAAACTGATGTGAATGAGATCAGGCCCTAAGTTTGCATTCTGTAACTTTCAGTAGGTCTACAGAACCAACCAATTGAAGTCAATGGGAGGTTTGCATACACACTAAATTTAAACTCTACTATTAAAAAATTAAAAACACACAAAACTCAACAAATCTTTGCTGGAAATAGAACAAAGTACTATCAAAACAGAAAGCTCCCCCTGAAAGCTGGGAAACAGTACTGTGGTTGAAATTTATGAACAGTGGGCAAGACATAAGCAACAGAGTCAAAGAGCACAAAAACTAATGTGAGAGTTGATATTTCAACAAGAACCCAGTGGTAGCTCCAGTACAGCTGAAAACAGGTTTAGTAACATAATATAAAATAACTCTCATTATTATCAGCAAAAAGAACAGGAGTACTTGTGGCACCTTAGAGACTAACATTTATTTGAGCATAAAATAAAATGAATTAACAAAATTTATTTATTTATTTGTCTCTAAGGTGCCACAAGTACTCCTGTTCTTTTTGCAGATACAGACTAACACGACTGCTACTCTGAAACCTCTCATTATTATGTGATCCCTAATTGTATTAGCACAGTATTTCTTATATGATCCCAATATAATCCTCATTCCAGAGGAACTTTATCAACTTGAGTAGGTAAGAAAATACATGCACTTTCTTATTGTCATAGAGCCAAATTCTCCACTCCTAAATAGAGCAAAACTCCCAATGACCCAAGCTCTGTTTGATGAAAGGCCACAGAATTTGGCTCATGACCATAACATAGCATAATTAGAAATTTTATTTTGTAACTTCTTAGATCCCTACTTCATCTAGAAAATGATTTTACAACAGATATTTCCCAAACCCCAGAGTTCAGTCCCCAACATGGAAGGGGTGAGAGACACATTCTGGGCACTCACAAAGCTTGCTTGCAAATGAAAGTATTTCATTTGCATGCCATATTAGAAAACTGCACATCTATGTAGTTGTCTCCTTGCACAAACCCAAAATTTGCAGAACCAAATGTTTCACATTTGAAAAGAGAATAGGCACCAACATGTGAAAATGTGGACCTTAGCAACTAATTTGCTTTGATAGATTTTGTTCTACTTTTTGTTCAAGTTTTAGGGGTTTTGGTTGCTATTGTAGAAATCAAATTATCAAACTTTTAAAGATATGCCTAGAAGGGTATCACTCGTTCTCTTCCAGCGCAAGTAAAATGAATGCATATGGGAACTTGGCAGCCAGCACAGAAGTTGGCACAATGACTCACAGAGGTTCCCTATAAAATGGCGCTATTACTGTAAAAAGCACAAAGGGTTTAGCTCCTGATTACCTTTCTAATGTCATAAAATTCACGCCTATGTTATCTGCTTTCAGAAATAGGTCTTTTAAAAGCAGGATATAACTGAACTTCATCACTGGAAGCTAAGTCTGTATACTGCTATGCTAGTGAATTATTCAAACCCATTATTAATTACTTGTACATTAAACTAAAGTGCAGGTCTACCCTGAAAAGTAACCATAAAAAATGACAAAAGGAGTCCCATGATTATTGTGTCCCAGTAACTTCAGTTCAAGTTTTCTTGATTTACAAATTA
The DNA here is from genome assembly GCF_020497125.1 of Mauremys mutica. Lineage (NCBI taxonomy): Eukaryota > Metazoa > Chordata > Testudines > Geoemydidae > Mauremys > Mauremys mutica. The sequence continues at coordinate 43,315,656 of NC_059076.1, forward strand.
AAAAAAAAAAAAAAAGTTTTTTCTAATTGGCAGCACTATAAATTCACCCTGGGATCTGAAAGTCAAGCTGGGCTCTTTCACTCTCAAACACCATTATTGGTAAAAGATTCTACGGGCCAAATTCTGATTTCATTGTAACTATGCAATGTAATCGCCTTCAAATTATGCCATCTGTTACCTCTATGCAACACCGTTGTCTTCAGCATGGATGCACAGTTGTAAATGAGGGCACAATAAAGCCCTTAAGTAGAATTTTGTTCACAATTCTGATGATGTTATGCAAGCAAGAATAGAGTCCAGCTCACTCCTCTCATAGCTGTGTTCATTTTACAGTGTTAATTGGAGTAAAGACATAATACACTCTAAAGTGAGCAGATATGACTTTCAGTACACCCAGGGAGCACATTTGTTGAGTTACCATTTTTTTTTACAGTCACTTTCAAAGACGAACCAAATTTAAAAAGATAAGTTTCTAAAATTAGTCTCAATAACCATTAGTGGGAACAGCAATTAAATACCAAGACATGCTGATTTAACACGCAGTATTATGGAAATATCTAACACAAAGAATGCTTGATAAACAGTAAGGTGTAATTTTTAAAAGTTCATAGTGTTGCCTCAACTCTATTTCTACAGAAGTCAATGGGAATTTTACGATTACCTTTAATGACAGCACAGTTAAGCTACCACTCAGCACTTTTGAAATCTTCAGGCTAGATCATTAGTTTTCAAACTTTTTTCATTTGCAGACCCCCTAAAAATGTTCAACTGGAGGTGCAGTCCCCTTTGGAAATCTTAGACAGTCTGTGGACCCCCTGGAGTCTGCGGACCACAGGTTGAAAACTACTGCCCTATATGGTTCTTACAAGAACATTTAAAGGTAGACTTACTTGAAGGAGCAGGATGAGACTGACATTTAGGAACCTAAGTAACAATGCTCCACACGGTGGTCTCAAAGACCAATCTACAGTTTACTTTTGACTTATTTAATAATATTAAAAAAATCAAAAGAGATACATTGTTGGCTGTTTCATCATATTTTACTAATAGCTTTAGCTGACGAAAATGGATAAATGATAACACAACCATTACCATAGTTATTTATCTGCAGGGTGCTGAGCTGATTAGCCAGTTGTGTTGTGGATGAAGAGGATGCACTATTTGGATAGGATGGCTGTGACTGAGGGCAGTATGGGGGATAGGAAGGTGCTGCATTGTTGCGAGGTGCAGGGCCTTGAAACCTGAAAAGAGAAATTAATTTATGTTATATAAAAAAATCATCTCAGCCAATCACAACCCAGAAAGTCTAATATCTCCTCCCAAATGCCACTGAAACCACTGACTATAAGGGCCAAAATTACAGAAGAGTCTCCTCAGATTGTCCCCACACAAAGTATATTTTTATTACAACAGAAATGAAGAGTGCACACAGAGGAAACGGTGTGCCTATACAGAGAGCAAATATTCATTTGCACACATATTAGAAGCAATTAAACCTGAGGGGGTCTGTATGTAAGATTTTATTGGTGCAGTTTTAGAAGTTCTTTTTAAATTCTGAACCCAAATGTCAAATCATCTGCTCCCTTTTCCATCTGTGGGGGACAAGGGGACAGCCTTAGTTTTGGGTGGATGAGGAAGATTCCTACTGTATTAACAAGGGGAGAGTTTGTGTGTGTATCAGGCTGCGGGGGAGAGGAATAATGGGGACAGAGAGCTGAAGAATCTTTGTATGTGGAGGAAAGAGGAACAGCCTGTGTGTGCGAAGCAGTGGGTGCTGTTCTGGTCTTCTAAACTGTTCTGACCACACTTCACCTCTGAACATGAAGGGACCTCTCTTTCCTTTAAGTGAAATATAACTTTGTTTTCTCGCTATCTTGTTCTATTTTGTCCTGAACCAGTTCTTTCTAATGTGAGAATATGTGCAGTACATAGGGATAGGATAAGGATATAGTACATAGCACAAAGTGGATGAAGGACTGGAAGTCAGGCGGTGTAAGTTCTAGTCCTGTTATCACCACTGACCTGCAACATTAGGTCAGTCACCTCGCTAGCCCCTGTCCCTCATTCCCCTCCCATCCTTTGTCTATTTACACCACAAGCTATTCGGAGCAGGAACTGACTCTCACTAAAAGTGTCTGGGCATGGTACAATGGGGCTCTAATATGAGCTGGTGCCTTTAGATTCTACCACAATACTAGCAACAACAAACTTCCTAATTTAGATATCTAATTAAAACACACACAAATACATTTGTATTTAAAATAAACTATTGATTATAGATATATCTAGATATATCTATCTATATCTGGATGACAACTAAAATAGAAATATGAAGACAGCAGTAGTTTGACTCACTGATGTCTAAGACATTGCTGCTAGACAGCACCAAATTAATAAAAAACATGCAACCCAAAATAGTTACAGCTAAGAATTCAGAAACTTACCATACAGGGTTTTTGTGTTTGTTACTCCTTGGAAGCCATTTTATTCAAGCTATTTTCATTTTTTTCTAAGGCATCTACATACATATTTTTATTTATAACTATACAAACTATGAATTATGCTACTGAACCACTCTATGGTCAATTTTCTCCATCTTCATATCTCTTCCTCCACATTCTCCTTCTTATCCCTCCCGCCATCTTCATTTTATCCTTTCCCTATTTCATTTTACACTCTTCTTGTTCTACCCAATCCTGTAACCCTTTCTCCTCACTCTACTTTCCCCAAACATCTACCAAAGCTCACCAAACATCAACCTTCCTCTCCAAAGTAAATCATGGGACTTATAACAAGAGAAGGCAGCCACCAGCCTCCAAGAAGTTGACAAAGCCTCATTATATCTTTAGGGCATCCTGTTCAGTTTTGTCTGTGATGTTGGAAGCTGGCTTAAAGAAACTGCTAAGCAGGCAAACTGAATATTGATGCACAGACATGCACAAGCTTCTACTCTCTATTAGCTGGTAACTGATGTAATGCATTCATCTTTATATGACAAACCAAGAGGTTCTAGTCATAAGAAGAAAACTTGATACAGAAAGATACAGAAAATTAATGTAATTTCTATAACAGATGGTATTTCTAACACCTGTTTGTTGTCTTTGTCTCCTCCAAGTAGAGGAGACAAAAAGGTGTAATAATAATAACGCTTTTCTCAGTGCTGGTTCACTTTCTATTTTTACATTTCTAATCAGACATAGAAAAAAAGGTCAAAGGTGATTCTCTACTCAGGGAATATATCCTACATAAAGGTTGTATGAAACACATGGTCCAAATTATTCTTCAGTCTACATTAGATAGTTACTTGATCCAGGAATCCAAAGATCAGTGTTTTCCCCCAGTGAATCAGATTTACACTTCTAACCCCAAAAGCCATTCCAGAACACAACATTCATTTGAAACAGCTGGTCTGACTTGTTCCTCTGAAAAGCAGAATGCACTATTATACAATAATGAGCATGAGAAGTCTATTGGTGTCCAGCATGGATGTATTGCAAGAAAAAGGACAAAAGCCAATTGCCTTCAATCGCCTAAATATACCAATAGCCCAGCACCAGTAGCATATTAATGTGCACAGTGAATAAATTATTGCTTTTACAATAAAGCTTTTAATTGTAATTTTTTTAATACAAAAAATTTTAAACTACAATCTTGGGTTGTTTATGCAACATATGCTTCCACCTTAAAAATAGTTCCAAACAGAAGTTGGGAAAAGAAGAATAGGTCATAATTTACTTGTAAATTTACTAGGGCTGTCAAGTGATTAAAAAAATTAATCAAAAGTAAAAAAATTAATTGTGATTAATTGCGCTGTTAAATACAATAAAATAATACAATACAAATAATACAATAATACACCACCATTTATTTAAATATTTTTGGATGTTTTCTACATTTTCAAATATGTTGATTTCAATTACAACACAGAATACATTGCTCATAAAGTACATTGCTCACTTTATATTTATTTTTTATTACAAATACTTGCACTGTAAAAAACAAAAGAAATAGTATTTTTCAATTCACCTAATGCAAATACTGAAGTGCAATCTCTTTATCGTGAAAGTTGAACTTACAAATGTAGAATTATGTACAAAAAATAACTGCATTCAAAAATAAAACAATGTGAAACTTTAGAGCCTACAAGTCCACTCAGTCCTACTTAGATAATGCTGCCTGCTTCTTGTTTACAATGTCACCTGAAAGTGAGAACAGGCGTTCACATGGCACTGTTGTAGCTGGTGTCGAAAGATATTTATGTGCTAGATGTGCTTAAGATTCATGGGTCCCTTCATGCTTCAACCACCATTCCAGAGGACATTCGTCCATGATGATGATGGGCTCTGCTCGATAATAATCCAAAGCAGTGCGGACTGATGCATGTTCATTTCATCATCTGAATCAGATGCCACCATCAGAAGGTTGATTTTCTTTTTTGGTGGTTCGGGTTCTGTAGTTTCTGCATCAGAAACTTTAAGACTTCTGAAAGCATGCTCCACACCTTGTCCCTCTCAGATTTTGGACAACACTTCAGATTCTTAAACCTTAGGTCAAGTGCTGAAGCTATTTTTAGAAATCTCACATTGGTACCTTCTTTGAGTTTTGTCAAATCTGCTGTGAAAGTGTTCTTAAAGCAAACGTGCTGGGTCATCATCCAAGACTGCTATAACATGAAACATATCGCAGAATGCAGGTAAAACAGAACAGGAAACATAATATTCTCCTCCCAAGGAGTTCAGTCACAAATTTAATTAACGCTTTTTTTTTAAACAAGCATCAGCAACATGGAAGCATGTCCTCTGGAATGGTGGCCGAAGCATGAAAGGGTATACAAATGTTTAGCAGATCTGGCACATAAATACCATGCACCACTGGCTACAAAAGTGTCATGTGAACACCTGTTCTCACTTTCAGGTGACATTGTAAATAAGAAGTGGGCAGCATTATCTCCCGTAAATGTAAACAAGCTTGTTTGTCTTAGCAATTGGCTGAACAAGAAGTAGGACTGAGTGGACTTGTAGGCACTAAAGTTTTACATTATTTTGTTTTTGAGTGCAGTTATGTAAAAAAAACCCCTACATTTGTAAGTTACACTTCCACGATAAAGAGCTCGCACTACAGTACCTATATGAGGTAAACTGAAAATACTCTCTTTTGTTTATCATTTTTACAGTGCAAATATTTGTAATAAAAAATAATATAAAGTGAGCACTATTCACTTTGTATTCTGTGTTGTAATAGAAATCAATATATTTGAAAATATAGAAAAACATCCAAAAATATTTAATACATTTCAATTGGTATTCTATTTAACAGTGGGATTAATCACAATACAATTTTTGAGTTAATTGCAGGGTGAATAAAACTGATTTTTTTTATTTTTAAAAAAATCATTTTTTTAATTTAAATCGGATTTTTTTGATAAAATGCTTTTTGAGAAAAAAATTAAAACTATCTTTAGATAGGCTAAAATACATTATAGCTCAAAGATATCACATCATGGAATAGAGATTATAAATTCTAATTCTATAATATGAGACAATATAGTCATGTAATGTTTAAGAAAAGTTTTGTAAATGAGTTCCAATAGATCATGGACTAGGGACCCAATCTTATGGAGCTCCAGGGGTATTTGTACAGATTATTTAGGTTAATCTTTCTATCTACCCAACGGAATCAGTGCTCAGTCAGAGATGCTTAGTTTTGCAATTTTCAAACTGTGGATTTGTGTCTCCAGAGAGAAAATGCTTGTTAACAGAAAAAATGTTTTTAAATAAACAAACAATATATAGAGGTGAGAAATAACAGACCTCAACCCTATTGACCCTCTGCACATTTGTGTACACAGAGAGTCAACCCCTTACCTCTCTCTAAAAGTGCAAAGTTTCAAAAAGTTCAATGAATAGAAGATTGTTGGGGGTGGAATAGATCTGGACAAGGAGATGAAGTCTGAAGATAAATGTGAGAAGGGAGGAACAGGCAGTAGAAACAAAAGTGAAACTGTTTGAGCAGAATATTCCAGAAGTCTTGAGGTCTTTCTGAGTGTAGCCTTCATGAATTTGAGATCTACCATACCATTCTCTCACTAGAAGGGAAAACCTGTAATGGCAGCAGGCCATAAAAGAGACCCGGTTTGGGAATATTTTAATGAAGTTCCTCTACCTGTAAGGTAAGACAGGGATATGTGCAAAATGCAAACAGTGTAACAAAGAAATGCAAGACCTGTTTGTCCGAATGAAACAACATAATGAGAAGTGTTCCTTCTCAGGAGGAAGCTGCATTGAAGATGATGAAAGGAACATGTCTGAACATGCAGGATCTTCAAGTTGGTAAACTTTTTTATTTCATACTTCTTTCTTAAAGACTGCCTGTCTTCCTTCTGGACTATTCTTGAATTCTCATGTTTGAGAAAAGAATATAGTTGTTACTCTATGGTACTATCACTTTAGATGCAGTTGTGATAAAAAATAAATAGCTGAAATAGGCAGATCTTCCTTTTACAATTTCACTTTTAAAGTAGTACTGAGTGTCAGTGAATGCAATGAGTAATACTAAATGAGCAGTATGGTAATAATACTGAATTGACTTATTTTGTTTAGGAGAATCTATCCTCAACGTACAAGATTCTGAAGACCATCCACCTTCAAGATCACCATCATTTTCTATAGTTTCAGAGTTATCTGCCAATGATAGTGTTTCAGTCATATCATGTATGTCACATAGCCACAGTAAACAGCCACCTGTAGCAAAAAGAAAAAAAAATCTCCATCATCCAAAAACAACCATAGCTAAGTTTGTGATGAGAACCAGCAGATTACAAAAAGATATAATTGATAAAAAAATTGCCTAGTTTGTTTATGCAGCAAACTCTCCTTTCTGCATGACTGAGAACCCACACTTCATTAACATGGTTCAGTCATTAAGACCAGGATACAGTCCACCCAACAGAGCAGATGTTGCAGGCAAACTGCTGGATAAAGTGAATGAAAGAGAAATTGAGCAGGGTGCAAAAGGTCTAGAGGGTGAAATTGTTAATCTGAGTCTTGATGGGTGGAGCAATGATCCTGTTGTATGTGCTTGTATGACAACAGAAGAAGGGAATGTCTTCCTTACAGAAACAATTGATACATTAGGAAATACACACAAAGCAGAATAATTACAAGAAATAGAAGTAAAAGCTATAACAAACTGTGAAAAAAATTCAAATGTCTCCTACACAGCTTGGTCACAGACAATGCTGCAAATGTATCCAAGATGAGAAGAAATTTAGAAGAAAGCCCCAAGCTAATAACATATGATTGCAGTGCTCATTTGATGCACCTCCTAGCCAAAGACTTTAGTGTTCCAGAAATAAAGGCTAATGTTGAAATGGCAAAATACTTCGTAACAACCACTTTGCAGCAGCTGCTCTGAAAAAGTGGGAGGAACCAAGCTAACTCTCCCACAAGACGTGTGATGGAACTCAGTAGTGGACTGTTTTGAGCACTATATCAAGAACTGGCCTAATCTGATGACAGTTTGTGAACAAAATTATGAAAAAATAGATGGCACTGTCACAGCCAAAGTTCTGAACATTGGGCTTATGAGAAATGTTGAACACATGCTGAGTACCCTGAAGCCTATTTCTGTAGCCTTGAACAAAAAGCAGGGAAATAGCTGTTTTATTGCTGAATCTGTTGAATTTAGAAGGAACTGAGTGAGATCTTAAAAAGAGAAATATGCAATGGCAGAGTTAAATTACAAGCAATAAAAAAACCAATGGGACAAACACTATCTCCAGCTCATTTGCTTGCAAATATTGTCAATACTCGGTACCGGGTCAAACCTTAACTGCTGAAGAAGAGGAGTTGGTTATGACATAGACATTCAGCAATCATCCCTCCGTAATGCCAACTATAATACACTTCAGAGATAAGGGTGAACCATTCAAGAAATATGTGTTTGCTGATGATGTTTTAAAGAAAGTCACACCAGTGAACTGGTGGAGGTCACTTAGCACTTGGATTCAGAGTGATAATCTCACTTTTAACACCAGTAGGTTCTTCTGCCGGTGCAGAAAGAATATTTTCTTCCTTTGGACTATTGAGAAATCGTTTGGGACCTGAAAAAGCAGGAAAGCTTGTTTTTCTTTTCCAGATTATGAACAAACAGGAAAATGAAGGTGAAGATGATTGAGTTAGCTGCAAAAGCCAATATTTTAAGTTTCTCGTGTTGACCTGGCTGACATGGTCAATTTAATTATTTTTTTAAAAATATTTCATTTAATTATTGTAGTTAAAAACAATTTTAACAAAAACAAACCTGATTTAAAAAAACTTGAATGTTTAACTAAATTCAAAAATTCATATGCTTGTTTTGTTAAAATATTATGTTTGCTGTTGAAGAAGACAATCCAGAATACATAACGTTGTTGTTTTAGTTAAATAAAACAATTTAAATGTTTGTCTGGTGATGTTCTCCTCCTAATACAGCTTGGCAAGAAAATCCTCCAAATATTAATGATTAACCTGTTGAACTGGAGATAGTTCACCTCCCAATGACTTCATAAATATCTGCTTCAATTACCTTTGTTAAATGAAATAACCAAACATTCATTTTCTGATATAACTGTAAAACTTATTTTGAAGTTTTCAAAATAAAATCACTGAAAAATGTATAGTGTGTACCTTCTCAAAATGAAACCTACATATATCTCTGAGTTGTGAAGAATACGTATTAAGGTTATTATAACCAATAAGAATGCACTTTTATGTAGAAATCCATGATTAAATCGAGTCTTCCTGACTAGTGATTTAAATCAAATCCTCCCATGACTTAACTGTGATTAATCAACAGCCCTAAAATTTACCTACTCCTTGGACCCTTTCTCCTTTTTCCTATCCCCAGAAGACTGGCTGACCATTTCAAAGCAACTTGTGACCCAAAATTTAGTTTCAACCCACTTAAAAGCTAAACCTGGGAACTGAACAGTCCCCAAGTTAGATGGGTCAGAAATGGCTGAATACCTATGGATCGGCTATGAAAAAAATATATAAAGAAAAAGTTAGATCTGATCCATGCTATTTCTTGAAAATCACCTGTGTGGCTGATGTCCAGTTGAATAGGGGCCATTCTGGAGGTTAGTCTGGCTATACTGATGGGTGCCAGGAGGTGGAGATCCAACAGGAGCAGAGGACCCAAAAGGCACAGTAGATTTCAACATACCTAAAATAAGTCACATTTAAATACGTTTATAACAGATATAAAAATGCATGAAATCCATTAAATGGGGACTCACTGGAACACAACAATCAAGAGATGTAAGAATTATGGTTTCAATACCAATAGCCAAAACTGGATGAATTCAGAGCCAGGCACAGAAGTTAAAGAAATCCATCAACAATACTCACCATTTATTACTTCCTTCTCACCTTCCTCTCTTTTTCAACATTTCCCATTCCTTTATTGCTTTCAAGGATGCTAGTTTATGTACACTAACAAGCACAGATTATAAACAGCGACACAGGCCTCAGCTAGGCTATGGCGATGACTTTACATTTTAAACTTTATAAAGGGGTAAATCCAGAAATTTGACAGGAACAATAATATAAATAAAATAATAATATTATATAAATAATGTAAGGTAACATCAAATACTTGCTTAGGAAAATAAACTAAGTTACCATCACAATAAAAAGTTTTTTCAACAACACGTTGCGTCACCCCAAGGGGGAAATCAACAACTCGCCACCCTGGCTTCAAACTCCAGCTTCGGAGGATCACCCCCACTTCCCAAACTGTACCCCCATCAGAGTCCCAATGGTCAACCTCACCAGGCATACGATCTATGTCCCTTACAGCCAGGCTCCTTGCATGCTGCCCTTCAAGGTTCAGCTTCCTCTAATACAGCTTGCTCAGCAAATCCCCTTTTTTACATTAGTGACGCCTCTTTTCACCTCCTTCTTCTAAATACCTCCTCTCCAGCAGATCCCAAGCCCCCTCACTCATGCTGCCCTCTCACTGGCCGTCTCTCCTCAGGACAGCACTCTATGGCTACGTCTTCACTACCCGCCGTATCGGCGGGTAGCGATCGATTTTTCAGGGATCGATATATCGCGTCTCATCTAGACGCGATATATCGATCCCCGAACGCGCTCCTATCGATTCCGGAACTCCACCACCGCGAACGGCGGTGGCGGAGTCGACATGGAGAGCCCCGGACATCGATCCCGCGCCATGAGGACGGGTAAGTGATCGATATAAGATACTTCGACTTCAGCTACGTTATTCACGTAGCTGAAGTTGCGTATCTTATATCGATTTTCCCCCTTAGTGTAGACCAGCCCTATGTTGCTGAATCTCACATTACCCCTCTTGGTTGGCAGCAGGTGCTTGTCCCAAAGTTAGTACAATGGAAAAATGTGGAAAAGAGGAGAAACAGAAGGAAAGCGATTGTGTAGGAAAGAAAAGAAAAAAAACAGAGTAGGAAGAAAGAGCTTGACAACACAGGCTTATCCTAAGAATGCCAGCTCACCTATATCCAGTATCCCTTCAGTAGGAGTGTTTCTTAAACACTGAGAAATCCACACTGCTGACCAAGTGTACAGAGATTACAAGTTATAAAGAAAAATAATGTAACAGAATTAATGTTCCAATCAGTGTTTCTTGGATTATTTTTCTTTTAGGTTAACTTTCCTTAAAGTTAAAGTTTGGATGGCTACCAACTTTGGTACTCTCCTTTCTGAATATTCCAAATAAAAAACCTTCTCATTTCTAGAGGTTCTTCTATTTCATTTGGCCAAACTCAGTCTTGGTATAAAGGTTGCATTGCATTTGATAAAGAGTTCTGGCTCCTCACTCTAGTCTGAATTTGTTCCTGTCACTCATTTCATGAGAACAAGAAAAGTAGACAGGCTATTCAAGAAACTACATATACAATCTTGTGCAATATGAAGAAATCAGCCTTCTACTTAGCTGTTGATCCTGCTTAATATCTGAAAAATGTAAATCCTAATCTAAGTTTTCATCTTCTTATATTCCTCTCTTATCTACCTTCTATAAATGACTTGAAGAACAGCTCAAACACCTTTTCTATTTTAATATGTGCTCTCCCTGCCCTCTGATGTTCTGATCTGTACTGGGCCCAGTCCTATTTAACATATTCATAAACGATCTGGAAAAAGGAGTAAACAGGGTGGCAAAATTTGCAGATGATACACAACTATTCAAGATAGTTAAGTCCCAAGCAAACTGCAAAGAGCTACAAAAAGGATCTCATAAAACTGGGCGACTGGGCAACAAAATGGCAGATGAAATTTAATGTTCATAAATGCAAAGTAATGCACATTGGAAAATATAATCCTAACTATGCATATACAATGACTGGATCAAAATTAGCTGTTACCACTCAAGAAAGATCTTGGAGTCATTGTGGATAGTTCTCAGAAAACATCCACTCAAAGTGCAGCAGCAGTCAAAAAAGCAAATAGAATGTTGGGAATCATCAAGAAAGGAATAGATAAGACAGAAAATATCATATTGCCTCTGTATAAATCCATGGTACACCCACAACTTGAATACTGCGTGCAGATGTGGTCGCCCCATCTCAAAAAAGATATATTGGAATTGGAAAAGCTTCAGAAAAGGGCAACAAAAATGATTAGGGGTATAGAACGGCTTCCGTATGAGGAGAGAGGAATAAGACCGGGACTTTTCAGCTTGGAAAAGAGGTGACTAAGGAGGGATATGATAGAGATCTATAAAATCATGAGTGGTATAGAGAAAGTAGATAAGGAAGTGTTATTTACTCCTTTTCATAATACAAGAACAAGGGGCCACCAAATGAAATTAACAGGTAGCAGCATAGGCGCCAACTTTCCCTGGCGCCAGTGGGTGCTCACACCCCCTGCCCCATGCCCCGCCCTGACTCCACCCTTTCCCTGCACCGCCCCCATTCCAACACCTTCCCCAAAGTCTCTGCCCTGGCCCCGCCCCCTTCCTGTCCCTATTGGACCCCTTCTCCAAATCCCCACCCTGGCCCCGCCTCTTCCCTGAGCGCGCCATGTATCCCCTCCTCCCCCCTCCCTCCCAGCCGCATGAAACAACTGTTTCGCAGCGCAAGCACTAGGAGCTAGGGGGAAAAAGCAGCAACATGGCATGCTCAGGGGAGGAGGCGAAGCGTAGGCGGAGGTGAGCTGGGCAAGAGAGCAGTGAGCTGCCGGTGGGTGCTGAGCACAATTTTTCCCTTGATGAACCTTTGGTCTGACCCAGTATGACCATTCTTATGTTGGCCAAAACTTGTATGTCATTTCCCTTTGCCGACTCAGTAACCTGCCCATCAATGTTAAGTTTTCCTCCCCCCCTTTTTAAGCCTTACTCTTTGGTTAAAGGCTACTGCCTTGATTTTTCTCTCCAGTATATACTCCTTTAACTTCATTGAAATTACACCTGATTTACACAGGTCAGTGAGTTGAGAATCAGGTCTTATATATAGGTTGCCATTATAAATCTTTGGTCATTTTCTTGCATCAATCCTATGTAAATTCAATCACATACTCTACTTTCTAAAAAAATCTGGAGCCCCAGTTTGGCAATCTTTTTTGGAGTTTTGTATCCCGACATATGTGTACGTACAAATATTGACTGCAGCTGTATGTTTGTCCTGCTTTGCTTATTTTATGTCTGTCAATTACCATGTATTAATCAGTAGACACATCATACTGAGATATTATGAGCAACTTTCCACCCAGCCTATAAAAACTAGCCAGGTTATTTTCCCTATTAGAAGCCAATTGGCTCATATATGATCAGATGGCTGGCCTACGTTTTCCTCTTTTTAACCAACCCCACCACAGAAAAAACAATCTCAATGAGTACAATACTGAATAAAGTACCAACTGGATGTTCACAGTCTAGATCCCGGTTGGGATCTCATTAATTTTTTTAATCAATTATTGGTCCTACAGCAGAAGACTGCTCATTTCTGAAGTGGCCACCTCCCATCAAAGAGGTTAGCTTAGAACATACCTCTCTGTTTTCAGAAAAGATTTTTAACTCTTTCCTTCTCTCTGCATATATTAGGCATTTATCACTGTGGTACCCAAACACAAGTACTACTTACTGTTCCCTGCAAAGCAAAATTCACATGCCAGGTGAGTATACATGAAAGACCTCTTTGTTGATCTGCATATTGTCTTATCATTTGCACCAGATCAGGACGGAGCATTTTGGACTGGTGTAAATGATTACATGAGATGCAAGACAATTAAGAATCAGGCCCTGAGCATACGGTACACTAGTATTGCCTTACCTGACTGAGGTGCCGAGTATGATAGGGTTGAGTCGCCATAATGCCCATAAAGAGGTGAAGAAGTAGGTGGTCCAAAGCCTGTAGAAAACCCCCCAATACCCGGTTGGGATTGGGAATATGGAGGTGTTGCAACATAACCTTGTTGGCTCATTCCGTTACTATTCTCATTCCAAATGGGAGTCTCCCTTAAGAGTCTGTAAAGGAAAGATTTCCATCAACTCTTACTCCATAGCATCCTACGAGACTCACATTTTTGTTACTAAAAGGGATGCAATGAAAACCTTAAGGCCACACAAACTGGGAGTCAAGAAGAGCACAATTTTGTTCCCATCTCTTCCACGGCCTTACTGTGTGAACGTGAACAAATCACTTAATTTATCTGGACATAGTCACTCCACCCCAGGGGAAAAGATTACAAAGTTGGGGTTTGAGTTTTTGGGGGGTGATCTGTGGAAGAAAACTCCTTACACTCTTCTATTAGGAGGGGGAGAGAATGGGCTGCATTTGCCCTCAAAGAATAGACTGTGGGTCCGCTCCCCAAACACCACAGATCCCACAGGATACAGAGGAAGTTCAGGAAAAGCAGAATCAGGATGGGGCAGGACCACTCCAGCAACTACTCGTCCTACCCCAATACACCCCTTGCATAAGGATGTCTTGCAGAAGAGGAGAGAGGCATAGAGCTGGCTGTGCAGTGAGCCTCCTGAACCAGGCATATTCCCAGTAGTGAGGGAGGATTCAAGGTCCTTTCATGCTGGTTTAGCTGGAGCAAAGGGCCTACAGTGCACAGATGAATTCATCTCTGTAACTGCAAACCCAGAATGTCTCACCCATCTGCATTAGCACTACAGCTCAGGCGTTGGCCCCCTTTCAGATTTAAGCAGAACAAAAAGTTATTCGCTTTCTTTGTCCTAGCCATTGTTATTACTCCAAGAGAAGCCGGCAAGTAGGTCGAACACCAGTTACTTCAGTTATCGATGCCTCCCTAACCCCAGTGCTCAGCCTGACTCCCTGCTACCCAGCTGTGCTCCTTACCGACCGCCCCACCTCTGGTCACGGGGAGGCAGGCTGGACAATGGGGCATGGGAGGCTCAGTAAACAGAACAGGGTACAGGAGACCTGCTTCCTAACCAATCCCGGGTTCATATTCACAGCTGGGCAGGCTTCCTCCAGTTAGCCTTTACAGATCCCAGCCAGCCAACCAGCTAGCTACCTAACCCCTGCTTTCCTTTATCTTCTGCTTTTCACTCTGACAGACCCAATCTTCTTTGCCATTGATCGCCCAGACAAACTTGCTCAACATCATCAGAACATGGATCCTCCTAGCAAATGCATAAGTGTTTCAACAGACAAGAAGTTGCTACCCCCTTCCCAGGGGGTACCCCACAGGGCAACTTCAGCTGCCACTCTCCCCTTCTTCCGCCCCTTCGGTTTTATTAGCATTTGATTTAAAGAGAAACGAAAACCAACACCCACATGTGACTTTAGACCTCTGATGCCAGGAATTTCCTTTTATTGTGTTTGAAAACTGGATCTCACCTGTAATAACACTGTGGGCATTTGTTTGTTACAGGAAGGTTTTGTTTACAAGTGTACTTACCAGTGCTTTTCCCTGGGTAGGGCTAAACATTAAGATTAATATTATAAATTCTGAAGCATAGTGCATTGAGCTAGACTACCACATTTCATAACACTACTTTGCATTTACATAGCACCTTTCATTAGGGGATGTGAAAATGTTTTACTGATATTAAAATTGTTTACTTACTCAGCCCTGTTAGGTAATTATCATTATCCCCTTTTTACAGAGTGAAGAAACCAAACCAGAGAGGGTAAGCTCAAAATTTGAAAAAATAAAATCCACTGATTTTTGGTAACCAACATGAGACTCATTGTTCAGAGATACTGAGCATCCAAAACCCCAAATGAAGTCAAGAAGAGCTGAGAGTACGCAGCACCCAAGGGGCCTTAAGTTGTGCACACACACACAAAATAGGACACCCCAAATTAATGGGCACTCCTGGAAAATGTTGCCTAAGCGTCCTTCCCAGGTTAGACAGGAAATTAGCGGCTAAGCCAGGAACAAGTCCCAGATCTCCTTACACCCAGTCCCGTGATGAAAGCTCATCATTCTCCTATGCAATTGTTTAAGATATTTTTGTTGAATGTTCAGCAGTTCCAAACAGATAAGATGACAGGGCTGTCATTTGTTCCTTAGCTATTAAGGTAAAGCTTGAAAAGAGAGAAAGCCTAGAGGGTGCTTTGTTGCCAGTAGTACTTTTTTTTTCCCCCAGCAGAGAGAGACGTGGCAACATGAGCTTTGGTCACTCTAGAATAGATTTACCTAACAGTCAGCACTAATGCACAGTATGTAGGAAGAGAGAAATGTTCTCTCTAAGAAGGTTTCAGCAGCCAACACCTTTCTTAGCCCTGACAGAATCTAAGGGAAACGACTTCCTCCACTACTTAGTCACCAAAAAAACAACAACCACCAAAAACTAAAAAAAAAAACCTTGCCACGTCAAACTTCCCACACATTAAAAAAACCAAAGAGAGCCTGTGTAAGGAGGAGAGGGACTCTCAAACATAAACATACCGACTTACCGATTTGACTCATTTCATACTGTATTTCATAAGTATCATAAAAAAACCCTCATACACATATACATATATACAGAACACACAGTGAAACCTGCTCCAAAACACTACCCAAGATACCAGCATAAAATGATCCACTAGTTAAGGCTGGACTTTAATTAGAGATGTACAAAACTGTACAGGAAACTACACAGGAAATTTTAAGATCGCCTCAAACCAGGGGTCTTCTCTTGCATGTGGTGTCCCTTTCACAAGTTTCTCTACTGATATGCCTACATATAAATATAAATAGAAAAGTTTTATCTTCTCTGTTCTCTTATTATGTCTTTCCCCAAACCCTCCCTAACACTTCACTAAGGCTATGGCTACATTAGCGCTTCAAACGCTTTGAAGCACTAAGTGTAGTCAAAGCCCCAGCGCTGGGAGAAAGCTCTCCCAGCGCTGTCCGTACTCCAGCTCCCTGTGGGGAATAACGGACAGCGCTGGGAGCCACGCTCCCAGCGCTGGGGCTTTGACTACACTGGCGCTTTGTAGCGCCGCAATTTGCAGCGCTGCAGAGGGTGTTTTTTCACACCCTGCTGCAGCGCTGCAAATTTGCAAGTGTGGTTGCAATCCTGCAGCTGTGTCCATTCAGGATAATTGCTGTGCCCATGCAGAGTTGTGGCTCTGGAAAAGCACATAGGCCCATCCACACAGGTGCCGCTATAAGATCAGGGATTTATAACTATAATATAAAAACACTCTCACCCCAATGCAAGAGAGGTGGTTGTTATTTTTATTTTTTAAGTGCTAGTGTGTTAGGTGTTGTACAATACATAGAGGAAGGCAGGGTCCCTGCCCCTAGCACCTTACAAACTTGGACAATTAGTACAATTTTGGTATACTATACACTAGAAAGACAGACAACAGTCCAAGCTGAAAGCAGTGAAGACTGTGTGTATATTTTACTGTACTGTGCATCTTCTCCTTAATAATGCTGCGTATGGAAGACATTCCTCCACTGGTACCCCACCTGGGTTACTCATGTAAGATATACATTTTCACCTGGGCTCCCCCCTAGTTCTGTGCATGTAGGGTGCATGCTCCCCTGATCGTACTGTTACCTAGTATATGGGATACACCCCATCCCATTGCTCTCCAGTGCTGGATGCATTCCCCTCACCCTGGGATGTGTGTATAATACACTCCACTCTGCTGCTCCCCAATACTGTGCATACAGGATGCAAGTCCCTCACAATACTCCAACTCTGTGTTTTGAGCAAACCCCAATGCTGTATATATATGATGCACTCTTCTCTCAGGTCTCCAGTTCTGTATATGCACCCCCATGTACTCCCAATGCTGTGTATATAGATAGTATCCACTCCTTCCCCAAGTTTCCAGTGCTGCTCATATAAGACGCACTCCATGCTGTACTCCAAGTTATGTGTATATAGGCTGCACCACCAAGTCCCGACTGGTGTGTATTCAGGGTGCACCCTCATGCCGCACCCCCCAAGCTGTACACATAGGATGTACACCATCCTGCAAGCCCCCCCCGGAATGCTGTGTATATAGCACGCAGCCCCTGCTGCACCCTAACAGGCAGTCTATAGGATGCACCCCCTTGCTGTGTGCATATAACACACCCTGCTCCCCACGACGGCCCCAGGTTTCCATTACCTGTGCACCGTGTGCAGCCCCCCTCCCCCGTGTCTCTGTGGCTCGCACGCTCGGGCCGGTCACACAGCAGCTGTCTCCGGCGCGAGGCTCCCGGCTCCTCTCCGCTCACGGCCGCCCAGTGAACTGCCACGTCTAACAGCGCGCGCCGGGAGCCGCCGCGGGCACGCGCCGCCGCACACAGCCCAGCTCGAACCACGCTCCCTCACTCAGGCGCATGCCCGAGAGAGGAGGCCGAGCAGGCGCAGTGACAACTCTGAAGCCGCCGCCCTCACCTGCCAGCAGAGCAGGGTGAGGACCGGAGAAGTAAGGGCAGAGGCGCCGCAGGGGGCTGGGGTGCGGACAGTGGTGCGGGGGGGGCTGCCTTGTGTTTTCCCTGCAGTGGAGCAGTGCAGCTGTCAGGAGGGGAAAAGGGATGAAAATTAACCCAGAGAGAGAGAGAGGTAGAAAGCGGCAGAGTCGTGCTAGTTGGTGTTTCCTGAAAGCTCCAGCTCCTGGAGTCCTGAGACACTCCGCTTATGCTTAAAGAGGATGTTACTGAGTCTGGCTGGGGCTGGGGGTGGGGGTGGTGGAGGGGAGCTGGAAAACATGACCTGCAGCTGGCTCAAAACCCGAAGGCATATAGAAGGACTCTCTGTTTTTTAAAAGCTCATTTTAAAACCAACCTTGTGATTTTTTGAGGTTTTGCTCAAGATTTTAGAACACTTGGGGATGGCAATATTGTGAGAGACACTTTAACATTTGGGAGACATAGTTCCTGATCCTGCAGAAAGCACAGCAATGACAGGCTACATGTGGGCACAGAGGTGCGGTTTGCTTGGTAGGAGTAGGGTTGTGCAATCAGTGGGTGATGGTAGAAAATCAACTGAATGTGAGATCCCTGGGCAGTGTTGTCACTAAGAGAGCAAATGTGATTCTTGGGAGTATAAGTAAGGAAACAGCAATAGCAAGTAAGGATAGGGAGGTGATATTATCACTGGTGAAACCATTAGTGAAATACTGTATCCAATGCTGGTATCAACAAGAGGTTGCAAAATAGGAAAGGGTTCAGAAAATAGCTACAAGAATGATTCAAGTGGGATCTTAGCTCAATCTTAGCTTATTAAAGAGAAGATTAAACGGTGACTTGATCCCTGTCTAAGACCCTAGATGGGGGAAAGAATAATAGAATCATAGGATATCAGGGTTGGAAGGGACCTCAGGAGGTCATCTAGTCCAACCCCCTGCTCAAAGCAGGACCAATCCCCAACTAAATCATCCCAGCCAGGGCTTTGTCAAGCCTGACTTTAAAAGCCTCTAAGGAAGGAGATTCCACCACCTCCCTAGGTAACCCATTCCAGTGCTTCACCACCCTCCTAGTGAAAAAGTTTTTTCTAATATCCAACCTAAACCTCCCTCACTACAACTTGAGACCATTACTCTTTGTTCTGTCATCTGCTACCACTGAGAACAGTCTAGATCCATCTTCTTTGGAACCCCCTTTCAGGTAGTTGAAAGCAGCTATCAAATCCCCCCCGCTCATTCTTCTCTTCTGCAGACTAAACAATCCCAGTTCCCTCAGCCTCTCCTCATAAGTCATGTGCTCCAGCCCCCTAATCATTTTTCTTGCCCTCCACTGGACTCTTTCCAATTTTTCCACATCCTTCTTGTAGTGTGGGGCCCAAAACTGGACACAGTACTCCAGATGAGGCCTCACCAATGCTGAATAGAGGGAATGATCACGTACCTTACTCTGCTGGCAATGCTCCTACTTATACAGCCTAAAATGCCGTTAGCCTTCTTGGCAACACGGGCACACTGTTGACTCATATGCAGCTTCTCGTCCACTAGGTCCTTTTCTGCAGAACTGCTTCCTAGCCATTCGGTCATTAGTCTGTAACAGTGAACGGGATTCTTCCATCCTAAGTGCAGGACTCTGCACTTGTCCTTGTTGAACCTCATCAGATTTCTTTTGGCCCAATCCTCTAATTTGTCTAGGTCCCTCTGTATCCTATCCCTACCCTCCAGCATATCTACCACTCCTCCCAGTTTAGTGTCATCTGCAAACTTGCTGAGGGTGCAGTCCATGCCATCCTCCAGATCATTAATGAAGATATTGAACAAAACCGGCCCCAGGACCGACCCTTGGGGCACTCCGCTTGAAACCAGCTGCCAACTAGACATAGAGCCATTGATCACTACCCATTGAGCCCGACGATCTAGCCAGCTTTCTATCCACCTTATAGTCCATTCATCCAGCCCATACTTCTTTAACTTGCTGGCAAGAATACTGTGGGAGACCATATCAAAAGCTTCGCTAAAAATTTCTGATGGTGCAGTGCAGACTCGAGTATAGACATGGCCTAAATTTCTCAGGGTTGTGGATTTTTCACACTGCTGAGTGACATAGCTGGGTCAATTTAACTTTTTAATATAGATCATATGGCCTTATTCTGGTCTCAGTCTCTCCCTGTTTCTTGCCTGCAACCCAGCATGTCTTTTTCACACATATCCATCTGGTCAGAATAATAACGGCCATGAAAAATGTGTCACAGGCTGTGAAATAAGCCCTTCCTCATGAAATCTGATCTCTCCCTTGCTGCTGGGAGTGCCCCAGCTGGGGGTCTCCTCTCTGCAAGTCCTCACGGATCTGGGGAGGGACAGGAAATGTCCATCCCCTGCACGTCCGCTCTCCGGAGTTGAGGGGAGATCAGACCCACCTCGGAGTGCCTCCTCCTGCTTCAGGAAGCTCCAGTGCTGGGCAGCAGCACTGGAAGTTCCTTCAGCTGGAGGAGGCTTGTGAAGGTGGGTCCGATCTCCCACTGCTGCCGGGAGCACCTCAGCCCGGGGGCTCCTAGCTGTGAGTCCCTGCTGGTCTGGGGAAGGACAGGACCCACCTCTGGGTACCTTTGGGGTTGGGACCCCATGGTTATAACATCATGAAATTTCACATGTAAACAGCTGAAAAGGTGAAATTGACTAATTTTTAAACCCTGTGGCCAATTGATCAAAATGGACCATGAATTTGTAGGGCCCTACATATCATGAACAGAGACCCTTAATATAGGGATGATCTCATGGTCCACTTGCCAATCTGTTACCACCCTTACCAGCAGCAAACAGACGTTGGTTCAATGAAAAAGTGTAATTTTAGGACAATATTAAAGAGAACCCAGATTAAAAAGTCCAAACAGACCCAGTGAAACAATTTAAATTGATCAAAAAGGCCTCTGGAGATTGGGGGAATCATAAATCAGGCTGCACCTTGCAGAAAGGATTACTGTTTGAAGACTAATAGATGCTTCACTGCTCCAAGTGGTACTCCCATAGTTTGGTATAGGGAGAGATCTGTTTCCTTTAATCTTTTGCAAGACATACATTGCAGAGTTTCCATGGTGATATACTTACTTGCAGTACATGATTTGGCCAGTAGATGTCTGTGTAAATTGTATAGAGTTCCAGGCAGGGGTGGTCCATGATGAAAAAAAGAGACAAAGCTGGTATTGGAGATGTGCAGAAGCTTGCCTGTTTGTGTCTGTAGTAAAGTTTGTAGTTTTATTTAATGAAAGCTTCCTATAAGACAGACTGATTCCATATCTCACAGCATATAGTCCACAGCCTTAAAGCAGGGCGGGGGAGAGGAAAGAGGACTTCTACCTTGGCCAATTATTTGTTTGTAAGGGGAGCTTTCCCTTCCAAGCTCTTTGATCCCTGGCTCCAAATGTTCACTGAATCCTCTGGCTGGGACATTATTTTTCCTATTATTATAAATGAACTTATATTTTCATTTTTATTTGCAAATTACATCATAGTGTGCTATTTAACTTAATGTGCAACTTTTAGACCTTTAGGTATCTTCCCTTCTGCCCCTCAGGAATAAACCAGTGGGAAGGGCAGTCTCTCCCTTGATCACTTGTCACTAGAATAACCAGTCCAAAGAGCTAGAACTCTAAGGTAACTAGCTAGATGGGACTGGTTGTTTTGGTTGCCACAATTATGGGTCCTGGCACAGAATCATCATATACGACTAGGCTTCTGTTAATAAATATAAATTGTGGAGGTAGCTGAGCTCTAGATCCAGGTCATATTCAAGGAGCTTTAAGAAAGAACTAGACTTGAGGCCTGATTAATGTCCCAACCCAAATAACTAGTACCAGTTCTTTACAGGAGGCTGGGTCCTTTCAGGATATTAGGGTCCTTTTATTTATATTGTTATCTCCTCCCTTTTCCTAGTTTGGTGACTCTGCTTCAGTGCCCTGTTCTGTTGAAGTGCCTCTTCTGCTACTCCATCAGAGACACTTTAAAATTACTACTGCCCTCTTTTTTTATGGTTCCCTCTGTTGGAGCCTAGGACTTGGTCAAACTTCTCCCTGACTACGTGCTCACATTCTCAGAACACCTTGATGGATTAACCCTGAGAGATTTGTAGGCTGAGGACCATATGGTTTCAGGCCGCTCCTTTTGTCATTTGCAGTAGACCTAATTGACTTGCTTCACCCACAAATAGCTGAGTAGGGCTGTGACACCAGCCCCCTATGAGCAGACGTAATTGATAATGATTTTATATTTATATAGCACTGTTCAACTCAAAGGATCACAACACACTTTACAAGCTGTTAAAGAAGTTATATAAGGCAATCACTTCATCACTATAATGGCACCACTTCTGAAGTTAAAGGTGGCACCTTTTAAACAATGAATAGCAACACTAAACAATAATTTAAAAGGCAGGAGGTGAAACATGCCATATCCATTTGAAAATGCATGGTGAACTTAGATAATCAGAAAGTAATTTACCCAAGGTGGAATTTTGCCAGCACAGAGAGTTTAATACCCTACATTGGGAACAGTTCCTTAGACTTTTTTATGACTACTGGTGGTTTAGGATCTTGTTTATTCATCTTATTTAAAAGGTCACCACTCTCCATAACATAGACCATGCTGAGGTATTGAGTCCTTGCTGACTCAGAGGGAGAAATGCTACTCACTAAATCACTTTCTACAATATCTGGGTGTTCCTTGTTCATCTCTCACCCTGAGCACAGAGCTGGCACGATGCTATTTAGTTTATGAGAGCAGATGGAACCCAGCATAAAGCGGTATAGCTGCAGGCCACTTTTTTTACACCTGTACTCAATGGCTAATTTGGAGACCTTCCCCTGGGTCAATATGGAAACGATTCATTTTGTGATAGAAGTATTTTTCCAAATAAGTAAATAAAGAAGAAACATTTTATTCCTCAACTCTAATGATTTCTGTAGTATGTATATATAAAAGTTGGAGGTTTTCCAGTTTTAGAAAAATCTGCAGACAATAGAGGATTGTGGTTCAACATATAAATGCTGCAGAATTTGCAAACATTTTATCTTAACTGTAATTGAATATCACATTACCCAGGAGACAGGGAAAAAAACATTGCTCTTTTTTTAAGCATGGGTAAACTGGGGCATGGAGGGGTGAAGACTAACATTTTCAAAAGTGTCCACTAATTTTGAATACCTTAGTTTTTGAGTTCCCAATTTGAGACACTCCAGAGTTGCTGAGCACCCATAACTCCCATTGACTTCAATGGGAGTTTTGCTTGAGTAGAAAACACTGAATATGACCCCTTAGTCCTGATTTTGCAAAGACACGTGCTTAGCTTTATGTACACAGGTAGTCCTTCTGAAGTCATGGGACCTCTCATGTGCATAAAGTTAAGCACACATGTAAGTCTTTGAATGATCGAGACCTTAGTATGTATCAATATAACCGTTCTATTCATTAGTTTGTACTTGAGATGTTGCTAATAAACAAAGGCATAAATAGCCTAATTTGGCAGATGGTTTATGAACTCCATTCTTCCCTGAAAAATCATAACAAAAACTAAGAAGTGTTGTCAGCTTGTATAAAGAAATCCTTCAAAAGCCAAGTGCAGCATCTGGGAGGTGCAACATTATTTTCAAGACTGAACTTATTAAGTGTGAAACATGATGCAGCTATTTTATTCACCAGGCTATTCTATCTTTAGTGATCATGCATGGGAGTTTACAGGATTATTTTGGTCACTGGAGGGCTTCCATATTTTTCTAATTAATTAAGTAGAATCATGTGGAGCAATACGAGAAAAAAAAAGTGCTAATAAAATGAATGTAGTGGTTATTCCCAGGCAATCCCCCCTCAAAAAAAACTTAACCTGAAGTTAAAGCTAGGAAAAAGCAATGAAGCAGAGAATTTGCCTAAAAACATAGCATATCATTTAAGTCAAAAAGTAGTATCATCAGGCACATGCACAAGGGGCCAAAATTAAAGTTGCATAACATTTTCTACCTTTTGAGTGCTTGATTTTCAACCTTAATAGAGTTATTTTAATGTAGGGTTTTTAATGTAATTTGTATATGCATGCTTTGTCAAGTAGAATTGCAAAGTAATGGATACATAAGAAAAATTGTCCAAAAACATTACTACATAAAATTACTAATACAATCAGAAATAAAAAAAAAAATCACACTGCCTATTATAACTGAAAAATAGAAATGTCTCATTGAGCAACTACAAGGTTAGCAGTTTCTAAATGTGTTACTGGAGACATATGATATATATTGGAAAAAAATGAATCAAGGTTTTCAGATAACTCACATCACTATAATTAGGATGGAGAATTGGGGCTAGGGATGGAGTATTTAGGTAATTGTGCTTTTCGCTAGAGCATTCCCAGTGGCTGCATAATGAGCAAGGTACAGAAACAGTTGTCTTTCCTCAGTGTGACTGCTGTTGCTTGAGCTGTGCCTGTTCTCTTCTTATAAAAAATACTCATGATTACAAAAAAGTGTGCTTATCTGAAGTCATAAAAATTCTTTCTGAAATACAGCACTACTAAGGAGAGGATAACTATTGTTTAAGCGACCTATATAATACAAGTTTTGAAGCTGGATATTTTGTACAAAGAAATTGGACTTGGCCCCTTTGGTCCTTCTGTTTGCCAATGCCTCGAGTCTGGCTATTAAACATTATGCAGCTGTGGATAATTCAGCACATATGAACCCTGCACTGAGTTTTGCCATTGAATACTATCACATTTCTTCCTCTTGAAGTTAACTCCACTAAAATTGGCAGGATGAGATGAAAAAGAAAAAAAAAGATAGATAAAAAAATCCCTGGGTAATTTTTACTCCCTTTCATTTTGTGCCCATCTTTCAGTGGACTATGGCCTCCTTTGAAGTTTTGGGTAGCCTCATTTTCCATTGATTTCACAGAATTTGAGGGCACTGAGAATTTTTAGAAGAAGCACTCAGCACTCCGCAAGATTTGACCAAGTTTCTAAGAACTATGCCAGGATTAGTATTTATCTGATGCTATAGCTCCTAGGCATTCATACATGTGTCTTCAATGTTAGACATGTGACAACGTCATTAAAGAGTAAAGTGTAATTCTGCTCTGGAAAGCAACGCGATAAAAATGGCATTGTGAGGTTTCCTGATTATTGTCCCTCAGTAACTCCAGATGAAATTTGCTCACATTGTGAATAAAAAGATGTTTATGTAACAGCCAGTCCTGCAATCTTACTCTAGGGTCTGAGAATCAAACTGGGTTCTTTCTTTCTTATGCACCATCATCAGTACTGAAGATCCAGCAGGCTAAATTATATTCTGATTGACACATGTGTAACCAGATTATATTCTAAATTATACATGTGCAATACTACTGAAGGCTAATGATATTACACACATTTAATTTACAACATAACTTGGAGGCAGTGTGATTGCCTGAAACTGAGAGGAGAATTTGGGCTTTGATTCTAAATTTGTATACTATTGCATCTAGTATGGAACTGAAAACTAGGAGTAAAAGAGGGGGGTGAAATCTGAAAGCTGGTGAAATCTAATTCTCATACTGTCAGTTCTATATCTCTCCCACCCCACAAGCTATTTTCTGGTAGCAGATTAAAATGGGAATGCAAATAAGTTGCATAATTGTTTAATGCACAAGATGTGTGAATTCCACAGGTACTCAGCACATTTAGTTGAACTCCACAGGAGTATCAAGAGTGTTGTTTAGAATTAAACACATCAGTTGTTTTGAGGTGTTTTTGCATTTGCTTTTCTTTAAACAACAACATGTATACAGTAGTTAATGCTTACATCACTGTTTTTGTTATACTTATTGATGTGTCATCCAGACCTAAGTGTGCTGCCTTGTAAATATTTTCTGTCATGTGATTTGTTTGTATATGATGATGGCCAACAATTTTTTCCCCATTATTTTATATTTCTACTGGCTCCAGGTAAACAAATTTATCACTATCATTTTATTATTTGTCTGGTGGTAGCGCACAGTAGTCTCAGTCATGGACCAGGACCCCATTGTGCTAGCAGCTGTACAAAACAAATGCAGAAAAGATGGCCCTTGTCCCCAAAGAGATTACAGTTTAAGTAAATGTGGATGTCTTTGAACCTCGACTAATTTTATACTCTATCCATCTATATATTTATGCCATGGTCATCACAATACTATGTAACATCATCTGACAACAGAGTCTGAAAGTTCAATTCAGAGTTGAATATTATTGGGTTCATATTCCATTTAAAGACTGAGAAACGAGACTAGAGAAAAGAGACTCTGGAGAGGGGGAAATAGGGGAGGGGGAAAATGGAGCAGAATGAAAACCAAATTAAGAGAGGCTGGAGGGGGAGGGAGTATGGAGGGGGAAGAGAAAAATGCTGATGTGGGCCTGAGGGTCCTCCCACTTACACTGGCTTCATACACTGGATTTACTGACATCAGAATTCTCAGGGACTAAGGTAGGGTGGCTAGTGTCATCTTCCATACTTTTATGTTTGGGGTTCTGATAAGTTTAACTTTAACTTTGAATTTCTTGGATTTTAGATACAAGAACTTTGGAGCTATCAAAAAGTAGGTAAGAAAATTTTACCTTTAAATCTGTATTCTCAATCTTAATTTGAGCTTCACTAATTTTTTTTTGCCCGGTATCAGGAAAACTCTTATTGAACTGAATAAGAGTTTTCTCTGAGTAAAGAGTGCAGAATCTAATTTAGGGATTACTAGTACATCCACTGTGTTTCTAACAGCCCTTCATTCTATTAACATTTATGATGTGCATGCTAGCATGATATGGAGCATATATGTAGGACGACAATACCTGCAATAAATTCAGCCTTGCATGGTTTGTATCAAATTATACTGTAAATCAGCTTGAAATTCAAACCACGCTGGTGGGGAGGATGAGGGTAACACTATGCATGTGATTTTTTAAAAAAGGCTGCTTTATCATATGGAGTAGTTAATAAAACCCCAACAGTTTCTAAATTTAGAAAAGAAAACAAACTCCACACTTTTCCGTTATTAGCAAATCTCCTGGATTTCAGCTTGATTCCTTTTGCTAGTACAGTAAACAAAGTTATGTCATGTAGACATAACAAAAGCTTTCACACGACATTAGAGGGGTCCCTAAGAGATGTTTACCAAAAGAAGGTATATGTCTGCTCATCTTGCTGGGAATGCCATTTCCAAAAACTTTTGTTAATGTTTTTTTTGTCCATGGTATAATGAAGTTCCATGGAGGAGGTATAAACAGTTTACTTTAAAAGCAACATAGAAGTGAATAATTACAAAATTTGAAATTGTTTAAAATGAAATCAAACACAGGCCTTCTTTTAAAAAAGTAACCAAATATCCAAGAGATAATATTTTATGAAAAATTATAGAGGAGCAATGAGGCCAGTTAAAAAAAACATTGCCCATTTATTTAAAAATATAAATACAATGTTTCAGTAACTACAGTGCTCCAGAAAAGGATAAAGTACATTTGTGAATGCCATGTCTCAGCAAGCATTGACAAAGCACTCTCCAAATGCTAATATGGATAACATTCTGTACTAGTCTTATCGATCGCAGTTTTTAAACTTTAAATATTATCAGAAGATAGATATATGCAGTGCCTTTATTAATAACCAAGGGTAACAAAGAGTTTACAGACTGAATAAACTGCCATTATTCAGAAAATTTCATAACAGAATTTTTAACTCCTAGGTATACATTAATTAGTATACATTAACTAATTGCTTTACTTAAGAGAAATACTTTCCAATTTAAATAACCCAATATATTGTACTATGTCTTTAGTGTGGATGCAAGTTGCATACAGTACCTACCCTTCTAGCATATACCCTGATCCAGGAAAGCATCTCTGTTCAGGAAAGTACTTATGCACATCCATAAGTGCTCTTCTGAATCAGAATCAAGGACATGTTGAGGGAAGAATTAGATCTTTATCACTTCATTGCAGCAAGCACTTATGCAGGTCAACAGTCACAGCACCATGGGCTGCAGTCCTGTCAGATCTTGCAAACTGTCCTAGACTGGCCATCATTCGTCCCAGAATTTGGATGGGATGAGGTACTGCAGGACATGGTGTTAGTAACTCTGCAGGTCTCATTCTTCCTTCTTGCTAAATACTGATCCAATGCCCCAAAATGAAGTTAGGGCCACTCTACTATTTGGTACTGTTAGGACGATGACACATGTAACAGAGGTCATGATCAGTTGCACTCATTAAAGTTTCCACAGCCTTTTTTTGTAAGAGGAGGAGTGTAAACCCTCGTGCCTTGGCCAAATTCCAACTGGGTTATATTGTATTCTGTCTGTCTAAATTCCCCTGCAGTTTCAGTTGGACAGTGTAGTCTTTATTTCCTGTTCTAAACTGTTGTGTAGTGCTGTTGCCTGGTGTTAAACAGCAGCTCTATTCCACCATAGGAGTGGCTGCATTTTGGCTGTAGGTAAATTGACAACGGGGGTAATGTGCTGTTGATGATATAATATTTGTAATGCCTTTTAAGATAGCTGAAGAAAAGATGCTTTAGAAGCACAAAATATTATTACTTCCTATGAAGCCACATGGGCCCTTGGCTAGGGCCTTAGACTGGTAATCAGGAGTCTTGGTTTCTATTTCAGGTTTGCTGTCTGACCTTGGGAGAGTTGCTTCACCTCTATAAATCTAAGTTTCCCCATCTTCCATTGTAAAGTACTTTGAGGTCTATGGATGAAAGTGAAGTACAAGAGATGTATCATTATGAAATTGAATGTGTTTTACAAAATATATGCCTATTTTATTTTAAAAGGTTCAGATGGATCTCCTGATAAATCATAAGAACATAAGAATGGCCATAATGGGTCAGACCAAGGGTCTATCTAGCCCAGCATCCTGTCTGCCAACAGTGGCCAATGCCAGGTGCGCCAGAGGGAGTGAACCTAACAGGCAATGATCAAGTGATCTCTCTTCAGCCATCCATCTCCATCCTCTGACAAACAGAGGCTAGGGACACCATTCCTTACCCATCCTGGCTAATAGCTATTAATGGACTTAATCACAGAATGCATCCAGATAGCTAAATATCAGAAAGTTTCAAGGCTCTGACTACTCACACTGGCTGCCGCTACTCTGTCATACTAATGAAATGAGCATTCTGGCAAGCTGATCTGGAACATTTGGATCCAGTGTTCTGAGAATACTGCTATGATGTTTCAGCTAAGGAATTTTAATCCTTTTTTTAATTAACAGTGATTGTCTAGCTATTTGAGAGCTGAAGACAGGAGCATTAGCATTTTCTTTAAAAATAAAATAACTTCACTACCGGGTTATATATTTATGTGAAATAAAATTATGCCATACAGACTATACATATGAGCATCACTCACAAACTCCTAAAGAATTGTGCATGAAGTGTGATGCATTAAATAGACATGAAACCATCAGTGACCCCCAAAGCAAGGACAGTACAGAGAGTTATGCAACACTTTTGATGTTTGCTTGGTGAAGTGTGTGCTGGCATTTCTCAAATGCTTTGATATTTTTCACCCTTTCATCCAGAAGCATTTAAAGTACCTTCACTTTTTAAAGTTTATGTGTATGTGTTTATGAAATGCTAAATGAAAACTTTGCTGAATATTTTAAACTCTTGCTATGCATAAAGAGCTCAGATAAGTATGTTGTTATAGGTAAATCCAGAGATTGCATATCTCAACAAGAGATAGGCAAACTATTTACAGCAAAGTAGTTATTCAGTTAATGTTACTCTTTTTTTCTATTGTCAAGCCTGTTATTTCCAGTTATCCAGTGAATAGTTTGAGTACCAAATTTCAGCCAACTGATAGTTTGTAAAATGCAGACTATGAGTAAGTCACTGTAAGTCACATGGTATTGTTTCTTCTCCCTGATTGGATGACCAAACTTTATAAGCAGGATGAGTTCTTTTCCTATTTATCCATGAACATTCATAACAGTTGCATGAAACTATTGCATGATAAAAAGAGCTTTTGAAATGGCCATGAGAGTTCTTCAGATGTGAATACCTAAGTGTGAATATTTACTCTCCAGGTTACCAGGTTTTCGCTTTCCATAAACATTCTTGTGCGGAAAAAATCCTCTTCCGGAATATTTACAAATAAAAGAGGTTGCAAATACCAGCAAAGTAAGTGGATGGGTGTTATTGGCCAGAATATTTGTTTTAATTGCCAGAATATTTATTTTCAAGAATACTGTTTTTCTGTGTTTACCCAACTCAAATTTCAGCTAAACATCCTCCCCATCTTCACCAATAAAGTTTTTTTTTAATGGCGCTAAAAACAATCACATTATATATGACAGATCTAGTGAATAGTTGGGAATGCAGGCTGTAGGACAGTGAGAATAAGAGGAACAGGGGAAGGAAAGTTGTAATGGAGTGGGCTGGTCCTCCAGTGGAGGCAACACTCCCAAGCTGATCCTGGGAGAGAAAACTCAGCACTTCAGTGAAGCATCTAGGAGCAGCAGGGGCTAAACGTTCAGTATTCTTGGGCAGTGGCCCTTTTTAACCTGCTAGTTTCCCAGCAGGAAGTATATAACCTGCTGCTCCAGTGAGGAAGGGACTGAAAGGCTACAGAAACGAGCCAGCAAGCAAGGATATGAGTCAATATGGATTTGTCAAGAACAAATCATGTCAAACCAACCTGATAGCTTTCTTTGACAGGGTAACAAGCCTTGTGGATGGGGGGAAGCAATAGACATGGTATATCTTGACTTTAGAAAAGTTTTTGATACTGTCTCACTTGACCTTCTCATAAACAAACTAGGGAAATGCAACCTAGATGGAGCTACGATAAGATGGGTGCAAAACTGGTTGGAAAATCTTTCCCAGAGAATAGTTATCAGTGCTTCACAGTCATGCTGGAAGGGCATAACAAGTGGGGTCCCACAGGGATCAGTTCTGGGTCTGGTTCTGTTCAACATCTTCATCAATGATTTAGATAATGGCATAGAGAGTACACTTACAAAGTTTGTGGACGATATTAAGCTGGGAGGGGTTGAAAGTGCTTTGGAGGATAGGATTAAAATTCAAAATGATCTGGACAAACTGGAGAAATGGTCTGAAGTAAATGGGATGAAATTCAATAAGGACAAATGCAAAGTACTCCACCTAGGCATGAACAATCAGTTGCACACATACAAAATGGGAAATGACTGCCTAGGAAAGAGTACTGCAGAAAGGGATCTGGTGGTCATAGTGGACCACAAGCTAAATATGAGTCAACAGTTAAGTGTAACACTGTTGCAAAAGAAGCTAGCATCATTCTTGGATGTATTAGCAGGAGTGTTGTAAGCAAGAGCTGGAAAGTAATTCTTCCACTCTACTCCGTGCTGATTAGGCCTCAACTGGAGTATTGTGTCCAGTTCTGAGCGCCACATTTCAGGAAAGATGTGGACAAATTGGAGAAAGTCCAGAGAAGAGCAACAAAAATGATTAATGGTCCAGAAAACATGATCTATGAGGGAAGATTGAAAAAATTGGGTTTGTTTAGTCTGGAAAAGAGAAGACTGAGAGGGGACATGATGAGAATTTTCAAGTACATAAAAGGTTGTTACAAGGAGGAGGGAGAAAAATTGTTCTTCTTAACCTCTGAGGATAGGACAAGAAGCAGTGGGCTTAAATTACATCAAGGGAGGTTTAGGTTGGACCTTAGGAAAAACTTCCTAACTGTCAGGGTGGTTAAGCACTGGAATAAAATTGCCTAGGGAGGTTGTGGAATTTCCATCATTGAAGATTTTTAGAGCAGGTTAGACAAACACCTGTCAGGGATGGTCTAGATAATACGTTGTCCTGTCATAAGTGCAGGGGACTTGACTAGATGACCTCTCGAGGTCCCTTCTAGTCCTATGAGTCTATGATTTCTAAGATGATGGTAGCCCAGATAATTAGAGATGGCGGTTTCTGGATTGCTTGTTTCTTTTTGCTTTTTTTGCTGCAGTTTTTTAATTGTAAAATATGCATGTGGCCTGGGACTTTAGGAAGAGAATTAACTGGCGTATCTTATTTGATGCTGTTGTGGTTCTATTAAGTGCCTAAATAAAGACAGCAAACAGTCTTCCCATCTTTCTTGATAACTAGGTCCTGAGATATCCGTCTTATATTGGAGAAGGTTTGGCTTAAACTTTTATGATAGGAAAAAAAATCAGACTGACAATCAGAGAGAATGGCAGGGAGAGCAGTGCCACCTCCTTCCTCATCCTCTCCCATACTTCCCAACATTTCAGGTGGTAAAGCAGGATGGGTTTTGCCCCCAGGGGCAGGAGACATGGATGGGGGGGATGAGAAGGGGAAAGATTTGCAAAGCAAGCCCAACCTGTACGCACCCTGCAGCAGTGACTTCTGATCTGTGAGACTGGCTGGGCTCAGTTCCCCACTCTGGGCATTGCAGCCTGGTGCATGGGGTCACACAGCTGCTCAGGTTTGTCCGGGCCCCCTTGACAGGAGCAAACCAAATTTGAGTGAGTGGCGTTGTGACCTGGTGTGTGCCAGTCACTCATTTTTAGCTCAGCTGTGCCCTCCTCCCCCTGTTAGGGGTGCTGGGCCAAAAGCGAACAGCCACTTCAACAAGGACAAGGGCTTTGGTGGGTCAAAACAGGAGAGTCTCAGGAAACCTGGGACTGTACTCCAGCCATCCAGTTTAATTGCTCTCTTTATCCTTTCTTCTCCTTTTACAATTATTATGATAGGCACTGAAGCTCCAACCAGTATCAGGTCCCTATTGTGCTAGGCAAATATGCAGTAAGAGACAGCCCTGGCCCTGAAGAGCTTACAGTTTAAACTGATAAGACAGAAAAAAGAGATGGGAGAAAAGGATACAATTTACAAGCAGAAAACTGAGAACTGAGGCACAGAGAGATTAAGCAATTTGATCAAGATCACTCAGAGTTTGCAGCAGATTCACAAATTAAACTCTGGTCTTCTGAGTCCTAATCCGGGGCCTTTACCTCATAGATGACCGAAGTTAAGCATCTAGCTTTGGTCATCCAAATTTGATTTTTTCCCCCTAAAAATAAATGTCCCAAAATTTTATATAGGTAAGTAGAAATTTAGTTTGAGATAAACAATGTATCAGTGGATTGTATCCTGAGGTACTTAATAAGTAAAGACAATGACAGAGGAAAAGACAAAAGGAAAATGGATACAGTCCAATGAGCTATTTTGTGTCATAGTCTTTTTTGTTCTGTGTTTTACAGCACCTAGTACACGACTAGGCTCCTAAGTGCTACAGTAATGCAAATAAAAGAATACCAACCAAAGACAGGTTCTCTGTGGGAGGGAGAAGTCTAAGAGGAGAGCTACCCACTAAATACAATCCCAAGCACACCACACATACCTTGAAAGTTACAGAAATGATAGCCATTTGCAGCTAAAGAGTGATCCATGTATGATGAAGAAACTGGAGTTCATGAGTGATATCCAGTCCTGCATAAGCAAGCTCAGCTACAACTTATTGTTACTGTAATACAGTAACAATAGCATCTAGAGCTTCCAAAAGAGATCAAAGTCCACTGTTCTAGGTGCTGTACATATACATAGCAACAGATAGTTTCCCTGTCTTGAATTTATAAATAAATTTATAAATAGGCAAAGTAGGAAAAAATCCAGAGAGAGGTTATTGTCCCCATTTTATAGACAGTGAACTGTGGTGCTTACCCAACATCACACAGTAAATGTCTTGCAATGCCAGGAGTTGAACCCAGATTTCCTGAGGCCCAGTCCTTCCATTTCTGATTTCTTCAGGGAGAATTGCACCTAGGGTTGACCAGTGATGAATTTAATGTTCTGAGACTTTCATGTAAAAAAGCTTGTAAAAAAAGCCAAGACAAAATTGCCTGTGCCAGCTTTTATACTTGATAGTGACCCTTTGTGTAATCACTCACTCTGCTTTATTAAAGCTATATTCAGTGAATGGATCACATTGGTACTAACTAATATTATATGCAAATATCCTGTAATACTCTGTTCCCACAAAAACAAAAAATATAGTTGGGTAAATGAAAACTAGAGAGGAAATTTAGATCTAGTATGTAAATGTCAGGCTAGTATTAAACCTTCAGTTCAACAGGGTCAGCTACAATTTAATAGAGTATTCTGGGCCAAATTCTGCACTAACATATGTCATTTAAAATGTAGAGTTGTTCTGCTACAGGTGAGGGTTATTCTGGGTTTACACAAGTGTCACTGGGGGCAGAGTTTAGCTTAGTATATTAACTAGTCATGAAATGTTTGCATGGAGTTCTTTCAGTAAGAAGATAGATTATAAAAGCAGGTTACCTAAGCTGAATAGATAGATGAAGGGGTCTTGTGCAAAGCTTCACCTTCTTATGGTAACTGAAAGGTCAGTGCAGAGTACTATGTAAATGCAGAACAGTGTTTATATACCTTGTTCAGTTCAAGATCCAAAAGTTTTTGTAAAGAAGCTGTAGTTGTGGTCTTTATTCAAATGGAATCTTAGGTGACTCTTCCATGTAAAATGAAAGGAAAACTCCACACACACAAAAAATGGATCCCTGTTTTTTGGATAGTTTCAGCAGAAATTCACGCAACTAATGGAACTGAAATTTAGCCATTTCTGCATATTCTTCTGCAGAGAGTCAAAATGAAATTAATCTTGAGCTGCTAAAGCCAAGCACTAAGGATGGTCAAAACTACCAACGTAATGACACTTGACACCAGGCAGATTGACGTCCAGGTTCATGAAATTTGCCCAGGTTCACAAACTTTTTGGTGAGTTCATTTATCTGAGTTTTACTCTCTCTCCCACAAGCTTTCCCTGAGACCTTCTCCTTTAACTTAACCTTTTGTGGGTATTCTACACACTATTTCTCCCCCACATCCCAGCTTCAGTGCCTATGAGGGCAGAGGATTGACCCTTCCTGCAGCCTTTGGAGAGCTGGTAAATAGGCCCTCTACTTCTTCATTCACCCAGGAGCTCAGAAGACTATCTCCTGGTGAATGGAGCTTGTTCTAGCTAGTGATGGGCAAACTGGACAAGGAACTAAATGTGGGATCAGTTCAAATAGTCCCCTAATGTATCATGGGGCCTTTCCCATCCAGCAACCACTCTTCTTAACAGGCTGCAGCTTTCCCCTAAATGGTTCAGGCCCTGTGGCCTGCTGCCTCTGGAAATTTCAGTCTCTTTTTCAGTGTGTGACCAGGTGGTCATTTCTCCATTGATAAGGTGCCAGTAGGTGATAATGAAGAATATATAGCATAGTTCCTGGGTTTTGTAGGACCAATAAAACTCCTTGCTGTTATGCACTGAAAATGGCTTCCTTCCTATAGCTCTTCACACATAGTAAACCCATTAAGGCCACATAGGATGGCATAATATGTCATCCCTGAGAAGGGAAGAGCCTACTTGGGCCTGGCGTGGAAAATTTTTGGTTTCCAATTGAACTCAGTGGACTTGTGTTGTTTTGCTCCCACACTGAGGAGGCCATTTAGGTTAAGTCTACACTGCAATTAAACACCCATGGTTGGCCTGTGTCAGCTAACTCAGGTTCACGGGACTCAGGCTATGGGTCTGTTTAATTGCGATGTAGATATTTGGGCTTGGACTGGAGCCTGGGCTCTGGGACCATTCCCACTCACGAGGTCCCAGCGCTAGGCACAGCTCATTGCCCATGGCAGGCTGTAAAGTTAATCTCTTTAAAACTTGGTAGCACAGCCCTATGTATTTTAGTTCAGAGTAAACGATTTAATTCTTGAACACTGCTTTAGGAACTCAGATTCTCATAATTCTATCACCGTGATATCTGAGGGAGAGAATCTCTAAGAGCTGTAGATGGGTAGATCCAGATCCTTTCTCTGATTTTCCTAGTGTATATTTGAAATTTGGGGCAGGAACAATCCTGAAATCCATTACTTGTACCACACAACACAAATGATAACCACATTATACACCAGATTTTGAAGCCTTTATCCATTGGTAAGCAGTTTGTCATACTACTCATGTGAGTAATGACTTCATAATATATCTTTTTGTAAGTGGATTTTTGTAGGTATGTGGGTCAGTTTCTTTGACATTGTCTGACAATATAACATACTGTAGTTATTTTCTTTTTTTGTACAAAGCGCTTGGTCTTACTCTTTTAATAATAGTGTCACTCTGCCAGTATTTGCCTTCAGTTAGCAGGCCTTTTGTTTTGAGTACTTTGCTAAGTCTTTCATGTAATCACAACATCTGGATTCTATTCTTTTCTGGTGCAGGATTAGGAATTTGAGGAGAAAAGATGAAGTGCAATCAACTTTAATGAGTGTTATCTGATTTGAGCTGTGGACTTGAAGTTTTCCTCAACATGTTTTCATTTGCCTCTGATTATGTACGATTTGTGAAAATTGAATTATTTAACTGTGGATCTGTTCCTTTTTACTTCTTATTGGTGGGAAAATGTTAGATTTTTTTTTTTCAAAAATACAGGATGACAGAAAACTTGTTAACATTCTAGGGAAGGAATTAAGCAGAAACATAGCTGTTTACTTACATTAGGCTTGGGATAAATTGCATTAATCTATGATTTTACAATTTGCTTGCCTTTGCTGTAGCTGTTAGAATAGATTTTATTCAACATGAGAATGTTGAATTTATTTATTTACCTATCTATATACTTATGTATGGCCCTCTTCACCATAGTCTCTGAACACCTTCTGTAAATTTGATGATGATAATCTCTCCCCTCTCCTGCTCATTCACTCTCTCTCCCTGCTACCAAGAAGCAAGCTCAAGAGTTTTGGGTGTTTTTTTTTAACAAATCCATGACAGTAAGGGTATTATTGGAGGAAAGCCTGTAAAGAGAATGGTTCGCAGATAGCTCTGACTGAGGTAAGGGTAGTGGACATTCTTATTTCTTCTGGCAATGAGGTCCATATTCTTGGTCTGGGTCCTATTAAGAGCTACCCAACTGAAAGCTGATTTTATTCAAATCCACTGATAGTGAAGGTGTTTAGTATCACTTGGGTAGTATTGTAGTGATCAATAACCTATATAAAGAGCTGCTAGTTGAAACTGTGATGACATGTCAAGACCAATCCACCTCTTAGGTATCAAAAACTTCAAAAGCAGGCAGGCAGAGCTTGACACAGCATCTCCATTTTGCCATTTTTCATACAGGGAATTTATTTTTGTCTCAGATCAGATCCAGGCCAAGTTTTACCAACCAGGGGGTGGGAGGGTGGAGAAACAGATCTGTGTCAGCAGGGACAATCAACATTTTTTCTGGTTAAGTTTTGCCAGATATAATTCACTGTGGTGCTGGGGCCAATGGAGACACTTTGGCCAAATAAAAATCTTATTGGTAAGTGTTTTTGTTATTTTAAGGTGTGGGGGCAGGAAGAGGCAATTGAGAAAATTGTTGCAGGATAAACTTTTGTTTTATTTCTTTCAGTCCAAATTAATCAGCCTTCATTTTATCTTGCACAAATGTCACAGACATGGATTACTCTGCCTTTATCAGGACTCTTGTCAGATTTCTGACCAGTGGAGCAGAAATCCCAAAAGATGCGGAGAATGTGGAAAAAAAGATAAGAGTAGCATTAAAAAAGCAAGATACTCTGATGCATAAACATTTAAGAAAATCATGGGGCAAATGGGTGTTTCTTTAGTGCTCACTGAAGAGTATTTCCTAGGGATTAGGAAGCTTTTGACCTCTCCATTATGGGTATGTGGGAGTCACAGACTTCAGTTGTATTTTTGTCACTGGGTTACATGCAACAAGCATGGTGTAAGAAAACAGAAGTCACTTGAACTGAATACAAATGTATTAACTTACAAAAAATGTGAAAAGAGGAATTATCCATTTCTTTTGGTATCCTGGCATGACCATGATCTTGGCTTTCAGTCCTAGCATCACAGAATAGTGTATGCTCCAGGTTAGACGTGAGCCAACAGCTGCTGTTATCACTTTAGAGTTTTCCCTACTATCCATCAAACCAGCTCCTTCTTTCCCTGGAACATGTTTCCTCTGCTTCTATCATATCAAGGGAATAATATGTTATAACACCACTTAGATTTCAAAAGATATAATCCAATAGCACACATAGTAGGGCTGTAATACTATGGTCTAATTTTGGTTGCTGGATTTAGCGTGCAGGTGCTGGGCACTGTTGGTGGCCTATGATATACAGGATGTCAAACTAGATAATCTGGTGGTCCTATCTGGCTTTATACTCTCTGTCTACATACGAAAGCATTCTACAGTAATAGCCCCCAAACTGTCACACTACTATTGCATTGCTGCACTACTCAGAGAAATGTCAGTAACACTGTACGCGTATGCAGATTCAGCTTAGTCCCATTATTGTGCCCCCCTTTGGCTTTATATGTTCAGATTCAGAGTGTTCCTCCTTGCCTTATTGCCTAAAAGAACAGAAACAGAGGTGGAGGAAACAGCTTTTAGGCATGCCTGAAAGGGCAGCCCAGATGCCAAGGGTTCAGGTAGGCTATATGGAGGCAGTTCTCATATGGTATGCACTAGGCTAGAGTCTACCAGTTCTTGACTTTTACTCAGTGCTAGTCTCTCTGTTGACGAGTGATGACCTAACGTACGTGTGTGTGTGTGTGTGTGTTTCCAGTCACAGTTTTTACAGTTCTCTTATGTGGTAACAAAAGGTAGAACTCTCTCTCCATGTACAAATTCCACAAACAAATATGTGATCACCTAAAGACAAGTGCATGTAATTATGTTTCTCTTTCATGTAAAACTGCACTCATCCTCCTGTGCAGAAGATCAGATATGGGAAGATAAATGTTCTTTTCCTTTTGACTTAATGATTTTAAAAAGCCTAAAAACAAGCATCAGGTGTCCTGATAGTAGTGTACAAACAATTCCACTACTTAAAGTTCTTAAAGTTGAAGGTCGGATGTATTATGAGATTCACTTTCTACTACAGCACCACATGGCAGCAATATGAAAATGCTGTCATTTTAGCTGAGAGGGTTGCTGTCTCTTGTCCTTTGTATCAAGCTGTAAAAATATTTTGCTCTAGAGGTAGTAAAAAGTTGAAGGCTGAGAAAAATATTTTTCTATCTACTTTACCAAGTCATCATTGCCCTTTGTACATTGAGGAAGACAGAGCACAGTGGTGGCAGGAAAGAGATGACTAGCTTGTCCAGAGTCAGATAGCAAGTAGGGCTGTCAAGCGATTAAAAAACTTAATCGTGATTAATCGCACTGTTAAACAATAATAATACCATTTATTTAAATATTTTGGATGTTTTTTACATTTTCAAATATATTGATTTCTATTACAACACAATACAAAGTGTACAGTGCTCACTTTATTTTTTATTACAAATATTTGTGCTGTAAAAAACAAAAGAAATAGTATTTTTCAATTCACCTCAATCAAGTACTGTAGTGCAATCTCTTTATCATTAAAGTTGAACTTACAGATGTAGAATTATATACAAAAAATAACTGCATTAAAAAATAAAACAATGTAAAACTTTAGAGACTTCAAGCTCCCTCCGTCCTACTCTTTGTTCAGCCAGTCACTTAGGGTACGTCTACACTACCCACTGGATCGGCGGATAGTGAACGAACTATCAGGGATTGATTTATCGCATCTAGTGTAGACGCAATAAATTGATCCCTGATCACTCTGCTGTCGACTCCGGAACTTCATCGCAGCGAGAGGTGGAAGCGGAGTTGATGGGGGAGCGGCAGCGGTCAATTTGCCGTCGTCCTCATGGCCAGGTAAATCAACCTAAGATACTGGAACACCTCTGAAGTCAGCGTAAGCTTCCTTTTACAGACTAGTCTCCTTCTAGTCTGGGTCCAGCAATCACTCACACCCCCTGTAGTTACTGTCCTTTGTTCCAGTTTCTTTCAGCCTGTCCACACCCAAGGATACCTATCTCTTGAGCCAGCTGAAGACAAAATTGAGGGGTTTTCCAGTGGTTTAAATAGGCTCTCTTGTGGGTGAGGACCCCCTCCTCTCTCCTATGCAAAGTCCAGCTCCAAGATGGAGTTTTGGAGTCACATGGGCAAGTCACATGTCTATGCATGACTCAGTTTTTACAGGCAACAGCCGTTGTTTACATGCTACCCTGAACGTCCTCAGGTAGATTTCTTATGTGGATTGGAGCCTTCCAAGATTCATTGTCCTTTAAGTGTTTGATTGGGCACTTAATTTGCACATTCCTTTCTCAAGAAGCTAACCAAATTCTTTACTAAGGCTACTTAGAAATCAAGCAAGTACACAGCCAATATTCATAACTTCGAATAGAACAATGACACATGCATTCAAATAGGATGAACAGATTCAGTAGATCATAACCTTTACAGAGATGTTACATGGCATATATAGCATACAACATATTCCAGTTATGTCATATATACATTCATAACCATATTTCCATAAAGCCTCATGGAGTACACTGTCACAGGTACCTTCTTAGCATTTTGTCAAATCTGCAGTGAAAGTGTTCTTAAAACAAACAACATGTGCTGGGTCATCATCCGAGACTGCTATAACATGAAATATTTGGCAGAATGCAGGTAAAACAGCAGGAGAGATACTATTCTTCCCAAAGAGTTCAGTCAAAATGTAATTAACATGTTTTTTTTTAAAAAGCATCATCAACATGGAAGCATGTTCCCTGGAATGGTGGCCAAAGCATGAAGGGGCATGTGACTGTTTAGCACATCTGGCACATAATTGCAATGCTGGCTACAAAAGTGCCATGCAAATGCCTATTTTCAATTTCAGATGACATTGTAAATAAGAAGTGGGCAGCATTATGTCCCGTAAATGTAAACAAACTTGTTTGTCTTAGCGATTGGCTGAATAAGAAGTAGGACTGAGTGGACTTGTAGGCTCTAAAGTTTTACATTGTTTTGTTTTTGAGTGCAGTTATGTAACAAAAAAAATCTATATTTGTAAGTTGCACTTTCATGATAAAGAGATTGCATTATGGTACTTGTATGAGGTGAATTGAAGAATACTATTTCTTTTGTTTATCATTTTTACAGTGCAAATATTTGTAATAAAAATAAAATAAAGTGAGCGCTGTACACTTTATATCCTGTGTTGTATATAAATCAATATATTTGAAAATATAGAAAAACATCCAAAATATTTAAAAGCAGCAAAGAATCCTGTGGCACCTTATAGACTAACAGACATTTTGCAGAATGAGCTTTCGTGGGTGAAGACCCACTTCTTCGGATGCAAGAAGAAGTGGGTATTCACCCACGAAAGCTCATGCTGCAAAATGTCTGTTAGTCTATAAGGTGCCACAGGATTCTTTGCTGCTTTTACAGATCCAGACTAACACGGCTACCCCTCTGATACTTGACACCAAAATATTTAATAAATTTCAATTGGTATTCTATTATTTAACAGTGCGATTAAAACAGCGATCAATCACAATTAATTTTTTTAATTACGATTAATTTTTTTTAGTTAATTGCATGAGTTAACTTCGATTAATTGACAGCCCTAATAGCAAGCACAGCTTCTTCAGTCTGAGGTATTTGATTGGTATCCGCTTTCAGAGAGTAGTTCTAAATTCATTGTGATCATCTGCCAGGATTTTCCCAAAAGTAATCTATGAATATACCAAAGTATGATAGTGTTTCTTCTCCAGTGCCATAAATCTGCATAACACTTTGCAGTCATAAGAAAATACAGTCCATCCCAAGAAGGCTTTGCAATTTAGGGGCCAATTTTTCCCACTTTTTATCTAAGGTACTTATATAACCTCCCATCACCGAACACTTTACAATCTTTAATGTATTTATCCTCTCCCCTGAGAGGTAATGATGTGCTATTATGCTCTTTTTACAGATGGCAATCTAAGACACAGAGACTACAAGGTTGTCTACAGGCCCAAGACTGGGGCAAGCTAGGGTGTGAATCTAGATCGCACAAGCCTGCTGCAGTCTCGCTGCCTGTGTGGGGGCCTGTTGAGGCATGTCAACAGTTTATTAGAGCACTTTGAGCTAGTGTTATTTGAGTGCTAGATCAAAGCATGTTAAGTCCCAGTCTAGCTCACTCCCTATTGGTTCATCTTTCCTGTTCTATAGTATGGCCTGCTCTGGTGGATGAATTCCAACTATCTGTGGATAGTGTCAATAAAGCCAGTTGCTACACCTCATGTCCAGTCCCCACTTCTCAAGTGGTGGGCATGCTGGCGGCATGTCTGAGAGGAAGGAGACGTGGCTGAAGTGCTACCATGCTTCAGTGATGCTCTGGGGGCATACTTAGGTGCCTTGAGACCTAAGTTCCCTCTAAGCTGCCCATTAAGTGCTGTTCAGGCACTTAGGACTGATGATGGGAGAGATGCCTCTCCCTGAGCCCCGGACCTGCCACAGCATACCTCCCCCAGCCACAACCCAGCCCAGCCGACCCAGACCTGCTGAGCCGGGGGACAGGCACCTCTCCCCTGGCCCCAAAGCTGCCGCAGCTGGGGGACAGGTGCCCCGCTCCTAACCCCCTTCCCAGCCCAGCCCCAGACCTGCCAGGGCCAGGGGACAGGCACCCATCTCCCAGGCCAGCCCCAAACCTACTGTGACTGGGGAACAGGCACCCCTCATCTGGCCCTGAACCTGCCACGGCTGAGGGACAGGCGCCCTTCCCCCGACCCTAACCCAGCCTGGCCCCAAACCTGCCATGGCTAGGGGACAGTTGCCCCTTGTCCCGTCCCGAACCTGCCATGGCTGAGGGACAGGCATCCCTCCCCTGGCCCTGACCCAGCCCACACCCTCAGCTAGATCTCTCACCCCTCTGCACCCCAACCCTCTGCCCCAGTCCTGAGCCCCTCATCTCTGGCCCCACCCCAGAGGCCACACCCCCAGCCGGAGTCCTCACCCCCATGCACCCCAACTCTCTGGCCCAGCCTTAAGCCCCCTCCCACCATCTGAACCCCTCAGCCCCACCCCGCCACATGAATTTTCTTATGTGCACCAATATGGAGGTGGTGTATCACACACTACCTCCATATTGGTGCTTGTAAACGGGCGGTACTCACCCCTGTGGCGCCTCCTACTGGTTACTCCGCAACTTAGCTCTTTTTCCAATCCAGAGTGCCCTCTGCAGGCTGGTGATCCACCTGCTTTACTCTCGGCCCTGTGTCCCTCCCTGGACCCGGTGCCCCTTTTACTCTAACTGGGTCTCCCCCTCTCAGGGGAACCCCCCCCCCACGCTATCCCCACTTGCCTCAGAATGGCTACTGCTCAGTCACTATCGAGCCCCATATCCTGGGACAGACTGCAGTGTCAGCCTTCTCATCACCGGCAAGGGGGTTCGGACCTGCTGCTTTACCTATCCTTAGGTTGCCCCCTGCAAACCCCAGTACCTCCTAGCCCCGTGCTAGACCGCAGGCCTGGGGCTTTCCTAGGCTGGAGCTTCCCCAGCCCCTCAGCCTTTTCCCCATCCTGCTTCACCCTAGGTACTTATCTTAACATCTAAGCAGCCAGGCCCATCTCTCTCTAACCACAGAGAGAGACTCTCTGGCTTCCTGGCTGCTCTGGCCTTTTATAAGGCCCTGGGCTCAGTTTGGGGCGTGGCCCCCAGCTGCCGCCATTTCCCCAATCAGCCCAGCCAAAAGCCCCTTCCCAGGGCTGTTTTTAAAGCCCCAAAGGGCAGGAGCAGGTAGCCAGCCCGCTACAGTGCACATAACAAAAATCATTCTGTACATGGGTGGGAAAAATTAGAGGGAACACTGCTTGGGACCGTAACTGGCTGGCACAATTTAGAAGAGCCTGATGGCTGCATGAGGACTGGGCCAACCTAGAACCAGCTCCAGAATCAGGAACTGCCTCTTTTACCTACCCTCAGAGCTGCAGCGAGTGCATAGTGGTAGGAATCTAAGAATATTATTTATTCTGATGATCTTAATAGAGTTTCTTATATTCTCTATTCCCTCCTTTGTTTGGAGCGTGAGATCAAGAAATACAGAGATTAAAATTTAACAAGCCTGGTACCATGTACAAAATATAAACGTGGTCTTAAATCATCACTGGGAAATTTACACTACTTGCTCTGGTGTTTTGATGTAGCTGTCAAAGGCAGAGGCTCTTGTGGTTAAATATAGCCTTTTTAGCCTCATGGCTCAGTCTCTTTTTTGTGGAGTTTCGCAGCATTATTTTACTTTACTCTGAAGGTGGGCTGAGCATAGGAGAGTCTGACGAAACAGTGGGCTGGGCCCTTGATCTGTGAGAGCTCTTGCATTCTTGTGAATGACTACATTATAGAGAGCAGTACGCAGCAGCAGCAGCAACAGAGTGGTGCTCTGCTTCTCCAGCTCTGCCTGGCA
Organism: Mauremys mutica; assembly: GCF_020497125.1. Lineage (NCBI taxonomy): Eukaryota > Metazoa > Chordata > Testudines > Geoemydidae > Mauremys > Mauremys mutica. Next base: position 43,359,784 of record NC_059076.1, read on the forward strand.
GGCAAGCCTCAAGTTCAGTGAACATCTACAAAAGCTAGAGAACTTTTCATCTTCCTCTGCAGATGAATTCTGCCTAACTGCACCAGGAAAATGGGCACAGGGGATTATATCTGCATTTCCATGAGTGGAGGGGCACCTTGGGGCTTTAGATTGCAAGGTGGCAAGGAGCAAAAGCAGCCTTTGCAAATCGCTAAGGTAGGACAATGAGAGAGATGTTATTAGTGTGTTATGACAAGGAGAGAAAGAAAGAAGTTTGTTGTGATCTATATAGCTTCCAGTCAGAAGCCTTAAGACAAGTTTTATTGTGGGGTGGCTATGTTTGTTGGAAATGTATTTGGGGAACTGCTTTCACAGGTGCAGATAGTGATTTTTTTTTAAATGATAGGTAATTCTTACTTTTTGATTACCTACAAGTACCACAGCTGTTTTCTTGCATGGGAAGGGCAGAATCTTATGAGATGATGAGTGCCTTCAGTGCCTACTGAATTCATTGAGTGTGGTGGAAGTCACTCAGCACCACACAGGATTGAGTCCCCAGTTAGCAAACCCAGTTTTGACTATTGATTTGTGACACTTTCTCTAGTCTTGGCATGGAATAAATAAATGATTTGGCATGAGAAAGTGTTCCTACTATTTTGGGACTCCTGGAAAGCATTACCCAGAGAGTCATCACTTCATATTAATTCTCTGGAAATAGCTTTAATAGTTGCCAAACATGCCCTGATATGTATTTCATGGATTATAACCTGAAAACTGTTGAGCATATCACAGTTTATATTTATATATGAAGTGAAAGTACACAACAAAAAGTCTAAAACAACTTGAAACAGTCTCAAACCATGACATTTTGGAACAATTTTTTTTAAGTAGTTTGATTTAAAATAAATATTCATTTTATTACAGACTATGGTTTTTCATGGTTATTTAGGAATTGTAGAATGATAGCCGTGTTGACACATTATGTCATCTTAGACAAGGGGCCATTCTGTCCACAGCTATGGTATCAGCACAAATTCAATACTGCGAGAGCAGATTTTTGGACTAGTGAATATAATAAATCCTGTCAGATTAACTTGAAATCCAGATATTAACTTGTATTTTATACCAATAAAATAAAAAAGGAAACAAGAAAAAAGGGTATATTCATTATCTCATAGTACTCAGTACTAGGTAGGTTGCTAAATTTTTAGGAATTTGATTTTGGGGCATTATTAAGCTAGTTCTTTAATCTTGTACTTCTTTTAGCTGGTAATATACATACTAATTACAGTTGCATTAAACTAATTGGGTTAGTTAGTTTTTCCAGTATAGCAGAAATATTAGATATGGGAGAAAAGGATTTTACTTGTTTAAAACAAGGGGCTTGTGTCCGTTCTTTTGCTAGGAAAATAACATCTTTCATTCTGTTTTCTCTGAATTACTTCCAGCCATAAAATTAATCTTATTCAATAGTCAAGCTGCAGTTTATTGAACATATTTTTCTGTTATCACTTGTAAGTATCATTGTCTCTTAACGTTTATTTTTAAATATTTCACAATACTCTAACAGTGTTTTTTTGTTTAAAAAAAATCAAAACCTGTTTGCATGCAACTCTTTCTTTGCAAGTAACTTCAATAGTAGGTGATGGTGGAATCCTGCCACCTAGTGAAAACATCAAGGAATGCAAAAGACAAAGGAGATGGGTAGAACTGGGATAGCTTTCATTTTGTCAATGCAAAGCAAAGCAAAATCATGGTAGCTTTGACACAAGGTTCAGGTATGGCCCATCTCTGTTACAGACAAAGATGGGTAAAGTCAGGGGTTTTACAAAAAACAAAAAACCCAGAGATAGTTTGGATGTGTCCTAAGACTAATGCACCAAAACCACTAAACCCTGAAGTTAGAACTAGCCAAGTGATTACAGTCGTGACTCATCTCTAAAAGCAGGAACCAATAGTTTTTAGAAAGGATCATTAAAGAAAGTATGTGTGTTTTACTTGTAATTAAAACTAATCAAATGGCCAAGTAATGCAAAAACTTTAGAACAAGCTTTATAAAAACAAAATTAAATATATTTGTAAGGTACTGTTGGTAAACTAATATCTCATGAAGTTGATTATGGGTACCAGAGTTTTAATTCCTCAGCTGCTGGTTATGATATGGCCCAGATCACTAGGGACTGAAAGCTGTCACTTTTGACTGGCCCGCCGCCCAAGCCTGCTTCTTCACAAGGCCAAGAACTTTTTTGGAACCCCAACTTGTCAATACCTTTCCCACAACATGCCTTTTCCTATCATGACCAACCATGGAGAGTACTGTTAAAATCCTGCCAGGGCTCAATAGGGGCCTGCTGTCTGACTCCCCACAAGATGTTCTGAATTGGCAGATCTCCAGGTCAGCCAACCCTGTCTACTGGATGGGCTGTACTCAACCTGACAGGTTCTGGGTGCCCAGGCAGATTAGGGTTTACTTGGTGCCCTGCATATCAACAAATGCAGGCTCTGTCAGACCAGCAAGAGAAGTGAATTTCAGAGTAAGGGTTTGTCTAGACTGGGAAAACAAGTTATGTTTGGGAATGTATTCGCTAACACACTTTAATTAATGTGCACCTGTTCTAGGCGCGGCATGTTGTGTTTAAAAAACATCAGCTGTTTGAGGATAACCCTTGTCTGCCCCGTATGGTTGACCATGACCAACTAACTCAACATGACTTGCCCAAAATAGTGTTTAAAACTGTTAGTTAAAATGGAGAGCAACCAGGTGAATGAAGTAGGATCTTTTATTGGACTAACTTCTTTTGGTGAGAGAGAGACAAGTGTTGAGCTTACACAGAGCTTTTCTTTAGGTCCATATATATATATATGTATAGAACTCATTTTCTAACATGACTTATTTTTGCTGTCTAGACAAGCCCTAAAAGGCCCCTTGCTGAACATATCCTGCTGTCAGTCTTCAGATACCAGGCCCTTCAGCTGCTTTTAATTTTGGGGTCACAATACAGGGAGAGAGTCAATCTCTAACATGGCTAGGACCCAACCCCTATATGGCTTATAAAACACTAATGAATTGTACCCGAGAATTAACTTTTCTCAGTATTGTTTCAGGTTGTTTCAAACCCTTTGCATTTCACTTTCGGTTTCAGGTTCCTTTTGAACAAAATATGGTGAAATTAAATCCATATTGAAACCCCTCCGCATCTATTTGTTGCAGAAGTTCCTGAGTCTAACATAATTATGTAACCAACTGCCATATGGTTCATTACTGAACCTGAGGTAAAACAGTCTAAAAAAAATATCCAGAGATAGCAAAACGTTTTGTTGAGTGTTATGGCAAAACGTTTATGAGCACTAAAAATGTTTGTATGGAACCTAGTTGGTTTTGTTTAATTTGAACTCTAAACTAGCCAAGTATCTCATGGCTTCAGGTAGGGCTGTGAATAATAGTTACAACAGAACATGAAAACCTAAAAAGTAAAAAGAACAGGAGTACTTGTGGCACCTTAGAGACTAACAAATAAATGTTGTTAGTCTCTAAGGTGCCACATGTACTCCTGTTCTTTTTGCGGATACAGACTAACACGGCTGCTACTCTGAAACCTAAAAAGTAAAGATTTTCACTTTCAGTTTCATGTTTTGATTAAAGAAAAAATGCCTTTTGTGTGAAAGCAAAACTTCTTGGGTGCAAAGTCACTGGATAAAGAATTGCAAAATGGTTCCTCTTTCCTCCCCAACCCCAACCCCAACCCCAATTGAGATATAGGTTGTTCTGCCACGATATCAATGAGAGAAGAATCAGACCCAAAGTTTGTGCCCACAGAGATAAAACATGGTAGTGTGATACCTTTGGAGAGGAATCTTTTTATTGCCATAATCTTTTTTTACCAGTGTATTCTCAGAGCTGATCAGAAATCAATAAGCAGTGAGACACACTTCTCAATAGTGTTAATTTTCCTACAACCTCACAGGGAATTAGAGACTGTTCTTCTTTACCTTTAGTGGTAAATCTTTTTTCTTTTAGGGGGAGAAAGGATTAAATGTCCTTTGAAGCGTCATGAGGTTTGAGCATTGGAAGCTATGTTGCTTGAATAGTTCTACTCTGCAAAGTCTCCTATCTTAAGTTAACAAGACTTTGACATAGCTACATGTGAACTCATTTGCTTACATATTTGTTACACATAATGGATCAAATTAATCCAGGGTATAACTCCATTAACTCACCTGATTCCACAGAACTACAAGAGGAATTAATCTAGCCCATTATATATATAATGGATGTTAAGTGTTTACTACGAAAACTCACATAACTAGGTGGGAAAGTCATGTTTTTCTTTGAAGTGGTTTTCTGGGTATTATTTTTTCTTTAATTTAGTTTTTATATTTTATAAAATTAAAAACTTAAAAAAAATCCAGGTCCTTCACTTATGTTATGGTGGACACAGAAGGCACAGGAACATAAAGATAAAAAATGCCATCTTAATTTCATGCAGCCCGGCTTTTTAGACAGTTTCATTGTTATTTCAGAACCATTCCCCTGATTCAGGAAACCACATAAGCATATTTTGCCCTGAATAGGGATGCATATGTGAATCGGGGCCTTAGTACACGTATTATACACTGGTCTCAACCATTCTGTACTCTTTATTACTCTGAATATCTAAGTATTTCTTTTTTAAAACAAAACATTCATTCCAATAGATGACATTCAGTAAAGCCACTTCATTCTCTTTGAGCAATACTCTGAATATAAACATTTTGTCACTGAAAAGAATAGCTCTAGTTTACCGCATCCATAGAATGCTCAAACTCTCTTTTTTTAAATTACGTAAAACTCTGTTAAATATTTACAGAACTATTAGCCATAAGTATTAATGTTATGTTTGGAGTCATACCTACAGGATGAGGTTTTCTGTTTGATTATTCCTAGCAAAAATAATTCAGAGAAATTACTTAAACTTCCTGGGGGAAAAAGCTCTACCTCTCCATCAGCTCTTAGAATGATAAAGCCATTCGGCTGAACACAGAAAAATTAATTGATTTCAGTGGGGTTGTGTGAGGCTTTTTGTGTTGTTGTTGTTGTCTTTGATAGTGTGCCATGTAGGGTGACCAGATGTCCTGATGTTATAAGGACAGTCCAGATTTGTGGGTCCTTTTCTTATATAGGCTCCAATTACCCCCCACCCCCTGTCCTGATTTTTCACATTTGCTGCCTGGTCACCCTAGCACCATGGATTATCTTATTTTCCTTGCTGTTCCACACCCCCTCATCCTGTGTGCTGCATCACATCAGAGCTACTATTCACTTGCTGTAGAGGCCTGGCTGAGTTTTCCTCTAGAAGGCATCAGTTCTGCACAGTAATCGTACTGCACTGAGCACCAATGAGAGCAAAATCTGTGCAGCTTTTCCAGTTCCTGCTGGCTCAGGAAGCCAAAAATAAACAATTAGGCCCACTGACTTCAATCAAACTATTCTGTCACCAGTTGAGGATCTGGCCCTTACCTTTTTTTTAACATCGTTGGCTCTTTGAGCCTTATAGGAAAATATATGCACATGCATTAGCTGAGTAATCAAAAATATATACCTTGAAAGATTAGGGGGGAATCCTCCCGATTTTATTTTTTAAATCATTATTGATTTTAGTGCTTGTGAAGGGTATGAGACTGACAGCGTTAAAGGCTAAAGATGTCTGTCCATAGAATGAACCCCCCTGCAGTGGAAAGTCTCATTGGACTGGCAAGTAAGGCATATTTACACACAGTCTTTTGCCTGAGGAGTTGTTTGGAGGGGCTGTGTTTCTTTTCTGAAGAAGGTTTTATTAAGACCTTTAACTGATACTGACCCAATTTAATAACCAATAAAATTTTGCCTGTGCACATAGGACTTGATCCAACTCCTATTTCAGTCAATGGCAAACTTCCATTCACTTCAGTGGGGCAGCAGGAGGCCCGTTATAGAGAATTGATTAAAAATCATTTTGAAAATTGAAACAATAAATTTAGTTTGCCAAAATCAAGTGGAAACTGCCTAGTTTTGAACTCTGATGATGAAATACTATGTTTGTCTTTCTGGCACTGAGTAGATAATGAAAGAAATTCTTTCTAATATACCTTTACCATAGGGGGGGTTATCTGGGCTTCCAAAGTATAGGGTTGTGAGTTTTTAAGTCATTTCATTGCAGAGGGAAGGAAGGAAAGCTTTGTACTCCAGCAGCAATGCCAATGGAAGTGTTTAGTACTAAGGCACTCGTGTAGTACTGCACAGCAGAACTGACATAACTGTATACCCTGTTTGGATATGCAGCCTCCATACCAAACTGTTTTTGGCATACTTTCCAAAAGCATTTATGCAAATACAATATGGTCTGGATAGATGGCAAATATTCATTTGTGTTTGTTTCTAATAGATAAACTTCAAAACTTTATGCCAAGAGAGTTTTCAGTGGGAGAGAGTACATATTGGCTCAATATACATAACTTAAGAAAGTAAAGCTGTATCTAAATACTAAACTTACATTAGCTCTTTTGTGTAGTGCTTTGCTTCATTGTTTGAATTCTTTGCTGGAAACATTTAAAGTGTACTGTATGACATTATATTTTATTGTTTTGTATTTCCTGCCACTCTATTCTTATTAACTTAATAGTAAGTTTTCTTGGCTAAATTTGCAGCAAAACAGCGTGGCAGAAAATGATGTTTATAATATCCTTTAGAATCATGTCAGGTCATTAGAAAGGATAACTCCAGTACTTGTGTGTATCACAGAAGGCGGCTCTCGCATTCTTGGTGGAACCTGGGTTGCTTTACACATCTTCTCAAACAGAAATTATTGAAGGGGCCCATTATTCAGAGGATTAATGCTCAGAGTTTATTACACTATAAAATGGCTTTTATTTTAAGAGATTGCTTCTAGTTTTGGAGGAACAATTTTGTCCCTGCAATTAATTGTGGACAACAATGAGAGCATTTAGACAGTGAGCTACCTGATTAAATCCAGAATTCATTTCTACCACTATTGCTGGTGGGAACAAAAATGACATCACAAAATTGGAGGGCAGGTTGAGGGGCTTAAAAATTGGGACCAATAAAAACATGTTATATAAGGAATGATGTTTTTCCCACTTTCTTCAGGTAGTTAGCTTTTCTCATCAGCCCTTGTGAGTGCACCAGTCACATTGGACAATAATGGAAGGACTGCAGGATCAGGCTCCAAGTTGAGGATGGACAAAGCAGCAAGACTTGAGCATGCACCAGTGCTAGTCTACACTGGGAAATTATATCAGCACAGCTACATCCCTTGGGGTGTTAAAAATTCACATCCCTAAGAGATGTGACTATGCTAACCTAACCCCTGGTATAGACAGCCTCTTGGGGAGGTGGATGACCTACATTCATGGGAGAACTCCTCCCATCAGCATAGGTGGTGCCTACAGCGGCTACACCATGGAGTTTTATTTGCTGCTCACATTCCAGTGCAGTATAATGTTGAGCATGAGGGCCAAAATCTTTAAAAGAGCTGAGCACCCAACTCCCACTGAGAACAACGGGAGATGGAGGTATGCTGAGCACATTTGAAATTTGGCACTTGGTGGGTGCCTAAACACCTAAAATGGAGTTGAGCTTTTCTGAAAAATATAAAAATAAAATAAAATAAAAAAATCTAGCCCTGAGCTCTCTCATATTGACTGGAACTCTAAGCTTCAAACGTAAGCCCTCTGGGTAATATGCCATCTATTGCAGTTCTGACTGTGGCACATGAGAGGATCCTTTCCTCCTGATTAATAGACAACCTCCATCCGTTTCTCTGATTGCCTCCATAGACATACATTTCAGTTCTAGATCCACTATCTATTGCCTTTGCTGGGTCCTTCTTCCTGATCAGGACAGGGGTATCGTATACAGGAAGCCAGTTCTTCAGCATCCATGAATTATGCCAGTTTGAACCAGATAAGGATATTGGCTTGATCCTCTTGAACCTTGCAGTTGTGGGGGCAAGTCTTGCTTGAGTGATCCCATCAGCTCTTTGAGAGTATATCTGAGTATAATGGCCACACTCAAAGCTCTGTATGTGTTAAGTGTCATAAGCATTTGGGAAACTTTTCCTGAATCCTGTAGAGATCGGTTACTGCCCTGAACAGTTAGAATAATGCTTGTTGCAAAAGTGTGCGACTCCTGTAAAACTTCAAATGACAGAATGAACTATTTGGGGGACAGAGGTGGAGTAAACTATTTTGCAGCTCCACTGCTTGCATCATGTCTAACATTAAATTGTAAGCTCTTCCAAGTAGAGATCACATCTCTTTTTTTGTCCCGTAGAGCACCTTGCGTACCTTTTAGGCACTATAAGGACAATGATATTTGTTTACTTGTGAATGTATATTTCATTGCCATGCATTTCTTGGAAGTCTATACAGAGGATAGGCTATTCAGTCTCAAGTTGAAGATATTTCAATCTGTACTTATTTTTTAAAAAAAAAGAGAATTTGGTGCTCATGAAGTATGACCGCACTAGAAACTAGAGGTCTTTGCTTACTGATGTGTTGTCTACAAAGCAAAGTTAGACATGCATTGGGTAAAGTGAGAATTTAAACCACTATAATAACACTTGTATGACTACCTGTGTGGTTACTGTTATACAAGCTGCCCTTTTCTGGTTTAGCATATGTTGCTTTGGAAGCTGTATAAAAGAAAGCCCCCCTAAAAGCCACTCATTCTGGAATAAGAGTATTTACATGGGGAGTTATACCTGCATAATCACAGTGGGTTAAGTACACAGACAAATATACTTGGTGAAGCTTTCCCTCATAGACAAACCCTCATACAATAAAGGGGGCAAATGCTGGAGCTGTACAAACTCCCTCACGATACCCCACCAACGTTCTTCAGCTATCATGTCAAGGAACCACATCTAGTTAGTCCTCCATGCCCATTCAAATCCTTGGCTTCTCTCTGCCACCAAGGGTGACAAGTTAGGTTTGAAAATCCCAGTAGGCTCCTATCTGCATCTTAGGTGCCCAAATAACTTTGATAATGTGTCCCCAATTCAGCAGAGAATATAAGCACGTGCTTAACTATCAGGGGCGGCTCTAGGCATTTTGCCGCCCCAAGCACGGCAGGCAGACTGCCTTTGGTGGCTTACATGTGTAGGGTCCGCTGGTCCCGCGGCTTCAGCGGGCCTCCCGCATGACTGCGGAAGGTCTGCCGAAGCTGCGGGACCAGCGGACCCTCCGCAGGCAAGCCGCCGAAGGCAGCCTGCCTGCTGCCCTCGCGGCGCCAGCAGAGCGCCCCCCTGCAGCTTGCCGCCCCAAGCACGCGCTTGGCGTGCTGGGGCCTGGAGCCGCCCCTGTTAACTATGAGCATGTGATTAAGTCGCATTTACTGAATGTGGGTGGACTTAAGCACATGCTTAAATGCTTTGCTGAATATGGATGGACTGCTGAATCCAGACCCCAGTAGGGAGCTAGCCTGGTCACTTTTTACTGAGTTCTGCAGAGTGGGGCCCTTTACACAGAAGTGACCTGCTTTTTCCATTTGGCAAGGGAGGAAAAGACAGATAGATAAAGACAGACAGATAGGGATCAGCAGAAATCTGCTGGGGTTTTGATGCATCTTGCCAGAAGTGACCGTAACTATATATCTTGTTTGGGTATTTTTGTTTGCTGAGCTTTTCTGCTAATTTGGTGTTTTGCTTTTTCCACCCTGAGGTAGTGAATAGAACTCTTTTGTTTAACTGGATTCCCCCCACCCCATCCCACTTCTGCTGAAAGCTGCCTGATGAACTTTTTTGCTCACATTTTCCTTTCCTTACTTTATGAACTATTATTGCTACTTGCTATTTGACTAAATGCCACCTATCAGAAACAGAATTCTTTTGGAATCTCTAAAGGTTCTGAAAACTTTCTGCCTAGAACAAACTATCGCTTGACATAGAAGTGCAGAAGCTAGCAGGGCGCAGCTAATATAGCTGCTGCATACCATTCAGTAGGTTATTCTGCAAGTTATATTTTGTAGAGTTCATATCAAACACCTGCTGACAAATTTAATTGAGATAGTTACAAAAAAGGATATAGAAATTATCTAAGAGGGAGGAATAATTTCCTACACTGTGAGGGTGTAGCAAAAAGTTTTTGCTAAATAAGTAAACATTGCATAGCCATTTCCCTGAACAGTCATGAAAATAATATTCCAGAATAGTTGTGGAAGACTTATACACATGATTCTTCCAATTAGAAGGAACTATTACTATATAAGGTTGTCTATTTTAAGGAAGCTGGAACACATAAAACTACTTAATGTGCTGGAAGATACGTTTTGTGCAGGGAGGTACTTGTTTGACATTATTCATTGCAATACTAAAATGAAAAACAAAATTTGCAAAATGCTAGGCTTGCAGGGCGACCTGATGCCTTGATAATCAGCATGGTTTCATTCAAATTCTCAGTGATTCAAGTCTATATATGTTATTGACCAGTACAAAGGAACTATTCTTCAAATTGAAGTATAGGGTTGAGTTACAGAAAGTGCACAACATTTTTTATGTAATTGATTATTAAACATATGGTACCTTAAGCAATGTTTACTTTATGTATTATTTCAGTGGACAAATTAATTAGATAACGGGATCTGGGCTGACTTTAGCTCCCAGATGTGTACTACCTGTCAGAGATTATATGGGGTGCTTCTGGTAATTTAAGTGATCACAATTCTAATAATCCCAAAATCCCATCATCAACATGTAGATATGCCTGAGCTGAGTAAACATCTGATCATAATGCAGTCACATTATTGAGAATTGCCAGATGTTGCTATTTCATACAGTCTTACAAGTTCTGCTTAACTGAATGTGGAGGCAGTTACATCGTTGAGAAATACCAGTGTTAGTTGTGGTGCTTTTTCTTAGTGGAAGCTGTTGCATATCATGCAGCAAAGTTTGTTACTGCTTTTGTCTTTCTGATGAAATCATTTCTTAGAGAACTACTTACTTCCTACAGGATATCTATACATGTAAATCAGAAAAAGAAGTACATAGAATCAAAAACATTACAACTGTCCATCCCCCACCCCCCAATTCCACACCTTGCTATCTGTTACTTCCACTCCTTATATCATGTCTGAATTTAGACTGTAATCTCTTCAGGGCAGCCACCATGTGCGTCTATATATCTGTAAAGTACCTAGCAGATTGCGGGTGCTCTAAAATAATTAATTATGAAGTGGGATACACTTAAACTACCATTTCTTGCCTAAATTAACCTTCCTAGGAATTCTGCCACCAGTGGGAAACTTTGTACATTAAGACAGGTTTCAGAGTAGCAGCCGTGTTAGTCTGTATCCGCAAAAAGAACAGGAGTACTTGTGGCACCTTAGAGACTAACACATTTATTTGAGCATAAGCTTTTGTTGGCTACGGCCCACTTCATCAGATGAATAGAATGGAACATATGGTAAGAAATATATATACATACAGAGAACATGAAAAGGTTGAAGTAGCCATACCAACTGAAAGAGGCTAATGAATTAATTACAGTTGGTATGGCTACTTCCACCTTTTCATGTGCTCTGTATGTATATATATTTCTTACTATATGTTCCATTCTATTAATCTGATGAAGTGGGCTGTAGCCCATGAAATCTTATGCTCAAATAAATTAGTCTCTAAGGTGCCACAAGTACTCCTGTTCTTTTTGTACATTAAGGGTTCCAAGAGTGTGTCACAGTGGGGGAAAGCTGTAATAAACTGCAGGGGTGGGGGAAGGCTGCCACTGTGAAATCTCCAGCCAGGTTTGAAAGAAAGACCTTTGGTGCTTATCTGAACCAAATCCACAGTCTGAACTAGAGATGGCCCCAACCCAAAAATCTGCCTAGAAATACCTCTGAAAGATGGGCAAGTAACCCAGTCTATTTAGGTTTTAGATAGTGCCCATCACTACAGTTTCTAAACTAGACCCAGATCAGAATAGAAACAAAAATCCTGGAATGAATGTCCCCCCAATTTTTTTTTAAATTATCTGAATTTTACAGTTTGGATCTGATTCTGTTTGGAACATCTTGAATCTTTCCATTGACTTCAGTGAAGATAGGATCAGGCCCTAGATTGTGACAAAAGCCTGGTCTACACTACGCGTTTAAACCGGTTTTAGGAGCGTAAAACCGATTTAACGCCACACCCGTCCACACTAAGAGGCCCTTTATATCGGTATAAAGGGCTCTTTAAACCGGTTTCTGTACTCCTCCCTAACGAGAGGAGTAGCGCTAATATCGGTATTACCATATCGGATTGGGGTTAGTGTGGCCGCAGATCGACGGTATTGGCCTCCGGGCGGTATCCCACAGTGCACCACTGACCGCTCTGGACAGCAATCTGAACTCGGATGCAGTGGCCAGGTAGACAGGAAAAGCCCCGCGAACTTTTGAATATTTCCTGTTTGCCCAGCGTGGAGCTCCGATCAGCACGGGTGGTGATGCAGTTAAAAATCAAAATAAAGAAAGAGCTCCCGCATGGACCATGCGTACGTGATCGCTGTAAGGGCAGGCAAATCTGTTCTATCAGCGCTCAAAATCATTTTTTAAATATCTCCAGACAGATGCCATAGCAGGGACTCAGCGCACTGCTGCGTGACAAGCGTAACGGAAAGCCAAAGAATCAAATGGACGCTCATGGACTGGAGGACTCAAGCTATCCCACAGTTCCTGCAGTCTCTGAAAAGCATTTGCATTCTTGGCTGAGCTCCAAATGCTTCTAGGGTCAAAAACAGTGTCCGCGGTGGGTCAGGGCATAGCTAGGCAATTTACGCACACCCCCACCCACCCCCAGAAGTGAAAGGGAAAACAATCCTCTCTTGACTCTTTTACATGTCACCCTCTCTTTACTGAATGCTGCAGATAGACGCGATGGTGCAGCACTCAACACCAACATCCTTGCTCCCCCCACGCTATGGATGGCTGATGGTACAAAACGACTGGTATCCGTCCTCATCATCAGGCTATTGGCACATGGGGCAGTGCAAAAGGACTGGTAACCATGCTGACTAGCATCAGTAAGGTCAATCAAGGGCGCCTGGCCCTAATTTTTCTGGTAGATGGTACAGTATGGCTGATAACCATCGTCATCATAGCAACAGGGGGCTGAGCTCCATCAGCCCCCACCCTTCATGTGTAAAGAAAAGATTCAATTGCCCCTGGACTAGCAGAGGGATGCTGGGCTCCTCTCCTACACACTCCTTACTGTCCTGTCTGGACTATCATAGCAGCTGGAGGCTGCCTTCCACTCATATCTCACTAACAAGTCACTGTGTCTTATTCCTGCATTCTTTATTACTTCATCACACAAGTGGGGGGACAATGCTACGGTAGCCCAGGAAGGCTGAGGGAAGAACGGAATCAACAGGTGGGGTTGTTGCAGGAGCACCCCCTGTGAATAGCATACAGCTCATAATTTCTGCAGGATCTGACACAGAGCAGCTGTGCTCTCTGGTTTTATGATACAGTGGTTCTCTAGTACACTTGCCCATATTCTAGGCAGGACTGATTCTATTTTTAGATACCAAAAAGGAGGGATTGACTCAGGGAGTCATTCCCAATTTTGGCTTTTGCGCCCCTGGCTAAGAGCAGCCAGGGGCACTTATGACAGCAACAGATGGAGCAGTGCAAAAGGACTGGTAGCCACGATCATCTTATTACCAATTTATGGTATGGTAGATGGTACAATATGGCTGGTAACCATCTCTGCTATCATGCAAAAGCAAAAGCATGCTGCTGTGTAGCGCTGCTGAATCGCCTCTGTGAGCGGCATCTAGTACACATATGGTGACAGTCACAAAAGGCTAAACAGGCTCCATGATTGCCATGCTATGGCATCTGCCAGGGCAATTCAGGGAAAAAAGGCACGAAATGCTTGTCTGCCGTTGCTTTCCCAGCGGAAGGAGTGACTGACGACATTTACCCAGAACCACCCGCGACAATGATTTTGCCGCATCAGGCACTGGGATCTCAACCCGGAAATTCCAAGGGGCGGGGGAGGCTGCGGGAACTATGGGATAGCTACGGAATAGCTACCCACAGTGCAATGCTCCAGAAATCGATGCTAGCCTCGGACCGTGGACGCACACCACCGATTTAATGTGTTTAGTGTGGCCGCGCACACTCAATTTTATACAATCTGTTTTGTTAAACCGGTTTATGTAAATTCGGAATAATCCCGTAGTGTAGATGTACCCAAAGTTATCAGAGTCTTCTATTTGTTCAGGGTCATCAGACTAACTTTACCAGAAGCTTTCTGAGTACATGGGATCATTTGTGACTCAAACAATGATGTGATTTACAAATTTGTATTATCTAGTGGGGCGTGGGGAGTTTCAGACCCTCACAGTTAGGGGTTTCCTCTAGTAAACTGTACAGCAATTGTGAAAAGCAACCTAGGGAATCTAAATTAAACTAATATGAGGGGACACTGGGTGCCTTTTATACTATACTGGAGAGAACAAGGCAAAGGAGTTAATAATTAGATCTGGGAAGATCATCTTTGTGGCCTGTCTTTTTTTTTTTTTTAAATGTCATTACAAGACTAAATGAAGCATTAAAATGCATTCACTGAAATAATGGTGGCATACTGTGTACAGCTCTTGTGTGTCACTCAGTTTTTGTTTTCTTCAACTGATGATTAGCATAGCTGTCCTGGAAAAAGTTGCATAGATCAGAATTAACAGACTCACCCTTGGTGTTATTGATTGAAATTAAAATTAGAGCCGCAGCGAATTGTTCAAATCAGACTTAAACTTGGGCCCTTTGGATTCCTCCTTAATCAGCTTTAAAGAACAATTAAGAGCAAGCATGGTTCATCAGCTTCTGAGCCATGCAATGAAAATGAAGGAACAGCAGTTGAGCCACATTTTGGGAAAAATCTTAGTTGAAATTGAAAAGGGTGGGGAAGAAGCTACAGGTCTAAGTGACAGGGATTCCAGACCAAGGGTGAGCAAACCAATTTACATAAGATAGGAACCAACCTGAAAGTTCTCCCAAACCTTCAACTGAAGCATTTGAGGGTTGAAAATGATCAGTGTAGCTTCCCCACTTCACTTCATTTTCATGCACTTGTGTGCACCAACCAGAGCTGGAAAGGGAACTACTACAATATTGTGTATTTTTTCAAAACAGGAGGAACCATCTATGGTGTACATCCTCTCCCTACATCAGAGTCATGGCTACATTCCTGCAACCTGTTCAGAACAGGTCACCTATTGACACTGTCCCATGTACTATCTAGCTGCTGCTCATTCACTTGCTAAAGAATGTTAAAGCTTCTGTTAATAGGTTTCTAACAAGTGAAAAGTGAACCTCCAAAATTAGGCTGATCCTGCAAGTTAACAATAGCCTCACCTGCGTTCAATGGTCGTTCAGCAACCCCACTGGATGCAGCCTGGAGTCTAAAAATTATGCTGGGTTTAGATAAGTATAGCAAAGTTCTTGAATCTACAAAACGTTGTGGAAATCTCACATGAACAGACTTCTTTGAGATTTCTGGTCCTACTAGCTTCTGAAATGCTTTTGTGCAATGTTGCTGTCTGGGTAAGAGAGGGGAACAGTTTGCTACACAATTAGCCCCCTCTGCTATTTGATATGAAGTAGCTTTATAGCCTCATTTCAGGTTGCTCTGCACCCAGTAGGAAGGGCAGATGGTGAGAAAAGATGGTGGGGGGAGGGGAGAGGCCAAGGTACATGAAGAGTGTCACCAGGTAAATACATGTAGATCCACTAAAAAGCATCAGTCACTAAAGGTAAAATTCTGTCCTTGGATATGTCCAAGGAATTTCCGTTAACTCCTACCAGAGTTGTACAATGTGTATCCTAGAATTAAGTATGGTCTTTAACCAGGAGGAGTGGAAACTGATGATATCTGGAAAAGGGTAGGTAAAACTGAAAGTCTAGTGTGGACACAATCATACCAGTACAAAGGTGCTTTATACTGGTATAGATGTTTTTTCACAAGCATCTTTACAATAGTATGCCCGGTGTGACTTTTCCAGCCAGCCAGCCAGCCCCTCTTATGCCCCCTCCCATGGCTTTGCAAGGTAGCCTGGTGACTTTGCCTCAGTTTCCCTACCCCACCACTCATCTAGCTTTATGCCAGATGGCTTCTCCTTATGACTCTTGCTGGTTTGTTGATAGTCTCACCCCTTCCAGGGCAATAAACAAACAGCCCAATACACCAGAAGTCCTATGTACCCAGGAATGGGTCAATAATCCCAGCCTCCAGCAGAGTCCTGACCTCTTTGCTGGGGATGGTAGGAGAACTCAGACCCTCCCATCCACTCACACTTCTGGGTTCCAACCCAGGAACCCTGTATTAAGCAGCTTGGACCCATTCCTCCCAGTCCCTTGCTCCTGCCTACTTCCCCTCTCTTATAGGCTTTTTCCAGACACAACTTCTCCTCTCAGTAGTCTGTCTAGAAACCATCCTCTCCTTTGAGCTGCAGCCTTCTTATCCCCCAGCTGTTGCTGGCCCTGCAATTAGCTGCAGCTGAGGAGATAGCAAGCCTACCTGTTAACCCCTTAGTGGCTGTGGAAGAAGGGGGGTCTATACATGGTATAACTGTGTCCACACTAGCGCATTGTTCTGCTTTAAGTAAAGTGGTTTTAGATTGCAGTACATAAACTGCGTGCAGTACATAAACTGTGTGCAGACCAGCTCTCGGAACAAGTTCATAGTAAAGACCTTGCTGTAAAAGCCTTTAGGAGCATCACTGGTCAGAAGTGAGACCCATTTGCACGCATGCCTTGCTAAAGGTTAGACCACTCTAGGGAGTGTCTAAGGTGAAATCCACTTGCCAGTATACAGCCTGTGTAAATGAGCTCTGTGTGTGTGAGAGAGGATGGACTCTCCCCTCTCCCATCCAGGCCACTTCACTACTGTGTCCTCTTTTACCCCATGGCAGCACTATCATAGATCCATACCTTAAAATGCCTTTGCAACAGGTCTTGGAAGATCAGTAGTATAATGGAGGTGCAGACTCCCTGTAGTTACTTCCTATAGCCAACTGCCTCTTTAGAAGAACCATGCTGGTCCCACTGGGTTCAGAATCTTTCACACCTTCAGAGGGGTCAGAAGTAGGGATTATACCCTATGCTGATTCCTGGGTTCCTGAATGGAAAAACGGAACAAGAAAAATAGATTTGAAAAGCAACATAATTTCCCTTTGATTCAGTGACACAGATGCACTTCCCAAAAGGCTGGTCCCAGGGTAGACCCCCAGGAGCCAGCTTCCAGGGAGAACCAGACTGTTATACTGCTCTGCTGATTGGCCAGCCATTTTGGAGCGGGGGAGAGGTTGCTAAAGTGGGGAAGGGAGGGAAACTGAAAACATTTTCCACCCAGGGCTGCTCCTGACTTCCCATGTATGCTTGAAGGGATGTTTTTTGTATGGGTTTGTGCTTTAAGTCGTACTCAAACTGAAATATCACGAGTCACATTAATTCTGCAGAGCATCTATAAGCAGACTGTTCAGTAAGGATCAGAGAACTGAGGTCAAAGAGGGTTGAATAGAAGTGGGAGACACAAGCAGTAGAGAAGAATTCCTTAGTTACACACAGCTACTTTATTAATGAATGTATCCAGGTTTTTAGCAGAAATATAAGTTTCAGGGCAAAATAACAGAGAAAGGGAAACTGAGCTCTGACTTTTCATTTTAATTTATTTTTGTGTATAAAGGCAATGATTTGTGACTCATTTAAAGGCTATCCAGTTCTTAACATGAGTGATTCCTAGAGAAACTTGAGAGGGTACTCACAGTTGCTATAACACAAAATGTCAAAATGGCCTTTCCTCCCAGAATTAGATCAGTTAAAGTGCAGCCAGCAAAGTCATAGCCATTATCTTAGACAACGTGAGTCAGATTATCTTTTTTTTAGGGGAAGAAAAGCAGCACATTAGATTACATTCCTGTTCTGTTGCTCACAGTGCTCTCAGTCACAAAATGACTTCTTTATTACTATGATCAGTGATACTAATTCTTTAAACGATAACTTACCATAATGGAATTTTGACCTGAGTAGGACAAATAGCTGTGTCTTTAAAAAGATAACCTTAAATAGGGCCAAAAAAGCACATGCAATAACCATTGACTTCAAGTGGTATGGATCACATGCATCCTGGGGCAGAATTTGGCCAATATTTTCATGAACTAATTCAAAACTGGTCCACATGAGTATTTTTGTATTTGTTGGTTTTGTTCCTGTGGGTGATTTCCTGTTCTTAATCTTAATTCACTCCCTTTAAAAGATACCTAGTGCTGGGACTCATTAGGCCACAGATCACAGCAGACACTCATTCTGATACTATCCTCCATGACTAATGTGCTATCAATGTCAGACACTTCCTCTGGATTATTTTTCTTTTCACTAAGAGCTTCTGAAAAAGGCACAGTGTATGTGAGTGAAGGAATAGACGGAGAGAATTCCATTTCCTGTTCTATTTGTATCTCATCTCTTTGAGTTTGTATTTGACCTTAGCCTGGGAGTGGGTGCATGCTCCATAACTCAGATCTAGCGGGAAATATTACACTGAGGATTTTTGTTTTTATAGCAGCCACTTCCTTAATCTCCATGAGCACAAGTATTTGTAAATTGCTCCTTTTACCTCGGTAGAAACTAAAATGTTCTGGTTTCTTATGTAGGCAAGCTATTCTTACTCTTAAAATAAACTGTGAGGATCTAGCACTATTTTGGAAACTGTCCATAGTGAAGTTTCTTTAACTCAATGGCTGCAACAATATCGGAAGAGTCTACAAAATAAACAAAAGCAATAATAGAAACACCAAATGAAAAGGAAATTCCATCTCTCATATTAATATAACTAAATATCAGGGGTGGCCAAACCATGGCTTGCAAGCCAAATGCAGCTCTTTTATTGTTAAAGTATGGCTCGTGGAGCCCCTCCAGACCTCCCCCATTCTCAACCTACCAGACTGGGGGGAGCTCAGGACCTCTGCCTCACAGTGGGGTGGTGGGGTAGGGGTTTCTGACAAGCAGGGTGGGGGGTCTCGGGGCTTCAGTCCTCTAAGGCACACCTGCTGGGGCTTGGGGCTTCAGCAGGAGCAGGCTGAACCCCAAGCCCCAGCCGGCACCTCCCATGGAGCTGAAGCCCCAAACCCTGGCAAGTATGCTTCAGCTCTCGAACGTCTGAAGATTGTCATCTGCAGCTGAGAGAGTCAGTAAATTTGTCCACCCCTGCTATATATGCCAAAAGCTTGCTACAGGGGTGAAGTATTTTGAATGGCAAGTAGGTATTTTAGTGGGATAGGCTAATCTGTTTGAACCATGTGAATTATTAAATTAAATCTGTAAAATGGTAGTTCTTTCATGTCATCTTATATATTCCAGATGTTGGTCATCATCATGTTCAATTTTTTGCTTTTGCTAATTTTAAAAAATGCTTTAAGACTAGTTATCACTTCAGCAGCTGGAGTATAACTTGAACAATATACACATGTATTCCCTGTAGCATTTCTACATGTTCTTCCTTCCTCTATTTCTATTGCTCCCTTTTCTTTCATACCAAAATTATGAACACAAGTTGAACATTTAAAATTCCAGTATTTATTTATTATAGTAAGACTAGATGCAATGGGGCATCTCTCTCCCCTGTGCAATGCCCCTGAAGTCAATGGAACTTTACCAGAAGAGTTTTTTGGCATATTTTCTCTAGTTAGAAAAATATATGTATCATAGGAACAAAGTAAGGTTACTGGATGTTATGGTTATGATACAACAATGAAACCTGAGCCAACTATGACTAGCATATTATCCTTCAGAGATGTCGTTATCTTATAGCAGATTTCAAATATTTGACATTCATAAATAAATAAAAGTCAGTGATGATTCCATAACAGCAACAATTCAGAGGAGTGTTTAAGGAAATTAGGCACCTAACTACCTTGGAGAATCTGGCCCTAAATGGCTCACAAAACGTTGTCCCACTAGTAGCCTGCATTATCCAATTACCCACCCTAGAGGCTAATCCTGTAAGGAAAGCATGATTTAGTCATTACTTTGGAAGGCCCTATGGAGTCTGACTTTTAAAAGTGACTGACTGCTTCTTTGTCTTCCAGGTTTTCCTAAGTGTTGTAAAAAAAAAATCACACGACATGGAGTAGTATTACCTTTTTGTTTTTTGTTTTGGGGGGAGGGATAGCTCAGTGGTTTGAGCATTGGCCTGCTAAACCCCGGGTTGTGAGTTCAGTCCTTGAGGAGGCCACTTAGGGATCTGGGGCAAAAATTGGTCCTGCTAGTGAAGGCAGGGGGCTGGACTTGATGACCTTTCAAGGTCCCTTCCAGTTCTAGGAGATTGGTATATCTCCAATTATTACTTTATTACTTAAATGAGGTCATTTGTACATGCTCAAGTACCATTACAGCATCTGTGGGAAAGTAACTTTCACACTACCTCCAAAGTACTCTGGTAAACCCCCTCTTCCCTGAGGGTATGTCTACACTACAAAATTAGGTCGAATTTATAGAAGTTGATTTTTTAGAAATCGATTTTATACAGTCGATTGTGTATGTCCCCACTTAAGACCATTAACTCAGTGGAGTGCGTCCACAGTATCGAGGCTAGCGTCGACTTCCGGAGCATTGCACTGTGGGTAGCTATCCCACAGTTCCCACAGTCTCCGCTGCCCCATTGGAATTCTGGGTTGAGCTCCCAATGCCTGATGGGGCAAAAACATTGTCGCGGGTGGTTCTGGGAAAAATGTCGTCAGGCTCCCCCCCTCCATGAAAGCAACGACAATAAATCATTTCTCGCCTTTTTTCCTGGGTTACACGTGCAGACAACATACTACAGCAAGCATGGAGCCCGCTCAGCTGACCATCACCGTATGTCTCCTGGGTCCTGCCAGACGTGGTACTGCATTGCTACACAGCAGCAGCTCATTGCCTTTTGGCAGCAGATGGTGCATTACAACTGGTAGCTGTCGTCATCGTCTCCTGGGTGCTCTTTTAGCCAACCTCAGTGAGGTCGGTCGGGGGCACCTGGGCAGATATGTATGCTCCTGGCTGGCCTCGGTGAGGTCGGCCGGGGGTGCCTGGACATAAATGGGAGACGACGATGGCCAGCAGTTGTACTGCACCGTCTTCTGGCGAGCAGCCAGGAGACAACGATGGCCAGCAGTCGTACTGCACCGTCTGCTGCCAGCCTAAGATGTATAAGAGAGATGGAGTGGATCAAAACAATAAAGAGACCAGATTTGTTTTGTATTCATTAGTATTCATTTGCTCCTCCTCCCTCCCTCCCTTCCTTCCTCCATGACTAGTAGGGGGAGGGATAGCTCAGTGGTTTGAGCATTGGCCTGCTAAACCCAGGCAACCCTGTAAGCCAACACTGTAAGCCATGTCATCAGTCGCACCTCCCTCTGTCAGAGCAACAGCAGACAATTGTTTCGTGCCATTTTTCAGCACAGACGCCATAGCACGGCAAGCATGGAGCCCGCTTAGACCACCGATGTAGTATGAGCACTGTAAACACCACGTGCATTATCCTGCAGTTTATGCAGAACCAGAACCTGCAAAAGCAAAACCAGTCGAGGAGGCGACGGCAGCAAAGTGATGAGAGTGATGAGGACATGGACACAGACTTCTCTCAAAGTATAGGCCCCGGCAATGTGGACATCATGGTGTTAATGGGGCAGTTCATGCCGTGGAATGCCAATTCTGAGCCCGGGAAACAAGCACAGACTGGTGGGACCACATAGTGTTGCATGTCTGGAATGATTCCCAGTGGCTGCAAAACTTTTGCATGCGTAAGGGCACTTTCATGGAACTTTGTGACTTGCTTTCCCCTGCCCTGAAGCGCAAGAATACCAAGATGAGAGCAGCCCTCACAGTTCACAAGCGAGTGGCGATAGCCCTGTGGAAGCTTGCAACGCCAGACAGCTACCAGTCAATCGGGAATCAATTTGGAGTGGGCAAATCTACTGTCAGGGCTGCAGTGATCCAAGTAGCCAACACAATCAAAGAGCTGCTGATATCAAGGGTAGTGACTCTGGGAAATGTGCAGGTAATAGTAGATGGCTTTGCTGCAATGGGATTCCCTAACGATGGTGGGGTGATAGACAGAACCCATATCCCTATCTTGGCACCGGAGCACCAAGCCAGCGAGTACATAAACCGCAAGGGGTAATTTTCAATGGTGATGCAAGCACTGGTGGATCACAAGGGACGTTTCACCAACATCAACATGGGATGGCTGGGAAAGGTACATGATGCTCGCATCTTCAGGAACTCTGGTCTGTTTCAAAAGCTGCAGGAAGGGACTTTCTTCACAGGCCAGAAAATAACTGTTGGGGATGTTGAAATGCCTATAGTTATCCTTGGGGACCCAGCCTACCCCTTAATGCCATGGCTCATGAAGCCGAACACAGGCAGCCTGGACAGTAGTCAGGAGCTGTTCAACTATAGGCTGAGCAAGTGCAGAATGGTGGTAGAATGTGCATTTGGATGTTTAAAAACACGCTGGCGCAGTTTACTGACTCAGATAGACCTCAGCGAAACCAATATTCCCATTGTTATTACTGCTTGCTGTGCGCTCCACAATATCTGTGAGAGTAAGGGGGAGATGTTTATGATGGGGTGGGAGGTTGAGGCAAATCGCCTGGCCACTGATTACGTGCAGCCAGACACCAGGGCGGTTAGAAGAGTACAGGAGGGTGCGGTGCGCATCAGAGAAGCTTTGAAAACCAGTTTCATGACTGGCCAGGCCACAGTGTGAAAGTTCTGTTTGTTTCTCCTTGATGAACCCCTCTCCCCCTTGGTTCACTCTACTTCCCTGTAAGCTAATCACCCTCCCCTCCCCCCTTCGATCACTGCTTGCAAAGGCAATAAAGTCATTGTTGCTTCACATTCATGCATTCTTTATTAATTCATCACACAAATAGGGGGATAACTGCCAAGGTAGCCCAGGAGGGGTGGGGGAGAAGGGAAAGACAAGGCCACACTGCACTTTAAAAATTACTGAATGCCAGCTTTCTGTTGCTTGGGCAGTCCTCTGGGGTGGAGTGGTTGGTGCCCGGAGGCCCCCCCACTGCATTTTTGGGCATCTGGATGAGGAGGCTATGGAACTTGGGGAGGAGGGCGGTTGGTTACAGAGGGGCTGTAGCGGCGGTCTGTGCTCAAGCTGCCTTTCCTGAACCTCAACCATATGCCGGAGCATATCAGTTTGTTCCTCCAGTAGCCTCAGCATTGCCTCTTGCCTTCTGTCACCAAGCTGATGCCACCTATCATCTTCAGCCCGCCACTTATTATCTTCAGCCCGCCATCTGTCCTCACGTTCATATTGTGCTTTCCTGGACTCTGACATTGTCTGCCTCCATGCATTCTGCTGACTCTTTCAGTGTGGGAGGACTGCATGAGCTCAGAGAACATTTCATCGCGAGTGCATTTTTTTCACCTTCTAATCTTCAATAGCCTCTGCGAAGGAGAAGATAGTGTGAGTGTTGAAACATTTGCAGCTGGTGGAGGGGAAAAAAAGGGAGAGTGGTAGTTAAAAAGACACATTTTAGAGAACAATGGGTACACTCTTTCATGGTAAACCTTGCTGTTAACATTACATAGCACATATGCTTTCGGTACAAGGTCGCATTTTGCCTCTTATTGAGGGTATGCCGGTTTGGTATGAGAGATCACTCACGCAGGGCCGGGCAACAGAATTTGGCTTGCAGGCAGCCATGGTAAGACACAGTCTTTTGGCTTCTTTAACCTTCATAATATGTGGGAATGGTTTCAAACAGCAGCGCCCTCATTTCCCATACCAAGCAGCCGTTGGGTTGGCCATTTAAAACGGGTTGGCCATTTAAAAGGAGGAGGGGCTGCGGTTTTCAGGTTAATGTGCAGCACAAACCCAACTAGCCCCCCCACACCCAATTCTCTGGGATGATCGCTTCACCCCTCCCCCCACCGCATGGTTAACAGCGAGGAACATTTCTTTTCAGCCACAGGCAAACAGCCCAGCCGGAACGGGCACCTCTGAATGTCTCCTTAATAAAATAACCCTATTTCAACCAGGTGACCAGCAATGATATCACTCTCCTGAGGATAACACAGAGAGATAAAGAACAGATGTTGTTTGAATGCCAGCAAACACCGGGACCATACACTGCCATGCTTTGTTATGCAATGATTCCAGACTACGTGCTATTGGCCTGGCGTGGTAAAGTGTCCTACCATGGAGGATGGAATAAAGCTGCCCTCCCCAGAAACTTTTTGCAAAGGCTTTGGGAGTACATCCAGGAGAGCTTTATGGAGATGTCCCTGGAGGATTTCCGCTCCATCCCCAGACACGTTAACAGACTTTTCCAGTAGTTGTACTGGCTGCGAATGCCAGGGCAAACTAATCATTAAACACGCTTGCTTTTAAACCATGTATAATATTTACAAAGGTATACTCACCAGAGGTCCCTTCTCCGCCTGGCGGGTCCAGGAGGCAGCCTTGGGTGGGTTCAGGGATTACTGACTCCAGGTCCAGGGTGAGAAACAGTTCCTGGCTGTCAGGGAAAACAGTTTCTCTGCTTCCTTGCTCTGAGCTATCTTCAACCTCTTCCTCCTCTTCTTCCTCGTCCCGAAAACCCACATCCCTGTTGCGTGCTACTCCATTGATGGAGTCAAAGCACAGGGGTGGGGTAGTGGTGGCTGCACCACCTAGAATGGCATGCAGCTCTTCATAGAAGCGGCATGTCTGGGGCTCTGACCGGGAACGGCCATTTGCCTCTCTGGTTTTTTGGTAGGCTTGCCTCAGCTCCTTAAGTTTCACATGGCACTGCTGCAGGTTCCTGTTATAGCCTCTGTCCTTCATGCCCTTTGAGATTTTTTTCAAATGTTTGGGCATTTTGTCTTTTGGAACGGAGTTCTGATAGCATGGATTCGTCTCACCATAAAGCAATCGGATCTCATACCTCCCGTTCAGTCTATGCTGGAGCTCTTTTGAGATTCTGGGACTCCATTATGATCACCTCTGCTGATGAGATCTGCACTCACCTGCAGATCGCCATGCTGGCCAAACAGGAAATGAGATTCAAAAGTTCACAGGCCTTTTCCTGTCTACTTGGCCAGTGCATTGGAGTTGAGAGTGCTGTCCAGAGCGGTCACAATGGAGCACTCTGGGATAGCTCCAGGAGACCAATACCGTCGAATTGTGACCACACTACCCCAAATTTGACCTGGTAAGGTCGATTTCAGTGCTAATCCCCTTGTCAGGGGAGGAGTACCAAAATCGATTTTAACCGCCCTTTAAGTCGAAAATAACGGCTTCGTCGTGTGGACGGGTGCAGGATTAAATCGATCCAATGCTGCTAAATTTGATCTAAACTTGTAGTGTAGACCAGGGCTGAGAAGGAGAGATTACGGGGTAGTTAAGTCTGGGCATTTGTTAGCTGTGACAATACTGTTGGTATAATGGTGGAGACATCTTTTGTATGCATCACAGGTTGATATCTGGCTTGATGCAGCAGTTAGATCACTGAACAACAAGGGGTTGCAGTCCACACTCTCCAATCTTTTCATTGTGCATTCCTACACCATGTTTGACTGTCTGCATTCCTGCTCCACAGTTACACTCTGAAGATTGGACTAAGACAAATTTCTGTATTGTGGCAGCACTCTGGTCATTCCTGACAGCAGCCTGTTAAGTCTAGTCCAGAAGCTGCCTTCCAGGTTGCAAACAGGTGGATGTAAATTAGGGCTTCTGAACTTCATCAGCGTGCCTGTCTCTGCACCTCAGAGTTGCTGTGACTCTGCGAGGCTGTGGCAGTAGACACAGCAGGGATGACAGATTTCTTGTGGCATCCCCGGTGAGTAGCGCAAGCAAAATGAAAGTAGACACAGGTTTTCATTCTAAGCAATAATCAGCCCAAATGAAGGCCCATGGTTGCCTGCTATGCTGTATTGTTTGTCCCATCCATCCCATTGTTGTAGTATCTATAGGGATGTGCTATTGTCCACCATGGGATACAATGAAGAGTAAAACCTCATTTCATTTAGTACTGTGTTTTCATAAAGATGCATTGTGTTATACTCCTAAAACCGGCAACTGTGCAACTACCTTAAACCATATCACTTTGTGATCTCCTAAGCATTGCAAGGTCTCTCTGCCATGGGAAAGCTGATGTGCCGCAGAAATTAATGTTATTCATTCAGTAGGTGGAACTGTTTCTGCTGAGTTAGTACAGACCCAGTGTCCCCACATGGTGCCAGGAAGAACTGTGCTGCTGGAGGTGCTGTATTTCAGGTGAAATATAAAACCGATGTCCTGACTATTCTTGGTCATTTGCTTTTATTTATTTATTTTTGCAATGCTTGGGCTATTAATCTTAGTGTCCCAGCCAAATTCCAACTTTGCAACTACATTAAATCCTCCCTATAGTTTAAGCTTATCTCCTACAAACCATGTTTTACAGTGCTGCTATTAGAGTGGCTGCATTTCAGTAGTATGTGAAGTGATGCCTACATATAGGGGTTGTAGGTACTCCAGCACAGCACTATGAAATCCAGGACTGAGTCTGGCCCAGTCAGTAAAGCACTTTGGAATCATTCAGGAGTAATGGAACCATATAACTGTATGGAAATTGTTATTGGAGGAAGATAATTAAATAAAACCCTATCAAGTTACTAATAGAAAAAATACTTCAGATTCTCACATTCTGGAACTAATGTAAGAGTTAAAAATGGCTAAACTAAATTTTTTTTTGGCCCTTTCCCAAAATGACGTAGCTCCCTGGATTTGCTTATAAATTCAACGTTTAAACTTTGTGACTAGTGTAACCCTTGTAATTCAACAACATTCCCCCTGATGTTTTGATTAATTCACTTTAATGATATAGAACTCTACTGTAGCTCCTTTGTAAATCCATGTTGCAAAGAATTGTGTTCCCTCAACCTCTCAATTAAACAATAGTGCCAGTGGTTTGTTGCTAGACTGGTGGGAATAATACTTGAACGATCCATCTCTAGTTCTGTGGTCTTAAAGAGCCACCAGTTCATGTTTAATTAAATATTTAGTAAGTTTGTAACAGCATTTCTTAGATCAATCCTTATTACAGATCATCTTTAAATAGAATGTACAATAACATATTGAAATATATATACATAAATGCCTCCATTATAGGATTAAAATTAATATCAAGATAAAATCCTGTTTTTCACTTCAAGAATCAGGTGTTAAGAAAGCATAAATGTAGCATTGTAGTATTGCCAACTTGTGCGGTTTTATTGTGAATATTGTGATATTTGCTGTTTTCTTTAAAGCCACAACTACTGGAATCAGGTTATCTTCAAATTGCAGCTCTCATTAAAAAAAACAGTAAATTTCTAGTCCTCCCAGTAGCCGAGAAAAACTTGAAACTTTAAGTGATGCTATACAAGGAGGCAAAGAAAAAGAACCCCCAAATTTATTCTTTTTTAAATATCTTTTTAAAGCCAGTTTCATGACGTTTGGGGGCCCGGTCCATGGTTTTCGAATGCTTAGGGTTGGCGATACTGTTATTGCACTCTTCACCATCACTGTGGGCAGACAAGAGAACAAAACTTCCAGTACTATCAGTTTTCCATAGACTACAGTTTTCTGACTTTATAGGTCTTTGGGGAAAATCCCTACTCTACTGGGAAATCCATGTCTGATTCACAATCTGTGGCATTCAGTGATCACTCAGTTCTTAAGGTGCTGCAAGAGTTCTGCTTTATTGTGTGTCTGTCTCCAGCTGGCTGTGCATAATACAAGCTTCACAGCACTCTACTCTTCATTCACTGTCCTTAAAGGCACAAGCCCCAACACCAGTGCCACACTGCCTGTCCACATTTTCTCACCTCCTTGGACAGGACAGCCAAACAGATAGATGAGAGGGAAATGGGGAGGAAGGAGAGGATATCTGAGCCAATACATTTTTTTCCACAGGAGGGAAGGAGGAAGGGAAAGTAGATCCAGCCTTGAGCTGCTAGCACTTTCTGCTCCCTTCTCTCCAATCTCTGCTCCTGGGAAAAGACTATTGGCTCATCTAACTGTCTCTTCCTGCTACCCTGAAATGATAGTTAGCTGCTTAGGAGGAGCGGGGAAGGAAGGAGTGGAGCAGAACTAAGCAGAAATATTTCCCAAAGGAATAGAGGGAGTAGAAAGAGCCCAACAACTCATAGCTGATTCTCCTCCTTCTACCCACTCCAGTCCTGTGAAAGGCCCATCATCCCAACTGTTCCCTCCCCTAAGGAAAACCCACAGTCAACAACGCACTGGGCACTTGAAGAAGATCCTGCCTGGGATGCTCTGGCAGGCTTTGTGGAGGGGGTCCGTGCCCTGGCTTCTAAGGTTTTGGAGCTAACCCCACAACAATATCAGGCCAGCAGGTGGGAGGGAGGGTCAAGAGACCCCCAATGGAGCTGCCCCCTCCAAGGCTGGGATAAGGTGATATTGATGCCACCAGCCTTTTCCATTCCTGGCCTGGGAAAACATGTGAGGAGGCTTTCGGGAGAAGAGGAGGGCAGGGGAATTAAAATAAGCTGAGGGGCTCTGATGAGAAATGTGTGCATAGGAGGGGTAGAAACTAAATTAACAGGTGAGAGCAAAGCCAAATTAACTGATGTGTGTGTGATGGGGCCAAAAAAAGTAATTGGGAGGGGGTATAAAATGAAGTGGTACTCTGAGATACTATGGTGTGACAACTGTTGCCAGAAGTTAATTCTTTAATAGCCACTGCTGCGGTGCTTTAACTGGTGGCCACATATTAAACAATTTTCACTACACCATACAGATTGCTTTAAACATTTGTTTAAAAACTGAATAAAATAAAATTAAACAAAATTTCCAAGCTGTGGCCTTAAAAAAATGCACTAAACAAAGTGTTCTCTTGAAATTTCACATGTGTAACTTGTACAGTATCTATGTGTGTATGTACATATACTTTAAAGCAACATATTAAACAAAGAACTGTAGTTATGCATGTTTTTGTAATCCAAATAAAGTAGGTAGTGTTTTTATAACGATCAAGTCTTGGGTTATGGAGAATGTCTTCAAATAGAAATGGAAAGAGTTTTATCACTACAAACAGGTCTGATTCCCATAAAAGGAAGTCGTTTCTTTTTTCTTCTGCTTCTCTGGAGAACTGGCTACAAAGTGGGAATTGTTATGGTATGACTCATTTGCAGAGCACAGCTACAGAATAGAGAGTTCAGATAGGATTTTAATAAGATAGAGCCAGATTAGATTCTGTATTGAGCATGATGGTGGTAAGGAAAACCTCACACTTTTTAAATTATCATTTTTCTCTAAGACAACATTGATCTAACTTTAACTCGAGTCTTAGTTTTACTTACCAAAAATTCTATTCTCACAGGCAGGGGTGCTGGGCAGTTGGAACAATTTGTATTGTGAGGGTATTGAGAGTCAGTGAACCAAACTGTAAACCCTGCATATGATGGAAACCACGTCAAGTCAGGGGGTGCTGCTGCTGCACCCCCAGGACTCCTAGTTCCAGCACCTGTGTTCACATGCAAATTCTCATTGCATTGCTCTGCTCCTGCTCTGTCAGAGTTAATGTTGGGATTCTATAGCTGGCAGTGCAAAGCATCTTCCAAAAGAGAAGAAAAATACAAATACAATATATTCAGGAACAATATAGCTCACTCAGCTCTGCCTAGATATTGCAACATTTCTTCTGTACTTCATACACTTTAGCTTCCTGGGAACCCCTACAAAACCTAAACAGAATGGGTCAAATTCCAATCTTTTCTTTTTCTACGTAAACAAAGTAATTTCATTCTAAATTACATACGCCATACAAACCAGCATGCTGTATCAAACAGCAATCACAAGTGCTACATTAAAATACATTTGTCATTTTCTCCCAGCTGATTTCTTGCCTGCTGTAATGGCCAGGGCATAAGCAGTCAAGCCAGTAGTGTTTGCTGGGCTGGGGTCAAATGGAGGAGTCGAGATTAGTTACCAAGCTGAGTCAGGAAACTGTTACCAACATCAAGCTGCGCCAGGGTCAAAGGCAGATCAAAAGACAAGGTCTATATCAGTAACAAGCCAGAGTCTGCATTGTTGCTCTGAGGGCTCGTGGGCCCCACTTTCTGGTTTAAATAGTTGGTGTGGACCAATCAGGCAGCTGCAATATTCTGTCATTCTGGCCTCTTCAAGCAGTACTTCCTACAATGCATAACCCTCCAGTAACTGTCGGATAGTACTGTGGGGTTGTGTGGAGCCATCAGTCTCTTAGGAGCCTGCAACCCAGGGTTCTAGACCTGTGGATCCTTACACCCACTGGCTAATTGACATGGTGGTAAAATTAATCAGAAGTCACCAGAACTTTATGTCCAGTGGGGCTTCCTCAGGCATCATCAGTGCAGCTGTAGTGGTAGAAGCCTTGGTGAGATTTTTTTTCTAAAATTATCTATGTAAACAAAGCCTATATGACCAAGTCTCCCAAATGACATCACATTGCTTCCCCATTTTTGTTGTCAGGCCATTGGCAGCCTATCTGGGACAGTGGCACAGGGCAGAACTTCTTAACTCTTCAATACAGCTCAGTATTATACTACGGAAACTGCTGGCATAGCATGGTGTGACCCTGAAGAGACATTAACATATCTTTCAGCTTACTTCAGTGTGTCATCCAAGATGAGAGTCTGACCAGAAAGAGGACTAGTGATGAAAAGGGAACAGGGTTCCTTGGCTTTTACAGACACTATATTAGATTTTACTGGAATTTTCTGTCTGAACATAGGTCAGAACACTTAACAAATTCAGAGACAAATTCTAATTTACATTAGTGCAAACCCAGTAATTCTCCAGTTCTTCAGTGGGAAAGGGGAGAACCCTAATAGGACTCATGATTATCCCTATTAGGAATGCATATGGGAAGTGTATGATAATATTATTTTGGGGGGGGACCAACCTCTGCTGAGCAAGAGACAAGCTTTCAAGTTTGTTTCTTTCACCAACAGAAGTTGGTCCAATAAAATATATTACCTCACCCACCTTGTCTCTCTATTTTCAAGGTGCAATACCTAGAATTGGGAGGGAGCATGTTGACTTGTATCTGAAGTACATCATGCCCGCCAGCTGAGAAGTGGAATTTATCTAACTTTGACATTAACTGTTTGCTTATTTCCATTCAACCAAGAAGCGTTTGTGTACAGTACATTAAATCTGAACTGCAATGGTCTTTTACATGTTCCTCTCTTAAAATATCTGAATGTTCAGATAATACATGCATGCAACAGGCCAGGATATTGTATTTATTGTGATAATGAGCCCAGTTATAGATCTGCTAAATGGTTTGTAAAAGCTCTTGGACAAAAATATCTATTTAAATGAGAGATTAGAGGGACAACAATCCTAATCTTGGAGTGTGTCTGCCAAGACTCTGTAGAAGCCATCTGGGAAGAAGTACAATACACTGAAAAAAACATTTTGTATTAAAGTTAAAGAACCTCCTAAGGAAGTAAAAACTGATGGCATAAGTCTGCTGGGTCATAACTGGTCAGTTTCTCACTGTACAATCCAAAAAAATCTCTACTCTGTAAACATTTTGCAATTACTTTGTTTTAAACAAAGTTCATAATTTTAAATGTTCCTTCTCAGTCCCACACACAAAGATATGTATATCCTTTACGTTTTTACTTGCTTTTTCACAGTGCGTATATATTGTGGAGAAGTTTACTATATTTATCACATCTAAAGACATACTTCTTTATATCATTAAATATTCAGCAGCTGCAATTTCTTAATTTTGTTGTGAACATATGTATCTAATATTGGCCATGTGGATCAGTTTATGTCTCCTAAAGCATCAGTGGGATGATTTACAAAAAATAGTTTTTCTTTGATTTAGCATTAAGGAATTTTCCCCTCCAGTGTTCCCTCTGGGCTTGATCCAATTTACCCTGAAGTCAGTAGAAAGGACCCTACTGATTTCAATGGGAGTTGGATCAAGCCTGCTCTGTGCATATTTAGAAAGCAAGAATGAACAATATTCTGTCAAAATCATCCCTGTGCCCAGATTCCCACTCCTACAAAGATTACAGGAAAATGTTGGACATTTTGAATTTTCATTATTTTAATCACACTGGAATCATTCTGAGGGCATTTGCAATATGATGCAGTTGTATTTATCTTTAAGGCTAAATTTGAATAACAAAATTCCTCCACATACCAGGTTTGATATACTCAGAATGTTTCAAACAAACAAATCTCATGTATGTCTGTATCAAGCTCAGAAATATTCTAATTTTGAGATCTAACAAAGTCAAGATGGTAATTTCTACAATATATCTAACAGAGGTCTAGAGCATGAACTCTTGATCATTTTTGGGTCCAGGATCCACAAAATGGCCCAAGAGTTCCATCCATGACCTATGGCATCCCACAGTCTTTTATGGATGCATAGAATTGAGGGATTTGAGTCCTGGGATAATTTTTGTTATCCATTTTGTGGGTTGCAGTTCAAAAATATGTGGAGGGTGGGGAATGGTTTTAAGATAGAGGAGACTGGTGCCACTGCTGAAGGAAGAGCTTATGTGGTTGAGCGACTGGTGTCTGGGGGTTGGGATGGAGCGGTGCTGTTGGGGACAGTAGGGTTGTGAGGTGTGGGGAACTTCTCCTTTCTCCTACCTTGCTTGCTCAGTGTCCAGCTCCATAGCAGTAGAAGTGCTATTCCAAAGGGTTGTAAAGGTGGATCTGCAGTCCCTGGAAGGCCTGTGCCAGAGCTGACATCTGAGGAGTGGGGAGAAGAGAGGAGGTAGTTCATTTCAATTCAATGAGACTTCACTGACATAACAAGCTAGACATGGGTTGCCAAAGTGTAAGAGAAAGACAAATTCTCAGGTCTGTCAGAGGTGGGTAGGAACCACCCGGGACAGGGCTACACTCTGTGTTTGGGTCTGATCCCCTGTGTCCATTTGTCATTACTGTCCATTCCTCATCCAGTGGAAGACTGCCACATAGCACACAGCCATCTCTGCTGAGAGAGATGGAGGAAGGATTAGCAGGAGGAGGAAGAAGATGGAGCCAGCTATTTCTTCCCTCCTCTACCGTGGACTCCTGCTGGGTCCTAGTAGCTACAAGGTTTGCTGCTCTCTTTCAGAGGGGTGAGGCCTCACAGCTTGCTTTTGGGATGCACCCAATGGTAAGAACTATTGTTCTAGAAGATAGTCTGCCGGTTTAACAAAATTCATGGTCTAAAACTCCTCTTAGCTAGCTAGTTTCACTAGAGCTGAATTTGGCTACCCCAACAAACCTACCCCAACTGTCCCACATTCAAAATATCAATGCTGGTTGAGTTGCAAGTGTGTGAAGGTGATTTTTGAAGTTTTTGTTTTATTTAATTAGAGATCTTTCCCCATTTAAATGGAAACATCTTGAAATGATTAGTTGTCCTGGCACATATAGGGTTTAATCTGCACAGGAATAGTTTATGCATTCCTAAGTCAACAAATACTTGATTGAAATGTATAACCACCATTGCAATTTATCCCATTTAATAAATAGATATCTATACAATTGAGTGCAGTCCAAGAGGTACAGTATTGCATTTCAGGTCAGTGGCTGTGGTATATATAAAGCACACATACATACATACTATCCATACCTCTTTTGTATCACAGTGGAACTTGTAAGCAGGTATGTAACAGACTATATTATCCCCCAGCCTGAGTCACCCAGAAGCCACTCAGACTCCCTTCTTTTAGTGCCCACCTCATATGTTATTCAAGTCCCCTCCACCAATAGTTTGCAATACAAATATTTATAATACCTATGACCCTATTGCTTGCAGCCCCAATTCATCCTGGCTGGCTGGCTGGCTGGCTGGCTGGCTGGCTGGCCAGTCCTTCAGTCCTTCCTTCCTTCCTTCCTTATGATCACTTTCAGTCTAGGCACTGCTAGTCCTATCCTCCATCTTCTAACATTTCCTTCCTACCTTTTGTCAACTTAGTGAGCTGATGAGCCAATCGTCTCCTTAACTCTTCTAGCCTCCCCATCTGATTTGCTAATTCCCCCCAATTTCCTCAATCAGCCATTGTTAGGGAAACTAATTGAGGCCACAGTGATCAGAGTGCTGACCCATCTGTTAGGCCTCAGCACTATGTCACAAAGTATCATCTGAGAGACATAAAATATATTGATAATGAAAACAGGAGAAAGTGGCATATACTGAAATGTCAAGTATCAGAGGTGTAGCTGTGTTAATCTGGATCTGTAAAAGCAGCAAAAAGTCCTGTGGCAACTTATAGACTAACAGATGTATTGGAGCATGAGCTTTCGTGGGTGAATCCAACGAAGTGGGTATTCACCCACGAAAGCTCATTCTCCAATACATCTGTTAGTCTATAAGGTGCCACAGGACTCTTTGCTGCATATACTGAAATGATTCACAGCTCATTTTGACTAATCAAGGACCCAATATAATGTTCCATAGAAAAAATCCTAGCACCCATTACTGTTTCTTGAAAAGTATCCTGATATGCTGGTACTGTGGTTCCCTCAAATGAGTGTTGAGGAAATACCTTCAGGTCCTAAACTAATCACTTTGTCACTTACAAATATAAGACCAAACAAATTGTTTTCATAAAAAGGTATATGGAGGAAGTACAAAATTATTCCCAGGGGAAAATATGCCAATGGAAGTGCAATAGAAAATATACCAATGGAAGTTTAAATAGAAATATTTCCCCAGAAAAAATGTTTTGGAATGTGTACATATATTTCCCTTCCTTTCAGAAAATTTCCAAAAGGCAAGTGTCTGTAGAACAGAGTTATCAAACTTTTTCATAGGGAGGCAATATTCTTCCTAATTTTTTTCCATGAGCAGAACAAAATGCCTGTGAGTGGTCAAGTTTAAAATCGAGCAGTTCAGTCTCTCCCATTCCTATTCCCTTCCTCTCTTAGTGCTCCTTCTTACAAGGTTAGAAGACACAAATATTTGAGGATACATCTGCTAACTCAAAGCAATATGTTCCTGGACAGCTTCCATCCTCATATGTGTCTGTGTTCATTTCTAAACAACAAGGATTCTGCCCCTGAACTCAGCACTTAAAAATAGTGATCAGAGGGATAACTTGAAAACTAATTGTGTAAAAGAATTATTCCCACTATTTAAAATGGTTTTTCCTTTACGTTTGGCCACCAGAAATAAAAAACAAAAGTGCTTACAAGATTTTTTTTAAATGCTTTTTTTGGAGAGCAGACCAGTGCAGCTGGCAATTAGTCATTCTTGCCAACAGCAAAAATACCAAGTGGCAGTTTAGTCCATCTCTGATAAAACAAACCCACGATATGGCCAAGTCTGCAAAATATCACTTTTAATACGTTCCTTAAAAGGCAACCAAAATCCAAATGTTCAAAAGACACACCATGGTTAGTTTCAGACAAGTTGGATAACTGCAATAATGACTTCTGATACAAAACAGCATGGTACACAGAGCATGTGTGACAACAGGGTCTAGCAATCAGTTTGCCTGGTCAGTTGTGCGCTCCCTCAGAACTAAAGATGAAGCTCAAACCAAAATGCTAGAACGAGGGATTCAGAATCTCAGTCCTGATCCAGTTCAGGATGCTGCATCTGGCTCCTTTCTCTGCAATGCCCCAGTCAAATCCCTAGATATAAACACTCCTGGGTTTTGGAGGATTTGAAATCCTGATCCAGTTTTTGCAGCTCTGGCCTGCTATATTCAGTCAGACTCTTCTTAGGAACCTATGGGCAGATTTTCTGCTGGTGTAAATCAGAATGGCTGATTGACTTCAACAGAGCTATGCCAATTGATACCGCCAGTGAAGGACCTGGCCCCGAACGTATGCTTGTCATGGCAGATTGAAGAGGCTGAAGGGGGTTTTAATGGAGTTAAGACACCATGTGAAGCAGCCTCATACTAGAATAACTGAAATATTGTAACCTAAAATCTAAACTTAATAGTCAGACACAGCCTTTTGGTAAATATTTTTGATACTGGACTCTCCTCCTGTTCCTCTACCTCCTGCGTCTGCAAACCTGTCTTTCATCACCTTTGAAACAGTGCCTGAGTACATCACTTCCTGAACTTTGCCTCTGTTCAGATCCTCATCTATTCCGTCACCTTTTCTTATGTTTAACTCCCTCCACTCCAAATACCATCTCTGCAGACTCCAACACTTGGAAGATGCTGCTCCTACCTTCTCACATATAAAAAGGAACAAAAACACATCATCCTTGTCCTTAAGCAATTCCACGGGATTCCACAATAATATCAGGACTCAGTTCAAAAGAGCCCTGTCTTTTTATAAGCGCCCTGCATCTACTTGCCCCAGTCTACTCCCACTCTTGGTCTTTCTTTGCTTTTCTACACTGTGCCCCGGCTTATCTGGCCCTAGCCTCTTCTATGTCCTCCCATAAATTCCTGTTACTTTGATGTGAGAGCCTTCACCTTTGCTCGTCCTGCCATCTGGAAGAGCCTTCTTGCATTTCTTCATCTCTTTTCAAATGTATTGCAACATATGTCTTTTTTCTCTTGCCTTTCTAATTTCTCTCTCCCTCATCCATTAGCTGCTTAAAATGTTTGAGAGACTGTTTATATTAAAGAAACAATGCCAAATAAAGCTAATCTGTACTCATATTACATGATCTGGAACTAAATTTCTGTGTGAGAGTCTGAGGCTTATCAAACTGGTAAGAACGCTAACTTAAATGTCACAATCACTTTCCTATAGATTCTGTGTGCACAAGATGATATAAACAATAAGGACAGTAGGTATACCTGTTTCATAGAACTGTACAGCGACTCAGCATGACATTCTTTTCATTTATGCAGCTGAATAAGTTTACTCCAGCCAGGGGGTGAAAGTGTGGGGAGAACTATTTTGATTCCATGACAAGGGCATGTCTGTATATTTGAGATAGCTTTGAAGAAATGCTGAATTTTGTTTTTATAAACGTTAGGCTTTTCTAAAATGTCTTTATCATATTTTTCTAAAAAAGAAGGGCTTCTGAAATAACTATCATGTAGTCATTTTTATGGCCCAGTACATTGTGTTAATAGTTTTATCATTGAATAATGCTGTATACTACTTTAGATAATGGGATGGCATTAGTGTGTCTATTAGTCATCCATTCACCCATCCTCCCACTCACCCACCAGCCAAACACCTACCTTTTTAAAAATGTTTATGCAAAATATTCATGTTCTACATGTGAAAACAGTAGTAACAGCTTGGAAAAACTGTGCTGCATTTTATAATGCTGGGAGAAAAGTTTGAACTGATCCTATATGTTGTTACGGTTGAAGTGCAATGTACCTCTTGATGTCCTTAACACTGCTAGATGTGTGCTGTGCTTATATTCAAAACATAGCAGCATTGTCTTCCAGATCAGAATATGAAAAAAAAAGAATTCAAGTTTGCCAATATTCAGGCAAAAATACATACAAATTTGCAAATAAAAATATCCAATTATGATATGTTGCCATATTTAATTAGGGTTGGCACAGAGAAGTGAAAAAATATTTATTCACATCCTGGCACTGTACAGTGCATTGAGAGGTGCAGCATTCACCATTGTAGCCATCTTCTCCTAGTTAGGAAATTTTGCTTAGATTGCTTTGTTTGGATTTGAAATCATAACGTAACCACGAGCTGATCCAAAATGACAGTGTCTCATTCTAACTAGAGAACCAGAATGCAGTCAAACTCCACTTTGCTGTTTGTCCATAGAAAGCACTGTAAAATTATTGTGGGCCAGGCATTGCAAGCCCTCTGGGTGAAGAACTGTACACATGCAGAGCTTGCTGGATTAGACTCTGATTTATTTAATCTGGATGCAAAATATTAAAAGAAATCATAGAAGTGTAGGACTGGAAGGGCCCTCGAGAGGCAGGACTAAGTATCTAGACCATCCCTGACCGGTGTTTGTCTAACCTGCTTGTAAAACCCTCCAATGACAGAGATTCTACAACCTACGTAGGCAATTTATTCCAGTGCTTACCTGCCCTGACAGGAAGCTTTTCCTAATGTCTGACCTAAAAATTCCCTTGCTGCAACTTAAGCCCATTGCTTCTTATCTTATCATCAGAGGTTAATGACAACAAGTTTTCTCTCTCCATCTTTCAACCTCTTATGTACTTGGAAACTGTTATGTCCCCAGGGCCGCCCAGAGGGGAGGGGGGCAAGTGGGGCAATTTGTCCCAGGCCCCCACGAGAGTTTTTTGGGGCCCCTAGAACAGGGTCCTTCACTCGCTCCGGGGCCCCCGGAAAACTCTCACGGGGCCCGGGCCCTCGGAGCTTCTTCCTCTCCCGGTCTTCGCCCGTGGGGGGTCCTTCCACTCTGGGGCAGAAGGACTTCCCGCCCCCGAATTACCGCCGAAGCGGGACCCGCCGCCGAAACGCAGCTGGGTCTTTGGCGGTAATTCAGCGGCGGGGGGCCCTTCTGTTCCGGGACCCGCCGCCGAAGTGCCCCGAAGACCCGGCTGCGCTTCGGCGGCGGGTCCCGCTTCAGCAGTAATTCGGTGGCAGGGGGCCCCCGCCGCGGGTCTTCGGGGCACTTCGGTGGCGGGTCCCAGAGCGGAAGGACCCCCCCCACCGTCGAATTACCACCGAAGTGGGGGCCACCCGCCGCTGAAGACCCCAGGCCCTTGGAATCCTCTGGGCAGCCCTGTATGTCCCCCCTCAGTCTTCTCTTCTCCAAACTAAACGGACCGAATTTTTCAATCTTTTCGCTTATGTCACGTTCTAGACCTTTAATCATTTTTGTTACTCTTCTCTAGACTTTCTCCAGTTTGTCCACATCTTTCCTGAAATGTGGTGCCCAGAACTGGACACAATACTTCATCTGAGGCATAGTCAGCACAGAATAGAGTGCAAGAATTCTCAGGTCTTGCTTACAAATGAGACAATTTCAAGTTCCTGCACAATATGCATGTTCTATATGTGCAAACAGTAGTAACAGCTTGGAAACATTGTGCTGCATTTTATAATGCAGGGAGAAAAGGTTGAACTGATCCCATTTGTTGTTAAGGTTGAAGTGCAATGTACCCCTTGATGTCCTTAATACTGCTAGATGTGTTCTGTGCTTATTTTCAAAACATAGCAGCATTGTCTTCCAGATCAGAATATGGTTGGGGTAGGGATGCAGATGGCCTGATTTTCAAAGATATTGCCTATTCACAAATTGGAATGAAGTGAAAATCAAGTTCTGATTGGCTGGGCTGGTCAGCCTTGGGGATGTCCTGTCATGCACTAACCAAAGTCATCCACAACTGGGACATCATCACTCAAACCAGACAGTAAAATCCTTCCACCACTATATGAAATGAATATGATAAATAGATATACAGGAAAGATTTTTTTCCATCTTCCCTCTATTTCCTTTCCACCCCAAACTAAATATTATGGAGTTGGGATTTTCATCTTAAAATAGTAAAGATTTTGGCAGCAAATATAGCCAAAGCCTGTACTTTCATTGCAGTTTGAATCCTCCGCTGGACCCTCTTCTTTCCCTTCTTCCCTTCTCCTTCCTCTCCCTGCTTTCCCCCCCCCCGCTCTATTTCCTCCACTCCTAACTTTTGCACCTTAGGAAGCTGAATTGGGAGTCGCACCATAGGTCCTATTTCACTTTAAAACCTAAATTTTAACCTCTTGAGAGCTGCAGCTTGTCTGGGAGGGGAAGTGGACGTTTCCCTGTGGGGACCACAGCTAGTTTTTCTCTTGCTGAGGAGGCTTGGAGGGAAACCACTGCACTCCTCTGAGCATGGTCATCATCCTTAAAAGGTACCCAGACAGTTTATAGTTTATCAGAGAGCAGGGCTTTGCTCTCTGTACTACAATGCTTATGAAATATGGGGCTGTGTTAGGATGTGTTGAAAGTCTTCCCTCAGAATTTTCTTCCTTTCCTTTTATTAGTTATCTTTCAACTTGTACATGATTTTGATGTATTTTCTTGCATATGATCTATTATCTATCTGTGAGACTGCACTCTGGAAGGCTGATTTCTCCTTTTCCAGATGATAAAAGCCATCTTCTTGGCACACTGGAGATTGTAACAGCCAAACAGAGGATTTACATAGAACACACATGCACAACACTGCCATTGTGGCAAGCTCCTTCGTTATTTATAAGACCGTTATTCTCTCCACTGAACAGCAACTGACTGGCCAAATACATCACCACAGATAAGAAGGCAGCTACATTGTGTACAATATAACAGCATGGTGATGTAACCCAACACAATGTATGTGACAACAGAAGCCAATTTAAACTTCAGTAATCTATATGTTAGGTCAAGCCTCAATTCTAATCTATAACACGTGTAAAGTAGTGTTTTTCCTTTGAAAATACTTGATCATCATGATCATTGTTATTTTATTTTGCTTGTGATATTATTGATATATTTGTTTAGATGAAATTGTTATTTTTTATTGAAATTTCATTTTTTTAAAATAAAATACTAACGTCATCGAACTTGATAGACATTTTCTTCCATTGATCAAAAACTGTTTTCAGTCAATGAAAAAAAATTTCTTTTATCAAAAAAATTGGTTTGGAGTAAACAAAAATATTGATAATGTTTTGATAAAATATATTATGAAAAAAATGCTAAAATGAAAAATGAGTCCATTTTGAACACTTTGAAATGAAAACAAGATTGAAATTTTGAATTTTTTTTTGTGAAACTAGTTTTTCATTTCTCAGCCAGCTCTAGTCTCCAACCAGCCCTTAGTCATAACAGCCCCCAGATTTTGGAACATCTGAAATCTGAACAAGGATCTAGGGTTGAATTTTGCAAATGCCTCCACTCTAGCCTTACAGTGGGTCAAAGTCCCAGATGCTAAACCCCCTAAATTTAGTACTGATATGTAGATCCAAATTTTGCACCTTCTTGTGTTTTTTTCTTTATACATATTGGTCCTGATTCTCTTACACAAAGCTATTGTACACTGTTAAATTACATTTGCACCCACTCCAAGCCTCTCTATATTACCAGTGTGGTATAAAATTGCCTTAGTGTAAATAAGAACGAGGCCCAATGTGCCTCTGTTTATACTGCAAAACACAACAGGCAGTTCATTTCCATGTGACTGTGACAGATCTGATTAAAGATTGTCCTAAACAAGCACCAGCAGTGTAGTCACACGAGGCATTTTTTTGATCGCTGAAGTACTGGGATATTGGCAGCAGAAAAAAAATTGTTCTCTTTAAATAGCAAGAAGATGGAAAAGATGAGAATACAAAAGGAGATGCAGAGGTGAAAGTAAGCTGGTACGGTCTGGTGCGGCATACGGGCAAGAGCCAATACGCCTTGCTGGACTGGACCGGCTTCTCCAGCGGTGATTTAAAGGGCACAGAGCTCTGCGGTAACTGGAGCCCCAGGCCCTTTAATTCGTCCCTGAGCCACGGGGCTCCCAGCCGCCTCTGCAGCTGGTAGCTCCAGGGTGATTAAAAGGCCCAGGGGCTCCCAGCCACAGCCGGAGCCCAGGACCTTTAAATCTTGAAAGGCCCTGTCTCTTCCAGTTGAGGCCACGCCCCCGGCGTACCGGTAAGTCTTTTAAGTTACTTTCACCTCTGAGGGGATGGGTTGAGCACGTTTCTAGTTCTGATCCTGCTTCCATTTAAGTCTTTGGGACCATTGCCACTGATTTCAATAGGAGGAGGATTGGGTCCAATATTTTTTTTTCCTTTTACATATTTTTTATGCTGATGTGCACCACTGAAACTCAGCAGTAGGACCAGCTAAATAATAACACTTGTCACTGGCATAGGGGACTGAGACTGACGACATTTTAGAAACTTCAGTGCTACTTTCAGTAGCAACTATATAAGATCTATTTAATAACAAAGTGATGAGATGGAAATGCTGAGAACAGTGAGGCATGGATCACTTTCTGGCCTTGATCCTGAAAACATTGATTTCAATGGGACTACTCCCGTGCTTAAAGTTAAGCACATGCCTCAGTGTTTATAGAATTGGGGCCTCTGTGTTTAAAATTCTCTTAACCTCCCACTTTACTAGGCCTTAGAGGTACGACCCCCTGAAAAAACAAATCACACAATCTGATGAGATGGAAGAGCAGTGCTGGAAAAACAGCACAAAATTCCAGGTAAATGTACAAAGTCATGTTGCCATCTTCAAGATGACTGTATGAATTGTGTCACTTTTCCTCTCATACTACAAACCATCTCATACAATGATCGTATAGAGGTGAATTGATGTAAATAAGTATTTATAAGGAATCAAATCAAAATAAAATAAACGTTGTTATTAAACGGCTGTGTTTTGGTGCCGATGAGCCCAATAGGTAACAGTTATCTCTGCTCTGTCATAACTGCTTTGTGCTTTGGCTTTCTCATATGATTTTTTTAAGAGGAAACCAAAAGCAAAGTTCTGGATCCAAACACCATGATTCTTAGACACAAAATCTGTTCCCTATCTCCTGTTTCCATAATGAGCTGAACCAAAATCTCAACACAAGCAGCACCACCATCACTACCACAAAGTGCTGGAAAGCTGAAATTTACATCCCAACATTGTCTCATATACCTCCCTTTTAATAAAAGTGGTTTTATTACTTATCAAATCAATATTTTAATTCCTTT
Organism: Mauremys mutica; assembly: GCF_020497125.1. Lineage (NCBI taxonomy): Eukaryota > Metazoa > Chordata > Testudines > Geoemydidae > Mauremys > Mauremys mutica. The sequence continues at coordinate 43,402,338 of NC_059076.1, forward strand.
TATCTCATTCTCAATCCTTGTATCTCATGGCTTGTGCTATACAGGTCAGACTAAATGATCTCAGTGGTCCCTTCTGGCCTTGGAATCTAACCTACAAATTCTAGATCAGAATAATTTAAATTGAACAAAAATAAGTTCTCTGTAACCTATCAGTCAGCTACAATCTGTTACATATCCAAATTGGAAAAATAATTTGCACTATACGTGTTTGAAAAATGAGCTTGGGTCAGGTTAATTTTTAAAAAAAATTTTTTTGTGGGGCTAGTAATAAGACATGCTATGAAATGCCACAACCTCCCTTCTTCAAAGCATCATCCTAGCTATTTTTTTTCTTTTTGCTGTTATGCCTGGTTTCCAGCAAAACATAACTTCACAGACACATTCATGTCAGCAGCAGCCCTAGTCTTATTTGAAACAGAAATTCCTCTCAAGGTGCCTAGCAGGGTGGTGACCCTTAATTCCAGACATCCCAGGTTTGATTAAAACCACATGAAACAAGTTCATGATTATAAACCTGGCATTTGTCTCCACTTTCCTCCCCCTGCCCCAAATCTTTATTAATAGGCAAAAACACTAATAACTGGCTCATCTTTGTACAGTATTTGTAACATTTATGTAATTACAGCCTATTACCATAAAAAAACCATACCATGAATTTGTGAAACATATACTGAAATTAGAAATATATGAAAATATATCAGTGTCATATTTGTATATTTATGAAAGAATACACTCATGGAGACCTTTTGGTCTCTCTGTAGTTACGTTTGTGATTAACTTTCTAACATAAGAGAATTCTCATAGTCTCAAATTCATGCTGAGAGTCTGAGGAGTGTCAGAAATAGGTGAACAAGGTCAATTTTGCTTTTATATCTTTTCTGGTTTTATTCGTTTAAGTTCATAAAACAGAACACAGAGCACAGGAGATGACAAGGAAAATATTAGGAGTTCTGCCTGAGTAAGGACTTGGGGGTTGGGCTAAAAGGCCCGTTTACTGTTGTTGCATCTGTAAAAATAGAGGTCTCCCTCTCTTCTCTCCCAGTGTAGCAAATTTATATGCCTATGATGACAGGCACAATTGTTAGAATCACACACATTCCTACTGAACCAAGACCAGAGCCTTTTTCGTTTAAGTCTGAAAACAAAGGCATCTAGCCCTTGAATTGAGACATCCCCTTCTTGGCTCCCTTTTCTTATCAGAAGCTAATGGTCCTTCTTCTTATGGCCACAGATAAGATAATGAAATCACACACACTCAAAACCAGTACATTATACCAGTCCCTCCCAAAACAGCTGGCTAGAGAGAGCAAGACCAAAAGAATGTAAAAGGCTCTTTGGGGGAAGTTGGAGAACTGGTATTATAAAAATCTCTCACTGTACATCTTTGCCATTACTAGCAACAGTAACACACTCACTAAGAAGGGACATTCTGGATTTCTTATTCATTTTTAGACAGGAACAAAGAACAAAATATGGAACTGCATAACACAAGGCAAGTAACAACTCTAGTGACACTGATCCTGTGTTGTTATGCAATAAAAAGCTATATAATTGGTTCTAATCATACAGAATGCTCCTTGTATCCTCTTTTTCCATCCCCAGGCACTACTTTTGTCTTTTTTGTCTCAGAAATTGGATATTAGAGGACGAGTTTGCATCTTTGATTCCCACCCCCAACCCTCAGGCTCTCTCTTGCAGTTTTAAAAAAGTCACTAAGACCTTTAATGGTCATAGTTTAATGATTCTGGTATAAATCTCCAATCCCGTCCCTTTTTCCCCCAGAGCAGCTGTTCTGACTGAATACAGGCATTGCATTAATTACATGTTCTGCACTCCCACTGATGATGAATCAGTCAAAGGGGAAACTTAATCAAGTTGACTAATAATGTTGGTTTCATTTTTAATGTCCATATTTAGTTTTTTGTCTACCCCTCTCGCAAAATCCCATTGTTAGCACTTTTGTTTTTAGCAGATACAGAAATGAAGCATTTAAAAAGTTTTAATATTCAGAAAATACCCAGTCCTAGTACAGAATTTTCAGAATAGAATGTGTGTTATTTTTAACAAGCAAGCAAAGCTAGTACAAAATGCTTGAAATAATGCACAAGTAATCCTCTAACAGGCTCATGAAGTCTAATCTATTGCAGTTGTTGTTTCTGGCATTTTAGATAAGTGAACAATGCTGAATGCTATTTTCTTACTTCATATCCCCAGATAGCACCATTAAGTGCATTACTGACTTTAAATGTAGACTTCAGTGGATGATCAGGCTCAGGTGCATATATAACCTGTATCTATTAAGATCTAGATTTATTAAAATAGGTAGAGTAAACTCTCTTGGTCCTGGCATACTAACAACAGCCACATGAGTAACTTCCAACTTCCATGAAGAGTAATTATTAGACAAGAAGTTACAGGTAGTAGATTATTTTTATACTGTTGAAGCACTCACCAGATTTGAACTGTTTGATTTACTGGTTCAAGTATATGTGTGTGTTGTTAGGTCACAATTCTGTGAGGCGCTGAGCACCCTCAACTCCTAAAATCAGCACCTTAAAAGATTAGGATAATTGAAGGATAATTTAACCATTATTATTATTGTATAATGTATAAATTAAATCAGAAAAGCCACTAATAGTTCATCTTAATGCTGCTAAAACACTTCTTTGATTGAATTAGGGTGCAGGTACCCATTATAAGATTCAAAAGGCAATGTGATCTTGTTTATTTTCCTCTGTTTTTCTGCATATTTTTGTGCTCCATCTCAAAATGGAGAAACAATTTAAAAACAGAAAAGCATTTAAATTTAATTCTAACATGTGGTTCTGAACATCATAATCTGGATGTAGAATCAACTGGAACAGGGCAATATCTTTACAAGGAAATCCAAAGCAATAGTAGCCTGATTTTCAAGTATTAATTACAGACTTGAAACTCAGACCCGGCCCACCCTTTGAGGTCTTGTCTATGTGGGGAAACTGAGTAGTGGATCAGAGTAATTATACTGGAATAAAATCACGTTTTTGTCCAGAATAAAGTGTCTACGTGAGGAGTTACACCAGCATATACTTCTGCTGTTCAGTTTCCCCATTTGGACAAGTCTTAACAAACCTGAGCTCAGTTTCATAAGAATGTGGGCTTGCATCAAAATCATGCAATGTTTGTTGTTGTTGCTTTCGTTTTTATGTGAAAACAGGTGAAGTGTGGCAATTTTAACTGTGTTTTGCACTGAGATTTTTTTCAGTTCAAACTCAAAACTAAATGTGAATCTCAAGGTTTGTGAATTTCTGTGCATTGACACCAAATACAGTGTACACATACACACACTCCTGAAGCAAAACCATTGAGATTTCACAGCTCTACTGGTAACAATGTTTCAATTTTAAGATGTCAAAACTGAGTGTTTAAAGTTTATATTTTTTTTAGAAATAAATACTTCTAAAATACCCGCCTTTCCTTTTCTGAATAGGTGCACTAATGTTTTTGTAATAGGTATGATATCTGAACCCACATTAACACAGAGTTGACTCTATAATACAAAAGAACATTTATACAGGCTAATCATTACCATTTATGGAATGTGCAACTAAAACTAGAGAAAAGGTATAACTGAAAAAATGTGCATGCAGAATCTATGAGAATCACAGTATGCACTAAGCATTCAAAAGACCAGTGACTGCCTGTGGGGATGTGGGTACATGTAAGAAAAAAAGCACAGAGCATTTTTCTCAAAAACAGTTGCAGTTAAATCAACATTTTGGGTCTGATTCTGTAACTCTTACACTGTAGTCACCATCTACTTCCTCAGCTGTAACTAGTGTCTGAGATACTGTGATTCACCAAGAAATGTAAGCATATGCTTAATTTTAAGCATGTGATTACTCCCATTGACTTCAATGGAAATACATGCTTAAAGTTAGACGTATGCTTAAGTACATGGCTGAATTAAGGCCTATAAAACTGTCAGCAGCTATATAATTAAGTTTCTGAAAAAAAAAAATAATGAAAAAAGTCAACAAAAACCAAGATCTCTTTCCAAGGGATCTGTTGCCACCAACTGAGCAATTTCACATAACCATATGAGGGTATCAGAGTTGGTGGAATTTATTATATCAGCCAGCACATCAACTCAGTATTTTTAAAACATAAGGCTCAGCCGCTTTTATTTAAAGAGTCAATCACAGCTTCCAAATTTAACTTGGAAGTTTGTTGCACTTTCCAAGGAATTTGCCTATAGGTTTCATGTGTTAGACTTTTGTGGACATTAAAAGGACAATAGAGAATAAAGAAGAAGAATAGTGTTACTGTTTTGTATTGGCATGAAATACAAGTCTTTCCCTCCATCCTTCATCTGATTTGTGGGTAGCTAATCCCAAGAGTTTCCATTTATGCTTACATCAAAACCAGTGTTACAACTCAACCTGATTACTACTTGGTTAAACATAGATGCAGAAATCATCTAACTATATAGTAGGTGGAGTCTGAGTTTCCCTTAAAGAATTACTTTCATATACCTTTTACTTAAACAGGTATTTTTTCTGTTATTGCAGATAATATTCTCTTAGAAGCTTGAAAATAATGTTCTTATCTGTTATGGCCTTATCTATCTGACAGTGTTCCTTTTGCTCCTTTGTTTCTTATGGAACATAAGACAACATTACTCAGCTTTGTTTGCTTCCTGTTCATGCACCAACATAATCTATGATGTCTATAGCACAGCTCAGGGGATAAGATATGTTAAATTGTGCTCTCTTTGTGGATGGGTCTGCAGCAACAAAAATCATTTTTGGAGTGAACAAACTTAGGGCAAAAGAAAATAAGAAAACAATAATGAGGCAGAAGAAAATAGCAACCAAACTTATCCATTGCAAACCTCTCCTTAAGTTTTGGAAAGCTACTTTTCTACCCTGTAGCATGGGAAAGTAGAGAGCAGCCCTTCTCATATGCAACCTTTTGGGGGGAAGGCTGAATTCCAAAGACTCCAACCAACTGTATAGCTAGAATTCTAAAAATTGTGGACCTGTTAACGTCAATGGAAGTTTTGCCATTGACTTCAGTGAGGCCAGGATTTCACCCCTAAGAGTTTATTGATAGATGTGGAGAAAACCAATGTAGTGTATAATAAGCACCAAATAGCAAAGTGAAACAATATTCTCTCTTATTGCATTTCCCCCCCTAACATTTTACTGTAGTGCAAAGACTCAACAGTCCAGATTTGATCATGCTGACTATTTCATGTTGTGTTTTCTTGATAGTGGGGGTGCCTATGAACTCTCACCAGAGTTTAATTATAGGTACAAATCCCACGCATCTAGATGAGAATATGTCCCTTTAACCAGAGACACTCTGCAAGCTAAAATAACTTCAGTGAACAGCTTCTCCCTCATAATACTGTCAATGTGCAACTTCTTTGAGAGTTGTCATAAACCTTCCAACGATCCCATTCAAACAGCCATATTTCCTGAAAACCTCCTCTCCTAATAGCAAACTCTGGAGATCTTATGCCATTGTTAGAGTAACCCTCGGTGTGTCATGTGGACTTTCTTCTCCAGCCCACAAAGTGAATTTAACATCTAATATAACAATATCATTCATGTTTTCTGCCAACAATTTACTCAGCCTTTCCTTCTGCCCCTGATCCTAAGTCTGAATCTGTCACTTTTGACAAGGCAGAGATGTTATTTTTTCATGTCACACACAATATGTTATTCTAGCTTGTCGTTCACACTGTTGTATATATACACGGAGAACTTGTTCCCTCACAGCACTGGCAATCTGCACATGTAAGCACAGAGTAAAAAATCACTGAGTCCTGCTTTGATGTGTGCCATTGTACAACTGCCAGCTTGCTGTTCTCAAGTAGCAGGATTAAGGGAATGAATGATGGTGATAGCTCTTAAATCCAGATAGCCACAATCACCTATTCTTTGCCCAATCCTTGCCCTGTTTTCTTCCCTATGCAGTCAGGAGTGAAGGAGCTGATTGCACAGGGGATTTAAGACTTACTACTGCTCAATGTGTAAGACTGCATCTAGTGGTTAATCTTATTCAGCACATAAAATATGTAGTTTTTATTACAGTCTGTTGTGTCATTTCTTACACTTTGTGTGTGATAACTTACAGTACTGCTGGTGAAAGGTGATGTAATGTCAGCCCTGAAGACTAAAATAATCTCTGTAAGCTTCCTTACACCTCCCAGACAACCTATCTCACCCTGTTTTGGAGGGATCTCCTTTAAGGGTGAGATGGGTTGGTAACCTTCATAGTGAGCCAGCCAGCTAGGGTGCAGTTCTGATGTAGATAACTCTGCACTGAAAACTCAGTGGAAAAACTCTTTTCATGAAGACTACAGAATAGCCATTAGACAGTAACTACTTTCAGCCATTTACTTTGGCTAGAATGAACCAGCGATCTAGAGTAGCTATATCCTGATATTTGTCCCCTGAGCTGCCCTCTTCTCTATCTCTTAGATTGTGTTAAAAAAGCACAAGATTGTTTTCTTTTTGTTTCTAGGAGAGATGGATTATTGTTTAAGGAGACTGAGATCACTTAAAGTATCCTACTGTTGAGTAGGGAGTAAATTCCTTACACACACATACCACACCAAAAATGAAAATGGACAATGAAGGAAAGGAGGAAAATAGGAATTAGTGAAGGATTTCCCCAGCAGCAGAATTTAGAATTTAGTAAATAAAGGGATAGGAAATAAAGAAAATAATTACAATTGTAATTCTAAACTTGTCACAATGATGTCCATGTTCCAGAATGGGAGTCACAGAAATTGGATCATTTTAAATATTTGGAATTGAAATATAGTAATAGAAGATTAAAAATAATGGTCCTGATCTTGCAGTCCTTTTACAGGTGAAATTTCTGTAGACTTCAGTGAATGAGGTTTTGCCTCAGTGAGGACTAGGATCAGTACATATATCTGGCAGCATCAAGTCTCGCAGATTCTTAGATACTTGTGAATACACAATAGAGCTACACCTATAACGTTATAATGTGGTACACATTTTGCTTCACAGATCACATATTTGTACATATTATAAATAGTAGTGATGGAACCTCTGAAAGTCTGGTATTTCAGCTGAGGGCTTTGAAGTCCATATGCTTATCCAAACTATCTAGTTTTAAGCTGGAATGAACATTTCATGAAAACTTGTATTCCTTTGGCACTTCCACTTCTGGCTCCAGTAAAAATTAAGAAGGGCAGAGGCTCTTTAGTTGTTGCCTTAACTTTCATACTTATTTTAGCTACTTATTCATTTGATCCTCAAAAACAGTGTGATCAGAGTTTTGGGCAAAGACTTGGAAGAGGGGAGTTCTCATTTTATCCACACTTCCTTGCCATTGAGTGTGGCCCTTTTTGAAATTGTTGTGCCTGATTCTGCTCTCACTGTAGTTAGTTCAAGATTTGCCCTTGACTGTGATGAAGTAGGATCAGACTGTGCATTTATATCTCATTTAACTGAAAATTATCAAAGTCAATGGAAAACATGAAGGACTTTTGTACACATATGATACAGAAGTTCCCCAGCTTACTCCACTCATTAGACCTTGACATGATTTTATTTATTTATATCCTGTTGTTATTTTTATTGTACCCAGAGGGACAATGTTTCCAAATAGGCTGCATCCCATTTATTTGGGACATATTTAGACAGCAACTTCCTGATTTCTCTCTTTCCCTGGTTGAATTTCCAATATCAGTTAACAGTGCCTACGTACTTGTGAGATACATGCAGTGCAGTCCAATGTACCAATTGAAAAGCTATGTTCCTTTTACTGGTTTGAACTGCAATGTTTTACCTTATTCTGTGGCCTGTTTAAAAACTGATAAACAGAGTCATATTCTCCCACTGCAAACTATGAGTACTTATTGCTGAAGTCAATAGGTGTGGTTTATATCCTGTTAGGGAAGAATCAATGGTGAATCATGTCCAAATGTAGTAGTATTTGTTTAGAACACATTCTTGTTCTCAGAATGTATATGATGAAACATTTATATACCTTTATTTATTTATTTTTAAAAGAGAGAAATGTTATAGTATTGGCCCCACTACAGCGACCAATATTAATATTACATAATGCCACCAGCTAGCAAGATATTATAGTCGAATGCTGAAAAGTTTTATAGAGTCTTTTTACAAAAGAATGCTATACTGGAAAAAAGAAGATATCTGGGAACAGATTCTAACTTGAACTGCACTGGTGTAGATTCAGATTAACAAAGAGCAAAATCTAACCCAGGGGTCGGCAGCCTCTGGCACGTGGCTCTCCAGGATAAGCACCCTGGCGGGCCGGGCCAGTTTGTTTACCTGCCGCGTTGGCAGGTTCGGCCAATCACGGCTCCCACTGGCTGCGGTTTGCCGTCCCAGGCCAATGGGGGCTGCGGGAAGCACTGTGGGCCACAGGACGTGCTGGCCACGGCTTCCCGCCACCCCCATTGGCCTGGGAAGGCGAACCGTGGCCAGTGGGAGTCGCGGTCGGCCGAACCTGCCAACACAGCAGGTAAACAAACTGGCCCGGCCCGCCAGGGTGCTTACCCTGGCGAGCCGTGTGCCAGAGGTTGCCGACCCCTGATCTAACCCTTTTATAGAAAACGGAATAGATTGCATAGGTTATTTAAATGAGACACTATTCCTTTTTGTTTTTGTTTTTTGTGAAGGGGTGGAGGGATGTGCCTCTCTCATGACATTTCACTATCCTATAACTGGAGACCGCATTGTATTGAAGATAGCTAATCTATATTAATGTCAAACCAGGTGGAAAATTCAAGCCATGAGACATATGGGGTTGGAATGACTGTCAAGTAAAATAAACTGATATTTTGGGATACTGCTCTCCAAAAGCTTATTGAGAATTTCCTTGCTTGGCTTTTGTACAGTGTGCTGTGAGATTTCAGGGTGACCTTTGGCTCTTGGAAATGCTGTACACTGTGTCTGTAGAACAAGCCTGCACATTCCAGCTAAACAGAAAAAGCAAAAACAGGAAGAGATGGTTGGTTCATTAGTTCTCAGCAAAGGGAGTGCTGCTGATTGAGCAAAATATTGCCAACAATATTTAAACTGGACAATAAGGGACAAGGGTCTGGTCTTGCAAGCAAAGCCTGAGTAAAAAGGGCTTTGCCTGTAGGTGGACTATGGCTGCTCCTGTAAGATGTTAGGAGGACTAGATGAGACTTGAGATCAGCTATGAATGGGTGGAATCCTACCCTCACTAAAGTAAATGGGAGTTTTCCCAATGATTTCTGTGGGGCCAGGATTTCACCCTATATTTCTGCTGTGTGTGGGAGATACAGGAAAGTCAATGCATGGAAACTGCACTTATTATTTATTAGTATTACCACAGCATAATAAATAAAAATGTTTTAATCAAACCAACATGTACAAGGCAATAGGTGGCACCCTACTAGGTCAGAGGGTGGCACCCTGATACGTCAGGGGCAATATGTCATTTGTTTGTATCTATGTATAAAGAGGGAGTGTCTTTGGCTAGCCTAGGAAGCCTTGGAAAGTCCCGCCACTAACTGAGCTGCGTCCATTGTCATGGGCATACATGTCTTTAGTATCCTGGTAGAGTCTGCCAGGTGCTATCACCGTGCTTCTTTGACAATAAACCTGGCTGGACACCTTTGCTACCAAACCAAGTCTTGTGGTCTTATTGGGCATTTGGATCGGAGCCTGCTGTATGGGCTGTCTGGCCAGATCCAGTGCAGCACACAAAAAGAACACACACACGCAGCCGAACATCTAACGACAGTACCCAAGTCCCTAATCATTGTTTGACCCCATGGTTCTGGGTGTGGTACAAACATACAGAATTACACAATTACTGTCTACACATTTTTCCATCTCTGCCCCCACTTTGAGGCTTGCATATCTGCATGCAGGACTGTAGGGTTTACTCCCATGTTCCATTCAATATTAATCAAATCCAAGTTTCCTCTGAGGAAACAAATAGTTTTTCAGTGCAAAAAGTTGGTCTGTTTCCCTCTGAAGTTGCAATACCCTTTCCCTTCTTGTTCTTCTTCTTCAGCTCTCACAGTTCCATTTAAAACTTCACTAAAATCGGAAAAATGTCTTTTTTCTAATTAATCACAAAACCAACAGCTAGAACTGAGCCCAGGCCAATGATTGTTCAGATCTGCTTCCCCAAGTAGACTATGGCTTTGAGGACTTTCTTTCTGGAAAATCCAACCACAGTACTACTTATTCTGGTACCAGGCTCAGACCAGGGGTTTTCAAAAGAAATCAGAGAGTGATTTGTTTATGTTAAGATATAATTCTGCACTAAAATGTCATCTGCTGGTTCCCTGATTTCTTCCTCAATTTAGATTATCCAGATCCAGATGCTTCCTATTCTGAGTGATTAATTCTAAGAAAACATTTTTTTAATGTCTGTGTTTCTCATATTTCTTGCAAATCCCATTTGAGTTTGCTATTTGCTACAGTGTGAGAACTGGGGTCAGAGAGCAAACTTTTGCAGAAAGAAAATAATGGGAATGCCTTTCTGATTTTCCAATTTGGTAACCTGAAGAACTCATTCCCAGCTCTTATAGGAATAACAGTACATAATGGCTGAAACTGGCCTGACATTTCTGCATGCTCTTTGGACAGTCTCAGGAGTCATTATATTACAATTTAATTAAGTTTTAATTAAAGACCCCTCTGTACATATGCATGGAGGGGATGCTCAGTCTACAGATTTTACCCCTCCTATGTGGAAGGAATGGGTTGGTCAATTACCTTCATGGCACCATTACCACTCCCTGACACCTTTGGAGTGCTCTCTACAGAGACAGGACTTGTACAAAGGGAGGGACAGGCTTTGACAAGCTGTGAGATGTGCATTGTTCACCCCTAACTCTTCCCTGCAGAAATTAGGGAGCAAAGCTAATATGACTTCTGTTAACTTCCCCATGGTGGAATGGAGAAGGGAGTGGGAGTAGGAAGTAAATATCTGAGTTAGTTACTGCCAACTGTGCGGGAAGATTTTTTTCACTCTCTTCATAGTCCAGGTGTGTGTGTGTGTATTAATGGGAGGTGACATACCAGCACTTTTTCTTCAAATTGATCTCAAAAGTTAATATTTCTGTTCATAGATACATCACAAAGAAAGAAGTATATTAAATCCACATGTAAATGTCAAGGTAATAGCGCTGGCTAAGCCTGCACCTATATTAGTCTTTCTGGGATCTTCCTCTGTTTCATTACCCACCAGTATAGACAAGGGATTGATGTTGTTATCACTGTGTAATTTAATGCTGCTCAAAGCAGGTCTACACAACATGGTGGTAACTGTAGCAATAGCCCCTGGAATCTGAAGATATGGTCCAGTACCATATGACATGGATATTAACTTTTGGCACCCCATGTTAGGTCATGTGACTGGGTCCAGGAACTAAAATTTCTATTTCTTGCCAGCATGTCTATCTGTCATTACAGTAACAGTAGGAGAATTCCCCCAAAATTCAGTGTGTACCATATGTGCTGGTGGAAGCTTCCTGTGTAGCTGCTATTATAATTCTGGGCCTCTTCTCAGCAGAGGTGACTCAGAGTGTTGAAATGTGCCCTAATTGTGAGGTGAGCAAGCATTCGCTAGATTGAGCTCAAACTCATATCGCAATCCCTGTGTTAGATATGAACTTGGGTCAAAAAGAGGTGAAGAACTTGTGCATTAAATCAGCCTATCACTTTACTACTCTTAGAACATACTTTGAAAAGCATTTATATTCTAGAAATGGCGAGAATTTTGGTAATCAATGGCTGACCAAGAGACTAAGGGTCAGATTCACAGACCAATCTTGATCTGAACTAGCTGAGAATCTGGACCTGAGCCAGATGCAGATCTTGCCATAATCATCCACGTTTAGATGGCCACAGTGCACTCTATCTGGTGTTAATGTTTCAAGGACCTTCCTCTAGTGCAGATATAGCTTCCTGCCTTTGAGTAGAGTAGAATGGTGAGAGCACATTATACGTGTGCTGTGCCCTCTGCATTGGCTGCCAATGAACTTCTAGCTGAAAAGCAAGTCTCTGGTCATTACAAAGCTCTGAACAGTCCACACTTCGGTTAACTCATACTCTGTCCCTCTAGGCCACAATCATCCCTCCATTTCCAATCATTTATGTGTAGCAGGGGTATTTTGACTGCCTTTCTCAAGGGTGCATTTTATACACACTAACTCCCTCAAAAAAATGTCTGAGACCAAACCTGGCCATATTTAGAGTACAAACCAAGAGGGCTTTTTTGTTTTATTTTTAATAGCAGGCCATCCTAATATCTTGCACTAACTACAGCTCTCTGTAATTCCCTGTCACTGAGCCTTCTGGCTGGGTTTTCCCCCTATAAAGTTACCTATTTTAGTGCTGCAGGCTGATCAAAGAGTATATGCTCCTTTTTTGTGTGTGTGGAATATACCATTTGCTAGTACATCTAAAGTGTATCCAGATATGGCAGGAATGGGTGACTCATAAATGCTTGTACAGATAGGTAATAATCATTAGCTGTTTTCTACAAGCTCATCATTTTTAACAGTCTTTTGATTAAAGCCAGAATCTTTCAGTTCCTCCACCCTTTCAGTTCCTCTACCCTTACTAAACAGAGGTGTCCTTCCTCCAAGAGAAAACAAGCACTTGCAGAAGATTAATTAGTTATAACTCAGTCACTTTTCCAGCATGTAGTAGATCTTTTTCTTGTGTTTCTTCTTCACAGTGAGGTTTGGAGCACATCATCTGATTAAGGCCCTACCAAATTCACAGCCATGAAAAACACGTCACGGACCGTGAAATCTGGTCTCCTCCCTGTGAAATCTGGTCTTTTGAGTGCTTTTACCCTATACTATACTGATTTCATGGGGAGACCAGAGTTTCTCAAATTGGGGGTTCTGACCCAGAAAAGAATTGCAGGGGGGTCACAAGGTTATTTTAGGGGGGATCGTGGTATTGCCATGCTTACTTCTGCACTGCCTTCAGAGCTGGGCGGCCGAGAGCAGTGGCTGTTGGTTGGGTGCCAAGCTCTGAAGGCAGCATCACCACCTGCAGCAATGCAGAAATAAGGGTAGCAGTAACACAACCTCCCTAGAATAACATTGTGACCCTCCCACCCACAACTCCTTGTTGGGTCAGGATCCCTACAATTACAACACCAGGGAATTTCAGATTTAAATAGCTGAAATAATGAAATTTACTATTTTTAAAATCCTATGACCATGAAATTGACCAAAATGGACTGAACTTGGTAGAGCCCTAATTATGATACCACATCAAACAACATGTGAGAAGTAAGATGTAGAAGCACAGAAATGGCTATACCAGAATGAACTAGTTGGCCAATACTAAACAAGTGGGATGCATTTCTCTCTGATCTCAGCTGGATCAGTTTACGCCCTGGTGGATAAGGATTATTCAATTTTGTAATTTTTATGCTTACCTAGTTTAAAGGGATCCTGAAAATTTAAAGATCATGTTTTAACAACTATCATTGTTTGCCTTAGTAGCAAGATCTTCAATTTTTAATACTCCAAGTGTTTTAGAATTCTGATTTATTTTTTGTTGTTATTAATAATTATTGCAGTGATGCTCCAAACAGGGCTGTTTGAAAATTCCTATTAAATTGCTTTTCTTCAGAAAACTGGATTTTCAACAAAACAAAAATTTCTGCAGACAGTGTCTGCTTTCCTTGAAAACTTGCAGGGGTTTTTTTTGTCAGAAAACCAAAAACTGGAAATATTAGGCTGAAAATGTATTGGTATTCAGTTTTTAGCCTAAATGTTTTCAGGTTTTCACTGAAAAGTCGCTATTTTCCATGGTGGGGGGGAACCCATTTTCTGAACTCTACATCCAAATGCATGGCATTTTGTCTTTGTCTTCACTATTATCTATCTCCATTTTTGTGTTTTTTGTTTCTGCCTGTGGTCTGACTGTCTCTCTCTCTCTCTCCCCCTCAATCCCTCTCTGCTTTCTTCTCACTCACTCCTAAATTACCTACTCTCTCTCCTTCTGCAGCACATCAAGGAAATAAATTATGCTGCAGAGTTTATTTTTGTGCATCACGTGTATAATCTGACAATTCTGGTACACGCTGGGCTTGATTTAATTCCCAAGGAAGTTATTGAAGAAGCTGTATTTATTTCAATAAGAGCAGGATTGGGCCCCCAAACTAAAACAATTTTGTTTAATTTATTACATCACAGAATTACAAATGTCCTTCATACATATGAACTGTGGCATAGATTTCTGATGGGGAATGACCAGGAAATGTGGTTGTGAAGAAATATGATATTTCTCCCCAGTTGGTTGTAAATTTTTCTCCCCCTCAGCAGTGGCTTCACTGCCCTCTACTGCCTTAGATGAGAACAATGATACAGAATCTGTTGATTTCAGGCAAAACCATTACTACCAACTTAAGGGAACATTTTCATCTGGCATGTCAGCAAAACAAACTTTACCTGTCTTGGAAACATTAGACCAATGAAATAGCTAAAAATCTGAACTATTTTTTGTGAAGAGCAAGACCTTCTACTAATAGCAGAGCTTTCCTTTAAAACAACATAGGATTTCACCAAAGGTTTTTGGAATTGTTTTATGAAAGTGAGATATTTGTACTCTGTATCACAGAAAGACTTAGGGTAAAATTTTCATATATATCCAAATGAGTGCGGTTTCTAACTCTTATTTTTAAAAGTGAGAGACACTAAGGGACACGAAGTCTCACTCAAAGTCAGTGGGACTTCTGTTGATAAGTGCCTCAGTCACTTTTGAAAACTGAATGTAGGCTCCTAAGTCACTTAGACTTTGCAACACTAAGTGGAGCAATGTCTAAATAGCTTTGGAAATTTGGGTCTTTTGAAAATGTTACCTACAATGACAGAAAAAAAAACCAAAAACATGAGTCCTGTAGAGCTGGGCATTAGGGTAAAAAAGAGTGGGAATCTGTGGTATAATGCCATGCTAGTTCATGTTTAGTATGACAGGACCACCATGGCCACTTCTATAGCTTCACTACTAGAATGCCATATTATAGGTATTTAGATCCTAATTCATAAATCTGCTGGGCACTTCTTCTCAGTGTGCATTCGAACAATGCTGAAATAATTATTTGAGCAACGATCCTTGCGACTCAGAATGACTGACCAAGATGAATAGCTGGCCAAGAGACCACTATAACCAGCCAATTAATAATCCCCAGGAAATGCCTTGTGCTGAGGTTTTTGTATACATGAATTGTACATTCACTGAAAATTATTATCATATGTTATATTTCAGAAAAGTCTGTTTTGTGTAGAGCTTGGCCTTAAGCTGCAAAATTTGGATCTGTATCTGAAAACCTCTCTCAATCCAAAGTGCAAGAACGCTACCTTTAAGTGGTTAATGCACTTCCCTCCCTCCCCACATACCACTTTCATTATCTTGGCAGAACACACAGCATCTTCCCAAACAACCACTGTGCATCAGTGGTACTGGTGAGTGAGGCACTCATTAGCTTCCTGCCAAGTCACTCCCCATACCTCGTCATCTTTTCACACACACACACACACACACACACACACACACACACACTTTCTCGCTATATTATTATTATTTTATTATATTATTTATTATTAAAGTACCACCTGGTCTGTTGAGAGAAATTTGAGGCCCAGGTACATCATGTTCATTGCCGCCCCTCCCCATTTCATCCCAGTTACAGATGTTTTGGGGCCCTCCTTGAGCTTGGTACAATTGTCTCCCATTTCCCCACACTCTCATCAGCCGTGGTAGCACTCAAAGGCACTTGTCAGGATCAGGGTTCTGTTGTGTTGGGTCAGGGGCGGCTCCGGGCCCCAGCACGCCAAGCACGTGCTTGGGGCAGCAAGCCGCGGGGGGCGCTATACCGGCGCCACGAGGGCGGCAGGCAGGTTGCCTTCCGCGGCTTGCCTGCGGAGGGTCCGCTGGTCCCGCAGCTTCGGTGGACCTCCCGGGAGGTCCGCCAAAGCCACAGGACCAGTGGACCCTCCGCAGGCAAACTGCCAGAGGCAGCCTGCCTGCCGTGCTTGGGGCGGCAAAATCCCTAGAGCCGCCCCTGTGTTGGGTACTGTATGAACGAAGTTGAAGAGACAGTCCCTGTCTCAGAGAGCTAACAGTATACATGCCTGGTCTCCAAACTAACATCTGTGCACAGGGCTTGCACAGTGCTGGCAGTATTAATTTACATACTGATTGACATTTAGTTATCGATAGAATACCATTTAGGCACTATCCACACTGTGGCTGACACCATTTTAGCACCAACCATGTTTAAACACAGCAGTTGCGAATATGGTGTTCCCTAACTGATATGGAGAGGGATTTTTTTTCCAGAGAACTTTGCCAGTCAAATCACACAATGGCTTATCACCATAGTTCATACTCTGTTGCATGGCTTTATAACATGATTCTCAATAGGAAAAGTTCCACTCCACACTGGTAAGAAGTGTGATGTTCTTTTCAAACACATTTGTTACTAGCATGGGTCAGCTCTAATATGGACTGTTAAACAGAAATCTAAACACCATGCTACACTGGAAATATAACTCTTCCTTAAAAGGAATATAACTGTCATACATCAAAGGGTAAAGGAGAGTTATACACAGAGAACAGAACACAGATACACATACGAGTGCATTATGAATCATGATGTTAAAGTTTTTTTATAGGGTCACAATTCCTATTCTATATTTCCTGGATACACTTTAGCAGCTGTTCCCATTTTTAACATTATAGAGAGTGTTTGATGTTTACATGAACATAAAACACATCAGTTACTTACCTTCCCCCAACTCTGAATATTGTGTGTGCATATAGTTCAAGGAATACAGTACTGGAAGACGTTTAAATACAGAAGAGAATCATTCTGTACTTTCCAGACACTGGAAAGTCAGAGATAAAAAACAATGAATTCCTACTTTTCCCCCCTCTGCTCTCTGAACCCAGGAAATAACCTGAAAATTCCAAAGGACATGGAAGAAGTTCCCATTGAAAAGTTCAGACTTAGATAGCATGATACAAGAAATTTGAAAGAAATTTGGACATTTTATCAAGTTTGATTAGAATTCTGTCTTGTGAAAGAGTCTGGGGAATTTAGATTTGGACAACCTAAATTCTAAGAGATATTAGGGAAACAGAAGACTATGAAACATTTTAGTGCCAGGACTATTTCTCATTAAAACACATAAATCATATGAGCCCCTCACCCCTGCACTGAGCCTGGCGTCAGAAAAAAAGAAAAGAATTGCTTGAGTGTCCCTCTAGACTAGACCGGGGAAAAGGGCAACAAACTTGTAGTTTATAGAGGAAAACAGTAGACTTGGTAGGTCTGCAATGGCCCAGGAGTTAGGGTTGAATCTGGCTGTGGGCCCAGCTAATTCAGCAGAGGGATAGTGGAGTTCTCTGAACTTTTCTCTTTTCCATGCGCACCAGTGCCAGTCTTACACAATTTAGAAGATGTGCACAAATTGCTTTGTGGGGGAAGGCAGGTATGCCCATTTCTTCAGCCCTCCTTTCCCCCCATCACTATAGTCACCTCTTTCCACATGCTGCTCTCACTACTCTCATCTCTTATTTAAAACCTTATTCAAAACATTTACTGGATTGCTTCTGCTCTCAGATGCACAACTCTGGTGCCATGAAGGAACCGTGGGAAAGGGTTCTCCATGGGCAACCACCATTCTTGTTTGTCCCTTGGACCACTCCTTAAGAAAATGCAGTAGAATTTAGTAGAGAACCAGCAGCTTTCTATGATTTTTTTTAAACATACAAGAGAGAAATCTTGGCCTCACTGAAGTCAATGGCAGAATTCCCATTGAGTTTACTGGGGCCAGGATTTTACCCATAGAATCCAGAGCAGGGATATAAATTCTGTTTATCTGTCTATCTATCTGCACACACACACACACATAAAATGCTCATTTACATTTCATAGGTTTTTAGAATAATTTCTGTATTACCTTACTGTTTTCATCCCTATTAAAAATCCTACTTTTCCTTAAGCACACTCTCTGTGGAGCCGGGCTGCTTCTGCTTTTTCATTCCTTGCTTGTGTTTGTCTTGCTTCCCCTTCTCTTTCAGCTTGTTTTGGCTGGGGTAGGGTAAGAGCAGGCAGTAGGCTCTTAGAACATGTTTTTCATCTGTGAACATTTCTTGTGTGCTGACTGGTGAGGCTGTGTACTGACATGAGGACAGTATCCCCTCAATAAGCTTTGCTCATTACTGCTTCTTGTAGGATCAAGGTGAACCCTAAAAGAAAATAACTGGGGGTTAAAATGCTTGACTAGTCTTTCTGTAAAGATAACCTGAAAGAATTCTATTCAGAATATCAAATGGCTGCAATATCAAATGTTGCAACTCTCAGGGTTTTTGCAACATGCTTAATTTAAAAATAAAATATGTTGCCACCAGCTGCATGCTGTCTTAGGGCCTCTGTTAGTGGCTAGGGTTAGTATTCAGTCCAGTTCCTTGTGGAACTGGTTATGTTCCTATAACCATCAAAACAGGCAGAAGTTGGAAACCTTTTCAGGAATGAATCAAAGGACTCAGACTGAACTCCCCAAAAGATAGCCCCTCTCTGGTTCAGGTTGTGTCATATTGTGAGGTGGAACAGACAAGCAAGTAAAACTTCACTAACCGAAAAGAAGGTGTGTTCTCAGTTACAATAGCAGTGAAGACATGGCAACTTGGTTTTAACTCTGTTTAGCAGCTTGAGTTATACCCTGGGGAATTGGGGTTAAACTTGAGCTATTTACCCAAGTTAAAAGCCAAGTTGTTGTGTCCTCATAGCTATTTTAACCAGAGCTAGAAAACCCAAGTTCAGGACACACTTGTTTTTTTTGGCGATGAAGACCCTTTAATGTGTGACCAAGCCTCCATATAGTGGCTGGTCACAACAACAGCAGCCTGCTCTTTACTTAAATCTAATAGAGTTATTCCTTCAGCTTGAGTGGTAAGGCCCACATTTTTAATGTTAAAGATTTTAGGTTCAGTTCTCTCCATAGCCCATGCTGTCTGCATATATGTGATGTGACAACAGTTCATCGCACTTGTATATTGCCACTGCCTGTGCTGATTCAAATTCCATTTTCCACAAGTATTAAATTAACTTTAAAAAAGGTTTTACCAGTTTGCTTTGATTTAGTATAAGATTCCCTTTAACCCAGTTTATTTCACTTGTTGAGCTGGGATATTATGAATATACTTGCCATAGCATATATTCTGTAGCAGTTACATCAAATGACTCAATTTAAATTGAAAACAAAAACAATAAAGTAATGACCAAAGCATTTATAAGCATATTTCTAATCTTGGTCTTTAATTAAATGCAGGTTTTTGTATAAAAAGATGCAGCTGTTTTCAGTAACTTTGTGTGCTTTTTGCTTTGCTGATTTAACCTCTGTCTATTCAATCAGAAAAGGTCTGATGAAATCATTGTAGAACCAGATGACTTACAAAATGGTGTTCTTTGTTTATAATGTAGTGCTATTAGTTAATCTTATTTGTCTATTATAGATGCCTGAGCAGGATTTCAGTAACAAGTTATTGTAGTTTTCAGAATGTCTTGAACAAAGAGAAGAAAGGCTAAGGTATTTTTCCCCACTCATATTCTTCAGTCATATATATTGTTTAATATCATTAAATGAATTGTCTAACAGAGATGTCAACGATAGCATGCATTGGAAACAAAAGACTCTTCTCCTGTAAGGGGAGAAGGGATTTGAAGAGGTGGCAGATCCCTGCTAGGTGACTGCTCTAACCATGAGGCTATAGAGTCATTCAAATGCTTTCTCTGACCCAATTAATATATAATTTTTCAATTACTTAGTTAAGTGGAACAAATTCAGTAGGAGAGATTGAGGGTGCGCACATCAGGATGTCCCATATCCTAGTGGTTAGCGCATTCACCTGAGCAGTAGCTGATCTCAGTTCCCATCTCTTCTCCCCCTCAAGAGGAGGGGAACTTGACCCAGAGGGTCTCCTACATCCTGGGTGAGTAACCTATCCACTAGGCTAAAGGTACTAAGGGAGGTCATGCTCCATTTTCTGTGAACTTGCCTCAGAAGTCTGATTCAGTAGGCTGCCTCTGATCATAACAAGAGCTTCACAGTACCCTGGTCAGACACTTTCTAGGAAACTCATCCTTTAAAGGTACATCCCCCTAATATCACATCTTCCCTTCCAAGCTGTAAGTAACAATAACACACAATTATTAATACTTATAAACAACCTAATAAGTACATTTACTAACAATGTTCAATTGATCTTTGAGTGCCCTGCCCTGAATCAATAGTGCTGCTCTCAAGAGCCGACAAGTCCACTTGTTCTGGTTGTATGTCCTGGGGATCCATTGTCTCAATCTGCTATGGCTATTGCTTTTGGAGATCCTCTCTGGCCAAACAGTAGACTCAGCTCCTGTTAATTTGCTTCCGCTTCTGGGATTTGGGAACGATGTCGCTTATTCTTCCATAGTGTGTGTCTGTCTGAGGCCATTGGACTTATATGACCACAGGGAAACCTCTTATGACAGCACTGCTGTTTGTGACCATTGTTTCCCATTGCAGATACACACAGCATAATTTTCATGAAGTAGTAGTGACATTCCGTTACTGAACAGTGCTAAATACAGATTAGAGCCTGACTTCACAACCTTTTTCAGGAGGTGCTTTATTATTTTGGCACCATTTTTCACCAATCCATTGGATTGGGGATAATAGGAACTAGCAGTTATATGACCACCCTCAAACTTCACTGCAAACTGCTTAAACTCATGCCCACTAAACTGTGGTCCATTGTCAGACATTACTGTGCCAAGTATACCACATCGGTGCATATCAAATCTATTTTAGCTAATCTCCTATTTATAGTATAGCATCTTCTAGTAAGGGATGTGAGCATAGTAGTTTATGATGAGTACATAGATTTGTTTAATGTTGGCCGGAAAATATCGTCCCTATGTTGCTACAACAGGCCAATTTTTCCTATGCCATCTACATGGGCTCTTTCACTTGCCTTGGCCTATATTTTTGGTATATGCGACAAGTCTTAACAGCTTCCTCATGTCACTGTTCATTTCAGGCCTATATAAAATGTCTCTGGCCCTTCCTTTAGATTTTTTCAATCCCTAATTGACCTTCATGTATCCTTTTAACATATTTTTCTACAACACCTTAGCAATCACCATCCCGGAGCATTTAAAGAAAATAGCATCTAACACGGAGAGCTCCCCATTCAATTGGCAACAGGGCCTGGGAATATGCTGCCCCTGCCATCTTGTGCTAATAGCCTTAATTGCTTTCTGTAGAGGCTCATCCTGAAGAGTAGCTCTGGCAATTGCAGTCCATATTCTGTCTGAGGCAGGACAGATTTTTTAAATCAGATTGATATATACACAATCAAGCTCTTGAATTTCCTCCACTGCACTTTTGTCAAATGCTCTTGAGAAGGTATCTGCAGCCACCAAATCCCTCCCAGGCTTATATTCAATTTGCAGATCATACAGCTGTAACTGAAAAAATAATCTCTATACTATTAAGAAAGGGAGTTGTCAGTCCCCTTTTGGCAATGGCGATAAGTGGTTTGTAGTCAGTTTCAGCTTAAGATAGGGCTTCTATAAATAAAGACATGAAATTTTTTTCACTCATGGACTAAAGCCAAAGTTTCCTTCTCTTTTCCCTGGTACTAATACAAATCGTATCTTCTCCAATTTGATATTTACATATACATTTAGGTCACCTACTCCCTTAGTGGGGATAAGATCACCACTGTATGTCCTGAATTCCCCCCATTTACCTTTTACTGCCTGTGACTTTTCTTTCAGTGCTAATACCTTTCTTAGTGGTACCACATTCGTGGTTCTGCTGAGAGGCAGGCGATTCAGGTTCAAATCCTCACGCAGTGGGGTAGTTGAATCAGGGTTTCCCAGTTCTCAGGTGAGTGCTCTAACCATTTGGCTACAAGTTACAATTTAGGCACCATGACCTCCTCTGTCCAGGTTTTGCATGGGGCCTAATCTGGTAGGCATGCTCTGAGCTTCCTACTGGATGAGGACTTACAATGAGTTCTGTTAAGCAAAGGAACATCTGTTATCGCTTGGCTTGTGAATTATACTGGGGCTTAGGTGGCTGAATGCCTAGAACATGGCAGCAGTGCGCATATCCAGAGGCAGAAATTTAGGTGCCTAGAGAATTTTACTTTGAAAACGTAAATGCCTAAACCCCAGATTTAGATGGTGAAGTTCCTGTTTTAGGTGCCCTAAAATCCACAAAACCCCTGCACGGCTGCCACCTAACCCTGTAGGTGCCTAAACTCACTTGACACTTAAGTACCTTTGTTGATCTGGGCCTTGGTTCTTACAAAAACTCTGCTTTACCCTGAGTCTGAGTCTAGCTCAGGTGCATAACAAGAGTTTCACAGAGCCCCACCCAGACTCAGTCTAGAAAGCTCAGCCCTTAAAGGCACATCCCCCAATACCACAGTGTATATAGTTCTGTGTATTTTCCTTTTCATTATAAAAGCACGCAAATGCACAGTCCACAAAGATATGAATTAACCTTTACAGTTCCTTGGTGGGTGAGAGTAGGGAGCTGCGATTAAGGGGTGTAGAAGGCCAGTCCCATAGTGGAACTGGTTCAGGGATTGAGGAGAGGCGGATTAGGAATCCTGTCTGAGATTGACATCTGGGAAGTGGATCAAATGGGGAATTCATGTCTTTTGCATGTGTCATGAAGAAGCCAGTGGTGAGAGGGGGTATTCAAGAAGAAGAAGAGAATTTCAGTGAGGAGGAGGGTTTTTTCAGTGCTTTCTGGGTCTACTAGATGAATAAGAGACCTGGGAGGGTGTAACACGTCTCGTAGAAAGGATGGAGAGAGCAGGATGAGCAGTTTAGAAGAAAATTAGAAGCTTTACGGGTGGAATGGGAGGGATGAGTAGATGATATATTCTTTAAAAAAAAAACAAAAAAAAAACAAACCCAAAAACAAAACAAAACATAAAAACCCACAAAAAAAAACAGGAGTACTTGTGGCACCTTAGAGACTAACACATTTATTTGAGCATAAGCTTTCTTAGTACTCTAGAGTGAATGCTGTATTGCACTGGAACTCCTACTAAATTTCTTACTGTAGAATGGCTGTATGACTAGTTCTCTGACATTCAACATGATTGATTACTGTAATTACTTGCCAATTATGATAGTGTTTTGGATTATAATTAATTAACAAGAAAGGTGCTGGTTATACTCCTTTGTTTGGATTTTGGCATGGCCTAGAACTTTGCCAGTAGGGGGCAGCATTGCTTTATTTTAAAAGCCTTGAATAGTTTAACTCTGTCTAACCTTTTTAGCTTTTCTTAGGTCATGTTGAACAGTCCCTACAATTCCATGGAAAATGTCCTGTGTCACCATAATGTTGTCCAGATGTTCTGTTTAAATCTCTTCTATAATATTCAAAAGTGATGCAGCTATTTTAAAAGATGAGTTATATAGTTTGAGGAAAGCTAGAGTTTTGTAAACCAGAGTGGGAGCACCTTGCCATGCATGAACTGCTTGCCATAAAGACTGGCACTTTATTTCTGCTAAAAATCATTTGATTTAGTAGGTCTGCAATGAAATGACCCAGACTGTGCAGGGCTTTTCCTTGTGAGTTTCAGATGTCACAAAGAAGCAGAGACTGCCCTTGTGTTGCTGTTCCAGGCTCAGCATGTTTGGTGGGTGGGAGAATGTCTTGATCATGACTATTCAGCAATTATTGCCCAGACTTCTGCTCTGCCACCAGGCCAGGCCTGCCTTGTCTTGTTCTGCAGCATGCCACTGACTGCTGCCTTGCCTTATGCTATTGGAATGTGAACACTGATTCCAGTTGCTCTGTCTTATCCTCGGAGTCTCCTATAATTTGTGTGTTGTGGTTACTTAGTGCAGCGTGAGACAGCCTGACTCTTTATACTTTTAATTACTTGAAGAAAAACAGGTTAGATCAGGACTGAAGTCAGAGAAGTTACACACAACAGTGTAAAGCCAATGTAAAGAAGACTAGAATCAATCAAGTGCTGCCTTTACTTATCCTGATGCTTAAATTCGATAGCAGAAATGGACCCAGTGGTAATTTAGCTCTGATAGCTCATTTAGTCCTCACTGTTGCATATCCAGTGCAACTAATAGAATTATAGCTGAAAATGAATTACTATCAAACCTAAATACCGCTATAGTAGGTATCAAGTATCCTATCCAGTGATTTCTTCATGGAGCAGGAGTAGAAACTTCAGTGGGTTGTGCCTGTTAGTTTATTACTAGTTTCCTAGTCTATTGTTAGCTTACTATGCAAACAGATCTCATTTCCATGTCCTTGGAACATCCATGTTCCCCTGCATCATTTGGCTTAATTGTGAACCCTCGCTCATATTTTTAAAGATTAGAACATTATCTTTAAGATGTTATGCTTTGGGGGAAAAGGAGAATATGTATCTCTACTATTCAAAACCCAAATACTGGCCTTGTTTCTGATCTCATACTTCTTTTTTTAACCACTGACTTCACTGGAATTCCTCCTGATTTACACACGAGTGTAAATGAGAGCAGAATCAGGCCCTTTTTCTCCCCCAGTGAATAATGGGCATTCTGATATGTTATACAAAAGCAACGATCTCCCCAGCACAACCTTATATAGTTGGTTCAGTGGAGCACCACTCTAAAAATAGAATTCTCTTTGACACTGAGGTGCCAGGCAATATGGAAACTGTTATATTTCAAGCTGGAGTTTTGTAAGGTGTGCCCTGTGCTTCCTTTGTAAGTGTCCCACAAATGTGAAAAATGCATGATCTGGACTGTTGTGTACTCTGATGAGAAGAGATTCCATTAGCATCCAACAAGAAACCACATTTTATAAAATTAATAATAAAAAAGAACGAATGCTTTGGCAAGAGGTGCTGGATTTACAGCCCTGGAGACTATAGCTCTCCCTTTTCCACAGAGCAGGTACAGCACTGCCAGCCTCAGTGCAGACTTCTCCAGATGGCCTTGCCACTGTGAAATATCCCTGAACCGGAGGAACCCCTACTTGGTTTGAGAGGACAGAGATGAGCAAATATATAATAAGCAAAACAGAACTACTGTCATGTTATACTGGAACTGTATTCCCTGACTCGGCCACAGACATTTAAGTGCCCTATAACAATACAGAAAAAGGGAGCTCTGAATGATAAAGCAATGGTGGGATGATCTCTGTAAAGTCCTTGCCTGGCCAACAGGATATAAAGCTATATGGTGTGGTTGCTGGAAACTAGTCAGTGGTGTGGGAAGTAGCCAAAGGGCCTGAACTTGCCAGTAGCTGTATTTTTCACTCTGGTAGGGGTGAGGAGCTGAGAAGGAGAGTGTGTGCAGGAAGAGAGCACTTGGGAGAAATCATCTAATTTCCTTATGTTAGCTAAAATGGCATCTTTCGTTTGACCTTCTCAGTGTGCTTATTTGAGTGGGTGGTGGGCTGGGATGTGGGGGTGGGTATTATTGGAAAACAAAGCTGGTGGAAGAAAAAGAAAATTGTTTCCACCAAAGCTTTTACAAACTTGTTTCCTCTTTTTAATTTTGACATTTGAAAAACATGGAGCAACTTTACTAAGGAACAGGAAAATACATGTACTGGAAAAGGGACTGTGCCATAGCAAAGGGAAAAGGGAACACAGAGGCCTTTATGGTCTGATTTTCTGAGACACTGAGTGCCCACAGCTCCTACTGAAGTCAGTGATAGCTTATTGTTAATGACAAAGACAACTGTCAACAACAAATGACAGAGCCTGAAGTCAATGACAGCTGCTTTGAAAAGAAACCTAAGGGTCGGCCTAATCCTGCAGCACACCAAGCCTTGAAATCCATGGGAGCTATGGTGTCAGTACCACTCTGGATTACCCGGTTCAGGCATCTGTGTGCTTTGAGGATTGCTCACAAGTAGACAGTTCATAGCTGAGGGCTAAAAGTCAGGAAAAGAAAATATCATTTCCCACAACTAAGTAACGTTCGTTAAAACATCTTGCTGCAAGATTATTCTCTTTCATCGCTGCTCATGTA
This sequence comes from Mauremys mutica, assembly GCF_020497125.1. Lineage (NCBI taxonomy): Eukaryota > Metazoa > Chordata > Testudines > Geoemydidae > Mauremys > Mauremys mutica. The sequence continues at coordinate 43,428,405 of NC_059076.1, forward strand.
ATTTTGTGCATTTCATGCTATTTTAAGAATTATTTCTAAACAAACAAGTCAAATGCAAATGGTTCCCAGTGCCTTAAACACTTATACGAAGAGATGGGCCATGATTTGGACCCATCGCTACCCGAGAGGACCTTTCAGTCTCCATTGATTCCAATGCAGATTTCATATCTGAACCCTTTATACCTGGGATAGACAGAGCTAAGCCTCTGACTGGAATTGTATAGTAAAACTTTCTGTAGCACCTTTTATTTAAGGACCAAAAAGCAATTCCTGAACACTTACTAATCCTCACAACAGCTCTGTGAAGGATGTATTATTGTACAGGGTCTTGTCTACATGAGAAAGTTGCCGCAATTTCACCTACGGTCTGATTTTTAAACCAGCACCAAAAGCTGCATGGACACTCTAATTTCAATTTAAACCAGGCTTATTTCAGTTTAGGTAAAAATCAATTAGGAACAGGTTTGAACTAAATCTAAATAAGCCACTCAAACTTAAAAGAGTGTCTACCAAAGGGTTACCATCAATCTAACTAAATCAGGTTAAAACCTAATTTAAATTGAACCTGTGCAACCTCTGAGTTTAGACAAGATCTGAAAGAGGGTAAGGGCCCAATATTCAGGAATACCCCCTTCAGTTCAGATGCTGTAATTTTTTGGTGACCAGTCTGAGGCAATTACCTGTCTCATTTTGGGCAACCAAAGTTAGAGGCCACTATTAAAATTTTTGGCCAAAGGGACTTGCCCAAGGTAATAGACGGAGCCAGTGGTGGAGTCAGCAGCAGAAGTAGGACTAGAATCCAAAAGTTCTGTCTCAGTTTAAATCACTAGACAAACTGCTTTCCCAGTGAGTTCTTGAAGGGACCGGCTTGGGAGCTTGTTCCTGTTGGAAGGGGGGAAATCCCTCCATCCCTTGTCAGCTTTCTGGGAAAGGAAAGCAGCCATTATTATATTTTTCTTTTGTTTCCAAATCTCCATCAATCATTTATTCTATTATCAGTCCCTTCAACATGAGGGCAGAGGTGTTGGAGCAACTTTTACAGTGGGGGGGTGCTGAAAGCAGAAACCATGTATTTGATTGTTATTACTGCTGCGCCCCCAGCACCCCTTGTTCCAGCAGTGCTGCATGAGGCCTGCTCGGCTTTAAAATCTTATTACTTAAGCTTGGAAACCCAAATCAAACAAACTCAGGACACTGGGTTTATTGGCCTCCCATTGTGGGTATGTATGTGCTGTGGGTGCCCACATGAACTTTAGGTCTTCGTCACTCTGCTGCTCTGTTAGTTGTTATTTTGAACCAGCAGGAGTCTGAAACTGATGCACCTCGGAATCCCCTGCTGGGGACCCACAAGAAAACAGCTGTCAGGGAGAGCAAAGGGATGGCAGGGCAAGATGCATATATGTGCACATTTCACATGCACATCTCCGTACAGAAAACAAAGCCTATTCCACATGTCTGCTTGGTGGAGTTTTCCCTTCTCAGAGCTAAGTTGTTAAGCGTGTTGCAGTCCTCAGTGTGGACAACAGTGATCAGGAAGTTATTCTGAAACAGGATAGGTGGGGATATAGGGGAAATTGTCAAGCAAGTTAGGAGCTTGCTAACTGGATTTGTGTGTAACTTTTGTAACGCCACCTGAAAAAAAACTTGCCTGGCTTCCTTGTTCATGACAAGCCTTAAACTTGGGCCAGGTCTACTGAGGAGTTCAGCAAGAGTATCTAACGTTGGCCACTTTTCAACCGAACATGGGGAAACTGTGTGAAACTTCTGTGAAATGAAGCCAATCAAAGAATGGTGGAGCTTGGCAGAATTTCACCTTGAAAAGTGAAACCAAAGGGAAGGGGCTGCAGAATCACTCAAACAGAAACAGGTTGGGACCTTTAAATGTGTTTGATAATCAGATCATTTGATTGACTGGATATTCCACTTAGAAATGGGCCCAAATCACTGGGTTTGGAACCAACTCTCAACTTTGTGCTCTCAGCTGAGCGGGTTTGGATCCAGGGGACTTTCAGGCCTGTGGTTTTGTTTTTAAGGGCCATCTATACTGGAACTGGTATTATTCTCAAAAGAACCCTATTGTGTATGTTAGTACAGGAAGATTATTCTTTTAATGGTTTTATTCTTTTAACAGCTGCTCACTTTTTTATTCCATTGTATTATTGCATGATCTGACTATTATTTATTTTTATTACATTAGTACCTAGAGGCCCTAGCTGAGATCCAGGCCCAACTGTGCTAGGCATTGTACAAACACATATTAAAAGGCAGTCCCTGGGTTTAATAACATAATGCCATTGCTTTCTCAGCAGAAGTGAGACAGAACCACTCTAGAGAACTCACAGCCCTTTTGGTGTTGACTGAATTGCTGCGCAAGCAGTGAGACAAGTGACAAAAAATACATCATTGAGTACACATTTCAGTATAACACAGTGACATCATTGACAGGGATAGCTGTGGTACTTAGTGAAAAAGAAACCTATAAAAACACACTTGTGTCTCATTATGCTTCCTCTGCTATTCCTTTCAAGCAGATGGACACATGCCTTGCTTGTATATTTGCAAACTCATGATATAATGATAGGGGATTGTCATAAACTAGACCATTTCAGGAAGATAGAATCAAGATTTAATTGTAGCTCCAATTGGACTAGTTTTGATTAAGGATCAAGCATGTTATCTCTTATCTGACTTTGTAATGAGAAACCTCCTATGTCAACAGAATTAAGACAGATGACTGATAGAGTGAAAATGAGTTTGGATAGGCACATAGGAGTGAGTAATTGATACAGGATATGGAGATAGGAGTATATGTATGTAAGTGAATATTGGTAGCTGAGTGGCTCCTTTGCCTGCTAGTAGGGTGAATTTATGGTGTGCACATCATTAATTAGGAATGAGCTAGTCAGGAAAATCAGGGCAGGGGGATCGAATGCAGATGGCAGGAGAAACCACTGGATTCACAAACGTATTCTTGAGGTGAAGCTAAGTGGAGAACAAAGATTTCCAGCAAACATCCACCCCTTCTATCCCTCCAAAAAACAAAACCAAAAAAACCCTAACAACCAGATTTCTTGCACTTTTCTAGGCACCATTCTTTTCAGAACACTGTGGAACAAAGAATAACCCTGCACTGCTGTAAACTCTCTAGTGTAGCCGTGCCCCTAGTCATACACAATTCAAGTCAAAGGGAGCATAGTAGAGGAAGTGGTATGATCCTTTGCTAGATTAAACAGGACACTTCAAAATGCCAACCAAAAGCGTGCAATGTAACACCAAGCATCATATTGTATTAATAAAAATAATAACTGGAGAAAACCATCCCTCATCCAGCACAATGTCTGTCAGTATAATACAGAGCCTTAAAGTAATGCCTAGGGCTCACTGTTGGGAAATTTGCTGTGTCGTCAGCATACCAGATCAATATTTTGGAGGTCATTACCTCATCCCTTCTTCAGTTGCTAGCCTTGGATTTCTGCCAGAGCAAAAGGCAACCATTAGCAAGATTATACTGTTGTACATATAGGAATAGCTTTTGGAAACTCAGGCAAGCTTTCCCATCCACTGAGGTAAGTCTGCTCTCTGGCTCTGGGTAACACAAATACTCCACAGTTCATACACAGTGGGGCCTGCTTCTTTATTCCACGGTAGCAGCATGTGTGTAATTTTTTATTACAACCATCACTTGATTGATTTGCACTACAAAAATTTGAACTTCTGCATTATGTCTGATAGTTAGGGTCCAGTTCTTTTCATGAGGGGAGGGAGCAGGTACTGCACATAGACTTCTCTAAGTTGAGACAATACAAAATGGAATTCCTCATTTATAGAGCACTAGGAAGAAAACCAGAGTGTTAAACAATGTGATGTAACATTAAGTAGTTAAACCAGTAAATCTGATTAGAAAAATACTGCATTCTCTAGCCAGGGGATGAGCACTGAACCTTTGTTGAAGTAGTACAATCACATGATTCACTGAGATTTAAGTTTTGTAAATGTATTAGTGTTTTTTGCAAGTAAACCCAAACCCTCAACTGACATCTATTTCCCACAATCTAGTACAATGTGTGGTCGATACACCACTGTTCTGCCCTTACACCAATGTCAGGTCATGTAGGGTCTAATCCTCCCCTTGTTATAGTCAATGGCAACACTCCCATTGACTTAGATGGGTGTAGGATGAGGCCTTCTGTCACCTGGAGGGAAAAGCCATGATTTAGCTTGCATCTAGCAAGTGCAAAAGGATTACATCTGAAACTGAATATAGATGTGGACAACAGAAAAAATGTGTGTGCATGTGTAAACACAACTTCTTTTCTCTCTACATCTCCCTGGTGCTGTACTCTCATGTTATTATTGATGCCCCAATAAAGAGATTACCCTACAGTAGAGAGAAACACTTTACATTTAAAGTTATCTGATATGGAAAACCAACTTTACATTCATGGGTGAATCATGAAGTTCTCCCTCTCCAGCCTGCATTTTCTGCTTCTAGCCTATATTTCCAGACTTGTAATGTAAATACACCTCTACCCAATATAATGTGACCCGATATAACACGAATTCAGATATAATGTGGTTAATCAGTGCTCCAGGGGAGGGGGGGAGCTGCGCACTCCGGCGGATCAAAGGAAGTTCAATATAACGTGGTTTCACCTATAACATGGTAAGATTTTTTGGCTCCCAAGGACAGCATTTTATTGGGGTAGAGGTGTATGTTGGATCTGGAAAGAGATCAAAGACAAGGGTGCTTGCTGGGATTACACTATATAAATCAAAAATATTCCTAGGGGAATGTCAGAGGGAGTGGGCTGGGGAGCTGAACAATAAAAGTTCTGGAGCTGATTAAACACTCTGGGCCAGATCTCCGGCTGGTGTAAATTGGTACAGTTCCACTGATTTCAATGGAGCCATGCCAATTTATACGAGCTGAGAACATGGCCCTCCAGTGACACCATTTGAGGTCCCCTGGAAACTGGAACTTCTTAGGCTCCCTACAGATTTGAAGAGTTCTGTTCTGGCCATAACAGCACTTTTCAGGTAAATCAGCATTCTACAGACAATATATGGCTATGCTCTAGGTTTTCCATTCTTCTGCTTACCAATTACTGTATGTAACCATGCACCCAGCTATTGTTAAGTCTAGATACTAAATCAGTACAAAAACTAACTTGATTCTGTTATGGCTTATATCATCATCAGATGATTTGTCTGCCTTCTCTCTTCAGTCTGTCTCACCATTTTTAAGTATAAGGCCTGCCTGTGCAAGTGATTAGCAAGTCACTGTTAGCTCCCCTCCACAGCCTGGTCTAATTCCCCTCCCCTCCCCTCCACTCTACTGGTCTAATTCCATTGACTTCCATGGAGTTTATGCCAGCACAGCATTTGACCTGCTCTGTGCAATGAATCAGGGCACAGGGAGAGATTGACACAGGGTGTCACTGCTTCCAGAGGTGTTGATTTGTAGCACAACAGGAGATTGGTAGTTTGATGGCTGCTGGCAACAAAGGGAGGACAAACCAAACACAGGCATTTACGTCTATGAATACCATTTTAAATAGTGACAGGATTACAGATGTAGGGGAGGAGGAGACTAAAAGGGATAAAAGAAGGACAAAGGATTGGAAAGGTCATTGATTTGGCCATGTGACTGGCTGGACTCCCCCTCCTCCCCCAATACCCTAATGTAGTTATGTCTGGAATAAGCATATTTTTGTTTTCAAAATACTCCTGAATATCTATGTGTAACTAACATTATAAAAGTACATTCTGTAATGTACGAGCAATTACAGCGTATGTCACAAATGTAACATGCAAGTTTAGGGCTCCGGGAGCACAAAGACATTACAAGTAGAATGCAGCTGCCTACTCTATAACCTACAGAAGGAGCAAGCATCTGGCTCAATGTCGGAGATAGAGCATCCAGCACTTTACTATAATTTGTGTTCTGGTAGCACCCAAGTGTTAGAAAGTGCTCATATGCCCATGGGAAGTTACAATCTGTGGTCCTGAAGAGCAAACAATTTTCTGGTTTCAATCCAGCAAACACTTTGTGTAACTTTACTCGTGTGAGTAGTTTCTTCTTCTCACAAGTATCCTATTGTGGGACTACTCATTTGAGGAAATTTATTCATGCATATGTGTTTGCAAGTTCAAGACAAACAACATATAATGGACAGGGCCGCCCAGAGGATTCCGGGGGCCCGGGGTCTTCGGCGGCGGGGGGCCCTTCCGTTCCGGGACCCGCCGCCAAAGTGCCCCGAAGACCCGCGGCGGGAGCCCCCCGCCGCCGAATTACCGCCGAAGCGGGACCCGCCGCCGAAGCGCAGCCCGGTCTTCGGCGGTAATTCGGTGGCAGGGGGGGGTCCCCGCCGCGGGCCTTCGGGGCACTTCGGCGGCGGGTCCCGGAACAGAAGGGGCCCCCCGCCGCCGAAGACCGGGCTGCGCTTCGGCGGCGGCGGGTCCCACTTCCCCCCCGCCCCAGCCTCAGCCTCTTACCCGAGCGCATCTCCGGCGGGGCCTGAGCTCCGTCCCGCTCAGAGCCGCGTGGTGAGGGGGCGGGGCTGTGAGCTCCACGCCGAGCGGAGGCAGCTGCCCCGCCCCCTCCCCACGCCGCTCTGAGCGGGGCGGGGCTCAGGCCCCATTGGAGCTCCCAGCCCCGCCCTCTCATCACGCGGCTCGGATTGGGGCGGGGCTCAGGGGCCCCGGCGGAGACTCAGCGCTTAATGCGCTGAGGCTCCAGGAGAGGGGCGGAGGCGGGAGCCTCCGCTCTTCTCTTGGGGGCCCCTGCGGAGCCCGGGGCCCGGGGCAAATTGCCCCCTTTGCCCCCCCCTCTGGGCGGCCCTGATAATGGATGGGGGAAAAGGGCTGCGATCAAAATAGGAAGTTTTGTCAATTAATATAATGAAAATCACCAAAAGCAGCAAGCACAAGGCCTGGCTCTCCACTGTCTTACATTTTCTTTAGAAAGTTTCACCTGTGCAAAATGAGTGTAAAGTGCCACTGTTACTATAAATGAGTAGAGGATTCTGATTTGGTAGCATGTTTGTACTCACTTTGAGCGGGTGTAAATAACTACATAAAGCGAAAGCAACGGAGAATCAAGCCCATTTTGCTTAGAGAAGACAAGCATTGTTTTATGTTTCTGTACCTTCATTTATACCCAGACCGTGATGTTATAAATGTATATTGTATGGCAGTCTAGATAATTTAATGGTAAATGTATTTCTGCTTGAAGATATAAAACTTGGGAACGGGGGAAGTAAATGACACAACAGGAAATGTGAATGCTGCGGTATTTGAAGACGTGCCTTAAATAAGATTGCCGCAGCCTCTGAGATGCATTAAAAACAGTCAATGGCCGCCTATCCCAGTGCCCACTATAGCAAATTATTACTAAAATGTTTTAGATAACCATTTTACAAAACAAACAAACCAAAACAAAAATACTTCTAACACAATAAGTGTATGTTTATGTTCTTTTATCACTTTTTTTTAAACCTTATCCTAACACAGTGCCACCGTCCGGACTAGGGGAGTGTGAATTGTTGAGCATGCTAACATGTCCCAAATTAAGAAAAAATGGCACATTAAATCTTTTAACTGGCAAAGCAGTACAAAAACCGGCCAGGCTGATTAAAAATTGGCCAGGAGGCAAGGCAAGGCAACCCTAGCTTTAAAGGCTGTGCTTCCCAGACAGTCAGGGTGGGGCACTCTGAAGCTCTTATTACACACAGTCAGTTGCAACCTGACAGAATAAAGCAGAGCTCTTGCAAGCAGTTTAAGTGCTGAGTAATCAGTGAGCGTTACTGGAGGATTCAGCTCAATGTGTTTCCATGATAAGGGCAGTGAATTTGGTGATCTCAATGGCCATAGGTGCACAAAACCATTAAGGAATTCAGTGTATCTCTCAATAGCTGTTTGGGAAGACTCAGAACAGGAATAGTAGCAGTGTTGAAAACTGAGGAAGATTAATGTATGTTGATGTGATCTAAGCCAGAGTTAACATCTATCTCATGATTTTGGCATCAATTAGACTATTTGTGTGATCAGGGAAGGACTCCTGTGTAAGGGGCTGCAAAATTAGGGTATAGGGTCTGTAGTTTATGATAAGCTAAATTCAGGTTAAGTTCATTTTCAGTCACAATATTTTTAATTCATAGAATCATAGGGTTGGAAGGGACCTCAGATGGTCATCTAGTCCAACCCCCTGCTCAAAGCAGGACCAATCCCCAGACAGATTTTTACCCCAGTTCTCTAAATGGCCCCCTCAAGGATTGAACTCACAACCCTGGGTTTAGCAGGCCAATGCTCAAACCACTGAGCTCTCCCTCCCCTCTCTGATTTAATAATAAATTCTCTGATTTAATAATAAATAAAAAGCACTAATATCCTTTAATAGTTTTTACCATTCAATACTTCTATTTCCTGCCCATAATCTCACATACTGTACTGTACACTGCTAATTCTATTTAACTGACAGATAATTTGTTAATACATTTAAATGGGTTTTCAATTCTGTGTATTTGCGATGGGGTTTATAAACAGAGAGGAAATGAAATTTCATAATTTTTTTTAAGCATAAATAAAAAAGACTCTTGGAGAAGAGATCATAAACTTTGTGACCAAGGGCAAATAAATTAATGAAAATGATGATTACTAGAAAAAATGAAACACTTCTTACAGTATATTTAATGTCTAACTATATTAAATTAAATGTATGATTATATTAAGCTATCTTTACACTGAGCAGTCTCTGAAGCATATTTGAATATATCTAGTTAACATTTTTATTTGATTACTGCAGCAACTAGTAGTAATCCTATGATTATCAGTACTGTCATTATCAATATGGATTTGGCAAGTTTGCCACCTAAATAAAAAGATTTTCAGCAAGCATCATCTGATCTTTAAAATGCTTTAGTTGATTTTGAAATACTTAACAAATACCAATATAGCTCTTATAGTCCCCTATGCTTTCTTAGTGCTGAGTCCTGCTTCTAGTCAAGTCAATTGGCTTCAGTAGGAGCAGGATTGGATCATTAAGCAGTTCTGTAGCATGAACAATAGTTTGGCTGGGATTTTCAAAATAGCCTGTGTGAGTTAGGCACCCAAGTCCTATTGAAATTTGCCAGAGCCATTCTTCAAGTCCTGTATCAAACTGCCAAGAAGGAGATGATCTGAAAACCATTCTTCAAGTCCTGTATCAAACTGCCAAGAAGGAGATGATCTGAAAACCATTCTTCAAGTCCTGTATCAAACTGCCAAGAAGGAGATGATCTGAAAACTTGAACATTATAGCAAGTAATAGTTAGACATGCTGTACCAAATTAAAATGAATCAGCATAATCTCCTAGTTTACTATCAGGAGATATTTACATAGTCTGAATAAATTTCAGTAGATTATTGGTTTTGCCTATATTCAATAATGTAATATTTTTCAAAAACTGTATTTTTTCCACTGTTCAACTATTTGGGACAATGAACTGGCAATGTTACAAAAATGCAGAAGAACCTAAGGAACATGCATAGTATTGGCAGTTACAACATGGTGTTGCTGTCCTGCCAATGTGAAAAACATAAGAGTTCCCTTAAATCCTTCAGAATTCAGAATAAATATTTATGTTGACATTTCACTGTTTGATAATGTTAATTTTGTATTGTGAAGAAATAATGGAGTAGTCTGCAGTTCTAAACAGCAGGTGGTATATAACTGGAATAATCAAAAAAAGGAGTCCCACATTCAGGGACGGAGCTTTCATCACTAGCAACACATTCTGCATCAGAGAGAAGGAAGTAAAGCACTAGAACATTCCAGCAGAGCAGCTGGTGTCTAGACAGGTTCAGCACAAGTGGTGGAAGGCTGCAGCAGTGATGATTGTACGACAAAATTAATTATGAACACCGAGAAGCTATTGGAATTGTACAGAAGTTTCCCTAGTAATGACAACCTACTTAGTAGTTTTAGGGTAAGGAAATTTTTGATTCCTTTAGAAACACTAGCCCAAAGAAGGTGGGAGCAGATAGTGACCAAAAAAGCCCAGGTTGAGCCATGAGGCTTCACTGATTTTATACTAGTGACACTCTTCTGTCTTTGGGGAGTCTCTTGTGATTTACATGGATGAGAGTCTTGCCGCTGAATTCCCCACAACTGAAGAAAGATTCCTCAGTTTCCACTGTGTAATCAAATTACATGGCTATCAGCAGAAAAAACAGCTCTCAGTTTTCTCTAGGACTGGTAAAGAGTTTTGTGTTGAGACTTTGTAATGGAAAATAGGGTTTTTGAGTAAATAATTTGTTATGCAGAAAGGGTCTGCTTTCCTTGAACATTTTTGATCTTTTGTCAGAAAACCAGAAACCTAAAAACCTAAAAAATTTCAGTTTTTGGTTTATTCAATTAAATGTCAAAATTTTCCATTGCAAATGTTGATGAAAAGTATTTCTTTCCCAGTCTCTGGAAATATTCAGTGGGGTTAACTACCACTCCCCATTTTATGACCACCACTAGTTTCCTCCCTCTGTTATGGGTAAACTACAATGCCTGATAATATCTTGAGATTAGGCCAGCAGCAAGCCAACGTGGTTTTTCTGCACTAGCTGGCTGCTAGTTCCTTCTTCAGTGCTCTCTGCCCCTTGACTTCAGCAGAAACCTCTCACTGAACACAGGGATGGGTGGGTGTAGAGTGTAACTAGCTGCTGGCTGGCTGACCTATGCTGGGAAAGGGGCTTCTGAATAGTCAGGAGAGGAGCTTGCACACCATGTGGGTAAAGAGAAGAGATCAATTTTGGAGTGGAGGAAAAGGAGAGAAGGAGGGAAGCCACAAGAGCAGAGGTGTGAATGGAGAGCTGTAGAAGAAGGGGAATTATTAAATTATTAAAAATAAAAGACTTATTTTTTGTTAAATAGTTTTAAAGTTCTCCATTAACAAATAAAGGAACTAGAGTACATCAGTGTGACAGCAAAATCACATTAAGGGTTTGACTTATACTGGTAAATCAGGAAATTCAGAGCAACACTTCCTGGTCGCTAACAACATAAGAATTGAAATGCTGACAGAAGAGCTGTATGTTTAGCCTGGCCCTGAAGATGAATATTTTTTATTTATGCCCAGTCCCACGAAGGGCAGTGGGATGTACCTGAGCCCTAATCTGAAAGGATCACGTCTAAGAATAGGAGAGTGAAAATTGCTGCCCATTTAGTTCTGATGCTGCCAATAAGACTAGTTAAAAATTGATGCCACATATTACTGGTCAGTCTAGTCATGTAGACATCTTGCCACTGGACAATGAATGGAGACCCCTGATTTATTTCACATAAATCACCAAACAGCTATGAAATGGGTAACAATTGCTGACCTGAGCCAGATTCAAATTGTCAACCTACCGTAGAAGTGAAAGGACAGAAACAGGCGATTTCCCTTAACATCATAGGAATTCCTTATTTCTATAGTGAAAAATCACAGGAATTATTTATTTTCCATTTACACTGTTTCAGAGTTCATATATTTTTATTGTTAATGTTTCTGCATTTTAAAACTGGTGTAAATTTAATTTGTTTCTAACATGACTACTAAATATTTACTTTAAGGGTTATATTGCATTATAAACATTTTAATGGAAATGTCATCCACGTTTAAAAAACAATATAAATCCAACTTCATTTATGCAGAGAAACATACTAAAGACTATCTAAGCCATCATTGCTTCCCAAAGTGCAAGGATGTTTATAGTCCTGCTAGAAAAGGATAAACACAGCATACCACTCCATATTTGTAAATGTTAGCTGCTCTGCAAGGTGGTGACTGGCTGCCGGATGCGCTGGATTATTGTTTCTCCATTGTCCAGAAGGCCATATTGTGACACATGGGTGTTTATAAATGTTAACAGCCAAGATGAATGGCCAGCAGCAGCAAAAAGGATTATAGTCCCACTGTTATTTTCAAATAACATTATGAGTCCAGGAATTGCCTCCAGAAATGGGTTGCCTTACAGAACTGCCTCCAGAAATGGGATCCTATACAGAAGCTCAGCTACTAATGGCCCCAGTGCAAACTGAGAGCACTTCCATTGGAAACAATGGGCTGACACCACACCAATGAGTGTGGTATAAATACCAAGATGCACGGTTAGCAAATAATGGTTTTGAGGACTATACATATTTACATTACTGTACACAGGGCTGTGATAATATTAAATAAAATAGCTAAGAAGATTAATCGATGATTATGTGCATCTGTGTTTTTATGCTTTTAGCATAACCTATGAACACAATATTAAGGATGAAGTATTCATACATGCACAAAAGATAGAAAATTCAGAGTTAAGATTCCATGACAACCCCTTTGTGTATATGTGTTGTTTTATAATACAGTTTTGCATGCTTCCTGGTTAATATAACAACATTTGCCAAATATGTATTTTATAAATAGCAGTTAACTGGATGGCATTCCTTGAGTGGTGTTGAAGATGTTGAAGATGGTTTGTTATAAAGCAGGGGTTCTCAAACTGGGGGTCAGGACCCCTCAGGGGGGTCACGAGGTTATTACATGGGGGGTCATGAGCTGTCAGCCTCCATCCCAAACCCCGCTTTGCCTCCAGCATTTATAATGGTGTTAAATATATTTAAAAGTGTTTTTAATTTATAAGGGGGGGCGGTCACACTCAGAGGCTTGCTATGTGAAAGGGGTCATCAGTACAAAACTTTGAGAATCACCGTTATAAAGTAACTATGATGGGTCACAATATTGTACTGGCAATGGAAAGAGGACTAGAGCAGTAAAAACTGATCAGTTCAGGTAGATTCTTTAATGAGAATGTTGGCAGGCTGTGCTATTGAAGATCTGCTTATGCTCTTGAACAGAGGAGCTTAAAACAGTAATGAGGCTCTCTCATCAGTATACTCCTAGGCTTAAGGAGCTGAGAAGAGAGAATAAAACCCTTTAGGACAACAAAGAAGAATTAAAGAAACTATCTTTGTGTGTGTACCACCTCAAAAGATCTAGCAAGACCACAGCACAAGTTAGCAAATGTTAGATTGAGTTAGCACTTGGATGGGAAACCTAGATGCTGTATAGGGTAATCCCAACAGGTAACATTCTTTCCTCTGCACCAGTAGTAGTTTAATACCCCAGCATCAGTTATGGGGCATTGGAAGGTAGGTGGTGTTCTTCCATGGATGTGATGTAAATCCTAGCCACTTTTGGTTATTAAAGTTCCCACTGCACTTTTTGCAAAAGCAGAATTGTTAACCCTGCAGTTATAGCCACATTCCACACTGGGTAATTACATTCTTCTGGCTGCTGAACTTCTCCCTTCATTTGCAGCAGGATATACAGCATTTCTGTTCACTTCTTGTCCTAAACTGTTTTGATGTGTTGCTGTGCACTCTTGAACAGCTGTTGCCTTCTACCACAAAGCTACATGCACGTTATTATTTAGCGACGTGATCCCTATATGTTCCTTACCAGCTGTACTCCCCAGCAGTGCTGTGAGGCTTGGCTAATGAATATAAAGTGCTTTAAGGTCCCTGGGAGGAATACACAGATGCATGAGGGAATCTTAGGCACCTAAATGGTTGGTGACAATCATTTTAGAGTATTCCTCCGTGTGGTTTTACAGCTTCAGTTAACACTAAGAAGAGATACATTCTATTTATTAAAAGGAATGAAAGAGGAGTGTCTTCAACAAGTAGTTTCTAGTTCCAATAATTTAAGACATTGTTTTGGACCCATAATGTATTAAATGGGTTGGGGGCTAGATGCCTTAGAGATCATTGCTCTCCCATGTGATACTGCAACAGCTGAGATAGTCCAGGTCATGACACCTGGAGATGACATCTTCCCAATTTAATCACAAATTGGGGCATTGTTGGAGAGAAATCCCCAATGACAGGGTTTGTTTTCTGCCTTTGTTTGGAAGAACCTGGATCTATTGATCCCATTTATTCTTCCTGATTTTTTCTAGCATGACTAGAGGCAAAAGCTTGGGGGAGGGGAGGTGGTGATGGAGAGGAGTTTGAGGGTTAACTAGTGGGATTCAGAGAGGTGTGTTGTGTTTTTTTTTTACTTCCTGTGAATGGTTATTTGATCACGTGATGTTCAAGAGAGTGTGCATTCTTTAGAAATCAAAACAAATAAATCTGAAAACCCTTCATTGATCTTTTAATATGCTATTCCCCCTTACAGAAGTGATTACGTAGCTGGGCCCAAATCTATGAAGTCTGTGTAGGATTTCTTCTCATGATACTTACCTGATTTATCACGATGACTTGTTTCCTTCCTAACAGTGATTCACTGCAACAGGCTGTATACTCTTTTAATTGCCCATTTACAGTTTAGCCCATTTGTTTTCTCCTTCTCTCTGTATCGTATATAAATATGCACATTATATTAACTCATTTGTATAGCTGAACTGTTGTTGAAGAGCAAGAAAATGTTGTGGCAGGTGTATGTATTTGTGTACAAAAATTAGGGCCAAAACCAAGGGTACCCAATGTTAGGCTGCTAAGTTCATACAAGGGCACCTAAATAGATGCCCTGACTATCAAAGGTGTTGAGCCTCCAGTGGCACCCATTAACTTCAGCACTTTTGAAAATCAGGGCACTTAATTAAGATAACTAAATCTGAACTGAGGACAATTTTTTTCCAGAGTGAGGTGCCTATAGTTAGTCACCTAAATAAAAGTGTTTCTTCCATTGTCTGAGGTGCTGAGCAGCCGTAGCTCCCATTGAAGCCAAATGGCATGCAAATATGCCTCAGGGAGCCTTACTTTAGGGACTCATTTTTGAAAACTTGGCCTAGGTTTCTAAGAGGATGTCAGGTCCTCATTTTACTGGGCTATCTACACAAACTCCTGGTAGTCTCTCATTAGCCAGCTGAGTGGTGAGCTAAATCTTTTGCTTTTCTGCTGAACTCTGTTCTTTGTAGTGTTATCTCATCCTTCCATGCCTTCGCCACTCTTTTGGTCTGTTTCATCTGCCTTTTGCATTCTGTTTGATACCGAGATTGTAAACTCGCTGGGGCAGATTTGTCTTTTGTTATTTGCCAGTACAATACCTAGCTTAATAGGGCTTGATCCTTGATTTGGATTCCCCAGTATTACTGTACTATAAATAAGTATATACATGAACCCATTTTTTTCTACTGAGAATGTGGGGATGGAGTTGCAGTTTTCAAATTAGCTCTAATTATACAATTCTGAATTTCATTTACTTTTAACTCATCTCAGGTTCGCAGCAAGAGCAAAGCATCCAAGGCTGGACTGTGTGAGGGGGATGAGGTGGTGTCTATCAATGGCAAGTCCTGTGCAGACTTAACCTATTCTGAAGTTATCAATCTTATGGAAGGTCTGACTGATGCCCTCCAGCTGCTTATCAAGAGGTAAAGGAATGTTCAGAATGCTTTGGCATACATTCTGCTCCCTAAACGTACTGGAAAAACATGGTGGTGCATGGATGTCCATTTTATAGACGTACTGTGAATTTCCAATATATAGTAATATTATTATTTACGTATTTATCACCAGCACCTTGCCACTGTACACATGTAAAGGAAGACAGTTCCTGGCCACAAAGCACCCACTTGATAGTTCAGACAGCACAGTTCAGATACATAAGATGCATCAATTCAGGGTACTATCTCCTTATGGTACAGTTTTATCTATCTATGCTACTTATATGCCCCCCCATCACCATAGCATCTGAGTGCCTCAGAATCTTTAATGGACTTATCTTCACAGGAGTGTTGACCTCTCTGAGATATGGAAGTACTATTACTCCCATTTCACAGACAGGTTATTGAGGCACATAGTGACTAAGTGACTTGCCTAAGATGTGTGGCAGAACAGGGAATTGCACCCGTCTGTCCCATGTCCCAGGCAGGTGCCCTAACCATCGGACCAACCTTCCTCTCCATTTAAAGACCGCAGCTCTTTGGTGCATGCATTATGGCTTACCAGTGACTGCCTTTACAAAAGAAATGTGTTTTCAGTAGGGATGTCATAAGGATGATCTGGTATATATAAGGGTGAGAGGGAATTTTAAGCTTAGGGAGTGGAAAGGAAGGAATATGAACGTGTAGGAGTGATGCAAGAGAGGCATGTTGAATGAGGCATAAGCAGAGCAAAGATTGTATACATGACAAGGGCACGGTGCATGACAAGGGCACGATGACATGACAAGGAGTTTCCTGAGAGTGGTCAGAACAGGGACCAGAGTCTGGAGACATGACTTCCATTTCTGTTTCTGATTGACTATGTGACCATTAGCAAGTTGCTTAACCTCTCTATGACTCAGTTTCTCCATCTGTAGATTGGTGATAGTGTTTTATAAAGGAGAATAAATATCTCTGAGTCTTGCATTCAGTTTTGCTACCCCTCTAATATATAATATAAATTCTATGTGGATAAGAAAAGGAAACAACCCAAGGACCCTTCCTCCTATGCAGAGGCCAGCCACAATAGGGGCAGGGAACACGGCCAGTGCTCTCAACTAATGTCCCCTCCAATTTTAGCACTCCTAAAGGGGACCAGAAAGGTGAGGATGGTTATGTCCAGGCTTCCTGAATACTAACAGAGCAGCATCCTGTGAAAGGCGGGAGAGTTCCTGTTTCAGCATGTACACCCCCGTAGCTCGCAGGGGACATCTGAATGAGTAAGACAGAGTTCCTCTGGGGACTTCCACAGCTGTACAGTACGACGGTTCCAATGTATCTAGTAGGGTAAAAGTGTGATTTGCCCTGAGAGGGAGACAGTCACTGAGTTGTATTAATCTAATATATAATAGGAGTTGGGTTTGAATGCTTTATGTTTGCTTGTTTCTGTGGGCTGACTAATGTTCTCAGCTTGATGAAGTCACTGGAATAGTGACAACTGAGGACTCCAGCTCACCTACTGTGGTGTAACTCTTATTCCTAACTAAGATAAATAAATATATCTAGGGCTGCAGAATTTGATTTTATTATTTTAAATGTCGATAGATAATATAGATGTTTATTTTTAAGCTTTTTTATTTTTATAGATTTCAGTTTTCACATTTATCGGCTTTTTTCACAAATAGGTTTTAAGCATTTTTTAACTTTTGAATTTTGCAGTTGTGGGAAATTTTGCAGTTGCAGTATGGGGAGGGTCAGATAATAATTATTTAATGATAGTAAACTGCGAGATTCAAAATGTTAAAGCTTTATAACCATTAAAACACTAATTGTCCACATCACGTGTACAAAATATACAAAGTAAATATCCTTAAATCAAACTCTAATAAGGTCTCAAGCAGCATTTTTTCTTACTTTGCCTATCTTAAATTTTGATTATTATTGATGGAAATATTTTTTGTCTGTGTGCATATGTTGAAATTGAAGTTTAGTGACACTTACAGATAAAAATCTAATCCTTCATTTGAGTTCCCTGTGTGATATCAGCATTGTTATTCTTTTACTTCATGAAGATGACTGGTAAAACTAGACTTTCAGAAATAACCTCTATCGCTGACTTTCTGCACTTTTTGCAGCTGCACAAATAACTTCAGATATTTCCAGTCATAGCTGTTGCTGGTAATTGAGATTTTAAATGCACCAGGGGGCCACATCCTGGCTCCACTGAAGACAATAGCAAAACTTCCATTCCACTTTGTTGGTCCTGTCTGAATGCATAAAACAGATTAAAAATCAAAACCAAAAAATAATTTGGGAGTATTACACTGTTTAGTGGGATGAAACCCCGGGGCTTCCAGGCATCATGAGGAGCTGACAGTTTTCCAGCAACAGACCTTCCTTTAAGAATTGCACAGACTATTCAGAGGAAATTCAGTTACTGGTGCAATCTCTGAACTTTGTGTCCTCAGCCATTCAGCCACCGTCTCTTCCATTTAAAAGTCTCCCTCCTTGTACTGTTCACTGTTGGTATTTTCATGGGCAGGAGAAAGGAAACTGATGAACTCCTCTCTCCCCTGACGCCTCCTCTGTAATTCCCAGTCTGCTGCCACCTCCTCTGTGGTTCCCTTTTGGGAATCTTTGGAGATGCTGGCTGACTGGCCCCTCAAGGTTCTTCTGAAACTACCAAGATGTGACCTAACATCATCACAGAGCAATGGAAAAGCAAACCCTTCATCTTCGGCTGCAGACAGCTCTTAACTAAGCATTAAGAGAAGAGTATACATTTTAACAAAAAATGGTGCCTAATTTATTAGTTATTAATATTAATTATTTGTATTACCATCGCCGCTAGGAGCCCAAGTCATGGACCAGGACCCCATTATACAAGGTGCTGTACAATCAAAGAACAAAAAGACAGTCCCTTCCCTCCAGAGCTTACAATCCAAGTAGAAGACGAGAAAGAACAGATGGATACAGACAGATGGAGCAGTACAAGGAAACAATGAGACAATATTGGTCAGCATGAAAAGCAGTGGTCACAGTGCAACAGTGACCTAATTGCACTCAAGTTTTTGTAGGCACCATGGCGGAGTTTTGAGGTGGGATTTGAAGGTGGATAATGAGGCAGCTTTGGGGATGCTTACAGGGAGCTCCCCCCAAATGGGATGGGCAGCATGGGAGAAAGCACAATGGTGCTTGTTTGAAAATTTAACAAATGAATAATAGAGGCTGGCATCATGGGCCAAGTGGAGACAGGAGTTGAAATTTCAATAGTGAATGAGATGATAGGTATGGTGGGGTTAGGTTTAAAGGGCCGTGATATATTCCTTGGATGATCTTTGCATCCCAATATCATTAACCTTTTAATTTTGCAGGTATGAGTAGGGAAGCCTCACTTACTATTGTGCGCTTGCTAGGAAGCCTTTGACTGATACCTGGTTGCTACAATCAGAATGGGATTTCCAAAGCATTCAGTATTAGCCTAATTCAGCTTCGACTGAAGTAGTGAGAGGTTTTTCCATTGATTTAAATGGGAGCAGAGTTAGTCCAACACTTAGGTTACGTCTACACTACCCGCCAGATCGGCGGGTAGTGATCAATCTATCAGGGATCAATTTATCGCGGCTAGTGTAGATGCAATAAAATCGATCCTCGATCGCTCTGCCGTTGACTCCGGAACTCCACCGTGGCAAAAGGCAGAAGCGGAATCAATGGGGGAGCGTCAGCAGTCGACTTGCTATTCGCGTAGCTGAAGTTGTGTATCTTAGGTCGACTCCCCCCAGTGTAGACCTAGCCTTAGAGTTTTTAAAAATCCCACCCTAAGTCTTCAAATGCTCCTGGTTCTTTGCTGGTTAGATGGAAGGTTAGAGGAAGCTTTCTTGCTGCTCTCTGCACTGGAGTCAGGCTACCTCCCCGTGCTCCCCTGCAAAATCCTTGGGATTGGTTGCAAGGGAGGGGGAAAGGCCCTGCTTGGTAACTACCCTAAAGAGACTATATGGAGGGAATGTCTTACTGACTTTCCAGAAAGCCTCTAGTGCAGTGGTCCCCAACCTTTTTCGTCTGGCACCCACCAGACGAAGGACCACGGCGGCGGTCGAGCATCTGCCGAAATGCCGCCGAAATTCGGTGGTATTTCGGTGGTGATGCCATCGAATTTTGGCAACATTTCGGTGGATGCTCGTCCGCCGGCCAGTACGCGGGCACATTTAGATGCCCCCGCGGGCGCCATGGCGCCCAGGGGTACCGCGTTGGGGACCCCTGCTCTAGAGGGAGGTATCAAGGAAGCAGTGGGAGTGGGAAGAGAGCCACTAGCCTCCCCTGAAGCACTCAAGGATGAATAGAAAGCTCCCAGTGGATGTTGAGAATGTGAGGACCTGGGGACTAGGGAGAGAGTTCCTGGGGGCGGGGGGAAGCATGAAATATTTCCATGAAAGTAAAAAGATTGGCTCATGCTCAGTGCATAGCAAACTGAACTGTGACATTCAGTCTGTAAACACCATTTTGGACCATGGTGCGTCCCCTCCACGCAGCTCTACCTCCTTCCTGCAATTATACCACAAGTGTCTGGGTACACAGAGGTTTTGCAAATCTTCCAGTAAACTGAGCAGACCTAAAAAAAATGAATCTGACAAAATAGAATGAAAAATAAAACAAAAGAGACCAGATACAGTACTGTACCACTGGACACACATCAATGTCTATAAACAGTATAAGTATATCCATAAGTAGTGAGGGCCTTTTAAGGTGGAAATCTCTCTCTCTCTCTCTCACACACACACACACACACACACACACACACACACAGAGCTACCAATAAAGGCTAAAAGTTAGTTGGCCCACACCCAGTTTTATCTCCTACAAGGAAATGTTTATGGATTCATACAATTTTTTCTGCAGTCAGCAGCCACACAACTGATTGTCCAAATAGCAAAACATGATGGAATCCAGAGAGAGACCCAGGGCTTCCTAAATGAAAATCTGTCTGACCCTTATGTAGCCCCATATGTGGTTTAATAGATGTTATACACTGTTTCCTATTTGAGGCAAATCCAGTCTGATGCCATCAGTATGCTGAGAGGCTATAAATGTGAGTTATATTGAGGCATCTTCATTACAGTGACAGATTTACCTAGTCATTTTCTGTTGCTATTTCTGGCCTTTATTTCAAGTGTGATCCAATAGTTTTAGAATACCAGGAACCTGCTTTTGATTTCAAACTCCTCTTATAGTACTTGATGCTTTGTAGTTTATTGAGGGCACCTAATGCGTCTATTAATTACCGAAAAGTTTTGCTACATTACAGCCAAATGTAAAAATGAATAATATGTCACTGTGTCAGACTGCACTGAAATATTTTCTGCTGAAACTAATAATATGCCATTGAGGCCTACAGCACTGAAAGGGGAACTGGAGGTTACAGTAAAATTCATAATACTTTTAAGGGAACCTATAAAACAGAGGGGGGGAGAGGGAAGAGAGGAATAAATAGAAAAATGAAGATATAGTCTGACATGTAGGGTTAAAGGAGCTAAAGCAAGATTCACCAATCGGGAAAACTCCCATTTTAAAATATATAGACTGATCCAGTGATGTACTGAGCACCCTCAGCTTGCATTGTCTTCAGTGGGAGTTAAAGGCACTGAGCACTTCACAGGGAATACATCACAGGATTGGGCCCTTAAAGTATAGTCATTTAATGACACAGAGGGATGATGATACTTTTAAACAAGGAATTCTCTTTAAAACAAGTATTTTATGTAATTATCACTCTCTCCCTGCCCTTTATATGTGACTTGCCTTCTTGGATAGTAAATTCATTGGGGCAGGGATCTGCGTGAGAGGACAGCACCTAGCACATTTTGGGCACTGACAGAATACAAATAAGAGCAATAATAATCATGGAGGTAAAATGGATTAAAATTTCTCCTTTTAGTGCAAAGCCATTGTTTTAATTCAAAGATAAAATAGGAAGTATAAACCCTAGAACTCTGAGATGACTCAAGTGTTTGTCTGGAAACATTACATGTTTTTGTAAAGCAGTGTATACAATTTAGGAATGGGATAGGTCAAGGATTTAAGAATAACTATCAGAATCGTAGTCAGAATAAAAGCTTACTGCAGTAATATAGCTCCTCTTATATCCTAATGCTACTGCAGGTGGTTAGGAGGGGTACAAAGACCTTTGTATTTAAAATGTTTGGGAAATTCTGTTATGTAAATGGATCTACTAGCAGATAATTTTTAGGAGGAAAACACAATATGTACTTTCATTTAAGCATGAAAATCTCTTTTGCAGTTGTACTTACAACAGCTTATGTTCTTGTGTTATTATTTTTGTGTGTGTGTGTATATATATATATGTGCAGATCATCCAATGGACTACACGAAAGCTTGAGTCCAGAAACCGAAACCAGAAACCATGATAACATAAAAAATGAGGAGTATAGGGAGAGTACCACACTGCAAATCAGAACAGCCACGGAAATGCCCCAGAGGGAATTCTACATCACAGAGATACACAATGAAGCTCCCCATGGAGCAGAGGAAAGTGACTTAGACTTTTCTGGGACAAAAGAAGAAAAGGAGACAATACAATGCCACAAAATTACGCCTAAAGTGATAGAAACCTCTAGAATACTCTTGACAGATGAGGCTGCTTTCAAAGAGAAGACAAAAGAAAGAAGGCCAGACACAGTGGTTGAGCTGCAGTTGTCCCTCTCGCAGGACAGGCACAAGGGCACCAGTGTTCCTACTGTTAGTCTCCTGGGAGCTGAAAAGTGTACCCCTTCAGAAGCTGGACCCAGTGTGCAAGAAGATGGGACTAGCCCGATAACTGCAGTCCCCCTGGGTGAAAAAGAGGCCACTGTCCAGTGGTCAAGCAAAACATTCCAGATTGCAAGTGGCAAAGAGGTCAAGGTGATCCAAGGAGCAGAGGCAGGCAATCCATCTCTCCCCATAGTGGAAGTGATCCTAGATTGCTCTGACAGGGAGAAGGAAGTGTCCAGGTCTCTAGCTGAAAAGGGGTGTGTTGATTCTCAAGTGGAAGGAGGGCAGTCAGAAGCACCTCCTTCTGTAGTCTCCTTTGGAATCTCATCAGAAGGCACAGAGCAGGGAGAAGACGACCAGCACTCGGAAAGAGATCACAGCAGACCTCACAAGCACAGGGCAAGGCACGCAAGTATGTCACATCTAAATCATTTGCATTGACTTGAGGGTAAATTTTGTAACTTGAAACAACTTTTCAGAACAGTGCCTGCATTTGTAAATATTTTAAAGAGATTCTTCTCAAGTGTTCTAACCTCTCTCTCTCTCTGTTTTTAAATTGATATTTCTATTCAAAATTCATGTGTCTTTTTAAAACAACAAAATTACAAAAGGTGACAGGCCAGGTATTTAACCATGCTTTCACAGTACCGTATAACATTGCTGTAGTAGACTACTTTACTTTATTTTAAAGACTACTAATTTTAAAATGTGACACCTCACTTTGGAAATTCAAGTACTTTTAGTTGCACAAAGAGAGGTAAATTGTGCAAGGCTTCTAACTTACATTACAAGGACGATTTGTAGAATGTTAACCAAATAAGCAAGGTCATCTCTTGAACGTAGTTGGGTGTTCTGGATTTCTCCATTTATAGCAAAAACTGCATCGTTAAAAATCAAAGCTATGCCACTGCTGTTAAAAGTAGATATGAATAAAGAAGGCTAGTAGGAAAGCTTGATGATGCCTGCAGAAGTCAGTTTGACAGACACCAGCATGTGTATTACTGGCTAGTTATATGATCCTTTGAGTTTTGTAAGTCTTCTCTGGACTGTAAAGTGAACTTACTATTTCTTCTGCCTTCCATACCCAGAGGTGAGCCTCAAAACCTATCTAAGGAGTTTAACTGAAAACAAACTGAAAATGTGATTGAATCCAATGCTGTTTTAAAAATATTTATATATATACACATATTTATGTATTTAGATAATTTCTAATGCTTGTTTGTTCTTTTCCAACAATGTCAAGCATCCTGTTCAGGGATTTAATCACAGTATGGCAAAGGTGCTTGAATGTGTGCAATGATATACTGTAGCAATGAGTTATTTTATATGCAGTGTTGGAACAAGTCTCCTAACCCATTGCTAATTCCTCTGTAAGCATATTTTTAGAATGATAACCATTTGCATCCTTATTGGCATGTGGGTTAAGCCGTTACTTACGCTTTAAGTATCTGTATGTAATCCACATATTTATGGCATATTAAATGGAGTATTAAAGAAGAGTGCACATGCATTGCATTTTGGCAGTGACGCTAGCAGCAACTGTAGAACAGTGTCTGTCAGTCCTGTAATGCACTGGCTGTCTAATAAGATAGGGGTAAGTCTGAGGCAAATCCTATTTAATACAGAATGAATTATCATGTGCAACAAAATGTACTTACATTAAATTTGTTCTGTTTAGGACAATTTTTTTGCCTTTTTCCCTTCCCATATAATATCTGAATTATTATCAATTGGCAGGATTTTACATTTTAAATCAACTGTACCTGAAGAATAAACATTAGTTATACATAGGTAGATATTGATTGAATGATAAAAACATTTTAAAGAGCTTATCTAAGGCTCTAGGTACCGTTGACATATATAGATACATAAGATATTTGCTTGAAGCAGCAAGTATGGTGCATATAAAACATGTTTGTTTTGTGAAGCAAACAGCCATTATATGGTGTTTAAGATTCTAAACTAGAACAGATAAAGCATTGCAACTTTTGATCTCTTTAGCAGAGATATATCCCTGCAAATAGCAATCTGATTAAATTTAATCGAGCAGGCAATTTTTCTTCATTTAAGCCTTCTTTTGAATCTATAGGTTAAACCAGATGTAAACAAGCTGTAAAAATATTTGCTAAGAGAATATTTTAAATTATTCCTTGCCATAAAATCATAGGTGCAAATCCTTTCCCACAAGTGTAGTTTGAGCTGATGAGAGTAGCCTCATTTGAAGACAATAGAACTGCTTGCATGAGTAAGGATTACTCGTGAGTTAGATCTGCAGAATCGGGTCCATACTGCTTAGATACTATAGCAACTACCCTCATCTTCAAACAAATGGTTCTGGCTCTACAGCCCCCGCTCTGACAAATTCCCCTGGTAACTTCACTAAAAGTTTTGCCTGACTAAGGATTGAGCCGAGGATTTCAGGATTTAGCCCTGTGGAAGTTTTGCTGGGTTGGACCCACGTTCTATCATCTTTTATAGTTTTTGGTGAAAAACCATGGGTCTAGTCATGCTCTCACCTAATATAATGGCAAAACTACATTTGTCTTCAGCAAGAGAAGGATCAGGTTCCTTTTTTTTTCCCTGACATGACTGAAAGGATCATTAATTATAAAATGCTTTACGTACATTTATTTAATGAGGTTATTACATGTACATTAAAAATGCTTCAGATGTAAAAATGTTTTACTATTCTACTTCCCTACCATGAATAATACACCAGCAATCCATTTTGTTCGCTTTGAAGTTAATTGGAATATGATCATTAATTTTAAACGGAGCAGGATCGCACACTCGTTTAAAAAAATAAGGAGAGAATGTAATGAGGCCAACTGCAGTCTATATAAAGTATTAAGACCATTAATTTATGCATTAACAGATACATGGAACTATACTATACTATTGAATACTCTTTAGGAGTTAGTTATGGCTACCTGAACTAGTTCCAGAATAGCATTTATTGTAGGAATTTGCTGTCCTTGCTACATGTTTTAAAGAAATATTCTGGAAATGTTATATCCTACACAATTAGCCCTGTTAATGTATTTTAAATACATTTTTACTATAAACAAACAATCTATTCTTTTTTCAGTCCATTTTCTATTATTTTTATTATGAATTACTTTTTAGGAAAGCACTTCTTCCTTTTAAAGGGCTTAAATCTGTTTGCATTGAACACAATGGCCAAACTACCACTGACTTCAATGCAACAGGACTGAATTCATATCCATAGTTTATATGTATTTTTATGTATCAGAGGGATAGCCGTGTTAGTCTGGATCTGTAAAAGCAGCAAAGAATCCTGTGGCACCTTATAGATGCATCTGAAGAAGTGGGTATTCACCCACGAAAGCTCATGCTGCAAAACGTCTGTTAGTCTATAAGGTGCCACAGGATTCTTTGATGTATTTTTATGTGAGTTTGTAATATTATACATATAATACATTTCTATATATAGTGCATATAGGACAGATTTTATATGCATAATAGAATATAATGTATGTGTTTAATGATAGAAAGATATGTGACATAAAAGTTCTTGTAAGTTGAACTAGGAAAGTCCTATAGAAAACTGTGTGGTCTTTAAACTTTGAGGCATGTCTCACAAAGAAGAATTATTGCTATGGAATTTGTGCCACAGTAGTTACTGTGGGAAAATATTTTAATTTTAATGCCTTCCCTATAGATTTATATATATTATATTACAAACACACATAGAAATACATGTAAACTATGGATATGAACTCAGTCCTGCTGCCAGGTAGGATCCCAGTATTAAAGAAAAGAAATATTATGTTCTGGAGAGGAGCACATTTAGGAAGTGGTATTCCAGATAGATGTTGCATTGCTTGTAGTCAGACACCTTCACATACTTCTGTGGAGTGTATTTCTCTAATTATATCTTTTGATCCTTCCCAGGGCTCCGGCGGAGTGAGAGTCTGTCAGAGAAGCAGGTGAAAGAAGCCAAATCTAAATGTAAAAGCATTGCTCTGCTGCTGACGGCAGCTCCCAATCCCAATTCCAAGGGGGTGTTGATGTTCAAGAAGCGTCGCCAAAGAGCCAGGAAATACACTTTAGTCAGCTACGGCACTGGGGAACTAGAACGTGAAGACGACGAGGGTGAAGAAGGGGAAGGTGAAGAAGGTGACAAAGAAAACACTTTTGAGGTAACTTTATTTGGAACAAGTGAGTCAGAAATAGATGAAGATTTCTTCTCTGACATTGACCACGAAGGCCAGATTGTGACATTTGATTGGGACACTGGTCTGCTTGGGATTGAAAAGAAACTAAAAGGTGGAGACGAGATGCAGATGTTGCCAGAGACCAAGGGCAAGGGGGCCCTCATGTTTGCCAAGAGACGGCAGAGAATGGATGAAATCACAGCCGAGCAAGAAGAGGTGAAGTCACACAGAATGCATGCAGAGGAACAAAGAGAAGCCACCCCAAAAGAGAGCTTCAGACAAGTGAGCTCCTCATCCTATCAGGCAAAAGAGGAAGAAACGTCAAAAATGCAGAGCTGTGTGAGCAAAAGTTACATAGAAGTGAGCCACAGTCATGGCAAAATGGTACAACAAAATGGCATTGGGGGAGCATCTGAGACAAACATCTCCTTTCAGTCTTCTGACGCCCATAAATCAGCACCTTTAAACAGAACAGCTAAACCTTTTCCTGGTATATCGAATCAAGCAGCAGCACCATTTTCACCAACAAGAAATTTGACTAGCCCTCTCTCAGATTTACCACCACCACCTTTCTATTCCTCAATTAGCCCACCACCTCAAGCCTCATATAGAGCAGTATTGAGTCCAGTGGCCAGCAGAGCTCAGCCAGCTATTTGGTCACCAACAGAGCAGATAGCATCCAGAGATGAAAGAATTGCAGTGCCGGCCAAAAGAACTGGGATACTACAAGAGGCAAAGAAAAGAAGCACTGCAAAGCCTATGTTTACTTTCAAAGAACCTCCCAAAGTGAGTCCTAACCCTGCCCTATTGTCCCTTGTACAGAATACAGAAGGCAAACGAGGTACTGGAACTGGATTTGAATCGGGACCTGAAGAAGACTACCTTAGTTTGGGAGCAGAGGCTTGTAATTTCATGCAGATCCAAGCATCAAAACAAAAGACCCCTCCTCCTGTTGCTCCAAAGCCCTCAGTCAAAGTCTCTCCTACTGCTGCCACTCCCATTTCACCAGTCTGGTCACCTCCAGCTGTGGCTTCTACCCAGCCTCCTGCCTTCCCAACTCCAAACTCACCCCAAGCTGCAGTTCCTGCACCAATCAAAGTAAGACAACCTGCTCCTCATGTCTTACCTCCAAGTACTCTTAACATAGCTGGTCCTTTTAAAGGGCCTCAAACAGCAGTATCAAATCAAAATTATACACCCAAAACAACACCTACCACACCAATAGGAAATGTTGCATTTGCTGGAGGAATGGGGCCAGCCTTTGAGATGCCACCAGCTTTTAGTGGAAAAGGAGCACAGTTATTTGCCAAAAGGCAATCTCGAATGGAGAAGTATGTGGTAGACTCAGAAACTGTGCAGGCACATATGGCACGGGCCTCATCTCCAACTCCATCTTTACCAGCTTCTTGGAAGTATTCATCTAATGTTCGAGCACCTCCACCCGTTGCTTACAATCCCATCCAGTCCCCCTCCTATCCACTTGCTGCTACTAAACCCCAATCTAAATCACCTGCAGTTACCAAAACTACCAAAAGAAAACCTAAGAAAGCTCTCAGTGCTTTGGATGTTATGAAGCATCAGCCATATCAACTTAATGCATCTTTATTTACTTTTCAACCTCCTTCTGCTACTAAGGAAAGCCTAGCTACTAAGCAGTCTACAAAGTTCGACTCAGTGTCTGCCTCAAAACATGCTCTGCCTTCAAGACCACTCAGTGCTGGTTCTTCTGCTAATGTCCAAGCATCTTCAGTGTACTCCGTACCAACCTACAGTTCACAACCATGGTTCCAGTCGAATACATCCACTCCAATAAATGAGTCCTATGAGCCTAGTGGTCACCCCTCATTTTCTAAGCAAGAATCAATCACATCCTCTTTGTTTACTGCTCCAAGGCCAAAGTTTTCAGCAAAGAAAGTTGGAGTCACAGCCCAGGTGTGGAAGCCATCAATCATTGAAGAGTAAATCTTGTAGTTGCAACTCGGTGTCCACTTTGCTTGCAATGAATTGTTTGCAGTGGTGATCTAGCACACCAAGAGTGCCTATAGCAGTCCTTAGCTTACTTAATAACTTCAGATGTATCCCCTCAAATCTGAGTCCAAACTATTTAAAATTTTAAAGTGAATCAAAATGGTTATAAAATTAAGATGATAAACACTTATGAATATTATCACACACTTTATACATATAACATCCTGAAATGGACACATACTATTGTATTAAGTAAGCCGGATGCTAGGTTTTATGCTTTAAGATGAAAACAAATATGACAGCGAGCAGTGTCCCCTGTATTTCAAACAAACAATTAGAAATAGCCTTCATACTATTTTTCTGAACTGTGCTCTGGTGGCCCAAGGGTTTGAGTAAAATTAAACAACATGCATTGATTTTAGATTTATTTTTAAAAGTGCCTATAATAATATCTATCACTAATGTAGCATACAAAATAGATACAGTTTTAGGCCCTGATCTCCAGTTGGATCTTTACGGACGGACCCTTGTGCCCACACAGAGCCCCAATGGCTTTAGTGGAAGATGGTGCATTGGCACAAGGAGTCTCCCATGGGTTTCTGATTGCAGAATCAGGGCCTTAGTGTGTAAGTTATGTGGATCAGCTCTGATCCAAAATCATGAATTGCTTCTCTGATTTCACAGAGAATATGCCATAAGGAATGTTGAAATGTTTTGAAAAAGTCTGACTTAGGAAAGTGGCTGGAAAAGATGTTAAGGTTTTTCCATTTTTAGGAAATTTTAAACTGAAGTTTACACTCCCAGTGCAGGCATATTTTTAATAACCATTTGCCTTGACTCCAACAAATGACTCATTATAGAAGCCAGCAAATTAGGATTGTTGAACAGTTAAGATGGGTGAGCTGGGTTATGCAGTTGTGATGTGATGCAATACTTCCTCATGAAAGCACAGTGACTAAGAATTGAAGGGATACATAATAAGAGTACTGATTTTTGCAACCAGACTAGAACATGCCATATAAATCAGTGTATAATGATAGGTCATGATTATTACCTCACCTTACTACTGGTATCTCAGACATTTTCCTGTTTGCATTTTGGGCTTTTTCTGCTGTTATTCTTTTTACTCTGTTCTTGCACTTTCACCTTTTACTTCATGTATTGTGGACCAGGAGGATCAAGGCACTGCTACCATGCAAAACTCTACTCAGAGAGGGCCAGATTCTGCCATTTATAATCATGCTGAGTTATACCGAACTCCAGGTCAGATAGGCCAGTTGAAATCAAAGGGACAGATTCTGCCACCCTTACTCATGCTGAGTAGCACTTTACTCGTTAAGTGGTTCCATTGAAATCAGTGGGCCCACTTCTGAAGCAAAGTACTATTCATCATATGTATCAGAATCTGGCCCAAAAGAATACTTGTACAACTCAGTATGGATAAAGGTGGCAGAGTCTAATGCAGATATATTTGTTCAAGCCACCTTCCAACTGGCTATAGGCCAGATTATGGAGCGGTGACAGAGTGCTAAGTATTTACTAACTCAGGTAATCCAATTGGTTGCAGTGTGGGAGTACTTGCATGAGCGAGTGCTCATCAGTGAATGAAACCTCCACAATTTATCCCCATAATATTAAATTAACTACTAATAAGTTTGAAAACAAGAAACTTTATTGTACATGTGAAAATCAAGTGTTCCCTGACAATGTAGTTCACCAAGGGTTGGATTCAAAGACCACTGAAGTCATTGGAAAGATTTCCACTGGCGTCATTGGGTTTTGGATTATGACCCCGATGGGGAACAATCAGGGACCGCAGCCTGGGTGAATCAGCTCACATTAGGAATCAAGGATAACTGCTGGAAACTGCAGGAAAACCAATCAGTTCTGCATGAAAAAGTAAAGAGAGAACTATATTGCAAATACAATTTGCCCAAGAGTATATGGTACCAATATTTTAATCCTCTTGTGATCTCCTTATTTCCATTCATTTTCCACTGTCAGTCTGCTGTATTTTTCCTCCACCATTAAACTTGTCCTTTCTTCTTTACTTTTGATTTTGATTTTTTTTCATTTACATGGATACATTAACTATGTATTTTTCTGCTGTTTCTATTTTCTATGCATTTCAATTACTATATAGGCTGATTATCTTTTCTTTCTTTCTTTCTCTCATATAATGTCATACTATTAAATACCTTAATTAGCTAAGTTACATAAATTCCTTAGTAAGCTACAAATAAAAAAAGATAATACACAGGAGAACATAATCTATTGTTACCAGGGATAAGGGTAGTGGGGTATCACACTTTTTTCAGAAGCAGATAGCTAGCTATCTAGACAGATAAAAATTGCCAAATAAATCTAGTCACTTTAAGACTAGGACATTATAGTATTCCCCAATAAAAGCCATTCTCTGAACAATATGACACCTGTATATTGTAATCACGTGAAAAAACGAACTTCCTCTGATGAAAGACTTAACTATTTTATATTTTTAATAGGGCTGTTGATTAATCGCAGTTAACTCATGTGATTAACTCAAAAAAATTAACTGAGATTAAAAAAAATCACAATTAATTGCACTTTTAAACAATAAAATACTAAGTGAAATTTATTAAATATTTTTGGATGGTTTTCTATATTTTCAAATATATTGATTTCTATTACAACACATAATACAAAGTGTATAGTGCTCACTTTATATTATTTTTATTACAAATATTTGCACTGTAAAAATGATAAACAAAAGAAATTCACCTCATACAAGTACCATAGTGCAATCTCTTTATCATGAAAGTGTAACTTACAAATGTAGATTTTTTTTGTTACATAACTGCACTCAAAAACAAAATAATGTAAAACTTTAGAGCCTACAAGTCCACTCAGTCCTACTTCTCGTTCAGCTAATTGCTAAGACAAACAAGCTTGTTTACATTTACGGGAGATAATGCTGCCCACTTCTTATTTACAATGTCACCTGAAAGTGAGAACAGGTGTTCACATGACACTTTTGTAGCCAGTGGTGCATGGTATTTACATGCCAGATATGTTAAACATTCATATGCCCCTTCATGCTTCGGCTACCATTCCAGAGGACATGCTTCTATGCTGTTGATGCTCGTTAAAAAAATAATGCGTTACTTAAATTTGTGACTCAACTCCTTGGGGGAGAATTGTATGTCTCATGTTCTGTTTTACCCACATTCTGCCATATATTTTATGTTATAGCAGTCTCAGATGATGACCCCGCACATGTTCGTTGTAAGAACACTTTCACAGCAGATTTGACAAAATGCAAAGAAGGTACAAATGTGAGATTTCTAAGGATAGATACAGCACTTGACTCAAGGTTTAAAAATCTGAAGTGCCTTCCAAAATCAGAGAGGGATGAGGTGTGGAACATGCTTTCAGAAATCTTAAAAGAGCAACACTCCAGTGTGGAAACTGCAGAATCTGGACTACCAAAAAAGAAAATCAGCCTTCTGCTGGTGGCATCTGACTCAGATGATGAAAATGAACAGGTATCAGTCCGCTCTGCTTTGGATCGTTACCGAGCAGAACCCATCATCAGCATGGATGCATGTCTTCTGGAATGGTGGTTGAAGCATGAAAGGACATATGAATCTTTGGTGCATCTGGCATGTAAGTATCTTGCAATGCTGGCTACAACAATGACATGTGAATGCCTGTTTTCATTTTCAGGCAACATTGTAAATAAGACGTGCACAGCATTATCTCTTGCAAATTGTAACCAACCTTGTTTGTCTATGTGATTGGCTGAAGTAGGACTGAGTGGACTTGTAGGTTCTAAAGTTTTGCATTGTTTTGTTTTTGAATGCAGCTTTTTTAGTACATAATTCTACATTTGTCAGTTGCACTTTCATGATAAAGAGATTGCACTACAGTACTTGTATGAGGTGAATTGAAAAATTCTATTTCTTATGGGTTTTTACAGTGCAAATACTTGTAATCAAAAAATAAATATAAAGTGAGCTCTGTAAACGTATTTTGTGTTGTAATTTAAATCAATATATTTGAAAATGTAGAAAACATCTACAAATATTTAAATAAATGGTATTCTATTGTTTAACAGTGTGATTAATCACAATTAATTTTTTTAATCGCTTGACAGCTCTAATTTTTAACTCAGTCGGGTATGGACAGTGCCTGGACTTTAGTAATAAGATACAATGCCTTTCACCTCTTGATCACCAGTTCAACAGTGGCCTAAGTTAGCAGTTACTGAAAGTCATGACCAGCTGCTGAGTGGCCTATGTGAAATGAATGGATGATCTCAGTCCAGCTTCTAGCATCTAGAGGTCTGCATCACCAAACCACCCCACCCATCCATTCAAAACTGGAACTGGCACTCTTGTTGGAAGTATCTGCATAGAGGACAAAGATGTGAATGTGACGTGGATTTGAAGATTGGGTTACACACTCATCCCCAGAGGTGCTCACCTCCCAATGAGAATTGAGCCACATTGGCAGGGCAATGTGAGAATGTTGTGGGTATAAAGAGAGGTCTTCAGTTTCCTGGGCCATGAAGCCAGCACCTTCCACTAGCACTAAATTCACTTTTAAAATTTGAACAGAAAGATGCATTGCATGCAGTCATACAGACAAGCTGAAAATGCATTTAGGCAATCAGTTAAAATCCTGTATGTATATGCAGAAATGAGTGAAAAGTGAGCTTTTGTAGCTGCAGTCATAACTTTTAGCTAAGCATCTCTGTACTTCATCCAAAAGAGAGAGGAGTTCAAGTTGCAAATCTGGATTTGTGTCTGGATTTTGAATTTCCAACCGTGTTCAATTCCAGACTTTTGGTTTGACCCATGGCAGTGATATAGGAGGAGCTGGACCTTAAGAATTGGGTTTTCAAAAGCAGCTAAGTAAGTCAGAAGTACAAGCCCTAATGATTTTCAGTGGGACTAATGGCACCTAACGTACTTATGCTTTTTTGAAAACCCCATCTAGGTCTGAATTGAGTTTCAGATTCTGAAACACTACTGTCCGCAGCCACATACTTCCATATACACACACACGCCCGGCACATGTATTTTGTGAGTATTTGGATCTCGGGTTTGCTTCAAGCCCATCTCTAATAGTAAGGTAAGTCAAGAGCTCTTAATAGCATTTCAGCATAAGACTGGGCTATTTAAATTAACTATTTCACCTGTAATGTCATCTCCTGAGAAGCAGGCCTTAGAGGACAGCTGAGTATTGTCATTCAGGTTTAAATTAGAGGCAGTAGATGATATCACGCAGAACATCATTACAGAGTTTATATGTAAAGGAGCCATTTGATTTACTGAATTATTTTTAATATATTCTGATGCGGATACACTGACTTGGGCACAATGAATGAGCACATTTGACTATGAAAGTCAAAGTCAGACCATAGAAGACATACTTCCAATATGTTCATGACCTGGTTCAAAAATTCCTTAAGATCTTTATATTGTTTTCAGTGTATTTAATTATTACCACATAAAATTATGCTGAATACTTCAAGGTGCTACAGGAGCTTAAATTCTGGAGAGGTTTCTATGAAATCAGCTACTTCAGTCCAGGACTCATAAATTTACCAAGAAAAATTATCTCAGTCTTGTGAGTCCCTTTATTTTTGAAGCTGGCAGATATACTTTTAACTTCTGGTAGTCTTCTCTAGTTGGTGTGGGGGCATATGAGAATAAAGGGGTCTCTGTTAGTGGTGTAGTGGTTCAAAAGGACACAGATAGTTGATCGATCTCCAGCCTTAGATTTTATATGCTTGGCAATTTTTTTATTCTTAGTTACGTCCATCACCAGCCATAATTTTTCTCATGTACTGTACATATAGCCTTCAAATGTACGGGAATCGCAACGCTCTTTCCTAGCATGAATCAGTGAAGAAAGATGTGAGGTTTAAAAAAAAAAAAACACAATAGACTCCCACAGTAGGGTGATACTTTGCCTGGAAATGCATATATATATATAAAAATAAAAAATGTGTTGTCAGGTACAGCCCCTGGACAAAATTCTTCTTAAAGGTACAAAGGTGAGCCATTACAAAGGGAGTGTACAAGGGGGTTCAGGCGCACTGGGAAGCAAAGTATAAGGTGAACCTTATAATAGAGAACCTGACCATGCAGGCGCACAGTGTACAGAGTATCCAGGACCTTGTCTTAGCAAGCCATCAGCCTTACAGGGATGCTCAGCTTCTCCAGCCTCTCTTAGGAGAGTTCATTGCACATTCTGAGGTGGGGAAAATACCAATGAAGCAATGGCATTGATTCCCATAAAAACTTTGGAAGATTTTTCCCTATATTGTTTCATGACTTTTATTGATATTACATGACTTTGCATGGTATTTAATTTTTTAAAATTGATTCATTATGGAAAACAGATTGCTCCAACATTGCTCTATAACTGGACATGACGCAACTGGCTTCGCTTACAGTCACACAGCCGAGACTCTACTGATCACTTTTATAGTTAGACCTGACAAGTGTAAGACTTCACTATTACAGCCTGACAGCATGTTATCGTACAATGACTCTATTCAGCTCAAAATCGGAATTTTTATACAAAGAAGCAAACTGACAATAAGATCATCAAAAACTGTGGATTCAAAAAGCTATGAGTATATTCATTGCAAGCAGTTTTCTTGGGAAGATATATGATTGTTCTAACTTCATAGCCCAAAAGCATCACCTACACCCTTGACAATGTCAAAGGAAAAAGTTCAAGCCACTCAAGAGGTATGTTTGACAAATGCTATCCAGCTGGGCACTTATTGCAGGAAGCATTTTTTTTCCAGGAAAAGAATTAAAACTCATACAAGCCCCTGAAGCTCAGTGAAATGTTATGTTAGAGAGAACTTTTCTAGCAGCAAACCCCTAGGCCCCTATCTACTTCACTGGAGCAATGCTCCAAATGGTGGTGCTATCATGATTCTAGGCACATTCCCTGAGCAGCAAGGACAAGCCCCATACCAGTTAAGCGTTGTGTTTGTCTTCACTGTTCCTGGGGAAAAAAATCCCTTCTCTGCCCACACCAATGTTCATAATTCACTTTGAACTTCAGTGTGGGTAGAACCTAGGGATAATCATACTGATCTTCACAGCCTTATAATGCATTAGTAAGAACTATGCATTGCCTTAGGCTGAGGAGGCTCTACTCAGGGGAGAAAATACCTCTCTTAACCTGTGTTTGGGGATTTATTTTCTGGCACAAGGCTGATTGTTTAAGGTAATCAAATTAATATAGTAGCAGTAACTATATTAAAGCTTGAGTTCTCGATTCTGGTTATATGGTGACCCCTAGTTCTTGTGTTATGAGAAGGAGTAAATATCACTTCCTTATTTACTTTCTCCATGCCAGTCATGATTTATAGACCTCTATCAAATTCCCCATTAGTCGTTTCTTATCCAAGCTGAAAAGTCACAGTCTTATTAATCAGTCCTAACACAGAAGCTGTTTCATACTCCTAATCATTTTTGTTGCCTTTTTCTGTACCTTATCCAATTCCACAGTATCTTTTTTGAGATGGGGCAACCAAATATGCATGCAGTATTCAAGATGTGGGCATATCATGGATTTATATTGAGGCCATATGATATTCCTGTCTTATCTGTCCCTTTCCTAATGATTCCCAACATTGTGACTGCTGCTGCACATTGAGTGGATGTTTTCAGAGAACTATTCACAATGACTCCAAGATCTCTTTCTTGAGTGGCAACAGCTAATTTAGACCTCATAATTTATATGTATAGTTGGAATTAGGTTTTCCAATGTGCATTACTTTGCATTTATCCACATTGAATTTCATCTGCCATGTTGTTGCCCATTCACCAGTTTTATGAGATCCCTTTGTAATGTTTCACAGTCTGCTTTGGACTTAACTATCTTGAGTAGTTCTGTATCATCTGCACATTTTGCCCCTCACTCTTTACCCCTTTTTCCAGATCATTTATGAATATGTTGAGCAGTACTGGTCCCAGTAGAGACCCCTCAGGCACATCACTATTTACCTCTCTCCATTCTGAAACCATTTATTTCTAATTTTTGTTTCCTATCCAGGAACCTTCCCTCTTATCCCATGACATCTTACTTTGCTTAAGAGCCTTTAGTGAAGAATCTTGTCAAAGGCTTCCTGAAAATCTAAGAACCCTTTATCCACTGGATCACCCTTGTCCGCATGTTTGTTGACCCTGTCGAAAAATTTTGGTGAGGCATGATTTCCCTTTGTAAAAACCATGTTGACTCTTCCCCAACAAAATTGCATTCATCACGGGCAACCTCCATTCTGACATTTCCTAATTTGTGTGCGCTCAACATTATGACCTTAATAATATTCTTAATGTGTGTAATTTTCTAGGCTTTTTTTAAAAAAAGCAAACTGAAAAAACTCCATCACGTGGCATTATATTGACGCCCACATGAGTTATCATCATGGTTGGAACATTAGATCCACCACTCAGACCTCTGCCACTTGAGCTAATGGAGTAACTGACAGCAGTAGTAGATTGTCATTCTCTATGTGGGCCAGCAATAGAGGGGAATCGGACACTTTGCCAGGGGGCTTCACAGTGGAGGAATGGTGAGACTCAGACATCCTGGGTTCCATTCCAGGTCTGGAGGGGTCTGTGTTCCAGTGGCACAGACTCTTCTGCCCTCGCTCCACCAAGTGTGACTCCTGCTCCAGCCTGTCCCAGTCTTTTCTTTTTCCCATGCCTGGTTCATCATCCCAGTCCCATTCTCCCCACCTAGCTAGTCCCAGTCTCCCCCTCACAGTCCCAGTATCCTCACCCAGCTAGTCCCAGTTTCCCCCTTCTGAGCTCAGTCTCCTTCCACCCTACTGGCTCTGCCCCATTCCCATTTCCCTCCATGGCTTACAATCTCCTTACCCAGCCAGTCCCAGTCTCTCTCCACCTCCTTCTCCCAGTCCCAATGTCCCTCTTCCCCAAGGCACCTTGTCTCAACTTCTTTCCCCAACCCCTGTTGGTCCAGCTCTTGTCCTGTCTTCATTTGAATCAGACAGCTTCCACCTCCCCACTGCCTTGACCCAGGTCATTGAGAGCACAGGGAGAGAATCTCCCCGCTCTTTAGAGCTGGACCTAGCATGACACCCAGCAGCCCAGAGTTGCCCAGCAGCCCAGTTGCAGCAAAAACTCGGCTCTGCCCCAGATCAACTCTTCAGGAAATTTAGCTGTTAAAATGCAGGAAGTCTGTACTGAAAATGTGCGATCTACAATTTTTCAAAAGGCTTATATCATGGTCAAATCTGAGCATATTTTCAAGAGTATGGCAAAATGCACATCCATGACACAAAGCCCCCTCCCCCACCTCCCACCACATTTCAAATTCCTGCTCCAAAGCATGGGGGCACTAGAGCTTTTTAAATAACAGATCACCAGAAAATTTTATAATGAGCAAAACAATGTCTTTTCCCCAAAGCTCATTCTCTAAAACAGCTCAACTATTTTGACTAAAAAATTTCAAAAGAAATCAGCCTGAGGCAGACACCACACATGACAATTTTCAGCTAAAATGGTTAAATATTGGCAAAGTTATAAGCAACTGAAAACAAGGTCTTTATAGTGGAAAGTGCTGGGCAACATTATAATAGATGGAACTACCAGCACTGCCTAGAATATACTGTGTGTTTTATATTGATGTTTTGCAATTTGTGACAGAGTCATTTACTCAGCACCTTTATTTCTGTATTCATTTAAGATTTCTTCATTGTCCATACAGTATAAAGGAAACAGCAACTACTATTTTAGATCCGGGTTTGCTTTAGAAATACATAGGCACTATGGGGGAGATGGGGGCAATCCTACTTCACTTTCCATGACGGGATAGAGAATGTGTGTGTGTGTGTGTATGTGGGGGGAGATAGTGGTTCATAGCAGGTGATCAGAGAATGATCACAGCTGTATGCATCTGTAGCCTAGACAAATTTCTATGGTGTATGCAAACTCCTGACTTTTCCCCTGTGCCCCCCAACTTTGTACCCTGGAGTGTAAGGACAATATGTGGATGTGGTATGAATTGAGTGCAAGGATGGCACCGGGGAGACCTCTTTACTCCCAGAATCCAGCCACAACAACCATTTGGAATAAAAATAATGACTCTTGTTCAGTCACAAGAGTAACCAGAGCTAAGTACCTGGGACAGCTGGTGGTTATCCTTCTGCCAGCCACAGCTCTCTATTTTTGGTCAGTACAGGATTTGGCCTTTAAGTGGTGCTCACACAGCTAAAATCATTAATAATTTTCTAGCCAGAACATAAACTAGCCAGACTCATAAACTGCACCTACTTTCAAATGCTTTTTGGTTTCTTATCCTAGTTAACCATAACTTATACATGCACACAGCTACTGTTAAACTCCAGAAGGTGGCAGCAAATGCTCTTTCCTCTGGGAAATATGCTATGTCCACTCCTCTGTTTAATTGAAAATAGCGATTTCTATGAGCCAAAAGAATCTCCAGTCCCTTGCATATTACAGATAAAACTTTATTGTGTTTTTACAATCAGATCTGATCTGAAAGTTATGGGACAAACTAAAGCAACCATTTTCCCTTGCTTAAATTAAACAGAAGTATACTGAGCTAAGTCAATATCAAACTTATCTGTGATTAGCCGTAGAGCTGTGCAAAGAAAGGGAATTCCATTTTGCAGAGGATTTTGATATTTTGAACCTTGGTTTCCTTTGGATTTGGAATGAAAACCAAAATTTTTGAAATTCTTTATAAATGGGATTGCCCTGGCTCCATTGCAGTCTGCCTGGTGAGCTTCTCTAGAAACATGGACCCTGGAAACCTTGGTTCAGGTGCAGTCATATCCCTCCCCCCGCACCACCACCTTCCCAATGGTTGCACTTATAGCTTGAAGTTATTATTATTGTGCAATGTAAAATGCCCCTAACACCACTTTGGGCCT
The DNA here is from genome assembly GCF_020497125.1 of Mauremys mutica. Classification (NCBI taxonomy): domain Eukaryota; kingdom Metazoa; phylum Chordata; order Testudines; family Geoemydidae; genus Mauremys; species Mauremys mutica. Next base: position 43,467,615 of record NC_059076.1, read on the forward strand.
TTAAAAGCTGGAACAGCGGCACAACCTTCTTTGCAGTGGCACAACTGCCCCTTTTTCTCCCTCCTTCATTTCTCCTTCTTCTACAATACTGGTACTCTGCATATATTCCATCTGGAGGCCAATTTTAGTTCAGGATTGAACATGCCTTTGACATGGAATTATGGACCAGGGCAAAAATATCAAAATCCCAAAGTGACATAGAAGCCTAAAACTCCCTTTTTCAAAAGTGACTTAAGTAGTTAGGAGTCCGAGTCTCATTGACTTTCTCTGAGAACGACTTGGGCTCTTAAGGACTAGAGTCACAAAAGGACTTAGACACCTAACTGCCTTTTTAGGTGGCTAAATCCAGGAATAAGGTGCAGTTAACATTCACAAAACCACAAAACTGCCACCTAACCCTATAAGCACATCAGTTTCCACTGGTAAGCTTGACCAAGCTGCCTAAATCCTGATGCCACTGAGCTGCTCGGCATCCTAGGTCATGGCTCACCGCCAGTGGGATTCTCAAACCAGACAATTGCGTGCCTATCTTGCCTGCAGGGCCCAATCCAGTAGGCATGCTCTGAGTACACCTAACAAACAAAACAAAGGACAGTCGGGGCGAGCACGTGCACCCCACATTATAGCCAACAGCCCACTTGTTAAGGACACTCTGCCTTATTTGGAGGAGGGCCTTGAACCCAGGTCTCCCAGGAGAGCTTCCTAAACACCCAGGCTATGGGGTATTCTGGGATAGGGCTCTCTCAGTCTCTCCTGTTGAAGTGGTTCCACTTTGTATAAATAATTAACTCTCCATCAAAGCAGGGATTTGACCCTGACTCTCCCCCATCTCAGCTGAATGCCCTAACCACTGGGCTATTGGGTCAATCTCATGCTTTTTCCTCTCTCTCTGTCTCTGGCCCAATGAATATTTAATTATTTATACAACGTGGAACAACTTCAACAGGAGACATAACTAGGGGGGTAAGAGCACTTTCCTGATATGTGGGAGAACCTGGATTCAACTCTCTGAATTTCAGCTCCAAATCAGGCAGAGCAGGGATTTGGGAAACAAGTCTCCCACATCTCAGGACAGTGCTAAGCACTGAGCTATTAGCTATAATGGGTGGGGATCTCCCTCACTCTCTCTGATTCTTCAGGAGAAAGGGCTGATCTGTTTTAGGTGCCTGACTCCAGGAGAGGGTTTATGGGTGAGAATCCCAAGTGGAGACAGACTCCTCCCTGCCTGGCTTGCTGACTTCTGAGAATCCCTTACTTAGGCAATGTGTTCTCCCCCTACACTAAAATGGGAACTCGGATGCCTAATTCATACCTAATAAATAATGCTTAGCTCCATATTATAGTGTTTCCTACTTACTTGTGTATCTGTTTCACAAATCATATAGACAGACACATTTTCTATGTACACACACACACAAAATTGTGTGTGCATTGATTCACATCTATATACCTAATTCAGTAAATTACTTTTGGGAATAATGCTACATTTGCTTTATGAATATACACATCAAATATATTAAAGATACGTATATGGTAAAATAAATATTTGATTATTGAACACTTTATAAATACTTTGCATTTTTAAAAACGTTAATGTAACAAGCCTCTCAACTGTTCTCATGTATGTTAGAGAAGCCAACTGCAGCTATAAGGATTCCCTAAGATTCTGGCAGACAACTTATTTGTCTTTCATCCTCTTCTTATCTAAAAACTGTTGCCTCCATTCAGTAACTATTCTAGGTCAGTGGTATTCTTTCCTGAAGAGCTTCAAACAGAGTCATGGGAAAGCACAGACTAATCAGAGTAGCATTTTGACTTGTCATGATGTTGCAACATCACACACAACATATTGGGTTTGTTTAGTTTGGAAAAAAGAAGACTGAGAGGGGACATGATAGCAGTTTTCAGGTATCTAAAAGGGTGTCATAAGGAGGAGGGAGAAAACTTGTTCATCTTAGCCTCTAAGGATAGAACAAGAAGCAATGGGCTTAAACTGCAGCAAGGGAAGTTTAGGTTGGACATTAGGAAAAAGTTCCTAACTGTCAGGGTGGTTGGAGATTGGAATAGATTGCCTAGGGAGGTTGTGGAATCTCCATCTCTGAAGATATTTAAGAGTAGGTTAGATAAATGTCTATCAGGGATGGTCTAGACCAGGGGTAGGCAACCTATGGCACGTGTGCCGAAGGTGGCACACGAGCTGATTTTCAGTGGCACTCACACTGCCTGGGTCCTAGCCACCCGTCTGGGGGGCTCTGCATTTTCATTTAATTTTAAATGAAGCTTCTTAAACATTTAAAAAACCTTATTTACTTTACATACAACAATAGTTTAGTTATATATTATAGACTTATAGCAAGAGACCTTCTAAAAATGTTAACATGTATTACTGGCATGCAAAACCTTAAATTAGAGTGAATAAATGAAGACTCGGCACACCACTTCTGAAAGGTTGCTGACCCCTGGTCTAGACAGTATTTGGTCCTGCCATGAGGGCAGGAGACTGGACATGATGACCTCTCGAGGTCCCTTCCAGTCCTAGAATCTATGAACATCTTTGTGTGATGAAAGAATATCATAATGAAAACGTTGCAACAGGATGTCCCCAAGGTATTGTGATTATTTTGTAGCTTTCTGATGCTTCATTTGATGCCATATCTCTTTTCTTTCCATGCTTCCTTTCTGGCTGGTGGAAGGGAAGGGAAAAAGGGAGTTTCTCTCTCTCTCCCTTCTTCTAAATTTATTTATTTGATGCTTCAGGGAGAAGAAGAGATTGCTAATTCCTCTCTGTTTGCCTGTCACTTTCCTCCCCTGCTTCATGTGTGATCTGTGTTTTGTATATTCTACTTAAGGCCAGCTACATTCCAAGCCATATCACAATAAAAACTGCTTGATGGACCTTGAAGAATAGAATATGGATTGAGGTTGAGTATCACTGTGCTCAGTTAACACTGTCTGGTAAATGAATTGTGAGTGAATTCTAGTGACTAGAGATTGGCCTGCGCCATGAGTTCCTGTGGTTAAGGCCAGAGTTCTGAATAGCCTATTACTGATAGGAGTCAGTCATGCATTTAAAATGTTTAGGTACAGTGTTTCGGTTCAGGCCCATCTCTACTAGTGACAAAGTAGTAATTCTAATGACAACAATATAAAATTAATGTGTCATCTCCCAGTCTTTACTTGTAAAAAAAAATAGGAGATAGGCTTGTGTTTTTAGCATAAATTACATGTTCCTGAAAATCCTTAAAGGTCTGTTTTCTGAAGTGTGTAAGCAGATGGAACACCTTTCTGCAATGAAGCCTAGGGAGTATTCAATTCCAGAACAGTGTGGAAGTAGACAAAATAGATCTATTCTTACTAAAAAAAGTGAGAAAGTTACTGCAAAATTACCACTTTATTTACACACACACACACACACACACACGTGTGCAAGTTGCTAGTGTTTAATGGTCTTCATTACAACAGCCACCACCATAATTGGCACCAATTGGAAGACTTGTTGGAAGTCTCAGCTGGGAGGCCCAGGACTAAGTGGGTATGTGAACTTGAGGTAAGGATTGAGGCATATTGGCAGGGCACAGTGGATAATCTTGTACTGTTACTGCCTGTACTGTATTATTTCTTTGGCTAAAGAGAGGAATTCAGGGCTTGATTCTACTGTTACACCAGTAAAAATTTAATCAAAGGGGTTATACGAATATAAAGTTCACATGACAGAGAAGAATCAGGCCCTCAGCACCTTGACAGCTCAGCAAACAATATATTCATTTAAAACTCCATAGTAAAACAAAGTTGAAAACTTGTTAAAAAGAGACTTCTTTCCTTCCCTAGTACAGTAGTTGACAGTAGCAAACACCCCCCAACCAAGACAAATGGAAAAATCCTCATTGACTTCAATGCATTTCTGACTTGGCCCCAAGAAGAAAATAATTATTTCATTTTGTTTTATGGTTCTCTCCATAAAACTGCAAAAACTTGCACGAATACTATTGCAAGTCCTGTCCATGAAGTTAAATTTCTTATCAGAGACATGAATCATAAAGATAAAATACTGTATGGCATAATATCAACTTAGTACAGTATAGCTAATACAACTTTAGACTCTAACCCTGCAAAGACCTAGGCACATGTTTAACTTTACGGAATGCGAGTAGTCCCACTGAATTCAATACTTAAGTATTGAATTCAATGGGACTACTCGCTGTGTATGAAATTAAGCATGTTTATAAGTTTTCATAGTCAGGACCCTACAGCCAAGTTGTGTTCTGCTGAATCAGTGAAAATGTACAGTATCTCCACTGAAATCATTGGAGGTACTAGGAGTAACAGCCTCAAATGGAATTTCTGTGTAATTATTCATTATACCTTTATGAATAGCTAAACCAATCACTGCATGATACATTTAGTTCAGATAACAATGTACACCGAAGTAGTAAAACAGGTTTTGCCATGTATTTTAAATTGTTGCCAGGACACAAATTAACTTCCTATTTAAATGTCTTGTACATTTTGAATTATGATGAATTGCATTGGAGTTGACTATTTTTCTCTTAGGATCAAATCTTGAGATCCTGTCTCAGGTTTTACTCAATCCTTATTCAGTTTAGTTCTAATCGCACTGAAACTAGGCTTCGTTTGGATAAGGAGAGTAAAAACCATGTACTGACTTCATGCTTTGGCCTCTAATATTTATTTTTCTAATTTATGAATCCAGCCTTACTAATTTATTTTTGGCCTGATTTCTCTCAGTTACACCTATTTTATACAAACTGACTTCAATAGAGCTATTCCTGATTTGCATCAGTATAAGAGAGCACACAATCAGGCCCATTAATTTTAAAAAGCCCAAGAAATTAAAAAAAATAGTAGCAAGAACAGAGGGAATGAAACAGAATTATTTTCTGTTTTTACTAGAAGGTGGCTGCTATTTCTGTTCAGAAAAATCTCTGGTCCAGAACAACTGAGGTATCCTGTAGTCAAAGATATTTTCCTCTTCTGGGATCAGATTAGCTCTCAAATTTCTGTTCTACCTAACTTCAGCATAATCACCACCAATCTCTCTCTGAACACCATAGATAATTCAGTCAGCAACTTCTGTCAGAGCCTGTCTCCGCAACAACTATAGGCACATTACTTGAGGATTGCAGTTAGTCCAAGACACAAGGTAATGATGGTAATGCTTTCCTCTCCACTGGAGAACCAGACAGACAAATCCAAGGTTCAGGAGTGTGGTGAAGTACATTCTGAGGCAAGTACTCAACCTAGAAAGTGGCAGGATCATTTCTAACCTTGTAAGCTATGTCCCAAAATTGCGGAATTCCTTAAGCCTCTCATCAAGAAGGGCAAATTTGTTCTTGCTTACTTCAGCCTCTTTCCAAAGAATACGTCCTGGAAAAATCCTTCCCCTCAGGATCCAGAAAGGCATCTTTCCTTTAAAAAGATTTAAACTTACATGGAAATGACCCGGTGGGGGGGGGAATCTTGGCTCCTCCTCCAAGGAATGAGAGGTTACTTCATCCTTCTCCTGAGTAGATGAAGAGGAATGCCATTCTCACATACATTTGAATCTTGAAGAGCCAAATGACTTCATCAGGAAGTTGTCTAAACTTAAGTAATTAATAATGTTGACTCAGGGAAGGTATGAAGAATTCAAGCAGCCCAAGAAACCCAAACTGGCCTGAATATGCTACTAGAATTACATTATTTGTGTGTGAATCAGCTAGAGTTGGCAAACTCGTTGTGTTGTGTTTAGTCATGTGACAGTTATTCTGGGTTTGATCCTGGACTGGGAATTTCCTTCTCTATGAGGCGAAGTGATTTATCTCTCACCATCATGAGAGAATTAATCATTGAATAATCTCAGTAATGCAGATCTTGGGCAGATCATGTACCTGGGATCCAGGATAAAACTCTCAACAGGAGATTTCTGGTATTGCATTGGGACGAATATTCCAGATGATGGATTCACCAGTGAGAACCAATCATGAACCTTTTCATCTCACAGGAGATTCACTGGGTGATTCCTTACTCCAGTAGATACAAGGACAGAAAAGCTTATGTAGTTGATATGTTTTCCCTTTCAGGGTTAAGGATGACATTACCTGCATTCCTACCCAGTCATTTTATCCACCAAAGTCTCACAAAAGGTATAGAGGGGAAAAAAAAAGAACTAAGTTCAAACAATCTTAGTATCACTAACTTTGCAAAGGATGATCAGACGTATCATTCTTGAGGCACAATGGATAAACCCATCCTTTCGTCCCATTTACTGATATGGACCTCTTCTCCCAATGTCTAATATTACTCCCAAATCCAGAGACACTCTTCCAAAAGGCTTGTCTTCTGAAGGGCAGAACTGCAGGATTGCAAGACAATATGATTAATATGCTCATTTGTGAGCAAAATCCTCCATGTCCAAGCATAATAAAATTACTTGGAATATTTTTTCAGATGATGCAAGCCAAAGGATGTCATTCCATCCCAGTTCTCAGTAGCATAGAGTCTCCTTTTTCTGCAACAACTCTTAAAAAGATAAATTTATGCTTTGGGAGCCATTGGAGGGCCTGTGGTTGTAATGAATTTTGGTAACTACTCCTTGATCACGAAGTTCTTCTTAGTTATGAACAATTTAAGCCCTTGAGTTGGTAAAGCATTCTTTTTCTGGGACCTGAATCTGATTGTCAAAGCTATGTGCTATTCTCCTTTTGAGCTCCTATCTACAATATCCCTAGAAATTCTCTTGTACAAGGTTACTTTCAGCTGTCTTCTATCAGTTCCCCTTCCTCACTCTATACCATGATAAAGTTGTCCTCAGAAGGGTTTCCAGTATCCTAACTGAGGTAATGTTTGATTTTCCAACAACAATTTTTACTTCCTAGTCTGATACTCCCTTTCTTAAATAAAGAAAAGAAAAGAAAAAAAAACCTACCCTAATCCAAACATGCTCTAGGCCATTAAATTTTATCTACTCTGCATTTTTGAAGGCCTCATCTTCATGTCATGGAATGGGGACACTTGTTAGATGGATTATGAAATATATTTCATTGGCCTATCAATTTCTATTGGATAGGATTTTTTTTATTTTTAATTTATTTATTTTTAAGATTAAGTCCCACTCTACCAGGGCTGGACAGAACGAGAAGGTACCTCTGCAGTCAAAACCACCACAGCAGCAACTTGGAAGTCTCTAGAGACCTTCTCCAAACGTGACAGACAAGCATAGCATCTTAGCTGATACTGCCTTTGGATGTCAGATCCTTATGACAGTTGTTCTCTAAAGAGTATACTTCCCATCCCCCACTTATCTCTGGGATCCTACATGGTCTGATGGACTTAGAACTCTTCTGTCTAAACTGGAAGCTCCACTGAACAGAAAGAGATATTTTCTTTACCTATACAAAAGGTTTTCTGTTCAGCAGAGACAACTATCTGGAACCCTCTGATGACCTGCTAATTCAGATGGGAACTTCCCCCGCCACCTTTACAATCTTATCTTGTAAAAAGTGTCACTGTTCAGGTTATCAGAGTAATTTATTTAATAGAAATTGTGTCTAAGATTGCACAGAATTCTTTATAAGTTCACAACCTTTTAACATTTCTTTTCTTGCCAACTGGTTAAATGAAGCATATGAACTTTACTTGCCAAGAAAGAGATTGACTGTGCTGCCAACTGAGGAGAGCATTTGTAGTAGCTAGAAGAGGGGGAAAAAGATCCTTAATTCTGATTGGACCTGATGGGCCAATCTTTGGCCACAGAGAACACCCTTCTGCCTGGATTGTGATCGCTACTGAACAGAAAACCGTTTACAGGTACTACCCTTTCATGATATGAAGATCTGAAAGAACTCCAACCCACTGTTAATGGTATGATCATTTCATCCATAGGCAAAATAATATATTCCCCTCTGCCTTTGTATGGTAAGAAAGAATAATTTTTCCTTTTCTATGTAAAGTGTACATTTTGAGTGCTGAGCTGAGCCCTATAGAGGTAAAAGTGAGTTTGTTTGGTGACTCATACATCAATGTGCACCCTTATAGGTTAAAAATTAATTGAATTCAAGTGTACAAAGTACAGTTCTTTTCTCAGGATGGAAATTTGTTGGGAGCGGTTAATATGTGGGGGGGCATTTCTTTCTGATGTTGGGGATAGCTGGTAATTAGCTCAAATGGGCAAGGAAGAGGATTGTCTTGTAAAACAGAGGTGGAGTCTGCCAAAAACTCACTATGAAACCTTGGGTATGTCACTGATGGCCTGTTTTAATAGGTACTGACTGACTAAACCTATTGTAATCAATAAAAGCTGCAGATGCTCAGGAACTTTGAAAATTGAGCCATTCATTTCTCCCTGTCTCAGTTTCCACATCTCTGAAATGGGGCTAATAATATGTACCTCAAAGTGGTGTATGAGATATAGGTCATTAAATTTTGCTAAGTGCATAGAGATCCTCTGATGGAAGAGCCTAGAAAAAAGTGAAATACTGTATGACATTAACGATATTGAATATTAAACAAACTCATTAATGGATAAATCTTCACTTTGCACAATTCAGGCTCCTGTTGACTTCAGTAGGCTTAGTTTTGATTAATCCCATGGTCTTTGAATATTATATAGGAAAGGTAATTCAGGCCACTGTTTTCAGGAAAGAGACTTAGCAAAGCCCTTGGCCACTTAGAGCCAGATCCTCAAAGGTATTTAGGATCCTAATTCCCATTGAAATCAATGGGAGTCATGCTTCTAAATACCTTTGAGGATCTGGACCTTAATGCCTGATTTCAAATAAAGTATGGGAATTAAAGGCTGTTTCCAAACTTCAGGATATGAATCAGAGGACATAGTCAGTTAAATAGTCTCTGTCCATATTGTTCTTCCTAATTTAGGAACTATGTGATTTGTCTGATGCAGAGTGTACATTTGGCATGTGTGCAAAAAATGAGGTACTTGTACTGTATATTGCTGAATGAAGACTGCTGAGGAAAAAACCCTTCTCATGAACAGAGTTTTTTTGTTTGAAAGTGCTGCATAACTAAGAAGATTAGGATTTGTGGAATATGAATGGATTTCTCCTAAAAATGGGTCAGAGTGTTCTGAAATTTTTAGGGCACTGTCATTTAAAAGGAGCAAGGTTAAGTAATGTCCTATAATAGTATTAGGCAAATTATTGCATCGGCTTTTTTAGTTATTTCATTCATTTTTGTTCCCTTTCCACCCATGATAAATTTCAGTGGAAAAGAGCTCCTTAATAAGTGATGGATAAAATACACTCTGGCTAGATCTATTGGACAGAGCCAATTACCAAATAAGTAAGTTTATGCCTGCATCCTGTAGATGTAGTCAGACTGGTAAGAGAGTTTCTCTCCCATCTCCCTTTTCACCTATTAGCAGGGTAGAGGAGGTGGAGGGGAGCTTTCAGTGTTGCTATCATGTACCTGTTCAGTAATAGAAGACTCCTTCAGTCCGTCAATCTCGTGTCTCTCCCAAACACTTGAATTCTCTCTCTCACTACATGAAGGGTGATATGTTCTTAGAGATCTGTTGTGCCTCATACTGCCAGCAAGTTCTTGTACTCTCTCATATACAGGGGCGGCTCTAGGTATTTTGCTGCCCCAAGCACGGCAGGCAGGCTGCCTTTGGCAGCATGCCTGCGGGAGGTCCTCGGTCCCTCGGATTCAGTGGCATGCCTGCGGGAGGTCCACCGAAGCCACGGGACCAGTGGACCCTCCGCAGGCATGCAGCCGAAGGCAGCCTGCCTGCCACTCTCACGGCGACCGGCAGAGTGCCCCCCATTGCTTGCCGCTCCAGGCACGCGTTTGGCGTGCTGGTGCCTGGAGCCGCCCCTGCTCATATACTAACACACTAAACAGTATGCCAATAGCCCAACAATAATTCGCTTCAGTTTGGAAATGAAGGGAAAGGGCTTCTGTCATTGATATTCAATTATTGTGGTTATATTTGAGGTTTTGTTGTTCCTAGGAAAGAGGCAGTGGCTGCTCATTATCACTTCCTGTGAGGCCTTCTTCACTCACCTATCGAGCCATGTCCCCTGCTTCACCTGTGGTGTCCCAACCTGGCCCCGGTTACTTCAGCAAACCAGCAGCAGCAGCAGCCGCCGACAAGCCTGGCAAGAGATTGACTCCCTGGGAAGCAGCAGCCAAGTCCCCTCTCGGCCTAGTGGATGATGCTTTTGGCCCCCAAAACATTCAAGAATCCATTGTTGCTAATGTAGTATCAGCTGCTCGCAGGAAAACACTCCCTGAGCCACCGGATGATTGGAAACAAAGGGTTTCCTGTGGGTCTCCATCCCCAGGTGTTCATGCTAGCCTTGCATCATTTGGAAGGAGGCAGTCTGGTATCACATCCCCACCAAAGAGCAGCATGTCAGCCCCCAGCTCCACTTTTCAGTGTGGCTCTCGGCTTCAATATGCATATTATGGTCAGCGATCCCGAACAGATCCTGACATGATGTCCATGGATTCCAGATCCGACTACTGCCTGTCAATGGCCAACTCAAACTACAATCCACATCCAAGGGGATGGAGGCGTCAAACATGAAAGACAGAAGAACCTGGCATATTTCCCTCCTGCCAGCTTCACCAGCCTTATATCCCAGTTGGAGGAGTAAAGTGACCTGTCTGAATAGCTTCTTGCTGGCTGACAGTTTCTAAACTGAAAGAATGAGGAAGTTTTGTAGAATGGTGCAGTTTTCATGATATTTCAGAGCTTTCAGTTCTAGACTAAATTCAATTTTATTCCCAGGCTACAGTTTTGTTTTGTTTTTTAAAAAGGTCAGATTTGTTTAGGTGGGATAATCAATGTGCTTATTACAAAGCACATATAGAAAAAGCTTTAATTGGACAGAGTACAAAAACATTTACAGATGAGTTAATGAAATATACAAAGAATGAAATAAAGCTTTTTAAAATGAAATTTTCTGGTGGGGTCTGTAGGATTTCTGGGTATATTTGATATCTGAATTTTAGGACACGGACATAGCCAGATTTCAGAGAGGGTTATTTTTCCAATGGAATTCCAAACTTTGGAAAGATTTACTCAGCATATTGATCATATAATTTCTCTGTAGCATTTTTTTTAAAAAGGGATTCTTGAAAAGTAAATCTTATAGTTTTACTATGATAAACATACAATACTTCTATAGTCATTTTACCTGAAGCTCTGGTACACATTAGCATATGTTAATATCATGTAATCATGCAGTTCAGAGGGATTTCAAGGAAGTTTGGGGTGTAACTCTCCATTGTAAGTTTTGGCTGTTGTAATTACCCACCCTAGTTTGAAAACAGCAGGAAAGAAAGGGACGTTATGATGAAGTACTGATATGATACTTGGATAACAAAATGAATTGGAGAAGTATTTAATATAGTTAGGTTACATTTAAATTGGGTTGCAAGTGACTGTTGTAATAAACAATCAAACAAATACATGTCAGTCTTGTAGGGGTGTTGGATGACAACTACATTTATTTCTTTGTGAAATGTTTAACTTGCTGAACATTTAGTGCAGCAGATTCTGCTACTAGTAGTTGAATGCTTGAAAGGCTTTTGATTTGTAGTCTCATTTTGGAAGACCAAAATAGGTTATATAACAAGGACAATTCATGTTACGTGCAGGAGGTATGTGGAATATGGTTTATGATAAGTGTTACATGGTCTGAGTCTAGTTAAGGCAACGGTAAGGAGAACTAAGGAGAGTGCTTAGAGGGTTAAATATGTGTTGATGGAGTTGGAGAGATGGTAAATTTTGTTACTGCTGGTACATATCTTACATTTACAGTTCATTTAGTTAACAACAACAACATACGTGGCTAAGCCATATACTACAAGCTCACTGGGTAGTTTAGATAGTGTTAGGTGTTCAATGAATACCCAGTTTTACAGAGTGCACTGCACCGTCCTCAGTTGTTGGATATTTTTCAAATATCTATCAAGCACGGCCACTTGAAAAATATTGCTGAAATATAGTTGAATATCTGTGCTTAAACCATAATATAAGTGTAAGCAGAACAATTTGAAAAGAAAATTAAAATTCACATACATAATAAGAAAGCGTACACAGAAACCAGGTTATAAACCAATGTAAATTTTTTTCAGCAAGAGGCTGACTTCTTATCTAGTTTCTGTTTTGAGTTGTATCCTTTATGTTGTTATACTGGGAACAGAATTAAGCAATGTTCAGAAAATAATAATTTGGCCAAATGCAACTTTCTGAGAAGTGAAATTCTTTTTTCCCCTAATCTGGAAAATAGCTTTGTATTTCCTTTGAAAATAATATCATGCATCCTAATGAAGTGTGGAAATATGTAGTTATAAATAAAACACTCACACCTAAAAGATTTCCAAAAATACCCATTTTAAAATGTTACAAATATTATGTTATTATGCCCAGTGCTGCAAATATTTATTGTAAACTCACTTGGTGTAAACTTACTCATATGCCTAAGTGTTTGCAGGATCGAACCCTAAAAATGTAACACTCTCTCTGTATAAGACCCAGAATACTTCTAGATGGATGTTATGATGTAGGTTAGAAGAATACCTACAATCTTTATACACGTTAACTTTTCATCACTATACTATTCAGGGCTGGGCTTTTACACTTAAACTGATTAATCTCCCACTAAAGTCAGTAGAAAGACTCCCATTGACTCAAGCAGGAGCTGGATCAGGTATTTAGTAGCACCAATTCTGTGGCCATTACTCAGAAAAATGTCCATGGAATCAATGTCAAATGTAATGAGCCTGAGTAAAGGCTGCAGGATGAGCTGCAGTACTGCCCTCCACACATTACCCTGTATTGGCAGGTAGCTGTGTGTTACTATAGCTGTTTCTTTGGCTGCTTTAAACTAGGGTAAGTCAACTCCACCTAAATGAAACCTAGTGGATAGCCATAAGCATTAGGATTTTGAAGGGGGGCGGGGGAAGAGGAGGAAGAGACCAGTTTGTAAATATACCAAGTCTAAAGAGAACGTAGATCTATCACTGTTATATGGACAAATTGGAATGCTCTTTTCCAGAGGATAACTGAGCTTCACACACTGCTCTTATTCATTTCAATGGAATTTTTGTCATTAACTTCAATAGGCTCAGTATCAGGCCTCAGATACTATTACAGTGCATACAAAGCTTTCTGAAGCATCACTCTGCACCTTTCATTCTTCTTTCTCTCCCTCATCCCATCTCTGGCAAAAATATTTTGTAGTCAAAATCATGTGATTGTGTTGTGTATCAGCTCTGAATATTCATTTAAAGTGTTTCTTACATTTTATTGTTTGTGAGTGCACAGATCTACTCGGTTAATGTGAGGAAAATAGCCCTCCCCACCCCCGATATCTTAGATGCCTATTATTTACATTAGAACTGACTTCTAAACTTCAGTGTCTTTGTTAATATGCAAAGAATTTGAATATGCAAATGTAACCAAGAGTTTAGTTTCTGTAGTTATACTAGAATATAGATGTTCACATTTCCTTGTTCATAATTAGTTTTCATTTTAGTTAGCTGTATTGCAATTAAATATCTATTCACATGACATTTTTGCATTGTAGGAAAAATCTATGCTATCCTTATAAATGGATTTTCACTTCTACATACTGTTTGTTCACTGCAAAGGACACTTTATTTGAAGAGAGCATGCCAGAGATGTAAATTGTATCATTTAATAAAGTGATTTCACCAATCAGATGAAAGGCAATGTTGCTTTCTCCCTATTCATGTTAGTTTTGAAATAATCTGAACCCAAACAAAGTTTAATCGCTCATTCTGCACCATTTTTAGAATCACTGAATTTACCAGTCTGTAACCCCACAGCTGGTCTGAGCTTCTAGAAGCTTAAATCATTATCAGATCAATGGCAACATGTCAAAGTCAGTAGAATTTCATCTTCACACTGAGTAAGTGGAGAAAATAAACACATGTAAAATGACTCTCAGAGCAGTTTGCAACATTTTAATTCTTTCCCTCTCAGCATGGTTCCCCTTTGAAGCTTGACACTGACATCTGCCTCCCTCCAGAATTATTTGTCTATCACCACTGCATGTAAACACCTGTTAGTTACTATGGGGTTCTTCAGAAGAGCTGGATTATTGAGGTTTTATTTTTTTTAAGGGAAAGTTGCTGTTTTCACAATCTGTCCCTCTGTAGCTATTTCTTTTGAACTCACTGCTAACTGTCACACATCCCAGGTCAGTAACTGCCCACCAACGTGAAGAAAGTGTTTACAGTCTGGCCCATAAAAAGCCAAGTCCTGCTTCCTCCATTTATGTTACTAGTCCCAATGAAGTCAATAGCACCTTTTACATTATTGAGGCAGGCAGGATTTGGCTGAAATATAAAGATAAGAAAAGTGAGCATGTAGCTAAAATTTGGAAACCAGCAAAACTTGACAATAGCACTTTGTAAGTCTTTGGTATAATTAAGCATTTAAATATGAAGGGGAAGCTGTATTTATGCTATTCACACACACACACACACACACACACCCCTCTACCCCAATAGAACACGATCTGATATAACACGAATTCGGATATAACGCGGTAAAGCAGTGCTCCGGGGAGGGCAGGACTGCGGACTCCGGCGGATCAAAGAAAGTTCGATATAACGTGGTTTCACCTATAACGCGGTAAGATTTTTTGGCTCCCGAGGACAGCGTTATATCGGGGTAGAGGTGTGTGTTATATATTATGTATGTATGTATGTATGTATGTATTAATTCTAGGGTGCTTAAGTATGTTATAAATAAATAAACTAGTTGAGTGAAATGAATGTTCAGTATAATGAACAATAATTGGAGTAAAGAGAAAAGTCGCATGAGTTTAGCTATTATCAAAGCTGTTATTTTGCTCAAAATGAAAGTGATCAGCTGTTTGTTATTTCATGATAAACTCATTTAGAACACCTTAAGCCCATGTAGAGATGCACTTAAGCTGCAAAGTCCAGATCTAGATTTGGTCTCAAACTCACCTAAATTCCACCCCTGCTCAGACAAAGTTCCTCCTGGCCTCCCTGATAGTGGAGGGGGAGGAGAGCCTCTTAGTCTCTGGTAGCTCCTCTGGGTGTAGTGGCAGCATGCTAGACACCCAGATCAGGCAGGGTCTCTTCCCCCAAACCTCTAGGGCCCAGAAGGTTTCCCTCCTGGCGTTTGTCAGTGTCTGCACCGTCTGACTCACCAGTAGCACACTTGCTCCCCACAGCTCCTATTGCGCATGTCTATCTTACTGGAGGGAAGGCTTTTAACGGTTCTGGCAGGCCCTTGATTGCCCCAGGTGTCCTAATTAACCTGGAGTAACCCCTGTTCAATTACCAGGGGAAAAGGGACCTGCTTATCCTGGGGCTGTAACTATCATTACAGAATCTACTTTATTAAAAAAATCACTCTCCTAAACCTCCAGCATTCAGCTGGCCACGTTCTCGGACCACCATTTGGTGGCTGTGATGGCCCCTCTTACTCCAGAGAGGCCAGGGCCGGCCTACTAGCATTTTAACAATAGCCTGTTGGAGGATGTGGGCTTTGTGGTATCCTTCCGGGAGTTTCGGCTGGCCTGGCGAGGGCAAAGGTGTGCTTTTCCCTGAGCACAGCAGTGGTGGGACCTGGGGAAGGTTTGCGCCTGGCTCTTCTGCCGTAGCTACACCCGGGGGGGTCAGCCGGCGGAGGGATGTTGTGATAAAGCAATTGGAGTGGTAGGTCTTAGAGTTGGAGAGGCGTCTGGCTGCCAGCCCTGGGGATCCATCCCTCTGCAGAGCGTGCCAGGAGAAGCAGGAGGAGCTCTGGACCCTTGACGACCTTCGGGCCCAGGGTGCCTTTGTTTGATCCTGCATCCATCTCCTGCGGGAGATGGATCATGGCTCCCGCTTTTTCTATGCCCTGGAGAAAAGGAGGGGGGCTAAAAAGCACATCACTTGCATTTGGCAGAGGATGGCGCCCTCCTCATAGATCCAGTGGAGATGCATGAGAGGGCCAGGGCCTTCTACACTGGCCTTTTCTCCCCAGATCTGACAAACACCGCTGCCTGCAGAGTACTTTGGGACAAACACCCGATGGTCAGAGTGGGCGACTGGGACCAGCTAGAGCTGCCTCTCACTCTGGCTGAGTTCTCAGAAGCCCTCTGTCTCATGCCTACCAATAAATCCCCGTCACCATCTGGGCAAGTCCTTGGGGAGCAGGGTCCTCCCTCTGTCATGCAGGCAAGCAGTGCTCAGCTTGCTAACCAAGAAGGAGGGCCTCTGCAATCTTCGGAATTGGCGTCCCATCTCGCTTCTCAGCATGGACTATAAGGTTGTGGCAAAGGCCATCTCGCTGCGGCTGGGGTCCGTGCTGGCAGACGTGATCCATCCAGAGCAGACCTACACTGTCCCAGGCTGTACCATCTTTGATAACCTTTACTATGTCCAGGATCGTCTTGAGCTAGGGTGTAGGGATGGTCTATCATTTGCCCTCCTATCTCTAGATCAGGAGAAGGCGTTTGACCGGATGGACCATGGGCATTCTGTGGGTGGTCAGCTTCAGACCCAGTTTGTGGGTTTTCTCCAGGTGCTGTATGCCTCTGCCGAGTGTCTGTTCAGGCTCAACTGGACCCTGACCGAACCGGTCAGCTTCAGGCACGGGGTGCATCAGGGGTGTCCGCTGTCAGGCCAGCTGTATACTTTGGCTATTGAGCCCTTCCTCTGTCTCCTCCGTAGGAGGTTGACAGGGATGGTGCTCCATGAGCCGGAGATGCAGCTGGTCCTGTCAGTGTACACTGATGACGTGCTCCTCATGGTCCAGGACCTGCGTGATCTGGTCCAGGTGGAGGCCTGTCAAGCCTACTTGGTGGCCTCCTCCACCCGGGTCAACTGGGTCAAGAGCTCTGGCCTGATGGTTGGGGAGAGGGAGGCGAGAAAGCTCCCTCCCACTCTCACTTCAGGCCATCCAGTGGAGCGTGAGTCCACTGCTCTATCTTGGCATTTGGCTCTCAGCCATGCATCCGTCTCTGCCAGAGAACTAGCAAGGTTTAGAGGGCAGGGTGGCTTAGTGGCTGTGGAGGTGGTCAGGACTGCTCTGGTGCAACTTGTCCTGTCCATGTTCTAGCACCGACTCACTCTACGCCTGGCCCCACGTTCCTGGCTGATCTCCAGAAGCTGGTCCTGGATTTTTTTTGCAAGGACCACACTGGGTCTCTCTGGGGGCTATACATCTCCCCCTGGAGGAGTGGAGACAGGGCCTGCAGTGCTTGTGCACTCGGGTCCATGTCTTCCGCCTCCAGGCCCTGCAGAGACTCCTTATAGTGCAGGTAGCTCAGCGTGGAGCACGCTGGCACATGCCATCCTCCACCACCTCCGATGTGACCAGCAACTATTTTATCTCCATTCAAGAGATCTTCTGCGAGACCTCTCTGACCTGCTGGTCTTCTACCAGGACCTGCTCTAGACCTGGGGGCTGGTTTCAGTGACTAGATCCATGGTAGTCACTGAGGGGGTAGATCTCTTAGTGGAGCCCCTGCTGCACAGTCTTCAGTTTCGTATGTAGGTGGTAGAGTCCCCCTTGATACCAGAGGCTGGTCCTGGCAAAAGCGACCAGGATCAGAGACCTCCTGGACTACGACCAAGGGGACTGGGTGGATCCCCTGGCGCTAGGTTGGCGCATGGGGCTCTCCACCCTTCAGATCCCCTGGTGCGTACTTCAGGAGGTAGAGGCCTCCTTACTGCCCACTTCTTGGAGCTACCTCGAGTGGGTCCTGCAAGAGGCGCTCCCCATCCACCCCTCACCCCAGGCCCTCCAGACCTTTTCATAGGGCCTCTGCCCTGCAAGCCCTCATACCCCAAGCAGGCTGCATGCTCTGCGGCCAGTTCATTTCTGAACAACATGAGAGAACAACTGTATGCGCTCGTGCTTCACAAGCTTCATTTCCCCACCCTCGCATCTCATCCAGACATCAAGTGGCAGGACCTATTACCAGCTGTGAGGTTGGGAACCCTGGTGGGCCAGCTTGTATTCTACCCAGTTCCACAGCCTGCCAGAGATATCAGCTGGTGGCTCCTACATGGAGCCATGAGCACGGGCGTGTACCTGGCGTGGTTCATCCTTATCCCTGAAGCCTGCCCTTTGTATGGTGTGAGGGAGACTCTGGCACACGTGTATTTTCAGTGCTTTGCAACCCCTCTTCTGGCTCCTCCAGAACCTCTTATTAAGGTTCTGGCTGCACTTTTCCCCGCACCCGTTTATTTATGCACACCCTATTCATGGCTCCATGAAGTCGAGGGACCTCCTCATCAATGTCCTCCTAGCTATGGCCAAGGTGGCCACTTATAACACCAGGGAGAGGAGGTTGGCTGAGGGAGGGCTCTGCGACTGTGGGGTCTGTTTTCGTTCTTTTATCTGTTCATGTCTCTGGGCAGAGTTCCTCTGGGCCATGTCCACTGGCTCCTTGGATACCTTTGAGGAGCAGTGGGAGCTGTCCAGGGTTCTCTGCTCAGTGCCCTTCAGGTTCCCTAGTTTTGGCCCTTTGACCCTCATGCCTGTTCCTGTTTTTTTCCTTTGTTGTCTCCCGAATTTAGTTGAGTTCTGGGCTCAGTAGTTCCTCCCCGGGCTTGGGAAGGGACTTTTAGCTGTGGGAAGGCTTATGCCTGCCCACTTTCCAGCACCCAATAGGATCAGTCTCCTATAGCCATCTGGCCTGACCCCGTCACAGTAGGTAGATTATAAGAAAGTATGCATTGTAAGGCAGTGGAGGTGAACTTGTGTATAAGGACATTGGACCATAAGCCTAAGTGAGCTGGTCAGAAAAATTCCAATAAATTTTTTGTCTGAATATGCCAGTTTATTGAATTTGAAACATTTTTCAGAGACAGTTTGATTTCAGTGATGTTCTGACAGTCGATGTGAGTATGAAAATAAATTACAAAATCTTGAAATTGAATTATTTCCTGCCCAGTTCAGACTGTAAGTGTCCATTCCCAGGACTTGGGGTACATCTTCACTACCTGCCATATCGGCGGGTAGCAATCGATCCCCGAATGCGCTCCTGTCGACTCCGGAACTTCACCAACCCGAACGGCGGTAGCGGAGTCAACATGGGGAGCTGCGGACGTCGATCCCGCGCCGTGAGGATGGTAGGTAATTCAATCTAAGATATGCAACTTCAGCTACGTGAATAACATAGCTGAAGTCAAAGTATCTTAGATCGATTTCCCCCCGTAGTGTAGACCAGCCCTTGGTAAGGGTTAGAGGGACTGTGTGAGTATGTGCCCACAGGCCTATAGCTCTTCTGGCTGGTCAGTTGATCCCCACTGTGCAAAGCATTTTACACACACACACACACACACACAAATAATCCCTGACCCAAGGAGTTTAGGTGGACACAGACAGATACAGAACACAAGGAAACAGAGATACTAGTCAGCATGATGGGCAGTAATCTCAGCATGCCAGCTCAGACTCATAGACTTTAAGGTCAGAAGGGACCATCGTGATCATCTAGTCTGACCTCTTGCACATTGCTGGCCACAGAACCTCACCTACTACTGACCTCTAGCTGAGTTACTGAAGTCCTCAAATCATGGTTTAAAAGACCTCAAGTTACAGAGAATCCACCATTTACACTAGTTTAAACCTGAAACTGCCTCATGCTGCAGAGGAAGGCGAAAACCTCCTAGGGTCTCTGCCAATCTGACCTGGGGTCAGGAAGGAATTTCCCCCCAGATTTGGTGATCAGTTACACTCAGAGCATTCAGGCAATACCTGTCAAACAATTCTCTGTAGAAACTCAGAACCCTCCTCATCTAGTGTCCCATACCCAGCAGTTGGGGATTTTTGCTACTGGCAGTTGCCAATGGGCCACATGCCACTGTAGGCATCATAGATCCCCTCCATAAACTCAAGCTCAGTCTTGAAGCCAGTCAGGTTTTTTGCCCCCACTGCTGCCCTTGGAAGGCTGGATTTGTGACATCCTCTCCCTTTAAATGTTTGAGAACTCCCCCACATCCCTAGTGCAAAGCCTCACATTTGTGTTAGTTTCAGTTTTGCTGCAAGAACAATAAAGGGTACCACAGCAGACAAGTTTTTCTATCAGCTGTGTCCATCTCCTTTTCTGCTGGTTCTAAATATAACATACCTCTTCCCTGACCTCTTGTGGATCATTGGTCACTGGTGACACTAACCCAATCAGAAAAATCAGAAAATAAAATCAGAGGAAAATAAGTTACTTTCTTCCCACATCTATGCAATATGCACAACTGTTAATTCAATAGAATAGCTTTTTCAGGGAATAGATTCATCTTCAATAAGAACTTCATTCTGCAAGGAGTTGAGGGCACTTGAAGGGGTGTGCAACACCAGAACTGTTTACATAATTTGCAAACAAAGAAATTAGTCAGTGAATTTAATCTCACCTCAGATTCTGCATCAGTCTTTTGTCACTTTGCCATATGTATTCCTTTTTAAAAAATTTATAGAATTTTTTTGGATTATTCAACCTTTGAATTGTTGCTTAGCAGTAATTGGCCAGAGAAGTCACAGGGTGTTGTTTTTGTTCACTGATTGGATGAGTGCACAAATGCTTCTGGCACAGTTATTCAAGCTGGTGTATTTGCAATATTCAGTTTTCATGAACACTCATGCCAACAAAATTCACACTACTCTAATATTTGTGGAAAGAGAAGATGAAAAAGCATGAGCACAGACAAAGCAAATGTATTTTAAAAAAAGTAAATTCCCCTCCCCAAAAAGTAAGGTTTGCCCTATTCTTTGAAAGGTCCAAATCACAAAACAGCAAGATGAACACAAATTCTTAAATCTGATTCTGTCCAATAGAGGGCAGTGGTATGCAGTGCACACAAGCCAATATGTTACATATTCTTCCCAGATAAAGCTAGAGAGCATATGGAGGTCATAGGAGTGCTACCCAGCAGCCAGATGCCAATCTGTAATGAACGATGTCTGCATACTTGTACAGACTGCACAGTTACCAGCTAAACCACATAGATGCTGTAGTGGGAATAGAACTCGAGGCTTTCTGTTTCCAGAAAAATACAGCTTTACAGCTTGAGCTAAAGTAGAATAAATAGTAGGCATTTACATAGAGCTCTTTATATTTTCAAAGCACCATACAAACATTAGCTAATTATTCTTGACCTCAATTCTATGAAGTAGGTAAGTATCATTATCCCATTAAAATGATGTAGAAGCTATGACACAGAAAGATCAAATGACTTGCTCAAGGCCATCCACAGTGAGTCAGTGGCAGAGATGTGATTAGCACTCAGGCATTCCTGGCGCACACACACACACACCCCTATGCACAATCAATTAGCTGCTAGTAGCGGTAGAGTTTTACACAACAACCAGGGCATTACACTCCCACAGATCTAAGAAAACCACACTGGAGCCACAAGTCTTTGAAGTCACAATCCAAGCTATGATCCTGTACGTGAAGCAAAATCCTTCTACCTCAGCTGTGGAGAGCATAAGAGCTTAGACCAGGTTATGATAATGGCCATATTTTAAAAAGGCTGAGAAGTGATTCAACTCAAAAGACAGTAAAATGCAAGATTTATTTGTGTAAAATCTGCCCTTCTCCCATGGAAGCATGCCCCATCCCCACATCATGTGGCTTTTCACAATTACAATCCCACTATGCAAACTTCCATAGAATCTATAATAAATCAAAAAAATTCTACCCAAATAATCAAAGTCTAAGAGTTTCTCCTTGAGTTCATGTACAAAATGTTCACTAGCCACAATCTCCTCAGCCATACACAAATACCAGTCCTTGTTGGTTTGGACCAACGTATCTTGACTGCACAGGAGCAGTCACTTCTTGCAAGGAAAAATACAGATTACAATTGTCCTTAAGTGTCTTAGTCATATCTAATTTAATAATAATTTTAAAATGTATAGCTCCTGCTGCCAAGAAGATAAACTGTATTGTTAAAAGTTACTGCCATTTACCCAGGTACCAGAAGAAGGCAATTGGCCACCCAAGCGAAAGAGTTTTAATTCAGTCGTTTCTTCCATTAACATGGAGGGGAATAATAGACCTAATATGCAGTTTCTATAGAAGGCGTAAGAATCTCTACCGCAATTCCCTGAATACCGCTGTAATTAGAAGTTAGGATTATTTTCAGCAATAACTTTCTACTTTATCAAAGGGGCTCGCTCCCCCTGTTCCTATATAGGTGGAATAATAAAGAAAGTCTCTCTCCCAACAGAATATTTTTATAAACAAAAAAAATTAAGGTAGATCAGTGCTGGCCTACTAGTGCTGCCAACTCCTATTAAATATAAATGCTCCTAGCAAGAAGAGGCAAAAGGAGTGGGAAGACACACAACACACCCATTAATCATGAGTATTTCTTAAAAAGTAACACAGAATTCTACAGCCAGAGCTATAGTAAGTACATGCATACAGCTCCCATCATCACACAAAAACAAACAGATCAGCCACTTCCTCTACTGATATTAAGACCGTGTGAGAAAGAAAAGGTATGTCAGTGAAGGGGATAATGAAAAGGAAGTTGGCATGATTAAAAGGGGCTACATGGAGCACCATAAGTCATGGCAGACTTAGGTGTGCCTATTTGGCTACCATACATATAAGTCAGCATCATTACCTTCCATATCCAGTTGTGATAATGATGATACTATCTACTTGTTTACATTTAACTTCCAATTTCAAGGTTTATATAAAGAAAAAAATATCAAGACAAGGTATATACATCTCTGAAAATATCACTAATACATTATCTTTTTCTTCTCCATTACCAAAGGCCTCTCTCTATCTAAAATTAATCAATCATCATAGCATTTAGGCACCAATATAAAGGTAGGTTTGCGTATGCGTGTCAGTATCAAGCATCTGCATAGTCCTGGTTTGGTGATGGTATCTGCTCCACCTTGGAGATTGTAGATTCACTGTTTTTAGTGAGTGTGGGTATATTGCCTCCTCTCCTAAATTAAGCTGAGTCTAAATGGATGAATCTTGTGGCTCTGCTCTCTGAAAGTTTTTCTATGGCAAAGTTCCATAACTGGGTGTCCTTCATCAAGGATGCCTCTTGACTGCTCTGATGAACTTTGTGCTGGGTACCAACAGCGGCTCATGCCTGCCTGGTAATTACAGTATTTTAGAGCTGATGCAGGAGAGGCAGTCCTTTACTTAAACAAGCTCTAGCCTATTGAGGCATGGAAGGACTAGGAGTCAGACCTTGAATTAGAACCAATACTTACTGGGAGCTGGTGTAATGAATGGCAGTGTGATATTCTCTTGTGTTGAAGATGGTTGCTGCATCCTGGACCAGCTGCAGTAACTGCGTGATACCCAGGTAAAAAGGATAACAAATGCTGTGCTCAGGCTTCCATGTTTCAGAGTCTTATCAACAGAAAGTAGAACAAGAGACATTTCTCACTATTGCTACCAATTGGGCATCCAAGGGTAGCACAAAATTGAATACCATTCCCAGAGTACATCCCAGTGATGTATAGGTGCCCTAGACACAAGGAATGGGCATGGATTCTGAAAGAGCTTGAGAATGTATACCCTTGCTAATTGGTGTTTGAGCCAAGCAGCATTGAAAGCAATGTGATTAAAACCTGTTGGGTGATATTTCTTCTCCATTCCTCTCCCTAGTAAAAAAAAAAATGCAGTTTGCTTTTATGAGTAAAAGCAACATTGAAGAAGGGTGCCTTGCCCTTGGACTGGGCAGTGGCAAGATAAGAGGTGGTCCTTAGGTTCTAAGGGAGTGAGCACAACACTCTTGGATGGCTCAAAAGAAATCCCTATCTCCTGCACACAGGAGGTTTATCTGCCCAGTGCACTGTCCCTGAGGACTGGAGCTGGTAGAGGCTGGTTGAAACACTGGAGTTTTAGGTGACAAGCTTTACTGCTTTTGTGCTTAACAGTTCCTTGTTTTATTTAGTTGTATTCACTATCCAAAGCAACAGGGGAATTCAGTAAAGTAAATAATCTGCAAGAGCTAGCAGTTTCTATTTAATTTTACAGATAAGCTTTATATGTATTAAGGTGTGTAACAGTGTCTGTAAAGTGAGTGTTTTCAACTGGGCATACTGCCCATAATTAGTCTGGCCAGGTTATGTAGGTATACTAAGTCAAATACAACTTTATATGCATGATTCCAGCATAATTCATGGAGTGTACATTCCATATTTGTAGGAAGTCAGGGCTGAGACTGGAAAGTATCTTTGGTATGGTTGGATTGCTGTACAATGGAAAGTATTTGTTAGTAGGAGTTTTGTTTTCTGTTAATCATCCAGTGAGAAAATACCTATTAATAATTAAGTGTTTCTAAACTAAAAAAGTCGGTAAAGCTAAAAGAAACAAATGGAACACAACAAAATGAAAGGAACCCCCTCTCCCCAAATAAAACCCCAGCATGTTCCAAAAGCTATCATACCAAGAAAAATCAAAACAACATGTTATGACATCAACCTTGCAAAACAAATGGGCAGAGTCAGGAAGGGGCAGGGAGTAAACTGTTATTTCCTTAAAGGGGAAAAAATATCCATTCAGAGTAAAGAAGTGGAGATGACAAATAACTACTCATTTCATAGGTTTTTCCTTGCTCAAAAATAGAAGTGACAATAGTGATGATTTAATATTTGGATCTTTCATTCCTCATCCTTTAGAGTTATATACTCAGCATGTATATTTAAGATACATTTTATTGAATGTAATGTTGGTGAAAGTAGAGCTGTAAACCAGGTATTCTGGCCAGAGAAATGCAAGTGTCACTGAAAGAACATTACCAACGCTCAACAAGTAATACATAACACCACTATCCACCCTCAAAAAGAAATACTCTGAAATAGTAATTTACAATGATCTACACACCACAGCAATCCCCAGCAAAACTTAATCTAATCACAAGGATTATTCATAACACTTAGAAATTATCCAGAGGGACACTATCCAGTAACACTAAGAACAACTACTGTACAGTGTCTTTGCACTCCAAAGGGGTTAAATTGTATGACAGTACATTAGTACCTTTCCAAGCAGCCGTATTATGCTCTAGTGACTAAGCTGCCTTTAAACAAACAACCCAACGTCTCTAAATATTATGGTTGTGAAAAAAAAAAACCCTTGAAAATGTGAACCAAATGGCATTTATGCAATGACTGAGTCAGCCTGAAACTTCTCCATTCCTCTCAGTGAGGTGTTAATTCAGATGCCCAATGCTGATATGCTGAAATGTCAGCTATTGCACTGCTCAAAATCTGGAAAGAATGAAGAAGGATGATCACATACTCAAGTTCTGCCTAATCTACTAAGAGTGATGGCTCATGAATGGGTAGCACTTTGGAGTATACCACTATGTGTTTTTCCTGATATAGGAAAGAGTCAAACCCAAGGAGCCTAACAGAGCACAATGGGGCATCTAAGCCCCACCAAGGGAGAGTCAAGCCCAGAAGTGCATATAATCACCCCTGAAGGGAAGACAAGCTTTAGGAGCTCAGCAAAGCCCATTGGTGTGTTTGAACCTCACTAAGGGGAAGCCAACCCAGAAGAATCTATTGGAGCCCTGCA
Source organism: Mauremys mutica (assembly GCF_020497125.1). Classification (NCBI taxonomy): domain Eukaryota; kingdom Metazoa; phylum Chordata; order Testudines; family Geoemydidae; genus Mauremys; species Mauremys mutica. Next base: position 43,493,138 of record NC_059076.1, read on the forward strand.
GGGCACCCATGATCATATTTTGAATATACATACAGCCTACAGTAAGAGGCACTACTCAGTTTAGTGTCTCAAATGGGCATGTTTCTTTTGCTCCCAAGTGGACTTCTGCTCCAAAGATATTATAGCTCTGATTCCCTGGATAAGTATTGCTTCATGTATTGATGCTGGGTATTAAATAGCAGAGCCCTTCCAGGTTAGTTGGGAATGATGTTAGCAGTGTTGAAAGAAAAGCTCCTGGCATGTCTTGATGCCACTCCAACATATGAAATGGTACATCTAATACATTACTTTTGTGACACCATTACTAGGAAATGCCTGCCTGACTATGTGCTAAATTCTAAATAGTAAGTAGTTCAGCTAATTTACAAACTAGTCAAATTAGAAGGGAATATCCAGACTCTGGAGCTAGCAGCAAAGCAGCATCAACATCCATTCATCTACACCAATTTGGGAAGATTCATTGAAATCAATAGAGTTACTCAAGATTTACTCCAATGTACCAAAAAGGGAGAATTTAGCTCACTGAGGCTAAAGAGTAAAAATCTGAGTCTAGAAAGCTATCCAAGAAACACCAATGACAGAATTGAAGCCATATTCCAGTCTGACCTGACTCAGGTTCAGAGGATAGAATCTCCCTCTTATAAAGAGGACATTGTGTGGAGGGATGAAACAAAGTCTCTTCTCTTAAGAAAATTTATTATGACCAACCTGAAGATGGAGAACTTCTTACTTAATGAAAAGTCCAAATGGAAAGCTAGTTCAACCAAAACCTTACTCAGACAATACATTCTACACATCATTTTTGAATATTTAGAATAAGATACTTGCTTCTGCTCTAGATGCTTCACCAGATCTAATTATGAAAAGATCTAGGGATAGCTTTTCTAAAATATCATAGGTAGAACGCTGTGGAGTAAGCATGTGACATTGATGATGTCACCACCTGCAATAGATGTCCTTTCTGTTACTGTGTTAGAGAAATAATCTCTTTTGACAGCTTTTTAAATACATCCAGATGTGCCTATTTCAGGAGTCTCAATGTTACTTGACACTTAATATCATCAACAATGTCACCAGGTATAAAATGGGATATCAAGTGTTGTTGCTTTGATCATGTGAGCGTCAGCTGATGGTGACCAGAGTTTACTTAGATGATCTCTTAACTTCTGCCATGTCCATCAGGCAAGTCCCCCCCACTACAAACAGCAGGAGGCCAGCAGAGAGTTTTAATTTGCAACTGCAGTATCCTTACTATCTGAATGAAGTGTATGTTCTGTACCACTTTCCCTATGATTTTGCAGAGTATGTATTTATTTTTAAGACATATAAAATGCCCCATATAAATTTAGAAATATACAAATCTACTTCTTTTCAGAAGTGGAATAAAAGGTGTGTCTTCCCCAAACAAGTCACCTTCCCTGTGCACCTGGATGTATGTCTACACTGCAACCATGAGCTGCAATTGCAGTTTATGTTAGCAAACTCACACTAGCTTTAATCTACTAGCTCAGGTACCAGAGCAATGAAGCTACAGCAGTACAGGCTTTAGTGCAGACTAGCCACATGAGCTATTACCCAGGGTTCCGGGCAGGTTTATGCAGTCTGTTCTGCCCTGGCTGTATAAAACTGCTCTGGTACCAAAGCTAGCCAGGTAAAAGCTAGCCCACATAGACATACCTAAGGTAGTTCTCAATGGATGGGTCCCACCTCTGGAGTTCACATCCCCAGCCCAGCCAACATCTCCTGGGGAAAGCTGCACTATGCCCTGAAAGTTAACAAACATGGGATCTGTTGGAAGGACTGGGGAAGTGAATTCCAGGGGACCTACCTCCTGAGAACCACCAGGGCCACCCAGACAGGGAGGCAGAAAGTGGGGTAATGTGCCCCAGGCCCTGGGCCCTGAAGGAGCCCTGCGAGCCCTGGCCTGGTGGCGGTCTGGGTCTTCGGCAGGGGGCCCTTCAGTGCTGCCAAAGATGCAGAGCGACTGAAGGGCCCCCCGCTGCTGAAATGCCCCACGAACCCTGGCCCGGTGGCAGTCCGGGTCTTTGGTGGCATTTCAGTGGCGGGGGGCCCTTCAGTCGCTCCAGGTCTTCAGCAGCAGCGGGCCCTTCAGTGCTGCTGAAGATGCGGAGTGACTGAAGGGCCCCCTGCTGCTGAAATGCCGCCGAAGACCCGGACCGCCACCGAGTGAGTACAAGCACCGCAGCTCCCCCGCTTTGCCCCAGGCCCCTTAATCCTCTGAGCAGCCCTGAGAACCACCTGTCTCTAGCCCTTTCATCCTTAAATCTAGAGGCTTTTATCTCAGTCTCGGTGTTACAGAACAAACTCACTGCCAAAGCACCCCCTCATGCCAGCACATGGCATTGCAGGGGTTCTTCTGCTCTGTGTTGCCTGTCAGCTATGCTGTGGCAGTCTGCAGCTTCCATGGCCTGCCCTCCAGTCAAGTCAGCTTTCAGTTCAGTCCCCTATTGGACTAACAGAAAAGTCCAAACAGGAAAAAAAAGTCTAATGGCTTTCATGCCAGGACTTTAGCCCCCATCTGGGGCTCAGTCTTTGCTTCTAAGGCTTGTATTTCCCCTCTTACTGGGAGCAGGGAACCCAGGTCCACCCTCTCCTCTGGGTTCCAACTCAGTGCCCCTGTGTTAGGCAGTCAAGTGTGACTCCTTACAATCCCTCACTGCTTGCCTGGGCTGCTCCTACCTTTTCCCTGTTTGTTCACATCTTGCACAGGACTCCACTCCTCCTGCCTTGGAAGTCTGTCTCCTCATATGGCTTCTTTCCAGTCAGCTACTGTGGTGTTTCCTCAAGGCTGCTCTCTGCAGCATTCTATGACAGCTGTTGCTAATTGGCTCCTTAGTCACAGCTGGAGGGGTACTGGGTCCATCTATTAACCCTTTCCTGGATGTCCCAGTGGGGAGTCAATGCACCCTCTCACATTCCCCAAGTGGTCTCACTTGCTGTGGTGTATCACAGGGAGACAGGCAGTCACTCAGATAATTCAGGCCTAACCTTGTGGTTTCATAATTAGAAACTGCTGCTCCAAAAGTTCATTTGCCCAGCATCAAATTATAAAGTACAAGAGCCACATTGCCCCAAATTTTCAAACTAGAGTTAGGTACCTAAATCCATATTTAGGCATCTAAATAAAAATGACCTACTTTTCAGAAGTGCTGAATCCCTGAAATTAAAAGATACTGCAGGTGCACTTCTTAAAATCAGGCCACTTCTATTTAGGTGCCTACAAATGGCGTTAGATGCCGAATGGTAAAACTTGCAAGTTTGAAAATTTTGGCCCCAGTGCTTTCTAAAAATAGTCCAAAATAAAACAAGTGGCACTAGTAACAAGCACAGGGATCGAGTCTCTTTGCCAGTCATATCCTTGCCTGCTAGAAACTACTACTTATCCAGTCAAACTTTTTTCCAGAAGTAAAAATAAAAGGATAAGCCTGCAGGACTTCACATTACCTTTTCTCAGTTGTGGATCTCAGTGTACACATGCAGTTCCCATTGACATTAAGGGGAGTTGAGCACATGTGTCAAAGGGGGAATGGGTCTCCTAAAATGTTCTTCGGCAGTTGACAGACCACACAGCATTGCAAGCTAGTGAGTGCAGAGATACATCATGACTTCATTCTTCTGCAGCAGCACAGACCCCATTCCCCTTTGCTGACTGTCCTCTCCCTGAACCAATCATAGTATTTATTTGTTTTCTTTAAAATGTTTTCACATCTGGGAAGGGCTGCACAGGGCAAGCTAATTACATAGAAAATGGGGAGCAGCTATTATGATTAATGGGAACGTAATTTAGAAAAACATAATTCTAAAAGGAGAAAGAAATGTGCTGCATGCTGGTATGAAGTGTGTTTAATAGAACATCCTGTATGTTTCTGAAAGTGGACCTGATCTCACGCCCACTGAGCTCTGCCAATAAGTTTAAAGGGAGCAGACCTCTGCTGTATAGGTGCTTCCAATGACAGATCTATCTCCATTTTTGTTACAATGTACTTCAGAATATATATATATGTTCCAATTTATGGTAAAGTAGGTCTATCAATATATCCCCAGGAAAACCAATTAAAAGACCATACAGGACCGCATTTAACTTGATGTAATGTCCAGAGCACTAGAAGAACTCCCTCCCACAACCCTCACCATATAGGGAATAGCGCAGTCAGCATGCTGTACCTCAGCTTAAAACCAGATTGAAAGGGATCAAGGAAATCTAAGGACCTTTGAGCCTCCCCAGAGCTGCTTTGCCCAAACCTTCTCAGTAACCTTGCTCTGGAAAGGTTAGGTGAAGAGCAATTATTACTGAGATTGCTTGCATCAAGAGATGGTGTTCTGACTATGGGCCTAATAATCACTTTGTGCACATTTACAACCTGTGTTACATGCCCTTGCATGGACTCGGGGTATGTCTGCATTGCAATCTGAGGTGTGATTGCAGCGCATGTACATATACCCATATTATCGTTAATCTACTTAGCATGGCTACAGATAGCAGTGTAGATGTACAAGCCTGCCTGGGATTCTGTAAGTACTTGTGTTCTTAGCCCGTGCTGCCACGTCTTCACTGCTATTTTTAGCTGTAATAGCTAGATTAAAGCTAGCATGGCTCCACCTACCTGTGCTGCAGTCACACCTTCTATTACAATGTAGACCTACCCCTACTACCCTGCTACATGGGCTACTTATATTGGAGGTTGTAACATAGGAGGGACAGCAGTCTCTACTGGACTGCTACTCCCTCTCCTGTGCTGAGTGAGTGAGTGGTCAGAAAGTAGGTGAAACAATGACTCCACACCCCCAGTGCATGTGAGCTGGCCAGTGCAGATGAGCTGGTGCAGAGAGGAAGGTAATCTGTGCCAGCTATATCCAGTAGCAGGTTACTTCCCTACTGGAACAAGGGGGGCAAGGAGAGGACAGAGATTTGATTTCTTCCTGGAGTAGCGCAACTACACTCTGCCCCTTACTCAGGGCTTTTGGAAAAATGACAAACTCATCCTGATTTAGGAGATACTGGCACTTTGCCCTCCTGGAGAGATGTATTGAAAAGCTCCATCAATAGATCAGTTACCCAGGCAGAATTTACCAACCAAGGAAAAGTGGGTCCAAGTTGTAAATCACAGACTTAAGTAGCTCTAGAAACTCTTAATAAATAATTTTCCTTAAGTTATATACTCTCATCAAAACAAATGATAAGCTTATAGTGATTAGAGATGGAAGAGATCTTTTAGATCACTGAGTATAACCACCAGAAAAGGCAGGATATGATCTCCTGACAGTAGATGTAACTGATGTTAAACTGATATTACTTTGATCCTAAACTTGAAACACTAAAGAATGTATGAAATATAAAATTGATACAGTACTTCACTTACTCACTTGGTCCTACTACAGCTGATCATAGCCTAACAGTGAAAACTAACCAAAATTTGATGAAAAAATAAACATATGAATAATTTTAAATTAGCTGCTACATAAAACATTTTATGGCCTCCTAAAAATAACTTCACGACATAAGTCACACTGGGGACATGATTATATTTAAACAAATTATTAGCGATGTGGAGTATCTCGGGCCATGAAGTTGGGAGACTGTACTCTTTGTTCATGTCTCTGTATTCCTACCACTGGAAGGAACTCTGTTGGAGGTTCATCATAAAGCAGAGAAAAGAGATGTTTTTCTTTGTTGCAGAAAAGAATTCGTTTCTTCCCTTAAGGGAAAACCAGCCAAATGTCTTTCAGTTAATGGTAATAATGAAGTGGGTGTTGGCACATTGTGGGACGCTGTAAAAGCAGTAATTAGAAGTCATGTTAGATCATATTCCTCATACAGATAAAGGAATCTGTTTAGAAAATGAAAAAAACTAGAAAAGGAAAATTCTAGGTAGAAAATGGATCTCTGGGGAAGAGATTATAACTACAAAATCAGAATTAAATGCTCTGCTTCCACGAAGGATTAAACTGATCCTTAAAATTCTGTGAGAAAATGAGATACAGCCAATAAGCTTACTAGTTAGGGGAAAGAATCAAAGGGCAAATGCTAACTGAAAGTGAGATCCTAGTGGTAAGTTTACTATAAAAAACAGACAAACTGGAATTAAGATGATTTATGAATTATATTGAGGTCCCAGTCAACATCAGGGCCTTATTAGACTAGGCACTGAACAAGTACAAATGGAAGATACTGTAACAAGGCCCAACACATTTGGTTGCTGTAAAACAGTAAATAATAATTAATAAAGGAGTGTAGGATTAAAGACGTTTGGCAACTGCTCTCTGCTATTAATTAAATTCTGCTCAAATAATAAAATAATATTTGAGCTTCCTTCAGCAGTAGATTGGATGAGATGGTTTTAGAATATTTCTTGCTTTTGTTTGTGTCATTTTATAGGAAATGAAAAAGTTATTGCTTTACATGTTAGTTAGAGGAAAAAGTGGTTGGAATCACTGATTCAGTTCATCACTACAACAGTTACTGTGTTAACTTTCTGTACTGTGTTTCTTGCCTGTTTGACTGTGGTCACCATAAAATATTAGTATCAACACACACAAAAATGTTTTCACAGCAGGGCTGCCTCTGGCTGCCAGCCAGGCTGCCTATTTTTTGAAGCAAGTGAAAATGCTGATGACTGTTTTCTTTCTTAAGGAAAGAAAAGTAAGCAAAGAAAAGTAAGCTGGTCAGTTTATTTGTACAGAACTCTTACATAAGGCTATTTTCCTTCCAAACATTTTCTTTGGGAAAACAGATGACCACCTGATTCCCGCCTATTTCTGATCACCCTAATCCTTGTAAGCATATGCCCTGACACTTCCCAGTCACCCAGCACTCCAATTTAATTTCTATGCATGCTGAATTCAGGTGGGATTTTCAGAGGGACAGGTTTTATGTTTAGTTTTAAATTCCCTCAGATTGAACAACTATTTCAACCATACTTGACAAGCACATACTTGAGGTTCTCTCATGCCTGGTCTAGGTAGTATTGGTCAAGGGTGACAGAAAACTCAAATGCCCATATTTTCTGTTCAAATTCATTTCCAATTCTAGCCAACTAATTATGTCAACTAAAAGAACTCTGTTGAGATATCTGAAAATTCATTCTTTAATTACTAAAGTCCTGATCTGGCAAACACTTATGTGCTTAATTTTACTCACAATTGTTATCTCATTGATGTCATGAGTAAAATTGAGCAGGTGTATGTTTGTAAGATCAGGCTTTATCTTTTTTTTTAAATCAGAAACCTATTTTCATTACCAATTTTTTTCTCTCCATTTTACATTCACAGTGGCTTATTACTGTAGAGTTGCTTTTGAGATTTGGGCTTTCTTATTCTGAAAGGAAAAAATAACAACATGAATTATAAAACAGCTATAGGAACAAATCCCGCTTACCTTATTCACATGAATAGTTCCATTGACTTCATTGGACTACCCTAAAAAAAGACAAAAAGGATTGGTCCCAAAATTTAAGGAAAAGGGACAGTCGCATTAGGTCAATGTGTTTCATCCAGACTATTTACATCTGGTGACAGAGTCAAGTGTTAGTTGCTGAGAACAGTTTTTAAAGTTCTTTACATCTCAGATTTCTCAAGTCCAGACTGAACCTCAGTAATTGCAGAGCTGTTGAAATAAATGGAGTTACTCTGCAATTAGACTGGTATAACTGAAGGCAAAAATAGGCCCAGAATCTCCTCTACAGGAGTCTGAGCCAGTGTCACTCACTGAGGTTCTGGTGTTGCTGGTCGACATTTGGCTCGTGAGCAGAGAGCAAAAAGCCCAATTCTCCTCACATGGACATGAGCTGACTTTATGGATGATACTCCCCATTTACACCTATATAAATGAGGGGAGAATCAGATCCAAAGTTTTCATCCCAGTCACTGTTGAACAGGTATCCACGTAAAAAAAATATTGCCATCACCATTAACATTAATTATCAACCTTCTTAGCAGCCTCACTAGAGCAGGGGTCGGCAACCGGTGGCTCGCGGCTCGCCAGGGTAAGCACCCCGGGCGGGCCGGCCTGGTTTGTTTATCTGCCGCGTCGGCAAGTTCGGCCGATCGCAGCTCCCACTGGCCGCGGTTCGCGGTCCCAGGCCAATGCGGGAGGCAGGAAGCGGCGCGAGCCAAGGGATGTTCTGGCCGCGGCTTCCTGCCTCCCGCATTGGCCGGAGACCGCGAACCGCGGCCAGTGGGAGCTGCGATCGGCCGAACTTGCCGACGCGGCAGATAAACAAACCGGGCCGGCCCACCAGGGTGCTTACCCTGGCGAGCCGCGAGCCACCAGTTGCCGACCCCTGCACTAGAGAGAGCAAGAGTTAAATGGATATGGGAAACACACACAAAACACTCTTGCAAGAGTAAAAATAATGTGGGCTGAAGTCCAGGAGCATAGTGGGGGCTATCCAGTTTATTGCACTCTATACAGCATGTATGATTACCTGTTTTGTGGCCAGGTGGCATGTGTGTTTGGTGTAAGCAGCTCATGGCCTTCAGAGACAGAATACAGGTTCTTGTGACCAGAATGACTGATCTATAGGAACTAAGGGAGACAGAGAGGCAAGTAGATGAGACTTTCTGAACTGCTTGGTAATAGTAATTAATGTAATTAATTAATGTAATTAAATTGAACGTTCTTGTGGGGCCGGGGAAATACCAAAGAAGCCCACCACAATGGCATTTAATCTTCAAAAACGGGAACTACACAAAAATGAGGAAGCTAGTTAAATAGAAATTAAAAATCACAAGAGTGAAATGCCTGCAAGCTGCATGGAAACTTTTTAAAAGCACCATAACAGAGGCTCAAATTATTTGTATACCCCAAATAAAAAATCCAAAATAGCAGTCAGAGGAGGAAAAAAATCTCACCATGGCTAAACAGAGTAAAAGAGGTGATTAGAGACAAAAAGACATCTTTTAAAAATTGGAAGGCAAATCCTACTGAGGAACATAGAAAGGAACATAAACTCTGGAAGTCAAGTATAAAAGTATAGTTAGGCAGGACAAAAAAGAATTTCAAGAGCCACTACCAAAAGAGACAAAATCTAATAGCAAAAAAAATTTAAGTACGTCCAATGCAGGAAGCCTGGCAAGCAGTCAGTAGTTGCACAGGATGATCAAGGTGCTAAAGGAGCAATCAAGGAAGACAAGGCTGTTGCGGAGAAGCTAAATGAAATCTTTGCATTGGTCTTTACTGCAATGAATGTGACATGTCTTTTTAGGTGACAAATCTGAGGAACTGTCCCAGATTGAGGTGTCAGTAGACGAGGTTTTGGAACAAATTGATAAAGTAGACAGTAATAAGTCACCAGGAACTCAAGAGTTCTGAAGGAATTCAAATATAAATTGCAGAACTACTGACTGGTATATAACCTATCACTTAAATCAGCCTCTGTACCACATGACTGGAGGACAGCTAATGTAATGCTGATTTTTTAAAAAGGCTCCAGAGGCGATCCTGGTAATTACAGGCTTGTAAGCTTAACTTCTGAAGCAGGAAAATAGGTTGAAACTGTACTAAAGAACAGAATTATCAGACACATAGAAGAAACACAATATGTTGGGGAAGAGTCAACATAGCTTTTGTAAAGGGAAATCATGTCTCACCATTCTATTAAAATTCTTTGAGGAGGTCAACAAAGATGGACTACGGTGATCCAGTTGGTATGGTGTACTTGGACTTTTAGAAAGTCTTTGACAAGGTCCCTCATGAAAGGCTCTTAAGCAAAGAAGTCAGTCATGGGATAAGTGGGAAGGTCCTTTCATGGATTAGTAACTGGATAAAAGATAGGAAACAAAAGTTAGGAATAAATGGTTCATTTTCAGAATGGAGAGAAGGAAATAGAGGGGTCCACCAAGGTCCATCTGTAGAGGAATTGTGTTGTTCAACATATTCATAAATGATCTGAAAAAAACAGTAAGGTAGCAAAGTTTGCAGATGATTCAAAGTTACTCAAGATAGTTAAGTCCAAAGCTGATTGCAAAGAGTTACAAAGGGATCTCACAAAACAGGTGACTGGGCAACAAAATGGCAAATGAAATTCAATGTTGATAACTGCAAAGTAATGCACATTGGAAAACATAATACCAACTATACATACAAAATAATGGGGTCTAAATTAGCTGTTACCACTTGGTAAAGAGATTGTGATGTTGTTGGGATAGTTCTCTGAAAACATCTGCTCAAGGGAGAGCGGCAGTCAAATAAGCTAACAGAATGTTAGGAACCATTAGGAAAGGGATAGATAATGAGACAGAAAATATCATAATGCTACTATATAAATCCATGGTACGCCCAAATCTTAAATACTGCATGCAGTTCTGATCACCCATCTCAAAAAAGATATATTGGAATTGGAAAAAATGCCAAGAAGAGCAACAAAAATGATAAGGGATATGGAACAGCTTCCATATGAGGAATCATTAAAAAGACTGCTTAGAAACAAGATCACTAAGGGGAGATATGATAGAAGTCTATAAAATCATGAATGGTGGGAAGAAAGTGAATAAGGAAGTGACATTTACCCCTTCATATGACACAAGAAATTAATAGGCAGCAGATTTAAAACATAAGGAAGTATTTCTTCCCTCAACACAGTCAACCTGTGGAACTTGTTGCCAGGGGATGCTGTGAAAGTCAAAATTATAACTGGGTTCAAAAAAAGAATGAGCTAAGTTCATGGAAGATAAATCCATCAATGACTATTAGCCAAGATTGTCAGGAACATAACTGCATGCTCTGGGGGTCTCTAAACCTCTGACTGCCAGAAGCAGGGACTAGATAACAATGGATGGATCACTCAATAAATGTTCCTGTTCTGTTCATTCCCTCTGGAGCATTTGGCAGCAGTCACTGTCAGAAGACAGGATACTGGGCTAGATCGAACACTCATCTGACCCAGTATGGCTATTCTTATAGCAGCTACACTATCCTCTTAACTACAGATTAGGCTTGAGCAGGGGTGCAACCCGAATTTTACTATGGAGGGGACTCAGGTTGAGTGTTCCTATGGGTTCACAGATGCCACAGAAGTCACTTCAGTCCCTCCGGGTCCCACTCTTGCTTCTGCCCCACATGCATGCCTGTAGTTTACAGGGAATGATGCATGGAGGCACAAATATAGCTCATCCCCCCACAATATTTCCATTGTGGGGCAACAGCACTCACACTCAACCCAGTTCCACTGCCCCTGGAAGCAGTGTCCCCCTGGCAGGTCTGAACCTGGCTTAGAGCAGGGAGAAGGCCCACACACTGGGATGTGAGGCAGGGGGTCTTCACCAAGGCCCCAAACTCAGCTATAGTCACTGTGGGACCTGCCAGTCCCCATCTGTGCAGCCAGGGCCTAAGCCACCCAGCTTCAGGAATCACAGCTCTGAGGCTTCCTCTCCCCTGAGGGAGGCTGAGAGGGGACCCCCAGAGGGCTCTCAAGAGCTCTTGGGGAAGGGAAGCCCTGAGGCCATGATTCCTGAAGCTGGGCGGCTCGGGCTCTGGCTGCCCAGGTAAGACAGTGGATGGTGGGCCTTACAGCAGTTACAGCTGGACTCAGGGCCCTGGGTTAGCCCACCTGTCCCATACCCCAGTGGCGAGGCCCACTCCCTGTGCACTGCTGGGCTTGAATATGCTGAGGGGCTACCACTTCCAGCTGATGCCTCTGCCATCTATGGCCAAGGTGCGTGTCTGTTTGGGGGAGGCCTGGGGTTGAGGCACACTGGCAAGGCAGCAGTGTTGCTAATTCTCATGATTTATCTTGAGTCTCATTATATCTATTTTTTTCTTTAAGTCCCAGCTCCTGGATTCAAGAGAATCTCAGCTTTCAATAAAGAAATAATAAGTTTCTAGCCCTCATGGTTGCTGAGAAAAGCTTGAGAACATGAACCAAGCACAACCGAAGAATAAAAAACCAGAAAAAAGCACCCAAATGAATACTTTTTTTAATTCAATCATGATTTGTAAGCCAGTCTCATGATTTTTGGGGATGTGACTCATCATGACTCTTCAGTGCTTGGGTTTGACAATGCGGGGGCTGTGTGCAATCAGTGGAACTAATCAGATGTGGAAAGTGGCATGTGCTTAAATGTTTTACTTATCAGGGTCTAGTGAGGAGGCAGTGCTTTCATTAAATATTTCAGAATTACAAACAAACATCAGAAAGAGATTAGAGATTAAATAAAATCAGCATTAAGTACTGTATTACTTTGTATGTGCTGACGAAATAAACTGACAACTCTCTATTCCAGCTTATTTAGTCAAACTTTTTGCATGCCATAAATGTGCTATTTTCCCTTAATCTCCTGAATACCAGAAAACAATTTAAGAATGCACCACATTCTGCCTTTGAAGTATGTCTCTCACAATCACGTCCTGTGACCTTTTACCTTGGCGATATTTCAGACTAACATTCCCTCCCATCCCGGCCAGTTTTGCCAAGTTTAGTAATCTGGCTGTTCTCACCAAAGAGAAGAAGTTTAAAGCCTTAGCAGAACTCTAAGAACTTTAGAAACTTTTCTCTGAACTTATTTTTCCTTGGGGAGAGGAAGGGGATAATACGATACCAGTAACATGCGGCTGAAATTGCTGTTGTTTTTTTAAAAAGCCACAGCGCACTTACATCAAAAACTAACAAAAATTAAACAGTGTCAGGCATCTGACTCCTTGAAAGCTGATCTTTTCTTGCAGGCATCTAGCTGACCTGTTCACTGGGTAAAGGGTAAGGAAATGAGAGTTCAATACGATACTGAAGGACCCATTTCCAAGCGGATGCAGCACTGCCAGGAAAACACACAAAACACTTTACTTTTCATGAAAAGTTTAAGACCTGGGGCTTCACTCTTTGGGTGCTTATCCTTCAGGCACATGCAAGCTGTTTATGACACTGCGACACGTAACAGTGTCAGAGACGTGGCTTGCCATATTTTTGACTAATGTTCAAAAGCAAATAAAGTAAAAAAAAACCTCTCACCACCCTTATGACCACAAGCAGCAATGTCTGACTTTTCAACTAATGATCATCTCAAACAGCAGCTACATGTACAAAACTCAAGTTTCCTAGCAAGCAGCAGAATAAGGGCCAGATTAAGTCATAGGCACTGTAGACCTGTGCCTAGGGCCTCAGCTCCTGAAGTCATGTAATTACATCAGAATCTCAACTTTCATTTTTTTAAAGTGGTAAATTTATAACCCTCCTGGATATGAAGAAAATCTTACAAGTATGATATGAGAGTAAGTGATGCTGTGATGTCTATCTGAATCTGCAGAGAACCTGAAACAATAGCTCTGAAAAGGGTTGTAAGCAATTGCACTCATCACCGTAGCACCCTCTTGCATCTGGGTGTGGTGCTGCAGGGGTCTTTGTCTCTATTGCCCCTGCTGACTTTTATTTTGACTCTACAGTGGTCAGATTGTATACACCACTCATCCCTTTGGCCCCTCTTGGGCTACTCCTTGGCTCATCCTTTAGGCTCAGTCTTTAGCCCCTGGGCTCAATAGTCCTTACACGGAGCTTGTACACCCTTCCCTCAGGGCTGGTTGGGGAACCCAGATCCACCCTCTGTTCTGGGTTCCAGCCCATGGACCCTGGTTTACACAGTTAAGTCTGCTCCTTCAGACTCACAGCTACTTCCCTAGGCAACTTACTACCTGTAAGCCCCTTGTGCTGCTTCCCTGAAGCCTGTGCTTAACACAGCCTCTCAGGCCTCTGGCTTCTCCATCTTTCTCCTCCTCCTTCTTTCTCTGCTGGAACACCAACTCCTCACAACTGCTTTTCTGGGCCTTACACCCTTTCCAGCATCCACCACAGGGATTAATTCCATCCCTGTAGCTTTCTTCAGTCCACAAACATGTGGACAAGGGGGATCCGGTGGACATAGTGTACTTAGATTTCCAGAAAGCCTTTGACAAGGTCCCTCACCAAAGGCTCTTATGTAAATTAAGCTGTCATGGGATAAAAGGAAAGGTCCTTTCATGGATTGAGAACTGGTTAAAGGACAGGGAACAAAGGGTAGGAATTAATGGTAAATTCTCAGAATGGAGAGGGGTAACTAGTGGTGTTCCCCAAGGGTCAGTCCTAGGACCAATCCTATTCAATTTATTCATAAATGATCTGGAGAAAGGGGTAAACAGTGAGGTGGCAAAGTTTGCAGATGATACTAAACTACTCAAGATAGTTAAGACCAAAGCAGATTGTGAAGAACTTCAAAAAGATCTCACAAAACTAAGTGATTGGGCAACAAAATGGCAAATGAAATTTAATGTGGATAAATGTAAAGTAATGCACATTGGAAAAAATAACCCCAACTATACATACAACATGATGGGGGCTAATTTAGCTACAACGAGTCAGGAAAAAGATCTTGGAGTTATCGTGGATAGTTCTCTGAAGATGTCCACGCAGTGTGCAGAGGCAGTCAAAAAAGCAAACAGGATGTTAGGAATCATTAAAAAGGGGATAGAGAATAAGACTGAGAATATATTATTGCCCTTATATAAATCCATGGTACGCCCACATCTCGAATACTGTGTACAGATGTGGTCTCCTCACCTCAAAAAAAGATATTCTAGCACTAGAAAAGGTTCAGAAAAGAGCAACTAAAATGATTAGGGGTTTAGAGAGGGTCCCATACGAGGAAAGATTAAAGAGGCTAGGACTCTTCAGCTTGGAAAAGAGAAGACTAAGGGGGGACATGATAGAGGTATATAAAATCATGAGTGATGTTGAGAAAGTGGATAAGGAAAAGTTATTTACTTATTCCCATAATACAAGAACTAGGGGTCACCAAATGAAATTAATAGGCAGCAGGTTTAAAACAAATAAAAGGAAGTTCTTCTTCACGCAGCGCACAGTCAACTTGTGGAACTCCTTGCCTGAGGAGGTTGTGAAGGCTAGGACTATAACAATGTTTAAAAGGGGACTGGATAAATTCATGGTGGCTAAGTCCATAAATGGCTATTAGCCAGGATGGGTAAGAATGGTGTCCCTAGCCTCTGTTCGTCAGAGGATGGAGATGGATGGCAGGAGAGAGATCACTTGATCATTGCCTGTTAGGTTCACTCCCTCAGGGGCACCTGGCATTGGCCACTGTCGGTAGACAGATACTGGGCTAGATGGACCTTTGGTCTGACCCGGTACGGCCTTTCTTATGTTCTTATGTTATGTTTATGTCTGCCTTTCAGAGAGTGGGAACTCCCTGCCTCTTCTCTCATGGGTCCTTTCTAACTGAGCTTTCCTTGTTTTCTGGTTTTTCTAGACCCTTTCACAGCTGGGATAACTACTTATAATTAAGTTGCCCGATCAGGACAACTAAGGTATAGCTGCTATGTCACAGGCAAGGATGAGCCTGTCTCCCCTTAAAGGGTAATCAGCCACACGACCAGCCTCAGTGCAGGGGGATGGAATAGATAACCTCTTGAGGTCCCTTCCATCCCTACATTTCTCCAAAATCCACAGCTCTGGGTGAGGGGCCCCACCAAACGACCTCAAGCAGAGGACTCTGTGTGTTAGGCAGAAAGCTGCAGTACTCCCAGAGTAGCCACTGAGGCAGATACAGCCTGGCAGTTGGGGTAAGTACTAGCAAGGCTCTTGCTGCCACCTCAGTCTCAAGGAGTGGGAAGTCCTGCTGACACGACTGGGAGAAGGCGGCCCCATGGTGCTGCCCCAGCCTCTCTGGGAGGAGAGAGGCCCCCTGCCACCAGTACTCTGCATAGGGAAACGTCCCATGGCATGGGGGTGAGGCTGCAGGAGCAGAGCTATGGGCTTGCCTAGTGCCCAGGATTGCTTTGATCTAGCCACATGCTAACATAGACTGTAAGGCGTAACAGTCACTTTCCATTTCTGCAAGATTTTATAGATGGGACACCCAGGGCTGGCTCCAGGGGTTTTGCCGCCCCAAGCAGCCAAAAAAAAAAAAAAAAAAAAAGGCGCGATCTGCGGCAATTCAGCGGGAGGTCCTTCGCTCCGAGCAGGAGTGAGGGACCCTCCGCCGTATTGCCGCTGAATACCTTAAAGTGCCGCCCCGCTCCGGAGTTGCCGCCCCAAGCACCTGCTTGATAAGCTGGTGCCTGGAGCCGGCCCTGAGGACACCTTAAGAGATGAGGTGTTGTTTTCTTAGTTCTCTCTAAAATGTTAGTGGAATTGGCAGGACAGAGGTATAAAGCCTGCAAAATAACCCTTCTCCCCAAACAAAGGTATCATATGAGGACACTAACTCACAGAAGGCATTGGTACCAATCCCAGAAAAGAATCGGAAAAGTATGTGTGTTGAAAAGAAAGTTCTGAAGAAAGTGCTAGTGGCACTTAGGCTCTGTCTACCAGCTTATGCTGGTGTGTAGAGTACAAGAACTACACGAGTATGTACATGCTGTATTGAAAAGCTCCAGCAGCAGGAAGGCAGCAAAAATAGCAATGTAGACATGAGAGGCACTGCTTGGGCATATAGAGAGCTGTGTAGAGTATATACCCTGGGAATGCAGATGTGTAGAGCGCTCTTCTCAACTCACCTAAGCTGTGCCTGACCGTCTACACGGCTATTTATACCCATCCTAACGGGGCGTGCAGTGTCTGTACTCTAAATGCCTCCGCAAGCGTAGCTGTACCTTTAAAACAAGAGAAGCATACATACAAAGACAGAAAGTTAAAGGAGATACAAATTTCTTTCTCTCTCTATCTACTTGTCCAAGTCATCATAGTTACAGAGCACTCATTGTACAGTACAATACCACATCACATCATCTAAGAGCTAATTTCTACCCTTATGCGTTAATAACACCTTAGTTATTAAAACTAGTTATTTAAAAAAAATTCTATCAGTTTTTCAACTTTTAAGTGGAGCTGGTTGAAAAAAATCATTGAAACGTTTTATTTTTGAATAAAACTGGCTTTTGGACTAAAAAGAACTTTTCATTAAAATCTGTTTCTATAAAAAAACAAAATCAGATTTTCATCCAAAATGTTGGCATTTTTGCGAACACCCATAACAAATATTTTCAGTTTTCAGCAACCAAAAAAGTGAAATTATTCAGTGTTAAAACTGAAATCTTTTTGGTTTTCAGTAAGCAAAACTGGAAATTGTTTGAGGTTTAACCTGAAAAAGCTGAAACATTTTGAGGAGAAATATTGATGAAAATGGAAAATTGTTGTTTTTGTTGACATTTTTTGTGAAGAAAAAAAGTGTCTTCCCAACCAGCTCTACATTTTAAGTTTTCTTTTATTCCACTCAACTTGGACACTGAAATAGACAGGTCAGTCTTGATTTCTCTTTATTGTACGAATCCTGTCTTTAGATCAACACAGGTGGAATCCTGCACTCAAGCAGAATCCTTTTGACTTCACTGGGACTCTGCATGGATTCAGGAATCCTCCCATATGGATGTGATGGGAGGATCAGAGCCTTCGGTTCACTAGGGGTTCTAGTGCTGTTGTATTTGGGTTGCATTCCTTGTTGGAGAAGGTTTCAATTGAAAGGAAAAATAAACTCCCCTTTTTAAAATTAGGTCATGCTAAATTTGTGTGAGACAAGCATGCAGATTTTCTTTCAGGTGAGGTAACTGTCACAGAAAATGCTTCAATGTATTAGAGGAAAAATAAACATTGGCAAGAGCTGTGAAGGAAAATGTGATAAAGTCTCTGGATAAGACACTGGAATTATATAATCAAATAGGGGCGGGGGAAGTAGGCTTGCTTTGGCAATTTGTTTCCTGACATATGGAACAGTAGCTCTTTCCAAGTATCCACCTCTATTTACTTTAGTTTCACTCCTTATTATGGACACATCAGGTGACTTTGGCACAACAATAGCCTATGTGTTTGGGGGTGGATTGTTAGTGGAGCGGTGAGGCTGGGCACCAAACGTTTGAGTTTTCCACAATTTAACAGTTTCATTGCTGGCACAGGTGGGAGAAAGCACTGAAAAAGAAGATGGAGTTTTGGAGTCAAGTCCACACATCCCTTATGCTTATGATGCCTTTCTGATCTCTCAGTACTTACTTTCCTTTTTAACATATCTTTTATTTTTATTTTTTGGACAATACTATACTTACCTTAGACTATAAGACTGAAGAGAGCTTTAAAAAATTAACTCAAAACTGACAGGTAAACTGCAAAATCAAGGAACAGTCAATAAATAAAACAAGTAAGTTTGAGTATGTCTGTCTATCTATCTATGATTTGCAGTTCACCTTTCAAGTTGCATGAGAGTAATTTACTTAATTTACCCTCTGGGTTCTGCCAGTAGTCCACAGTCACCACCATAATCTTCAATAAATATCTTAATTTAAGGAGTTTATACAAAAACAAACCTGAAGTTGAGTATTGAATTTACCATTGACTATATTCTTGGCAATCTGGTATACAAACCCTCTTTCTTTTTCTCCTTCTGTAAGCACTGTTCTGTTTATTGGAAAGTGAATACTACAAAAAAGAAAGAAAGAGATAGAGGGAGACATTCCTCACAGAAAAAAAGAAAACAAAAAAGCCAGAAAGTATACCTGGGACTTAACCCTGCAAATCTCATTCAGGCACTGAACAGAATCTTGATCCTGGAGAAACTTACACACATGCTTAATTTTATGCCATTGCTAGGAGTTCAATTTAATGGGACTACTCATGGTAGTGAAGTTAAGTCTGTGCATAAATGTTTGAAGAATCAGGGCCTAAAGTTGAATGTAAGCACATGTGCAAAGTTAAGCACATACTTAAGTGCATTGCTGAAGTGAATAGAAGCCTCAGGCAAAACTCCCATTGACCTCAGTTTGAGTTTTGCCTAAACAGATTCCCTGGTGCATATAAGAATGAAAAACTGAAATACAGAAGATAAATGGATGTAGATAGTATATTCCCCCCCACACACCTACTTTTAAGTCTGCACGTCCTTTCTCATAAATTGTGCTCTCTGGAGAAAGCAGCATGGTAAGAAAAATCCCACAAGGAGCTACAAAGGACAATACTAAAAGGAGAGGTCTGACTGAGTTAAATAAAAATGCCCTAGAGGAAAAAGACAGGTAATTGTCCTTTTTCATAGGGTGGCTAAAGCATTCCAGTTCTCCACTAGCTTAATAATATTTCCTCTCCTTGAAATGCATGATTTGCTTTGGTTTTGGTATACTGTATCACGATGCTGTATGCTATAAGTCTTTAACCTTTATTCCTTATTATGAACATTACGAGAGTCACGTATACACACAGTGGGTTTAGTAACTCATGGCCTGATATGTTCAGATACTGAACACCCTGAACTCTTCTGACTACTATGGGAATTGGGGGTCCTCAGGGTATATCTACACTGTGATAAAAAAACTGGTACCAAGTCTCAGAGCTCAGGTCAGCTGACTTGGGGCTCAGACTGTGGGGCTAAAAATAGCAGTGCATATGCTTGGGCTGGGGCTGAAGTCCGGCCTCTGAGATACTCTCCCCTCACAGGTCCTCAGAGCCTGGGCTCCAGCCTAAGCCCAAATGTCTACACTGTATTTTTATAGCCCCATGAGGCTAAGTCAGCTGACCTGTCCAGACAGGGCCATGTCGCAGGTCTTTTATTGCAGCGTAGAGATATCCATAGTAAACTGCAGGATCAGATTCTCTGTTTGCAAATGTTACAGTTAAAGTTTACTGGTGTCATCGATACCCCAGATGAAACTCATTATATGACCAATCCTGTTCCTATTTAAATTAATGGGAACATTCCCACTGGCTTCAATGGGAGTTGGATTGGGCCCTTGAATAATCTTCACAAAGAAGCTGTTTAATGTTCAACTTTCAAATAATAAATTTCACAGTTAAATGTTCTGCACATAAAGTTTCAATTTGTGATTTGGTGCCATCCTTTTCTTCTCGGAGTAAGATATGGCACTGAAGCCAGAGAGATAAACAAATGGGAAAGGAGCAAACAGTCACCCAGTATTGTGAGATCCCCCTGTAACTCCTCACAGTCTGCTTTGGACACAACAGCCTTGAATAGTTTTGTATCATCTACAAACTTGTCACTTCACCCCCTTTTCCAGATCATTGATGAATATGTTGAACAGCACTGCTTTCAGAAAGATCCTTGGGAGACCCTGCTTTTCCCCTCTCTTCACGGTAAGACTTGACCATCTTTCAACCTATTATTGACTCATGATGGAAACTTTTGTCTTATTCCATGGCTATTTAGTTTCTTTATGAGTCTTTGTTGGATGGATGGTGTCAAAGGCTTTCTGAAAATTCAAGTATACTATACCAACTGGATCAGCCTTATCCACATGCTTGTTGACTCCCTCAGAGAATTCTAATAGATTGGTGAGGATGATTTCCCTTTACAAAAGTTCTGTGATTCTTCACCAACAAATTGTGTTTATCTATGTGTCTGATAATTCTTTTCTTTACTATAATTTCTACAAATTTGCCTGGTTCTAAAGTTAGGCTTACTGGCCTGTAATTGCCATGACCTCCCCTGAAGCCCTTTTTAAAAATTGGCTTTACATTAGCTATTTTCCAGTCATCTGCTTACCTGAACTGGGCCCATAAAAATTTGGACTTGTACAAAATCCATAGCTACCTGTTTTAAGACAAAAATAGCTGGGGGTAAATTTAAATAAAATGAAATATTTCCATATTTGTTTTACTTACTTTTGCTTTAGAGGCAATTTATAGTGCTGAAAGAATGTGAGACCTGATCTTCTCATGGCATTTCCACTAATCAGATACTGAAAAGTCATGAGTATCACCCCAGAAATGACTCCTGGATGCATTTTTAAAGCAAAAGCCTCAGACGAACATAAATACAAACAAAACACACAGCTCCAGTTGAAATCAGTGGGATTTCTACCTGTACAAGGGCTGAACGAAAACTGAGCAAAACTTCAGGATCTGCACTAAATACTGAAAAGACAAATACAAAAATAAATTCCAGACCCAATACCTAACCCCATAAGAACAAAACACTGATTAAAGTGATCAAAATAACTTTTGGATTGTTAGAAACAATTACTCTTTTGAATTTTTGTTTGTTTTTGTTGTTGTTGTTTTGTATCTTCTTTCCTAACAACTGCTTCTACTTTTGAAGCAAGACGACAAAACAATTCTAAGGGGGAAATTCTTATGTTCCCTTTGTCTATACACAGAGCAAAAAATCTGTAAATTACCTGCTGTGGAGGCATAGCTCTGGATTTTTATCACTGAGATATCTGTCCAAATTCTGGCTGTCACAAAAAAAATTGACTGTCTGCTCCATATGCACTATGGGTAGTCAGGAAATGAGAAAAAACAAGTGCTGTAGTCAGAGTTTAAGGAGATATAATATGATCTAAGCTATGCTACACACACACACACCCCCCTCCTTCACAAGCCTGGTCTACACTACGCGTTTAAACCGGTTTTAGGAGCATTAAACCGATTTAACGCCAAACCTGTCCACACTAAGAGGCCCTTTATATCGGTATAAAGGGCTCTTTAAACCGGTTTCTGTACTCCTCCCTAACGAGAGGAGTAGCGCTAATATCGGTATTACTATATCGGATTAGGGTTAGTGTGGCCGCAAATCGACGGTATTGGCCTCCGAGCGGTATCCCACAGTGCACCACTGACCGCTCTGGACAGCAATCTGAACTCGGATGCAGTGGCCAGGTAGACAGGAAAAGCCCCGCGAACTTTTGAATATTTCCTGTTTGCCTAGCGTGGAGCTCAGATCAGCACGTGTGGCAATGCAGTTAAAAATCAAAATAAAGAAAGAGCTCCCGCATGGACCATGTGGATGTGATCGCTGTAAGGGCAGGCAAATCTGTTCTATCAGCGCTCCGTTACAGAAGATGAAATTCAAAATCATTTTAAAAAAGTCTCCAGACAGATGCCATAGCAGGGGTTCAGCGCACTGCTGCGTGACAAACGTAACGGAAAGCCAAAGAATCAAATGGACGCTCATGGACTGGAGGACTCAAGCTATCCCACAGTTCCTGCAGTCTCCAAAAGTATTTGCATTCTTGGCTGAGCTCCAAATGCTTCTAGGGTCAAACACAGTGTCCGCGGTGGGTCAGGGAATAGCTCGGCAATTTACGCACCCCCCCACCCCCAGAAGTGAAAGGGAAAACAATCCTCTCTTGACTCTTTTACATGTCACCCTATCTTTACTGAATGCTGCAGAAAGACACGATGCTGCAGCACTCAACGCCAATATCCTTGCTCCCCCGCCCCGCTATGGGTGGCTGATGGTACAATAAGACTGATACCCATCGTCATCATCAGCCTATTGGCATATGGGGCAGTGCAAAAGGACTGGTAACCATGCGTACTAGCATCAGTGAGGTCAATGAAGGGCGCCTGGTCCTAATTTTTCCTGGTAGATGGTACAGTATGTCTGATAACCATCGTCATCATAGCAACAGGGGGCTGAGCTCCATCAGCCCCCACCCTTCATGTGTAAAGAAAAGATTCAATTGCCCCTGGACTAGCAGAGGGATGCTGGGCTCCTCTCCTCCACACTCCTTACTGTCCTGTCTGGACTCTCATAGCAGCTGAAGGCTGCCTTCCACTCATATCTCACTAACAAGTCACTGTGTCTTATTCCTGCATTCTTTATTACTTCATCACACAAGTCACAGTGTCTACACTTCATCCTCGTTCCACCTGCTTTCCTAGCTCCCCAGCTTTCCCGCCTTCTTCTTTTATGGGGTATAAAGATGGTTTTAAAGGGTTTTTTAAGTATATATGCTTTTTGTTTGTTTTGTTTTGTGGAGAGGTTGCTGTTGGTTTTGTAGTTTGTTTTTTACCCTGGAAATCTCAGGTTTATCAAGTCTGGTCTTCCCGGCTTTTGCTGGAGGACTTGCTAAAGGTCTCAGAGAAACAGGGAGCTCTCTGGGTCTTTTACTGAATGGGTGAAAAGTATTGAATCTTTAACAAACAGTTTTTTCTCAAGTGTTTGTTAAGGCATCCTTTTTATCAGATGCTTGAACCATGCTTGAAAGAGCAGAGGAATTACTGTCAAGTATACTAGTAAGTGGTTTCTGTTGACTCTTAACAAGGATTAAAAATGAGCCTCACTCATGGGCAGGGGAAACTATGGTCTGCAACAGAAAGGTTTTACAGGGGTGGTTTAGGAAAAGCCAAACTTGAGGAGAAAGCTTAAGCTGAGGTTTATGTTTATGAGTATGTTTGTTTGAATTTTATACAGTGTGTGTGTGTGTGTGTGTGTGTGTATATTTATTTTTAGGAGGAGGGTGCCTCTTGCTCACAAGGTATTAATTATATATCTGTTTTAAAGAATCTGAATAAAACTCACATCCAGACTCAATTATCCAGGTTTCACTTCTTTTGTACTGTGATGTCACAATTCTACCAGTCCTCTACTGAGTCTTCCAGGGAGGCAAGAACTCAATTTCTGAAGTGGAAAATAAAGCAGAAAACAGAACTTCTTTAGAACAAAAACCCAACAAAACCAAAACCAGAAAAACAGCCTTCTCATCTCCTTCTCCCCTACCATTCGGGTACCTTTATACATAAAAGGGAGGGGGGCACAACCTCAGTGTTTTCTTTGCCAGGTGGATAAGATAGCTACTGTCCTGGGATACCTGTGATCGTACATATAACAAGTTTCTAGCATAAAGTGATACCGTATGTTGGGTATTAATGGACTCTAAATTATTGCAGTTTTCTGAAATCAATTTTAAAAAATCATTATGAGACAAATTCTTGTACTATTTCTTGAGACAAACTGTAGTCTATTGTAAAAGTGTTGTCTTAACACAAATTACAATGCAGGTTTCTGATATCTTTTTAAGAGTAGGCTTTGTACCCCATCAGCCGTCTGCCACTAACTTTAGTCATCAGCTACTATAAAGGCACGGTTTTATCTTTCACTGAAGGATTAGCCCATTCCATTCCCATCATATAGTCTTCCTCATCATATATTTATCACCTTATTTTTAAATGTCTTTCCCCTGGTTATAATATGGAGATTCTTCTTCTTCAAGGTGACGATGGGATGATCTGAACAAGTATGATGAGAGCATTCCATGAAATCTCCCAATAAGCTCTGGAAGAGATACACTCTCTTTGTGGTGGGTACAGCTGAATCCTTTCTGTTCTCTTCTTTCGCCAGGAAGATATGACTAGCTGAAGTGTTTGGTTCTATATATAGCTGGCTGATGTCAGCTGGATGCCAGTCTCTTTGGAAAGGGTCAGCCCCCTGTTTGTCTTTGTACTAGGTACCATGCAGACCCAACCAGAAGGATAGAAACCATCCAGGACCAGGCAGGTCATCCCCATTCATAACAAACTCCAGAAACTTCACCAAAAGGGGTTGGGATTGCTTTTTTCTGCACAACAAAGCCTAACAATAGGGTAAGTGTATTGTTTCCTGAAATATTTTGACATTGTTTTTCCTACAATCTGTTGCATAGAAGACATTTAAGTAACATCTTATCTCAGGAATAAAATAAGATGTATATTTTTATCTAGTGGGGAATCCACTTTCTTTGCTTATTTAAAGATGCTTTAGCAAGCTCATCAACCTTTTTGCTGTCACTTTAAGCAGTTTGCCAGAATATTTCCTATTTTTGAGACTGTAGATAGAGGGTTAACAAAAGACAGCATATGAAATAAATCACAGATTTGCAATTTTTTTTAAACATAGTGTGTGGAAATGAGAAGGCCCAGACCACTGCCACAGATCTTGCTACAGAATTTGTGTAGCCAAAGGACAGTATGTCACTCAGGACTTCTTATCCTTGAGTGGGAGAACATGTCTCTGATGAGAATGATTGCCAGTGTCTTTGGCATTGTTAAAAAGACAGCTTAGCCAAATGAGAAATAAGTATACTCACTAATTATTCTGAAGACAATGCTAGAAATAAAAAGTCAACTGGATTTTGCACACTGGCTTAACAATGTAAAAATGTGGATTTTTTTTCAGTGAGGAAAACCCCACCAGACAATCACAATGTTATCACATTCTGCCATGGTCAAAGAGAGGAAACAACAAGCATCAGCCATTATGAAGGAAATCCACGGCAATGGTATAGAGCTAAAACTGGTTACTGTATGTCCTATGTTCCTTTTGCCCCTTCCTAACATTTCTTTTTAATCTTACAGTTTAACTCTTAAAGCTCTGGGTATTCTGCCATAAATAATCCGGTGAGGGTATCATGCTGCCTATGGTAACTAATCCTTTTGTAGTTGTCTCTTTTCATTTGAAAGCTATTTTCAGATGAACAACTGTTGTGAAGGAATGAAGTAATCTAACAGCTGATGTACATTCTGCTTGGATAGCCTTTCAGAATATTATTTGGGGCTAATATCATGACTGGATTCCATTTTACAAGACTATTCATATACAAAACATGATTATCTGTCTATCTTTTTTCCCGTTTTCCATTTCTTTTAATATCTATGATAAAAAAATATTTGTATCATTATTCTCCTTCTTCCCCTCAAAGCTAGCTATTGGGATTAATAAACCTTATTAACTCTTGTCATTTCTCTCCAATACATAGTCACTGGCTGTTCTTTTAAGCAACAATTCAACTTTTCGGTTGCCATTTTGAGGGAAATAGAAACAGCTATGAAAATCTTAGCTTGATTTTCAAAAGTGGGTGCTTAAGATTATCCTCCTAACATGAGACTTTCAAAAGTGCTTTGTGATTTAGGAGCACATGTCCCATTGACTTTCACTGGGACTGTGCTCCTAACTCAGATGCTTTTGAAAATGCCACCCATAGAACCTTATTTAGGTGCTTAAATACGTGGCCTAATTTTCAAAAGTGCTGAGCATCTAGCAGTCCCCCTCGAAGTCTGTGGAAGTTGTTTAATACTCAGCAATTTTGAAAATCAGGCCATTGGTTTAGGTGCCTAACTATGAATTAAGGACCTAATTTTAAATCTACTTACGAAACTCTGGGCTTTATTCTCCTGCTCACATGTATTGTGATAACTTAGATAACTTACTAACAAATAACCCACTTAGATAACTAACTGACACATTTGATTCCAAGGAAAGTAGGATCAAGCCCTTTGTATATGTACAAAAAAGAATCTGCCCGTGTAAGTGCCTGCCCATTCCTTTCACATTTTGTTGTAAATATACCTGTTAGATTTTTTTAATGCAGTTTTATTAAACAGTTTAATATCTGAGTGACATTTGCAATATTTTTGTAGATGCCATTTCTGGATCCCATGTCTTTGTATTTAAAGACTATGTAAACCAAGCTGTACTGAAGCCAATTTAGGATTATTTAGATGTTCCACATATGACATAATTGTCTCTGAAGTATCTTATCTTATTTAACTCATTTGTTAAAGCTGACTGCAGTGATCAGTTAAATCATCCAATGGATCATTTAGGCATTTGCTGTGGGCCACATACAGTTTTAATTCAAAATTAGTTAATGGGTCAAATTTTTAAATGTAGAGGTCTAAGATCCATGCTCAAAAATGTGTGTGCCTACATTTGCATGTACAGTTCTTGCAGTTATGAGTACAGATCATAACTTTATGCATGCAAAGGCATGTGTAAATACCCACTTTGCAATTGTAGTCAAGGTAACTCACTTTACAATTGCTCACATTTTCACACACACAATTGGACCTCTCTTTTAAAAATTTGACTCTAGATTAGGCATAGGGAACTGGTATGAGAAACAACTCGGCCTTCACCGGAAACTGGAACTGAATTGATTCCATAACTGGATTAAGACAATGTTGTTGGAACTGGGAAATAGGACCCATGACAGGAGAAGGCCTGAATGGGGCAGAGGCAGAGTAGCAGGCAGCAGTGCAGCTCAAAACATTGATTATTACCTGATTGCAAGTGAAAGTGGAAGATCAAGGATTTAGGAGTGGGAGAAAAACTGGAGTCTGACTGTGAGGGGATCTCAGATTGACAGTCCATCCTTCTCACTGAATGTGCAAAGGAAGAATGGGCTAGGAGAAAGATCCTCTTTAGAAGGCCCTGAAGATTTTGGGGGAGTGGGCACAAAATGCTGCTGCATCTGAACCTAGTCAGCATTCGTATGATTGAACTGAATCCAGGCTTTTTTTGAGGTTCAAAGAAGTTTAGTTAACTTATTTTACTCACTTCTGCATTTCCTGTTTTTAGCTGGGAATGTAAACTGAAAGACCAAAACACTATGAAAAGCTGCCCTCTTGGTGTCTTTGGCTCAGCCCAAACCTGGTCATACTAGAAATCTTGTGAAGTCTTCTGTCATGAGATTTCCAACCTGATATCCAAACCACTGATGTTCAGACAAGCCTTGGAGAAGCAGTCAAACTATTGGATGTGTTTAACCTCTTGAGACTCACTGATCAATACTTTAAATCAATGAAAACTTCCCAATCCTGGACATTTTCTAGCCATCTGGAGAAATTTGGGTTGGAATGTGGATTTTAAATCCTCAAGTTCAGAACCACAGTTTTGTTCTGACCCTTTAAAAGAGATAAAAAAAGCTTGGATCTGGGATTTTGATTTGGCCTATCCTTTTCCCCTTAATTGCTGGCCTGCAAACTTAACCTGAGATCTTAAATTTGAGCAGTTTTCTTTTTGGTTTTTGCATCATTACCTGTAATAATGATTCTGCAATTGGAATTTAGCTAACAATTCAATTATATTGCTTGAGCCACACAAAAGAATCCCACTCGTTCTCGCAAAATGGTATTGGCTCTGTATTGTTAACAGGAGTAAAAAACAGTAAAAATGTATTTTACTGAGTAAAGTAAATACTTATGGCTTGAAGCAGGTCTATTGCATAAAGAGGACTCATTTTTATTCAATCAGTTTTCAATAACATTTTAAGATAAGTATAGAGGGTCAAACTCTCTGTAAACAGATTCATACCAGGAGACTTATAATTGCTGATTCAATACAAAGCCTGTTAGCTCTACATCGCTGCTTCAAATCTGGGCCTGGTTGGCAGAGACTGAAAGTTGTTACTCTCCACCAGTTCTTTAGTGGTTTGTGTTAAATCAGTTTGGGTTGTTATTCCCATCCCTAGTGGGCAAAGTCCACATCAGAAAAAGGCATGTTTTTGTTTTCTCGAGAGAGAGTCCAGGTATTAAATGGGTGAATGTAATAATCTCTCAACTTTTCTGGCCTCCACAGTTGAGAGTGGAGGTGGATTGGTAGAATGGTGAAGGAAGACTTGGACTATTCCTGCTTGGGATAAACGTATTTTGTAGAGGGCTTTACTTTCTGGGCCTGGCAATCTTCACCTTTCACAAATGCTGATTTCACTGTAATAGATTTAAATGAAAGTAGAAAATAAGCTCAAAATGTTTAAGATAGGCTGAAATCTAATTTACTTTTAAAAATATGAGAAAATCCTTGGCTCATTCATTTTTTAAAACTACATGTATTTTTTGTGAAGGAAGTCCTTGATATCTGTTAATTACTCCTTGCTCACCTTTAAATCTAGTTTCTATATAACATCATTAATGCATGCTTCGACAGCTACATATTTAACTACCTTTTGTGGAGGTTTATAGATTTTTATTTCTGATTATGTGATAAACATATCTTATCTAATATTCATTATTAAAATGTATAATCTACAAGATGATATTTAGAAGATTTTAAACTGGAGGATTAAAAGAGAAGGAAATATATAAATCATATTTAAAATGAAAGCTGTTACCACTTTAAGGGGCAGGGAGGACTTGGCAGGAACAGAGAAAGAACTGAGGCTAAAAGGTTAAGATCAGGATTAAAGCATGGAGCTGCAGATTTAAGTGTCAATTTATGAATTATTAACTTTTGCATTTGGAGATGATCTTTTTATCTTCCTCTAAATACCACCTTCTCTTGCTTCTCATCACCCTCATTGCACTGACACGATAGCAATCCCTATGCACATCATTAAAACAGGCAGCAGATTAGATTTTAATTTTCAGAAGACTGGAGTAAAATCTCACATTTACATTTCTGGGAAACTGCCTAGATACACAAAAAAACACACAATTAGTTACAAAGTGTTTGGATCCTAGCTGAATTAACATAAATGAGAGCTCTGCATACAGATCGAGGACAGTATGTGTCTGAGAGAACAGTGGGGCCCAAAATATTTAACATTCAGTATGGAGTAGAGGTGTGGCTGAACTGAATTCTCTCCACCCTATTCCCACAAACTTTCATTGTGGGCCAAGTTCTAGGCAATGGAGAAAAACATGAGTGAAAGAAGCTTTGCTTTACATGAAAATATTGGTGGACTAAGAGGTGAAATTGTCAACTCCAACCAGCCAGGATGCCTGCTGCGATATGCACCAGATTCAAACACCCCTGACTTTTGGATGTGGGGGAGTTCAAAATGAAGTTCTGAATCAAAATTTTGCATCTTTAGCCCATATCTAGTGCATACTATATCATGATGCCTATAAATCACCACTATCTGGCATTGTTTAGGCAGTGGGCAAGCTGAGACATCACCTTTCATGCTGAACTCTTAGTTTTATTGTTCTCTCTTAAATAACAGGAGGCTATCAGGGTTCTTGCTCATGTTATTTTTAATGCAGAAGTGCATTCTCCTGTTCCTGGCATTATACATAGCTGGCTTGATCCTGCTCCAGTTGAAGTCAACTGCAAAAATTTGGATGACATCAGTAGGAGCAGAACTGAGCCAATCCAGATGCAAGTCCAGTGCCTGCAAACTTCTCTCTCTGTGAGTTAAAGGGAAATTCAAAATTTCAGGAGCCTGGGATAAGTATTTAGTGTGTCTGTGTCATTTAGAAGAGATTTATATTTGCCAGAAATCAAGAATTCATGTTGTTTAGGTTCACTAAGCTTCCAGTAGATATTACACAATGTATTAAAAATGAGACACTATAGAAACTCTGAAAATAAATATTAACATCTCCATTATTTTTTTCAGTTCTTATTTAATACCAGATGTTACTGTAGCTACCAACTGCTCCCTTACTGTAATCTGTAATGCAAAGTTAAGTTTTGCTCTTCTGTGTGGATGCCCTGGAAGAAATTAAATAGTTTCCAACATGTAATTTGATTTCAGTTCATTTTACTATATTGCATACATTTACACACTAACTGAAGCCTGAATATTCTGTAGTGCATAAAAATATTTAAAGAATTAGGGCTTATATCAAACACATACCAAAATGTCACCTTGAATAAGCGAGCAAAGATTCATATTGGAGCCTCAATGCAGTTTTGCATAGCATGATGTTACTTCATATCTTGTCCTGAAGCTTATAAACACCCACAGAGACTAAGGCCTTGTCAACAATGGGAAGTTTCTGCGCAGTAAATCAGCTTTCTGCAGTGTAACGCCCAAGGTGTACACACTGCCAAGCCACTTAGTGCGCAGAAACTGCACAGTGACAGCGCTGTAAAAAAACCCACACTGGTGATAGGTGTAGAGCTTTCTGCGCCAGGGCTACAGTGTTGCGGTGCCAGTGTAGACACCCTGGTCAATTACAGCACTGCGATTGGCCTCCGGGAGGTGTCCCACAATACGTGTTCTCACCTCTCTGGTCATCGGTTTGAACTCTACTGCCTTACCCTCAGGCAGGGCTGGCTCCAGCTTTTTTGCCGCCCCAAGTGGTGAAGAAAAAAAACCAAAACAATTGAGCTGCCGCTGAAGTGTCACTGAAGAGGAAGGAGGGAGTGAAGGACCCCCCACTGAATTGCCGCCGAAGACTGAAGCGCAGCGATTGAGCTGCCAAAGTGCCGCCGAAGACTGAAGTGGAGCGATAGAGTTGCCGCCGAAGAGGAAGCGAGGGACTGAAGGACCCACCACTGAATTGCCACTGGAGACCCGAACGTGCCGCCCCAGTAACGGACAGAGTGCCGCCCCTTTCTATTGCCCGCCCCAGGCACCTGCTTCCTTTGCTGGTGCCTGGAGCTGGCCTTGCCCTCAGGTGACCAACCGTGAGCCCCACTCCTTAAATTCCTGAGGGTAAAGTCCCCTTCCTGTTTGCTCGGTGACGCTTGCAGTGGTCTCAGCACATCTTTCTAGGTGACCATGCCTGCTCCACACACCAGGCGATCCCCTGCTTGGAGCAATGCCGAGCTGTTAGACCTCACCAGCATTTGGGGAGAGGAAGCTGTCCAGTCCCAGCTGTGCTCCAGTCGTAGGAATTATACCTATGGGCAGATTTCACAATGAATGACAGAAAGGGGCCAAGAGTGGGACACACTGCAATGCAAGGTCAAAGTGAAGGAGCTGCGGAATGCCTACCACAAGGCATGGGAGGCAAACCGCCACTCCAGTGCTGTGCCCACGAGCTGCCCCCTCAAGCTGTCGGTTCTACAAAGAGCTGGATGTGATACTCGGTGGTGACCCCACGCCCACTGCGAAGGCCACTGTGGATACTTTGGTGGCTCGCATGCCAGTCAAGACCAAGCCAGGAGGAGGGAATCTTGGATGAGGATGTAGAGGGGGAGAGAGACCCAGAGGCAGAGGACGACTTGGAGGTCAGAGATGCATGCAGCCAGGAGCTCTTCTCTATCCCAGAGGAGGCTAGCCAGTCACAGGGGTTGGAGCTTGGCGAAGCACAAACAGGAGAGGAGGCCCGTGGTAAGTGGAATTGATTTTGGGAATTGCTGAAGTGAGTTGTTGGGGGCAGGAGGGTTGAAGAAAGCAGGCTTGTGTCTGTATGATGTGCGTACCACCACATGCCTAGTCTGAGCGGTGGAACAGGCTGCTGATTGACTCCCTAACTTCACGGGAATCTGCCACAGAGATCTCCAGGAAACTCTCATGGAGACACTGGGCAATCTACTGCTGCAGGCTCTTTGGCAGAGCTGCTTTGTTTCTTGCCCCATTAATGGTAACTTTCTCACGCCACTCTGCCATCACGGGGTAGGGAAGGGGGATCATTGCTGCACACAAGCGAGCCACATAAGGGCCAGGGCGGAAGTCGCGGTCTTGGAGAAGACCCTCCTTTGATTCCCTGCTCATCCTCAGCAATGAGATATCTTCCATTATGATCACATCCTATGGAAAATGTGGGGACAGGAATGATTATCAGGCCCCTCTTACAGTGCTGGCTTTCCTCAAGAGCCACGTGCTCAGTGTACAGCAAGGTCCTGGAACACTGATTTCCCCTGCCCCTGTGGTTACTCACCATTTTGGGGGTCCTATGGCTCATGTGTGCTTGCCTGGGGTCAGCCAGTTATTGACAGGTATGTGAATAGTGGCTGTGTTTTAAATAACTGAATCGGTGGTCTGTGTGTTGCAAACAATACTGCTTCTGTAAAATGTTGCATTTTCATTTCACAGATCTGACCATGGGAGCCCAGGCTCCCACTTTGTTATCACTGGCTGAACGGCTGTGCAGAATTAGAAAGTGGCCTTGAAGAACTAAAGAGGACTCCGCAGCTGAAAAACAAGAACTGAAGGAGTGGCGGGACAGCGAGAAGAGGGACCAAAAGGAGAATGCAGTGCACCAGAATGAAGCCATGGAATGGCTCTTAAATGTTATGGAGCACGAAGCAGACACACTCCAAGTGCTACTAGGACTGCAAACCAAGCAGCTCCGCACCCGCCCTCACCTGCAGCCGCTGTCGCAAAACTCTTTCACATGCACCTCCCCAGACACTGCCAACACACTCTTATCAATCCTTCCTGGCTCCAGTCTGTACCCGCTACATTCCACTCCTGCCCCGTCACACAGTCCAGCCCTGTGGACTCCAAGTACCCACTGCACTCAACACCTGTCCCTCTGCACTGTACTCCAAAGGACAAGGTTGCATATGATACCTGGACATACACAAATCTTTAACCATCCCGGGACCCCACCTCCTCCTGGGACCCTCCCTTCCCCCATCCCCCACAGTGCTGATGTGTTTATTTGTTTGTCTCTCTCCTCCGGTTGTTGTTTTTTAATAAAATAATTGTTTTGGTTTGAAAGCAATCTTTATTCTATTAATTGAAAGCAAACAAAACCCTGCAAAACAGGCAATTTTCTTAAACCTTCACAGTGCGTTGTCTGCAGCAATCACAATCACCTCCTAGCATTACAAGCACTGCACTCCCGAGCATAGCAACAAATATTAGTGGCTTTCCCTGATCCTTTTGGCCCCACACCCTCTAATAGCCCTGGTCTCTGGTTGTTCAAATTCAGCCTCCAGGCACTGAGCCTCAGCAGTCCAGCCCAGAGTGAAGCTTTCACCCTTCTCTTCACAAATACTATGGTGTGTACAGCAGACGGCTATAAGCATAGGAATATTGTCATCGGCCAGGTCCAGCCTCCCATATGGGCAGTGCCAGTGGGCCTTTAAACAGCCAAAAGCACACTCAGTCATTCTGCACTTGCTCAGCCTGTTGTTGAACTGCCCTTTGCTGCTGTCAAAGTTCCCCGTGTATGGCTTCATAAGCCACGGCATTAAGGGGTAGGCAGGGTCTCCCAGGATCAGAATGGGCATTTCGACTTTCCCTACAGTGATTTTGTGGTCTGGAAAGAAAGTCAATGTTTGCAGGTTCCCAGAACAGGCCAGAAACGCCCAAGGTAATCCACAAGCACCTGGAGAACCATAGAGAAATACCCCTTCTAATTAACATACTCGGTGGCTTGGTGGTCTGGTGCCAGAATTGGAATATGCATGCCATCTATCGCTCCTCTGCATTTAGGGAAGCCCATTTGTGCAAAGCCATCCATAATGTCATGCACATTGCCCAGCGTCATGTCTTTCGGAGCAGGATGCAATTAATGGCCCTGCACACTTCCATCAACACAAGTCCAACGGTCGACTTTCCCACTCCAAACTGGTTAGCGACTGATCAGTAGCAGTTTGGAGTAGCCATCTTCCACAGTGCACTCGCCACACACTTCTCCATGGGCAGGGCAGCTCTCATTCTCGTGTCCTTGCACCGCAAGGCTGGGGCGAGCTCATCACAGTCCCATGAATGTGGCTTTCCTCATCCAAAAGTTCTGCAGCCACTGCTCATCATCCCAGACATGCATGATGATGTGATCTCACCACTCAGTGCTTGTTTTCCGAGCCCAGAAACAGCGTTCCACTGTGGTCAGCACTCCTGTGAATGCCACAAGCAATCTCATGCCGTAGCTACTATGCGTGGTGAGATCAATGTCAAACTGCTCTTGCCTTTGTACTTTAAGGAATAACTCCACTGCCACTCATGGTGTGTTAGTGAGAGTGAGCAGCATATTGGTCAACAGTGCGGGATCCATTCCTGCAGACTGAAGAGGCAGAGCGCGCAGTACACAAACCACTGAAAGATGGTGCCAAATGTGAATAGAAGCACAGGGACGGCTAAGATGTGAAGCAATGCATCACGGGGCATTGGGACAGGACCCAGGATGCCCCATGACCCCCTTCACCTTCCCGCAACTCTTAGCGGCAGAAGAGAAAGAGATGCTCTGTGGGATAGCTGCCCAGAGTGCACCGCTCCAAATACCGATGCAAGGGCCACAAGTGTGAACACACTATTGCGCAGGCAGCAGAGAGTATGAACACACAACAATGGTTTCCCTTCAGCGCTCTCTGAGCAGCGATGTAACTGCCAGCAATGTAACTCTGCCAATGTAGTGTGACAAAGTTCCTCCTCTACCTTGGTGGGTCCTGCGCTTATTGGCAGATTTGCTCACCTCAGTGATCTTCCCCTCTGGTGGAACCCACAGTCTGGGTCAACTCCTCCTGTGTCTGATCAGGAGTTGGGAGGTTTGGGGGGAACCCGGGCCCGCCCTCTACTCCGGGTTCCAGCCCAGGGCTCTGTGGATTGCAGCTGTCTATAGTGCCTCCTGTAACCACTGCATGACAGCTACAACTCCCTGGGCTACTTCCCCATGGCCTCCTCCAAATACCTTCTTTATCCTCACCACAGGACCTTCCTCCTAGTGTCTGATAATGCTTGTACTCCTCACTCCTTCAGCAACTCTCACTCTCAGCTCCTCACATGCACTTCACTGACTAACTGGAAGGCTTTTAACTAGTTCCAGCCAGCCCTTGATTGGCTTCAGGTGTCCCAATCAATGTAGCTATCTTCACTGCCTTCTAGAAGGATCTTAATTGGCCCCAGGTGTCTTGATTAATCTGGAGCAACTGCCATTTGGTTATCATGGTACCAGGGATTTGTTTAGCCTGGGGCTAACATACGTATTCCTCACTACTTTACTGTAGCCATCTGGCCTTGCCCCATCACAGTAGACATACCCTAGTTCAATTATTAAAATGATGAGCATGGGTAATTGTAAATGACAAAGTAGGAGAAGATTCTCAACAATGTTATTTTTACTGGATGATATAATTACAGCTGGTTGGAACTAGTTAAAAGCCACATGTGACAAAGGCTACTTTCCAAACTCTGGCAGAAAGAAATTAATAACAAAATAGTTTGCTAAGCATTGAAGTTATCATGGTGTAAAGAGTAAAAAAGGGCTTTAAAATTGAGGGCACCAGATGACAGAGTTCTTCAAAGCAGTGTCAGCATACTCAGTGCCACTAGTAGCCCAACTTCCAGAACTTCTCCATAAGACTGACAATGAAGTTTATGCCATACAGGGCTCTCTGCCTGCAAGCTTACTCTTCCCCCTCCACCACCACCTATGCATGCATATTAATTATCAAAGTGCCCCAGGGTTACTATGTAAAGCCACGGAAATGATCTTTTTTCCCAAGCAGGGACCTAAGTAACACTGACAGCAGTAATTAGATTTCCAGCATTTGTTAATCTTTTGAAAAGGGTTGCTTGTAATTTTCCAGTTAATGAGAATTGTTAAACAATTGCAGCATGGAAAAAATAGATAATTATTCTGCAGAAATCATGTAAAAGTTGTTAAAAGCATATTTTAATTCATTGTTACATCTTTCATTTTCATAAACTGGACTTTTATTCTGAAATTCTCTAAATAAAACTATTAAGTAGTGGCTCCCAGCTAATACAAACCTGTTACAGTAGGTAGCTAGCCTTAAATTTCTAAAAAATCTGAATGTGAGTGAATCATTGAGACAAAAACTATTGCAAGCAATCAGAAATAGGAAGATATGTGTAAAATAGGCTGAGGAGTTCTTTCTCTTTCCAGTCCAGGATATATATTGATTTATGAGGGGTCCAGGACTGAGGTCAAAGGGAGTTTTGGCACTGACTTCAGTGAAAGTAGGATTTTACTGATCACTAAGAAATTATATTGTAAGATACCAAGGGCCTGATTTTTAGAAGAGCTGAGCACCTACAATTCTAACTGAAATCAACAGGAGCTGTGTGTGCTCAGCACCTTTGTAAATCAGGCTCTCAGTGCAGTGGTTTAGAAGCTCATTCCAGGCTACAGTGTACTTCATAACTCCCCGAAAAATGAGTGATTTCACTAATACAGCATGAAGCATGAGGATGTTACTGGGGAACGGGGGTGCATTTCTTGTTGGACTACAGATATGGAATATAATAATAAGCATTATTTAGCAAAAAGCAGCATTTAAGGAAAGCGGAGAAGAATATTCCATAAGGCATATGTTTTTCTGTCGTATTACAGAGTCAGATGGCCTAGACCTTGGAAAGAAAATCAGCATCCCCAGAGACATCATGGTGGAGGAACTATCAATACTCAGCAACAGAGGTGCAAGGCTATTTAAGATGCGTCAAAGGAGATCTGACAAGTACACCTATGAAAACTATCATTATTTAGCAAATAAGCAAAGGAATGTGAGTATTTTGTATTACAAGTTTCTAGATACAGTACAATGAGACTGGTGTGGAGTTAACTATGATTTGCATGGTACTGATTGCAAGAATTATCCATAGCTTTAGGAAAAGATGTGAACTGAACCATGACCTGGAACAAGGCCAATGTGAAACACAAAGTGAGCTGTACCCTTTTGAGGTCTTCTAGACAAATCAAAAAAGGCTCAGATCTGGGTGCTATTTTAGGTCCCACAGAATGGGACAACAAGGTTCCAGGGCCTCAGGCTGAAAGTATTCACATCCAAATATGACTCAGATCAGTAGTGACCAAAAGTCATCATCATGTGACAGCTGATTGGTGATTTAGGAATGGTGTAAGTATTACTTTGTTAATAACAGCTGAGGGCTTAGAAGATGCAAAGTTCTATATAAACAGCAAGTATTAATATTATTATTATTATTATTATTACTATTAAAAATAGGTTGGTGGTCTTATTCCAGTTCCTAGTCAGTAACATCACCTGTGCAATTGGCACTAATAGTCTTCCTTGCTGGCACTCTTAGGAAAGGAGTAAGGAATTAAATGGGCCGTGGGCACAAAACTGCCCCTTGAGCTGGCCCTTAAGGAATAGGGTTGAGGCACATTTGCAGGATAGTAGGAATTGCTGACTGGGAATCAGATGCTTCCATATTCTAATACTAGTTTTGACACTCATTCCTTCTGAGGCCTGGAGTAATACACCTAACCTCTCCGACTCGTTTTCTACATTTGTAGAAATAGCAATAATTACATTTACAGATTCACCTACCCCTGAGGTGTGTTGTGAAGTTTAATTAGTTAGGACTCTCTTCTGCAAGGTTCTGAGCATTTCAGTCCCAGTCTAGCAAAACAATTAAACACAGGCTTAAGTGTAAGTGAGTGAGTAGCCCCATTGACTTCAATGCTGGTTCAGGTTCTTGATGCACTAAAGTCTACATTTCAATTCCCTGGATACTTCCCCGCTGATTTCAGTTATGAAAGCATGTGACTGAGGAGCACAATTTGTCCCAGCATCTTTAAACTGCTTTGAAGATGAAGAGAGCTGTATTGGCATATATAAGTATAATTATTATTAATTAAGCTAGAAAACATTTATTGCTAAATAGCAATTCCCATCCCCAACAGTTTTTAAAACTTACAAAGATGTTTCAGATGGTGGTGCTAATGCTTTTGGGTCCAGTCCAACTGCTAGTGAATCAAGACTTCCATTGACTTCAATGGGAGTTGGATCTGATTCTTCATTTGGGGCAAGAAAAATGATATATAGATAGATTAGATATAGATATAGATAAGGTATTGATGTGGTATTTATTGGCATGAATATGAGATGAACAGCACATTACTCAGGATTGGCAAAGCACCAGGTGTTAAGGAAAACTATATGTTGCACCACAGCATTGGGTATTTTGCTCTGAAAAAGCTATTTAAGCAACTCTTTTACAATTGTAAACATGTGGGGAGGGTTGGGTACTATACTGAAGCCAGGTTGGCTAAGTTACCATGAACTGGTCTCATGAACTGGTCTCAGAGTAACAGAATTATTAGTACTAATAATTCATCAGAAAAAAAATGCAATAAAATAACAGTATCATCTGCTGGATTCCTGGAAGCTTTTGGTCCATTTCGTGATGAGGAGCTTTGGGTAGCAGACCAGTAGAAGAGCCTTCCCTATTCCCCGCTGCCCATACTAATCAGAATACTGAGGGAGTCCATGGCAATCAGATAGTATAAGATTATATTCATAAACAGGGATTGAAATCCTCAGTATCACATCTGAACTCTCCAATATCTTGCCTTGTTACCTATTCAAGAAAGAAATCTTAGCTCTGTGATCTGTTATCGTTCAGAAGCCCCTACCTTTTCAACTCAATAAATGGACTTTGCCCAGAGATGAGAATCTGTCCCAATATCCTGTCATAGATAAAAAGATAGATTTGATATCCATTTTTTTTGTGATGAGTAGAAGGAAAACAGCTGGTGACTGGAGCATCCAGATTTTCTTTCACTCAGTCAAAATTAAAATGAGGACTAGGGCCAAATTTTGATGTTCAGAAGTGCTGATTTTCAAAGATACTGCATGCTCAGCATCCCTGAAAATCAGGCATTTATTTAGGTCCTAAATGTAGATATAGGGTGGGATTTTCAAGGGCACTCAGCACTGGCCTAGCTGCTCCCACTAACATCAATAGGAGCAAAGTTATCTGAATGGTTAGCTGAGCCCTTTTAGAAATCCCACCCTAAAGTGTCCACTTTTAGGCACCCAAGTTTGAACATTTTGACCTTATGATTTAATATTTATTTAAACTGAAAAATCTGAGGGCTGGAGTAAGTTAGCATGGCTCCATTGAAACGAATGATTTACACTACTGAGGATGTGGGCCTGAGATTTTGAAAACCTGTGGGCCAGATTCACCAATACACTCTGGCTGATATGCACTGCTCTGGTAATGCAAAGCAGCCATAAAACCAATTTAATTGGCCAGTTCCTGAGGAAATATGCTGCTGACAGCTCCCTCCCCCGCAGCTGCATGTTAACTCCTTATGCAATAGGTAATAGAAGCTATGCAGCCAAAGTTAAGTCTGATACTAGCACTATAACTCACAAAGGATTTCTGCAGTCAGTTCCTTGTTCTGTTCCCTCTTTGGTATTCTCCACAAAGCAAGCTGAGCCATTCATATTCACACACACACTGGGGAAAGGAAAGAATGATGCCTTTTTAGTTTCTACTGACCTCCCTTAAGTACATGTTTGGCCAGCACTTGTGTGGCCTTGATCCACTCTGTGCCTTACTCTGGAGTGGATGATTTTGCCTGCTATGATTAAAATGATATTTTCAATATACCTTAAGAGCATTCTAAAATGTACTGACCTGATCAAAAATATTTCCTTTGTTTCAAGTTAAAAAAAAGTATTTGTTTGTTTTTTTTCTATCTTAAGGAAATCCTACTCCAACACACTCTATATTTAAGTTCCTTTTAGACTGTCTCTCATTGCTAAAATAAGTTACTGCCTATTTTTTTACAAGCCCCTGATTCTGTATTTAAAGAAACAATGATTAAGGCTTTGGATGTTTCCTTAGAACTAATGACCTGATGAGAGGTGGGGATAACTCCAGCCTATCAAAAATCTCCAAGAAGTGGCCTGCACTAAGATTGTTGTGACTACTGTAAAACAAGAAAAAACAATCCCACAAAGGTGTATAGACTTTTTGTGTGGCTGATGCATTTTCAATTGGTATACAAAAAGCATGTATAGAGAATCAATGACTTTTACATTAACCCACCAGATTGCTTGAATCCTAGAATAGGAAGGATCTAGGTTCAGTCTAGGGCAGTATTTCTCATCCAGTGGGGTCGTGAACTGTGGGGAAGGGGAGGTGTCATGAAAGACAGTAAGGGGGTGGGGGTCCTAAAGCACTGAAATTTTTATTGCAATATAAACCAAAGAAAATCTTGCTCCCCCACTCCCCATACACACTTACCCTTCAAGATCTAGTATTCTCTTGAATTTCTCTTGAAACACAGACACACTTAAATTATATAGGCTTATCATTGTTATCATTAATACATTTTTTGCTCTTACTTTTATACTATATGTGGGGGGGTTTCACAAACATTTTTGTCTTTGAATAAGGGGTCACCAACATGAAAATGCTGAGATACACTGATCTAGTAGATAGGGTCTTTGACTAGGTGATGGGTTCAGTTCTCAGCTCAACACAGACTTCCTGTGTGACCTTGGGCAAATCACTTACTGTATCCCCTACGCAGTTTTCCATCTATAATATGAGGATAATACTTTCCTACTTCAGAGAGTCACATAACATCTCTTGATATGCATGTGCTATCAATGGTATTTGTTTCTATTCTAATGCAGCATAGTGAACCTATGCAGAGTTTTAAAATGGAAACTAGCAATGCCGAAGCTGGCCAACAGCATGCACCAATGACACCTCCTAATACACCTGACCCACGGAGCCCACCAAATCCTGAAAATATTGCACCAGGTAAACTACAAACTATTGTAATTTGTGCATGTACTGAGTACTCAGCTATTTCACAGCACAGAAAACAGCAGAGCATTTTTTTACATGATCATTAATGGGATATTTATTAGGGATCAGCAAATTGATTCAAATGAGGTCAGAAGTACTGTAAAGAATTTATATGAATTTTGATTTGAAATGCAAATCAGAGTAGTTAACTTGCTTCAGTGTGGTTTATAAAAATCTTCACATACCTCTATTGTCTAGTTTCACACACAAGTGGAAATACATAGATACATTGAGAGAGGTTATTCTCATGATATCTATGAGCTAATTAATGACATGAAACACTAGAAATCCCAGGAGACATTTAGGCCAAAGTATATTTGATAAGTTTGAATAAACATCTAGGGCCAGATCATCAGACCCTAAATCTGCATAACCCCATTGATCTGATCCTACCAATCTTAATTGTCTATCTGCACTAAAATTTTCAGCCATCTGAGCTTCAGCATCACTAATTTTATTACAGCTTCTAAATGTGACTCTGAAGCCACTGCAGGTTCTAATTGAGCCCTTTATGTGGGAATAGCTGAGAGGAGAATTTGTCTCTCTGGCTGCAGAGATATTTTTCTATTTTAAAGACCTTGGTTGCAAGGATCCTGTTTTCTTTATTTAAAGCCCTGAGCTACATGGAAGACTAAAGATTAGAGCTGGCCAAATAATCTGTGACAAATAATTTGTTCAGTGAATATAGCTCTTTTTCCTGGTTCTGAATTATCCATAAGCAGGCAGAGGTTTTTACAAAGTCATTCTTTGTTCAGCATTATTCAGTTCATGCATGTTTTGTGTAGACTTTTTCCAGCCAGTGTGAACTGGATCAATGCCACTCTATCAGTGATTGCTAAAAGTACTCAGAGCTTTAGTACACTGTGTATCCATAAGCCCAATACAATGTGAATGGTGCAATCTCTGTTTCCAAAGTTGAGGTGTGATCATTGTCTGCAGAAAATATTTGTCTGAACTCTGATTTTTTCTGATTTGGAAACAAAACAGTGTTTTTTATGCTGAAATGGAGCA
The DNA here is from genome assembly GCF_020497125.1 of Mauremys mutica. Taxonomy (NCBI): domain Eukaryota; kingdom Metazoa; phylum Chordata; order Testudines; family Geoemydidae; genus Mauremys; species Mauremys mutica. The sequence continues at coordinate 43,534,785 of NC_059076.1, forward strand.
ATAGAGTTAATTTAGAGAATTAGAAACCTAGTGAGGTAAAAAGTTAGGAATAATTTTCCCTCTTCTTCCAACAAATAATTTTGGCTCAGATCTTAGGACAACCCCTTCGTGTTTTTAATACTCTCAACTACGGTATATACTAAGGGCTAGATTCTGCCACTCTTACACCTGTTGTGTAGCACCTAATTATGGAAGTAATCCCACTAAAGTCAATGGAACTACTTGTGTAGTAAGGTACAGATCAACAGGAGTAAGGATGTAAGAATCTATCCCTCACTGGTGAGGTTGAGAATGGGTCTGATTCTTCACTTGCTTGCATGGTGCAAGACAATGGAGAACCAGGGATACAAGATGGTTTTTCAAAAGTGCCTAAGGGATTAGGAGCACAAGTCCCACTGAAAGGCAATTGGACTTGTGCTTCTAACTCCTTATAGTGCTTTTAAAAAGCCCACCCAAAGACTAGTCTACAGGCAGAATTGAATTATTTTAACTAAAGGTTTGATTTTAAACTCATTTAGGTAAGCCAGTGCAAGAGGCTATATGGATACTGGTATTTTGGTTTAAACCATCTTAAATCAACAAGAAACAGGTTTAAGATAAACCAAAATAAACCCTTAAACCTAAATAAGAGCATCTACAAAGCCCTTTGCACTGGTTTAACTAAAGTGGTACAAATCCCCTATGTTTGCTTCCTACTTCTATGTAGTCTTGGACAAGTAACTTAACCCTCTCTGTTATTCAGCTTACCCTTCTATAAAATGGGTATATAATAATTCTTATCTACTACATAGGACTGGAGTAAGTATTAATTAATATGTGTAATTGCCCCTTTAGATACTTGGGTGAAAAGTGCTATAAAATGCAATGCCTGATTATAATTATTTATCCTTCATTTATTTCCATGAAGGATATTCTGGACCACTAAAGGAAATTCCTCCTGAGAGGTTCAACACTACTTCTGTGCCAAAATATTATCAGTCCCCCTGGATAGAAGCCATCAGCAATGACCCAGAGCTGTTGGAGGCTTTATACCCTAGACTGTTTAAGCCTGAAGCAAAGCCAGAACTGCCTGACTACAGGAGCTTTAACAGGTAATTTAGGAAGGAAGATAAATTTTACAGGACGGTAGAAATACCTATGTGAAGTGGAATTTTTTTTTACCAATCTGTATGGAAAGAAACTGGTTCATGTGCGCATGCACACACAGCAAAGACTTTAAAGGGGAAAGCACAATTAGTCTAAATCTAAAGAATGGATTCTAAAATAAGCTCTAGCATAAACATCACAAGAGGAAGGTCATAGTAAAAGACTAAGAAATAATTAAATAAAGAAGAAAAAGTAAGAGAAGAACACAATATCCAATTAAATGAGGAATTTGATGCATAGGTGCTAGAACTAGGGATGCTGGGGGTGTTACCGCACCCCCTGGCTTGAAGTGATTTCCGTCATATACAGGGTTTACAGTTTAGTTCAGTGGCTTTCAACACCCCTACTATACAAATTGTTCCAGTGCACCTGACTTGATGGAATAAATAGGACACAGCAAGGGCATGATCCAAAGTTTATTAGATCTTTCCAATGACTTCAATGGGCACTGGATCAGGCCCCAAGTGAGCACTGTGCAAAGGAGAGTTCTGGTTAGAGTTTGGTTCATAAGCACTATAATAGGAACCATCAATTTTTGTTTCTTTATGTTACAATCCACAATCAACAGATTTGTGTTTTAGGGTCTGATCCAGCAACTCTCACCTGCTGCCCTTAAAAGCCTGGAGAAGCTGAGAGCATTCAGCCCTCACAGGAGCTGGTCAATCACCTGAAGCATCAGACCCTCCATTATGTTTAACAGGCCATTGCAATCTCTGGTAACATCTTAAACTAAGAGATTTCAGTTTTAAATCTGCAAAATAGGGTCACAAAAATAAAAACTAGGCACCAAAAACAAGGTACTGAGTGTGGAGCCAGCAGGGAGCTGAATGAGAAGTTATTTACACAGTAGCTGGCATACTGTGGTTTTCATTGGAACCTCTTGTTATGTTGACATTGGTTGGAACTTGGAACTATTTTTGGGAGCTTTAAAAAACATCTAGACTGTGCCTCCCACTTTTATTCATATTGTGCACAATATCTTCTTTTATTAAAGTCACAAACTTTTTTTTTTAAATGGCTCCTGTTTAGCTCCCGCTGACTAAGCCAAACCAAGAAACTGGCCAAAAAAATAAAAACAAACAAACAAACCCAGCTGTGTGGCAATCTACTTCCACAGAAAATGAGAGATAGTGGGAATGTAAATCTGTAGGAAATTGTCAAGACCAGCATCTGCATTCAGGACCATGGAGGTACGCAGGTGCACCTAAATTGTGGGGATGAGGAGGCGAAATACAGCTATCACATCCTGGCACTGCATAGCCTTCCCTAAATCTGCTTTACAACAATTATGTGCATCACCAGATGAACAAGTAGTTGTAGCTATTGACCTGGAGGAAGAGCTGGGAAACAATGTGCCATGTTCCCCTGAGAAAATGACAGGATAGATACTGACTGGAGAGCTCATGTGACCACAACTGCCACCATGGGAACAATAGCAGCACAGTTTAGCACTACAGAAAACCTGATAGACACTTATAGATAGCAACTGAGTCAGACACATGCTGCCATTACTGGGAAAGAGAAGAACCAGGGGCTGCACTGAAGCAGAATTGCTATACACATGTGATCTGAGGTCTGGCTGATATCCAGTGGTGCCTTCCGTAGATTTTCAGCATCCTCAAGGAGATTAGGTTTTGTCCATTGCCCATTTCTCATCACTACCAGTCTTGTTTTTCCATGAGGATGACGTGGTGTAACTGCACCTTTTGGGGGTACATATTTCTCTTTTGTGCATTTGAACATGGGAAGGGTCAATATCATCCCTACTAACTACTATAACAAATTGAAACCTGCTACTGAAATTCAGATTTTGGTCTTATTTTGATCCAGAAAGTTTTAAAAATGGAACTGGTAAATTCAAAATACAAGGCAGAATGATGTAATCCTTCATATTTTAAATAAAAACATACCCTGCCCCATCTGGAAGAAAGAACCAAACTATGTCAGGCCTAGATTGGCTGTTTGATGTGTACAGTACCTTTATATTTATGACCTCTACTCACTATTAATGCAGAAAGTGTCTAGCTAAATGGTTTCTTTAATTACAATCCTGGAAACATGCAATTGATAAAATATTGAACAGATGAGCTGTGATGTCATAATGACATCACTGTGTTAGCTAGTCTCAGTCAGGGTTTCCAGTCCCACTGTGTCATTCCAGGAAGAATCACTTTCAGGACTTGGTAATTCCAAGTACAGTGCAATGCACAGGTACATTCACCATTAATCAGCAGAAGGAGAGAAGAAGTGGGATTGATGGCATGCCTGGCATGGAACTCCAAATGTAGTGTTCAGATTGTTCTTAGTACATTCAGCTATATTTGTTAAAATGACATTCTTTCATTTTAGAGAACAAATTTAGGATCCTTTCAGATCTGCTTGCTCAAGCACAACTACTAATGAAATCAATGGGACTTCACTAGGAGTTTTTCGTGAAGAAATGAGTTAGGTTTGTTGAATAAGACTCAGACAAGGATAACTTTAAATCAGGACTATTTTAGAAGTGTATGGAAGCTAGAAAAGGATTCAGAACTTTTTTGTGTGGAAATGTATCATTTGCCCCTTCCTGCAATACAGGGCCGAATCTTGACCACATGTCAATGGGAGTTTAACAATTGACTCCCAGCAGGATCAGATCTCAGGTCTAATGGTCTGATTTGGGGTTGGGTTTACACAACAGGAGCCTGGCAGCACTGGTAAGTCCACCAACGAGGAGGTTATGGTAGCAAAAAGCAGCTGAAGTCGCCTCCCCGATAAGGGCTTATAGATAACCAATGCAGTCTAAAATATATGTGGTATGGAGTAGAGCGTGTGGTCAGGGTGACCAGAATACACAGGCTCAGAGGATACCTTGAGCAGACTGCTAGTAAGGAACCTGTGGAGCTCCTGGTGAAAATTAGAGGTACCCTACTCTAATGGACATTCTATAGGAAACGGCAAAACCACTTGCTTTCCTTTAGAGATGAGTCTCCCGGGGGACACAAGCAGAATTAACTGGCACAAACGTAAGAATGTCAGCCTGGAATAATCTATCCAAGAATCGGTATGGAAAAGCCAGTGTGAATTATTTTTGTTAATTAGTTTATAATAGGAAATTAACTTAACCCCTTCTTTCCACTCTCTTTCCAGTGAGGAAAAATGTCAAAAATAGAATTATAGGTGACAAATAAAGCACTGCAGCATGCCTGCATCTGACAACAAGCAGGTTTGACTGGTTCTTCCTCTCCAACTAGATCAGTCCTTGCTCAGGCCTCTCCCTTCCCAATCTATTGCTTCCAAAACACTAAGGAATCCAGTCCATCTGGCTAGTGCTTTGCTTTACTGATTTACAAACTCTGGATCTGATCCTGCAAAATGCTAAGTGTCTCTTGCCAAGTGTTGAGTGCCCTCAACTTGCAGGAGGCAGGCACTGCCTTAGCACAGTCTAGCAGGCAGTCCGTCTCCTAAAGAGCGTGTCTAAATAGACAAGAAAGACATAGGGCAGGGGAGAGTGTATAACACACAAGCAGACAGCAACAAACATAATGTTAGTGCCATGATTTATTTATTTTTTATGACTGGGTTTAGTTAGGAGGGAAACAGTTAAACTAAAAGTAAAGTAAAGGGAGGGGGGACATTGAAGAGAATGAGGTGAGGGGAAGGGGCACAGGGACAGGAAGCAGAAGTGAAGAGGGAATGAAGCTGAGGTGAAGAGACTGTGAGGGAAGGGAAGGAGAGGATTGGAACAAACAGCCAATCGGCACATGCAATAAAAAGTCCAGCGGAATCTGTAGAAAAGTCTCTAGAATGTCCAAAGGATCCTGCTTTGGCTGCTTCTTCAGTCCTACTTAATGGTGTCTCTGCATGGTTCCAATCCTCTCTGCAGTTTTTCCCCAAGGCATCCTGGTGGGTGAGGGGACATCACCTGAGTCCTACTTTCTCCAGAGTGTGTGGGTGTGTCAGGAGCAGTTCTCCACTGCACAGCTCTAAGCAGAATGTTTAGGAAATGTTATTCACATTTTTAAAGAAATCTGGGCAAATGAAGGATTTTTTTTTAACTATTTTATTATATAACTATAGCAGCTAAACCAGCATAATTAACAACTTTCTCTCTCAATCTGTTAACCTTCAAAAATTTCAGATAAAAATTCTCTCCTTTATAGGAACAATTTAATAATGATTTTAAAAGTGAGGAAAAAAATAATGTGCACATATAGAGCAGGGGCTAAAAAAATACATGTATGTGCCATGATATTTTTAAATCACACATCAATATTTTAGGAATATGCAAAATGAATAATAAACCACTCCCTAGACTTCCTGCTGCCACTGCCTGAGACCAGCATTTTTTCTCCTATATTGTGCAATGACTATTTGGAATTTTTTAGGCAGTAGTTTTGGGTTACAGACAATGAATCAGAACTCAGATTATTTGCTTAATTTCCAAACAGTGCAGGATATTACAGCACCTTGTCATCATACAAGTTATTGCTCACAGGAAAATGTACTGATGCCATGAAGGACAAATTAACATTTATTAGCTGATTACTGCACTCTCTTTCATGCAGATCATCATGTATTTCTGCATAGCACACAGGTATGTGTAAATGAATAATCCAGTGAGGCCAGCTTTAGTATAGCAGTTATTCATTTTTTGTAAGTTCAAAAGATAGTTAGTGAATTTTCATAAAACGCACACATTTGAATGTGTTATCTACACCTATGTGCTCTACATATAGACAGAATTATAAAGGGAAGCAATTATTTCATAATATAAAATACTATAATAATAATAATATCAAAGTACAAACACAAAATTAACATTGATTATCCTTTTGTTAACTTACAAATCCATAAACATTAAAGATTACATGAACACTACCAGGAGAATATACATCTTAATTAGAGCAGCAATTAAAATGATCGTTATTTTCCAATAACATGTAGGTCACTGCACTCACTCTGTGCTGATTATAAAGTAATTATTTTTAATCAATAAGGTACAGTATAGAATTTGTCATGTGTAACCTGGAAGAAAATTAAACGGCTCGCTTAGACAGTCACTGTGTGTGAAGAGTGGCTGCTGCTACAAAATTTGGTCCTTTATGTATCAAAAGATGTCATTTTGGAGCCTTATCCAAAAACCATCCTCCATTCTCATGGATTGTGTGTGATCAGAACCTTTCACAAGGCATTTTCCACCTTGCCAGGATCAATTTTTGGAACCAGAGTTGGCTCTTCTTGGGATGATGTGAAAATGAGATAGACTCAGAAAAGGCTAAAATAGGGAAAGAACAAGTTAAAATGACTTGGACAAATCAGATGTGTTCAGTTCACCAGGGCCTGATGAAATGTATCCTAGAATACTCAAGGAGCTGACTGAGGGGATATCTGAGCCATTAGCGATTATCTTTGAAAAGTCATGGAAGACGGGAGAGATTCCAGAAGACTGGAAAAGGGCAAATATAGTGCCAATCTATAAAAAGGGAAATAAGGACAACCCAGGGAATTAAAGACCAGTCAGCTTAACTTCTGTACCCGGAAAGATAATGGAGCAAATAATTAAGCAATCAATTTGCAAACATCTAGAAGATAATAAGGTGATAAGTAACAGTCAGCATGGATTTCTCAGAAACAACTCATGTCAAACCAACCTGATAACTTTCTTTGACAGGGTAACAAGCCTTGTGGTGGATAGGGGGAAAGCGGTAGATGTGGTATATCTTGACTTTAGTAAAGCTTTTGATACTGTCTCACTTGACTCTCTCATAAACAAACTAGGGAAATGCAACCTCGATGGAGCTACTATAAGGTGGGTGCAAAACCGGTTGGAAAACTGTTCCCAGAGACTAATTATCAGTGGTTCACAGTCATGCTGGAAGGGCATAACGAGTGGGGTCCCGCAGGGATCAGTTCTGGGTTCGGTTCTGTTCAATATCTTATTTAATGGCACACAAAGTACACTTATAAAGTTTGCGGATGATACCAAGCTGGGAGGGGTTGTAAGTGCTTTGGAAGATAGGATTAAAATTCAAAATGAACAGGCCAAACTGGAGAAATGGTCTGAAGTAAATAGGATGAAATTCAATACGGACAAATGCAAAGTACTCCTTTAAGGAAGGAACAATCAGTTGCACACATATAAAATGGGAAATGACTACCTAGGAAGGAGTACTGTGGAAAGGGATCTGGGGGTCATAGTGGACCACAAGCTAATTATGAGTCAACAGTGTAATGCTGTTGCAAAAAAAGTGAACATCCTTCTGGGATATATTAGCAGGAGTGTTGTAAGCAAGACACGAGAAGTAATTCTTCCACTCTACTCCATGCTGATTAGGCCTCAACTGGAGTATTGTGTCCAATTCTGGGCACCACATTTCAGTAAGGATGTGGACAAATTGGAAGAAGTCCAGAGAAGAGCAACAAAAATGATTAAAGGTCTAGAAAACATGACCTATGAGGCAAGATTGAAAAAATTGGGTTTGTTAGTCTGGAAAAGAGAAGACTGAGAGGGGACACGATAACAGTTTTCAAGTATGTAAAAGGTTGTTATAAGGAGGAAGAAGAAAAATTGTTCTTCTTAACCTCTGAAGATAGGACAAGAAGCAATGGGCTTAAATTGCAGCAAGGGAGGTTTAGGTTGGACATTAGGAAAAACTTCCTGTCAGAGTGGTTAAGCACTGGAATAAATTGCCTAGAGAGGTTGTGGAATCTCCATCATTGGAGATTTTTAAAAGCACGTTAGACAAATGTGTCAGGAATGGTCTAGATAATATTTAGTCCTTCCTTGAGTGCAGGGGGCTGGACTAGATGACCTCTCGAGGTCCCTTCCAGTTCTATGATTCTATAATTCTATGTACCTAACTGCAAAATTTCAGTGAGCAATCTCTATGCACCACATAGAGTAGTCTAGTCTATAGTAGATACTTCCCTTTGATTTTTTTGTGGAATCTTAGGGTTTGCTTATCTGGCAGTGGGTATTGTTTTACCATGTATAACCTGCTAACATTCCAGTAAAATCTTCAATTGTTCTCGTTTGTTTTCTGCTGGTGTTCAGTTATTTGTTTTGGTCTGCACTGGAGGACCAGTAGCCCCAGGAACTCTAGACCAATGGATCCATTACTCTGTATCAAACCCAGAAAACCAAGTGGGTCAACTGAGAGCTCTCAGTTTTCAGCTGGAATTCACTTGGGTGTGCCACTACTTGTGTGGTTTTGTGGCAACCAAGAATCAAGGTCCAGTTAACAAATCTTAATTGCTTCTTTACTGGCCATAATCTAGATATATTCCAGGAAAACTATTTGATTGACTAACAGGTCTGGCCATATTTGGTACAATTTATTTCCGTTTGGTTAGGTTTGTTTACACATGGGGTTCTGGACAGGGCCGGCTCCAGGCACCAGTGCAGCAAACAGGTGCCTGGGGCGGCCAACGGAAAGGGGTGGCACGTCCGGCTCTTTGGCGGCAATTTGGCGGCGTGTCCCTCAGTCCCTCTTGGAGGGAAGGACCTGACATCGAATTGTCGCCAAAGAATGAAGCGGCGGCAGTAGAGCTGCTGCCAAAGTGCCACCGATGGTGGCTTTCTTTTGTTTGGTTGGGTTTTTTTGCCGCAGGGGCGGCAAAAACACTGGAGCCAGCCCTGGTTCTGGAACAGCTAAGGGAAAACTCTCAGCCCAGAAGTCTGCAAGTACAAAAGAATCACAAATTGTATGTGGAAATGTTGTTGTTTTAAAATATTTGCAAATTCATTTAACCATCTATGCTTGCTAAGTGTTTCTTATCTTTTGTCAAGCTAATCATCTCAGGAACATTTACCTTTAAATAACATTAAAAATACTGGCAGCAGATAATGGGCTAGATTCAAGCCTCTACCAAAAGAAACCCAGGAAGGGCTCTTGAGGCACAAAGTCTTCTTCAGAGAGTAGGTTTCAAATGCAACAATGTTTTTCACCAATTTAACTAGCCAGTTTCTAAACTAATTTAGTTAAATCAATACAACACTTGTGAGTAGATAGGGTCGTACATTGTTAATCCACTGACTTCAGCTTCATTACTTCTGATTTATAGCAGTGTAAGATCAGAATCAGGCTCTTACTGCTATAATTCACCTTCTTGAGGTCTGTAGTGCACATAAGACAGTAGAACCTGGTCCTTAATATGTCTAGAAGACAATATGTTCTGACTCTCAAAATAGGAGAAGAAGAGGCTGGAGCATATAGCAGACGTATCATTTGCAAAATACCTTCAGTGACTAAATCATCAATCATCAGGCACTCACTTTGTTACAACTTATTGTTCAATCATTTTTCCATCCAAATATTGGGTAACTATGACTATGAGAAAGGCTGAGAATAAACATGTATGTAAAGAAAAATTGTATAGGAACAAAAGAGGGGCACTGAAGAGAATTTGCCAGAAAAATAAACAATATATCGCTTTTCCAAAAGTTTTCCAAGAGATCTCAGAAAGCTAGGAATCATATTACTGTATTGAAAAAATGTCATACCAAATCAAACCAAATCAAATAAAAAAACAGATTATTCTTTTTCAGCTCTTGGGGCAAAAGAAAAATGGGTATTGTTAAAATCACATTTCACTTTTATTTTTCCCCCACCATCTTTACAGAGTTGCCACTCCATTTGGTGGTTTTGAGAGGGCATCAAAGCTGGTTAAATTCAAGGTACCAGATTTTAATCTACTGCTGCTAAATGATCCCAGGTTCATGATCCTCGCTAACCCTCTTTCTACCAGGAGGTCCTTCAACAGGACTCCTAAGGGATGGATGTCAGAGAATATTCCCATAGTGTTCATCCAGCCTTCGGATTCCAACACTGTTCCAGAAACGGATGACCTGTGAAAAGGAAGCTGTTGTTTTATATTTGATACAAAATGCTAAAAGCTGACTATAAAAATCAGCGTGTAATTATTTTGACTTTTTAATAGATGCTCCTTGCAACAACCTCCCTTGGTAGCTGGAGTCTAATAACTTCCAATATAGTATCCCATTTAATGAGTTTAATTTCATCTAGAGACCTAATATAAATAAAATAATTTGGCAACTATTCATTGACACGTTTTTGACTTTTGTCTGTCTATAATTTTATTTTTTTCACTTTTATTCTTTAATGAAAACTTAATGTTGTTTCAGACCTTTGCATTGCCACATTAAGAGCAGTTGTGATAAGGAAAAAATGACTCTGACATCATGGCATTCCATGTCTACTCTAGCAAATCCTCTCGATACCATGTCAGATTTGTTCAATATACTGTCAGTACTGCCTGCTTATTCTGGGATTTGGAAATGAAGCTTGGGCTCCAATCTTGCTCCCTCTGAGGTTAAAGCTCTTCAGTGAGAACAGGCTTATCAATTATGTTTTTGATGACTCTTGTATCACCACCAACAGTAAGTTCAGCTAGACGTGTAGAAAGTATATAGTAGATATATTTATAAGAAAGAGAGACTACAGAATGATATGGTGAGGTACAAAGGTTATACCTACATGAGTTTGAGGTGGTTCTGTTATTCACAACTGCAAAGACATGAATGAGTGAAGTACTGATGCCAAACGAATACTAATAAAATGAGCTAGGTCTTTATATCAAATGAATATCCTGCTTGAGAAATCCTTCTCTAGCCCTTCCATAGCCATAATGTAAATTTGCATGAGTGGTTTTTCTTTTCTGTCCAGGTTACAGAGTAGGATTCGGGTTTACTACAGTGTATAAGAATTTTCTTGCATGTTGTACAGTAGTAACCCCCGATGTATTAGGAAAATGAAGGATTGGGCTGAACAGAAGCTGATATGATTCAGATTCACACACAAAGCAGATAAACGAAATAAAAAGGTGCCATTTTAATGTCTTTTTTCAGATTAGAACTTCATTTTTAATAAGAGGCAAAACATCAATTTAATAACTGATTTGTCATTAATCTTATCTTTTGTTTGGGAAGGATACAACATTTCATGTTATATTTTTAAATACACAATATGGTAACAATACATTTTGAATAAAGAATGTCAGTTTTGGGGAATAGGTTGTGAATTTTGTCTGTAAAAACTCTCTTTTAATGTGTACTGAATCCATTCTTAAGGGACTCATGATGCATGTGACTCACGTTAACTTTCTGATCACAAATATACACGTTCATATGCCTGTTTTTCTTGTGAAATGAGTGGATGTGTATAAAGTTTTACAAGATTCACAACTACATGCAACCCCAAACTTTAGATCACAATTAAACCCCACCCTATGGCGATGGCTACAATAGAGAGTTTACAGCAGCACAGCTGCTCCGATGCTGCCACTCTAAGCCAACAGGAGAGAGCTCTCCCATCAGCTTAATTACCCTAGTCCCTGCGAGCAGAGAAGCTCTCCCACCAACATAGCACTGTCCACACCAGCACTTAAGTCAGTTATGTCGCTCAAGGGTGACTAATACACACCCCTGAGCAACATAACTTATGTTGACTTAAGCTGTAGTGTAGCCATAGCCTATATGATGTAGCAATGGCTAGACAAATGAAATGCATCAAGACACTACTTTTTCAAAGGCATTTCTCTAACTGATGATGTTGATCCATAATGAGTTCATCTACAAAAGTGAGTGATTCAGCGAGGAGCAGATGTGACTGAGGTAAAGAGTCATAGAATAAGAAGTAAAATGGGGAGACCGGAAGGCTTAAGAGAGTTAAAGAGTAACCATGGATGAATAGTTTTAACACTGGAAAGAGGTCATGGAGGTACATTTCCAAATGAGTTGAAGCCTACCCTCCACTTTTGTGGTTTTAATTTGTACCTGCAAAAATTGCACAGGCATTTCAATTGTGGGTTCAAGTCAGGTAGTTAGGGGCACAAATTCTCTGATTTCTCGCCTGCAATTGATTTTGTGGCACAAGGGTGAACACAAATTGTACAGATGTCAATTGCACCTACCAAACAGAGGCTGGTCCTTAGCTCTTTTGAAAATTTAACCCCATCCTGCCCAGGAGTCAGTTTTAGGAAATTTATTGTTGTTAATATATAAAATGATATGAGCAATGACACTAAATATGAGTTCCCCAATTCTGCAGGTGTCACAAATAGACTAGAAGTAAAGTAAATAATGAGGAGCATTACAGCCAGATTCAAAGCAATCCGAATTGTTTAATGATTGGGCCAGCAGATGACAAACATATTTCAATGCATGAAATTGCAAAAAAACTAGTCTGTGAGCATAGCTCAAGTCAGGGGAATATGAGCTAAATAAAAGAATAATCCAGCATCTTGATCAGGAAAAGGATTAGCAGATTAGCCTACACTACAAATTTATGTCAGTATACACCCCTGAGTGATGTATAGTGACCTAACTCCCGGTGGCTTCTCCTGTTGACATAGCTACCACCTCCCATGGAGATGGTGTAACTACGCTGATGGAAGAAGCTCTCCCACTGGCATAAGTAGACTCTTCACTAAGCATTACAGCGGCGCAGCAGCCCCCTCCCACTCCAAATCATAGTATGCTAGGTCTCAAATGTGCAAAATGATCCACTTGATCCACCTTTACTGTGCAGAGTTCCACTAAAGTAAACAAAACTCTGTACCTGTGTACAGGTCCACTCAGGGAGCTTCAATTTGCAGGATAGGAAATTTAGGGCACCTTTCCATTGACTTCAATGTGTTTTGGATTGGCTATTTACTTTGTGAGGCACTTGCAAGATGCCATTGGGATACTCCATGCAGTTACAATACCACTGGAAATATATTATTGTCTTTGGATACATAGAGAAGGGCATTGCTGAAGAGTCTAATTCATGATTCAAGAGTAAGGATTTGGGCTTTTCCTTAGGGCTTGGCTACACTTACAAGTTGCAGCGCTGGGAGTTACAGCGCTGGTCATGCAGCTGTGTAGGGCCAGCGCTGGAGTGTGGCCACACTGACAGCTACCAGCGCTGCAGTGTGGCCACACTTGCAGCACTTTCCAGCGCTGTATTGAGAGGTGCATTGTGGGCAGCTATCCCACAGAGCACCTCATCCCGTTTTGGCGCCGTTTTGGCGCCGTTTTGGCGCTGAGTATTGTGGGAAGGGGAAGGAAGTGTGTGGGTCATTCCGCTTCCTGTTCCAACGCCCCGTGGTGCATCGCTTCACATCCCAGCATTCTGTCTTTCTGGCAACGTTTGGCGCCATTGTGAGTGTCTTTCTGCTCTGTGTGTGAATCGCGATTTCTGTGGGAAATGGAGCCCGAGCTGCTGAGGACTGTGCTGATGAGTGTCACTAGCACAACACGTTTGGCAGTCGAGCTATTCCTTCAGCTCCAAAGTGACAGTGAGGAGTCTGACGATGATATCGATATCGATTCTCCTGCCGCGTGTGACACCAAAGTGCTTGTGGCATTCACAGAAATGCTCAGCACCGTTGAACGCCACTTTTGGGCTCGGGAAACAAGCACTGAGTGGTGGGATCACATTGTCATGGAAGTCTGGGATGACGAGCAGTGGCTGCAGAACTTTCGTATGAGAAAAGCCACTTTCATGGGACTGTGTGCTGAGCTCGCCCCCACTCTGCGGCGCAAGGACACAAGATTGAGAGCTGCCCTGATGGTGGAAAAGCGGGTGGCTATTGCAATCTGGAAGCTGGCAACTCCAGACAGCTACCGGTCGGTCGGGAACCAGTTTGGTGTGGGAAAGTCGACCGTGGGAATCGTTTTGATGCAAGTTTGCAAGGCAATTAATCGCATCCTGCTAAGAAAGACCGTGACTCTGGGGAGCGTGCAGGACATTGTGGATGGCTTTGCACAAATGGGTTTCCCTAACTGTGGAGGGGCGATAGATGGGACGCATATTCCTATTCTGGCCCCCCCCCACCTGGCATCAGAGTACGTTAATCGTAAGGGGTATTTCTCTATGGTTCTCCAGGCGCTTGTGGATCACCGCGGGCGTTTCATTGACATTTACACAGGCTGGCCTGGAAAGGTGCATGATGCACGCATCTTTCGGAACAGTGGCCTGTTCAGGAAGATGCAGGCAGGGACTTTTTTCCCAGACAGGAAGATCACAGTAGGGGATGTTGAAATGCCCACTGTGATCCTTGGAGACCCCGCGTACCCGTTACTGCCTTGGCTCATGAAACCCTATACAGGGAAGCTTGACAGGAGCAAGGACCGGTTCAACTACAGGCTGAGCCGGTGCAGAATGACTGTGGAGTGTGCTTTTGGGCGTTTAAAAGCCCGCTGGAGATGTCTGTATGGGAAGCTAGACTTGGGGGAAAGCAGCATCCCCGCAGTTATATGCGCTTGCTGTACCCTCCATAATATTTGTGAAGGGAAGGGTGAAACATTCAGTCAGGCATGGACCACCGAGGTTCAAGTCCTGGAGGCTGAATATGCACAGCCAGAGAGCAGGGCTAATAGAGAGGCCCAGCACATGGCTACAAGGATTAGGGATGCCTTGAGGGAAGAATTTGAGGCTGAAAGCCAACAGTAATGTTTGCTGCCTTGCATGGGAGTGAATTGCACTGTTTACACTGTTATTCTATTATCCCTAATAATAATATGATTTGCAGTGCCTCTTTCTTTACTGGGCTAAGGTATCTTTAACTATCTGCTATAATAAAGACTGTTTTCAAAGCCAAGAATTGTTTTATTGAAAAGAAAAAAACTTCCTTGACAGACAGACAGACAGACAACATTTCATGAAAACAAGAGGGAAGGGGTGTGGGTTGGTGAACTGTACAGTCACAAGTTTGCATATGTCCTGTCTGGAGTGCTGTTTAACGAATCCTGCACTTCAGGGTGCATATACTGCATGGTGATGGGGGTTGAGTGCAGAGGGTAAGGGTGGTGGTAGGTATCAGGGCTGGTTGGTGAACGTACAGGTGTTGGAGGCAGCTGGTGGTGGTAAGAACCTGAATGCTGGGGAAAGGCGGTTTGAGCTGACATTGGGGCACAAGGCAAAAAGCTTTGGGACGGGGGGGGGGGGCTGTGGGGCAGCACGGGACTGCTCTGCCTGCATGGCTACCAGGGGCGGCTCTAGAAAATAGGCTGCCCCAAGCAGCGCGGTGTGCTGCGCCGCCCTTCCTCGGTCCCGCGGCGGGTCCCCTCTTCCCGCGGCTCCGGTTGAGCTCCCGCGGCAGGTCCACCGGAGCCCCGGGACGAGCGGACCTCCCGCGGGCACGGCTGCGGACGGTTCGCGGGTCCGGCGGCTCCACTTGAGCTGCCGCAGTCATGCCTGCGGGAGGTCCAGCTGAGCCGCGGGACGAGCGCCCCCTCCGCAGTCATGCCTGCGGCAGGTCCGCTCGTCCGCGGCTCCGGTGGACCTCCCGCAGGCATGACTGCGGCAGGTCCACCGGCCCAGCCTGCCGCCCCCTAGATTTGGCCGCCCTAGGCAACAGCTTGGTTTGCTGGTGCCTAGAGCCGCCCCTGATGGCTACGATAGCCTGGAGAGAGTCCGCTTGGCGCGACAGGATGTCTAGCAGCTGGTTTGTGCTTTTCCTCTTTGCCACAGCGTTTCTACGCCAATGTCTCTGGGGGATCATGCTTTCCTTCTCTCTCCACTCCTTCAATTCCTTTCTCTCTGTAGCAGAGTGATGAAGAACAGTTTTCAGCATGTCCTCTTTGCTCTTTCGGGGATTTTTTCTCAAATTTTGAAGCCTCTGTGCAGTGGAACATCTGCTCAGTCCAGTAGTCAAGGTCACTGTAGAAACCCAGAAATGACAACATTTAACAGGGGCAGCATTGTATCCACTATCTCCAGACATGAATTGTTACACTGAGGGAGTTCTCACTTTAGCATTCTTTTACCACACGCATAACACGACAGAAGCCACGAAATGGTGAGTGAGGGGTGCTTATAGAGGGAGAAGTGGGGCTTGATTGATAGAGGGGAGCTGGTTGCTTCGGGTAATCTGGAGTGATAGAGGGGTTGAGTGAAGATGCAGCTGCAGGGGTGATCTTCACTATCTCCCTATCTCTTCACTAAAGAGTCTCCCAACATTTTTCACAGGAGTTAATCCTGCAAGATGTCTCCCTGCTGCGAGTCACTAGGGAACAGCGGGAGGCTCTTTTACAGCAATGTGGATTCCGCCCGCGACCCTACGCGGCTTGCCTGTGTTCAGAAATGGTCCCCCCCCCACTCGCAGCACAGTGGCGCGGACGCGTCAGCGTGACTGGGACAAGAAACACAGTGGCTCTGCCTATAAACCTGCGCAGGCATATTGCCCACGCTCTGGCTGAAACTTTTGCTGAGATAACTGAAGCAGATTACCGCGACGTGATAGACCACATCAACGGGCTATTCTAGTCTGGCATGCATGCAGCCATAACCCCCCTTCCTCTCCAGAAACATTTCCACCCAGAAAATAAAAGCCGCTTACCGTTAACCCGCTCCTCTGCTTGTCCTTCTGCAACTGCTGGCTGCTGCGATTGGGTACTTTCCTCCTGGCTTGAGAAGAGCTCCTGGCTGCATGCCCACTCTGGGGTGTCTTCCCCCATCCCAGTAGCTTCACTCGCGGTTTCCTCCCCCCCCCCGCCGCCTCCGCCTCCGCCTCCTGTCCCCCAGCCTGCTCAGAAGTGTCCATCGTTGTCCTGGGATTGGCAGTGGGGTCACCCCCAAGTATCTCGTCCATCTCCCTGTAAAAACGGCAGGTCGTGGGGGCAGCTCCGGATCGGCGATTCCCCTCGCGGGCTTTGTAATAGGCACTCCGCAGCTCTTTAACTTTCACCCTGCATTGTAGTGCGTCCCGATCATGGCCCCTATTCAGCATGGCCCTTGATATCTGCTCAAAGATATCGTAATTCCTACGGCCGGAGCGCAGCTGTGCCTGCACAGATTCCTCCCCCCAAACACTGATGAGGTCCATCAGCTCGCCATTGCTCCATGCTGGGGCTCGTTTGCCACGTGGAGGCATGGTCACCTGGAAAGATTAACTGATTGCATTCCATACCTGGCTGCAGCAAACAGGAAGGAGATTTTTAAAATTCCCGGGGCATTTAAAGGGCGGGTCACCTGAGGCAAGAGCAGTAGAGTGCAAACTGATGAGCAGAGTGGCTGAACAGGAATTCTGGGATACCTCCTTATTCCCTGGAGGACAATTAAAGCGCTGGTGAGTGTCCACACCTGCTGAGCAGCGCTGGATCACCAGCGCTGCACTCCTTATACCCCTGCCGGGATGGGTTTTCAGCCAGCGCTGCAACCAGGGAGTTGCAGCGCTGGTTGTGCCCTGCAAGTGTGGACGGGGTGTAATTGCAGCGCTGGAAAGCCTCCACCAGCGCTGCAACTTGTAAGTGTAGCCAAGCCCTTACTGATAAAGAGATGGCCTGGAGGTGACAGAATAAAAGTTTCCAGGGACTGGCAAAGTCAAGAGAAACATTTTTTTTTAACATTGATTCTTCTAAAACTAAGGAAAATGACTGACAAAATGGATTAAATGGGGAACTGAGGCACAGCTGCTTTATGCATAGGTAAACAACCTTAAGGAATAATTTGCCAGCAAGTACAGAGTACAAATGAGTCCATGAGACACTTTTGTTTCCAGAAAAGGAGAGGATAGTAGAATATGTTAAAAATGCAGGAAAGTAGAGGAAGTAAGGGCACATTTTGAAAAGGCTAGCAGGCCTTTATATGTATATTGAGCTAGAAGGTCGTTTCTTGTCCCTAAAATTTTCTGTGCTTTGTTCTCATTTACGCAGGGCACCTTTACACTACTCTGGTAAACATTTCCATTGCCAGAGTGTGTAAAGGAACCTTAGTATAAATGAGAACCAAGTCCTCCATTTTTCAAATTATGCAATATATTTTGTGTGATAGTCTCCTCCTACTAGAGTATGCAAAATCAAGTGGAGGGGGAGTACTTCGATGAAAAACTCCATAGAGTAAAAGTCCTCAAAGATAAATGCAATGTACTTCTATTTATCCAGAACAAATGTCATGAAAAGTCAGGGTTCATGGCCTCTAATGGCTATAGAAGGCTGAGGATATGCAGGTATCAGTTGTAACTATGATGTTATTTGTACAGAGGTGTAGTCAGAGATGGCAGCAGCTATGTGTTGGAAAGAAAGCTAGTCTTAAATCCATGTGGTCTTTCTCCCCATTTCAACAAGATTTTTAGCCAATTTGTTCTTCTCGTTGCTGCATAAAGAGTGTCTTTGATAGCTGGTTCCAGGAAATGAGAATGTGCCTCCCATATTACAGTCTTAGGTTACCAAGTATCTGCCTTTAGAAAGAAATGTTAGACTGAAGTTCTCATGTTTATCCTGTACTTTGATGTAAAGTTCCCTAATTACATATATACTTCTCAGAGGTCCTGATTGTGTCAATCTGTCTTCTAATCCAAATATCTGCTCCTGTTCTTCATAATCCAAATATCTCACTCTTCTGGAAATAAATTCAGATTATATTAACTCCTAATGTGTGCTTTAATTCATTTAATAGGATTTTGCTTTTAGCAAATCTCAGAGGCAGAAATTAACTGGTTAATCTGAAGATAGAACAAAACATGAAGGATTGAACTCCTGGCCCCACTGAAGGCAAGAGGAATTTTGCCATTGATTTCAGTGGAGCCAGGATGTAGTTTATTTTTATCAGATCACAAAGTATGTCAAACAAATATTTGTATGTGAAGTTTATGCCACTATTTCATCCAATATGCTCCCAAGAGCAGAATTAATCCTGTGAGAATAAAGGTATAGGGCTAACCATACAGGAAGTTGGACTGGAGTAGTACATTAGTAAAGATGGAAACTGTCCTGATTCTTCCTCCAAAATTCAGGTAGATTGATTGAAACTACAATAAAAAACAGAATTTTTCAACAAAAAGAGGAATATGCTATGACAGGGACAAATTCACCAACAGAGGTGAGGAAGAAATTTTCTTAATAGGCAGGATATTCCATAATTGTCCACTTTTGTGTTTTTTGCACCTTCCTCTGAAGCAGCCAGTACCAGCCACTGTCAGAGACAGAACTATGGATTAGATGGACAATGGGTGTGAACCAGTATAGAAATTTCTTGGTACCAAAGAATTTTTTTCCAGCTCAGCTCTTGTACAGTATAGAACCTAATGACCAGCTGCTGCCGTTCCTGAGACATCATAGTAACCTGTACAAAGTGTTCTGAGACATACTTGGGACATGAAGATAACAAACTATCCTCTAAAATGGATAATAAAAGCCGTATATGGAAAATGAAATACTATATAAGTTAAGGCAGAGCTACTCAAATTGTGGTCCATAGATCACAAGCAGTCCTGTGGAGCACTTCTTGGTGGTTCCCAGAGAGTTGGATGGTCACATGGTGCTGGTTCCTTCTTATTATTTCCAGAGGCTACATTTTGTTGAAAGGCAATTACAATACATTAAATTATTTCCTAATATTACTTTCCGTGTCTGTAGTTGTTGTAGTTGCCACAGAGATATTATATGATTGTGAGGGAGACGGAAGGTGCTCCAGAAGATAATTTCTGTATTAAAAATGTACTCAGCACTGATAAAGTTTGAGAAACATGATGTTAAAGTGTCATGGGTCAGTCAATTAAATGCTGTTAACATCAGAGACTCTGTTATACCAAACTCATATAAGAAATACACAGCAGGAGTCCAATTTTCAATTGGGACTCCTCCATAAGTCAGCCACATCCCTCATTTGGATGAGGGTACTGAGGAATGTACATTATAAACATACACAGCTAAGTGTTACTATGAGCATCCAAATGTGGAATTTGGACATCGTATTAAGGACCCTTCTACATTTTGGATGGGAGTCTGACCCATATAAAGTCAACAGCAAAACTCCCAGGGTAGGATCCACAAAGAGATGTGAGGATTGCAACCCTGATCATTGCAGCACCTACCTTTTAGGCATCTAAAAAAAATCACAGAAACAACACTAGAATCCACAAAGCCTGAGTAAGGTGCCTATAGACTAATATACCATGAATGGGGAGAGATAGGCACATTAGAATGCAGTCCACAAAGCCAGCATACTAGGCGGGGGCTGCCAAAACTAGCCAATGGAAGATGCTGATCAGAGGGATGTTTTCTAAGTCCCATAGCTCTCACGGAGATAAAGCCTGGGCTGTAAGGAGGTGCCTATTTCTGCTTCTGATCCATGAACCAGGGGAAGACAGGCATTCAGTCATGTGTGATGCTGAAACAAAACAGCCAGGGAAAAAGGATCCTGAGCTTGAGCCTAGTGGGTAGGGTACTAACCCAGATTGTGGGAGACCCTATGTTCAAGTCACACCTTCTCCTGAGGGAGAAGGTACTTGAACAGGGAGCAGCCACTTCTCAGATGAGTGCCCTAACCATGAGGCTATAGAGTCATTCTAACACTTTCTTTGGCCAAATTGATATTTAATTATTTAATTAAAGTGGAACAACTTCAATAAGAAAGATTGAGAGAGACTCACATCAGAATATTCCATTGCTTAATGACTACAGCACTCACTTGTGAGGTGAAGATTCCTCATCAAATCACTTCCCATCAGGTAGAGGGGAGGATAACTTGAATTGGAAGGTTTCCACATTCTGAGTGAGTAATCTGTGCTCTAGGTCAGATGTGATAAAGGAGGTTCTCCTCCTGTCCCCACTCCTGTCTGTTTTGAATGACTTTACCAGCAGGGTCAAATGTGGTAGGTAGTCTTTCTGAGTACTCCAACTTGACTGGACCCCCGTATACTAATCAGGTGGCTGAATGCCTGTCTTCCCTGGTTTGTGAATTGCTCTGGGGCTTAGGCAGGAGATACATGTCCAGATATCTAGAGTGAGGCACCAGTGTGAATTCTCAGAGGCATTCACATAAGTGCCTAGGGAACTTTTACTGCAAAAACTTGGGCACCAAACGAGTTAAGGCACCTACAGGATTAGGTGGCAGCTGAGCAGTTTTGTGGATTGCAGTGATGCCTAAAAGTGGGACTTAGGAACCTAAGTACCTTTGTGAATTGCACCCCCAATGACTAAAATGGGATAGGATTCCACTCTTAATGTCCAGACCTAATGACTATATACTACAGAGATCAAGTTAGAAATCAGCTCACTATGAGTCACAGGCATTATTTACTGAAATGAAAGTTACATTTACTACACAAAGTTTACAGAAACTGGATCTAATAACAGGAGAAAGGCAGCTCTTGTGTCACTAAAGGACAAGATTTGGAGTCAGAAAACCAGGGCTCTGTTGCAGGCAGATTTTGGGCAAGACATTTAATCTATTTCTGCCTCAATTCCCCCATTAGTAATATAGGGATAATATTTCCCTAACTCATAAGGATATTGTGAGACTAAATTCAATAATATTTGTGAAAGACACTGAGATCCCTAAATCACGGTAAGTGTATAAGTAGCAGAGAACGAAGTGAGCCAGCTATTCTTGCAAAAACAAGTAGAGATCAAAATGTTTAATAAGGGTTGCAAAAGAACATTCTGAACTCTGCCAAGTTGGGAGATGATTGTACCAGCAGACTTATTAATGCAGGAATTTTTTCACGCTGCTGTCTCTGAAGGACAGAATTTTGTGCATTTTCTAAAATAGTTATTTATTATTAGTTATTTAACCTCCAATAGTCAATATTTTAAACATCCTTTTTTCTTATGAAAATAGATACAAATAAACAATAACCAAAGTAGCTACAAATCTGTCCCCCTTTTCTGTGGGTGTAGAGGCCCTCTTGCAATAGAATTAGTGTATTTCCTTTGAGGTGGGAGAGGTGAAAGGAAAGAGTAGGATTTAAGGGGGCTGTGCAGTGCAGGAGAAATCCTACATGGCACAGAGACCAGGTCCCAGAGATCTCCCTGTGTGCCACCACACCACATCTGTTTATATTCAGCCCTTCCAAATACCATAATGGAGATTCCAGTGGCTGTGGAGTAGCCGGGGAGACTCTTCTGCCTTTTTCACTGCCAATTTTCCCCAATACAGTTCATGTACCATCTCATTCAAGATTACCTGCTAAACCACTATGAATGATAGTTTCAAATGAGCAGAACAATGTTTGAAGTATGTCAGGATCTTCCGAAGCTGGGCCACTGTAAGCCATGAAGGATCACGGGTGTTATCTCAGGTCAGACTAAATGAAAGTTTTTCCCCTTCCTTAACTCTGACAGCTAAATTCCAGCACTGGGTCATTCTTTGACTTCTTAATCAGAGCACTTTAGATATTTTCAGGGAAACAGAAAAACAAGACTATTTAGTTCAAATAGGCAGAAGGTGACCAAACTGACCACTTATTGCAGGTGTTTATTTCTGAACTAAACTGGAATGTGCTTATTCTGTGCTATAGTTCTGCAATGTTTGAAATATATTTCACTGACTGGGGGATGGCTGGGGAAGCGATGCTGAAGCTAAAATGTGAGGGAAAACACAGAGAGTCTGATGAAAAAAATCACAGGCTCATCATGTTTCATGGTACTTCAGTCTATCCTTCTGCCAGATAGTCTTTTGTGAACAATAACAATGGTGAGAGCAGAAACAGCAGGGGAAGGAAGGTGGAAAGCAGCAGGATAGAAAAGAGAGCATAGTTTTGGTTTGAGAATGAAAACATGAGCAGGAGGAAATTGCCCCAAGCCAGATACCAGTGTGTTTCTCTGATAGGAGGGAACACAA
Organism: Mauremys mutica; assembly: GCF_020497125.1. Classification (NCBI taxonomy): domain Eukaryota; kingdom Metazoa; phylum Chordata; order Testudines; family Geoemydidae; genus Mauremys; species Mauremys mutica. The sequence goes on from NC_059076.1 coordinate 43,557,482, forward strand.
ATCATCCAGGACTGGCTGTAAGTTTGGCAGCCTCTGTGTACTTCAAGGCAGCGGCATTTATATCCTCTTCTTACAGCACAGTGTATTTATCAACCTTTCCTAGATCTGACATCAGTTTGAGATTGGGTCTGTGAGTGTATATTTGGTGTCCATGAGTGGATGCATGCATTTTACCACAGGTTATTGAAACAAAAGAGAACAGTGAAATTTTCCTGAAGAAAACCCTATGGCCAAGATTTTCAAGAATCGGTCCCTAGGGTTTGATTGTCAACTCTATATTTTGGTTTCTAAACAAGAGGCTGATGAGTACTCAGAAGTCAATGGTACTGCTGGTTTCTCAAAACTTATGAAAATCAAGCCATTTATTTAGCGGCCTGAATATGTATTTAGGATTCCAACTTTCGGGAATATGTATTTAGGATTCCATCTTTGAAAATCTTGGCCTACTTTTCTTAAAAAATAGGACATAAATAAATTTTAGATGACTTCAAGGAAACTACTCCTGGCACTATGCTTAGCATTTTCAGAGAAATTAGCACTGTTGATAAATAAACTGGAGAAACATTAACAATCAGTTTAGTGTAGATGAAACAAATAAAGGAAAAGCAAAGTTTACTGTGTGTTTGCTGTTATGTCTAGAGGGAAGTGAGGAGTAAGAAAAAAGGGATGAATGTTTATGTTCTGTGAAAGCTCCCCTAATGAGATAACACCTGTGATCCTTCATGCCTTACAGTGGCCCAGCTTCGGAAGACCCTGACATACTTCAAACATTGTTTATGGCTAGCAATTATTTCTACTCATTTGAAACTATCTTTCATAGTGGTTTACCAGTAATTTTGAGTGTGAGGGTACATTAACTGTACTGGGGAAATCTGTAGTGGGAAAGGAGAAGAATCTCCTGGCTACTCCACAGCCACTGTAATCTCCACTATGGTATTTGGAAGGACTGAATATACACAGATGTGGTGTGGCAGCACACGGGGAGATCACTGGGACCTGGTCTCTGTGCCATGTGGGGATTTCTCCTGCACTGCACAGCCCCCTTAAGTCCTGCTTTTTCCTTTACCCCCTCCTACCACAGAGGAAATGCACTAATTCTGTCGCAAGAGGGCTTCTACACAATAGAAAAGGGGGAAAGATTTGTAACTACTTTGGTTATTGTTTATTTGTATCTATTTTCATAAGAAAAAAGGATGTTTAAAATATTGACGGTTGGAGGTTAAATAAAAACAAGTAGTAATTGAGAGGCATGCTTGGCTTATTTAATTTTAGAAGATCTAGCCCAGTTCCTGTTAAAACTTGGCCAATATGTCTTCATCATGGGAAAACATCTTGTGTGTCCACTGTGTAAGTTGCATAACATTGGAGGGAATGTAAAGGCACAGAAACACTCATTTGTATAGCTGAACAAAAAACATTGTTGCAATAATACATAGGCACTGTTGAAATAGACATAGACATAGGAAAAACTCCTGGTATCTACCTAACTTTCCAGGGCAGGGTCTTTTTTGGTACACATCTTTTCCAAACTTGATTAGCCTTGATTGAACAGGTCTTCTCTGAACATCCAATGTACCTAATATATGGAAAAGACACTCAGATGTGTTAAGGGTCTCCCCACACCTGTATTGTGCCCTGTGTCTTGTGTTTTGTTTTTTTTCGCTGTTAATTTCTAAGCTCCCATCTGCTCTCCTGATTCCCAAGAGTACATGGTGCTGATGATCTGCCAGACTGAGGCCATAACTAATTGCTCCCTATAGTCATCCGGTTTGGAACTATGCCTCCTATTTTAACTTTCCCTTTGTACAAAACAATCACTTTACTACTGTTTTAGACATTCTACTAGGATGTGAATATTCCTATACTCTACAGAAATAAACATCAATTCCTATAACATGGTCACATTCTTCCACAGCCCTTGACTAAGTATGCTACAGGTCATGTCTTGACAATGACTACAGCAGAAAATCTTTTAACCCCTATAGTACTGTTATGAGTTTGTACCACTTATTCTAGTTTTAAAAAACTCTCCTTTTAGTTCCTTTCAGGGTTCCTGTGCCACTTGTGTCATTCTCAGTCTGAATAGTGTAAAAGTTGTATTAAAATTCTCCAGACTGGCAGAGAATCTTAAAATATACCATAATTAAAGGCCAACAGACTAGATTTCCTCTGTGAAGAAAAACTAGAGAAGAAATGGGTATAAGCCAATATAGCTTCATGAGGGACATCTTAAAGATCAGAAGTTAAAAACAAATTTTACTGGAAAAAATCATAAGCAACAAAATAAGAATACACAGAGAAAAGAGAAAAGGTAAGCAAAAACTCAGAATAAACTCCCTAATCTTACTTTGGGATCCACAGATCTTTGTGGCATCCTAGTGAAGTAATGCAGAATTGAGCACTAAATTGATGCCAGCTAAAGGGGTAAGTGGAATAAGAAGTGTTTTTACAAATATATCAAAGGAAAAAAGAAGTGCTAAAACTTCCTCAACAAAGGCCTTTGTGACTATATCTAGAGGAGAGTTGTGATCCCGTTTGAACATAGACAGGGTTTGTCCAGGCTTGAATTGACAAGTGTGTTAGTTAACGCAAGTTAATTGACCATCAATGATTTAAGGCTGGATCACCAGCTCTGGTCTAGACAAACTGTGTGTGTGTCTGTCTCTGCTACCGCTCCATCGTGAGTGACTCTTTTAGCGCAGTATTAATAAGTAACAGAGCCCGCTCCACGCCAGAGTCCTTTGCCCTGATGGTTGGGGGCAGAGTCCACCCTCTGGGCCCCACCTGCCCTAACACATAGGGGGCAGCAGAGGGAATGTGGCCAAGTCTTGCGGTTTCAACACTATTTATTTAGTAATTTTTTAGTCACAGGTACTAACCACGCATGCGCTGCTCCACGCTGATCGACACACCCACCCATAAGTCTCTCTCCGGTTGAGGCGGGACACGACGTTTTGATTGGTTTGGCGTGTTATACGTCACTCCCCTGCTCTTCCAATCGCCGTCAGGGTGCTTTCAATTCCCCTCCTCTCCCCGGTTGCGAAGACCGCGTCTTCCTCACCCGCGGCGCGCGCTGGAGGTCGCCGTGGTTTGTGAAGATCCGGGCTATTGAGACGCGCTCCCCCCCCCTCCCCTTGCGCCGCCGGCTCTCGGGCGCGCGCCGCCAAACCACCTAAGCGGTCACGCGCCAGCCGCCCAGCATTGGAAGAAAGTTACCAGCCGAGGGCGGGGCGGAGCCGGAGCCGGAGCCGAGTCGCGACCGGGAGAAACGGGTGCTGCGTGCGGAGCCCTCCGGGGCTGGAGGTGAGGCCGGTGGGGCGGGTCTGCAGCCGGAGCGCGGGCGAGCGGCAACTCCGCCAGTCCCGGCAGGGGGTCCCGGGGCCAGGCTGCGGCGCCCGGAGCTGCGGGGGCAGCGCTGGCGGCGGGAGGGATCAGCCCTGGCGCGGGGGCCGGTCCGCCTGCTCCGGGGATTCGCCCTGTCCCTACAGGGGGGGCCGCGATCGGCGCGGTGTGCGCGGCGCTGTGCGCGCCCGCCCGCCCGCGGGGAGAGGGACCTGCCGAGCGCAGCCGCCTGCCCCGGCTCTGTCCGGTCGGGGGGGGAGGGGGGTCTGTGTGTCGGGGTGGCGTGGGGGGGGGGCGTTACAGTTACATGACCCTGACTGTCGTGGTGCTAACCAGCCTCGCGGACCCTGCGCGCACCTCCCCACCTGTTTCCTAACCCCCTTCGGCTTCAGGCTTCCTTCCACCCACCTTCTCCCACCGCGGGTGGATCAGTCACTAGTGCCACCCCGACTCTAAATAGGTGCGAACGTCTCGGAGGAAATATTTTGCATATAAAGCCTCCCCAGGCGATGCTTCTGGTCATTCGTTGGTTTTCAAGTGGCTGTTTTGTTAAACGGCATACATTGGGGCGGGGGGAGAAGATAGTGTTGTTGCATTGGTAGTGCAAGGAGGGATTAATTGCTACGCTGCCCTCTAAACTGAGAACAGTGGTGCTTCTACATTAAAACATTTCAAAAAATATGTTTACATGTTACTACAACTCCTATAAACAAACTTACTGGTTTATGTCCCTTCCTAATGTGAATGACTGTAATATTCAATCAATGCAAGTTCATGTTTATGTATGTAAATGTATAATGCAAAGTTAAAAGGCATGTGACAGCTAGGTTAAATATTAAGTAGTATTTTATGGACCTGTTGTAAACATTCTTTGAAAACAGGAAATGCAAGTACAGGTATAATGGGGTGGATTTCCACTGCTTGACATTTGATCACTTGTAGCATAATATACAGCTCCTAGATATCTTCCTTTATACAAGGAATGTTTCAGAAGCTGTGTGAACTGCATGCTCAGTGCCTGAGATGTAGAAGTTATGTAAATTTATTCCTTAATTGGACATATTTGGTTTTCTGTGCACTTTCATTGTCTGACAAGCTTTTCAGACCCTTTAAGAACAAACATGGGAAATTTAGTTGTATTGTCCATTCTCTGTATAAACCATCTTTTTCCTGGTGTGCTTCATAAAAGAAAACATGCAGCATCTGTTAAATATATTTACTTACATCCTAATCCTGTAAAGATTTACGCACTTCCTTAACTTGAAGTCAATGGGACCATTCCAAGTGCAAAATATTAAGCATAAATCTTTTGCATGATTAGGTCCCCACAGGCTACTTTGGATTATGTATTGAAATTACTGTACATTTGTGAATCTAAACATGGTTGACTCATTTCTGTTTTACTATCCTATTATGAAATGAAGGCATAATTTGAGGTATTAAAAGGGTGAAAGTTCATACTTATGTTTTGAAAAGTAAAGTGTTACAGCTTGATTAACCAAAGTGATGCTATTTGTTACCAATAAGGTTTTCTATAACAAAAGTAAACAATATTATTGAAGTCACAACATTTGTATCGACTATTTTTGTTTATAGATGTGTATTGTAGGTAATAAAAACCCTTTTAAGGATATACTTTACTGAATCAGTCATACACACTTTTTGAACATGTATGAAATATATTAACCTTTTTAACAGAATTCTGTAGAAAGCCTCCTGATAAGGTAGGGGTGTGTGTGTGTGTATAAATACATATACATATATAAATAAAAAATCAGTATTAAATACAAAGATTACATTAGTATTCACAGAAAGCATCTCAAGCTTCACAAGAATACTCTGAACAACTGATGGTACCTGGTGCAGAAGAATCTTTTGCAATGTTACTTATGGAAATATGAGATCATTTGTACTGATATCATCTGTCTGATTAGTTGAACTACATTTTCCTTAGTCTTGCAAAAATATTTTTTCCCCCTTAGAATCTCAAAATACATTACAAATTACATATAACACTGAAATGTACAAATCTCTGTGGCTTGGAGAATGGTAGCTGAGCAACTAGTGCATACTACTATGGGGAGTGGAACTTTTTAGCCTTAGACACTGAAGCCTGTTCTTACAGATATTTTTCAATGTTCCCTCTTTTTTTATAGTATAGTAAATGTATTATGCTAATGATGCTTAAACAGGAATAAGTCATTTCTGACCTTACCTTTCTATTAGGGAATAGCTAAGTAGCACTTGCCTTTTAAAGGTTGTATGGCACCATGAACAGATAACACATTTCTCAAGAGTCCTACTAAACACGATTAAACAGCTTCATTTGATTAAATATTTAACAACTCTTGCATAAAAATAACTTTTTTAAAAAAATCTCTTCAGAGAGGAAATGTCATGCATCTGTGCATGTATAGTAGAGGTCAGTGATTTCCATGCAAAATATATTGGAGCAAACTTCATTTATAGATATGAGATCAATAACGTCACTTTTAAATTATATTGTGTTAGTGCAACATTGTTCCAAAGAAGCCATCATCTCAGTCTAAAACTCTTGATGTCCTAATTTCAGGATTATTTTATTACTTGTGGTAGTGCCTAGAGGGCCCTAGTAATGGATCGGGGTTTCATTGAGCAAGGCATTGTACAAACATATAATGAAAAAAGGAGTCCATGCTCCAAAGAATATGATGAAAGATAACAGGTGGATATCACAAATAGCCAGGGTTACCACAAGATAACAGTGAGACTGTCCTGATTACGGTAATAAGCAGCAAACTGGTTAGTCATGCCAAATATTTGTGAGCATCATAGCATAAGTGAGTTTTAAAGAGGATAAGGCAGTGGCTTTGAGGATTATTACAGGGAACTGCCTGTATATGGGGTGGCATGGAAAAATGCAGAAGGTGCTTGTTGGAAAACTTGACTAAAGGAGAACAAAGGCTAGTATTACTTGTGGAACAGAGGGGGGTTTTGGTGGCTCTGTACAATATAAATAATATGTACAGCGGGTAAAAGCGATGTAGGGTTTTACAGTGAAGACAGGTAGTTTGTGCTTGATGTAGTGGGAATGAGGAGTCAGTGGAGATACATGAACTGTGTGTAAGGGGGAGCGCAGTTTTTTTGCAGATGTGGTTTGAATGGATGGGGAGCAAGATGGCATTTGTGAGGATCAAAAAGCGGGGATATTATAGTACTGAAGCTGTAAAATGAGAATCTGAACCAGAGTTCTAGCTGTATGGACAGAGAGGAAAGTCTGTACCTTAAATATGTTGTGCAGGAAGAAGTGGCAAGATTTAGACACCTTCCACATGTTGAGAAAGTGGTCTGAGTCAAAGATGGATTCCTAGATTACAAACCTGAGGGATGATGGTGTAAATGGGAAGATTATGCTCAACATAGACAAAACTGAGCTCTTAATCATATGGCTGGGTATCCACAAGGATATGTCAGACAGGCCAATATTTTAGATAGGCTTGTGAATCATCAGTGTAAAGATTATCGTTATTAAGGCATGTCTTTGAATGAGATCTGCAAAAGAGGGTGTGGTATGAATAGAGGAGGTGGCCAAAATGGAGCCTGTTAGACCTGCACTGAAAGCTAGAATGGGTATGAGAATGATCCTTAGACCAAAATGCTGAATGATTAGAGAAGCAGGAAGATAGAATAAGAGCCCAGGCAGGACAAAATTTCAAATGAGAGCATGGTTAACTGTGTTGAATACAGTTGACTTGTTTAAGGAAGGCAAAGAATACCAATTCTGAGACTTGAACAGAAAGAGGTTAAGAGACTTCGGTGACAGCTGTTGTACTAAATTGCATGCTGATATTTTGAATTAAGTGGAAATTTGTCTCTCTCTGTTGCTTTGGGGAAATTTTGCTCAGCATTCCAGTGATGGGTATTTCTAAAGTGGATCCCTAATGAAACATGTTATGCTACTTTGTAAATCATAGAACTGTATTCTTCACTTCCGTTCAAAGTAAACAAATGGAAAATTGGTGTTACATAATCAGTTTAGGGTAGAACATTGGAACTTCTATGTGAGAATAACTGTACATTAAATAGATGTAACATGCTATTGATTCCCTATTTCAGTGGTAGTTTTGTTTTGCATTGGCAGGGACTTGGAGAACAGAATTGGTATTCTAAGCCAATGTTTTGCTCAAAAGCTTGAAAGTGTGTGGTTTCCTATTCAAAGCTAACATAAGAGTGACAGTTGTCGTAGGGTATGTCTGCACAGCAGCTGGGAGATGGGATTCCCAACTCAGGTACACATACACGCACTAACTGTTTGAGCTAGTGCTTAAGAATAGTTGTGTGGCAGCTGCAGCAGCAAGGGCGGGAGCTTGGACTAGCTGCCAGTATACAATCAATCATCCCACCTGACCCCCCCCCAAGGTGTGCACTTGGGCAGCTAACCAAGCTACCACCCATGCTGCCTCAGCCACACCATTATTTTTAGGTGCTAGTTTAAGCCGAGTTAGTATATGTATGTCTACTTGAGCTGGAAAACCCATCTCCCTGCTGTAGACATACCCTTAGTGACTGCACTTAAGTAGAATACTTGGATATTATTACTGTTACAAATCAGACCAGTTGTTATGATAAACTTAATGTAGTTCAAAGTAGACTGGATCTGCACTTGAAATTAAACTTTAAATCTTTTGGTCACTGTTCTCAATTGACTTTTGAGTTAAGATCCTATTGAGATGAATATGAGGTTCACACCTCCAGAGCAAATGGTTTGTCTCATTTCTGTAGTTTCAAGAAGAGGCATCACTTGATTGTTTCACATTTGGAAAGAAATTAGATTGGGGCCTTGATCCACTACCACAGTACAAAGACCAAATAACCAGGACTAGAATTTTTTTTTTTATGGCAGCTTAAATGCTGCAGAGAACACTGAAATTCAGCTTGTCTTGATTGCAGGATTTGTCATTTGCTTCTAGCAGAAAAAGTGACAGTATCTGTAATGATATCATTAAATCACTAGCCAAAATTCCAGATTTCCACTCCAAATTAAACCCATTTAATTTCTTTCCTCTTCTATTCTTTCCCTAACAATGAATTTGGTTGTTGCCTTTTCTTATTCCTTGTCATTTTAGATCTTAGAATATGGACTTATTTAGCTGAATCAGTTTAGAAACTGATATAGTGCACCCTCTTGTGTTGACACTTTTTTCTGTCATTTCAATTTAGCTTAAGTTGATAAAAACTAAATTGATACTTGTCACTCTTGAACTGAAATGGGTGCACTGAATTAATTAACTCTGTTTCTAAATTGATTAAGTTAGTGGCACAACTTTTCTTTCATAGACAAGAGGCTTCATTGTCACCTCATCACAAGCTTCCTCCACCTATGCCCACCTGCATTTCTGGAGCTCAGTACATTTATGCATCACAAAATTCTGGACACTGCAAAGGCAAGTGCTTAGCACTAAACTGATGAGATTCAGATGAGATTTACGCTTTGCTATGTGTGACCGTACTACTACCACTAGGATGGTCCAGTGCTTGGAAAAGATTAGCTTGTGGATGAAGAATAGTTGATTGAAGCTGAACCCAAGCAACATACAGGATACAGGTGACCGGGATACAGGAGAGGACTATGGGAAGTGAGATGGTGAAGTGTGTACTGCAGGGTAACATCAGTGTTGGAAGGGCTTCCCTGGCACTGTTGCGTCACTCTCTAGCATACAGAGGCAGCAGTGCTATGGGAATAGTCTCTTGGGGCTGAGGTATTGGTGCACCCCGGGTCTTTCACAGCATTGCTGCCTCTAGGAAAGCCCTTGAAGTGCTGATTCCTTGGAGTAGTGACATTGGCCTCCACAGCACAGCTCTTCTTACATCCTCTCTGAACTCATCCTCAGTGCAGTGTTCCATTATCATCGATGTATATTTCACAGTAAAGCTTCCAACTGTAGCAAAAATTCTTGTTAGAAATTGTATCTTCTTTAGTGATGATGTGCATATCTGTTGTCACTTCTGCCTGCCTTGGCTTCAGAAGTCCTTTTTCATGTTGATCTGTGCTATGCAGTTACCGTCACCTCTGTATTCCTTTGCTTAAATTGCATTTGCACATTTTTGGAAGAATGGCAGTTACGTAATGAAGGATACTTTTTCACTATAAGAATCTCCCCTTAGAATTTTCTCACTTTCCGGTGTTTTGTTTTAATAATGTTAAGGTTATAAGAGAGATTTTCTTAAACTGGTATGCATTCACAATTTTTATTCAATTGTAGCTTTTTTTCTTCTGGGTATATTTAAATAATCTTAAGGAAAATGAAATAATCACTTTTACCTATTACCATGGACTTTGAGGTTGGTTTTAAATAAAGATTTAAATTTGATATTTAAATCTCTTAAGTTCTTCAATGCAGTTGTGGCTCAGGCTTCTTGATTCCTGCATATTTAAGATCAAATTACTTATGGCTGAGATACAGTAACATCAGTAAACAAAAATCATGGGGTTATGCACTGGTCAACACAGACTTTTGGTGATGTTCCAGTTATTGATTCTTACTAACACAGAGTTCCAATATGCTCTTTAAAGATGGGGCATCAAGGTGGGAGGAAGTCTAGGAATAAAAAGGGAGATTTTAGGGGTGCAAAGATTTTTCTCATTGGGGATGTTTTTGAAAGGCAAATATTTGTGGTTCTGTGTGAGGTCTCATTTTCTGTACAGTTTAAAAGATGTTGGATTGTTTAGCCATAACAATGTTTGTTGGGACTACATAGTTGGGTGAAACAATGATCTCTTCTTTACAGCATTCTAAACAAAAATTGTAATCCTTAATTGGCATTTACATGACCTTTAAGGTTGCTACAGTACAGGGGAAAAGATGATTATAGGGATGAAGCTGCTCTTTCAAAACTGTTAGTATAATTTTTAGTAGCTTATTTATGTGCATTTTAAGATCTGGGGCAAAATTCTGGCTTTCTGGCCTCACTGCCATCAAGGACTTTTACCCCTGGTTCCTTTTCTCTTTTCTATACACATGACTTTTAACTTTTCTTGCCTAGCAGCTAATCCTTGGGGGGTTTTTTGGGCTACTATCTGAAATAAGTTATAGTATGGCATTAGTATGCCAGTGACTTTTGTGATGCAGACCTAAATGGATAATCCAGTATTTTGAGCTTAAAATGTTGGCTCTGAATATGTAATGATAACCTTCTTACTGTCATATAATGTATATACAAGAGTGTGTATATGTGTGTGTGTGTGTGTATATACATACACACACATATATACATATATATATACACACACACGCACACACTTTCATGGCTGTAAATTGAGAAGCCAGAACTGATGCAAAGATTCAGTAGGTGTGACAACAGAGGTCTCAGGTGGCCAGTTCTGTTGATATTGGTATAAAATTTTAGGAGAAACTCAGCTAACCCAATTGCCATATTATTAAATAAATGTTTTTTCAAGATGTTCATAGACAATAATATGAAATAATGAGAATACAGTTTAGCCTGGTATCAAGTAAATCCATCCGTATCATCTGTTTAGTTAACTTTTCTTTAAAAACATAGAAATATTTATATTTCACACACATACAAATGTTAGGATTATCAAATCAAAACCTTTACTGAGTAGTGTTGAAGTACAGTTTATCAAAGGCAACCCAATATTAATTCAACTTTGAGCTCCTAAGTGAGAAAAAACAGATTTCATGCAACTGTGCTGTATGATTTCATATGAGCTGACACTTAGCGTTGACAGAAGTTAGCACCCTTTAAACTAATCTGATTATGGTCTCTGATAGAATAAACAATATCTGGACTAAGATGAATACTGAACCACATCAAATTGACTTTTCCATCTTAACAATCTTTCCATTTAATAGTGTCTTTAACTCCTCTCTCTATGAAAATCCATTTACCTTTAATTGTTACCTTGTTTTATTCATCCGTGTTCTCAGTATAAAGGACTTACTTTAAAATATTTTTTTCTCTGTTACAGATTTACTGGGAAAATAATGAAATAAAATATGGAGTTTTCTATACTGGAATATATTTTATGGACCATGGGGGAGAGAGCCTATGCTGTTAAAAGGAAAAGGAAGACTCCAGGAAATGAGAGAACAGCAATATAATACCAGACAAGAATTTTCTATTTTTGTAATATATTAAGGCCGTAGTGTTTAAGAATTCTTTTCCTGCTCATGTTTTGCAGTAATACTTTGTTTCAAAGACATCACTAGAAGGAAAAGTCAGATACTGGGTGACATGCTCAGCAAGAACTTTTATTCTAACAAAGGTGGACCTTCAGAATATTTTAATTTTAACAGGACATCATCACTTTTATGGGGTTTTCATTCTTTTTTTTAGTCTCCAAAGTTACAAAACTTTTTGTGGGGTTACAAATTTAGTTTACAGACGGTTCCTGATAAATAGCCAACAGCTGCAGAAGACGAATTCTTTAAGTGGATGCCATTGTACTATCTGAACAGAATGCCATGACTTTAAGGCACTTCTCATAAGTCCTTCTTTGCCTTGTACTTGTCATATCCTTAAAAATATTGAAAGTGCAAATAGCTTGATTTTTATATACATTTTATAAAAAAATAATGGCGTGGGCAAAGTTCTTGCGGAAACCTGCAGGTAACCTTGGAAAAGTATATCAGCCTGGAAGTATGTTGTCCTTGGCCCCTACCAAAGGCTTGTTAAATGAGCCAGGACAAAACAGTTGCTTTCTAAATAGTGCTGTACAGGTAAGAAAAGATTGTCACCACTTTTACACTTTATTTTTTTGGTAAACAAGTTGATGTTTAAAGCAGTTTATTTGTATTATGAACATATATCTGTTCTTTTTGAAAGGCTATTAAAGCTTTTGTGTAATGTATGTTTCTTGCACTGTAGAAGTACAGTAAGTTTTTCATTTAATGGTTTTGACTGCGGTCATACTTTTCTTAATCTGTGTTGATAACGATGCCAGGTGCACTCCTACTAAAACCACAGAGGTGCTTTCTCATTTGTGAGAACACACTAATTTCCTGAACAAATGATGCATATTTTACAATTAGCAAATTTTTGAAAATCTGCTTAATTGGCATCTGACCTTGAAGAATGGATTAGGACTGTTACAAATCCTTTTGCTTTGCTAACAAAATAGATTGTGGAAGATTGAGCAAATGAAAGAAACGGGAAGCTATGGTACTGGTGTTTTATGGATTTCTCTTAATTGGGCTAGATTTGTCCGAGGGAGTTAGCATATACTTTTCAAATTATAATGAACAGTGACACTTAAATATCTGGTCTACCATTTTATTTGCAAGTTTCAGGAACAGACACTTGTCTTTCCCTTCAAATCTGGTAGCAAGCCACTTGTAATGTCCATATTGAATTTATAAAACTTTCATATATGTTGGGCAGGAAATGTTTGTAGTCATATTAATTCACAAAGTGTACCAGACAGTTTTCTTAATTGGACCAGGAGTTTTCTTTTTTACCTAAACTATCACTTGAGAATTTAGTATATAAATCTATAGTGCTTAATCCAAATTGTTTTTGTTAGTATCTTGGACTGAATTCTATTTTATTATGAATTTTTTGATCGAAGACCTGATTCTAATCTCAGGCATGTGTATATAACAAATCTATATAGTATCTATGATTAGAAACTTATTCCATGTTCTCTTCTTATCAAGGAAATAAAACATAGGTTTGCTTTTACTGTATAAAAGCATATATTTTAAAAAGCTAATTCTTACATGTGTATGTGTTGCTACATACTGCCATGTTTATAGATGAATTATAGTTCTAAAAAATATATTCTAAATACCATCATCGTTCTCAAAATCCACCATAAATTAAGCTTAAAGGCATTCTCCTGTGATGCTGTATAGCGATAAACTTCCTTTCAGAGGGCAGCTATTTGTTCCTAAATATAGGGTTATTTTTTATGTTCTGTAGGTTAGTACCACAAGTGCATATTATTCTTCTAACTGTGATGCCAGCCCAATAAAAAACCCTTGTTAGCGTGGGAGAAAACCTAGTTCCATAGTAGCCGATAACCTTTCCCATGTTGCCAGTGGGCAGAACACCAACAAAAATCAGTCTCAGAATAGTGTTGGATCTCAAACGGTTTTGATGTCAAACAAAATTTTTAGTGAAATTCAATTTTTAAATTGCATATTGCTGTGTTTTCTGTTTATTCTTCATTATCCTGCTGTAGGGCATCTTTCCTATTCTTAGTATTTACATTAGCTTTAAAAAGGATGAAGGGGAACATCTGTCTCTTGTTGTACTACATTATAGTGAGATCTGGTGTAGGACAGATTCATGTAAAAAGCTAAAACACACAAACAATGTGTAGCCTTTTACATCATACCAGCATAACAACATTGCAGTACTAGTTAGATTATGGTGCTAATTATGTCCTTTGACAAAGAGTTTGCAGCCTCAATGGATCTATGCCAGTTGTCAAAATGTTACAACCAGACAATTTAAAAATAGTATTTGTATTTAAAACAATATGGAATAATATGGATACAGCAGAATGAATATGCTGCTTTACTTTCATTTTAACGGGAACAACCTGACCTATATTCAGTTTAGTTTTGTTTTTCCCTTAGAGTGCCCTAAAATTAAACCCAAAGTCCATTTTTTAGTTACTGTTTTAGACAGTCCTACCACCCACCAATCCACAGATGTTAAAAGACGATTTGGAGAAGAGAATTGGCAACAATGTCCTTTTATGAGGAGTGGGAGGTTTTTGGTTTTTTTTCCTTCCCCTTCCTCCCACCTTTAAAAGTACTTTGTACTCTGACTTTGTTTTCAAATGTACTTTATTCATTTTTGCATCTATATTTATAGACAGCATTTTTATTGTTCCTTTTTATTATTGCTGGGTTAGGTTTCAGCCTGAAAACTGCTTGCCACTTCCACTCCTCTTACAGAAACTGTGTGTGAACTCTGATCTGTTGCACAAGCACTGAAACTTAATTTTCATAACATAAAAGGTAGATAGCCTCAGAACTTTAAAAGTTTCAGTGAATTGTTTTTATTATAACCTGTTAAGACAAATATTTTTCAACAGCCATTGTAATAAGATACATAGTACAGTATGGGCTGCGAGTATATGAAAATTGTAGCTAACAATTGTTTTATTGTCTTCACTTAGTTCTCCATTTGAAAGTACATTGGGAGGGTGGAGTAAAGTAAAAAGTCAGAGGAAGACTTCTACTTCTTCGTGCATTTTCCCTGATAAGATTCATCTACATTCTGCCATGTATATTTACCATAATTCCTATAACCCCATCTGTGTTTGCCACTCACTTTATAACTGTATGTTCTCACTTGTTCAGCAAATTATAAATATTTCTTACACCCTTCTCCATCTTTGCAATACGAGGGACCATTATTCTTAAAATTAAAAATTCTGCACATGCAAATACATGTGTGAGAGGCACAAATGCTGGTCTTAATGGGAAAAAACTGCAATTCTTGTATTAGACTATTTTTTTAACTTTATGTGGCATGTACAATGTTAGCATGATAATTACTACATGTGGTTAAATGAATCTTCTATTTTTAGGTAAGAAATCCTTAGACTAGAATCCTTATTTTCTATTCCACTTTATTTTTCTTGTAGGTTTTATGGCAGCTTGACATATTCCGACGGAGCTTAAGAGGTCTAACTGGACATATCTGTCAGGGAGATGCCTGCATATTTTGTGCTTTAAAGGTAAATATTGAATATTTCAAATGGAAGTTAAATCAATTTGTACTTCCAGTTTTTCTATCCATTTAATGAAATGAGGAGACTAATTTTCATCAGAATAAAGTAGTACTTTTCAGACACTAATCATTGGTACACATGTTCAGTCTGCAGTGGAGAGAGACCGTACTAATGAGGAGTTGATCTTTAGGAGTATGGAAATTGCAACCAATGTTTCAAAATCTTGTTCACATCTATGTAGCAGACACACATACATTTATGTTTAAACAAAATGTGAATTCCAACTTTTGTCCCTTATATAGATGACTTAAACAGTTTGTGTTATGCTAATTATTAACTTTCAGTTTGCAGTTTGGGAATTTTATGTTTTAAGTGTGTTGACCATATCTTATCAAACAGTAATTCTGTTTTATAAGTTCTTTGGGTGTAAGTACAACCCTGCTTTTTGGGAGAGACCTATTGTTGTACTGGCTGAATTTGTGGTCCGAGGTGTGTGTACAGGACACGGATAAGGAGCAGAACAGCTTGGTTGTCAGCTGCATTTCCTTTGGGCTGTATGTGTTTCAAAGTGACTTATAACAAGTAGTACTATATACTATGCAGCACAACTGGACTATAATGGTGCAAGTGAAGACTGAATGAAAGGGAGTTCAGTCAACAGATTTGGGTTTAGAGGTATGGAGGGTGATTTTAAAATAAAACAAAATGGGAGGGGTAAAAATAAGGGACTAGGAAGAACACACTTTGTCCTATGTGTGGGGGTTTTGGGAGAAATTCCCAAAGTTTTTCTGTATTCTGTTCAGAATTTTTTCCATTCAGAATTTAAACAACTGTTCTTCTGTAAAGGCTTGTAGGTTTGAAAGTGGACCTAAAAATCTTTGTTTTGGTTCATGATTGTGAATATCTATACAATCCTGCCTACTGCTTGTGGTTTCTTGAAGTGGCAAGGCATTTAAATGATTAAAAATCCTGTTCTCATACAGGAGGGGGATTCTTACGTGTAATACTCTGATGGATACCAAAAACTGAACCTGCAGGCAGAGCAGAGAGGTGGCACATGATAAATATTTACAAATCAAAGTGAACTGAATGTTAGATTTTATAAATTTTAACCTCCATTTTTGGAGGCCTTGTTTGTAATTTTTATTAAACTAATAACATAGTAATTGGTGTTTTGGGGGCAAGGGAGAAGTTGGATATTGTATTGCCATTTTGATATTAACTGGAATACAGTATGTAGCATCATTTTTCATGAACATCCGAGACTAGCTTAACTGCTGTATCTGAAGATCTGTTGGACAGAGCACTCATTGTCACTGTGGACTCCAAAGAAGTGGAGAATATCACTATTTAGACTTGATGTGGCTTTCTTATAAGACTAAAACTAATTATTGGGAATGGACTTCACCTACTTCCTTAGTTTTTGCCTCTTATTTAATGTCCCAAAAATTATATCAACTGCTTAACTTCATGTCCCCTCAATTGACTTTTTTAGCTTTGAATAACTAGATCAGTGAATACAAATATCTCTGCTGGGCTAAAGTTATTTAGTCTTTATGTAACCTTCAATAAGTCTGTCCCATAGTTATTTCAAGAACACACACAGTATACTTAACTCTAATGTCAACTGACCCAGCTTCTTATAACTTTCACTGGTTCTGCAGTTAACTGACTTAATTATAGTATTTTTCAGTTTCCCTATACAAACTTCTATTTAAAAAACAAAACGAATTGGGTGCTGATCATAACCATCTTTAACGGGGGAAGTGTGTAATTTCCAAACAAGTGTTTTGCGTATTTCTTTACCATTTTAGAGAGAGGTGTAAATCTACCTGTTTACATTATTTTTACAAAATCAGTCATTCATTAAATAATGCTCAAATTACTCTAACATTTCATCCATGTGGAATGCACACCAGCCGTAAAGCTAAACTGATATATTGTGCATGGCTTGGTAACTATTTTAGTGACCAAGATATAAAGTAAACTTACTAATTATGAACAATGTAAAAGCTGTGAATAAGTATTAATCATAGTTCTATACATTTTCATGATTTTTATAGGCCAAGCGTAAAATCTGCTTGCCTGCTCCGTAATGATATGGCTCAGCTCGGTCAGAGTAAACTGTGTAATAGATCACGTCTCAGCAAGAACACAGAAATGGGATTGATTTGAAGGAAACGATCTATCAATTTCAAAATGTACAGTTACCCCATAATGTTTTTTATATCCATTTAATATTGGAAAGGTTTAAAAAAAAAAAGCTGAGATTTTTTTTTTACTTGCCCCAGGTAAATTGATAAACAGAATTTTGTATTAAGTGCAGTGGCATAATTTTCTTTCAGCAGTAACATCTATTTATGAATTGTTGGCCTGTTCTGATATTATATGAAAAAGAAATGTCAGTGAAGTTATCAATCATTTCACTTCTAGACAATATTTGCACAGTTTCAACACAGTCGAGAAAAGGCACTCCCATCAGATAATATGAGGCATGCCTTGGCTGAAAGCTTTAAAGATGAACATCGTTTTCAGCTTGGCTTAATGGATGATGCAGCAGAATGCTTTGTGAGTATTTACAGTGGTGTTAATTTGTTTCTTAAGAGTTTTTCTTGTTTGTTTGTTTGTTTTTGGTACGTTGCCAAATTGGCTCCTTGCATTAAACTCTAACAGCTTACTCTTGCAGAATGGTGGAATAGGTCCTGAAGAATTTATTGTACAAGGGCCTTAATAAATAAATACAGCACAGTGTTTGATTATTTTTTTACCAGGTGGATATTATGCTTTCACTAGTGATTTTTCTCTGCTCCAGTTGAAAGTACCATCTTATACAAAAATTTCCAAAGTAACCTGCTCAATACAGAGAGAGCATTGAACCCAGTCAGCAGTTGAGACTAGAATTGTGCTCTTCAGATTATCCAACTGAGTTGCCATTTTAATGTAATAAAATAAAGTATCCTCTTGATCAATGAGATGTGGTTAACACAGTGAAAGAAACTAACATTTTCATCACATTTACTAAATGTGAGGTAGCCATTTCTGTTTGTATTTCATGTAGTAAAACATAGTTCACACATCTAAGAAATATTTCACTGTCCATGTAAACTACTCAATTGCCTGGTGTTTGGCTCATTTAATATGTGAGGGTTGTCCACAAAAGATAATTACTTAAAATATTACATAACATGAAAATGGTGCCTGCTGATCATAGATTTAAAGTATGACAGTATATATCTGTCTTAAGATTGGCCTACATGAGCATTTATCTGAAATCCTCCTATTGTTTGTTTAGCACCAGAGCGGTACTAGAACCAATGGTGGGAATGCTAATATAGACAAAGATAGACTTTTTTACCATGGTGTCATCTAAGGCTCCTCATTGTGTTGGTGAGAGATCCCTGAAAATGTTTAATGTAGAGAGAGTCTTAAGTTTTCATACAGCTCCTGTCATCCCTGATGGGCACACTGTTGTACCAATAGCTTCAAATTGTTTCTAATGGCTTGTGACTCAGTGAATGACTTGTATCTTCATTGTATGTCAACTCATGTTTTCCCCACACAAATTTGGGAATGGCTGACACTTTCTCTCCTTTTTGTTTTTTGTAAATTGATCTAGATTGTAAGCTCCTTAGTGAAAATGAATCACCTTGTGTCCATGTAGCACTACATGACTGTTAAGTAAACATTCTATCTGTCCCAATATGGTTAAGATTTTCAGAGAGGCTTTATAATAAATTACTGATTACTTCATTTAAGTTATTACTACTCTCCTTCATATTTCATAATGAAACTACTGATACAAGACATTTTGAAATACGAGGCAAGTTCTTTACTGGTGTAAATTGGCACATCTCCATTGAATTCTGAGGACTTGGCCCTGTTTCTCATGCTCTGAAAAGCAAAGATTACATACAAGAAAGCTTTTCTAAGCAATGCGCTGATTTGATACCATTAAAGTGATCTAGTAACTAATTACAGTAATTGGTTGCTGAGATGCTGTTTGTATCGATTAACAAGATTGGTATCGAGCTTAATAGTATTTCATTTTGATTCATGGGATTAATTTTCTGCAAGGAACATTCCGTCTGCAACTAGGCCACTGTTCCTCTTGGTTCTAGCTTGATTAGCTCCACCCCCTAGCTGTTAGACAACTTGTGCCTACATAGCACTGACCCTTCTTGCTGCAGTTTGTGGTGTATCCTCAGTTTCAAGATACTTTGCAGCTGATTAGTGAGCTCCTTACTGGAAGAGAGCATCACTATGAAGCAACAACACTTTTCAATGTTTATAACCTGCTGTGTGGGACCTTCATCCTGCCATGAGAAGCCAGGGAAACCCCAAGAAACATAACTCTGTTCCCCCAAATGCATGGCCTCGTCCAGCATGGGAGGTGCTAGGACTGAGGCAGAGACCTGGAGAAGTATGTAGTGGGGCCAGAGTGGCCTCGCATCATATTTTTCCCCTCCTTACTCTGTTTACAGGATGGACGGGAGAGCTCTGTATTTTCCTCTGCTTGAAGTGTCTGCATCACAGGGTATCATTTAAATAGATTAGACCCTAAACCTCCTTCCTCTTTCCTCCTCACCCCACCTTATTCCCCAAGCACTGTTTGGAGTGGTCATTATCCTGAAGGAAGGGCTACCAACGGGCTTTGTACTGGGTCTGCCTGCCAGGTATTCTCATCTTTACTCTGATGGAAGGCAGCTCATTCAAGGATTCTGAGACAGTGGATGGAAAACGGTGAATGTTTTCTTGAAGAGAAGTCCCTTCCCTGATCCAAGAGCAAAGAAAGGGGTTGAGGTTGAAGACCTGGAAACTCTGTGGAAGAGTTGGAAAGTCTAGTGCTCTGGCTTCCTCCTTGCTCAAAGTAATATTGCTGGCAGAAGAACTCTGGTTCTGAAGACAGAAAGGCGCTCTGTGGCACGTTCATACTGAGAACTGGCTTGCCAGAACTGAAGAAATCTGCTTCTTTCTCCCTCCCTTACCAGGATCTTGCTGATCCCTGTTGACTTCCCAAGAGATCCTTTTATAAGTTTCTCTTCCAAAGATCCAAACACAGGCTCCCAGAAACAAAAGTAAGCCAGTAGAGTGTGCCAAGCTAGATAAGTGTTAAATCCTCCCTTTACTATCTTGGGTGGCAGGCGTGGATTCTTCCAGTAGCACTGGTACACATCCAAGAGACAATGGTTTAAAGGCAGACTCACCAAACTGATGAACTACACTAGTGGCGGGGGGAGGGAAGGGTTGCTTTCATTTCCCTGGAGTCAGCTGGAGATTCTTGGGATAGAGAAGACAAAGGCAGTTGGCCCAAGGGATTATAAAGAGGATGATGATCAGTTGTTCTCCATGTCCACTGAAGGTAGGACAAGGAGTCATGGGCTTAATCTGCAGCAAGGGAGATTTAGATTAGCTATTAGGAAAAGATTTTTCTAACTATAAGGGTAGTTAAGCTCTGGAATAGGCTTCCAAGGATGGACATTAAGTCCCCATTGTTCAAAGCTTTTAAAAACAAGTTGGACAAACACCAATCAAGGTGGTCTAGGTTTATTTGGGCCTTGTCACAGCTGACTTGATGATTTCTCAAGGTCCCTTCCAGCCCTACGTTTCTATGATTGTGGGATACTTTTGGTGGACTTCTGGGACCCAAGTCAAGGGGGCTTCATCTATGCTGCAGAGCAATAGAGCTTGGATCCTGGCTTGACTCGGCTCAGACCCACCACCCGTGCAGGGCCCTAGGACTCTTGATCTGAATCGGAGCAATTTGGAGGTTTGGACTCAAGCCTGAGTCTGAGCCCGGGCTTATGTTGCAGTGTAGGCATACCCTTAAAGTACTTCTTGCAGAAAGAACTTTGGTCCCAGCCTAGAAATTGACTTTCTACAAAGGAGACCACATGTCTGTAAGGCCACTCAGGTAACATTCATTCTATTTTGAAGTTCTGTTTTCTTAATGCTAGAAACTTTGACTGGGTATAGACTGTCATGAACCAGGATAGTGATCAATGCAAATTGCCTGCCAACAGTTAGGAGGTAAATTTGCTGGAGCTAACAGGAGCAGTGGCCAGAATAACACTACTAGTAATATTCAAAATCCATCTATTTACAATGTCATCATTTCCTTTAGGAAAATATACTTGAGAGAATTCATTTCCATATTGTGCCAAGCTGTGAAACAGACATGTGCACTTCTAAATCCTGCATCACTCATCAGAAGTTTGCTATGACACTGTATGAACAGGTAAGATCTTTGTGTTACAACTTTATCTGTTCTATTTCCAAATTTATAAATTTGTAAAAATGAAAACATCTGGTTTACTTGCAGTGTGTATGCCGTAGTTGTGGGGCGTCATCCGATCCCTTGCCTTTTACAGAATTTGTGCGCTACATTTCTACAACAGCCCTGTGGTAAGTTCCTTTTCTCCTCATTTCCCTGTCCAATTCCTCCTTCACCCCAAAATGCAAAATCCCATGCATATTAGTCCTATAAATGTTCATATTTTGTACATTTTTTCTTTGCTGAAATTGATATATGATAAATGATCCAAAAAATAAAATTTAGATAGTAAAGAAGAGAGTGGAGAGGACTTGATTGAGGTATTCAAAATCAAAGGTATGGTGCAAAACTGACCTTTCCTTTTGTTTAACCTGTTACTGAACAAGGAAGTGCTCTAAATTGACTGCTTTTTAATTTGACGTATTAAAAAAATACTTCATGCAGTGCTTATTTCACCTGTCATTGACGACTGCAGGAGGATCAAACACCTACTGGAGCTAGCCTTCTGTGAAGGATTGAAAATTATGGTCACTAAAATAAGAGTAGTAATGCAAATAATCCCTCTCCCCTATTGCCAACTACTGTATCTTTTTCAAATTCCTTATTTATATTTGTATAAACACTTCTGTATATTTCTTGGAACAGCATACCAGCTGGTCTACTACTGGCAATAATTTGGATGTACTCTGGGGTAAAGGCAGGAAGGTGGCATGAGAGAAGTATGTTTCAGTAGTTGAAGAGTGAGAGGAGCAGTGACCAGACAAGGTTTTAGTCGTGATAACAGAGAGGAAATGATGGATTTTTGAGAAGTTATAGATGGGAAAAGTAACAGGATTTAGTGGTGTGAACAAAAACAGAGAAAAATGGCAAGGTTATGAGCCCAGGTGACAAAAGATGGTGGAATCTTAAGTGAAGTTATGATTTTTATGGTCTCCATGCCAATTCAAATGCTTGTCTTAAGTTTTCTCTTATTAGAAAAACTCTTGAATGTTCCTAAGATAGTTAAAGGTGGCATGCAAAGGATTCTTGATTTTTGTTGTTGTTGTTGCTTTTCCTTGAGGTATGAGAGGTTTTTTTTGTATTTACTTTTAGAAATAGCAACAAGTTGTCATCTCTGGTCTCCTTTCATTTTCCAGGAGTATCTCCAGCATGTCTGTGTTTTTTGTGAACTTTGTGTGTTACTTGAAAGTGGAGCTGTTTGATTTTTAAGTAGAGGGCCTTCTTGAGGTTTTTATAATATAAGAAATCCCTCCACAAACAGTGAAAATAAACTCTTCAGGTCTTCTTTATATCCATAAAACATCATAGAGAAGGGTACAAAATAATTTTTTTAAATGTTCTCTTGGTGTATTGGGAACTCTTGTATGGAAGTGAGATGAAAACTGATGGGCAAACTCCCTGACTGATGGGCACTATTTTCCTTTCATGGTTTTTGAAGTCATCCTTCAAAAAGTGGAAGTTAAATCCTATTGAGGAAAATAGAAAGGAACATAAACTCTGGCAAATGAAGAGTAAAAATATAACTAGGAAGGCCAAAAAAGAATTTGAAGAACAGGTAGCCAAAGACTCCAAGTAATAGTAAAAGAATAAAAATAAAAAATGTTTAAGTACATCAGAAGCAGGAAGCCTGCTAACTAACCAGTGGGGCCAATGGACGATCAAGATGTTAGAAGAACACTCACCGACCATAAGGGCATTACAGAGAAACTAAATTAGTTCTTTGCATCGGTCTTCACGGTTGAGGATGTGAGGGAGATTCCTAAACCTGAGCCATTCTTTTTAGGTCACACATCTAAGGAACTGTCCCAGATGAGGTGTCATTAGACAAGGTTTTGGAACAAATAGATAAAATTAAACAGTAATAAGTCACAAGGACCAGATGGTATTCACTCAAGAGATATGAAGGAACTCAGATGTGAAATTGCAGGACTACTAACTGTAGTTTGTAACCTATCATTTAAATCAGCTTCTGTACCAAATGACTGGAGAATACCTAATGTGACACCAATTTTTATAAAGAGCTCCAGAGGTGACCCCGGCAATTACAGGCCGGTATGCCTGACTTCAGTACCAGGCAAACTGGTTGAAACTATAGTAAAGAACAAAATTGTCAGACACATAGATGAACGTAATTTGTTGGGAAAGTGTCAACGTGGTTTTTGTAAAGGGAAATCATGCCTCACCAATCTACTAGAATTGTTTGAGGGGTCAACAAGCATGTGGACAAGGGGGATCCAGTGGATAAAGTGTATTTAGATTTTCAGAAAGCCTTTAACAAGGTCCCTCACCAAAGGCTCTTAAACAAAGTAAGCTGTCATGGGATAAGAGGGAAGGTCCTCTCATGGATTGGTAACCAGTTAAAAGATAGGAAACAAACAGGCAGGAATAAATGGTCAGTTCTCAGAATGGAGAGAGGTAAATAGTGCTGTCCCCCAGGGGTCTCTATTGGGCCCGGTCCTATTCAACACATTCATAAATGATTTGGAAAAAGGGGTAAACAGTGAGGTGGCAAAATATGCAGATGAAACAAAACATCACAAGATAGTGACGTCCCAGGCAGACTCTGAAGAGCTACAAAAGGATCTCTCAAAATTGGGTGCTTGGGCAACAAAATGGAAGATGAAATTCAATGTTGATAAATGCAACGTAATGCACATTGGAAAACATAATCCCAACTATATGTATAAAATGATGGGTTCTAAATTAGCTGTTACCAAAGAGATCTTGGAGTCATTGTGGATAGTTCTCTGAACACATCCACTCAAAGTGCAACTGCAATCAAAAAAGCTAATGCAGAACATTGGGAGTCATTAAGAAAGGGATAGAAAATATCATATTGCCTCTTTATAAAATCATGGTACGCCTACATCTTGAATATTGCATGTAGATGTGGTCACCCCATCTCAAAAAAGATATATTGGAATTGGAAAACGTTCAGAAAAGGGCAATGAAAATGATTAGGGGTATGGAACAGCTGCCATATAAGGCGAGATTAATAAGACTGGGACTTTTCAGTTTGGAAAAAAGATGACGGGGGGGATATGATAGAGGTCCATAAAATCTTGACTAGTGTGAAGAAAGTAAATAAGGAAGTGCTATTTACTCCTTCTCCTAACACAAGAACTAGGAGTCACCAAATGAAATTAATAGGCGGCAGATTTAAAACAAACAAAAGGAAGTATTTTTTTCACACAGCACAGTCAACCTCTGGAACTCCTTGCCAGAGGATGTTGTGAAGGCCAAGACTATAACAGGGTTCAAAAAAGAACTAGATAAATGTATGGAGGATAGGTTATTAGCCAGGATAGGCAGAGATGGTGTCCCTAGCCTCTGTTTGCCAGAAGCTGGGAATGGGTGATAGGGGATGGATCACTTGATGATTACCTGTTCTGTTCATTCCCTCTGAAGCAGCTGGCATTGGCCACTGTCGGAAGACAGGATACTGGGCTATATGGACATTTGGTCTGATCCAGTGGGGCTGTTCTTAAGGTTGAAAACAATTATACATTAGAGTTTATCTCTAAGTCATCTTTTGCTTCCATCAATTGTAAACTTTTTCAGCTGATAATTTCAGTAAGAGGTTGAAGTTAACTTATTCCATACAAAAATTCTGCTGTTCAGCAGACTTTGTGATAACATTAGTTGATCTTAGTATAGTTGCTAGTGGACTACCCTCTCACTTGAAACAAAATCAGGTCAGGTTTGAGACACATTGCAGTGCAATTGCAGGGAAACTTGCTTGTCTGCAGTGCACATTATAATCCTCCTGATCTG
The DNA here is from genome assembly GCF_020497125.1 of Mauremys mutica. Lineage (NCBI taxonomy): Eukaryota > Metazoa > Chordata > Testudines > Geoemydidae > Mauremys > Mauremys mutica. Next base: position 43,582,561 of record NC_059076.1, read on the forward strand.
GATAGAGGGCTTCAGGGCTGATAATCTACAATTTCAGGAGAACTAAATTCACTAAAGAAAAAATATTGGCAAATATCATTAAGAAAGCAAGGCAATCTTGCATTAATTCTTAGGTATACATTGCCACACTAAATTTTGAGGTAGCTTAAATCTGTTTACTATTAAAGCGGATGATTTCTAGTGAAATGTGTTTCTATTTCATGTTTACAGCAATGAAGTTGACAGAATGATGGAAAGGCATGAGCGTCTCAAGCCAGAAATGTTTGCAGAATTGCTACAGGCAGCAAATACTACTGATGACTTCAGGAAGTGCCCTGTAAGTAGACAGAATAAACAATTCTTACATTTCTGTGGTTTAGACATAGGAAATAATTTCCTAGGATTCAGATTTGATATTTTGTACTGCATTTGAGTGCAGCTCAACTTTGAACATGCAACCACTTGCATCTACTCCCTGAGTGACAGTTTGTCAGTACTTACCTACACATGCAGCTATTATCTGTGTGAGGGTTTGCACACCCAAATGGCCATTGTGAAAATGAGGTACTTAAGTCCATGTTTTGTTAGTTGAAACTCTTCACTTACTAAGAAACCACTTAGTTGGTTGGATTTGATGAACCTGAATGATAAATGCTGACTAAATGGAGTTTCCTTTAGTCTGATTTTTGGTAGTGTTATGACTTGATAAAACAGACTTTTTTCCATCTAGTTCATCTCAAGTCTCTTCTTTCTTGCATGTGTCTGCCTTTCTCTCACTCTTTGTCTCTCTCTCTTATAATTGTCTGCCTTTGTGTTCTAGTACTGTTTGTTTCAGGGCCACAGAGAAATATTCCCGAAAAATACTAAACAGGGATCAAAGAGAATAAATTAATAATAAAGTCTGTGTCCTCCATCTCATAAGTTTGCCATAAGTGACTGGGGGAATGAATCTTAGCTGACTTTGAAGATGACATGATCAGGATGTGTGTCTAGTGTTTTATAACAGTATGAGATTACACATCTTCATGCAAAGAGTCTTGTGGCACCTTATAGACTAACAGACGTTTTGGAGCATGAGCTTTCGTGGGTGAATACCCACTTAGTCGGATGACATGCATCCAATGAAGTGGGTATTCACCCACGAAAGCTCATGCTCCAAAACATCTGTTAGTCTATAAGGTGCCACAAGACTCTTTTTGGTGCTTTTACAGATCCAGAATAACACGGCTACTCCTCTGATACTTCACATCTTCATGGTTGCTACTCACAATTTAGAGGTCATAAATTTAAACTAGAGGCTAGGAAAGAAGTGTGGAACTTCTTTATTTTTACTCTGGTCATCCAATAACTTTCTCATTTTCTTAGTTGTTGGCATGTTCAATCTTTTCCGTCTCACTTTTTTCTTCTAGAGTAACTGTGGTCAAAAAATAAAAATCCGTCGTGTTCTCATGAACTGCCCTGAGATTGTGACAATCGGTTTAGTCTGGGATTCGGAACATTCTGACCTGACCGAAGATGTCATGCGGAATCTGGCAACACAACTTTATCTTCCTGGGGTATCTGAATTAAAACTAATCTATCTTGTTTTTTAAATTTCAGTCCCAAAAGCTGATGCATCATGCTCATGCCTTTCCTCATATCTTTTTTTTTTCCCTTAAAATAAGTTTATATATACTTGATCATAAGCCGGTTCGTTTATAAGCCAACCTCCCAAGATGGATAAGTAAAAAACGGAAAATTTTTATAACCCATTCAGAAGCCGACCCTATAATTCAGGGGTCAGCAAACTTTGGCTCCCGGGCCATCAGGATAAGCCGCTGGTGGGCTGAGATGGTTTGTTTACCTCGAGTGTCCGCAGGCACAGAGGTAAATCTAAGTAAATAAAGTGTCCCAGCGCGCCAGTTGCTTACCCTGGCAAGCCGGGACAGCAACTGGTGGGGAAATTTTTTGTGGGGGAGAAGCTGGGAGTCGGAGGAGTAACCCCTGTGACCACCCCCCACATGACCCCACCCCAGCCTGGGACCCCCACACTCTCCCCATCCCATTCCTTCCCACCTTATCTGGGGAGGGTCAGGGGAGGATGTATCTGACTTGGCTGGAGCTGCTCCGGCTGGCTGGGCAGCACAGACGCAGCCTCCTTCGGCGGGCCAGACCCGGCAGCGCGGCCGCAGCATGTTTCAGCGGGCTCTGGCGGGCCGAGCGGCAGGGCTGCAGCCTGCCAGCCCTGGAGCTGCAGTTGCTTCAGAGGCTCGGGGGAGAGCAGCGTGGAGAGACTCTGGCCCTGCCTCTTCCCTTCTGTCTCTGCTGGCTGTGCTGCCTCTCCTTGCTCTCTCTTTTGGGGGGAGGGGCTGTGTCCCACCTCTCCCTCGCTATACCTGTTCATAAGCCAACCCCCTTCTCTGGTGCTTCCCTTTTTTACTAAAAAAATTTGGCTTATGAACGAGTATATACGGTAACTAGCTTTGGAATTACAATTAACATTTAAAAAGTAGATCAGGGAGTATATTTTGTGTGAACTAATAATCTTCTCTACACATCTGTGGAGTAAAGTGGTGGTAACTTCATTTTACGTTTGGGGAACTGAAGCATCGAGAGTAATGGCAAAATTGTCAAGTGTCTGCTAACTTGAGACTGCTAGGGCCTGATTTTCAGACTTCATGGCATTTTTCTAATGTTTTATGTGTTCAAGAGGCAGGTCTAATTGACCTTGAGTACCCAGAACATAAACACAGAGTGAGTGGCCACTTGTGAAAAGCTTGGTTTAAGTGACTCCAGAGTATCAGTTCTCCAGGGTGACATTCAGTTGCCTTAACCATGAGGCCATCCTTTCTTTTCCTGCCGTCCTCACCTCGTTCACTGTATACCTTCAAACTTCTGCAATTAATGAAGCAAAAGTCCTACAAACATGTGTCCCTCATCACACAATGGATTAGTTCTCTGAACATCCGTCATCTTGTACACGGAATGAGGCAGGGATACTTTAGAAATTACATGCTCATGTAACTCCTGCAGATACACACACACACACACACACACACACGGAGACATGCATGCAACCTTGACTTAATCTAACTTTACAACCTCACACGTGCTTTTTCTTTAATCTATACATAATCATTTTTACAGCTGTTCTATAGGGTTACAGATGAACAGGCCAAAAATAGTGAACTTTTTCTTGTGGGGATGATTTGCTACACAAGTCGACATTACTGTGCCTTTGCCTTTCATACCAAGAGTTGCAAGTGGGTGCTGTTTGATGATGCGAATGTGAAAGAGGTAGGCTTTCCATTATTAATGCTAGATTTAATGACCTTTATTTTTTTAATGGTACATTGTGCCCCAAATATAATTTTTTCTGCTTTAGAACATAACTTATTCTTTTGACACCAGATTTAAAACACAAACAGATTTCCTCATTTTCATGAAAAGTAGTTTGACAAGTTAGTTTTAAGTATTTTTTTTAAAAAAGCACAACTTCACTGTTCTTAAATGTGCAATAATTGGATAGTTGATGTTAGTGTGATTTTACTTAAAAATATAGGTTTAATAAGTAATGAATATGATAAAATCTGTTGATGGCTGTATTTGTTTGTAGTGTGTTGATGTTTAATTTGCTAACTTGTATGTAAATATTTGCTTTTCTGCTCTAACTTCCATAAATTTAAAATTAGTAGTACAGCTGCAGTTGTGCTGTGTTTTTTAGGATAAAAAAAAATAAAATAAATGTATGGAGATATACTTATCTCATAGAACTGGAAGGGACCCTGAAAGGTCATTGAGTTCAGCCCCCTGCCTTCACTAGCAGGACCAAGAACTGATTTTGCCCCAGATTCCTAAGTGGCCCCCTCAAGGATTGAATTCACAACCCTGGGTTTAGAGGGTCAATGCTCAAACCGCTCAAACCACTGAGCTATCCCTCCCCCATGATCAGACATTCAATTTGGTTTATTTAAGGTATGCTTATAATTGGATTTAAGTACTAGTTAATTTTATATTTGCAAAAATATGGGCATTTTCTTATTAGGTTGGAACAAAATGGAAAGATGTGGTCTCCAAGTGCATTCGATGTCATTTTCAGCCATTGCTGCTATTTTATGCTAATCCCGATGGTACAGCTGTATCGACAGAAGATGCCCCAAAGCATATAATTCACTGGTCTCATTACAAAGCAGCTGCAGGAGATGACTTGGGTAATAAAGTTTTGACTAACACTATTTTTTATAGAATATGACCAATATCTGAAGGTAATTAACTGTCCTGACCTTAAGTGCCTTTATCAATAATTATCTAAATGTCCTGATAGCATTTGGTGTGTGTATACTTTAACATTAGAACTATCAAAAATGTTTTGTTTCAAATGTTAGAATGTGGCTTGAGACAGTTAAAGGATTCCTAACTAGAAACATTCTTTAACTGTAAAAACACAAATGGCTAAAACACTAAAATTACACATTGGAAGAATATGGTAAATCTTACTTCTCTAAGCTGGTACCGTCAACCTGCGGAACTCTTTGTCAGAGGATGTTGCGAAGGCAAAGACTATACTGGGGTTCAAAAAAGAACTAGATAAGTTCATGGAGGATATGTCTATCAATGGCTTTTAGCCAGGATGGGAGCCTCTGTTTGCCAGAAGCTGGGAATGGGCGACAGGGGATGGATCACTTGATGATTACCTGTTCTGTTCATTCCCTCTGAAGCACCTGGTATTGGCCACTGTCGGAAGACAGGATATGGGCTAGATGGACCATTGGTCTGACCCAGTATGGCTGTTCTTATGGTCTTATGTTGACCAAGTGATCTCACTTTAACCAAGAAAGAGAGAACTTAGATTTTTCTATTGTGTGGTGTTCTGTTTTGTTTGTGACTAAATAGTATAACTAATAGTATTTAATTGTTAAATAGTATTTAATATGTAGTCACGGCATGTTTTGTCTGCATGAGGGTAGATAGGTGGTGGTATATATGTATCGGTTTTTTGGATACCCTCAAAATAGTATAAACTGGAAAAAAGGTTTTGAGGAAAAACTGTGAGCAAGTGATGACGGTTCAGAACCTTGAAGCCTTGAGGTTGCAGGAAACATATTATTTAGGGATTCATTATGGAAAGGCAGTATAGTCTCCCTGCCTGGTCAGAATCTAGCCCTTTGACTGTGCAATGTTTGGCTATTTTTCTCGTGGTCCTATCTGTTATAAAATTTGAAAGTGATGATGAAAGGAAAATTGGATTTGGCCTGTTCCCATTCACTTCATGAACTGTTCCCTGATGGTGACCGTCTCAAGGAAGAAAATCAGAAGTGAAGGCCATCACCATATTTATATTGGCAAATTGTATCATATGTAACATATTACAAAAATCTTCTTGTATGCCACAAACTATTAAGTGAACTATTAAGTAAAATTTAAAGTAATCCAAAACTATACTTTCTAATTCTTGAAATTAAAAATAAATGTGGTGAAGATGTAAATGAGCAAGAATTTCATTTCTGAAGATTAATGATGTATAATGTTATAGGATTTGAGAAGTCATCCGTTCCAAAGTCAGATCACACAAAAGAGAATGGATTTGGAGAATGTGCTGGTCAGAAGAGCATTAAAAAATTTCAGACAGACAGTTCAGCATTCAGTAGAAGCCATATTCAAGCAAGTGGTGGTAGAATGCCAGGTAATTAAATATGTAATTTCCTAACTCTTTTTACAGCAGTGTTATTTTGGATACATTTTCTTTAGCTGCAAAGCTTGTTCTGAAATAGTTCCATCATTGGTACTGAACTTTCAGTCCACCTACCATGAAGACTGACTAAATGGCATGTGAAAAACTAATTTGAACTTAGTCACTATATGACTAAGTTCTCCACTGCCCTCCTGCCCCAGTAAAAATCCACTATTGTAATATGTTGGACTGTAGTTAACTGTAATTGTTTGCTTTTAAATTGATCTTTCCTTGTCCTATGTTTGGAAAGCATAAGTAGCAATAGTCACTTCCGTTTTATGGTGGCCTTCTACTATATTTGTTAAAACATCAGTCCATTTTTATGTGTAAATCAGATTTTCAGGTTAAGACAAATTAAAAAATTCTCATATCAGGATATCACAATTGGGTGACGCTGATGCAGGAAGGACATAGCTTGCCCTCGCTTCCAGCCCCTCCCCCTCATTGGGTTGCCAATGTGGTTTACACCTTAAAGACCAGTAAGAGAGAAGGAATGAAGGACCTAGACAAGAGAAACTGATTCTGCTTAATTAAGAGATTTATTTTCTCTGTTAATTACCCCCTCCTGTCTCCCAATGTCTAGATGTTAGCTAAAATTATTTTCTTCTTACCACTTGAAGCCAGACTTGATGGCTAAAGTACTTTTTTCTTTCTCTGTAAATTTAAAAAATGTTCAACTTGCTATTAACTCACTTGGGACCGATGGTGACCCAAAAATCAACACTGCTCACTGACTGGGAACATCAGTTTAAATAAAACAGATTAGATTCTGTACTTGAAACTCCACTATATTCTCAAAAACAAAACCCTTGCTTTTGATGAAGTAATTAGTATTAACTCTGTTTTGTTTTAGTATGAGCCCTAAAGGTTAATTTTCATTCAGGTCAAATAGTTTTAGATCCAGAGGGAAAACATGTAGTATGTTCAACAGTTACAATTAAACCTTGCTTACATGAAGCACAGTTAGTGTACATATTTTGTTAAATTTATAACTTTACATTTGTAAGGATCCTTTTAAGGTAAGTATTATATATTATTGTATTAATTAACCTTAATGGATTTTGCTATGTGCAGACTGTTTTTTTGTTTTTTTTGAATTTTTAAAATTTGAGGTAGATAGAAGGTGGTGGTGTAGCCTTCACTAGAATGTGAAGGTATAGTAAGTGTAATTGTACGTGCTTTTTGCCATGGTTATTTAGATAAGATGCAATAACGAATATTTTTGTAGTTAAGTTAGGGCACAGTGATCAGAAGGACAAATTAAAGGACATCTCCAAAGAGTGTGCCCAGAAGGCAGTTGATATGAGAAATTTTTCATCCTACCTAAGAAAAGATTCAGATAGAGGACCAAGAAGAGACTCTGGGAGACAAAGAGGTACATTTAAAAATCAAACTTTAGAAACAAATGGCTAAAATATCAATTTGTCTAGATTAAAAATGTTATTTGCTACTTGAGATAAAGAAAAAAATCCCAAGATTAGAAACGTCTGTAAAAGTGGAGATTTTAAAGTTTGTGCCATTTGAGTCTCTCACCCCCCCACCCCCTTTTCTTTCCTTAAATTGTTATGGCATAGCAGGAATAAATAGCTGTCTTATGCACAACAGTGTCAGACAGGGAAGATTTTTATTAAAAGAATGTACTTGAAGGAGAACTTCAATGGAGCTTCTTCTTTTTTTTTCTTTTCTTTTATTTTACAAGATCTAATAGGGGAAGACCGCTCTCATTTTAAGTCAGGATCACCTCCTGCTGGAAATGGATTTAGACACTACATTGATCAGCGCTTATATGGTAGCCAGGGAAGAGGACCCTACAAACATGAAAGAGTACCAAACCAAACCAGGCCTGCTGCACGTGTCTTAGGGTCAAATAAAAGAGAAGTTTTTCCTGCTGGGGAGAAAATGATGAGCAGGGTTAGGGCTGACAGTGCCACTGGCTATGATACAGACAGCAGCCAAGACTCTAGGGAAAAAGGAAGTATCAGCAGAAGCAGAAACAGAGGTTGGAAACCTATGCGAGAGACACTAAATGTGGACAGCATTTTCAGTGAGACTGAGAAGCAGCAGCATAGCCCACAGCATAAGGCAAATCCAAGCAGTAAACCTAAACATGAAAAGGAACAGAGCTTTAACAATTGGCCAAAAGAGAACCAAACCCAGAAAGGGTTAATGACTATTTATGAAGATGAAACAAAACAGGAGACAGGAAGTCGGAGTTCCTTGGATTCAGAAGGAAAAGGAAATACTGAGAAAATTAAAGGATTTACAGAGAGAAAAGTTCATGCTGACAGTTGGCAGATGCAAAGGACTGAGTCTGGATATGAAAGTAGTGATCATATCAGCAATGAATCTGCCAATCTGGATTCGCCTATTGTTGAAGGAACTAGCCCACTGGACATCAAGGGTATTAAAGAAACTGTTTCCTGCAGGTAATGCTAACAAATACTCTAAATAAGAGTCTTAATGAAGTGTTTTCTGGATTGTGGGTAAAGTTAACTGTCTGAAATATTCCATCTTTTATTGGAGGCAACAGTTTTGGAATCTAGGAAAGGTTGAAATTGGGTCCTAGAGAGTGGGAGGGGTTGTGTAGGAAACAAATGCAAAGTCAAATAAACTGCGAGACTAATTATGAATTCTGTATAATCACCATGGCCCAACACTTTCACCATTCAAAACTCTCATTAACTCTTATGAGACTTGTACATGTAAGGGCTGCAGAATTGGTCCCTTAGTGAGTAGAATTTATGGGAAGGCTGATGGACAAATCTGTGAGAGTGGTGTGAAAGCAATGTTGCATGTAATCTAGAATGAAACATTTATGTAGGATTTTAGATGTACATCTTGCAGTTCAGTGGGTAAAGTGCGCCAAATAAATCTGTGCCTCAGAGCTTATAATGTAAATGCACACGTTGGTACAATTAACACACCAGTTTAACAAATCCTAAGCATTATTAAACTTTTTTGCAAACTGTAATATACAGAAACAATGAACATAAGATGATATAAACCTTTAACAGCTTGTTTTCATGGCTCTCTAACACTGAAGACCTGAAGCAGTGTTTTCAACCTGCTAGGCATCTAAATTTTCTCTTCCTTTGAACCATGTTTTTTTTTTTAAAAAGCTAATCTATTACACCAAGCTCTGCCACTTAAAATAGTCCTTGCCTTCCTAGCCGATAAATATTTTTGGTAGTAGAAATACTGCAGATAAATAACTGAATTTCAGTGACAAGTTGCTTATGCCATTTTTTATATGTACTTTTCTAAGGCTGTGTCTACACTGCACACCTTTCAGTGGTACAGCTGTGCTGCTACAACAGTGCCGCTGTAAGGTACACTGACTGAATAGCCACTCTTCATTGGCAGGAGAGAGCTCTCCTGCTGACAAAATAAAACGACCTCCAATGAAGGGCGGTAGCTTTGTCAGTGGGAAAGCGTCTCCCGCTGACAAAGCACTGCCCACAACGGCGCTTTTTATTGGTAAAACTTTTGTAAGTTGGAGGTGGAACCGGAAGTGCAGTGAAGACCGAGCCTAAATCATTAATGGACTAGTGGAAAGCAGTTTATCAGTGATTTCTTGGGTAACACAGCTCCTTCTGAGGGAACTTCTTGAGACTGCTTTCAGGATGTAGGGGGAAAAACAACTTGAAAGATACACAATGTCTGTGTATTCCAGTAGGCTCTTAGGGTACATCTACACAGCAGTTAAACAGCTGCAGTTGGCCCCCAGGTCAACTGACTCTGGCTTGCAAGGCTCAGTCTGTGGGGCAGTAAAATTCCTGTGTAGAGGTTCAGGCCTGAGCTCTGACACCCTCCTCCCTCATGGGGTCCCAGAGATCAAGCTTCAGCCTTTTTTTACCCTTGCAGCCCAAGCCCTGCAAGCCAGAGTCAGCTGACTGAGGCCAGACACAGCTGTGCAATGGGTCTTTTATTTCAGTGTTAGATGTACCCTTCATTTTTTTCCTCACTTCCCTCAAATATTATTCCTTGTTTTCTTCTCCTGCCAAGTTACTACACATTTCTCCTATACTTTTAGTGATGTGTACCTCTTTCCCTACCTTCTCAAGACAAGGAAGGTAGAGAGTAGTCATGGCTCCTACCAAAGGTATTAGGAAGAGAGCTTAGGGGATCAATCCTCTTGCTGTACCTAATCTGTTGAATTTTCCTTTCAAGCCTGCTGTTATAACTTTCTAGCTGAATTTTGTGATAAAGACTTATTTTAAAAGCTTCACAACTAGATACAAATGAATGGGCCTAAGTGACAATCACAACTCATTGAGGGAAGATCGCAGTTTTAATATTGATACAAACAAGATGTTACTGAGTAAATGCATGTCTAAATTAGGAAAATAGGTTGTGTTTAAAATGTGTTATGCCTAGTGTAAACAGGTCTTATGCTTTTAAAAAAATATTTTAGCTGGTTGTGGTCAGCGCAAGGCTCTGACATGTTTTAACCCCCAAACATTTTAGGGTTTAAACTTGTAACACTTTGATGTATTTTCAGTTGTTTGCATCTAGTTGGATGTGATGGTAAATATCTGTCACAATATAACTGTTTTGGATGAAAAATCCTAAAATCCATTTCTCCTGTGTTAAGAATGACAAAAATTAAGCCATACTTATTTTAATGGTTTTTCTGGAATAGTTTTATATGAAAGTGACATGGAACATTCACTTGGGCCCATATTTCATTCAAGGAAAATGATGTGCAATATTTTCCCAGATTATGGTCCCATGAATTGTTCACTCCACACAATCAACCTCCACCTTCCCCAAAAGGTAAACAGATGGGTCTTATAGCATGACCTGAAAATTTGCATATTCTGAAATAAGGAAGGAAGCAAATTCCAAAGCCAGGTACCCTGGTTGAAAATCTCTGCCAGTAGTAGTAGTTTGAGGATGAGTTTAACCAAAGTTTTTGTGTGACGACTGTCATGGTAAATCTATCTATTGTTTACCACAGCATAAGCACAGATCTAATAATGTAAATCTGAAAAGTGCATAATAAAACAGCCCATAGCCCAACATTCTTCTCTTCACTGAGATCTCTCTTCAAAACAGACTTTTTCTGGAAAGATTTCCGAAGAAGAACATTACAATGGTTGGTATTTAAACAAAAATTAAGCAAACTTTCAGTTTAATTGCTTTGAGGTTTGATGTTATCTGGTTCACAGATTCTGTCTGATCCATTATTTTCCCTTATATTGGTTAAAAGTGGTTTGGGGCAGAGCTGTTTTTTCCTTCTATATGTTGCACAGCGCTGAAAAGCTTTCTAGATGATCAGTCTGAGTCAGGGGTCGGCAACCTTTCGGAAGTGGTGCACCGAGTCTTCATTTATTCACTCTAATTTAAGGTTTCACGTGCCAGTAGTACATTTTAACGTTTTTAGAAGGTCTCTTTCTATAAGTCTATAATATATAACTAAACTATTGTTTTATGTAAAGTAAATAATGTTTTTAAAATGTTTAAGAATTTTCATTTAAAATTAAATTAAAATGCAGAGCCGCCCAGACTGGTGGCCAGGACCCGGGCAGTGTGAGTGCCACTGAAAATCAGCTCACATGCTGCCTTTGGCACCCGTGCCATAAGTTGCCTACCCCTGGTCTGAGTAATTGACAATCGTGGGGGAGAGGGAGCAACAGTAACTCTTCTGCTCTTTGTAGCTGGATGTTCATGTACTTCTACAAGATACATCTTTGAAGCTGAATCAGTATGTGTTACTGAATCTTTCAGGATGCTCAAATCAAAACGAAGTGCTATTTTTTTCCATTAAGGCATATACAGGGGAAGGAGATGGGAATGTAATTCTGGCTCTGTAACAGCACGTTTGATTGGTTGAAACAGGCAAATTGGTCAAATACAATCTAACTGACATGGTAATGTGTTTGTGCCCTGAAGCTATTAAACTAAGTTTTTAGTGCATAAGGAAGGTTCTAACTGCGTGGTAAAATTAAACTTTGAAGAAAATGGCAACAACATAAAATTTTGTGTGTCTGTGTGCTTCTGTGTATATGTTTGCATATAATAAAAAAAACTTTCTGGAGAGGAGGAATTGAAAAGTTAAATATTTAAGAGCACATTTTTTCATGTGCCCGTTTGGAAATATTTGGAGTTGAAAGCTTGTCCTTTAAAAAGTGTGCTTTTTCTCACTCTGGTAACTGAGAGGAAGATTTTTAACGGCAAAATGGGAGTTGGGCACCTAACTCCCATTTATGCTTTGGACTATTTATCACTTAAGGGGAAATTTTCAAAACTATATCCTGCCTTCTCCCTGGCCTTCATTGAGGACAAATTTTAAGCAATTTTTGTTCCCAAATAATGTAAGTTGTTGGTGTCAATCCCCATTCACATCCAGCACATCATTTTTCAATCACTGATAACTTCGAGACCCAACTCTCTCTCTCTCTCTCTCTCTCTCTCTCTCTCTCTCTAATTTTCTGCTCATCTGTAGAATATACTGCTTAAACAGAAAGACTTGTAAATTTTGTAAGGAGAGGGAGGATTAAGTCCTAAATTAGTGTTTGTAAAGCCAAATTAATGTGTTGTACACACACAATTAAATGTTTTATAATATACTTACATATTTGGGCAACTGTAATCGTGCACTAATATTTAAATTTTAAATTACAAGGTCTGTTTTGTTTTTCAGTGACCAGAATCTGTCGATCAAATATACGGAAAGTGTGTTGCAGTCTACCTCCCAGGAGAACAGAAACTATTTTGATGGTGAGAATTTTAACTTGCATATTTACTATAAAGTTTTCTAACGAACCTCTGGATGTGCTGTTGTCCAAAATTGCTGTTTTATCAATTACTAAATTTTAATACTGTGTAAAAAGTTGAAAGGTTCCAGATAGACTTTGCATAGTTACTAGTAGTTCAGATTTTGCAGAGTTGACCACCCAATAAAAGTGAACTTCTCTTTCTCTTACTATGCCAACCGTTGCTGCTTAGTACTAGATTACCAAGTCTTAGATTTGCATTGGCAAAATGGGCAAGTTCACATGTGAAGTTAATTTGTATTTGGGTGAATCTGAACGGAATCTACATAGTACTGGCAATATGTCCCACTGGGCCACCATTTTCCCATGGAGAGATGCCTTGCTTCCATTCTGTACATATCCTGTGTGTTTATAGCCTTCCCTTGTCTTCCTGGTGGCAAGCTGGCTCTTTTCTCCACAATGAATACTAATATTTTGATTCATTCTTCAAATACTGTTCACCATTATTCATTGTTCTGACTAATCTTAATAATTTGAGTTCTTCACCTCACAACTTGGTAACCCTGGCTAAACTGATCCCGTTTGGTATTTTGGTAACCATGTTACATGTTCTAGGAACATGTATAATTTTTAATAAATTGTACGAGAGAGCTCCTTTATTAGGCAGCCTCATTTGTTAAGAAACTGCACAAAGTGATTTTAAAAACAACCAACCAACCAGCCGCTCAGGTATGTTGGAACAGTAGTTCTTGTCTTCTCCATACCGTGAGCCCTTAGTGCAACAGAGAAAAGCTCGGGAGACCCTATCATCCCAATCTGGTCATGAGGCTCATCACGTACCCACGTATGAGAAGATCTCTGTTAATTAACTGGTATTTGTTGAACCCTGGAATTATCACTTAAATCATGTTTCATCGTAAAGCTGAGTTGGCTGTTACATAATTCAGATTGCAGTGCACTAGTGCAATTTTTGGTTACCCATGTCTTTCAGCATGCTGGATTAGACTGCATTTGTTTCTACAGTTTACTTTGCTCTCATACAGTGCTTTCCATTGGTAGATCTCCAAGCACTTTATAGATGGGGAAACTGAGGTACAGAGAGTGGAAGTGACTTGCAGAAGGTCAACCTGTAGACCAGTGGCAGAGCTGGAAATAGATCCCAGGTCTCCTGAGTCTCAGTCCAGTGCTCTAGTCACTAGGTCACACAAACAACTTGTCCTTACTTGTGTATGCTATACATAGGCATGACAATTCAATTTTTTTAAATAATTTTGAGCTTTTCACTTTCTATAGATTTAAATGTTCATAGTTGTGGAAAATCATGCGGTGGGATGGAGGGGAGACAATGTGGAGGCTGAACAGTAATTATCCAATGACATTAGAGAGAAATTCAACAAGTTAAAGCTTCATAGCTGTTAAAAACAAATTGTCAACATGTGTCAAAATATTCAAACGAAATATCCTTAATTCAAACTCTAAGTTCTCAAGCAGCACCTTTATCTGTAAATTTCAGTTATTGATGGAAATATTTGGGTGTGGATGGGTGGGGGATGCTTCCTGGGGTTACCCAGGGTTGTGAGGAACCTTGCTACTGCCCACCCTTAGCAAGAAAAGGCCATGTCTGTACCTGCTGTGGATCAGTTTCCCAACGCTGCCATCCTCTGGCAGTACAAGAGCTGCCTTCCAGGCCTTGCTCTTTCTTTACAGGTTAATGATAGGCACAGTCCAACCCCCAAGTCCTCCAGGTGTCTGCCTGGAGTGCCCAGCCCCTGATCCACTGGACAGTCAGAATTCCCAGATCTAAAGGAACAGTACATCACAGCTTACCAGTTACACCATAGACGACAGCTCCATTTAACACACAGCACTTTGGTTTGTTTGTAGAGAAAGCAAGTTTATGTAACATAGAGCAGAGTCAAATGATAGCATGCAGAAATATTGGAAGCCAAGGTTAGATATAAAATAAAATCATAACATGCATAGTAGAGGCTAAACTTAACTAAAAAGATATTGTCATAAGACAGAGCAAAAGCTCACCTAAAATCTTTCCACGGTATTTCAGCCAGGCTTGGCTGTGATCTTCCTTCATGAAACTAGCATGCCATTGTCGTGCCGTCTCAGTGGAAAGATTCAGAAGTTTTTTTTTTCTGTCCCTAAAGTTATAGTTCATTGTCTGCACTTGCAGACAGGATAACCTTCATTGCATATACTTTTTTTTTCTCCTCTGGAAACTTTGCAATCGATTAACATTCTGCTTAAACTGTAAATGGGTTGTCCACTGTGAATCTTGCATTACTCAATTTATGTGTAGACAGATGGATAAATGTAAACCTGTCTCTCACCTCTGCTGGTGACCAGCCCCAAATCAGAGAACCTAAGAACATAATTTTCAGTATAATACATGCATAACTCCTTGCATACTATCCATGTATGCATTTCATAATCATTGAGGACTCTTATGACACTAGCTTTCATTAGAAACTTTACATGATATACTTTGGTGAACTAGTAAAGTAAATACCAGAGCCAGGTGATCCCTGTAACCCTTATGCACTCCTGTGCTCCCTGCCAATTGGCACCATGAGGTCCCTGGATCACAAAAGTGAAATCAACATTTACCGATAAAAATCTAGTCCTTCCAAGCCTACCCTATATTCCCTTATTAGAAATACTCCCAGAGTTCCATCTCCTTTGTCTTCCTTTCAAAACTTTCTCTAACACTGATTAAATTGAAATCTCCATTTTTACTGCTTGCCAACAATCGACAGCCATTATAAGTGTCTCTCTATTATGAGGATGAGAATGTATAACTTTCTTTTGTTAAATCTTTTTTAAATTCCTTGGGTTCCATTCAGGAATTATTTTCTCTAGAACTATAGGTCTTATGCTGGGTACTGGGCCGGCTCTAGGTTTTTTGCTGCCCCAAGCAGAGGGAAGAAGGGAAAAAAAAATCTCTAAGAGCGCAATTGCCGAAGCAAAAAACAACAACCAAAAAACCCAACCTCAGAGCGCAACTGCTGAAGCAAAAAAAAACCCAGAATGCTGCCCCAAGCACCCAGAATGCCACTCCTGGAATTATACCGCCCCAAGCACATGCTTGGTTTGCTGATGCCTAGAGCTGGCCCTGGCTGGGTATAAACTCAGTACTAAGTCCGATCTTAAGTAGCCGTACACGTCACTCAGAAGCTTTTCATTTTTTCATCAGATACGTAGCAATATTAGGAGGAAATACTTATAATAAGGAAATTAACTTCCTTTACATATTAAAATGTCTGGATTTTTATAAAGCTGGTAAGTGCCTCAGCATATAAATATTACAGGAAATAGTATGAGGTCAGCCAAAATCACAACCTAATGACGGTGAAGCAATTACATTTTCTGTACTTGTACAAAGCAGTCTGTCAGCTGGTGGCAATGAACATAAGGCCACTTATTAAGGTAATTTTATAATTACCTAGCTGCTTTTTTAATCTTCTGTTTGATTTGTGTGGTTTCTGTTTTTTAACCTTAAATCCAAATCTACAGTATCTTTTCTCTGCCATTATTCTAATTCTTTATTGGATATACATGAATTCTTTTTCAATCTGGTTTTCTTGTCACATGAAGTGAATAACTTAAATTGCCAGGTATTGTGTGGATTACCTAGAATATATTTGCCCTTAACATTTATGCTACAACAAATTTTTGTTGTATTGTCTTTGTGTATCAGTGGGAGAATGGACACTGTTGTTCACTGGCAGTAGGAATAAGTTAGTGACAATGTATCAAAGGACACCTCAGTAACTAATGCATATTAGATGTAACCAAACCATATTTGAAATTTTCAGTTGCTGAAGTATTGTTCAGAGGTTACTGAATAAACTGTGTTCAAATACTACATTTAAAAATATTTGTATGGCAAATATTTCCTCAAAAAATGCATAAGATCAGCATCATTTGAAAGCTTTGTATATAGAATCCTAAATATTCCACTTAAATAACTAAATGTTTACTGTTAAACTATTCAGAATCTATATACCTTCCAGATCAAAATGGTTATTTACAAGTTGCAACAAATTTGTTCCTTTTTAAAGCAAGTGTAATTAGTGTAAATTGTAAGTAATGGGTATAGTGCATTCTAACGGTTCAATTGGGGGAGTAATGTTGGGATAAAGGGCAGTTAAAGGAACAAATCAGGTTGGCATATGTTCAGATACATAGGTGTAACCACAAACCAGATTGGAGGCGGAAGGAAATAGAGATGCCTTTGTCTTTTTAAAGAAACTTGTGAATTTTAAATTTGCATTGGGTCAATGATTATATTTTGAGTCCCTTAAAATATGCAAAAAGATGTCTGTCTGGCACTTCATGTGCCTTTTGAATTAAGTTAAGAAAATAAGTAGTCAAACTAAACCAACCAAGGTCCCCCACCAGCTATTGTATTAACCTCTTGGAGATGGGGTGTACAAGAAATAGTACTTTTAGAAAGTTACACATACCCTGAACAGAAAAATGGAATTCAGTCTAGTTCAGATTCCAGCTGTCACTGGCTACTTATTTGATTTTGGACAAATCAGGTTTTGTCTTGTTTCTCTCCCTCCCCCGCCCTCATCTTTATAATGGAATTAACAGCAGAATTAAACCAGTTAGACAAGTGCTGAGTACTTTTGAAAATCCTACCCTTAATTCAGAAAGCTGTTTACTCTGATCAGTTTTGATACAGCACTTACATAGTAATACATATAAAAGCAGCAAAGAGTCCTGTGGCACCTTATAGACTAACAGACATATTGGAGCATGAGCTTTCGTGGGTGAATACCCACTTCGTCGGATGCATGCATAGTAATTCATATTATTTATTAGTGAATGTAGTGTTCATGAAAGCTGCCAGCTTTACTGCCCAAGAGACTGAAGTCCTTTTATTTTACAAGGGAGAGATAGCATAAGCAGTGGCAACGCAAGCTTTCCAGCTGTCCCTGCCAGTGTTCCTCAGACTTCTAAGCTGAAGGGACCTTCTTCGTGGGTAAGAGGAAAGTTTACTTTCCTCTCCCATCTTTTGCCTACAGACAGCTTGTTACCTAAGCCTATTTAATGGAATTTCTTGCAGTGTGGACACCTGTCCATGCTAATTAATGGAGAGAGCACTTCTTCTCTGACACAATATGTAGACCTACTGCATTATATTATTGGGATTTTCCTCTCCCTACTTTGACATTTTTGTCGAGTCCTATGTTATCATGATAGTTTATTTCCAAACTGAATATGGTTATTCTTCATTGACCTTAGATCCATTCTGTATCTTCTGACAGAGGCAGTAAACTTTCAATAAATGTGTCTCAAACTCCATACTTATCTACTAAGCAAGAGGATTATAAGCAAAATTTATAAATATCAATTACAGTATTTTAATCAAATTTATTTTGCCAGGGTCAGGTGTGAATGACACATTAAAGCAACTCTTGTTCTATATCTTTTTCATCTTAGTGAATGGGATGGAAAAGGTGAACTGGAAATGAGTCTATAGAAAGTTAACTATCCTTTAAATGCAGTGATGTGGAAATAATCAGACACTTCTCTCTTTGGGCTCTGTTAGTCATCAACATGCAGGGATGTTAGGACTTTAGAGAATTGATAAAGGGTTATGGAATATTTTGAGAGTATCGTGGATGTTTGTAGCTAGTGAAGCTCCATAATGACTAAAGTCTTTCCCATCATAAAGTTTTTAGTGACATGTAGAAGGAGTTGTCTTCACCTGAATCCTGGTGGATAAGTGTCCACAAAACAACTGCAAATGCTAAAGACCAAAGGAGAATGGAATTACCCTGTCACCCTTGAGGCTACCCTCCTTAGAATGGGGTTTTGAGGTTGTAACAGGGTTCATTATTGATTGCTGGCATGCCTCCTCGTGGCTCACCTGGGGAATAACTCGTCACTAGTCAGACGCCCCTCCCTGCGGTCACTCAGCTGTTGTCGTAGTCTCACCCTCCAGGACTCAGGGTAGCCATCTTCTTTGGGACTTGGGTTGCTCCTCCTTCATGACTTGGCCCTCTAGCTGGATCATAATACCTTCCCTTCTAGGATCTGTCAAAGTCCCTCCAGACTAACTGTCCCCCTACCTTTCCTGGTAGTCCTCCATTCTATGTCTAAGGTGGTGCTGCTTCCCCAGTGGCTGGCAGGAGAACCCAGGCCCACCCTGTACTCCATGTGCCAGCACAGGGACTGTATGCTCTGCAGCTATGTGCTTGCTATTTTCCTGAGCTCTGTCCTACTTCTTCCTCCTATTCTTTGGCACCTCTGGGCATCTGAGCTTCCTCGGCTCTCCGTGGCTACTTCCCCATCTACATAGCACCTTCTTATTCAAGGATTTTGAAGAGAAATGCTGCACGTTCTACAAATGAGTGAAGTGAGTTAAGGGTAAAACTGATAATACAGATCTTTAGTCCTCAACTCCCGATTCTCTTCCCTTTAGGAATTAACAACTAATTTCTTGCATTACTAAAGCTGGCAGTGCTTTTTAAATAAAACGTTAGCTCTGTCATTCTGCTAATACAGTGTCTCATCTGTTGTAAACACAATTGTTTTAACAGCATCAGACAACCATTTGTTTGAAATCTTTTGAATTATTAACTGGGGAAAAAAAACCAATGAATTCAAACACAAGGCTCAAATTGTTTCAGTTCATTTGAGGATAGGTGTCACGTCACATCTTTATCTGAGTAAAAAGGGGGGTTTCCACCCTTTTTACTCAGGAGAGATGTGATGTCTCATTCCCCTAGTGAAAATTCCAAACATACATTTACAAAGGAAAAAATAGGAATATGTCTATTAAATTTTGTCCAAATAAACTTCACATACTAATCCGTTTCTTTAAGGAAATTTAGTCACTGCCTTTAAAGGCACAGTAAATGTATATGACAGTCTGTCTTGTTTTATATTCACAGATCTGTGTACTGAAATGTACAGCTATTTAATCTGCATAATGTGAAACATGTACAATAACAAGGATATTTGTTTAGAGTGGCTTTAGTTGTGACTTATTCCATATTTAATTGACTAAAGTCTTCCTTCTAGTCAAATATAGTTAGAGGATAAAATGTCTAGTGATGACAAATGTGATTCTTTTAAAAGCCTGTTTTTATAACAATTACGTCAGTGCAAGTGTGAAATGACATCTCAATCTCTTAATTTTGAATAACAAGAGCACAAGATTTTAATCTATCCCTTCAATTAAATCTTTCTCCCCATGCCCCTCACAAAAAAAATGGTAATATTTACAAGAAACACCAATTTTAATCCAGTTTTTACAGTTATTGCAAGACACCCCTCCACACACACACTGATCCATTGTTCTGTCTACATGTGTGCTTTAATTTCTTATTTTGGTCCTGACCTTTTTTTCAGCCAGGCTGCTATTTGAAACCCACACACAGTTTTCATGAACCCTAGGGGCAAAATCTAGGGCCCGCTGCCCCATACTGGCCTTTCCTTGAAAAGGAGGCGATTAAACCATTCAGGAGTATGTAAACCTGGGGGTATAAAGAAGCAATGTTTTCTTCCTCTGGATGGAATGATGCCCAGTGCTCCCCTTACTTCCTTCTCCTATGGGAGGCAGAGAAAAGTGGAATATGGTGCTTGCCTCAGGAGAGAGAAGTGATAGTCTCTACCTCTCCTCCATTCCTTCCCCTGCCCTCCCACAAATTAAGCGGAACTATTTTAATCTAATACAGGAAAGTTCTGGACTGTAATTATTTAGGGAGATTTTAAAATTGCACTCTCAATAGCCAGTTTCAAGATCGGGCCCTCCATTTTTTTTCAGGATCTTTTTTTTATTTTTTTTAACTTCGAAGGAACAATTAATAAATATATCCCAAAATAATTTGTGCTTAATTTTGCAGTACGATGGGGGAGGGAGAAGAAGCTGCCCACTATCTAGTGCCCACTGGAGAAAGTGGCGGGGGAGGGTAGAAATCATTGCAGGCGATTCTAGTTATTAAATCAATGTGTATATGCAGTGGAGGTAAGGAAACGTTTAATTTGCAGGCTTCTGAGAAGTCATGAAATGCGTACGGATGAATTACTTGTAAAATTAAGAATACTTCAACCTTTTTAATTGGGGGTTGAGTAGAGTGAAAGCATTGTGAAACCTAACATGGATCATGTAGGGGGCAAGATTAAACTTATTCTGACAACCAAATTAAGCCTTATCAGATCTTTTTTAAACAATGATTTCTGAAAGTACGTAAGTGCCATGTGCATGTCCTAGTGAAGGGAGGGCATATAACAAGAGTGGATGTCTGTAAATTACAAAGGTCCTTCATTTCATTTCTGTTATTAAAACATCCATAACAGTAATACTGTAGTCTAGTTTTTCCAAGGTTCATTCCCAAATTTTAATCCCTCTGTAAATTCTTCAAATGTAACCTAAATAACCCCCCAAACTTTAACATTTCATTTGTCACACAGAAAACACTGCCAATCATTATACTTTGGCTTCTTACTAATAGTTCTACATCTACTCTAAAAATGAAGTTCCTTTTGTTTACTACAGTTGGGTTTTGTATATTTTGTTAGCAATATTTTGACAATACAATAGAAAATATTTTCTAAAACGTGGAAATATAATCTTCACCTTTTTGGCGGGGGTGGGTGGAGTGGAGTTAGATTATTCAGTGGATAGAAGAATGGCTGTTGTAGTCTTTTAAAAACAAGGCTATCTATTCAGATGTTTAAATTAGAAGGTGAGTCCCAAAAATCTGACCGGCTTGTATTTGAGAAATGTCAAAATTATCTTTAATTTATTGTTTGAGGTTTTTATGATGGTGTTGAGGCTTCTGCTGTGCAGTATGCTAACATCTGCCATATTTAGGTTTGCAAAGAACCTGGAGCCAAAATTCCCCAGTAGACTCGCTCTCTGGTTTTAACCATGCATGGATCTCCATGTCAGCAGAAGAGAAAAATAGCACATCTATTTTTAAATTAGCTGGAATTCCAAAGGCACAAACCTCCCAGTGTCTGTGAGTGGCTGTGATTGAACGCCTGCCCTGGTGACATTCTAGTGATTGCTTGCAAATCACTGCTGCCTCCTTGTGTCCAATTTACATAACTGTTTCACCGAAGGACTTCACAGCTCCTGAAACAAAATTCAGTAAAATCATTGACTGAATTGTTTAGCTAGGAACTGCAGTTCACATTAGTAATTTTATGGGGAGTAAGGAGCAATTATGTGGAAAACATAACTAGATAAAAATAAGAACCAAATGATTGATATGTAGGATATGAATTCAGAGTTTGAATGTTGAAAGTTTAACTATAATCACAGTAAACCTAGTAGCAACTGTTAGGCTAAAATGTGTGTGTTAGCTTATTTTTTTATTTTAAAAAGTTAAACTTCTTCCATGCCCATATCCTAATTTTGGATCTAAACTTAATATATTGACCGGGGGGTGGAAACTTAAGGAATTCAAGACAAAATTTCTACTTTTTTCTATTGAACAACATTTTAAGATATTTTTGGCAGAATGGCTTTGAGTATGAGGTTCTTAAGATAAAGGAAACTTTTCTTTCCTGACTTCTGCTCTTTGGAGTCATGGTTCCTGCTCCAAGAAGAAAGTGCAAATGCTAGTAGCTATCTTTTAGACAGCAGTCCTCTGCCCAATATTACTATCAGACAAAAGAGAAATTGAGATCAGCTGAAGGAGAGAGATTCTACCATAGGCAATCCTATTCCGTTTCCTCATTTGCTTTTCAGTCTGGGGCTTTCCCCAGGCAACGGATTTGATGTCAGTGTCAAAAGCCTGAGAGAACCATCAGAGATTTTTTTTTAATGTCTTGGTCTCCTGATGGCAACCACCTCTTATTTTCAGAAATCTTGGCAGTGGCAGAAGGCTTGCTATGGAGTCAGTGGGGATCCTGGCCGCAACACACTGACATAAGCTCTGGCAGTGATGCAGCCAGTCTAGGGTCGGCTGCAGCCAGTCTAGGGTCAGCTGCCCCCAGGCTAATTCCGAACTTCCCCTCTGGAGGTACCTTGGTCTGGACGGTGTCCTCCAGGGGGTCAAGCACCCTGGGGTCCTCTGGGTAAATGGTGAGGGGCAGGCTGAGCAGCTCCTCCGTTGGGTCAAGCACCCTGGGATCCTCTGGGTAACTGGCATGGGGCAGGCTGGACAGCTCCCTCGGGCTCTGGTCGGTGTCGGGCGTTGGCAGGTCAGGCCAGTCCTTGGGTCCACCATAGGTTGCCGGGGTCTCCCAACCAGGAGCTAGGCCAGAGGCGTCTGGCCTCTCCAGTGGCTGCTTCTTGAGTGAGCTCTAGGGTCGGGCTTTTATACTTCCTGTCCTGCGCCTTGACCTCTGGTGGGCAGGCATGGGACTCGCTGGCTCCGCTCACTCTGGTGTCAGGAGGGGTTCGTCCCTCTCTGGGGTGATGGGGAACCACACCACCTTGCTACACTACCAATACAGGGTCCTGCCTTTTAGTCTTTCCATGCCACCAAGGGCTTGGCAATTGTGGCAGCTCATATTTAAAAAAAAAAAAAGGCAGGAATCCAGGTCTGTCCATACTTCAACTAGCTAATTCAAGGAAGATCACCCCAACCAGGTGAACACCCCAATCAGGTAACCCTACAGCTTTTTGCCTTCCTGGATCTCAGTCAGAGAGAAATCCACAATGGCTGAGAGCATAGCTTTTATTGGAGCAGGAGCAGTGAATCTAGGCCAACAGTTTACCTTCCACAGGAAAGATTCCAAACAATAATAGATTTTACCAACCAACTTCAAGATCACCCAAGAAAATCAGTGAAAACATGATTGAATTCTGGGACATGTGGCTTCAAGCACCTGTATGACATGGTTTGCCAGACTTCACCTATGCTCTATGCAAGTGTTCAAATCGGTGTATCTACAGTATCTACATGTGCATATGATGGTCATGGTCCCAGAAGAAGTCGTCTCATTAAACTGGTGGGAAGACTGACCCTCTTCAGGTCTGCAAGAAAGTACTCTTCTCTACCCTCTGCTTACCAAGACTTGAGTGACTTCCTCCATTCAGTGACCTCTTCTAGATCACCTTTGGATTCAGGGCCCTATGGTCTCCTCAAGAAGCCTGTCCCCATGTAAATGTCCTAGAGCTCAGAGCCATCTGCCTGGCATGCAAATATTCCTGCCTCTTCAAGGTTCCATAGTACAAGTGCTAACAGACAACTTCACACCTATGCATGTCAACAGGTAGGGAAGAACAAGATCATCCCCCTTCCGTTGGGAGGCTATGTAGCTTTGGAATTGTGGGATCTTATTCAGAATATACCTAGTGGATCAGCACCTTCCCAGCCTTTAGAAGATCTTAGCTGATCAACTCAGCTGGAAGTTCTCAGACAACCAGGAGTGGTCTGTTAAATATTCAGTTCTACAGAACAACTTTTGCAAGTGAGGATTCCTGGAAACATGTCTGCCACAGACCAGGCCAAAAAGTGTCAGATGCTTTATTTGGGGAGGTGGTGGGGAGAGGCATCTGAGCCCAGGCTCCTTGGCAGATGCCTTTCTCAACTCCTGGATGCCAGGACTGATGTATGCCTTTCTGCTGATTCACTGTGATACCAAGAGTTCTGAGGAGGGCGAATCAAGACACAGGTCAGAGCATTTCTGATAGCCCTAGCATAGGATAGGCACTTCCTGTATTCACAACTGATGAAACTTTCAACACAGCTGTCCTCCTCACAGGTCCCCCATTGGTCTACTGGCCCTGCCCAATATTGTTGTGCAGAACAATGCTTAATCCTATCCCTGGACACAGCTTCATTACATCTAACAGCCTGGATACTGGCTGGTTGACATCTACTGAAAAAAGCTGTTCAGCTGAAGTTCAGAACATGCTGTTCCAGCAGGAAACTTTCAACCAGACTGACTTACAAGCAAAATGGAAGAGGATTTCCATTAGGGCATCTCAGCACCAGCTTTATCTCTTGACATCCCCAGTTTCAGCAGTATTAGACTGTTAGCTGTGAAACAATCTGAACTTTTTCAGTTTCATAAGGGTTCATTTAGTAGCAATATCCGTGCATTACCCTCCTGTCCAGGGCCATACTACATTTTCTCACACTACTGTGCCAAGATTCCTTAAAGGCCTCAATACAGTATTAGCAGGATTGATTTTTCTCATCCTAACTTTTGGTACAAGGAATAGGTTGCTACTTTTCAGTTGCTTTTCTAGTGTCTGGTACGTTAAGTAGAAGGGTAGGGGAAACTTGTGCTTTCATGTCAGGTCCCCCTTATACAGAGTTTCATAAACACAAGGTCTCTTAGGCATCACTGAAGTTTCTGCTCAAGGTGGTTTGAGTTCCATATCAGCCAATGTATTTGCTTCTTAGTTTTCTGTCTCAAACCTCATTCAACCCTGGGAGAAGCTAAACTTCACACACAATTAGTGTAGTAAGGAGAACTGTCTTCCTACATCAACAAGGCAAAATCATTCAAGAACATGCTCAGTCTAGTCATGGCCTTTGCTGATAGTTAAGGGGGAACTTATACCCTCACACAGGTTATGTAAGTGGGTCTCCAGCTATATAAGGACATGTTATGAGTTAACCAGGATAGATTCACCTTGCTACATTAGAGATCATTCTACTGGAAATCATGCATCCTCTGTTGCCTTCTTGAAGAATGTCCCTCTCCCTGCAATCTGGGATGCAGGTATGTGGAGTTTGGCCCACCCTTTAGAAGACACTGCGCCTTGGTGTAGAGGCTTCCAGTTGGGATGTCCAGTTTGGTAGGGCTGTCCTGCAGTCATTGTTAAAGAAGGAACTCTAGTATCTACCTCCAAGAAAACAGACAACTGCTTGTTAGTTACCAAGAGTAGAATCCGTGTAAACAATTGCTCAAAAGAATGGTTACTTACCTAAAGTAATTGTGATTCTTCAAAATGTGTTGTCCCTGTGGATTCAACAACTCTCCTTTCTCTGATACTATGGTGTGCACCTTTCTGTGATTCTATATTGGTGAAAGAACTAATGGTAATTGCACTTGCCCTGCCCCCTTTATGCCCTTGGATGGTGGGGACATGAGAACATCTAGGGCACAGGCATGGACCGAATGGACATTGCTGGTGAAAAGAATCTGACTTTATGCACATGGGGGACATGGAAACCAATAGTGTGTGTGTGTGTATATATAGTCAATATATCTTGAACACAGCTACTATAGGATTAAGTATCTGTTCTTCAGACTTTTCTGGGAGTTGAAGTTAACCTTGTGCTTCCATGGACCCACATCATCTAGAAATCTTACAAATGCACTGTGTCCATCATTTGCTAGGTGTTTAAGCATGTGATGTTAACAGAGATCGGAGGTATATTTTTAGTAATTAAGCTATTCAGTATGTAGATACTTTAGTAGGCCTTTCTTATTAAAAAGATCTTTTTTGAAGTGTAACAAATTGAACTTATGAAAAAAGGTGTAGAAGGTTTTTACTGGAAATGGTTTTGACCATATTATTTTTATTGTAATTTTGAAAATAATGAACAGTGTTTTGTTAGTGTAAGTAAAGTAAAACTGGGCTATTTTTTTCCAGACTTGAGGAAAGACCAAATGAATATGGAAGCTAATTACAGACCACACACTAACTTTCCTTCAGAATCTCAATTGCAGATGCACAGTCCTCCACTGAAGAGGTAATTAATTTTTTGTTTCTTTACTGTGAAACTTTCCTGTCTGAAATGCAGTGTCCATGTGGAGCTCCATTTGTTGATCGGAAGAGAATATATAATGGATCCAAAAGCATTTCAAACGTAGCCTTCAGACATTCTTTTAATACTGTACCTTGTGTGTCAAAATGACTTGGCTGACATATTTTCTCTTTTGAAAAGACAAGGAAACCTGATTGATGTTTATAAGGATCAGCCAACAGAGACCCAAATTTTAGGCTAGATTTTTAAAGGGATTTAGGCACCTAAAGATTCAGATAGGCACCTAACTAGCATTTAATAATCTGGCCCTTTATCTGATATTTAACCAGTTTAACTAGGTCAGGAGTTTAAAGTGATGTAATTTGCACATCATACAACAAATGATTGGTCAAACTCTCTTCTGACAACTGTAGTTAAAAATGGGGTAGCCAGTTACCTACCACCTTGATCTGCCTTTCTGAAGTGGTGTATCCACAGCTCCAACTGAAGTCAGTGGGAGCTGCAGGTGTCTAGCATTTCTGAAAATCAGGACCTGGAGTGTAAAACTGGGCAACCAAAAGTAGTGGACATGTTTTCAAATTTTTGACATACCCGACTTGCCTAAAAGTCAGTGTGGTAAGATCAGGAAAAGAACCCAGACCTGACGCCATCCTGTGCTTTAGCAAGATTTCGCTTTCCTTATTGGAGGTGAATCTATGAAGCTTTTGCAGAGCTTTGTTAATTCTTCAAATGTCTTATGAAAGAAAATCTGCCGTGATTTGATACATCTTTGAGCTAAATGAATATTTGTTAAATAAGTCTCTGAATCCTCCAGTCAGATCAAGGGTAATGATATTTAAATAGTGTCTCCAAGAACACCATTATAAAAAAATGCATATTCATAGTATTTAGGATTTATGGGTGTGGTATATGCTTTAAAAAAACTGCATGTGTAAATGTTTGTGAAGAAATCTCTTGTGACCGGTTCCTAAATACCTCTGCCTGTTTATTTTAGAGTAGAGATGCCACACAAGAAAATATTCCCTTCATCGACTCTACAGCCAAATTTTAAGGACCACATGAAGAGAGAAACAAAGATCGGCGAGTTAGATGAACAGAGCTCTTCAGAGAGGCTTAATCCAGATAAATTTGAGAAGATCAATATGCCAGTGTACAGTGCTGACAGCTCCGCCCACCCTTATAACACTGAACTCTTAGTTGTGTGTGGAAAGAGAGTGAACAACAATGAATTTCTCTCATCATCTCAGCTACAGTCTCCTCATACAAGAACTCTTGGATCAAAGTCAGGGCTTGCATCTTTAGTTCAGCAGACTCTGTTAGAACAGTCCCACACAGAGCTGTCCTCATCTGGTGAACGTGCTGTTCAATCATTTGGTAGAACTAATAATCTTCAGATTCCAGAAGTGATTTACCAAAATCTTCCTCCTCCTTTACCTCCAAAGAAATATACTCTGAATGTTTCACTAGGATCAAAAAATGAATCTACAGCTGATGTAAAATTGCCAGAAGTGTTACAGAGTAATCCTTCAAGTTTTGAAAGGCAAACAGCTATTGCTTCAAAATCTGCATCAGAAGGTGCATTTACAAATGAAGAAAGATTTAAAGAAACATTTCAAGGGAATGAGCACACCATTCACAAACTGGATTCCGCACCTAGGTCATCAGTTAATGACTGTCAGACTGTATCTGGCAGTATATTTAATAAAGGATCTCAGCACACAGGACAAAGTGTTAGTTCTCCTGATGCAAATGATAGTGTCTCTCTGACAACCTATTTTTCAGTAGATAGCTGCATGACAGATACATACAGGATGAAATACCATCAGAGACCCAAGCTGTATTTTGCAGATAGTGGCTTCCACAAAGATAAGCATCTACCACCAACTGGAATAGACCTGGGCATTGTATACCATGGTACTCTTGATTCTAGTCATCCCATATCTGAACAGAGATACAAACCTAGCATAGAAGGCATACATTGCAACAGGTAGATTGTCAAATCCATTTTCTTATGCATTTCACATGGTCTGCTTATGGGGCAGGAAGCATGGGCTTCTCAATGTGTGGTGACAGGTATCCAGAGCTCAAAAGCTTGTTTCCTTTACCAACAGAAGTTGGTCCAATAAAATTACCTCACCCACTTTGTCTCTCTAATATCCTGGGATGGACACAGCTACAGCAACACTGCATACTTAGGTATCCTGTCAGCCATGCTTTTAAGAGAGATGACTGTTTAAATGATTACGCAAATCTGGGTGAGCAGGGGAAAAGGTGCTAAAGTTTTGGCCATGGATTTGTCATTTTTCTTGCCTTAACAATGTTTACCTCCATGTGGTGATGCTGAATGAGTTTGTAAATCTGTTACAAATGGCCCCCTTAAAAGTGTGTGCTTGTAATTAACACCTAGATAGATCGGTCAGCATATGAGATTAACTAAATAAAAAGTTGTTCATTTTACTGGAGAACTTAATACACTTGTGGCTTAGTGCTCACAGACTGAAAAAAGGTGTAAATTAACCTGTAATCCTTTAAACTAGCTAGTGATATGCTGATAAGCACAGTACCATACATAGCACGGTACATATCAGAACAATATCTGCTTTATGGAACCATTTTTCCTAATGAGTAACAATTTGTTACCTATTTCTTCATCTGACTTCTGTGAAAGTCTAATTTAATTTCCTTTGTGTCTTTTTTTAATGCAAGTTTACCCAGAGAATTGGATTTTTAGTACTCAATGATGCCTTAATGAGCGATTTTACAAATGAGTGTAGTCTACATGAACTGCAAACATAACTTTATAAGGGAATTGAGATTTTTAAATTATCCTAAAACTCCAGTTGCATATTTGTACACTTTTTTAATCCAACTGTTTGCTCCTTAACTTAAATTGTAGTCAGTGTTCCACAAGCAAAGCCGTGATACTTTAACTTATTACTGAAATTTAATTTAGCATGTAAGCTACAAATTAATATAGTAGTCTGCAATGTGCTGTAGAAACTAATATTTTAGGATATGAAGTAGTCACATAGCTACAACAGATTAATTTAAGAAGCAGTACATTTATATTTCAAGACCTTACTCTTCAGATCAGATTGCATACAGCTGCAAAATCAAATTCAACCCTACTATGTACCTGTCTGTCTTTTCACCTTCCCTCTTGAAAATACATCACTGTGGTTCACATAAACCTGATTAAATTTATGGGATCAGTCAGTTTGACTTACTGTTACAGAACTTTTTGTCCCCAGGTAGCAGTCTCCCACTCCAAAACACTTCTAGACTGTATTTTCAATGAATGGGTGAATCGATGTCCCCCTTTGGATAGGCTTTTAATTGAATCTGCACCCTTTAGGGAGGTTCAGAATTCAGCTTCACTGTAATCTGTTAATGCTTTATACCATTTGTTGGCCATTGAAATAACTAACGTAACCTGTAATGAACACTACCAAATCAAGACTGTGTAGAATGAGTAGTTGAAGCTCATGGCTTTCTTAAATGTAAAGGAAAGTGCTTAGATTTTTAAAATCAGCTGGTACTGATTACAGTTAAGTGTAAAATGCCTTTTAGTTCTGAGCTTAATGCTACATATGTATGTTCTACTTGCCCTGTGGTGAGACAGGTTTAAATGTTTTTGTACATTGTGAATTAGTGCTTCAACCAAATGGTGACAGTCATGTGTATTTTAAGTTATCCAAAATATAAAACAGAAGCTGTGGTTACTTTGGCAATGTCCTAACGTGAATTCAACCTAAGATTTGTCATTTTAAATATAATGCAAACATGATATGCCTCGGACTAAATATCTCAAACCAGTCCCTTTATACTTTTCAATCACCTAGTAGCATTTGTAACTATCAATTCCAGAATTAATTCTTTCATCTAAAGCAAATGCATTCACAGCCATACATGTTGAATGTAAGTGAAATTGAACCTACTGAAATCCTTACATTCTGTATAGGGGATAAAATTGGGTGGGGAGAAAACTTGATTTAAAAACACTTGGATGTGTGACAGCATGGAAGATTCCCACCGTTAATCTTTTTGTTTTTGTTAAAAATAGCTTTTAAAAATGAATTTTTAACCCGTACCAGATAGGCATTACTTAATGTATGCAGTTACTTAATTAAAATTACATATTTTAAAAACATATAGTACTAGAACTTGTCAAGCTTTTCCAGAAATCTTGTATTTGGAATTGCAGTATTTTAATGTATAAACAGCACAGCAACAACACTGAATACTATAGAAGAGCAAACTTAAAATGTTCTTAAAGGTTCATAGCAAACATTCATACTTCTATACAAAGAAACAATGTGAATGCGGTTTCCAGAAAGCTAGTGAGCATAATTGGTGAGTTTATTCAAGAATAGTTGCTTAGATTCTTCTGGGGTTCTGAAATGCAACAATCTTCATTGAAGTCAGATGAACATTGATCTTTCCTTGAAGCTCTCTTTCCAGGCAAAACCTTTTGTATATGACCTGTTTACCAGATAAGTTATATGTACACTATTATATAATTGACACCTTCAGTTTTTATATTTACTCTACATGCCCTATGTTTATTTAATTTGTTAACTAATGTGCGATCTGACATTGATTAGCTAGAGTGCCTATTTATTTTTTATAAATGTCCTGGTTATAGATTTGTATAAGAACATAGACATTTTGTAATGTTTTAATGCATTTAACAGGTATTGTAATATATTTTTCAGTCTTTCAAATTTTATTTTCATGCAAAATTGCATTTTTCTGCATGTTCAGACTATTAGATAAAAACTAACTACTTTTGTGGCTGCTACCTCTATTCTCTGTATTATTTTACACAGGTGGTTTAGAAGTGGTGAAACAAAATGCTGGAACACCAACTAACTCTTTGCAAATTAGGTTGGTCATCTAAGAACAGAAGGAAGATTCGTGGTGCTTGAGAGTAGTTCTCAGCTATCTAAGTGAAGCTGTGAGCATCACTGTTCAAATAAAACATATTAGGCAGAAATACCTCGTGTTTAACGGGGAAAAAAAAGCTTAGATGTAGGAAACTTCAGTATTTATTCTCTGCAAAGTTAATTCTGTCTTGTGTTTGAATCATCAGTTCTGCTGTATGTGCAAAAAATTGAAGTTTGTCTTCTGCTAGTTGCATTCAGGATCTCACCATGTACCACCTTGTTTTTCTCCAGACAGAATTCTGAACTTGCTCTTGGCCAATTTTTTTAAATGTGGATTTTAAGATGACTATTAACATACTACAGTGAAACCCTGCTATAACATGCCCTGTGATAATGTGAATTCAGATATAACACAATCATAAGGTAGCTCCTGCCACCCCAAGTGTGCAAAAGGAAAAAAAGGTGGCTGAGTGCTGCTGAAGTGCAAAAAAAAAAAGTGCCTTCCCCTGGCCCTGCTTCCCCTTCTGGTGAAAACAGCTGTTCTCCCCAGCAGCTCCTTGCTCTTCCTCTGCCCCTTGCAAGTCACCCCTGCTGCTGGAGCAGGCTGACAGCTGGGAGGGATGCTACAAAAACAGTGGCATGAACTCTGAATATCAGTAGCAACTCAGTGTCAAATGCTGCAATTGGCTCTCCAGATGGAGGAGAGTTGGCTGAGTGCCTTTGTACAGATCTCTGAAGAGCTGCTCCAGCCCCGTCTGCCAGTCCCAAAATTCAGGCTGGTTCTGCCTCATTTAATAGGTTGATTAGCTTATGCTGTCACTAATTATTGCTACACCCTTTCAGTTACTGTTAGGGGCAGTTTGCAAATGCAAGTCATTTTCTGCCCAAGAGAAATTGACTGGCTTGAAATGGTAAATTTTTGTAATCCTGCTATAATGTGCATTTATCATAATTGAATTTTTTGGGCCCTAATTGTGTTATAGCAGGGTTTCACTGTAGGGGGTTCAAGTGTAAGATGGTTTAAACCATGTCTGTTCACTGTTACAGCTTACACTAGCAGGAAGCATATTTGTGTAAAATTTTAATTCATGAAGATGTGCTGTGGTTGACATCTATCTATACAGCTTCCCTCAATGCATGATAGCTGCTGGTGACACTAATGGAATTGCCTAATGCATAGTCAAATACTTCAACTTTGCTTATCTATAAGTGGGAGATTTTTTAAAAAGGTTTAGTGACCAATGACTGAATTAGCTATCTCAGAGCTGCACTTGTGATTTTTCTATAGTGGAGCCTAGTTTTTGCACCCTGGGCTATGCCCTCGGACTCTTTTTCATGCAACTTTATTAGTCAAAAATAGTTCAACTATGTGAGCTAAACTTCCCACTGTTTCCCCTCACACTCAGGGGACTCTGGCAGTCCTAGGTCTCTTGAGCCTTGTGTCTGTTTTCTCCACTCCTCCTATGGCTCCCCTTCAGGCCCCATGCCGTCTTTTAAAACTCAGTTGTTAAAGGACCACTGTGATCCTGCAACACTTCACCTACTTACTTCAGCTAGATCAAAGGTGTCACATGCATTTGGTGGAAAGTGCTGCATTCCATGTTCATTTAGGGGGTGGGATATTTCAGTGAAGGTGGCAGGAGCATGCTCCCTACTGGGGACAAACAGGTATGTTTGCTCCTCCCCTGTCGTTTGTGTGCTATGCTTGGGGTGGCACTAACAAACCACTGAGGCTCTGGGAATGTAGCTGGGTGGTTAGTATAAATTAACACCCCTGAGCAACGTAGTTATACTGACCTAATTACCCTATGTCAATGTCCACCTTCTCCCATCAACATGGGTACTGCCTCAGGAAGGTGGAGTACCTGTGCCAACAGGAAAAGCCCTCCCAGTGGTGTAGGTCACATCTTCACCAGTGCAGCCCTTTAAATGTAGGCAAGCTTTCAGCAGCCAGGCTTGCCTTTTTATGTGCCTTACTTAGTTACAAGGGGATTTTTATGTCAAAACCTGCTTGATATTTTAGAGGAGATAAAATAGTAGTGGTTAGCACAGAGGAGGATGCCTTTCAAAATGTGGCCCCATGTATCCACAGCACTACAGGTTATTCCAGTAGGGAAGGATAGTGGTAGTAAGCAACCAGCATAGTAAGCAGGGTCATGCTGGGTAATTTAAGAGGACACCAGTAAAAACTTACTATTAGGGCTACTCCTCGTCTCTAGACAGAACTCCTATAAAAAGCCTCAGAGGGATAGAGCTGCATGGAAGTGTTTGAAAGAGGGAGTTGATCTCGCCAGGTCAGAAAAGGATGTCATAACCAATAAAGTTACCTGAGGAGAAACCAGGCAACATCTTCCTACCTAAACCCATCTCTTCTACAGAGGGGGCTATCCAGCCAGTCTGAAATTCCATTTTTTCAATTGATCTTTATTCAAACACTAAACATTAAGACAAATGAGCAATCCATATTACTGCTATGGAAACGAGAATATCCTCAAACTTTTGAAATAATTTAACTTAAGGCACAATTTACATTGTCACTGAAGTAAATAGGCTATAGATGAACCAGACCCCCTCAAATCAGTACATCCATGAATGGATCGATGTGTATCACTAGCACTCAGTGGCTTAACAGGTTTCAGCGTCTCATTTCCAGTTGTCCTGTTGCATGTATATTCTTCCGAAGTATGTTTTCATAAATAAGGTTCCTCATCTTGACTAGGAGCTGTCACTATGAGGAATGGAAAAGGCAGGTTACATTTTCAGTGGTATAAGGTCAGTAAGAAAGGAAATAAGCATAGGTCTACACCAGGGGTCAGCAATGTTTCAGAAGTGGTGTGCTGAGTCTTCATTTATTCACTCTAATTTAAGGTTAAACGTGCCAGTAATACATTAACATTTTTAGATAGTCTCTTTCTATAAGTCTATAATATATAACTAAACTATTATATGTAAAGTAAATAAGGTTTTAAAAATGTTTAAGAAGCTTCATTTAAAATTAAAATAAAATGCAGAGTTCCCTGGACTGGTGGCCAGGACCTGGGCAGTGTGAGTGCCACTGAAAATCAGCTTGTGCGCCACCTTCGGCACACATGCCATAGGATGCCTACCCCTGGTCTACACTTAAAAAAAAAATTAGATCAACCTCACTTCATTACTCAAGGCTGTGAAAAATGTTGCACTCCTGAGCACCATCAGTAGGTCCTAATCTCCTGTGTAGAGGGGGCTAGAACTATGGCCTCTTGGAGAGGTGGATTAACTACATAGAGGGAAAAACCCCTTCTATTAATATAGGAAGCATCTATAGCAGAGGTGGGCAAACTACAGCCTGCAGGACCGTCCTGCCTGGCCCCCAAGCTCCTGGCCCAGGAGGCTAGTCCCCAGCCCCCTACCCTGCTGTCCTCCCTCACCCACTGCCAGCACAATGCTCTGGGTGGCAGGGCTGTGAGCTCCTGGGGCAGCACAGCTGCAGATCCTGGCCTGACCTGACCTGGTGCTCTGTGCTGTGCAGCGACAGCAGCGGCGTGGCCCAGCTGTAGTGCTGCCAGCCACCAGTGCTCCACACAGCACAGTAAGGGGGCAGGGAAGGTTGGATAGAGGGCAGAGGGTAGGGGTGTGGATAAGGGACAGGGGGTTGAGTGGGGGCAGTCAGGAAGTAGGGGTGGTTGGATGGGGCAGGAGTCCCAGGGGGGCAGATAGGAGGTGGGGGCCAGGCCACAACCTCCTCCCCTAACCAGCCCTCCATACAATTTATGAAACTCATGCAGCCTCAGGCCAAAAAGTTTGCCTGCCCCGCTCTATAGTATGATACTGCTGTAGCACAGATAGACCCATAGATTAGGTGCTGTTTTCTTCAATATACTGAAAGGAACATCAGACTTAATTACCTTTATACCAGTCCAGTGCTGTTTGAGCTATAAAACTATCAAAAAGTTTCTAATGTATCTATTTAAAAAAAGACTTTAATACTAACATCTGTTACCAACCAGATCAGGATCTGTCAATAGTACCACTATTTATTTGAAATTTAAACATCTGAAATTTGCTGTGTTATCAGTGACAGCACTGTGGCTGCTTGACATGTTTGTTTTCATAGATTTTTCCTTCTCATCTCTGCTTGAAAGTTCAAGTTTCAGAGTTTTAATACTGTTCTAATTTCTGCCAGGTATGAAGCACAACAGAAATAGACCTAGAAGAGGGAGAGAAAGTAAATGGGAAAACTGCCTGGACAGACCTTTCTTTAAATTCAAAAGCTTTCAGATCTATTTTTGGTAGAACAGTTGTTTGTCAGAACTTTATTCACCATCCTTTTTAAATAATCAGAGCTCTAGTTGCAGATTTCCACTTTTAAGATATCTTACTGGGTTTAGTCACCTTTAGTCTTGCTTGTGCAAGCACTCTGCTCAACAACAGTTCTCCTTGAAAAAGGGAAGCGTGCTTTTAAACCAGTTGGGTTACCTTGTGCCCTAGGGCTTTAGGAGCAGATTAGGTCCTTGGAACAAATTAGGGTAGATTCAGGGCTGCTCTAACTTGTACTGCTTCTAATGGCTCTCTAAGGAGCCTTACACCAAGCAGGTTGCAAAAGCAGAGCACACTTCAGCCACACCTCATTCTGTCCTCCCACATTCTAGAAAAAGGGTGCAGAAGGTAGGGTAGCACAGAGCCAGTAATATGCCAGTGAGATCACAAGCACAGAGTTCGGCTCTGTGTGTGCCAGCATTCCTTTTGCAAAGGGAGTAGTGTTTTTTTATGCTTGTACAGTTGGATACCATTTGAAAAAAGCCCTGCAAGATGTATAAAATATTGCAAGTCTCATTAACAGAGAAGCAAGATGTGACAGGACTTTCCTTTAGTCAGCAACACTGTTAAATAAGGCTTATTAGTCACTTCCCACCCACAGAAATGAAGAGACAGAATTGACATTTCTACTCTGACCTTGTACCTTCTAATGCAAGATGCCAGCCATGATCAGAGGCTGTGTACTCATTTTGGATATCTTGGGCTTATGAATTTCTACATGCTTCCTAAATCTAAAATAGAAATGATATTTGAGCAAGACAACCACTCAGGAAAAGTATATTAGCAATAGACAGCTTTGCTGTTAGTGTGATTCATTATAGTACCATTACTGATACCTAATGGGAAGTTAACTTCTGCACTTACCCTTTTAAGGGCACTCTCTGTATTGACAAAGCCACAGATGTAAGTAGATGCTTTGTAATTTAAGATAAACTAAGCATCCTGTCACAGGTATATATAGTAGTGCAAGTTTGGGAATCTCATGAGCAATTGCCTAGATGGAAACTGCAAGGGGTTTTATTGGGAAAGAAGGGATGGATGATGGTGGGTATAAGTGTATATACACACAACCAAAATGTATGTTAGAAGAACATACGAACGGCCATACTGGGTCAGACCAAAGGTCCATCTACCGACAGTGGCCAATGCCACGTGCCCCAGAGGGAGTGAACCTAACAGGCAATGATCAAGTGATCTCTCTCCTGCCATCCATCTCCATCCTCTGACAAAGAGAGGCTAAGGACACCATTCCTTACCCGTCCTGGCTAATAGCCATTTATGGACTTCACCACCATGAATTTATCCAGTTCTCTTTTAAATGCTGTTATAGTCCTAGCCTTCACAGCCTCCTCAGGTAAGGAGTTCCACAAGTTGACTGTGCGCTGCATGAAGAAGAACTTCCTTTTATTTGTTTTAAACATATGTTTCAACATAAAGGTTGAAAAGCCAAGCAGTCTAGTTAGGAAATGCCAGAATTAAGACAACCTTAATTCAGAATCCTTGGGCCTATGAATCATATTTCTTCCCACTGAATTCCTGGCTCATTCAGTGCACAGGTTGGATAGTGCTCACTTAATGAGCAACTATTTAATATTACATTCCCATTGTTCAGTGTGCAGCCCCATGCCTTATTTCCTGAACCTTAATCAAACCCTCCTCATGGGCTTTTCTTTGGCACCCATTACAATTGGATGGGCATTCTGGCATTTCCTAACTTTTGAGTGCTTGATTTTGTATCCTCAGTAATACTCTTAATATAGGATGTGTGTCATTTCCAAGGTTTTATTTAAAAAAGCAATCCAAAAAATTGCAGTTTCCATCACGTGGCTTCACACTGACATGCACATGGGTCATCAACAGGGTTGGGACATTTAGATTCACTGCACAGGCCTCTGCCACTTGAGCTAACAGAGTAACTGATAGGCTGTCATCCTCTACTTCCACAAGCACCAGACTTTGCCACTTGCATAGTCACTGACAGCAGAAGAATGGAGAGTTTTGGACTCCACTGGAGGCTTTGGAGAGGAGTGTGCTCGAGCACAGACCTTTCCCTACTTTCCCCTCATACACAATCTTGACCCCTTCCTGCCCTGTTTCCCTCCAACCTCTCAACGTTAGTCCCACCTGTTCCCCATCCTGGTTCTTAGACGCCTTCTTTTCACTTAGCCCCAGTCTCCACTGCTCACGCTTCTCATACTGGTTACCCTGTCCAGTCTCTCCAAATCCTGGCCTGTGTTCCCTAAACCCTCCCCCACTGGCTCCCACCCCTGCAAACCTGGCTCTTGTTCCCAAATCAGGTAGCCTCCAGGACCCAGCTGTCAGGGCACAGCAGGAGGGCACAAAGAGGCAGTCTCACAACCAGGGGCAGCTCTAGACATTGCGCCGCCCCAAGCACGGCAGCATGCCGCAGGGGGCGCTCTGCCGGTCGCCGGTCCCGCGGCTCCGGTGGACCCTCCGCAGGCGAGCTGCCTGCCACCCTCCCGGCGACCGGCAGAGCGCCCCCCGCGGCGTGCCACCCCGAGCTCGCGCTTGGCGTCCTGGGGCCTGGAGCCGGCCCTGCTCCCAACTCTCGGTTCTGGTGCCTGGACCTGGGCCCACACTAGCGCGGGGCAGCCCAGAACTACCATTGCAAGGAAACTCCTGGTCAGCACCAGGGTGGCCCATGCTCAGAACTTTCCCAGTTCTTACCTGCAAGCTGCTAATAAGCCTCTGCTGCGCGTGTGCAAACTAGTGTTTCAAAAGTTTATAACACGAGTGAATTTTCACAGAAACAGCCAAAGGGCAGAGCCCTGACACCAGGCTGCCGTGTGCTAACGTTTGAGTCCCTGATCCAAAGCGTGGCCGCGCCTGGGCTTCCCCAAGAGAGAACAGCCAGAACAGAATTATTTTTAACCTGGGCAAAGCCTCCCTTAGCCTCCTTCCCGGCCACACCTGAACCACTCCGGCGGCCACTTCCCACGGAAAGGCAGCCTGGGGCACCCAGCACTTCAACCCCAAACACACGCGACCGCCAACAGCGCTGGGCCCCGCTTCCCACCCGTGTAACAGTGACCGTGCCGGGGCTGCCCAGAAGCGCGGGGCTGCAGCGGAGTAGAGCCCGGGGGTTTTACCGCGGGACACGGGCGGGGGGGGGCCGGGGTCGGGTCTCACTCACCGCGGGCTCAGGGCAGCAGATAGACGAGGACGAGCAGCGCCAGGTCGAAGAGGACGAAGAGCCACACGTCGAGCCAGTAGGACTGTCCGGAGAGCGACAGGGGGCGGCTGCAGTCGCCATTCGCTGGGGCCGGCTCCGGCTCCCGGCCGCGCTGCTGCCGCGGCTCCGGCCCCTCCGCCTCCATCGCTCCCCTCCTCGCCAGCTCCTGCTTCCGGCTACCAGCGCAACGCGGAAGCGACCGGGGGGCGTGGCCCCCTCGCTCACGCGCCCCTCTTTGCACCAACGAAAGCAGCGGGCGGGCGCCCGCTGGGCTGGTCACGTGACCGCTGTACCGCGGGGCGAGGGCGGAGGGCTGCCCCCGCGGGTGACTCACGGAACGTCTCCGCCCAGCTGGCTGCGCTCGCGGCCCGAGCTACCAGCCCCGGGCAGGGGCGGGGCCGCTGCAGGCCTCGCTCTGCCCCAGGCAGCCTGTGCTTTAGAGCTGCGTCCCGCTCTCCGAGCCCGCCAGCACTAGCGGAGAAGTGCCCACGGAAAGAATGCTATAGCCAGGGTAAGTCCAGCTCCCCACGAGCGTCAGAGAACAGACACCAAAACACAAACCCACGTGCATAAGGCATCCACTCACTGGGGGGCTTAGCAAATTCTCTTATATGAGCATGTTATGCCACAGTTGCCCATTACGATGATTTTGCATGTTGCCGTGGGACAATGTGTACTGGCCCTGCCCTCATAAGAACATAACAGCCGTACCGGGTCAGACCAAAGGTCATCTAGCCCAGTATCTGTCTACCGACAGTGGCCAATGCCAGGTGCCCCAGAGGGAGTGAACCTAACAGGCATGATCAAGTGATCTCTCTCCTGCCATCCATCTCCATCCTCTGACGAACAGAGGCTAGGGATACCATTCTTACCCATCCTAGCTAATAGCCATTTATGGACTTAGCCACCATGAATTTATCCAGTTCCCTTTTAAACATTGTTATAGTCCTAGCCTTCACAACCTCCTCAGGTAAGGAGTTCCATAAGTTGACTGTGTGCTGCATGAAGAAGAACCTACCTGCAGCAGAGGTGACTAGATGGACCACAGCTGTTATCTGATAAATACATTCTTATGTTTCCATCTTTTTAAAAAAAAGAAATTGCTGCCTAAAATATGTAACATCAGTGGAACATTCCTTCTTCCGTTCCATCCAGCTCAACCTTCCAGAGATGGCAGCAGAGATGCCAGGATGGAAAGTGGCTTTAAGGACAAATGATCCCCAGCCCATGCTTAGTTCCCATTTACACTAAAATGGAAATGGTTAGTCCAAAATATTTTTAAATATGGTTTAGTTTTGTTCTAGTCTAGCCCAGGAAACTGTATCAGCACATTTCTGGGAAGAGTCATATTTATAAACAGTTGTGACTAAGGGTACGTCTACACTACAAGACTATTTCGAATCTACTTAATTCGAATTTGTGGAATCGACCTTATGAAGTCGAATTTGTGTATCCACACTAAATACACTAATTCGACTGTCTGAGTCCACAGTAACGGGGCCAGCGTCGACTTTGGAAGCGGTGCACTGTGGGAAGCTATCCCACAGTTCCCGCACTCCCCGCTGCCCATTGGAATGCTGGGTAGAGCCCCCAATGTCTGCTGGGGGAAAAAATGTGTCGAGGGTGGTTTTGGGTAACTGTCATCATTGAACCGTCAATCACGCCCTCCCTCCCTGAAAGCGCCTGCGGGCAATCTGTTCGTGCACTTTTCTGCTCAGTGACAGCGCGGGCGCCACAGCACTTTGAGCACGGATCCCGCTGCAGTTATGGCCGTTGTCAACTCCTCGCACCTTATCGTCCACCTCTTCCACAGTCAGCTGCTGAGAAATAGGGCTACTTTTCAATGGTGCTGCGAGCACTGGTGGACCATGGGGGACGTTTTACCAACATCAACGTCGGGTGGCCAGGCAAAGTTCATGACGTGTGTGTTTTCAGGAACTCTGGT
This sequence comes from Mauremys mutica, assembly GCF_020497125.1. Taxonomy (NCBI): domain Eukaryota; kingdom Metazoa; phylum Chordata; order Testudines; family Geoemydidae; genus Mauremys; species Mauremys mutica. Next base: position 43,622,941 of record NC_059076.1, read on the forward strand.
CTGTTTAGACGCCTGCAGGAAGGTAGTTTCTTCCCGGACCACAAAATAAGTCTTGGGGATGTGCAGATGCCTATAGTGATCGTCGGGGACCCAGCCTACCTGCTAATGCCCTGGCTCGTGAAGCTCTGTGCAGGCGCCTTGCACAGCGACAAGGAACTCTTTAAGTACCAACGAGCAGTGAGCAGCGTGACCTGTGACTGTTCAGTTTCTTTACAGAGAAGCTGAACCTGCCCCTGTTTCTTTACCAAGTGACTGTTGACTAGCATCTGCAGTTACATACCCCGCCCACCCCGCTTCCCCAACTTCCAACACACGTTTAAAAATAAAATACATGTTCCACTGTAACTTTACAAAGGTTTCTTTATTGATGACTTTGCGTTACAGGGTTGAAACTGGGACAGGGACTGTGCTGGGTAGGGTGTGCAGTGATGTAAAGACCGCCTGTAAACTCGAGGAATGACAGGCTCCTGCTCCCAGAGCGGTCTGCAGTGCCGGACTGGATGTTTCAACGGAGCCTGCCATCCCTCCTTTTTGGGACTCTGTGTGCGTGGGCTATGTGGCCTTTTGGCAGGGGAGGACGGATACAGATTCCTCTGCTGCGTGGCTCTGTGGTCCAGGACAGGGACCGTTGCATGAGATCTGTAACCCCCCTCCCCCGCTACAAAGTCACGTACCCCCCCACCCACACAGAACCTGCAAATCACCTCCCATACCGACCAGGGTGCGTACTGACTGCAGTGTGTGTGTGACCTGCTGCTGATCCTGCCCCCATGTCTGTACCCTGATAAAGGTGATTGTCCTGTCAAATTACCAACCCCCTTCCCCCCCTTCAAACACAGTCTCCTCTAAAAGAACATGACGGAAACAGTACTTAACAGGAAAGTATTTTTTATTATCAACTAGACAGTTAGGGGATGAAACTGGGATGGGGGCTTGGGTGAGGCGGGAAGGAAAGGACTTTTCAAAATGTAGGCTATGAGAGCTTTTGGGTACTTGAGCACTCTGCTGGGGTGCAGTGACAGTTTACACGGCCTCTGGCGCCCCTCCTTCTGGTTATTTTGGGTGAGGGGGGTATGGGACTTTGTGGCGGGGGAGGGCGGTTGCAGATACACTGCAGGGGGGCTCTGTCCTCCTGCCGGAGGTCCTGCAGAACATGCACAAGGCGCAGGAGCATGTCCGTTTGCTCTCTCATTAGTCCAAGCAGCGTTTCAGTCGCCTGCTTGTCTTCCTCACGCCACCTCTCCTCCCGTTCGCTGAGTGAGCACTGGTACAGAGAGAGGATCTCCCTCCACTGGCTCTGCTGGTCCGCGTCGTCTCGGGAGCACCCCATAAGTTCAGTGAACATCTCGTCCCGTGTCTTTTTATTTCGCCGCCTAATCTTTGCCAGCCTCTGTGAGGGGGATGCTGTGGCGGGTCTGGAAACAGTCCAAGCTGTGTGATGGGAAAAAGGGAGTGAATTCCTTGCCAAGATAAATTTTTGCGAAGAATGAACACAGTCTAATCTGTCTCTGTGAATTCTGGGTTGAGATCCCAGTGCCTGATGGGGCAAAAACCATTTTCGCGGGTGGTTCTGGGTAAATGTCGTCAGTCATCCCTTCCTCCGGGAAAGCTACAGCAGACAATCATTTCAAGCCCGTTTTCCCTGGCAGACGCCACAGCGCCACAGACGCCACAGCGTGTAAACCATGGAGCCTGTTTTGCCTTTTGTGCCTGTCACCGTATGTGTACTAGATGCCGCTGACAGAGGCGGTCCAGCAGCGCTACACAGCAGCATGCTTCTGCTTTTGCATGACAGCAGAGATGGTTACCAGCCGTATTGTACCATCTACCACACCATAAATTGGTAATAAGATGGGCATGGTTAGCAGTCCTTTTGCACTGCACCATTTGCTGCTGTCATAAGTGCCCCTGGCTGCTCTTAGCCAGGGGCGCAAAAGCCAAAATTGGGAATGACTCCCTGAGTCAATCCCTCCTTTTTGGTATCTAACAATAGAATCAGTCCTGCCTAGAATATGGGCAAGTGTACTAGAGAACCACTGTATCAGAGAACCAGAGAGCACAGCTGCTCTGTGTGAGATCCTGCATAGATTATGAGCTGTATGCTATTCACAGGGGGTGCTCCTGCAACAACCCCACCTGTTCATTCCATTCTTCCCCAGCCTTCCTGGGCTACCATAGCATTGTCCCCCCACTTGTGTGATGAAGTAATAAAGAATGCAGGAATAAGACACAGTGACTTGTTAGTGAGAAATGAGTGGAAGGCAGCCTCCAGCTGCTATGATAGTCCAGATAGGACATTAAGGAGTGTGGAGGAGAGGAGCCCAGCATCCTGCTGCTAGTACAGGGGCAATTGAATCTGTTCTTTACACAGGAAGGGTTGGGGGCTGATGAAGCTCAGCCCCCTGTGGCGATGATGACGATGGTTATCAGCCATATTGTACCATCTTCCAGGAAAAATTAGGGCCAGGCGCCCTTGATCGACCTAACGGATGGTAGTCTGCATGGTTACCAGTCCTTTTGCACTGCCCCATGTGCCAATAGGCTGATGATGACGACGACGGCTACCAGTCGTATTGCACCATCAGCCATCCATAGCGTGGGGGGAGCAAGGATGTTGGTGTTGAGTGCTGCACCATCGCGTCTATCTGCAGCATTCAGTAAAGATAGGGTGACATGTAAAAGAGTCAAGAGAGGATTGTTTTCCCTTTCACTTCTGGGGGTGGTTGGGGGGCTGCGTAAATTGCCGAGCTATGCCCTGACCCACCGCGGACACTGTTTTTGACCCTAGAAGCATTTGGAGCTCAGCCAAGAATGCAAATCCTTTTCGGAGACAGCAGGAACTGTGGGATACCTTGCGTCCTCAGTCCCCCCTCCCTCCATGAGCGTCCATTTGATTCTTTGGCTTTCCGTTACGCTCGTCACGCAGCAGCGTGCTGAGTCTCTGCTATGCCGTCTGTCCGGAGATTTTTTAAAAATACTTTGGACCAGGCGTAACATTACAGTAATTCCCCTAATTACATGCAGGAGTCTCCGAGCGAGATCACCCTGAGGACGGTCACTGAAGGAGATAGAGAGCGCATGCTGCGTGAAAGCCAGCACAAACCAGGGCCCTACGCAGCCGTGCTCGGGGAGGCAATGCTCCCTGAGTACCTCATGAAAGCCTGGCGCGGAAAAGTGTGCTACCACGGAGCACCCAATAAGGCAGCTCTCCCCAGGAACCTCCTGCGGAGGCTTTTCGATTACCTCCAGGAGAGGTTCGTGGAGATCTCCCAGGAGGATTTCTGTTCTATCCCCATATATATATAGAGAGACCTCCTTTTCACATACTTCAGATTCCTGTTATATTAAGAATAAAAGTTTACATGGTTAAAGCACTTACCGACTGCTCCTTCCCCTGATTCAGGATCCGGGTTAATGGCCGGGGACGGTTGGTAGGGGATCTCCGTGACGGTAATGAAGAGATCCTGGCTGTCGGGGAAACCAGCGTTGTAAGCGCTGTCGCCTGCCTCGTCCTCCAGAAACTCTTCTTCATCTTCCCCGTCCGTGAACATCGCCGAGGAACTGTCCGTCGACACTGTCCCATCGTCAGAGTCCATGGTCACTGGTGGGGCACTGGTGGCAGGCTCCGTAGCGTCCGTTTGCCGCTTTGTTTTTTTGGTAGCCTTGTCTGGGGTCCTTGATTTTCACGCGGCGCTGCGTTGCATCCCGGCTGTATCCTCTGTCTCTCATGGCTTTGGAGACCTTCTCGTAGGTCTTTGCATTCCGTTATTTGGAGTGCAGCTCCGAAAGCAGAGACTCCTCGCCCCTCACTCCGATCAGATCCAAGAGTTCCCGGTCAGTCTATGCTGGGTCCCTCTTTCTATTCAGAGATTACATGAACTCCTCTGCTGGAGAGCTCTGCATCGCTGCCGGTGCTGCTGAGCTCGCCCCAATGTCCAACCACGAAATGAGATTCTAACTGTCCAGACAGGAAAAGGAATTCAAATTTTCCCGGGACTTTTCCTGTGTGGCTGGTCAGAGCATCCGAGCTCGGACTGCTGTCCAGAGCGTCAACAGAGTGGTGCAGTGTGGGATAGCTCCCGGAGCTAGTAAGTTCGATTTGCATCTACACCTAGCCTAATTCAACATAGCCATGTCGAATTTAGCGCTACTCCCCTCGTCGGGGTGGAGTACCGAATTCGAACTAAAGAGCCCTCTAGGTCGAATTAAATGGCTTCCTGGTGTGGATGGGTGCACGGTTATTTCGAATTAACGCTGCTAAATTTGAATTAAAGTCCTAGTGTAGACCAGGCCTAACAGATTTTTTCTGACATAAATAGGACTCTAGAGAAACAAACTTTCATAATATTTCAACTATCAAGCACATGTTTGTATCTACAGAGGTTCATGTAGCTGAAACTCTGGGCGCCTTCAACACCATAAAGAAACTATTAGATGTCTAGTGAAACTACTGCTAAAACTATTTGATGGCTATAATCCAACCTGTTCTACTGTATGTGAATGAAGCCAGGTTCAGTTTAAAACTAGACATAAACCCTGGTTGTCACCTAGCAAACTACCCCACCACAGTGAAATATGCAAACCTGAGGTACACTCTCACCAAATACAGACTCAGTGACCACAGATTATAGGTTGGAAAGAGGCAGATACGAAGCACAATAAACCCAGAGAGGAGAGACTGTGCCACCAATGCAAGAGAGGAATTCTGAGTTAAAGAAATACTTGCTACTAGTATGAAAAAGAGAATATATTTGTTCAAAATGTCAGGAATCAGACTTCTAACCAAAAACTGACAAAGAGAAACTGTGCCTGATCTTTAAAGAAAAGAGTAAGAGATGGCATCATACTGTTTAGTAACCTGCCACCAGATTAGGAATTAGGATTGTCCTAACTCTAAAGAGTTAAAGGTAACTCAGATCTACCAGTGACAGAAGGCTCAAAATGACTTTTCCCCAAATTGTGCTGAAAGGCTTTTAGAGAAATGTGCCAATAAATTTCTGAATAGTAATAGTGGAACCTTCAGTAGAGAGAACTCTGAACAATGGACCTGGAACGCAGGTTAAATCAGTTTTGGCAGAGGCTTATAGCTGGTGTTTCTTCTTTGGGGAAAGTAGTTAGTCAGTATTGGAGCCTTAAAAGGTTGTTTCCATTGGGAGGAGAAATTGGTTACATCAGTCAGGTATTTCTTTGATGAAATCCCATTTATTTACAAGAAATGTACACAAAAGCCTCTTTCCCTGAACACACTAGGGAAAAAAACAAACAAAAACAAAAAACCCAACCCCACAAGCAGTTTCCTCACTCAGTTTCCAAGTCTGCCCCTCCAGTAATTTCTGTCGTCCATGGAGCTCTGTCTCTGTTCTTTCTCAGGGCTGTGCTCACAACCACTTCTCTCACTGTCCACTGGCCTCCTTTAACACACAGACAGCTTGCCAAAACCAAACCCTAGCCCCTGCTTTTCAAGCAGGGAACTTTGGAGCCCACAGGGCTGGCTTCTCATCAGGCCTTGCCCTGTGACTTGTCACATTACATGGTGGCTTGTACTGTTTCCAGCTATCTTACTACCTAAAGCCGCTTAATTAGTCCTTAAAACACCCGAGTGACAAGTTTTGCTGGCATAAATGCTCGTGCACAGCGCTGTCACTCACTGAGCTGGTTTTATTATGTCAGCGTGAGAGCTCCCTCCTGTCAGCATAACGCGGCTACATGAGCTCTCGGACAGATGTCCCACTGTAAGCTTGTAAGTGTAGACATGGCCTTAATAAAATTCCACTTAAGTATGTCTTAATTAAATAGAATGTGTTCTAGACAAACAGTAACTGCAGCATCAACATAAGTGTAACTCAAAAATTAATCTGTAGATCTACATACATAACCTAGTTGTGGATAACACCTTTCCTGAGGTAAATCATTTTCTGAAGGGGTCTGAAATTATGGGTCTCTGCTTTATTCTGCATAGCACTCCAGAAGGAAATAAAGTTTCATAGCACAACAAGTGATGTTACTTATTCTATTGAAATTATGAAAATGGGGAGAACTGCCATTGTCATGTACTAGTTTAAGCGTGTGATCAAGTTGTCCTTGGCTCACAAAGGACATAAATGCCTTTCTGTGCTCATGGGGAGTCTCATTTAGCTCAACTACTAGAGATTTGGGTTTTTGAAGCTGTAGGATGTGGGGGTTTTATTTTGATACCACAAATATACAGCTGATAAGCTTGTCTGTCTGACTGCTCTACTAGTTTTGTTACATAGTCTCCAGTGAGTATTTATAATAATACCTCATATTCTGTATCGCTTTCCTGAGGATTTTATGTATAAATCCGACGATACACAGTCTCCTCTCTCTGGTATTCAGTAGCAATACAGTAGTGTCCCTAGCAATCACACCTTCATGTGACAACACTTGCAGAAACACATTTCAAAACAAACAAGTCAAAACAGGCCCTGTAGCCTAGTGATAATGTTCTGCACTACCATGTAGCAGATACTTATGTTACAGTCCTGGGTGTGATAAAAGATACCTAGATCAGTAGGAGAGCTCTGTGTAACCTAGAAGTTAGTCTCTTTCACAAACAGCAGTTGGTCCATTAAAAGATATTACCTCACCTACCTTGGGTTTCTAGATCAGTAGACTACATGGGTTGGAGTCCTATTGTTTTTCTCCCACTTCCTTAGCTAGAAAGGTCTAGGGTTGCAGAAGTAGCATGCTCAATTCAAGGGGAAAGGAAAAGGCATATCATGAGACTCAGTATTTCTCTTAGTCAATGAAGAGAATGTTCATGGGCTCAAAAACATTTAGTTTGAATCCTTGAAAAGTTGGAAGCCTGCTCATCAGTTCTGTCCTTTACAGTATAGTAGTGATATTGACAGTATGCCATGCATCACAGGTTCAACTCTGCAACATGTTTTTTGTTATTAGGATTCCAATCCTGAAATTGGTAGGTAGACCCTCATACCTGCATGGAGTCCCATTGACGTTAATAGGGTTCATACAGGCATAGGGGTCAATCTACTCACCTGAAGCTCATTGCAGGGTCAGGGCTTTAATTCTCTCCCTTTTTTTCTTTAAAGGCCATTATCTCACCAATGTGTGTACGGTATTCAATCACATTCAGTTTTGGTCTTGTAGTTGGATTTAAACCAGGAATGAATGTTTACTTCTACATACATTCAGTATCCAGTTTTACACATCTTTTATTCATGTGATTAGTCCCATTTAAGTTAACATTGCCATCTTCATAGTGTATGCTAGCTCCAGAAATATGTTATTGTCTGATGACAAAACAGTCAGCCAAGCCCAACTCTGTATTAGCCTACAGAGGCTCTTTTATTCCTCTGCCACACAAATGTAAGAAATATGAAAAAGTAACAAAAGTGGTAGTCCTGACCTGGACTGAGACTGCAGGGTCCTTCACTTCCTAGTTGCTTAAGTTTTACAGTTCTTCTTTAACCTCATTGCAGACTAACCCTCTGTTACTTCTCAGAAAAGTTTTCTTTCCCACTCTCTCTTGGGGAGCTGGGGCCTCATTTATATCTTCCAGCTGGGAATCAGAGCCAATCACTAGCTACTGCCTAGCTAAATCAGCCGCTTTCCAACACCTGCCTGCTGGAGTTCTCCTTAGGCCAGGGCTTGCTGCTCACTGGTTTCACAGGTACTTAAAGGGGCAGGCTGTATATCTATATAGCTATATAGATATATATGATGAAATAAATTGATATACATAAGTATATTAAAATAAATTATATATGTCAGTATATGAAAAGAAATTTAGCTAATCCTTAATGTAGGATTGTGTGTCCTATTCTTTATGGCACATTCAACTGGAATATTACTTGGTGAATCAAACTATTTTTAAAAATGTTTCATGATAGCATCTAACCAGTAGATGGAGCTCTTAGACTCTGTGGAAAATAATAGCTCTGGTAGGTGAAGTTACAGAAACTGCCAAAAAAATTCACTTAATTAATTTTTTTAAATGCTCAGAAGAAAGAAAGTACAGGAAGATTAAGAAAGAAATAGCCAGAATAATTACTGTGTAATAGCTGCTCCAAAGCCATTAATATCACCATAAGTTATTTAAATGTATCCTTTCTGGAAAAGATTCATGGAGGAGCCTTGGGATTTGGAGGATCCTAGAAATTAGAAGCTGCAAGCAGTATAATACGTGTAGATGACCAACTGAACATAAGAATGGCCCTACTGGGTCAGACAAAAAGGTCCATCTATCCCAGTATTCTGTCTTCCGACAGTGGCTAATGTCAGGTGCCACAGAGGGAATGAACAGAACAGGTAATCCTCAAGTGATCCATCTCCTGTTGCTCATTCCCAGCTTCTGGCAAACAGAAGCTAGGGACACCATTCCTGATCATCCTGGCTAATAGCCATTGATAGACCTATCCTCCGTGAATTTATCTTGTTCTTTTTTGAACCTTGTTATGGTCTTGGCCTTCACAACATCCTCTGGCAAGGAGTTCCACAGGCTGACTGTGTGTTGTGTGAAGAAATACTTCCTTGTTTTAAACCTGCTGCCTATTAATTTCATTTGGTGACCCCTAGTTCTTGTGTTATGAGAAGTAGTAAACAACATTTCCTTATCTACTTTCTCTACTTAGCGATCTCTTTTCCAAGCTGAAGAGTCCCAGTCTTATTAATCTCTCCTCATATGGAAGCTGTTCCATACCCCTAATTATTTTTGTTGCCCTTTTTTGAACCTTTTCCAATTCCGATATATCTTTTTTGAGATGAGGCGACCACATCTGCACACAGTATTCAAGATGTAGGCATACCGTGGATTTATATAGAGGCAACATGATATTTTCTGTCCTATTATCTATCACTTTCATAATTATTCCCAGCATTCTGTTCACTTTTTTGACTGCCGCTGAACACTGTGTGGATGTTTTCAGAGAACTATCCATAATGATTCCGAGATCTCTTCCTTGAGTGGTAACAGCTAATTTAGATACCAACATTTTATATGTATAGTTGGGATTATGCTTTCCAATGTGAATTACTTTGCATTTATCAACATTAAATTTCATCTGCCATTGTGTTGCCCCATCACCCAGTTTTGAGAGATCCTTTTGTAGCTCTTCACAGTCTGCCTGGGACTTAACTATCTTTAGTAATTTTGTATGTAATTTTGAATACAAATTCTTGGTGTAATGTTGTGTCAAGAAAGACTAATGCGATCTTTAAATGTGTAAACAGGGGAATATCAAACAGAATTAGGGAATTCTTTTACTTACATTTGCATATGCATTTGTATATTGCATTGGTTAGACTGAAATACTGGAATACCAAGTCCAGTTCAGGTGGCAACACTTTAAGAAAGATGTAGAAAAATTTGAGAGGATTCAGAGAAGGGCTACAAGAATGATTTGAGGTCTGCCTAAAAGATGAGAGATTGCCTTCAATAAATGTGTTATTAAAGAGAAAAAGTTAAGAGGGTTCTTGATCGTGATATATAAACACCTACACGAGGAGAAGATAGATATCTGCCACTAGGGGGCTTTTAATATACCAAACAGAGGCATAACAAGATCCAATGGATGGAAGCTGAAATTAGAAAAATTAAAATTGGATGTTAGATGCAACTTTTTAAGCAATGAGAGGAAACCATTGGAACTGCATATCAAAGGCTATGGTAAATTCATAACAACTTGGAACCTTTTTGTGGACTTTGTATGTCTTTCTGAAAGAAGTGCTCTATCTCAACCACAAGTTACTGTGCTTGGTAGTGTTAACTTAAATAGTGAGGAAGAATAATTTCTCCACTGCAGGAATTACTAGGCTAAATGCCATGGCCCGTGTTATACAGAAGGCCATGATCATAGTGTTCTCTTCTGGCCTTAAAATCTAAGAATCCATAAACATTGCAGATAGTTGCCCTATTTATCTGTATTCATGTTCTTTGAGCATTTAACCAGCCATCCCACATCTGCTGCTGCGGGAAGTGCTGACAGACCTGAGCTACAAGAGTTAAGCAGTACAGCTATCTTACTGGCCAGCAGAAACCTCAATCCCTTTCCTCCAAGTCCTGCTGGAGGAGAGGACATATCCCAGCTCTCCCCTCCACTGGCCTCAGGCTGAGGAAAGCAAAGGTTGTCTTCAGTTAGATCTAATTCCTTAGGGCCCTTGGAGGGTAAGGAAGATGATTTCTGGTACATCAGTTTCCCAGGACTGCTTGGATATATGATTCCTAGACAGCCCAGGGGAAGAAAGAGTTGACTTTTGCCAGGACACAACCTTCTCCTATAAACTTCTCTAGGGGTCAACGAGTGGACATGTTTCCCCTATGCTGATTCTTTAGGGAGCCAGTCTGGTATGGCTGCTCTCCTCAGACACTAGGTTCCAGCATTTCCTGAATGGGGACAGCCTCCCTTTCACTGAGTTCTTCTGCAGCAGGACATAGAGCTAACCTCTAGGTTTTGCAGTGGGGACCATTGTGTCTTAGCCCCCAGCCCCACCCCACCCCTTTCCTCCAGAAGTCAATATAAGGTAAACAAAGGGACTCCAGCCCTGCAATGGGGAAATAGAAAGTCAGCTCAAATAATAATCATATTCAGGTGCAAGTGTTTCCAAATATCAGGACCACTAAATATGAATCTCTTTTGAAAAATGGGCTATTTGGCCACCTCCTCCATACTTGCCACTGCAATATCTGGCATGCATGTAATAGAATCACAGAAATGTAGGGTTGGAAGGGACCTCGAGAGGTCATCTAGTCCGACCCCCTGTGCTGAGGCAGGACCAAGCAAACTTAGACCAGCCTGGCAGATGATTGTCTAGCCTGTTCTTAAAAACCTCCAATGATGGGGATTCCACAACCTCTCCTGGAAGCCTATTCCAGTGCTTAACAAGCCTTATAGTTAGAAAGTTTTTCCCAATATCCAACCTAAATCTCTCTTGCCGCAGATTAAGCCCTATTACTTCTTATCCTAGCTTCGGTGGACACAGGGAATAATTGATCACCATTCTCTTTATAACTGCCTTTACCATATTTGAAAATGGCCAGGTCCCCCTCTTTTCTTAAAACTAAATTAAGATGTCCAGTTTTTTTAACCTTTCTTTGTAGGTCAGATTTTTAAAACCTTTTATCATTTTTGTTGCTCTCCTCTGGCCTCTCTTTCTTTATCTGGAGGCACTACTCCACGTGAGGCCTCAATGCATTTATAGATCTGCTTCTTATTGACGGTTGTGTCCCAAGGTGTAGCTCATTTTGTGCCTTAGCTTTTCTGATTTTGTCCCTATGTGTATATGCTACTCTTTTGTATTTATCCGTAGCAATTCGTCCATGTTTCTACTTTTTGCATTCCTTTTTGGTTTTTCAGGTCACTAAACAGCTCTCACGATTCTTCCTGTTTTTCTTTTGCATCAAGATAGTTTACTGTTGTGGCTTTAATATTGCCTCTTTGAGAAACTGCCACCTCTACTTTTTCCCTTACCTTTTCTTCCCATGAGATCTTACCTACCAGTTCTCTAAGTTTGTTAATATCACTGAATGTATCTCCATTTCCTGTGCTGTGTTGGTAAGAGACTTTGGTTGTACTTTCTTATCTTATTTAGCAAAGTTTCATGACAATCCCATTGGAAAAAAATTACTATGAAAAAGGCTAGTGAGCTAGTGAATATAGAAGGAAAAACACAGAAGACCAAATTTCTTCTGAATTGGCCCAGTACACAGATCACATAAAATAATAGGTAATTAGATTAGATTACAGCTATGGTATCTACAACCTGCTCCAAAATGTTACAGTAAAAATATTAGAAAAGAAACAAGATAAGGGCATGGGCCACATATATCACTATTAATTTAAAATTGATAATTGGATTTTCTGTCCTAGAGAGCTTTTGTTATTGCACACCTTCATTGAAAAAACAAACCAGTAAATGTACAGTAAGGCCCTGATCCAACTCCCATTGACATCCCCCTCCCCTTTCTTGGAGATGAACTATATTATCAGAGTCACAATCTTTACAGCCACAGACACACGAACTTCCAGGAGTTATGTACATGGAAGGGCTGCAGGATCTTGGGGATTTGTTTTGTTGAGGGGGAGGTTATTTATTTTTGTTTGTTTAAAACATACAGCCAATGTGATTCAATGTACAGTACATGGAGAAACATTACAACAACAAACACCTTTTATGGCGATAAAAGCAAATTGCCACTTGAAAAATCAGTGCAGAAACAATATTTATTTTCATTTACAAAATGTAAATAGTTTTCACAGCCCTTAACAATGCCATATATCAAAACAGTTATTGATATATAATACAAATATGTAATATTGGCAGGACTGGAAATGCAAAATGTTGGCCTGTGTTTAAATCAAGACTGATCAATCAGTAACTTGGTGCTTGTTGGGAAAATATACAACATGATTCTTCTACCATCAGATTTCTTTCTGGGCTTGAGGTTTAAACCCTTTTAAAGATTCTCTTGGCTTCAACTCCTTCATATATGTAAATCTGAAAGAGATTAATGAAGAGGAAAAGGCTTTCGTCACTGGCTATTTCCATTGAGATTTATTTTACAGTTCCCATCAAGAGAGTCTTTATTATCCATCACAGGTTTACAACCTAAGGGCTCAGTCCAGCTACCACTACATCAGTAACCCATACTCATATGAGTAGTTCGATCAAAATCAAAGAGGAAGACTATAGTTCAGTACTGTGGATCTAGACCTGCACTCCCTTACTTAGGCCTGGTCTACACTAAAAAGTTAGCTTACCCCAGCTATGTTGCTCAGGGGTGTGAAAGATCCACAGCCCTGAGCAACACAGGTAAACTAATTTAACTCCCAGCATAGACAGTGCTAGATCAACAGAAAAATTCTTCCATCAACCTAGCTACTGCCTCTAAGGCCTGGTCTACACTAGGGGATCGATCTAAGTTACGCAACTTCAACTATATGAATAACGTAGCTGAAGTCGACGTACTTAGACCTACTTACTGCGGTGTCTTCACTGTGGTAAGTCAACAACTGATGCTCCCCCGTCGACTCTGCCTGTGCCTCTCGCTCTGGTGGAGTACCAGAGTCGATGAGAGAGCGCTCGGCGGTCAATTTATTGCGTCTAGACTAGACACGATAAATTGACCCCCCACTGGATCGATCGCTACCCATCGATCCAGCGGGTAATGTAGACAAGCCCTCAGAGAGGTAGATTACCTACACTGACAGGAGAACCCCTCCTCAGGGGTGGCAGGTTTGTATAATTTTTGGTGGTGCCTGAACTGGTCCAAGTCCCCCCCCCACACACACACCTGCCTTGTAAGCTGATATATATATTTTTAAATAATGTTTAAATGGACTAGAAACAGTAAGGGTTTAACAATTTCCCTATATTGCACAATGTGGGGGGATGAGGGCTCTGGCTGGGGGTGAGGGCTCTGGGGTTTGGGGTGTGGGAGGGGCTCAGGGCTAGGGCAGAGGGTTGGAGTGCGGGGGTGTGTGAGAGCTCTGAGGTGGGGCAGGGCCTGGAATGAGGAGTTTGGGGTGCAGACAGGCTGTCCTGGGGCTGGGGCCAGAGAGGAGGACTTCACAGTCTCCCCAGGCCTCTCCCCCATGGCAGCACACTCACCCGGCAGTGTCACTGCACATACTCCTAGGGGCCGAGCCCCTCTCAGGTCCAGGAAACCCCCTTGCCTCCCCTGTGGTGGGTGCTGAGGGGAGGGGAGGGCTGCCATCGCGTGTGTGCCTCCTCCCTCTGCAGGCGGTGGCTGTGCTGCCACCTCAGCCTGCTGCCGGTGCCACTCCCTTTTATAGCTGGCAGTGGCCGGCGAGGGAGCGCAGCGCGGAGCGGCAGGGCAGCTGCCCAAGGTGCAGGCAGGGACACTCCGGGGGAAGGCCCAGGATGGCAGGCGGGGCTGGGGAAGATACCAGGCCCAAAACATTGGTGGAGCTGGCCCCCCAGGCCCTGAATTTGCTGGAGCACGGGCACCAGAGGCCCATATAACTCACCGCCCCTGCCCATCCTGCTGGGGTAGGTACAATGGCACAGCTTCAGCACTGCAGCTGTGCCGCTGTAGCATTTAAAGTGTGTACAAGCCCTTAATCCAGGCTTGAAGATTAAGGCTGGCTCATTAAAGGAGGATAGAAGTTTTGTGGTTATGACACAGGAGTGGATCTCAAGATATCAGATTTCAGTGTGCAGCTCTGCCATAGGGATCTTGTGTGATTTGGGATGTCATTTAATATAAAAGTGCCTCAATTCCCCATCTCTAAAATATGGGGATAATATGCCTTTTCTATCTCACAGGGGCATGTGAAGACATATTCATTACCGGTTGTGAGGAACGCAGATTCTAATGTGAGAATGGCCTTATTAGAAACTAACAGATTCAGGACCTTTGGTCAGAATGAGCATGGACTCAGCAGTGGGCTCCTTTAGAGTTAGCTCAGGCTGCACTCAGATAATTTAAATGAATGCAAGTGGGTAGGAAAATAGAAAGATTAGAGTAAGTCAAAAAAGTTCAATATTTGAAATTCAATGGTTTTTTGAATTTCAAATTTTGAAAAAAATTGGATTTTAACAAAATAAATTAATGATACTTCCCAGTTTCATGCAGCTTTAAGAGAGGGCTCAGTTCTTTATAGTTTGATGCTGTGCATCAAGGGAAAAAATGACTTAACTCACCTGAATTAATTCATCTCCTACAATTTCTCTGAATGCCTGGAGCTCTTTCCCGTTATCTTTCCGGTTGAATTTTCCCACAAGCTTATTTCCTTCCAGGTTCCAAGTACCCTACAGTGTAAAAATAAAAAAATCCAAGGAATTCATGACAATGTTGATCTTGTATATGTATTCTCTGGATGTTAAAAAAGCACCAAAGAAGTAAAGCAATTGACTACCAGGTTTTTGCAAAACGGCAGGTGCAGTAAAGGAGTTTTACCCCCTCCACAACAACCAAAGCACTCCTAGTTTTGATTATATATATAAAGTTTATAAACACATACATACACACACATATATATATAAGCATTCTTTTAGTTTGTCACTTTGACCATGTCACCCCGTTCTTTGCATCCCTCCACTGACTCCCCCTCTCTCCTTTTTATCAAATATAGCTGCTTATCTTCACTTTCAAGGCCCTTCACAGTCAATATCACCCTATATATCATCTCTTATTCACTATTGAGCTGTCTGTGCTCACCTCTGATCAGCCCGTGATGCCAGCCTCCACTGCCCACTTGTTAAATTTCCAGACAAACACTTGCCTGCTTTCTCCCAGGCTATCCCACGTGCTTGGGACTTGCGCTCCATAAACCACCACAAAGCTGCTCCATTATCCACCTTCAAATCCCTGCTCAAAATTGTTTTGCCATGCTGCATAGATAAAGCTTGACAACGGTCAGGCTGCTAGTCTGCTCAGACCACTGCCTATCATGCAGACCAATATTGTCTCATTGTTTCGTTTCCCTCCCCCCAACCTCTCTGTATCCATCTGTTGTCTCTTGTATTATAGTTAGAATGTAAGCCTCTTGGGGCAGGGGACATCTTTTTGTTCTGTGTTTGTATAGCCTCTAGCACAATGGGGCCCTGATCCAGGACTAAGGCTTCTAGCTGCTACAGTAATACAAATAATAATAATATAATTATAATAATATAATATTTATTGGGTGAGTACAATTCTCCTTCCCACAGGGCTCAGGGACCATACACATAATTAAATGAATACATTAACCTGCCTCTTTCTCTGACATAGAAAGAATGGTCCCTCACAAATAACCAATTCCATTTCATTCTCTATCACACCCTACTATGGACTCTGACCCTTCCTACTTCTCAGACAGATGTCTGCGAGAGATGGTGGGTGTTTCATTGGACTCAAAGAGCCAAAAGACCCTAGCTTCACCAGACCAGCTCAGGCAATGAATTGCAGAATTAGGGGCCTTGTAAGTAGGCTCTGCCTACAACCCTATCATATTTAAAGCTAGGGGATGAAATTCTGGCTCAATTAGAGTCAATGAAAAAACTCTCCTTGACTTCAGTGGTACCAGCATTTCACCTAGAGCCTTTTTGGTCAAGCCCTCTAACTGATTTCAGCTGCCATCGTGGTTCAAGTGGCAGGAGATTGTCTCTCAGGTAGCCAGTCCCATGCCACATTGAATTTCCTACAGTAATGTCAACACTTGGACATTGCTCAAGCAAACATGAAACCAATGCAGCTGCTAAAGGGCACGTGTAATACACTCCTGTTAGCTCACACCACATTGATATCCTTGTTCATTGTGAGGGGTTTGATTTTTACATAGAGCAAGTGAATAAATGTTTCATTGCGCTGGCCTTATGCCTAAAGAGACAGATTCTGCTCTCTGCTACATGGGTTCACGTTCCCTAGACAGAGTCAAATTTAAAATAAAATCAGAAAGATGAATAAAACATCCCAGCGATAACTTTATTAAATACAGGCTTCTTGTATAAAAGTGGATTTCTTACACCGAGCTCAGTTCCATCAGCCAGGCTGTATTCAAAATTGACTCCCAGCATGAATATTATTTCAATGGTGCGGAAAGTACTTGATTCCTTCACAGTGAATTTGTTTCCTTCCTGCTGAATAGTGATTTTCAGGTTGTCATGGGCTCCTAGCTTTCTCTTCATTACATTAATACCTAGAAAAACAATTGGACATCAAGCAACTTATATTGCAGCATCAGATTTGTATATTTTCCAATGACCTTTTTTGGGCAAGTGAATTTAATAAATTATGGGCCTTACTGGAGCTCTCTGGTCCAGGTTCTTCATCATCATCTTTCACTTTATGTAGCTGTTTTCACCTGTGCAAAGTTGGTGCAAGACACTGCCAAAGAGAATGATTGCATTTCCAACCTACTTTGCACAGGTTTAAATGACTACACAGGGTGCAAGGCAGTGTGAATCAGCTCCTTTGTTGGACTGGTCATGTGTGCAGAACTTAATCTCTATTTTTCTTTTTCTGTTTTAGCTCCAGGTTCCTAATCTTTCAGTATGATGCCTTGTGTTTGTGGGTGCACTTTGACTGAACCCAACTCATTTCAATGTGATTTTTCCCATTGATAATTTAGTCCTATGGCCAAAAAAAGCAGGAAATTCCCACTCTCTCTCTCCCCCACCGCAAGCAACTAAACTAATCAGAAATTAATTAAATATCACAAGACATAAATGATTGCTTAGCTGTATATTGTCGTCCCTATTTTTAAAACTGCACATGAAAATTCCCCCTCACCCTTCAAGACATTGAAGCCCATCAGGCATAATAGGGGACATTCTCAAAAGCAGCTTCTAAGATGGGGTGCCCAGTTTTAGGCACCTAAATTACAGCTCTTTACCAGTTGGCATGTTGCCTGAAGAACTTTACATTTCAATGAATATTTCTGCAGTAATCTACCTTGCTCTCTTTCTGAACTTTATGGAAAAGTGCTATAGAATTTAATGGGGATGGACCCAAATGCAGTCTATAGAAAATAAATAGGTTCTCTAGAAATTAGTCTAAAACCTGAATATTAAGAGAGAATGATCTAAGAGGAGGAGGACCAAGGGCAGCACTAGCATTCAGTGATTGCTCTTAGACAAAAATGAGGCACTGGAAAAGTAAAGCTTACCCATCTGCTCCATGAACTTTTCATAGTTTTCACTTCTGTCTACCTTCCAGTTGCCATCAAATGCCATTTTTCTGACTGAAGCAGTAGTTTCCTTGAGGCAGCTTCTAATCAACTTGAGATGCAGCTCAGCTTTAAAAAGGGAATTTATGATCTGTCTTATCTTCACAGGATGATGTGGCTGGCTAAAGCTCAGCTCATCATGTGAACTCTTCAAGGTCAAGTTACTGGATATTCAAGTGACCCGTCTTTTCTCTCCACCTTGTCAAACTATGAAATGCTTGAATACTCTGTCTTAAAAGATATAATAGTTACTGTGTTCACATTACACGTGACATTACAATGGTGGTGAAAAGTGGCAATTCACTGAAGTTACTCTACTGCTCACGTCAATAGTGCTAGCAGACTGTTAGCTCCAGGACTTGCTAGATTGGACTTTGGCTGATACACTGTATGATTGAGTGATTGCTCCCTACACATAGAATTATAACAGTGCCAGATATCATTGCAATAGTTCGAGCTTCTCTACCTTTGCAGATTGCAAGACAGAAGGTAAGTTTTAATTAAAAGTGTAACTTCAAAATCAATTAAGATAATTCTTTGGACTGTTATATCAGATAATGTAGAATGGCTTTTCACTCCAGCCAGTTTCAGTGGTATTTATTCAGCTAACATACAAGAGAAGCAAAATAAAGTAGCACGACTAACATGTCCCTTCTTCTACCCTAAAAAATAAAATGTGAAACACTCTGAGTAAAAGAAATACAAAGTATGGAGCAAAATTGCACAATCCTATATATATAAGGGGCGGCGGCGGCGGGGGGGGCACCTTAACAACAACATTTAAATCTCTATAGTAATGTCTAAATGCAGGTTAACATTTGTAGCGCTTATGGAAAAATTCCAAAACAAATTTGCAAAAGGCAAACTTTGCACACACAAAAAAACCAGGCAATTTTATTTGGTAGAAAAATAAAAGATCGTTTTGATTGTTAAAATATCAGACATTAAACATCATTTCCAGCACTGAGCACTGCATCCCTTTTGCATTAAGGGCAAAATTAAGACTACGTCTCGCCCTGAGTAAGGTGCAGTGTGCAACCGTGGAAAGGAAGTGTGACTTGGAGAGTGACAATTCCTTCCCTGCCTGTCCTGTTTGCTTGGGGGTGGGTGGGGGTGAGGAGGGAAGTAATCTACTGGATCTTAGCAGATGGGGATCACTTGCCCCCATGTTGGCTCTGTTGTGCTGCCTGGAGCACTGGGGTTAGAAACTTACTATGTGCTGTGTCTACAAGACATAATCAAGCCCTCAGTGATCAATTACTCTTCTTTTGCAAGCAGATATACTAATTATCTTTTTTATTATACTGGAATTTTCCTTTGACCTCCAAAATTATCAATCTCCATATATACTAGATGCTATAGGTTAAGTTTATAGATGCTTCGTGTCCGATTATAGTTCATAGCAGGTTATTGACAGTTAATAAATTATTAACTTTATTTTCTTCATGGTTTTTATAGGTGAGCGTATTGCCACTGGCCCCATGCAACTTCTGAATAATGTATTTTTTCTATTCAATCCAATAAAATAGAAAGCCTATGCAATGCTTCTTCTGCAACCTTAAATTCAAGTCCAGCATAATACCTAGCACTCATAACACTTTACAGCTGTAGAAAATTAGCTGCCTATGCTCCTCTATTGTCAGCAACAAAGAAAATTGAAAATGTTCTATGGAAACAGTGGAAAGAGACCTTTAGTTTACATTATTTGGAAGCATATGAAGTCCAGCAAATAGGCATACTATTAGCATTTCTTCAGAGCATTCTGAGAGAGGCAATTTACTTCTTGGTTTTACCCTGCTTTGTTTGTGAAAAGCTGCTCGCTGATTTCACAGTGTCCCAGTCTCTCAGGGAAGTGAACTGTGAAGCTAAAACAAAACAAAAAACATTTGTTTTGCCTTTTAGTGCTCCTTTGTGCTGGATAAAGATGGCCTCCTACACTTTTAAAGGTTTTAATACTTATTTTTTTCACATCAGAGGTATCTGTCAGGTTCTCCTTTTCCTTTTCTTTCTATAAGGACTTGCTGGTATCTTTGGAGGACCTAAATATTGATATCACACGAGGTTGTAACTTGAGCTACATCTAACGGGAGTTCACTTTGGCAAAAGCCTGCTCAACTCAGATCACTGAGCACTTGACTGAATTGCTCGAGGGCTACCCTACCGAATTTGCCTCAGTCCCCTTTCAAAACTTCTCCTCTTTCCCAAGTAGCCACTGGAAAAAGTCTATCAGGAAATACTGAGCTGAGCGTGATAAAGATCATGCCATTGTTCAGTTTTTGCTTAAATACATTATTACTGCCTCATTATTATTAATCACCGCTCACTCTGTAAAGTACCACCTTAAACTATTCCTACTGACAAAAGGACTCTGAGTAGTGGTGGGCCAGGAAGGGTTTCTCCATCCAGCTTATTCCCACAATTCCTCCAAACGTTTAAAGAAAATTACTTCTATGTTTAGGGGGCTTGCAGGTGCTAATTAAAAGGAGTCCTGGATTAACCAAAACTTCTGTGATACCCAGATAGTCTCTTCCACCCAACAGCTCCCACTCTTGGGTAAATCTTCCTCCACGCACTCATCCCAGAGCTTGGTTGTTGTCTGTCTTTCATTCATGGGTCTTTGGTCTTTCTCCCAGGTCAGGCTGACTAGCCAGCTCAAGTCCACCTTGCCATGTGTGCCGTTATCTGTATTCTGTACTCTCCATTACAACTTGTTGCTTTGGCTCTACCTCATTTCTCTATGCTGACCTCTCTTCCCAGGGATCTGAATCCCAAGGATGCTGCTTTAATCTGCCTCTGAAGATCTGGCAGATAAATGAGAAGATCTGCCATAGGACCTGTATTTGTGATGTTCAGTGACACGTGGGAGGGACACAAAGGGGGGGGGGCACCAGCTAAAGGGGAGGCACGTGCCCTCCTCACGTGACTCCTACTCACCCTGAGCCTGGGGCCCCCACGGACTCCCCATCCCATCCTCTCCCCATTCCACATTACCTGGCAGAGCTCCGTCCTGCTGCGCTGCACCAGGCAGTGTCCCCTCCCAGGCAGCGTGGCTGGAGGCTGCCTGGGAGAGTGCAGCCGCTGCGCTGCACCGGGCAGCGTGGCCGAAAGAGGAGAGGCTCTGGCCCTGCCTCTTCCCTTCTGGCTCTGGCGGTTGCTGGTTCCTTGCCCCCTGCCATTTGGGGAGGAGCATGGGACCCTTCTGCCCCCTCCCCCCCCCCACGTCTCCACATAGACATTCACTGTTGCTCTGAGGACTAGTGGTCTTTTAATGATAGAACATTCTGTACTTTTCCACCCTCACAATTTACCTGTGCAGTTCAAGAATATTCATACAGTAAAATCTGATCTTGATTTTCTCACAGGTAAAAATTATACCAGCTTTATTCATCTTAAAATCTTTTCTACTATGGCTCTTGTAATAAAAGCTGGTTTTCATTTGTTTGTTTTCTCCCGAAAGAGGCCTTGACCTGGCCTTTCTAATTATGCCTGTAGTCATTTTTTCCCCAAGGCTGAGGTGTTGTGCATGCTTCTGTTTCGCATGCCTTTTTTCTCATCTAGGAGGTTGCCTGTGCAATTTTTGAAAGCACAGTTTTTGCATGTGAAAACCATGTCTTCAGTTTTTGAGGATACTATTGAAAAATCTGTCCCTTAGCATTGCTCCTTACATGACATTGTGTAGCATGGAGTCCTACCTGATTGAATTCGAGGCTTCTGGGTGAGGCCTCCTCGCCAATCTGTATTAGTTTTAAAGTACAGAAAATAGACTACACAACATTTTAACGTTTGAAGTTTGATCTGTATTGCCAGGAACTGACCTCTAATTGAGGTGGGTGGAAATAAATTATTAACTAGCACAGCCATCTAATCATGCCATCACTGATAATCAAGAACATATCACATAAAGCTGTACTATAGAAATTGAATGACATTCCAAAGATCAGGGGGGCATGCATGTGTTTACAAGAGCTGACAGTCTGCTATAACCCACTGATGGGCATATCTCTCCTTCTTGCCTTGTCAGTCCTATAATTTTCCACCATTGCAGAACCCAAGGTACACAGAGAAAGTTAAGAGTAGGTCTGCAATGCCACTTTTCTAGCAAGTAGGTCTAAGAACCTGTGACTGTTAGAGCTACTTGGATAAACTGATGGCTGTGGACTTGCTTGGGGGTTAAACACTAGGTTCCTTCTGCTATTAAACTGGCTGGTTCTTCTGGATGTTATTCTCTTTTAGGTAGATGTTCAAGGGGAGTTGGACACTTAAGTCATTTAAAAACCCACTTTTAATTTCTGTCTAGGAGTGTATACTGCATCTCTGTTTCTAAGGGAGATTTGGCTATTCTTACCCAGATAGTCAAATTAGAGGACAAATTAGAGGATTGGGCCAAAAAAAATCTGATGAGGTCCAACAAGGACAAGTGCAGAGTCCTGCATTTAGGACAGAAAAATCCCATGCACTGCTACAGACTAGGGACCGAATGGCTAGGCAGCAGTTCTGCAGAAAAGGACCTAGGGATTACAGTGGACGAGAAGCTGGATATGAGTCAACAGTGTGCCCTTGTTGCCAAGAAGGCTAATGGCATTTTGGGCTGTATAAGTAGGGGCATTGCCAGCCGATCGAGGATGTGATCATTCTCCTCTATTTGACATTGGTGAGGCCTCATCTGGAGTACTGTGTCCAGTTTTGGACCCCACACTACAAGAAGGATGTGGAAAAATTGGAAAGAGTCCAGCGGAGGGCAACAAAAATTATTAGCGGGCTGGAGCATGACTTACGAGGAGAGGCTGAGGGAACTGGGATTATTTAGTCTGCAGAAGAGAAGAATCGGAGGGATTTGATAGCTGCTTTCAGCTACCTGAAAGGGAGTTCCAAAAACTATGGATCTAGACTGTTCTCAGTGGTAGCAGATGACAGAACAAGGAGTAATGGTCTCAAGTGGCAGTGGGGGAGGTTTAGGTTGGATATTAGGACAAACTTTTTCACTAGGAGGGTGGTGAACCACTGGAATGGGTTACCTAGTGAGGTGGTGTGGAATCTCCTTTCTTAGAGGTTTTTAAGGTCAGGCTTGACAAAGCCCTGGCTGGGATGATTTAGTTGGGGATTGGTCCTGCTTTGAGCAAGGGGTTGGACTAGATGACCTCCTGAGGTCCCTTCCAACCCTGATATTCTATGAATCTATGATAGTCCATAACCCTGATATCCATGTTTTGTGTGGAAGGCTCTAGGTTATGTCTTGTCCACCCACCATCTTATTTCATGAATCAAAATTAAAATTCCTAAGATGTGTGCTGTAAGAACACATGCAAATTTAAGAGGTGGACACAGAAATTGGGTCATTGTGAACATAGTGAGGATAAGTTCTGAGCTTAAAACCCTTTGATCCACCAGAGCATCCAGAAATTGTCACTACCTTAGTCAGCACTTTGGAAGGAGAAGACTGACTGGTCAAAACTTAGCATTTCCCTTCAGTGGGGATTCTGAAATTAAAGAAATATAAAAATAAAAAAAGGTCCATTTTGGAACTAAAAGTAGAAATTTCCTACAAAAAGAAATTCTCCAAAAAAATTAATTTTGAAAATAAATTAAAATAAAAATGTTTAATTTCCAAGAGTTTAAATGAAATTCTGAAAAAAATTCGAAATGTCAAAAGCTTAGAAGCCCTGGGACCCCTGGCTGAGCCAGGAGCAAAGACTCCCAAATTCAGCAGACTTACATTCTCCCAGTGAAGTAAATTAAGCTTGTCCTGTTGGGACATTGTATCTCTTTGCTCATTCCCAGCAGATATTCTACACTCTTCTGTACCTATATATAACAGTCACATCTTTCACTACTATTTCCACTACTTGCATCCGAAGAAGTGGGTATTCACCCACGAAAGCTCATGCTGCAAAACGTCTGTTAGTCTATAAGGTGCCGCAGGATTCTTTGCTGCAGTCACATCTTGTATTTCTTTTTAGATGCCTATAAAATTTAACCTAGCCAAATATTCCATCTGTAGGGCATTGTACTTAGAAGTTCGTTGGAGTTCAGTTTAAAAAAAAAATTCAAGGTTATAGATAAAAGGAGGAATATCCATCCAGTACCCAGATTAATCTCTTGATATTGCACCTAAGGACTAAGATTTCATGGGAGCACTTTACTGATAGCAAGATAGTGGTTAGATTAAAAACCGACATGTTACACATGACTAAAGAAAATGCCTTGCCTTCTTTCTTACCTGTTAGGAATACACTCAACTAATCTGTTCATTGAAAAAAAGCCAAAACAGACTAAACAGAACACCCTGCTACCCTTCTTTCTCTCTCTCTCCTCCTCTCTTCCCCCCCCCCCCCCCCGCAGTACACTTTCATAAGGACCATTGCAAGAACTAGGAGCAATTCTCTGTTGATAAGAGGGATATGTTTGATGAATGTACAGGTCTTTTGCATTGATAATGTAGGATATATTTCCTCTTGTTATTGAGAAGAATTTCCATAGTTTTCAGGCTGTGACTCTATACAACGATTCTGTAAATTATCTTCTACATGGCTTTTATTCCTGCACATGGCTTATAAAAGTACTCTTCAGAGGGAAAAAGTATTGTTTTCCCTCTACTTATAGTATCAAAATAGCAAATGTGAAAGCTTTTACTTTACAACTTCCATTGGCAGCATCAATGCTAATAAGTTATATCTGGTTTACTACCACAATATTTTTTGCTTCCATAGGGTTCTTTTTTCCCAGAACCACTTCAAAAGTACTTGTTTCAAATTTGTTTTGTTAAGAAGCAGAAGCCAGGTGAGTGGGGATAATGAGAACATCTTTCTAGCAATCATCTACTGAACCCGATGTGATTTATTCCCTCCAGTACTATAGGTGAGCTAGAAAGAAATGACTAAGAGAAGCTAATCAGAGCAGCTGATAGTGGTATCACAGGGCTTGACTCTCCTCTTTTCTGCTGGTTCTTCAGCACCTGCCTCTGCTGGGCTTGGATCCTTCCCTGCTGTTTGTCACTTCCATTCTGTAGGGGTGGCGACTCGGGGGTCCAGCCTGGGAAGGTATAAGTACAGGGGTGAAAGTAAGATAAAAGACTTACAAGTATGGGGTTTCGGCTTGCGGGCCCTCAGGCAGAAGGGGCAGGGCTGGGGGCGGGTCAACCTCCCCCAGCCAGCCCTTCCATGCTGCCCAGCCTGTGCCACCCGGGGCTCCAGCAGTGATTTAAAGGGTCCAGCGCTCCTGCAGTGGCGGCAGCTGGGAGCCCTGGGCCCTTTTAAATTGCCAGGTCCTGGGGCAACTGCCCCTTTCCCCCCCCCACCCCGTTGGCAGCCCTGGGGGGGCGTGGGAAGGGGCAGCAACATTAACATGGGCTGTGTATGGGCTGGTACCGGTGACCACTTCTTACCAGTATGCCATACCGGCCCGTACCAGCCCACTTTCACCTCTGTATAAGTGCCCTCTGCAAAAAAGGCCTCCACATATTGCAGCTCCATTATTTCATTCCTTTTTTTTTTTATGTTATGGCCTTCCACTTTTCCCATGTATCAGGGACGACCGCTTTAGAGACATCACAGTCTCTTGCATTCCCCTTTTATCAGTTGTAATCACCTGCAGTCTTTCATCCTCCTCTTGTATTGAGGGTAATTGCATGCCCACATTCTCCACCATGTTGTGACAGGGTGCGCTACTCACTGCTAGGATGATGCCTCTTCCTGGCCGTTCTTAGCTTCATGAGGTCAACACTCCTCCCCACGGTTGCATGCCATCTCTCCACCTCTCTCTTTCTCTCTAGGTCTTAAGCCCCTCTCTCACACCAGGAGCTCCTGCTTCCTCTGTCTAACTCAGCCCTCTGGCCAGGTCACTCAGCATGTTTTCCCATTCCAGAGTATTGAGGTCCCCTCTTAACAATAGACTTGAGCAGTCTTCCCATTCACTGCCCAGCTGGTGCCACTTCCCCAGTGCCTGGCAATGGAACCCAGGCCCACCCTCTAGTCCATGTTCCAGCTCAGGGACCCACTAGTCAATAGCCAAAATCTTCCCTCTTAGACCTTACTGCCTTTCCCTGAGTCCTTTCCTTAACTCCTGGCTCTCCCACCCCCGTTTGCCAGCCTCACAGCTCCCTCCTTCCACAGAGTAACTGCAGCCTATTTCCCAACAGCCAGGAAAGGCAGAAGCTCCCTAAAAGTGTAGGTGTGTGTGTGTGGGGGGGGACAACGCACTGGTATCCAAACTGTGCCCCCCCCGCATGCTGCCCCTTCTCTCTGAGCTCCCACCCCTGGGCTGTCCCTTCCCCTGAGGCCCAGCCCCCATGCCACCTCTTACCCTCAAGATCCCTCCTTCCCCATCAGGCCCCTTATGGTCAGTAAAAAGTAGGAGGGCATAGTCCTCCCACTTTTCAAAGTAATGGGGCCATGGTCCCCTGGCTCACCCTGTTCTGACACCCCTACCAGCAGCCCCTTTCTGCTCCAAGCTCCTGGGCTTTATCCAAGCCACTTATTTTCCTGCCCAGCTGAGCCTTATCTCTAATTAACCCCTGCTCCCTGGCTCTTCATCCAGGTGTTGCCTGGGCAGTCAATTGGCCCACCAAGCCACTGTAACCCTTTTGGGCCTTGTGTGGGGTGGACACCCTATCACCGGGGGCTCAAGTGAATGGGGTCTGCTAACAAAAAAGGCAAACTTTTGTGTGCAATTTCTATTTTGAGGAAGCTTTGGGATTCTTCTTCTTCTTCCCTTATATGCAAAGTTAAATTTGTGTGTAATTCTCTCTGGGGCTTGTCAGCATTGCTCTTGAATGGGCTGTAAGTGTATTATGATATGCTCCTTCTCTTCTGCCTCCCAGAGGTCAGCCTACACAGCTCAACCTGCTCAACAGTAGAAGCAGCAGCATTGACAATAGCACACACTGACACATACAAGGTATTTCACTTAGTCTCATGTGTATATTATAACCACTAGCTGGTAGTTGATTAGGGAAAGGAGACTCTCTCTCTTCCATCCCCTATGTAATAACCAGAGCCATCTGGTGGCTATAACTTACAAAAGCTTCAGTTGTTTATAACATCAGTACTGACTCAGAAGCAAAAATATTGGAGCTGTTTGGAACATGGAATTTTTATCCTGCAAGAAATTTAGAAATTAGAGTCCATTCTGAAACAGAAGTGAAGTTTGATATATTAAAAAATCTGAAACAACAAAAAATTCTGAAAAGTTTTGAATCAGAAATGTTGAAATGAAAAACTTTGACAGCTTTGATTGAAACAAAAATGGTCATTCTGAATCTAAATTTTTTACTTAAAATGCCAGTTTCCTTTTGAAATGTCAGTTCAACAACAATTTTTGTTTTGACATGTCTCACCAGAACATTGAAATTTCCTCAGAATTCGTATTTTCCCAATGAAAAACTTTGGCTTCAGCAAAATCATGTTTTTTGGTGGGAAAACTTTCGACATGAAAAATTGTAACCAGCTCTAGAAAATGTATACATATTTGGGTCTAGTTTCCAGAAAATTCTTTTGAGTTTTTTATTTTTAATACTGTACAGAGCCTATAGCAACTCTGATGTTGGAAATAAATGAATGATGATTTTACTAGTAAGATTTCCCCCACTTGCCCTTCTTCCTGGTTTCCCCTGTAGAATTGCTGGACTACATGCATTTATAGTGTGACATACCAGGAAGCAAGGTAGGTGCTAAGAAAGACAATCATGCTTACATATCAGTCACTGAACATCCATAATACTCAGCAATGTTAGGGGGTGTAATATGTTTAGGACCAAATTTTCCTCAGGTTTGTGTGCGCACACATAGGTACAGTTGCTTAATTTGTATGTGCAAACTGAGATGTTATAGGGTGGTATTTTCAAAAGAACTCAGCGTTGGTCTAACTCTACACCTATTGAAAAAAATGGTAAAAGTCTTACTGAAGTCAATGGGAACAGAAGCAGCAAAGAATCCTGTGGCACCTTATAGACTAACAGACGTTTTGCAGCATGAGCTTTCGTGGGTGAATACCCACTTCTTCAGATGCAAGTGGTGGAAATTTCCTGGGGCAGGTATATATAAGCAAGCAAGAAGCAAGCTAGAGATAACGAGGTTAGATCAATCAGGGTGGATGAGGCCCTGTTCTAGCAGTTGAGGTGTGAAAACCAAGGGAGGAGAAACTGGTTCTGTAATTGGCAAGCCATTCACAGTCTTTGTTTAGTCCTGAGCTGATGGTGTCAAATTTGCAGATGAACTGGAGCTCAGCAGTTTCTCTTTGAAGTCTGGTCCTAAAGTTTTTTTGCTGTAGGATGGCCACCTTAAGATCTGCTATAGTGTGGCCAGGGAGGTTGAAGTGTTCTCCTACAGGTTTTTGTATATTGCCATTCCTAATGTCTGATTTGTGTCCATTTATCCTTTTCCTTAGAGACTGTCCAGTTTGGCCGATGTACATAGCAGAGGGGCATTGCTGGCACATGATGGCATATATTACATTGGTGGAAGTGCAGGTGAATGAACCGGTGATGTTGTGGCTGATCTGGTTTGGTCCTGTGATGGTGTTGCTGGTGTAGATATGTGGGCAGAGTTGGCATCGAGGTTTGTTGCATGGATTGGTTCCTGAGCTAGAGTTACTATGGTGCGGTGTGCAGTTGCTGGTGAGAATATGCTTCAGGTTGGCAGGTTGTCTGTGGGCGAGAACTGGTCTGCCACCCAAGGCCTGTGAAAGTGTGGGATCATTGTCCAGGATGGGTTGTAGATCCCTGATGATGCGTTGTAGGGGTTTTAGCTGGGGTGATGGCCAGTGGAGTCCTGTTGGTTTCTTTCTTGGGTTTGTCTTCCAGTAGGAGGCTTCTGGGTACACGTCTGGCTCTGTTGATCTGTTTCCTTATTTCCTCGTGTGGGTACTGTAGTCTTGAGAATGCTTGGTGGAGATTTTCTAGGTGTTGGTCTCTGTCTGCGGGGTTAGAGCAGATACGGTTGTACCTCAGTGCTTGGCTGTAGACAATGGATCTTGTGGTGTGTCCGGGATGGAAGCTGGAGGCATGAAGGTAGGCATAGCGGTCGGTAGGTTTTCGGTATAGGGTGGTGTTGATGTGACAATGGGAACAGAGTTAAGGCAACACTGAGGTCTTTTGAATATGAGATCCTAATGTTAGTTGTCTTGTTAAAGGATTACTAGAGGGAGGTAATGGCTTTAATGGCTGATTCAAACTATGTCAGAAAATGGTTAATATGTAGCACTAAACTGTTATAACGGTTATTAAAGCATGTAGAGATTTTAATAAACTGAGGTGTGTAAAGCACTGAACTCTACTGTATGGAACCAGAACTGCTGAGTCATACTACTAATATTTAAAGGTGCTTCTTTGGTAAGAGGCAGGGAAGTTCTACATGGCCACGGTGTGTCACATGGTGATGACTGGGACGTTCCCAAAGGTACACTGCAATTCAACACCCGTGGCTGGCCTGTGTCAGCTGACTCAGGCTCATAGGGCTCAGGCTGCAGAGCCTTGTGCCCTGGGACCCTCCCTCCTCATAGGGTCCCAGCACCTGAGCATCTACACCTCAATTAAATAGCCCCGTAGCCTGAGCCCCATGAGTAAGGCTAAGGTTTTGTCATAGATATTTTTAGTAAAAGTCAGGGACGGGTCACGGGTAGTAAACAATTCATGGCAGCCCGTGACCCGTCCCTTTCACTAAAAATAGCCTTCACAAAAGGGGTAGGTGGGTTCAGCACCCACTGCTGCTGGGGCTCCTGGGTCCCCCATCAATGCGGTGTGTGGGAGCTCTGGTCCCCCTGCCCCTGGGCTGCTGTGGGGTCCCCTCACCCCGGGCAGCTGGTAGCTGCGGTGTCGCCCAGCTGCTGGCCATGGCTGCAGCTTCAGCTGGGCAGATGCGGGGAGTCCACTAGCTGCTGGCCACATCTGGGCAGATGTGGGGAGTCCACCAGCTGCTGGCCACATCTGGGCAACTGCGGGGGGTCCGCTGGCCGCCCGCTGCAGCTGTGAGTCCCCCCGCCCGCCTGTCACAGCTGGGCAGCTGCAGTTCTGCCAGCCCCCCGCCGTGGCTGGCCAGCTGCAGGGTCTGTTGGGGGCTGGGAGCTGCGAGGGCAGGGCTGGCTGAGAGCTCCAGCCCCAGAGCAGAAAATGTAATGGAGGTCAATGGAAGTCACAGATTCCGTGAGTTCCGTGACATACTCATAGCCTTAGCCATGAGCCCAAGTCAGCTGACGTGAGCCAGCTGTGGATGTGTAGACATACCCTAAGTGGCTGTGCACTTGTTAGAATATAGTTGCATGGTTTTTAAGTGCATATGCAAGTGGTGGTTAGCTGAAGCAAATGGGCAAGAGTCTGCACACGTTGTGTGTGTGCAGACTCAAAAAATCTGGTTCTCAGTGACTCTATTTGGAAGTTACTGCTGCTTGCATGCAGCCTAGAGCTGCAAAACTCCTAGAGCCAGAAATGTTGCTGCTCAGAACCTAACAAGGCAAAGAAGAAGAAGTGCTGAGAGGCCTGAATCAGCCGCCAGGGTCAGCAGTCTGCACAAGATGTAACTTTTAAGCTTATGCTGTCAGATCAAAGTGTATTTACCCCCCTTATTTTTTAAACTCACCAGATTAAACTCTTGTAACCTCTGTTATAGGACTTGCCCTTTGGGGGCTAATTTTATTCACACAGCACCTTTTACAGCAGCTATATTTGTCAAGCCTACTTTTCTAAAAAAAATCAGACAACTTGTGTCGGGTCCTGGTATGTGTAATTGGAGTGCTTTCTAGTGGGAAAAACAGCCAATTTCTTTTTTCTTTCTTTTTTTTTTTTTGAAACGGGAAACTATGCCACCGGTTTTCAGTTATGACAAACCTTATGCCTAGGGAATTTCCTGATAGTAAGGCAAAAATTCTCTAATGCTCCAAAGCAGGCTCTCCAATATCAACAGAGGTTTATAAACAGATACAATTAATTACAATACCTAAACAATTAGAGGCAATTTCTTGGATCAGGACAATGACACTGCTTTGAAAATTTATCCACAATAAAATTAATGACCAAACAGCAAAACATAGTTGACATCTTCCTTTTTTTATTTTACAAAGCATGAAAAACAATACAAAGAGAATGAGGAAATAAGTAGTTGAATAGCAGTTTGATCATAGAAAATTACCTAGCTGTATATTCTTTCTTTTATCAACTATACAGTAACTAGGACAAACAATTCTCTTAACAAACTTAAGAGAGTTGTACTGAATAACTATGTAGTAGGGAAAATTGAAGAAGCAAGAACAAATCAACATTCAAAAGACTTTAATACTACTTAAAAGCTGAACATAATATACATAGTAACCTTGTTAGCCTAGTACAAAAATACTGTGCCCAGAAACTATATATTTGTTAAAATGTTTGAAAAGGTAGAAGAATACAAATAGACATACTCAGTGGCAAGTGACAGTTCATTACGATTCCTTTTATTAAACTATAATAGAAATTTATTTTTAAACTATGTACAGTGCTTTTCACACTACATTCTTTAACAGACACGTGCATGTGTCTATCATGTTTATACACAGAAGGCTCAAATTCTAACTTCAGTTACACCTGTGTGGTACCATTGAAGTCAGTGGGGGCTGGCTGAATGAACTATAGACTGTGCAGGTGTCACTGAGGGCAAGAATTTGGTCCAGGGTCTTTATAGGTATAGGCAAGAATAAAGATAAATTTGGCCCGCTCCGCAGCTCTCTATGGGGCCCAATCCAGCTTCCACTGAAGTTAATGGGAATCATTCCATTGACTTCAAGTGGGCATTTGATCAGAGACCCTATATCATGGAATGGACGAGCTCATGGTGCAGCAGTTAGCAGAAGCCAGCTACTGGTTAGCACACTTTATTAATATACATTTACAAATGGTGCTTAGATATGAATTTCTCCATGGAAACCAACCTCTCTGTGGAAAACAAGCCTTTCCACACAATTTTCCTTCAGCTAGCAATGCTGAACATAGAAATAGCTTGATCTCATAATTTGCTGTATCTAGTAAAATGTCACGAATATTCAGACCTGACTCAGATGATGGCTTTCATTTCTATGAGTGTCCGAACAAAAAAGCTCAGACCCATCTTTTAAAGCAATGCAGGGGTCTGGAGAGTTCTTATGAGAGTGATTGTTCCAGACCAGGGATATTGTAGAAATAGCAGAGTGCTTATGGAATGTAGACTGCATGTGATTAGTCATGGAGGGGCCTATTCTACAACCCTCACACAGGCCAAACTCCCAGTTAAAGCTAATGAAATTTCTACCCACAGGATCAGGCCTTTAAGAGATACTCCCTTACAGCTTCATAATTTATTATGAATCATTTGCATGAGTCAGCACTCTGCTTTGATTCTGGTTTACAATTGCTATGAGATCAAACCAACACACTGGTTCAGCACCCCATAAACTTTTAGGATCTAGATTTGACCTACCTGACTTCAGGCTTCTCTAATGGGCTGAACCAGAATACTGGGACCAAATGCCCCTGAAACTAAAGAATCTTAGATCTGGATTAGATTCCACACCTGAATGTGGCATCTCAGAGCCACCCCCAAATGAAATACATTGGGCTGGATTTTCAAAAACTCACTTTTGCATGCACTTGGGTTGCATGTGCACAAGGCAAAAGTAGGCTTCTGAAAAATCAAACTCGTTGTTGTAGAGAGACAGCCTTGCTACTATTGAATGTTTCACAGACAGAAAGAACTCACAATCAATATCCTGTCAGCATCCCCACCATCTGAAAGCAGCATGTGGTGACCCACTTAACTTCAGACTGCTGGGAGACATTAGAGACTGACTGGTTGACAAGATGTTATTGATTTATAATCAACAATACATATAAGTAGCTATTAAGAATATATTGCGTGATTTTCCTTTTGCTCTTTTACTGGATGCGAAATAATAGGAAGCCTGTTTGTTCTACAATACTGTATTACAGAGATGGTAACTGGCTGAATAGATGGTTTTATTATTCCTGTTTAAGATCCTCCCTCTTTTTTTAAGGAGAAGAGTAGGATCACTCACTCTTTAGGTAAATGTTAAGTGATACAATATTTTTTTTAAAGGGGAAAAAAAGAAGAATAGTCTTTATTAAGGGACTAAATTTTGCCCTGGGATCTGAGAACACATTTTCCATTCATTTCAATGGGAGTGTGCATGCACATCTGAGGGCAAAATTTGGCCTCACATTAGCACTGGTCTTTCTTGGTATCTTGGTTCAAAGCAATATGAAGAACCAGAAGGCCCGATCCTGCTCCCAAAGATGTCAATGTGAAAATTCTTGAAAATTCCAATGGGAGTAGGATTGGGCCAACAGAGGCTTAAATTCTATCCCAATTTACATCTTGTACAATTCCCATTGACACCACTGGGTGCACAGGGTGTAAATCAGGGCAGCATTTGGCACACAGATCACTAAGGCATTTAGACACAACTCCTGATGAAAATAATGATAGCTATGCAGCTAAATACATTAGTTGGCTTTGAAAATTTCCATCTTCATGTACAATGTATTTCAGGCAGAGAACCATTATTTTACCTATATAGTCACCTATGTTACCAAAGACGAAAAAATATCTTATCTGCACACAAACCAACCATGCTAGAGCCTTGAAACAAAAACTGCAATCAGGCAGACTGAAACGCAATATAATGCCCTGATCATTCTCTGAATTTGCCTAAAATACATAAAACATAAGGCCCTAAACTAATAGTTTTAAAGAGTTTATATGTGGTTTTTTTTAAATAAATAAATACAGATACATGTATGTTAGGACAATATTTTGATAAAAATCTTAGGTAGAATAGAAGTCTACATTTGTTTCAACATATACTTTCCTCTACAGGGAGAGATTTTGTGGGGATGTATGTATACCTTAATTATATGCAAATACTATATAACTGTGTATATTTGTCAGTGGAAGTAAAAAATTATGGCTGTGTTATTTACATGTTTGTTATGCCAAAGATATGGCTCCAGCATTCTTTTGCATTATTTAAAAATATAAATCAGGCCATGAAAAAACTATATTATACACACACAGAGTACAGCAAATAAGATACATAATAGTTGGGTTCTTAATATTAATGTTGTATTACTAACAGTTTTATCACTATAGTAGATTTGTTGTCATCCCCAAATAAGTTTTGCTCTCGATCATACTAGCAAGAATAAACCTATAAATATTTTATCCACACATATATTATATATAAAATAAATGGCTTAGATAAGAAAATAATTTTACTTCAGTAACTGCAGTATGCAAATTCCTACAATAAAAAGAAGAATACAGGAATATGCACATCCTGAGGTAATCTTATTTATCTAAGGAGCAATGACAAGTTTTTAATAGTGATGACTGTGTTTGTGCCTATATATAAAATATTATATACATACACACACACACACACGCACCCACACCCCTCGTATTATATATGCATCGATACACATAGAGCACTGCATATCATAATACCCCAAGAATTGTTCATTATTATACATTGGACTTATGGAAACTTGAGTGACAGCTTAGAACAAGTATTTTTTTTATAGGCAAATGTTTTTAAAATTTGGCTGCAATAATAATGTAGTGACGTTCACAGGGGATCTTAAACTAGAGTTAAATCAGTTGCTACTAACTGGGTTGATTGAAATGATGCAGAAAACAACAAGAACAATCTCCTCTACATTTCCTTATTTCTAGAATCAAATAATATTTTGGAAGATTCTGAAATATTTACTTAACATTTCCTCTATCTATTATTTTTCATATTTGAGTGCCTCTGTCTCTTTTGATTCCTTCTAAGACCAGAAGCAGGAGGGATGATAAACAGAGGCTGTTTTCACAGCGTTTCCAGATTAACTGTAAGCAGATGGTACTGAAAATCTCATGAGGAAAAAAGATTTCTTGCAGTTTCCAACTAAAATTGCGTGGGCTTAAATGGTTCAGGCAAACTGAATGCACACTCTGAAATATATGAGGTTTGCCCATCACTACTGCTGGTACAAAATACTGTTACAGATATGAAAATCATCATCTTTGTGGGTTTCTACACAGCAAATGTTGTATCTGCATTACTGAGAAGTCTTATGAGCCCCTGTCTCATTTTTAATCTACTGATCATGGCTACACATGGCCATTCGTTCTCTCTTTATTTTAGTGTTTTGGGGTTTGTCTTGTCCATACACTTTCTTGAATTCATGCCAAGTGGCCTATTAAAAAGAATTTTTATTAGGCATTTCCTCTGTTAAAAAAAAGATTTCCTCCATGTCTGCTGCAAATCCACTGTCTCTGAATGCTTTTTATGCCTCAAATAAAAAATTTAAGTCCCTGCAGTATTCTCACTTGCTTTTGCTTTCAGTCTTCCTTTCACTTATTGCTTTAAGACTTCATCTGGTTAAAAACTGTACCTAGTAGAATAAGTGCTAAAAATCACTTTTTAAAATAAAAACATTCTAGTTTCCAAGGTTAACATCTGCAATCTCAAGCAAGCCTTCAAAGTGGTCATGGTCATTTTTTTAGTGCTACTAGTCTAATGAATGAGACTCACTAACAATCTCCTGAAACATCCTCTTTTCCAGATCATATTCTTGATGAGCCAGTTTTTTCATCACACGCTTTCATAATCACATTCTCCTGTGCTTTTCCTTCTCTTTAATGTCATCATAACCAACAGACTGACACAACTCATCTGCAGTATGAACATATTATCAGCAGCTCAGTAGTGATCCTGGTTAGCTCAGTTACTTCTCTTCACATCCATTCTCTGTTTCTCCCAGCCCTGCGTCTTACAAATTCTTCCAGACAGCCTGTTAGCTACCTTGTGAGTTGTGCTATCGTATCATCTCACTGAGTAGCTTTCGCATCTCTGTGTAATTTCTTGGCACTTCCACTGCAAATCTCACTTAGGTCCCTGATTGTTTAGTAATTCACAGTATTTTTTTAAAACTTCTCAAAAAGGTATGACTATTTTGTTGAGACATTCTTGTAAAATCATAAGGCATTGGTACAGTATAGCACACAAGTCCCTGTACTTTGTCAATTGGGGCCCAATCCTGCATTCCCATATAAATGAAACTCTCATTGATTTCAACAAGAGTTTTGTCTGCATAACAATTGTTGGGTTAGGCCTTTAGAGTGAATTTTAATCCCCAAGCTCCTTTTTGCCTCCAGGCTTCTTGCAAGAGAATAAACAACATTGCTTATTACGTATGGTTACATAACAAAGAATAAAAGAGGAAGAAAAGTGCCATATATGGTAATCCTTAAGATACTGGCCACTCACAAAACACTAAACAACTATGTACATCTGTAAAGTAAAAGGCTTTCAAAGGCAGTCCAGTAACTGTACTTGTACCTCTGTGTAGAACTGAGCAGAGTAAACTAACTCTGCAGTTCTATTTTTCTACCTCACCTAAATGAAATCTAAGAAATATACAATCATTATACATCATTCACATAAAAATGGTCATGCTATGCTTTTAATGGCAGGGGAAATACACATATATATATTTTTAAATACAGTAGTGGCAAAGAATAAACCAAATCCCTACAGTGTATAGCAAAATATAGTATCCCCAAATTACTGTATCTTCTGAGTAAACTCAAACTTGTATTTGCTAAATCAGAATCTCAGTTCCGCTTGGGCTGATTGTTTTCTCCATTAATCAGATTCTTCTCTTGCTGTTCAGCTAAGGATTGCCACTTCTGCCTATTCTTTCTACAGCCATCCAGTAAAGGGTAGCAGGCTTCTGAGACATGTGTCAGGGCCTGCAAGAAATAAAACAAATCAGGCTGGCAATGCATAACAAAAAACACAGTTTTCCTGCTCCTTACGATGTGCCCATTGGAGGCACTAGACTAGAATATGTTTGAAACATAGGGCTTGTTTTTGCTAGAAAGTGGAGCTGTGTTGGAAAACTGATTTTAAGAAAGGCTCCCTCTCACTCCAATTCCAATAAGAACTCAATTATTTCACCTATGCAGACCAGGCTAATTTGGCCATCTTTATTGCTGATGCAGCTATTGATTTTATCAGTTACCCAGGGGACGTTTGGCCCCAGTGTATTCAGCAGCTGATTAAGAAAGGTCTAGAGAAGAGCTGTGTTTAATAGCCATTCTCAATTACTTTTCATCTCCTGGTGTAGACCAAGCAATAGTGAGTTACTGTATTAGGCCAACATGGACTAATAAAAGTGAAGCAGAGAATAAATTTTGGAAAGAGAACTGGACTCCAATGTTTGGGTTAGAATAGGATGGATAAATAGTAGGGAAGGTCAAGACATTTCCACTGAAACAAAATTTTGATGAAAAATGTAAAATCCATGGACATTTTTGTGATTTTTTTTCTTCCTCATTCGCAATCACATGTGATGACCACATATCCCTTTACTCCTATTAGCTCCTGGAATTCAGTGGGACAGAAGTAATGAGTAAGGGTCCTGTGGTTGGGCCCCCTGTCTGTTAGACATATTAAGTGACTGACTACTACACAAAGCACAGGGGGTGAAGTCTGAAGTTAATGAGTATGGGATGAAATCAGTCAGGATTTCACTCATGGAATTTAATTCTCATTCAAACAATAAAAGATGGTAATGTCTGATTCTCCTTTTTCTTAATGATAGTTTTACAACAGTATAACTCCACTGGGCCATATCCTGGTGTAAATCAGCATAGGTCCATTGCCACCAATAGAACTGAGGAACTGGCCTATTGTCTTCAAAGGAATTATTCTCGATTTACACCATTGAGAGGAAAATCAGGCCCATTAGGCACAATTCACTGGAATTATACCATTTAATTTTTTTTGTATACGTTTAAATGGGTTTAAAAACACTAGAACAGTTTAATCAAATGTCAGCATTAAAGTCAGTGAAATGAGTGAAACACTTTTGCTGTTTTTTATAGATTCATAGATTTTAAGGTCTGAAAAGAGCATTACGATCATCTAGTCCAGCGGTTCTCAAACTGTGGGTCGGGACCCTGTTTTAATGGGGTCACCAGTGCTGGGGTTTAGACTTCCTGGGGCTCAGGGCCAGAGCCAGAGCCCTGCCGCCTTTGGCGAAAGCCCAAAGACTTCAGCCCTGGGGAGTGGAGGGCTCGGGCTTCGGCTTCAGCCCTGAGCGGCAGGGCTCAGGTTACAGCCCCCCTCCGCCCCGCTGCCTGGAGATGAAGCCCTTGGGCTTGGACTTCGCCCCCCTCCCCTCCCACCTGGGGCAGCGGGGTTCTGGAGGGCTCAGGCTTCAGTCCCCCTTCCTGGGGTTGTGTAGTAATTTCTCCTGTCAGAAGGGGGTCATGGTGCAATGAAGTTTGAAAACCCCTGATCTAGTCTGACATTCTACATAACACAGGCCATAGAACTTCACCCAGTGATTCCTGCATCAAGCCCATTCACATGGACTTGGTCAGTTTTGGTAAAATGGTAAACCAGACTTTCAGTGCTGCCTGCAGCATGAGAGACACACTCCTAGGGACAGGATGAAAACTCATGAAAGGGCCAATGAGTGGGCAGGCCAAAGTTATAATTGTGCTTATTGTTCATTTTTACAGTGTTAGAACACGAGAGTGAACTGGTTCCTTGTTTTTTTCCAGGTGACATTATACGAAATGATTTATTGTTTCATTACATGTTATTCATTAAAGAAAGCAGTCCCCACCCTGCTCCAGATAGAATAAATGTACAATGGATCTGCTCCAAACTTAGCTCTTTCATGGGGCTTGCCTGTATTGTTAACTTGAATGACAACAACAAAGCATATGTCCCAGCCAAAGCTTTCTCCAGAGCTGGGCTGTTCCATGCATTTACCTGTAGGATCCTAGTGCTCTCATTTTCTCCATAGAGAAAACCCTCTTTTTACCGGGGCGGCAGCTAACAGGACCCACCTGGCAGCATGAATCAGCAGAAATAACTTTTCACCTGTACGGTCCTGCATTCCTATATAGGATCCTAGAAGCTGCCACCCTGCTTCAGAGTTTCAGTTCCTACCATATGAGGTTTAGTGGCTCAGTTGTACATTTCAGGCACAGCCCTCCACTGTGCACAGCATGGAGCCGCACTGCCCCAAGGTAGCATTGTGTCTCCTGCTGATACAATGTCTCCCAGAGCTCCTGTGAAGTGCCACATCCTCATAAAGGGTGGCGTGTGCACTCCCCTTATATCTTGATCAGTGCAGGGGAGGTCGCTGCATAGATCATTTGGGTGGCTACTGCCACTAGCCAGGAGCAGGCCTTGTTCTCAGGAGTGCTCAACAAATGCAATTTTGTTATGAAGCATGGGCACAAGAAGGAAGTGTCTTTCACTCCCCATTCCCTTGCACACCCACACAAGGGCTGGGCACAATCTGGCCCAATATATTTTGATAACTAGTTCACGTGAGACCCAGTCCTCCTCTGGGAGTTTCAGACTGGGAGATTTCCCAAGAATTCTTGTGTTGGGGGTTGGGTTGTCTTCCCCCTTTGGAAAAGGCCAGATATTCAGCCCTGTGGACCCTGAGATCTGCATGGATCACAATGCATCTGCAGAAGTAACAGGTCTCTTGCACGGAGGATCTGTAGTGCACAGCCACTCAGTCTCCTACAGCTGCCTACCTTCCACTAAAAGGAGCTTTGTGGGGCTCTACAATAACAATTGCAACTATATTCCCCTGATGTTGGATTTCCAAAGCATGGAATGGGAAGCTGCACACATGACTGCTGATTCTGTCCTCAGTAAATTGATAATTTGTTCTGTGGATTTCAGAGGTATTAGAGAGCATCCAACCCTGCCCGCCTCTCAACCTGCAGATGTGCATTCATGTAAAGTGGCTTTGAAGTGGGCATAGAGAATGCGGGATGAATGTGTGAAATCATCTTGCCCCCGTTTCTAATGGATAGATTTTGGGGGTTAGGTTCCCATTTGCTCCCCGAGTTTCAGATCTCAATAACTGCACCCAGAATACATGATACAACCTGAGGAGGTTTTTCTCTAGTCTCAAAGGTAGAAAATTAACTAAGTTTTAATACACAACATAATCTGATCAAGTACCTGGCTAAGCAGCAATTTGTTGCTAGAATGCAAAACGTTTCAATGGGTTCTGTCGTGTTGCGTGTGTATAATCTGAAACTTGGTGAATATCCTAGTTAACATAATAATGGTTTGCACTTATACTGCATCTCTCACCCAATGATTTCAAAGCACTTTACAATCCTTAATTAAGCCTCGTACTATCTATTTTATAGATGCGCACAGTGAGGCACAGAGAGGTTGTTCCAAGAGCACCTGGCAACTTGGTGGCAGAGCCAGGAATAGAACTCAGGGATCCAACTTCTGCCTCTCCACCTGGTTTTTCAATGATTACAACAAACCACTTCAATCGAATAAGTAATAACGAATAATGATAAATGTTGAAATAGTCTTTTGACCAGATTTAATATTGAATAACAAACAATAAAGCATTTCTATATCTTATTCAACTATAGAACAACAGCTAACTTGGTTCTAACTTCAGCCTCTGCATTGTTGCAGGCTACAATGCTTAGTTCTGGTTTAGTTAGTTGTACAATCCATGAAAAGAGTCCCTTCTCAAATAGAGTACCTCATAGAGTTGTAAACAAATGGCATCTATGAATCCAACTTGCATGCTGGGAATTTTATTTTTCTTCTCTCTGTTCATTAGATCCTGAAAACACAAAAAGAACTAGTCAGTTTTCACAGCAAACATGCAAGGTGAGTCAGTTCTATATTAAAATAAGTTTAAAAAAAATCCAAGAGTCAATCTGGAACTATGTAGTAAGAAACGTGGCAGCACAATATGTTGTCAAGTAGATAACTTGGCTGCATGAACAACTTCTGGAGTCTTTTTCCTGGAATGGCAGTGTGCAGGCCATCGGGGCAGGCCGAAGCCCACTTTAAGAGGGTGAGATGAGTTTGCACTACTTGTTAAGAATTCCCTTCCTTAATAATTTAGCAGCACTACCAGCTACCTTGGAGGAAAAAATGGTTACCTACCTTTTCATAACTGTTGTTCTTTGAAATGTGTTGCTTATGTCCTTCCATTCTAGGCGTGCGTGTGCCCATGTGCGCAGTCGTCAGAGATTTTTGCCTTAGCGATATCTGTAGGGTCAGCAGTGGTGCCCCCTGGAGTGCCACGCTCATGCGTCGGTATATCAGGCGCTGCTGGCCCTACGTCCTCTCAGTTCCTTCTTGCTGGCAACTCCAAGAGAGGGGCAGGAGGGTGGGTAATGGAATGGACATGAGCAACACATCTTGAAGAACAACAGTTAAGAAAAGGCAGGTAACCGTTTTTTCTTCTTTGAGTGCTTGTTCATGTCAATTCCATTCTAGGTGACTCACAAGCAGTGTCAATGAAAATGGGCTCAGAGTCAGGGCCGCCCAGAGGGGGGGGCAAGAGGGGCAATTTGCCCCAGGCACCGGGTCCCGCTGGGGCCCCCACAAGAGTTTTTCGGGGCCCCTGGAGCGGGGTCCTTCACTCGCTCCGGGGGGCCTGGAAAACTCTTGTGGGGCCTGGGCCCCCGGAGCTTCTTCCGCTCCCGGTCTTCGCCGGCGGGGGGTCCTTCTGCTCCGGGGTGGAAGGACCCCCCACTGGCGAATTACCGCCGAAGCGGGACCCGCCGCCGAAGTTCAGCTCGGTCTTCGGCGGTAATTCGGCGGCAGGGGGCCCTTCCGTTCCGGGACCCGCCGGCGAAGTGCCCCGAAGACCCGCAGTGGGGGCCCCCCACTGCCGAATTACGCCAAAGACCGAGCTGAACTTTGGCGGTGGGTCCCGCTTCGGCGGTAAGTCAGCGGCGGAGGGCCCCCTGCCGCGGGTCTTCCGGGCACTTCGCCGGCAGGTCCCGGAACGGAAGGGCCTCCCGCCGCCGAAGACCCCGGGTCCCCGGAATCCTCTGGGCGGCCCTGCTCAGAGTTCCCAATCTTGCAGCATGCAGCACTGCTCTGCCAAAGCCAGCATTGTCCCGGGCCTCCTGAGTAAGTGCATAAAGGGACGTAAACGTGTGGACAGACGACCAGGTAGCAGCTCTACAGATCTCTTGGATCGGCACCTGAGCCAGACAGGCTGCTGCTGATGCTTGCGCTCTAGTTGAGTGCGCCTTGACTATTGCTGGTGGAGGCACTTTCGCCAGCTCATAGCAGTAGTGGATGCAGGCCGTGATCCAGGACGAAATCTGTTGAGCAGACACTGGGCGACCTATCATCCCGCAATGAACAGTTGCTCTGACTTGTGAAATGGCTTTGTCCTGTCGATGTAGAAGGCCAGCGCCCTCCTGATGTCCAGGGCATGCAACCTGCATTCCTTTTCCGATTTATGAGGCTTTGGGAAGAAGACAGATAAGTATATGTCCTGTCTGGTATGAAACTGGGAAACTACCTTGGGCAGGAACACCGAGTGCAGCTGCAGCTAGACCTTATCCTCGTAGGATACCATATAAGGCGGTTTTAAAGAAATGCCCCTGTCTCAGACACCCTGTGGGCAGATGTTACTGCAACCAGGAAAGAAACCTTCCAGGACAGAAGGAGAAGAGAGCAGGAAGCCAGATGTTCAAAGGGAGGTCCCATGAGCCTCAACAGCAAAAGATTCAAGCAAAAGATTCAAGGGACAGGGCCCTGGACATGAGGATAGAAACGCTCCAAGCCTTTATAAAACCAGGCCATCATGCCATGAGTGAAGACCAACCTACCTTGGAACAGAGGGTGGAAAGCCAAAATAGCAGCTAGGTGGATCCTGATCAATGACAAGGACAAACCCTGGAGCTTGAGTTGCAGAAGAGAATCCAGGATCACCTGCAGCAAGGCCTGCTCGGCCTGGATACATCATTCTGAAGCCCAGCACGTGATACTTTTCCACTTGGCCAGGTAAGTTGCTCTGGTGGAGGGCTCTCTGCTACCCAACAAGACCTGTTAAACCCGGCCGAGCATTCCCGCTCTTCTGCATTCAGCCTTGCAGTAACCATGCTGTCAAGTGCAACGCCACCAGGTTCGGGTGCAGAAGACTACTGTGGATCTGTGACAGCAGGTCTGGCCAAAGAGGTAGCCGCAGCGGGGTGGCTACTGAAAGGTCCAGCAGTGTGCCAAACCACTGTTGGTGAGGCCACTCGGGGGCTGTCAGAATAACCTTTGCCCTGTCCTGTTTGATCTTCATGAGGACTCTGTGGATCAACGGCACTGGTGGGGAGGCGTACATCAGGGCCCCCGACCACAGGAGCAGGAAAGTGGCTGACAGGGAACCCCTGTCCATCCCCTGGAGTGAACAGAACACATGGCATTTCCTGTTCTGAAGGGACCACGCAAACAAGTCCACCTGGGGAGTCCCCCACTTCCAGAAGATAATACTGACCGCCTCTGGATGGAGCGACCACTCATGGCGAGATGAGAATAATCTGCAAACACGTTCTTGGTCCCGGGCAGATGCGCGGCTACCAGACATGCCACACACAAAAATCCCAAAGGCAGAGAGCTTCTTGGCAAAGGGCCAATGACCTGGCTCTGCCTTGCTTGTTGATATAATACATCATGGCGGTATTGTCCATGAGGACCTGTACCACCTTGCCCCTCAGGTGGGGAAAGAAAGCCTGGCGGGCCAAGCTAATCGCTTTGAGCTCCCTGAGGTTGATATGAAGGGCCAGATCATCTCGCAAACAGCAGCCTTGCATGCTGAGCTCGCCCAGGTGGGCTCCCCAGCCCAGGTCCGAAGCATCGGAGACCATTGTCAGTGATGGGGATGGGGCTGCGAAGGGAACTCCTTGCAACACCAACCTGGGGTTCATCCACCAATTCAGGGATGATAGGATGTGATCCAGCACTCTGACTATCCTAAGTCGTGCCTGTTGCAGATGTAAACAAACGCCAGCCACGTTTGCAGAGGCCAGAGATGGAGCCAGACATGACTGTCCATGTACAGTCAGCCATGTGGCCCAACAGCCGCAGGCAGGTGTGAACCATGGTGAGCGGGTGGTTTTCAGATGGCAGATCAGGTCCGACATGGCCTGAAAACGCGCCTCAAAAAGGAAGGCTCTGGCTCGCGTGGAGTTGAGAACCGCCCCAAATAACTCTATTAGTTGGACTGGCCTTAAGGTGGATATTTTCTCGTTTACTAACAGGCCCAAGTCACAGAAGGTCGGAGGCACCAGATTGAGGCTTTTCTGCATTTGTTCCTGAGACCTGCCTGTGATGAGCTAATTGTTGAGACATGGACTCCTCGATGTCTCAGGTAAGTGGTCACTGGTGCCATACATTTTGTGAAGACCCTTGGAGCCGATGAGAGGCCAAAGGGGAACACCGTGAATTGGAAATGGCATCACCCACTATGAAACAGAGGAAATGTCTGTGACCTTGGAATATGGAAATAAGCATCCTTCAAGTCGAGGATGTACCAGTCTCCCGGATCTAGGGAGGGGATGATGAAGGCCAGGAAGACCATGTGAAATTTCAACTTTTTGAGAGACTTGTTGAAGTGTTGCAGGTCCAGATTGGGTCTGAGGCCCTCTTTTGCTTTCAGGATTAGGAAATAACAGGAATAGAACCCCATTCCCGTCATGTCCCAAGTGACCTCCTCCACCGCCCCCAGGTGCAGGAGGTTCTCTACCTCTTGAATGAGGAGTTGCTCATGAGGAGCACAGGTGCCAACTTTTTTCCGTGCCAGTGGGTGCTCGCACCCCCGCCTGCCCCAGCCGTGCCCTGACTCCACACCTGCCCAAAGTCCCCGCCCCAACTCCACTCCTCCCTGCCCCTATTGGATCCGTCCCCAAATCCCTGCCCCGGCCCCACCACCTCCTCCAAGCATGCCAGGCTGTTTCACAGTGCCAAGCGCTGGGAAGGTGGGGTGAGAAGCAGGACGCAGCAGCATGCTCAGGGGAGGAGGCGGAGGTGAGCTGGGGCAGGAGGGCAGGGCGGGGAGCTGCCAGTGGATGCAGAACACCCACCAATTTTTCCCATGGGTGCTCCAGCCCTGGAGCATCCACGGAGTTGGCACCTATGATGACGAGGCTCCCTGAAGGGGGATGGGAAAGAGGAGTGAAGAGGGAGGGATGGTCAAAAAC
The DNA here is from genome assembly GCF_020497125.1 of Mauremys mutica. Taxonomy (NCBI): domain Eukaryota; kingdom Metazoa; phylum Chordata; order Testudines; family Geoemydidae; genus Mauremys; species Mauremys mutica. The sequence continues at coordinate 43,667,606 of NC_059076.1, forward strand.
TGCAGGGTGTAGCCTTGTGACACTATGTCCAGCACCCAGTGGTCCGAGGTGACCCGGGACCAGGCCAAACTGTAGGGATGAAGACGGTCAAGGAAAGAACGGGGTGGATCCCGGGAGCTGACTTGTTCTTGACCGCACCCTCAAAATGAATGCTTCTGGTCCCCAGGATGATTTGCCAGGCCAGGCTGTGCCGGTGAGAAGGAGGAGGAAGCATGGCAACAGTTGAAACTTATGTCCTATCCCTTCTCCTTGCAGACCCCGGACAAGGGTGACAAGGCCTTAGCGGCAGGGGCGGCCAGAACTGCTTCTGTGCAGACTGTGGCGTATGCATACCCAGCGAGCGAAGGGTGGACCAAGTGTCCTATAATCCATGCAGCCTCGCATCTGTCTGCTCCAAAAAAATACCATTCCCATCGAATGGGAGGTCCTGGATCGAGGTGTACATTTCTTGTGAGAAACCAGCAGTCTGAAGCCAGGAGCTGTGCCTCATAACCACGGCTGACGCGACCACCCTAGCTGCCAGTCAGCCACATCCCATGCCATTTGGAGGGATCACCTAGCTGCCGTGGTGCCGAATTCTTTGGCCAAACCCTGTGGGAGGGATTCCTTGAACTTACGGAGGGAGTCCCATAAGTTAAAATTGTATCTGCCTAGGAGAGCCTGATGGTTTGCCACCTGGAATTGCAGGCTGGAAGTTGAATAAATTTTCCTCCAAAAGACTCCTTGTTTTGGGGAGTTGAGTTGGTGTGCCCCTGCTTGTCTTTTTCATTGGCCGCAGAGACAACCAGTGAGCCCGGAGGAGGGTGGATATAAAGATACTCGAACCCTTTGGCCGGGACGAAGTACTTCTTTTCAGCCCTTTTGGAAATGGGAGGGATGGATGGGTTTGCCAGAGGGCCTTGGCAATTTTGAGAACTCAGTCATGCACTGGTAGTGCAGCACGGGCAGAGGTAGAGGCTGAGAGGACGTTGAACAAGGTCTCCTCCTGCTCGACCATCTCCTCCGCCTCTAGGCCCAAGTTCTCAGCCACCCGTTGAAGCGGGGCCTGCTGTTCTTTAAAATCATCCGATATCAATAAGGCCACCGACACGGCCTCGGGTGCCCAATCGCGCTGGTGGAGTCAAGGCGAGGAGCTGAACTGCCCTTCCGTGCTGGAAGAATCCCCTTCCAGAGACCACGGTGGACCCCATGACCACAGTGGGCCCATTGATGCCTGAGTCTGACTGTTGCCCCTGGAGACCAGTGCCCGGAGTGGGAGGATCAGTGCCGGTATCGAAGGGACAGGTTCCAGTGCTGGGCGGACCAGAGACGTGATGGGGAGCACTCTGACGTGGCAGGCAATCGAGATGTGTGCCGAGAGGACAACAGGTGGGAGGGTAAATGGTGCCAGTAGTACGGAGACTGGCGCCTCCCTCTAGGCAACCTGTGTTGAGATGGTGGGGACCGTGATCGCAGAGCCAGTGACCCAGAGCAAGACCCAGAGGATCTGGACTACGACTCCAGGGATCTGCGGCGCGGAGGTGGAGAGCCCTGTCTCGTCTCAGGGGATCAGCAGCACTCCACTGCCCCCTGAGGGGTCTTAGCAGCTGGCTTGCCCTCTTTGTGGAGCCTCTGCTGTTTTCTGCAGCATGTGCTGTGTCGGCAGCGCAGGTGGAGGCCTCTGCTCTCTTGGTGCTGTGGAAGCTTGAGAAGGCGTTGGTGCCGTCAGGGGTTTGGGTCCCATACTGCTCCCAGGAGTCAGTGCTGGTGGACCTTTTAAGGGGCTAAGGGCCCTATCCGGGGAGGCATGCACACGCCGCTCTGGAGTGGCCAGGCTGCCTGAGTTGGGTCCCTTGCCTGATGACCCATGGCCCTTCTTGTCTGGAGCCGGAAAGCCATGCTTCCTTGTTTTCTTTTTGGGCACCGGCAGCAGGGAGTGGTGCTGGGTGGAGCCCGGTGCTGGGGGTGCATGGTGCACCAAGGCCAAGGTACTAGGTGAGTCTTGGCGGATGGCTTGGAAGCCGGGCGAAGGGCAGACTCCACGAGAAGAGCCCACAAATGAATATCCTGATCCTTCAGAGTCCTGGGCCGAAAGTTTTTACAAATACGGCACTTGTCCTTCACGTGTGATTTCCCCTAAGCACTTGAGGCAGCTGCTATGGGAGTCAGTTACAGGCATAGGCCTGTTACAGTCCACACAGGGCTTAAACCTGGTTGACCGGGGCATGCCCTGCCTGGGTCAAAGTTCTTGCTGGGACTCTAAGTTCTAACTACACTTAACAACTACTTAACACTAACTACTATAAACAAACTATTTACAGGGCCCTAAGGCTTGAAGTCAGTAGAAACGAAACTGCTAGCCCTTACAATGCAAGGAAAGGTGGTCCGACTAACCACCATAGGTGTTAAGAACTGAGAGGGAGTAGGGCCGGCAGCATGTGATATACCGACACATGAGTGCAGCACTGAAGGGGGCGCCACTGCCAACCTTACAGATACCGCTAGGGCAAAAATCTCTGATGACCGCGAATGTGGGCGTGCACATACTTAGAATGGAATCGACATGAGCAAACACTAGAAGAACTTATGCTCTTTACACTATTGTCTGGAAGGTAAATGGTCCGTTGCAGATGTTTGGGAACAAGAGGAAATTAACCATCAGGTGTCAGAATGACTGGGAAGAAGCTCGTTCCATACTCTGGTACCCACCACCAAAAACAACATTTAAAAAAGAAAGGGAAGTCCTGTTGGCAGTAAGAATTTTGAAAAAGGTGCTACCACATATGGCTTTCCTACTTACTGTTGGTTCTATGTTGAGTTCCTTTCTCTCCTTATCTCCTTGGTCAAAAAATTCTGTAGCTACAAGTTCAGCTATCTGTAAGAAATGTCACACGGTGTTCGTTGGTTTAAAAGACCTGGATTTACACTTTCTACTGATGGTCAAAACAGAAAGTGTTATTGTTAGGTGTCTGCCCTGAATGAAAAAGAAATAAGGCCCTGATTCTGAAAAGAATTCTGTAACCATATGCCTGCATGAAGTCCCAGCTGTTTACATGTGCCTAAATGCAAAATCTCTAGTATTGAGGTAGGCCCACTAAGCTGTCTCAGTCAAATAGCACAATGTCAAATGAAACATTTTTAGCAGTAAACAAACCCAGATTGTATATGTTTTAACTATTTAGCACCAAGACTTCACTATACAAGAAGACATAGCAAACAACAAGCATTTGTTACACATCAGTTCTGAAAAAAAGAGCGTATTAGTACATGAATTTCAGCTGTCTAACTCCACTGACCTGAGTGGAGTTGTGTGAATCAGGGCCCAATCAGATCCAGTATGTTCTAGAGGCTCTTAAGATATTACAGTGCATTGCACTTGTACATAACCTATTCCAAAATTTGCTCTATGTGTGTTAATAAGCTCAACTCACAACAATCCAGTGAGGTAAGCATTAATTTGCTGATGGGTAAAGTGAAGCACAAAAATGATAAGAGACAAATCTTTAAACTAGAGGTTACACCTAAGATTTTCAAAAGTGTCTAGTGATTTTGGGCATTTCAGTCAGTGGGTGTCCAACTTGAGATACCTGATCTCTGGCTTTCAAAAAGTGTTTACCAGCTACCCTTTGAAAATCAGCCCCCTTTAAAGTGTATTAAGTTGGAACCACACACAAAAATGCATCCGACGAAGTGGGTATTGACCCACAAAAGCTCATGCTCCAAAATGTCTGTTAGTCTATAAGGTGCCACAAGACTCTTTGCTGCTTTTACAGATCCAGACTAACACGGCTACCCCTCTGATACTTGACACAAAAATGAGAGATCCTGGGCACAAATGTGCACTCACATTTACATGTGCATTTACCACAACAGCACAAGCAAACTGGAAAGAGCATCTAGCTAGCCATTCACAATCAAAATGATGATAAATACACACATAAATAAAGGTCAGTTACCATCTGAGGATTGCTCCCAAAGGCTGTGCCTTCCACCAGTGCCTTTGCAAAGTGGAAGGTGAGGCTTAGGAAGCAGAAGCTATAATGGAGAGCAAACCCTTAGGAAGTCTTAAATTAAGCTTATACCCGTTGTTGAATTGGCCATGGCTTTGTTATTGCTGACAAATCACAAGCAGTCATCAGCATTGCTCTGTAAAACAAAGAAAATTCATGATTTGTTGCAACATGAAACTCATGTAGCCATTCAGTCTAGAAGCTAATAAATACAGTATCCAACATCAAACAAAATCAAAGCCAGGCTAACTGATGAAATTACAGAAGATGATAAAAATATCCTTTAATGGGGAACTAGATGACTGAGGAATGGTAACGAGGTACTGTGCCTTTCTCTTGTGTCATATGACCTGAGCAAATCTGGATCAGATCGGTTGAGATTAAATCCATTACCACAGGAAAGGCCTATGTGAAAAGAGCTGGCTTCAGTCTGTTTGTTAATGGATAGGTACCACATTACAAAAATGACTGTCATCATTGACAATAACTAGCACCTTTGCTGGCTGCTTCAGGAAGAAGGCTGAGGACTGAATGAGCCATGGGCATGGACGTTAACTGAACTAGTCTGCCCATAGAGGCAGTGCCTTCAAAACAGAGTGGTAGCACACTGGTGAGGCAGCCTGGGGAATCTTGCTGTGCTGTTGGTGTGGCTGTTCTCTGTCTCTTGTGTCTCTATCCTTAAATCTCTTTCCTTTCATGGGAAATGAATTTGCTTCAAAACAAGCAGCCCTCCCTGAAACTTTCAGCTACAGATTACAACAGTTCAGTGCTTTAAGACAATGCATCTACAGCAAAAGAAGAACATAGCATTCTGTCAGGAGTCCTACACCCTTTAGGAACAATAGAAATGCTAGTGGACAGATGCCGCATTATAAAAATCACTGTCATCACTAACAATAACTAGCAATTTTGTTGACTGTTTCAGGAGAAAGGCCACAAGAAGTCATTCATCAGAGTTCATCAGGCAACCCCTGCAGCTCTCTTAACAATATTCAGATCCAGGTGTTTATTAACTGACCCACTTGACTTGTGTCAGCTTGTACAGGCCCGGATTAAACAAATTTATGTTGGCTCTACTGAAAGTAATAGCAGTGTGTAGTGGAAAACCAGATAGTTGGTAGTACAGTTTGTTTTTTAAACATCTGCCATTTACTTACAAAAATAGCTCCTTCTGCAGAGGATCTTCCCAGTTAAATTGCTTCTTTCGTAGAAGTTCAAAAAACTCTCCCCTTCTCCTTAAAACCAGTAAAAACAAGAGACAGATTCACAGTCAGTCTGACACAATCCAAACACCTCTCAGCAGCTGTTCAGCCAAATGTATCTCTAACTTACTTAAAGTACAGTGCTAAATCTGTGGCAAGAATGGCTTGTTTTATCATTTTCAGTGTGGCCTTGTATTCTTCAATGGAAAGGTTGCTGAGAATCTGGTTTCCCTGTCAACCAACAACAACAAAAAAAGCAGTGTTAACAATAAAACTTGGAACATCACCAAATTATTACATCCCCTCCTAGATTCTAAATCACTGGACGTTGTTTTCTTGTAATTGATGGTTTCTTCCTACTCTGCGTTCTCTCACATTCTCCCACCCATGCTCCTGCATAAAAACATACTGCAATATTCTTGAATAATGGCCCAAAGCTCTGTAGCAGCGCCAGAATAAATGACTGTACATTAGAATACTATAGTATTTTTATGAGGGTATACACAAGAGACAGAGCAGTCAGGAAGCAAAGACCCTTCCAAGTCTTTATTTCATCCCAAAAAGTTCGTTTTCCACAAGCCACATCCTGGACCTGCTTCTTTTTTTCTCCAGTAAAGAGACTGTAACAGACAAATATATTGCTTAGGAACTTGCCAACTTACCTAACTTATTGTAAACAACATATAAGACTCATTCAATTACAAAACAGCATCAAAAATAAGTCATTGCAGTGACCCACTGCAAAACCAAAGCATACTGGGGATGACGTGAGGACATCTACAGTGTTTCCTAGCTTCTGTCAGGTTAATCACTTTTACTATTAGGTAAGCCAACATTACCAAGCCTCTGAGATGAAATGAATAGTGTAAATGTGCTATTTCTAAATTATTGTGCATGCTGAATAACTGGTCTTCAAAATTAATATATAATGTAGCAGGAGATTAAGAATGTGGTCATTTTATTTACATATTTATTTCAGTTAGGTTTGGAGTCACTGCTGAATGTCAATGTTTGGCTCCTGGGGTTTGGTTCAGGCCCGTTTGTAGCCAAAGGATATTTAATTTATTTTTCAGAACTGTTGTGTGCATGTGTAAGCAGGGATATACCTTACAAGGCAAGCAACACTGACAATTCAAACAAGGGTTCATTAGAGGTCACAGAAGTGGCAACAAAGCTTCTTATTTCCTTTGGTCCAAGGAAGCAGATACTCAAAATGAGAGTTGCAAGGCTTCCCTTATCAGGAAACATTTGGAAAGATTTGGTGACTCTCAGAAGTGGGGGCTATGTATTTGTCGTCTTCACCCAAAAAGGAATAAAGATCATTTAGGAATATATAATACTGGGAATCTATCCAGAAACTAAAAATATAAGTGAAATAGGCTAGGGCTTCCTTCAGTGCACACACAGAAGCGAGGCATTTACCGGACTATTCAGGATCATCAGGCACTGATCAAAATGGTGATGCTCCATAATTGAGTGGCAATAGAGTTGAGCCAGTGGATGTTCGCTTCTGAGGAGTAAAAACATCACTTGGAGAAAATGAGAAGGCAACTTAAAGGTACCAATCACCTAGCAGCAGTAGCCACACAACTTATTCTCCTCCCCCCATCACTTCATTCTCCGTTGGTTCTCTTTTCCTCTTCTTCCATGTGACTGGGCAAACAGAATGAATGCATGTAGAGAAGTGTATAGGGGAGCACAAATGCAGAAACAACGTGATTACTTTTTCAAAATACTGATCGCTCCAAAGTTCTGGTTTTAAACTGGTGCCTGTAGAAGTCACTAACACACAAGCAATGAAAAAATAATTTAAGATTCTTTAAGTGGCAAGAGTCTAAAAATGAAAAAAAAAAATAGGACACAGAGACAGAAAACTTCAAAAGAGGAGAATTTTTTTTTTAAATACACCTAGGTTACCTATCAGGTGACTTCTTGAATAAGCAATCTAGGCAGGTGGCTTTTCTGCAACTACTGAGCTTGCAAGTAGCAAATGGCAATAGTAACTCAATCCAAAGCCCACTAAAGTCAGTGAAAAAGCTCCTAGTGAATTCAGTAGGCTTTGGATCAGGTCCTGTAGGAGTCAATGCCAGCCATGCCCTCCTTAGCTTGTGACCCTAGTGACTGCACACCAGTCATCTTTCTCATTCTGTTCCAGAATAAATGCCTTGATTTATAATGAACAAGCATTACTGAGCTAGCATTTCTCCTGTGATCAATAAAAAATCCAAAGTAAAATGGCATGTGAGTTGTGCAGCCTTTATTATACCACTGATAGAACAAACATTATGAAACTAACTGTATGGATGCAAAGTTAATTTAAGGATATTGAGCTTATTATGCTTGCTTAATTTTGGATAAAATAGGGAAACTTCTTCTTTGAAGATTTCTCTGTTTTCTCCCTCTTCTCCATTGCATAATGGTGTTCTTTGCTCTTATTACTGAGCCTGATAAATCTCCTATTTTAACCATTTGAACTTCATCTCCACATCATTGCCCTGATCCCCTCAGCTAAGGACTAGTTGGGATTCCCTCTGAAACTTGTTTCACCACTGACCCTGTATCAGGCACTGTAGTCACCTATAACCTGATCCTGCAAATCCTTACCCATGTGAATAATCCTTACTTAAACATACAGTCCTATGGGGCTACTTGCATGAGGACAGTTTACTCCATGAGTAACTGGAACTGCAGGCTTGTGCCCCTCCTAGGAGACAAGTGCAAAGGATTATTGGGTGAAGTGCAAGAGTGGGTGTGTGTATCCTAGGATGGCTGCCAGTACCTAGGGTGCAATTCTGCCTCCAGTGAAGTCACTGGCAAAACTCCCATTGACATCAGCGGGGTGAGGATTTCATCCTGATCAGAGATCCACATAACTAAGGAAGGACACAAGTTATGTTCCCATCTACTGTACCAAACTGGGGCCAAGAGTGTTGCCTCCTCAGCATTTGCAGCCCCTGCTATTCTGGGAAGGAAGATACCAGTGGTGGGAATAAACTCAAGTTCCTAACATGATCAGTGCATGGCGTTTCCGTTAGGCCCACAGGCCAGGCCAAAGGTCACCATTCTTTCTGAATACAGTGATTTGATTATATAACCTTCTCTCATTGCTCTTGCCTTCTTTACACACACGTTTGGGAAAAACTGTGCATCTGCCAAGAGATCCTAAAACTGAGTCCATTTCCTGTAATATGTGCTAGGGGGACAGTTCCCTTTTTTTTTTTTTTAAAACCTATTGCTCAAGAAAAGAATCTTGTGCCAAGTATTACTCCCCCTCCCCCAACTGAAAAAAAGAATTCATCTCTGGAAAACTCTTTTACTTTTAATTTAGTTTCTACTAGCCTGAGAGATTTAAAAACAAAATCCCTGGAACTGTTATTAATGAAAAAAATGTAAAGTTGTAATCGACTCAGATTTGTGGCATGTGTGAATGTTGGGTTTTGCTGTCTATGACTTTTTCCCAGGACATTTTTGAAGAGCAGATGACGCATATCCAGATGTTTTCCAGGAAATTTATTTTTAAATAAATAAAGGAAAAACATAGCTAACTGGTTCCAATCACTGTTTGTTTGTGGGTTACTGGATTCCCCATTTTCGGGTCAAAGGACTGCCATCAGTTCAGCTTTTTTTTGGGTCTTACACACCATACTTGGAACAATTCTGAGCCCCAAAGTTTGAGTGTGGATCAATAGACCTGAGAGGCAGGAATTTGCTCACTTTTTACTTATTTTCCTATATTTCCTCCCATTACTCCCAGTCTTCCCTCCCTCACATGCATGTACTTTTCCTCCTCTATGGGCTATCTTGACAGCACCTTACTGTGCCTGCCAAGTATAAAGAAAGCCACTTCCTCCAAAGTTAGCTTCAACATTACTCTCCAACTCCGTCAGAAAGAGATGCTGAGAAATGCATACTGTATCTCTTCCCCAAACCTGGTCAGAACCAGACACTGCTGCAATATCACAGTAATTCTTTTATAACTACAGTGTCTAATCAAACTATTAATTTAATCAAAGCAGTAAATAAAGGTCTCATCTGCCCCCATTCAACATAATAGCAAAACTCCCTCTGACTTTGGTGGCGCTGAATCAAGCATTAAATGTTACATATCAGTGGGAAACATTTTCAAAATCACTTAAGTCACTTTGGAGCATAAGTGTAATTGACTTTCAAGGAGACTTATGTTCCTAAGTGTCTAAGTCACTTTTGAAAAGTGGCTCAGGCCATGTCTACACTACAGGGAATACAGTGGCATAGCTACAGCACCGTACCTATGCCACCATAACTCTGCATACATATGTCACCAACTCTACATACATTTTTAAGAAGTCTTACATCTGTATTTTAGCCTAAACAACCCAGCATTCAATGAATTCATGAGAAACATGAGTAGCTGATCAGTTAAAATTACTTAGTCATGGTGTGTTTATCCTAATGTTCTCAGATTTATTGATTTGCAAAACTCAATTCACAAAGGCTCCCCCTGTCATTAGTGCACATTAGCAAGATTCTACTCTTTCTAATTTTCTGTTTTGTTTTTTTAATTAATTTTGGTGAAATAAGAAAATATATCTGTGCTTTTCCTTCCCCTCCTGACAGACTTGCTTACCTCTGTATATAAGAGTTATTCACCCCTCTGTGATCCAAATCATGGCTTAGGGCTGCTATCAGCAAAGCAAGTATCTCTAGGTCAGTCAGCTTGTTCTGTATGTAACAGGAAATACAAGATGTCTGTTAACTTTGCAATACAGATTTGATACTAAATGCATTAGTATTGTCAACATATGCCTTCTAGAACTTTGATGGTTTTAGTCAAAATAGGACAATTAGTTTCCTAAAAGAAAAGCAGTTACCAATGGTTCACTGTAAAACTGGGGGACATATCTAGTAGGATCTCCAGGGGTCTGTCCTGGGTCTGGTACTATTCAATATTTTCATTAATGACTTGGATAATGGAGTGGGGAGAGAATGCTTATAAAATTTATGGAGGATTCCAGGGTTAGTATTCAAAACGACCTTGACAAGTTGTAGAATTGGTCTGAAATCAATCACATGAAATTCAATAAAGACAATGCAAAATACTGCACTTAGGAAGAAAAAAAAATCAAATGTACAACTACAAAATGGGGAATAACTGACTAGGTACTAGTACTGCTGAAAAGGATTTGGGGGATTATAATGGATCACAAATTGTATATGAATCAACAATGTAATGCAGTTGCGAAAAAGGCTAATATTCTAGGGTGTATTAACAAAAAATGTCATATGTAAGACACAGGAGATAATTGTCCCATTCTACTCGGCACTGGTGAGGCCTCACCTGGAGTACTGTATCCAGTTCTGGGCGCCACTCTCTAAGAAAGAAGTGGACAAACTGGAAAGAGTCCAGAAGACAGCAACAAAAACAAAAGGTTTAAAAAGCCTGACCTATTAGGAAAGGTTAAAAAAACTAGGCATATTTAGTCTTGAGAAAAGAAGACTGAGGGAGGACCTAATAAAAAGTCTTCAAATATGTTAAGGGCTGTTATAAAGAGGATGGCGATCAATTGTCCACTGAAGGTACGATAAGACATAATCAACTTAATCTGCAGCAAGGGAGATTTAGGTTAGATATTAGGAGGAAACGCTTTCTAATTATAAGGGTAGTTGAGTTTGTGGAGTCCCTGTCATTGGAGGTTTTTAAGAACAGGTTAGACAAACGTCTGTCAGGGATGATCTAGGTCAGGGGTCGGCAACCTACGGCATGAGCCGATTTTGCCTGGCATGCGGCTGCCAGCCAGGGTTCCGGCCGCCGGCCCCACTCAGCCCGGTACTGGCTGAGTGAACGGAACCCCAGGCCAGCAGGAGGCTGAGCGGAGCCAGCGGCCAGGACCCCAGACTGGCAGCAGGCGCGCCCCCCGGCTCCCTCCTCACCGCGCTCGGGTTCTGTGGCTCCTGGAAGTGTGAGCCGCTGCTGCCACCGCTGCCCCTCCCGCAGCTCCCCCCCCTCCCACTGCCTCAGCACTCTGTGGGGGAGGGGCTGTGCGCGCAGCAGCCCGGCAGCATGTTTTGCCTCCACGTGGAGCCAGCGTCTGACCGGCATGGGCATGGTAAGGGGAGTCCAAGGGGGTAGTCAGGGAGCAGGGCAGGGCTGGATGGGTCGGGAGTTCTGGGGGTCCTTTCAGGGGACGGGGAGTGATTGGATGGGGCGTGGGAGTCCCGGGGGTCTGTCTGGGGGCACGGGTGTGGATAGGGGTTGGGGCAGTCAGAGGAAAGGTAGGGGATAGGGTCCTGGGTGGGGTGCAAGGTGGAAGTTTCGCCTAGGGCGCAAAATATCCTTGCACCAGCCCTGCCCCAGGAGGTGCGTGCACCCCAGGTTAAGAACCACTACACTAAACTGATATCTGCATTTTAATTTAATTTTAAATGAAGCTTCTTAAACAATTTAAAAAACTTGTTTACTTTACATACAACAATAGTTTATAGACTTATAGAGACCTTCTAAAAACGTTAAAATGTATTACCGGCACACAAAACCTTAAATTACAGTGAATAAATGAAGTCTCAGCACACCACTTCTGAAAGGTTGCCGACCCCTGGTCTAGGTATACTTCAGCACAAGGGGCTGGACTATATGACCTCTCAAGATCTCTTCCAGCCCTGCATTTCTATGATTCTAAGATCAGGTTCTGAAGTCTTCAGAGAAGATGCACTGAGTTCAGTGAAGATATTCCAGACTGACATAGGTCTTACTGAGATCAAAATTGGGTCTGTGCAAGTTTACAGTACTTAGTTAATTAAAAGGCTCCTAGGGTGAAAACAGTCAAACATACCTGAAGTTTACCCGATTTTAAAGCAGCAAACATACATTGGGCTGTGTTAAAGGCATGTCTCCAATTGTGATATGCAACATTTTTTCGATAATTTTTCTTCACACTCAAAATCCATCTGCAAAGAACCTTTAACAAACAGCATCATTCAGTTAAATGCAAAACACTACAACTTTAGTCTTTTCACACACAAAAATAAAATAAAGCAAATTCTAATTATTGTAGATTTAATGTGGGAAAATTTTTGTTTTTACTTGTCTTCAGTAGAGTTTAATATTGATGCACTTTCATGTAAAAATATGGATAAGGAAAATCTGTATAATCTCTTAGTTTAGCTTCCTCACTTCCAAAACCTAGAGTTTGCTAAACAGTTAATAGGCAACTACAGCTTTGTTTTATTTATTATGTGGACACCCATATTCCTAAAGTTACCAATCCATGACATGAACCAACAGCTAAATTATGGTTCCAGGTACACTAGTGCAGACCTAGAATTTGGAGTTATGCTGATTTAACTGAATGAAGAATTTGTTCACAGTATTTATGTATTCACCAGAACCTGTTTCATTTTGAATTAGAGGGAATCCTAAAGGTTTTCTGGAAAAGTGGATTGGAAAGTGAACATGAGCTCCTGCTTTACACCAGATGGAATCAAAGCATAAGAAGAGACAGATGGACCTTGTAAATCATGTAAGTATGATATAAAGGCTTTTAATGCTTATCATATTGTTTGTTGTTATTATTTATGCAGATCCCTGCTAGGTGTTTTACAGAATGAAAAGACACAGATTTTACCGTAGTTTTATGAAAGTGAAAGGTATAAAGGCCAGATCTTCACGTGGTGTAAATTGGTCTGAATCTGTTGGCTTAAATGGAGCTATGCTGATTAATGCCAGCTAAGGATCTTGATATCATTTTGTTTAAGGGAATTTTAGTGCTCTTGCAAAAGCTGTCACATTGACAGCAATGGAAAATTAACATCATCCATTCGCAAAAAAGAGCGACGAGCAACAGGCAAGAGCAATATAAGCTGCTACTCCTGTCAATATGCTTTAATCTGAGACTGGAGGGATCAGGGCTGGTGAGTTTTCCACGTCCATTAATGCCTTGGTGTTTCTGGTGAGGGTTCCAACACGGGTGCCAATTGTGGGGGTGCTTTTTTATGATGCAGACACCTGTACATTAGGAACTGTCTACACTGGCACTTTACAGCGCTGAAACTTGCAGCGCTTGGGGGGGGGAGGGAGGGAGTTGCCCTAAAAATCAGATTAAATGATCTAGTGGTCCCTTCTAATCTTAAATTCTAATAATCTTAAAATATACAAGTCTATGAATTGATGGTCTAGTTGAAAGGCTCTGTATCTCACTACCAATTGCCCCAGCTATCCAGTCCCCGAAATGAGTCTTTCATCCTAAAATTGGTCTTGGCAGTGTGTTGAGGGGACACACACATTTTTTTAAGTGAAGTTGTCTGATGTTTTCCCTCCACATGTAAATAGCATTCTGCAGCTTCCATACCTCATGTTTCATTTGGAAATTCTGCACCAGGTTGAGATCAGTGAACATTCGAATTGAACACAGTGTTGTCTCCATATCGGAAAGCTCAAAGTCACTGAAGTAGAAGTCAGTTAGCTTGAGAGATTGTGCAGATGGTACAACAGCCGTCTTGGGAAAAATAAAAGAGAACAAACTGAGCAGTAGCAGTTAGAAAATCAGGAATAATCGCATCTTTTTGCATCAGGAGAACAGCAATATTCTGATAAAGTTTACCTTTGCATTGTACTGAAAGCTGGTGACTACATTCCCTTGATTATCTCTCCCGATCCTTATTTGTTCAATGTTAATCTTATTTGGTTCTTAGAATTAATGTAAATTTATCAATAAGCCAAAATTATTAAAAGGGTTACCTGGACCATCCTTCTGTCACCTAAATTACCCATGGCACTATCATGCCATTGATTTTTAAGCAGGTTTTAGCTGCAATCTTCTAACATGCTCTACTGAAAATGTTCAGAGGCTTGTGAATTAGGGACACAAAAGGCACTTCTCTGACCATAAGACTGCCAAATTTCAAGTTCCTGCTCTAAACCCTGGAAGCGCTAGACCTAAACAAAGAAACAGCTGGAAACTGTTTTAAAGTGGATCAAACTACCCATTTTCCTCTAACCTCATTCTCAGAAATGGCTGAAATTTTACTGCTGAAATGTTTAAAAAAAAAAAAAATCACAGCGAGGCCGACCCTTGGCATGGAAAATTTCAGCTCCACCCATGGCAACTTAACTTTCAAAATCTGGCACTACATTTAGCACTAACTATTCTAATGTCTCCAAACATTTTCAGTTTCTTTATACAGCAGTGAAATTCATGATATAAGCCCCTTTGCAGCATCTTCAGGGCCTTTACATTAAGGATGTTAGAAATACATATCAAGATAAATGAAGCAGAATCTGGCACTATGATCCAAAAGCTCATACCGTTTTTTTTTGTATCAAATAAAAAAAAAAAAGACAGGATTTTTCCAGTGCAGTTCCCTTACAGCTGTTTCAACTATGTATCTATTGATGTGTTTTTTAAAAAATCAGATAAAAATCAGGACAGTGAAAGATAAAAAGGAGGCCTGTGTTTTATCTTTCACCTTTAGCCTTACTGAAGTCCAGGAATATTTCTATTAACACTAGTATTGTAAGCATGCTGCTCAGCTCTCTCTTGGTAGAAATTACATCCTTCTTTCATAACCGCATTTACTTTCTTCTCACTTTTATTGCTGTGTATTACTTAAATCAGAAATGTAGAATCATGAAACTGAGGTTATGGAAACTGACATTTAAGAAGGAATCTTACATTACTATAAACTGCCTTGGTAGGTGAAGGGGCCATGCTGCCAATATTCTCCATAGGAAATAATACAACCACTTGGGAAACCTAATGGCCACTCAAAACATAACTCCAAATGCTACAGCTTTTTCACATTGTTGCCCAGTGCAAAAGGCATGATTTAGTGAATGAGGACTACTATTTTACTTTGCTTTCCTGGAATTCCCAACCTCTTCCACTTATAAAATGTTGATAATAAATACATTACATCACAACATTTATTACACCTCATTCAAAATAGTTAAAGGAGGAGGGGGGAATAGTTCTGTATGTGACACCCTGGCACCCCTTATTCATCACGGTCATGTCATTAGGATATGTTTTGCACAAAGTGTGCCTTGTGAGGTATCATTCTAAAAGTCTTCATCTGCTAGACATTAATATCTTGTTGAATTGTATGTGCTATCATCGTATGTGAAGTTATGAAGTTTGGCTATGTATGTGTTACTGAAACATGTTGTGAGGTTGAAAACACCCACAAGCAGCCTTTCAGGTACAACAGCAAAAAGGCCAAACAATGTTAATGGCTTATTGAGGAAATACACACAAACACAAGGACTACCCCAGGGACTGTGTACGATAGACCTCTCAGAGACAGCACTACACAATGGGAACTGTTTGACCCAGGTCACAGCAAAAGAGCTTTCCAGTAAGTGGGAAGAAGAAATACAAGGGGGAAATGTCATCATGATGGCACCTCACTCTCCCTACAGCACACTTGAAACACCTGAGGAACAAAGACTGAACTGGGGGAAGTGATGGTCCCAGGCTATAGGGATTTCTAGCCTGTGTATGAAAACCTGGCAAACCCAAGCTGCAAAGCCAAGGCAGCTTGTCCCTTAAGAATCTGCCAGCCAGCTTATCACTCAGGGTGAGAATTTGCTAATTCCTCTAGTATGTTAAGCTCAGTTTGAGGTTTTTGTTTATTTACTAGGTAGTCTGCTTTGATGTGTTTGCTATCACTTATAATCACTTAAAATCTATCTTTTGTAGTAATAAAGTTATTTTATGTTTTAATCCAAACAGTGTGCATTTGACTAAGATGTCTGGGGAAAATCTCTGCTTTGTTACCACAAGTGTGCATGGTCCTCTTCACATTGAGGGAGAGGCAGACCAGGTATTAAACCCATACACTGGCCAGATTTGACCAAGGCAGGACGATACTGCTCTGGGGTCCTAGGCTGGTGGTTAGAGAGCTTGCCTGTAACTGCAGGTGGGTGTGTCCCTACCTCTGTGAATGCTGGTGAAAGTGCAAGCTTGGGAGGCTTTGCAGCTTGTCACAGCAGCACAGTGTGAGAGGGAGCCCAGGCTGGTGGGTCAGAGGGCTCAGTGGTACCCCAGTTCCAGGGGGAACCCGTCACACTGCAGTCAGAGTAATTTTGTGATTCTCAATATGGGAGATTCTGATCTTTTCCCCAATAAATTAACATCCCCTCCCATGAGAGATTTCAACTGTCTTGAGGCATATTAAACACAGAGCATATGAGCCTGGCTGTCTTGGGGGGTAGAACTCGCAGGACTTTAATAATGCAGAGTGCAATGGCTTGCTATATCATCACCATCCTTTTAGTGGCGTATCAACTCTCCCCCAGCTATACAAAGTGAAGCAAGCACAAGGCCTTTGCAACCAGATCTTTCATGAGGTAACACAGCAGGAGCTCAGCAGGACATTTTCTCATGCCTGCATTCTGACCTCTTCTATAATTTATCTCTTTCTATTCACTGATCTCCTGCCTTTGATGCCCACGTGGGAAGAAAAGCAACAAGCTTCTCCCCAACCGAGAGATAGAAACCACAACTTTCCAGCTACACATCAACACAACTGTGGCTTGGTTATTTCTCCTTTCAGTTCTCAGAGATAACAGAGCTCCTTCTCCCGAGTCACTGTTTGAAAGCCATTTTAACTATTGTTCCCAGCCTGTACTATTGAAATACACCGTACCTTCTAAATGTAGTATTAACCTCCCAAACAACCACTTCTTTCATCCAAAATGTTCACTTTTTCTACCTCAGCAAAATTACAAACCTGCACAGCATAGGGAAGGAAAGAAGAGGAGCTACCGCTACCTTTCTCTGCATAACTGTGGTGCAATGAGCTGGCCTATAATTACTGTTGCTTACTGTATGTATTTTGATGGTGTCAGGAGGCCCCAATTAGGGACTCCAATCATAGTCACCTGGTGAAAATATTCTTTGAGGGGAGCTAAGTGAAACGGTCAGGCCCTGCTCTCCAGTGTGTGCGTATGGGTCACTCTCTCTATCCTGGCCCAGTGTGGAGGAGAAGCCCCGGTGAGTGTGTGACCCAAGGACCTCTTGATGCCAACTGGGGTACATATGCGCTACAGAGATTCTCTGGGTCTCTATCTACATACTAGTCTGCCAAAGAATGCCATGTAAGTTCTCTAATGAAAGCCTGTGCCACACTCATCATAGTGAGATGCATGTATGGACAATATGTGAGGAGCTATGGATAGATACTACAAATTATGTTCTCTAGGTCTGTATGTAAAGGCAGGTCACCAAATGGTGACCCATATACTCCTGTAAGGAGGGAGGAAAGAGATCTCTCCCTAGCTGGTCATGTGAAACTGAGTATTATATGGGTCCCAGGGATGCCCATTTACAGTCTGAACAAAATGCTAATCAGTAGATTGTGGGGACTTTAAGAACTAACAAGAAAAGCAGGGCCTGTTTAGGAGAAAAGCTAATGAACTTTTGGAACTATATCTGGGGTGCAGATGAATCCCCAGTATTCTTTCAGTCTGTGAAGACAAGCCACCAGCAGGCTTGATCTTATGAAAGAGAGATCTCAAACAACCTGATTGAAAATATTGGGGAAAGGAGTTAGGGTAAACTATTCTGTAGGAGTTAAGTTTAGGCTCTAAAAAATTTTATGATTTCGTTTTATATATGACCATTTGTTTCCAATATTCTTGCTTTCCATCACTTGAATCTCTGTTCTTTGATGATAAACTTATTCTTGTTTTCACTATAAAAGTATCTAAGTGCTGTGTGTTAAGTGGAGTGATTATTTGGAGTTAAAACGAATAAGCTGGGGTGTACTATTCCTTCAAGAGTGGTGAAATCTGTGAGTCCTGTGAGTGCAGTGGAACAGAGGCTGGCACTCCACAGGGACACTCGGCGAGTTCAGGGGTTGGTGTGCGCCTATTGTTTGCCAGCAGAGACCGTGGGGCTGAGAAGGAAGTACTAGGATTTTCTCATAGTGTTTCGTAGAGCTCTTATCTCGTACCCCCTTTTGTTGAACATGTATATTCAGTCATTGGAAGAATTAGTGATGAGGCTTGGGCTGACAGTGTTTTCAGTATGCTGGTGACACCCAGTTCTTTTTCTGAATTTCATCTGACCCAAATGCCTTACCTGGTGTTTGATAGGAATATAAGCCTGGATGAGGACTAGCTGACTGAAGGTGACTCATATTGCTGGGTTTAATATACCTCCAGATGGTATTAAGATAGAAGTGATGCTGGTGAGATGAGGTAAGCAACTGAAGGTATTGCAGAGATCTTATCTGGCCCTTTAACAGACACTGTGAGCCCACCATTTGTTACTCCAGTTAAAGATCTGGGCCATTACTAGATCCCCAGCTGCAGTTAGATGATCATGTAGCAGCAGTGACTGGGAGAGCTTCTTTGCTCATACATACCTGGCCAGGAGACTGAGATCATTTCTTTTGGTTGTGAACCTTGCTACCAGGATCCAGGCCATTGTCTCCTTGAGATTAGACTCCTGCAATGCGCTCAACAAGGGGCTGCACTCTAAATCAACTCAGAAAATGATGCTAGGGCAGGAAGTGGCAGCCTCTTTGGCAAATGGGCTTTCCTGCTGTATGGGGGCACCCAGCCCCGCAGGCTTGAGCTCAGATAGCTAGTCTGAGTCTCTGATGGAGCCACAACATTCACCCTGCTATTTTTAGCATCCTAGCTCGAGCCTTACTAGTGTGAGTCTGTCTATTCAGGATGGAGTGCTCACTCCCAGCTGCAGTGTAGACATACCCTTGAAACCTAACGTCCTACCATTGACCAGCACAGGTGACAATCTGAAATGATGAAATTCAAAAAATAAACTGGAAACATTGAGAAATTATTCACAATGTATATTTGCCCCATTTTTCACCCAGCTATAGAACTAGTCAGAATGTTTTGAACTTTGATGAAATTTCAAAATTTGAAGGAAAAAATATTCCAATAATTTCTCCCCATTTTTAGGCTAATGCCAGTTTTAATCTATAAAGATCTAAAGCTTTTGGGATCAGCTTAGGTGAGAAACCACATCTCTCAAGGTAAGGCTCCCAGTGGTACAGAAGAGACACTCCCCCCGGCCAGCTTTAAAAAAAAAAGGAAGCTGCTGGCAGGGCCTTCCCTATCAGGAACCCTGCACTCTGGAGTCAACCCCCATCCTTGATCACAATAGCACAAAACCTGCTGACCTTCAACACATGCTACAAATCCAATCACTTTTCCAGGCTTTTGGAGAGGGAAGGTGAATGCGCTGTGGGCTGGAGTCTGTGGTTGGTGTGTCTTATGTTTTTCCATTTGTGGTTTCGGGGAGGCTGCAGTTATTTTTGTGTGTATTGGTTTGATTGTATTTTTAACATATGGCAGAGGCACCAGAGCCTTGGTATATAAAAACAGAACAGAAAACGCTCCCTCTTTTCGACAAATCAACATAAATAAATAAACAAACATTGGCATGCTCAGTAGTGCTCATCACATTGTGAATTATGACCAGCAGAAGGTCTATTGATTTGGCTTGGGTTTTCTCTTAAAAAAATAATAGTTCCTCCACAAAGATGTTATAGGCAATAAAAAAGAATGATTCTTTAGAATATTATTCAAACTCTGAATGATGAAATGCAAAACAGAATGCAAGTTTTCTTTTTGATGTCATCTATCACTATCATGTGCAGTTTAATTCTTTTATTCACTTAAAGGAGGCTCACTGTAAATAAAGATCTGTTTCACAAAGTAGCAAGACTGACAAAGGCCTATTGTTTTCTGCAATAGGAAAGTGGAGCAGGCTAGCAACCAGAGGCCCTTCATGGCCCTACAATTTCTACAAAAGGAAAACAGTTCACTAGTGGTCTCTGAATCCTGAGAGAGCCACCAGATGGTTGGGAGGAAATTAGCCACTGGCAGCCTCCCCAGAAGATCTGTGGTGTAGCTTGTTAAGCCACCAATGTGTTATTATTTTACATTCTCTAGATGTACACATGAGACTTGAACAGCATAAGTGCCAAGTTCAAAGAAAGTGGAAAAAGCAAGCTCCCACTGTTAGCCTCAGTCTGAAGGCCAAATTCGCCCCTGACATTGTTTTAATAAACAAATCTAGAAAGCATTTCCAAATTTAGCAAAATTTGCCTTTCATTTTAAAACTTTTGACTTCAGTTACCACCACCGATCTCAAGCTTATCTTTGGTCTCAGAGAGAAGAGCCAGCAACAGAGTGAATCCAAACAAAAGTCTGACATGTGTAGGAGTTAAGTACTGAGTGGTAAACCAAGCCATAAACAAGGCAATGGCTGAGTTGGGAGCAAAATATAGAGCACAGAAAAAGTTAGCTGAGAAGCAAACAGGAGAGTGCAGCATGGGAGCTGTTAAGGTAGTAGAGTCCTTTGACACTAAGAGTTTCCAGGAAATGAAGAGACATTCCAAAGTATGAAACACCATTTGCCATAACAATAATAATACTCTGCACTTCTATAGCACTTTCAATCTGAGGCTCTCAAAGCACTTTACAATCAATGATGAACTAAAAAGAATGGCAAACGAAGGATCAAAATCAGTCTGGTGTGGGGGGACATACGCAACAAATGAAAAAACATAAGGGATACCCATCTTGAAATGTAATCTGCCCTCTCTGATTTGGAGGAAGGATGGAAAGGTTTGAGTGGCAGATGAAGTCAATGAGAAGAAAGTCACAAAAAGAGACAAACTGGAAAGAGACAAAAGGGATCTTCAAGAAAGATAAGGCAATTTGAGAGAATGCAGAGCATAGCAGAGGCTATGAGAACTGAAGAAAGATGGAGGAATGTGGCTTAAATGAAAGCTAAAAGTTGTAAGAAGAAAAGATAATGTACAAAAGAACTGTTTTAACAGTTGTGCCTGCAGTTGGTATTCTGTCCTCAGACTAAGAACCCAGCAGAGATCAGCAGTCCAATCAGTGATCAAGAGGCAAGCCCTAAATGGAAGCCACTAGAAAGAAGAGGAATGTTCTTCTGGGTGGTATCTCTGTTGGAGAAAAGTGGCCCAAGAAAGTGTGCCCAAGAAAGAAAAAACACAATTGTTGCCTCCTAGGGACTAGGACAATAGGTGTCAAAGCCAGGAGTACTGTATCAGACACAGAAGAGATAAGAAGGGAAAAGCGATAGATGGATGGCCTTAGATAAGTTAGAAGTATACCTAATGATAACAAGCTTCAATTTTATAATGAAGATGTGATGACTGAGATCTACAAGGAAGAACAAACAGTGGGCATCAGCAATATGTCCCTGAACAGGAGGAGTGAGACTGAAACATGTCTTGACCTACTAGATGCTTGGGGTAGTGGATGTTAACTGCAGAAGTACACAATGAGCAAAGGAGGGGAATACATTAATTATAATATCCCAGGATTACTATTTAGATAGGAGTTGATAGAAAAACAAAATTTCTGTCCTGTGTAAATTCTGATATTTCAACATTTGTTTTCATCCCAAAGCAGATGAAAACTTGAAATATAAAACATTTTGTGGAATAAAAAGTTATCAAAAATTTTGATCCAGAAATATAAAAAATTTCATTCTGGGATAATGTTAAACTCTGCGTCTGCCTGAGCTGCCATGGTGCCTCACGGTAGTTGTAGTTTCAGACCCCAATGCCCCCATTCTCCCTATGGGCCTAGCTCCCTGGCTAGACTACATCTCCCATGATGCACTGTGGTCTTTTCATGTCCCATGATTAAGGCTGCGTGTCTGCCAAAGAGGTCATGGATACCATGACTTTCCATGACCTCCATGACTTCTGCAGCAGCCACCAGCAGCAGTTTGGGTGTGTGGGAGAGGGCTCAGGGCTAGGGGCAGGGGATTGGGGTGCAGGGCGGCACTCACCTCAGGGTGGAGGGGCTCCCCGGCTCCCACCGGCATGACCCTGCAGCTTCTAGGTGAAGGGGCCAGTCCTGGGCTGCATGCCACTGCATGCTCCCCCCAACACCAGCGGGGGGGTCCCGGGCTGCATGTCACCCACTTCCCCCCCCAGCACCAACAGGGGTCCCAGGCCAGCCTCCCCACCACCCATAGCCCCCTCGCCCAAGTTTTAGTTAGGGGTATATAGTAAAAGTCATGGACAGGTCATGGGCCATGAATTTTTGTTTACTGCCCATGACCTGTCCATGACTTTCACTAAAAATACCTGTGACTAAAACATAGCCTTACCCATGATACACCAATGAAACTCAGCAACAGATTTATTTTCATTGTAACTTAAGACACCTAATTAACATAAGCACTTTTGAAAACGTTACCCTGCACATTGGACCATCTTTCATTGCTCCATATATTAATGCATTTTTACTATTATTTAAAAAATGCTATTACCGCTGTTACCTGCAGCTCCCTTGTTTCCTCCTCAGTGGCTGAAGCGTGATATGAGAGGACCTATGGGATAAGGAATGAAGAAACCTAAGTACAAATAAAAGCATACAATGTAAAAGCAACTGAATCTTTTTTTTTTTAAGAGATAAAGGTTGAAATTATGCCTGCAATGTACTGACTTTAATGAAGCTCTGCATGAGCACAGGAATGCTCATCATAGCGGCTTCTTGATATAGCCAGGCCAAGAAAATCTATAAATGAGCAAAGAGCTCTGATTTAAAACAAAACAAAAAAAACACCAAAACCCCTTCTCTTGGGAAAACTTTCATATCTCCTTTCAAAGACAAATATCTCACAGCACAGCTATAAACTATGGGATGACACTGTTCCCAAAATAAGTCCCTTTCTTTCATGGGTGTATAACTCAGACATGAAAGAAAAATCCGTCCTGGATAAAATTTGGAAGAAGGTGTTTCAGTCCAGGAGAAAATATTTTTGTTTTAAATTAACAAAACAAAACAAAAACAAAAAAACCCCCAACAACCCATATATTATTTTTTATTTGTGAGAATAAAAGAGAGGAGAATGCTACTGTGTTGAGTTCGTTTAAACATATGTGCAACTAAGAGACCAGCTCTGGCTTTTTTTTAAAAAAGACATTTTTTACAGCCTCTACAGAATTTTATTTTTTAAATGATAAACCAGCAGAGTCACTAATATGACCTGTAAATAAACCACCCAATCTTATTTTTAAAAAGCACTGAAATTACTTGACAGTACGGTTATCATGTGCCCCACTTGAAGCGACTAACTACATGTTTAAATGAGAGTTGTAATGTTTCCTTTAAAAGCTATTGGGTACATAATCCACATTTTAGAAATTTTGCAAACACTCTTATTTACATATTGGACAGATCCAAAGTCTACAAAATTTAAGTTTCAGGCTTACAGTTATCTTCCAAGTAATTCAGCATATCATGCTAGAACCTCCTTTAACACCACGGTCATTAAACCTAACAGTAAACAATTCAAAGGCTAGGACCAGATGACATTCATGCTTAATATACTTTGATGGAGTTTCGAGGAAGTTGCAGAAAGCCTACAGTAATCCTGCTGTTATTGTATATGCTGGTTTGTCTAAAGAACTGAGCCAAAATCATCACAGAAAACCTCAAAGAGGACACCCCTAATCCTCCACACCATTTCCTCTTTCTGTGCAATTGGACAAACCAACTGTGTTGATCACTGTAATCAGTGTGCAGCCTGGTGTTTAGGGAAGGCAGACTCACTGGATCCCATGAGTGCAGTTAAAATACAACAACACATAAAATACGATGCATTCAAATATGGAAACAAGCAGCAAATAAGTGTAGCTCCTGTTAATGCAGGGGGCCAAATTCTGCTCACTTTACTCATCTGAGTAGTTTTAGGTTGTGAGTAGGGAAAGCAGAATTTGGACCAAAATTAGATTATATACTGAGCCAAATAAGGATTGCCTAGATTTTGAGCTCACCTCTAATGTCACCATCTGCTTGGCCATGGCTCTCTCCACAACTTCATACATCTGTGTATTCTGGATCCCCAAGCCACAAAAGATGACAAAGGCTTCCAGAAACTGTTCATCATTTCTGTTGAAAGCCTTGATTTTGCCCAAGTTTTCTTCCATCTTATTTACAAGCTGACAAACCCCTACATCAGGTCACAGGAATGAAAAGAAGTAATATAGCAATTGCTAAAATACCACACTTATGTGAAACAAAACAGGACAAGATATTAGCTCTCTGAATTCTTATAGTCTATAAAACAAATAATCAATGTATTTTTAAAACAAATATATACAGGACACAAATCAGAGTGCTATAAAAGGACTTTACTAGATTTGTTTTCATATGCCAAAGAATAAAAACTACACTACTATATGTTGTTCTGTGGATTTACAAGTATTCATTAAGGTCTACAATGCAGATATGTAGCTCTGAATAGCCTGCATTATCTTGCAAAATTCTACAGGGTAGTTTTCTTCTTGACTTATTGTTAAAAGTACTTTAGATTGAAGGACAAATTGTCTTTAGGGATTAAGTCAGAGGCTAATTAGATTTTTGTAACCATGCCAAAAGAACAGTTTTGAATGTCAGGATAGTGGCACATAAAGTTTGCACTTCCTTATTTGAAACAAGACCGGAAAGTTAAAAAAAAAAACTAAACTGAAAATATTTCAAGTTCAGGCTCAAAGTTCAAGTGTGCTTGCTATGATCTACGGCAGTGGTGGGCAAACTGCGACCCGTCAAGGGTAATCTGTTGGTGGGCCGCAAGACAGTGTTTACACTGACCATCCACAGGCACGGCCGCCCGCAGCTCCCAGTGGCCGCAGTTTGCCGTTCCCAGCCAATGAGAGCTACAGGAAGCAATGCGGGCCACAGGGGCGTGGTGGCTGCTACTTCCTGCAGCTCCCATTGGCTGGGAACAACGAACCATGGCCACTGGGAGCTGCGGGCAGCCATGCCTGCAGACAGTCAATATAAACACTGTCTCATGGCCCACCAGCAGATTACCCTGATGAGCTGCGTGCGGCCCATGGGCCGCAGGTTGCCCACCACTGTTCTATGGAGATGTGGTCTCTCCAATAAAGGGCCCGATCAAAGCCCATGTAAGTCACTGGAAAGCCTCCTGTTGACTTCAGTTGGGTTTGGATCAAGCCCTAACTGCAGATGGCTTATTATTAAAAATAAACAGCTATAGATGTTATTACCAAGTTCTACTGACTTTGTTCAGTAATATACACACACAACTTTCTGTGTATACGCCTCTAACATTTTTGACTATGAGGGCAAACACTTGCCTGATCAAATGTAAATAATTATGCCACTGGAAAGTTACAGATGAACAATTAAAAATTATAATGAGTTAGGAAATGCAAAAATTATGATTGAAGATATAGTTTTGTCATATTGCATATTCTGTGCTTTTTATGCCACATTTAACAGTTTAAACAATAATATATTAAACTATATATTTCACCAATAAAATAGGAATACAAAACACTATTTTGGGTGACACCCAACTAACACTGCTATTGGAACTGTAACTTTTGCATTTTCTTGCTTCTGGAATTACACCACTGTAAATGGGAGCAGAATTTGGATCCCTGGCTTTTTGTTTCTTATAATATGCAGTCTTAGGCTCAGAGCCTCAACAATGCCAGAGCTGCTCTCAGCTTCTGAAAAGGGGAGTGGGGGTGGGGTGGGAATTATAATGGAAATGATTTTGCAACTATATCGAGAGCGGGTGTAATCAGCTCCTTTTTAAGGCCTTGTCTACACTACGGAATGTTTACAGAAAATTCCCACCATTGCTAGCAATCTACACTTATGGTCTAAAATTACTCATTTTACATTAAGGAAAAACAAGAAGAAAGATCAAAGTCTTGACGTGTCTTCTCTGTAACAGTCTATAGCAACTCTGAGAACAAAATGATTGCTGCACCTACATATGGAATGAGTTCTTTGAAATGTAAAGGTTCTGTACACGGAACAGTTTCCAATCTACTTATAGCACAGTAACAGTGTCCCTTTTTTGCCAAATTATGCCCTATTATGGGAAATTCTCCCAGACCAGATCCTGCTCTCACAGAGATCGATAGGAATGTTGCAATTGAATTATAAACTTTTTGGGGCAAAATCTGTCTTTTTGTGATGTAGGAGTATGGTGCCTAGCACAGTGATTCACTGATCCCTCATTGGGACCTTTCAGCACTACAGCTATATAGATAATACACAACGACGAATAAGAATTCACTGGGAAATGGATTGGTTTCCCTCTGTGGAAGAGGAACTGATCTATCATTAGACTCTTTTGAGGGTGTGGGACAATCTCATGGATCTCACTTTCGGCTCTCTGTTTAGTGCTGTTTATGACATTATAATGACATTTCCATAGCAACTGTGATGTAATGAATAGGGGATGATGACTTCCAGCAGTGACTAAACCAGAAGATCAGATGAACTCTGAAAAACATAGATTTTGTTTTCATGTAAATGACTCTATTAATAAAAACAGGGGGAGAGAATTACAGTAAATATACTGCATGATATATAAGCCAAAGCACTCTCTAAATAGAATGTTTTTCAAAAGTTTTCCCATGAGGCATCAATGGTTCCATGCACGTCAGAATTAAAGGAGCCCAAATTCTTTTTTGGGGCATACTTATAAAACCACAGAAGGTTTCTATAATGCTCTCAGCACATATTTAAAGGGTATGCAGGCTCAAAAGGAGACCAAACAGAAAGGTTTTCTTTCTTTGTTGCAGATGGAGAAAGCTGCTCTCCCAGAAAAATTTACTGTTCTTATCAGAGACGTTTAGCTTAAAAATAAAAATATACCTACATAATGCAGCCTGCCTGAGATGTTTAATCATGAATTTAAACAGCAAACAACAATAGAAAAACCTGTCTGAGGAGTTAAAAGTCTGTCCTAGAGCAACAAGCAAAGTGAAAAATTCCTACTTGTGCCCAAATCATTTCAATCTTCAACTCAACCTTCTGGGCATCGGTAGAGTATTCAAAACAAGAGATTATCCAGTGCACTACAGTCCCATAAAAGCAGCTTGTATAAAATGTAAATCCTGAGAACTAGACAAGTTAAAGATAATTCCTCTCTGAGGACCTTCTGTTTCCATCAGCTACATGGAGCTGGTGGCTAAGAACAATCTGTCTCCATGAAATGAAGCCCAAAAATACATATGGAGGTAGGAGCGCTGACTATGAAGTATTCTCCCATTTCCCAAATGTAGTAATTGGAAACCCTTCTACAAAACAACACACACTTGGGATTCTGCAGAATTCAATGGTGTGGGTGGTTGAGAAATAGGAAGCTGGATGACAACTGCGTCAGAAACCAATACACGACAGTTTGGTTGATCACAGGATGACTATGAGCCACCAATGTGATATGGCTGTTAAAAAAGCTAATGCGGTCTTGGGATGCATCAGGCAAGGTATTTCCAGTAAAGATAAGGAGGTGTTAGTACCGTTATACAAGGCACTGGTGAGACCTCATCTGGAATATTGTGTGTAGTTCTGGTCTCCCATGTTTAAGAAGGATGAATTCAAACTGGAACAGGTACAGAGAAGGGTTACTAGGATGATCCGAGGAATGGAAAACCTGTCTTATGAAAGGAGATTCAAAGAGCTTGGCTTGTTTAGCCTAACCAAAAGAAGGCTGAGGGGAGATACGATTGCTCTCTATAAATATATCAGAGGGATAAATATCAGGGAGGGAGAGGAATTATTTAAGCTCAGTACCAATGTGGACACAAGAACAAATGGATATAAACTGGACACTAGGAAGTTTAGACTTGAAATTAGACAAAGGTTTCTAACCATTAGAGGAGTGAAGTTCTGGAACATCCTTCCAAGGGGAGTAGTGGGGGCAAAAGACATATCTGGCTTCAAGACTAAGCTTGATAAGTTTATGGAGGTATGATGGGATAGCCTAATTTTGGCAATTAATTGATCTTTGATTATTAGCAGGTAAATATGCCCAATGGTCTGTGATAGGATGTTAGATGGGGTGGGTTCTGAGTTACTACAGAGAATTCTTTCCTGGATGCTGGCTGGTGAGTCTTGCCCACATGCTCAGGGTTTAACTGATTGCCATATTTGGGGTCGGGAAGGAATTTTCCTCCAGGGAAGATTGGCAGAGGCCATGGAAGTTTTTCACCTTTCTCTGCAGTATGGGGCACGGGTCACTTGCTGGAGGATTCTCTGCACCTTGAGGTCTTTAAACCATGATTTGAGGACTTCAGTAACTCAGACATAGGTTAGGGTTTGTTACAGGAGTGGGTGGGTGAGATTCTGTGGCCTGCATTGTGCAGAGGGTCAGACTAGATGATCATAATGGTCCCTTCTGACCTTAAGACTATGAGTCAGAAACTGTCCCCATTATATAGTCTTGGGTAACTTCTTGCTGCTGGAAAAGGCACATATAAATGGTTTCTAACCCTGCAAATCTACAGACCAGGGATAACATTTTAAAAAGCTCCAAAGTGACTTTAGGGTACATTCACACTTCAAGCTGGAGGTGGAATGTCCAGTTGGGGTAGCGTGCATGCACTCACTTTGATCAAATTAGCATGCCAAAAACTGAAGTGTGGCTGTGGTAATGTGGGTGGTGGGACAGGCTAGCTGTCCAGAGCATGTTCCCTATATACTTACTCAGGTGGCTAGCCCATCCTGCTACAGCTAAACTGTTATTTTTAGATCCCTAGTTCAATCAAAGCTAACATATGTATGTTTACCGAAGCTGGAAATTACACCTCCAGCTCAAAGTGCAGATACACTGTATGAACTGAAGTTCCACTTTCAAAAAAGTGACTTGCATATAGGAACTGAAATCCTGTTTGACAGTCAACAGGCCTTAAGGTCCTAGATACCTCTTTTAGTCTCTTTTGAAATGGGACTTAGATGCTTTCGAAAATGTTACCCTATAGGACCAATAACAGCATTGCCACTGTGCTGTCACAGAAGCAACAGAATCCTAGAAAGAGTAAGTAGGGGCAGACACTGTGGGTCAGTGCTCTAAGAGCTGTATAAGTAATATGCAGGATACAGGGAAAAAACTATGAGAACATGAGCTGCCCTTGTTAATCTTAGGGTAAAAACTCATCAGGGAAATGAGAAAGTGGCAGGAGATAAATGATCATGTTTTAAATATTTTCATTTTAACTCCCAAATCAACTTTTCCTGGTGCTTGCTTCTTTACTAACACAAAGAAACATTCTGACCACCATCATGAAATGCAACAAAAATTATAAATAAAACCCTGCTTATTTTTGTTCCTATTTCAGTTTTTTTTAACAAAAACTAACTGCTCACTTGAAGAATGGGTGGTTGACCTATAGCAATAATAGAGATGCTTACACTAAATGGGAGAAACATCAGAAAGTGAGACAAAATCTGGAGCTATGTGGATCCCATGAAAGGATTATACAATTGTACTCACCAAGCAAAACACAGTACCAACCATCTCACCTTATGATTGAAACCACTGATTTCTTAAAGAAATATCTCATAACTGCATGAAATATAAAACCTGTTGTAACTTTACACAAGACCATACATTTATTATATTCACCCACTTGCAGACATTTTTCTGTTCTTTGGGGCTGATTCACCGCTTACTTACAGTATATTACATCAGTAAGTGAAATCCAGTGATTTCAGTGGAGTTACTCTAGATTTACACAAGTGTAATGGGGAATAGAAGTAGATTTTCTCTTTACAGCTTTGTTCAAACAACAAACAAGATCTTGTAATAAGACATGTTACAGACTATAGTAAAAGATTACATCAACATTAAATGAAAACCGCGACAAAGTGTCATTTATTACCTTGGGCCTGTTCCACTAGCTAAAGGATATAGATGCTGAATTATTCTGCATAATAATTACTCTGAATAATTCATACAAGTAACATCTAGCTGCTTGGCCGGATTGTCATGAAGTTGTACTGAGTGTGAAGAGTGACTTTTGGCACTACCTAGTCACTGGATCATTCATTAGATGCACTTTCTACCTTTCTAGCTTTTCCTCCTTTGATTCACTTTTCTTTTTAGAGAATTTTCACACTGTAAACATATTTAAAGGCCTATGGTATGGAGACTTTAATGACTAAGAATACCTAGGGTGAGCTCCTCACCCAGACTCTGAGCCCTGTACTCTGGCTAAAAGGTCTGGAGTGATGTAAAGGGACTTCAAACACCCAGATCTGGCATGAGGAGGATTCTCCTGATGCAGGAACTGAGGAAAACCGCTCTCAGAGAACTCCCTTGTAAGCCTGGTAGTAGAGAGTGTGATGGGGGTGGGGCTGGAGACAGGAGGGACACATCAGGGGCAGGGCCACCACATGTAGGGCTTCAGTCCATAGGGAGGCTGTCATAACTTATATAGACCTCCAAGGCAGTCTACATTATATCAAGACCCACATTGTGGCTTAAAACCACCATAGCTTCCCACATCCCTTGGGCTGCAAGTTTGGTGCTGCCCCTCTCAGAGGTGCCATCTAGAATCCCATCCATTATTTTCCCATAATCGTGTATGCTGTATGCAAAAATCTATACGAAGCCTTCCAAGTTACCTAAATCCCAATATGCACTGCCAGCTGTATTTTAACAGGTATGTTAGTTGAGATGAACCCCAGGCTACCCAGTAGAGTCCACCTTGACCTGTTACAATAAATCTTTCTATCTCCACATTGAAGTTTTAAAATGTTAGTTGTTTTAAAAATACATCTTTACTCCCAATCTAGACTAGCGTTATGTGAAATGCCTATGGAGGAGATCCTGAGGCCCTTCCTTAGGTTTGGCTGAGCTTTTACCCAAGTGAATTCCAATCAATCAGTCCAAACTCCCATTGAGGACAATGAGCATTCTTCTGTGTAAGGACTTAGAAGAAATTCATGTTTGACCCTTAGGGTTTCACTCTTGTGGTTGAGCTCTGCTTCCTGCTCTGGGTGTGGGGGCTTCCTCAGAACCATTTCCAGATCTGTAATCAGGCCAGTCTGTCATACCCCTGATGAGTGTTAGAGCAGCTCCAACTTGCACCACTGATGCTGGATGCTTAATGGGTGCAGCTCCACCTTCTCCCCAAAATGCCCCCAGGCCAGAAGCGTTGTTGTTAAGTGTGCTAGTGTTGAAATCTTCACCTGTCATCTCCTGGGTATTCCCCTCCAACAAGGGGATTTTCAGCTGACCAGTTGTGATCAGTTCTGGCCTCTTTACACCAGCTGAGTGGCACAAATGAGTTGGATGGTTAGAGAGTACATCCCATAGATTGTCCTTCCTGTTCCTCAATACAATATTGATTAGACTGGAATTTTAACACAATTTGTCACATTAATGGAGCATGTCTAAATGTTAAATAGTAACTATCAACATGAAATCTAAATAAAATATAAAAGAAAAGTAGTTTCAGGTGCTTCTTCTTCCCCTTAGTCTATATGCCAGGTGTCTCAGGCTTTTATATTTTCTTATTTTTTAAAGAAAAGCTTTTCTCTTACCTACTGCCATGCAAAAGACCCATAAAAAGAACAAGGAACTCTGACTGTCTACAGGGGATACCATGGAAATAATTAGCAACAGAGCACTGTCAGGCGCACAAAGGAGATAAATAGAAAAAGTAGAAAAAAATAATTGAGGTGTTATTGGTATTTTTTCACCTATAGTAGGTAAAAAAATGACAGACAGGAGTATGATGGTGCCCTGAATTAAAAGCATGATGACTATTTCATTGTGCTTAAGGATTTTCTCTTGTGATTTTAGATTTCATGTTGCTGAGATTTTACTCTGGAGTACAGAAATACTTCTGTATAGCAATTATACACAAGTATCCAAAAAAATCCTACATAGTTACATACCAGCAGTATAATATCAATACATTTTATCTCACATAAAGACAACAGTTAGATGTATGTTATGATATTTTGTTTAATGACTGGGCATGCAGTGTGCAAGTAGAAATGTAAACAAATCAAAATGGTAATACCTATCACTTTATTCTTCTTCCCATTTTTTATTGGTGTACAAAGCAAACTTTTTATGTGCTGGTTTAGATTTTCTGCATTTTCATTCTGTTAAGCAAATAAAGAATATAGTTAAAAACTTACAGAGAGATCTATTCACGAGCCCTGATTGGCAGGCCATGCAAGGAAGGCAGATTATAAAACTGTAATTCTTAGACTATAAATTCTTTGGGGGCAGGGACCATGTCTTCATATGTGTTTGTGCAGCATCTAGCATAATGGGGACTAGGGAATAATAAATAAATAAATAGAGTAATAACAAAGTTTCAAGATGAATTTACAGTCTTTTGGGTCTACTTTTTCATTTTATGATAGTTCCTTTCATTAGAATGAAAATGACTCTACTGTACACTTGGGACAGATTTTTCAATTTAGGGTAGCTGGGGAGAAATTAGTGGGGCTCTAAGATTCCTTCTCCACTTCCCCAGTTGTGAGGATTCTTAAGTAATGAAAGAAAATGGACCTAATTCTGCTCTGTTACACCTAGTACAAGAACAAAGCATGGCCCAATGTCTGATTCCATATAAGGGAAGGAAAAAATATTAGCATGCTAATATTTCAGCTCTGAACTTTCTTCGATTCTTGGCTGCCTCAGTTAGTTTCTCTTTAGCCTTACAGGCATGATCATTGCACAAATAAAGGGACATTTTGCCTACAGTGTAGGAGAGCATATGCTATTCTTTGTAGAAAACTTTCAAAGGGATGATGTAATGTGTAATGCTTTATATGACTCTAGGCATTTCTTTGCAATTAAGAGCTTGGATACCTGTGAAATTAACTGGAAATAAGCAGGAACACCAGCCCCCGAAGCCAGCCAGCTCTTCACAGACCACAGTTTGGAACACAGTGACCTATAGTGTGTTGCTCTTGTCTACAATGTTTTAATTTATGGTGGTAACAACTATTGTCTCAACTCTCCTCTCAGGGGCACAGACACATATCTTCAAAGATCTGCTGCTGCACTTTATACACTTGCTCAATAGTCTAGTTACACAGGTATGAGGATGTCTGTCTGAATACTCAAGGGTAAGCTTAATCATTATAAATGCAACAATTTGCAACAGGTGCAGGGTGCTGATGAGAAATGAGCTGATAACGCTTTGGGGGTTATCGAGAGTCCTAAAGCCCAAACTGGGATGGAAAGAAAAGAAACTGGCAGGGAGTCTTGATTTCATGATTCGTCTCTCATCCCAATACACCAATTCTCCTTCTTTGAACATCAGCAATCAACCAAAGATTTGCTTGCTTTCCTCAAAATGACAAATAGACATCTGTTATTTTCTATGCCAGTGTGGACTGGAGTGCGACCTTGCATGCTGCCCTTCTAAGGTGTGTTAGCCGTGCACAAGGTTTCTACTTGGTTAGCTGACAAGTTTTTCCATTAACTTGAGTCAGTGGTGAACATTATCCTATCCACTCCATGGAGATCTCTGTTTTCTACTCTTATTCTTCCCTTTTCATGCATGTCCTTCCCTTCTGTCCATTGTCACTCCATTTTTCCTTCCCCCTTTCTCCTCTTTTGTCGCTCCCTGATATTTCCTTCTGTTCTTGCCACTCTTCTGTTTCCTCTTCTCCTGTCTCTTCCATTGATTTCCCTATTGTTTAATGTTTAAACCATTAACCTTTTCTCCAAGCTGCAACCATTATTTGTCCCAAATGTTCCTTCCCTTCTAACTCTCTAGCAACTGCAGCTGAAAGACACTGAAGGATGACTTTCATGAAAGCTAGTTAAGTGCTTGGAGGAGGAGGGGAAACAATGGCCCCAAGGTAATGTTCATATGTGGCCTAATCCAAAGCCCATGGAGTCTCTCCGTTGACTTGAGTGGACTTTGGAGCACCCCACAATGCACCCTGCTTACAGAAAATAGACAATTGTTTGGAGAGATGGAGGGAGGGAGAATAGATATGAAAGGAGTATAAGGTGTGGACTCAGTGTCATTGTGCTGAAGAAACAGATTATCCAGAATTCCTCTCCAGTAGTACAATTGTTTCCTCTTTACCCATGTATGCACACGTATCTAGAAGTAAATGCATGTCAACATTTTTCTTAGGCATAATAAATCATTTAGAGCCCAGGGAACAATGCATTTCTGCATAAACACAAAATTCAAATTCTGCTGCCAAATCAAAGGGCTTGTCCTAAACAAACACCTGTTTGAAATTGGTCCCCAAATGTTTCTTTTATGTATTTTAAATTTTCTGCCAAAGTCACCTATTTTGTCTATCTAATCTAGGACATCCATTTTGTCCCCCCACCCCCTCCGGTGAGACATTAAATGGGGCTAGTCGTGGGCTCTACTCTGCAAAGCGCACAGCACTTAGCTCCCAGTGTGCACAGCTGAAAGTGGAAGCACGGCATAGCTCTCCACAGCCCCTATTATCCAGTTACTGGAACAATCTTGTTGGCTATTGTACCTTCTGCCCTGCCTGCTGCTTGACCCCAGAAGGGAGAGAGTATAGTGGAAGCCCATCTGCTGACAAGAATACACTCCCTCCCCCTTCCCACTCTCTCCCTCATCCACTGTCTAAGAGGCTTCCAACAAATTTATTAGGTTATAGTAAACCAACCTGCTTTTGCAAAAGTGTAACAAGGCGGCCAGGTGGCTTTCCAGGCACTGTTCTGGGAGTAAGAGGCACAGGTTTGCTTTTTGCTGACAGGGACGCCAGGGCACTAGAGCTGTTGCTTGGGCTTTCCACTACACTGGTCTGTTACCAATTGTCCCTTCCTTCCTAAACCTCCAGCTTCTATCCAAGTGGTCTCTGGGACACCCTGCCACAAGCTGGCTCTTCCTGATGCTGCTCTGCGGACTGGGAAGCATGAGGTGTTGAAGAGAAGTGCAGTTGTGCCTTCCTCAGATCAGCAAACTATTCACATCTGTATCATGGCTAACCTCTCCGAGACCAAAAGTGGGAGAAAGAACTTCTGAGTCTACTCCCAAATCTTACAGCAAACTGTGGTGACCAATCCTCAGGATTGATGTGGAAAGCCTCCATCCTGTCTTCATTAAAACCTCCCTTAAAACATACTTCTTTCTCTTGGCCTAGGAACATGTATTCTCTAGTAAATAAGTATAATTAGATTTATTTTTATACTGATTTTCTTTGTGATTAATCCATCTTCTAGCTATCCTGCCCCACTGTGTATCAGAATTGTATTGTCTGTAAACTCCTTGGGTCAGGGACTGTGTATCTTCCTCGAAGTTTAAACAGTTCTGAGCATCGGCAGTCAGTAAATACAGCAATGATAGTAGTAATAAGGGTAGAACACACAAGACTAGGTCATATATGAAAGGTAAACAAAAAATCATCTGTGTCTTTTATTACTGGATTCCAAACCCAATTTCACTTTACTTACTGTCCATGGAAATCTTCTGTCTTTGCAGACATCTGGTATATTAAGAGGCTCCATGGTATTCTTGACATACTGAGCATACATATAATTTATTTTGTTTGCATCATAGTCCCTGATGGAACAGCAAGGACAGACAGATATTATTCATGGTGTTCTTTCTATGACACTGGCACATGCAATAATTCTAAGCAAATGTAAAGTATATCAACATGTGTAAATCAAAGGGAAAGGTGTGATCAATTCCCTAGCACAGATCCACCATCATCTCCAACCCAACACACAATAGTAGGCTGTGCTACAGTTAGATGACTCAGACAGTCCAATTTTGCATATCCACGTCTCATTTAAATTAAACTAACAGATATGATAATGTCCAGCCATTCCATACTGTGCACATCACTAAGGTTACAAAAGACCAAACAATTAACAATATTCTGAGAGTAACATTATAAGCCTTATCTCTGATGCACGTGTTTATTTTGTTTAATCGATTACAAATGAAACACGGGAGATGTGTGGGTGTATTTAGCGCTCCATGCACGCAAGTGACTTCTATTAAAATCCATACAAGTTCTCTCTACATATTTGTGGTTCTGCTAAGGACTTGTCTACATGAAAAAGCTGCACAAGTATAACTCAAGTTTAAAAATCAACTGTTTTAGTGCAAACCGCTCTGCTGACATTTTGGTTTAAGTTTGGCTTATTTCAGTTTAGTTTAAACTTGTCCCTAACTGATTTAAGCTCAGCTGAAATAAGCCTGATTTCAATTGAAATATAAGCATCCACACAGGGATTTGCACCAATTTAACTAAATTGGTTTAAAAACTTATTTAAGATAAACCAGTGCAACTTTCTGATGTAGTTAAGCTGTAAAATTTAGTTATGTCTTGTGTAAGCATTCAGAGGAAATTATACTCTTTAAATGTTAGGATAGTTAGAGATGTATTAAAAATACTAAACTTAGGAAATAAATCAATGTAGTCTACAAGAATGAAGGATAAAAAATGAATGACAGATGAATATATGCAATGTAGTTGTAGCCATGTCAGTCCCAAGATATTAGAGGGTGATGTTGGTCCAATAAAAGATGTTACCTCAACCAGCTGAATGTGTGTTCACATTTGAAATCTGACACATTAGAAAATCAATAATAGATGAAATTCACATATTTTTCAACTGAGAACAGATGGCAACATTTATGAATTTTCTGCTTTTAAGTTCATGTAAAATGCGCTCTTGAATGAATGAACAATTAATTGCATGGGGATTGCGTTATTGACACAGAACATCTGTTTCCCCCAAATCAGGGCCTAAAATAACTTTACAAAATCAATCATCTCTTTTCTAATTGCTTAGTGCTTATGTATTTAATTAAGGCACTTTGATTCTTGTCCTAGCCCTTCCCCACCCATGCTGGGAGAGCGCCCATTTCCTATAGATATACCTGTTCCCATCAGCGTCTGCATTTTCTCTTTGACTTGTGAGTAGGAGTCTATTATTTTTCATATGTAAATGCACATGTCCAAAGAATCCATGCACAACACTGGAGACAGGAAAGCATTCTTTTCTATGTAATAAATTCTGTTATTTAGAGACAAACCCTGCACTTCTGAAGACTGGCCTGATTTTGGGCACGACTCAGCACACAGATTATGTGATGAGTATCAGAGAGTATCTTGTATAATAATTTATTCTACCTAATGCCTTTTATGTCCCCTGAAACTGTGACCTTAGAGCATCAGCCTTCAATGGGCTGGATGGATCACAAGGCAGCCCACCATAAAAGGCGGCATATAGCTGTGCTGCCCCAAGAATATTTCAGGGAAGGAATTATGACTCAGAGGACCAAAATTCCCTCCCTGCTTCCCTTGCCTGTGAGAAGACTTCACTGCTGGCCTCTACAAGCAATAAACTACTCGCAGAAGCATGCACCAGCAAGCAGGAGGGAAGTATGAATGGAAGGAGACAAGGCCTGCCCATTTGCCATCCACCTGCTCTAGAGGAGGGAGTAAGCAAGCATTCCCCCTTCACTCTCTTGTGCTGGCATGTAAGTCCAAGTCCCAAAATAGACCAAAACCTTTTGCCACTTTGAGCCAGAATCTTTGAGCTGAATTTTCAAATATATGTGCGAAAATTGCATATGTGAAACAGTCAACAGCAAAAAGAGGTCAGTCGAGCACACAATGCTCAAACTGGATGCTGTACATTGCATATCCAATAGTGTGCCCTGTGTACAACTTAATCTCACGGTTTTGAAAAGTCAGCCCTCAGTGCTACATGAAATAATATTTTGGTAATAAATAGAAAAAGTTGGAGAATGGATGATAGTCCAGCATTTTACGTACAGATTCTTTGACTGAGGTTAAATTCGGAATCTATTTCATGTGGGCACATTAATCCAGTTATTGCCTCTGTCTTTTCTTTTTACCCAAATTGAATAATTAAGTGAATGGTGTCCTGAGTTATTGCAAAAGGGGCTTGGAAGTCAGGATGCTGGATTCTAGTCCTGATTCTGCCAATCACCACCCTGTGCCTCAGTTTCCCTACCTATAAAATAGGAACAACACCCACCTTTGTAAAGTATTTTGAGATCCTGGATTAAAAGTACAGCACCAATTAAATACAGACGGCTTATACAATGATTATTGCCTGCTCTACAACTGAGCAGAGCTGTTCACACTTCTCATGAATGGTTCTCACAGGTAAATTCTAGACTAGAGGTTTGTGCCTACCTGAGCTGTTTTTTGTACATCTGCACAGACCTACAGGATAGTCTTTAGGTACAGCTATTCATAGGCTGCAAGCTCTTTCTTAGGCTGTGACCCTACAAAGATGTAAGTATGTATATAACTTTAGGCATGAGTAGTCCCT
This sequence comes from Mauremys mutica, assembly GCF_020497125.1. NCBI lineage: Eukaryota > Metazoa > Chordata > Testudines > Geoemydidae > Mauremys > Mauremys mutica. The sequence continues at coordinate 43,705,862 of NC_059076.1, forward strand.
AACTGATTTCAAGGGACTATTCATATACCTACAGTTACACACACACACACACACACACACTTAAATCTTTGCAAGATCAGGGCCATATTTATAAGCTTGTTGTGGCAAGGATCATGTTATCTTGTGTATTTGTACAGTGCCTCGCACAGGGGCGGGCAAACTTTTTGGCCTGAGGGCCGCATCAGGTTTCATAAATTGTATGGTGGGCCGGTTAGGGGAGGGGGTAGTGGCCCGGCCCCCACCTCCTATCTGCGCCCCCCCCCCCAGGGACTCCTGTTCCTTCCAAACCCCCCTGTTCCCTGATAGCCCCTCTGGGCCCCCTGTCCCCTGACCTCCCTCAGACCCCCACCGCCCCATCCAACCCCTCCTCTCATTCCTGATGGCCCTCCCAGGACCCCTGCCCCATCCAACCACCCCTTCTCCCTGTCCCTGACTGCCCCCAGAACCTCTGCCCCTGACTGCCCCCTGCTGCCCCATCCAACCCACCTCCTTCCTGACTGCCCCCCCCCGGCACCCCTGCCCCCATTCAATCCCCTGTTCCACCTCCAATCACCCCCGATCCCTATCCACACCCCCGACCCTGACCACCACTCCCAAACTTCCCTGCCCTCTATCCAACCATCCCTCCCACCCCCGCTCCCTGGCCCCTTACCGCGCTGCCTGGAGCACTGATGGCTGGCAGCAGTACAGCCGTGCCGCCCGGCTGGAGCCGGGCCACACCGTCACCACTGCCACCGTGCAGCACAGAGACTGGATCAGGCTGGGCTCTGCAGCGGCGCTGCCCCAGGAGCTCGCAGCCCCGCTGCCCAGACTAGCATTGCGCCGGTGGTGGAGCGAGTGAGCTGAGGCTGGGGGGGAGGGGTGGGGCCGGGGGCGAGCCTCCCGGGCCAGGAGCTTGGAGGCTGGGCAGGACGGTCCCGCGGGCCGGATGTGGCTGTCGTTTGCCTACCTCTGGCCTAGCACCTCCATATCTTTTGGCCCAGAACAATCCCAAACCAAGATCTATTGACACAGTGCAGCCAAGAGGATCTGAGCACCATCATTGCCAGGAGGCATTGGAGATGGATTGGTCATGTGCTTCGGATGGAAACTGATTCCATCACCAGAGTAGCAATAAGATGGACACCTCAAGGCAAGTGAAAACAAGGCCGCCCAAAAACAACATGGCGAAGAGTTGTGGAAGCTGAGCTGAAAAACCTGGGGCACAGCTGGGGAACCACTGAAAGACTTGCCAGAAATAGACAGGAAAGGAGGAGCTTCGTCACTGTCCTAAATGCCGGAGGCGTAATAGGAACATGATGATGATGATGATAGCACAGTGGGGGTGTAATCTTGATTGAGGTCGCTGGGTACTATTGCAATTTTTTAAAATAAATAATAATAATAATAATAATAAAATAATAGAGGGGTAGCCGTGTTAGTCTGGATCTGTTTGACTCTTTGCCGCCTTTTAATAAAATAATAGTAATAATAATACATGTTCAGCCAGTAGGTGTCGCTGTTGTACAAAGCCATATAATCAGAATTTAAGGCCTAACCAGAACTCCTAGGATACTAAATTATTAAGAACTCACAAAAACTATGCAGTGGAATGAAACTGATTTAATATTGGACTCCCCCCATCCCCAATACTGAAAGTCTATATGAAAATATTTTGTTTACATGACGTTCTAACTTCATTTTCTAGATTATTTTCAGCACTTAAAACCACACCCAAAAATCTTAGGTTTTTCCTAAGTTCCGATACCTGCCCTGCTTGAAATGTAAGCTAGCAAGGCATTCCACTAAGTGGCAGGGTGGAAATATTTCTGTTAAGGCTCTATAACTGGAGAATGACATTGTATGCAGGCAGGTTAGGACAGTAGCCAATGGTCCGGTGTACTCTGGCTCACATACTGCTGCTTATTACCAATGATCCTTCTGCTGGTCTCTGCAGAGCAGGACAAGACAAGTAAAGGGTGGCATGGAAGAGCCCTGTATACTCCTCTCAGTTCACATCCCTTCTAAATCAACAGAAAAAGGCTGCATTAATGTGCCATACTTCCCATTCTGTGCTTAGAGCCATGTTCAGGGGGCTATGGGAGCCATACTCCAGGGGCCATTGAAAGTTGGTTGTGCTGGGTGGTGTAATTTTCTGTATTGCTTTAATTTCTCGTTCTTTGGAAGAAAATGCTTGTGATGTTAAAACTGTTATCAAAATCTAAAACAATTATATTTAAAATGAACGTGAACAGGCTTTTGGGGAGACAGTTAATAGCACAGTGTAGGAAAAAGGTTTAGAGCACACATTGTCCATTGGTCTTTAACACTGAAAACACTGCATGAAATTAAGAAAATTAAACAAAGCTGCCCTTAGACACAACTGTGTGACCAACTCTGCTGATACCAATGGGAACAGTGCATGCATATCTCAGGGTAAAAGCCTACAGTAGATAATAATGCACTGTCTAATTCTGTTTACTGAAGTTATTTGTCATGAAAAGTTATTAAAAGCAAAGTCTCTTCAGTCATTTCCATTTGCCTGTAATGAATAGAAATACAGATCAAGTTGTTTTACCTCTTCAGGACATCAGCTGAATCGTCTAATTCCTCAAACTCCATGTGAAACACACTAGAAAATGAATCCTACAAATACAAAAAGGATTCTTATTGGATGGAAACTAGTAATATTCATAATCCTGATTAACAGTAACAATAGTAATAAGGAGAAAGTCAGCTGCAATTATTTATACTGAGTCTGCCTTAAGGGGGAAAGAGAGAAATCCTTGTATTTTACACTCCCTCCCCCCTGCCTGCCCCATGAACAGGGAAATTTAACCTCCCTGTGTCACTGAAAACCCTTGCATCTCCAGGGAACATTCACCCTCAGTGAGGGCAGGCATGTTTACAAATTGCTAACAGTTAGCTCCAGAGCTAAGAGTCTATTTTAACATTTACCCAATTCCAGACTAAGAGTGTATTTGTGATCCACCTCAGTCATGTCACTTTGCTTGGATGTAGAGAGTCGCAGGAGCAACAATACATTGTAATAATAAATGTATTGCTAGATCTCCTTATGGCTTCTTATCACTGTAGTATCTGAGCATTTTGCAAACACCAATGAATTTATTCTCACATATCCCTGTGAGGCAGGGAATTATCATTATCCCCATTGTATAGATGAGAAATTGAGGCAGAGAGAGGAACCGGGCCAGACCCCTGGGTTTTGGCTAAATTGCACAGAGCATAAATGAGAGAGAGAGAGAGAGAGAGTGTGTGTGTGTGCATATGCAAATGGGAGCATAAGTGACATAAATCTCTCTTTTGCATTCCTGTGATGCTAGTACTGCTCTGCAGAGCAATTTCTCCTGAGCTTCATGCTCTTATGGCCACAAAGGGCCCAAAGTGAAGCCAAGGTCTCATTTAGAGTAGCTGGTTTTGGCCACATCATTCTTCCTCTGGCCACTCCCCTTTTCCCTTCTACACGAGCCGCAGAGAGTGAGTAATGCAACAGCCCATGTCAGCTCTCTGTCATGGGAGGAGTATACTAACCCTGGAGGTGATCCTCTCTGGGATGGTTCAGATGACCTGAGGGACAGATTACACTAACCGGCAGTGCAAAATGGCTGCACCATACCACAGAATCTGACCCTGAGAGAGGTCATGCCCTGAAGAATTGACATCCAAACTGAAAGGATGTCATACAAACAGAGGTGAGGAGGCATAAGAATGGGAGAAGAAAATGTTGTAGTGGATCAGTGATGGAAGGCTAGTAAAAGAAGTGTGGACAGAAGGAATCTGCTACTGTGAACCGAAGAGTACACTGCAACCATTGCCTTTCTGTCTTCCCTCTTCTTTACAGTGGAGGCCTGATTCTCCAGTTCCTTGCACTTCTGTAGTAATTTGAATTGTGCAAAGTGGGTGTAAAATGTGACCAAATCAAAATGGTAGGAGGGAAATGTAGAATCTGACCTAAGGGGCCTCTAAAGAACAAGAGCATTACTCCCTTTAAACGAAGTCACACTTGATACTCACAGTGCAATCTTCATCTACTATGAAAATGGTGCACCTCTGCACCTGCATGAAGGAGATTATAGTTGCAGCTATCTTCTTCAAAATTACTTCCAAAGATTGTTGCTCTTCAAAAATCAAGCTAGCAAGATCAAGAAGCACCTGGACAAAAAGAAACCCTTTGTGAAAATTCTAATTCTAGGAGTTAAATGATAATTATATTTATTACCCTCTTGGATTTTTTTCCCCAGTCTGATAACTTTGGTCACAGAATATCAGCATTGAAAGGGACCTCAGAAGGTCATCTAGTCCAACCCCCTGCTCAAAACAGGACCAATCCCCAGACAGATTTTTGCCTAAGATCCCTAAATGGCCCCCTCAAAGATTGAACTCACAATCCTAGGTTTAGCAGGCCAATGCTCAAACCACTGAGCTATCTCTTAAGTTTTTGCAGGGCAACAGGCTATGTGAGATGTCATCAATGGCATCCATTGTGAACACCGCCCCACCCTCTTTTGCTGCTCCAGCCGGGCGGCAGGTTGGTTTCCAGCCCCCCCCCCCATTTTGCTGCTCCAGCCGGGCGGCAGGTTGGTTTCCCGCTCCCCCTTTGCTGCTCCAGCCGGGCGGCAGGTTGGTTTCCCGCCCCCTCCCCCCCTTGCTGTTCCAGCTGCCACGCAGGTTTTTGTTTGTTTGTTTGTTTTGTTTTGTTTTTTTTGCTTGGGGCTGCAAAAAAGCTAGAGCCGGCCCTGGATACAGTATCCAACTACAGCCTGATAGATTTAGGAGATGCTGCTGGGAGAATTCTCAACCAGCCAGATGTGGCTGGATTATATCACCTGCTCCCCACTCAGGTGGCACGAAGGGTATGGAACCAGGGTCTGAGAATCTAGCCTGACACGTTTATTGATCTGTAAACTCAAGGAACAACTTTGAAATTCTACCCTGCTGGAAAGCTTTGGAACAGTTTCTGCCCATTTGCTTCTATACACCTTTTTTCATATTGTGTGTGGTAGATCTAGATACTTTCCTCAATAAATAGCAGTGGTATAAATAACTCTTTAACAAAGAGGATGGCTGTCAGATGCACAATTAGAAACACACAGAAAGATCAGCTCTGCTTCCCACTGTTGCTGCAGATACCGTAAGTGGTTGTTTGTGGGTGTAAGGGAGTCTAACAGGCTGAATGAGAATAACTTTGGCAGAAATGCTTGAGCTATACAAGCCTCACACTCTGGAACATGCACATGCAGCAATACACATTCTGACTTTATGCAGAACCCAGGATACTTATGGGGGAGGAATTTATAGGTATTTATGCACAGCCCTCCACAAGGTGCACAGAGTCCAGGAATAACTCTCTAGATGAAGTATTAAAGCAGCATGCTCCCAATTAAATTTAAGCATTAGTTTTTAAAAAATCTGAAATTTACTCAATATTCTGCTGCCAGCCCATTATGCAGGACAGCTGGTACTAGGGTTTAATAGAGAGGCACAGGAAGCCCCACAAAGAGACAAATAAATAATTAACATATGCAAGGAACATCTACCATATGGTGAAAGCCAGAAGCTGTAGATAACAAGTACTAACTACTACCTGCCCATCACAAATGCCACATCCCAGGCTGGAATAAACCTGTTGGACATACCTGGTTACGCCTGTTTTCAAGCAGTGATGTTTCATATAGCTGAGCATTGTGAAGAACGATTCCACAAAATGCCAGATAAGCAGCAAAATCCTGAAAAACAGATAATTAAATGTTTCTAACAAGGTTGTATTTTCACATCCAAAATGCCCACTTAATGTGTCTGAAGAACTAGGTTTTTATTATTTTCTCTTTCCAAGCTTTCAGCTTCAATATAAATATGTTTGTTTACATCTTTTAATAAAAGTCCATCAAATCATCCTGGCTATGGCCAGAACTCTGGCAGTACAGTTTTGTGGTCAACCTGTAAATACACAGAAAGAAGAAACAATGGTCTTTGGTATGTGCGTTATTATCTGTGCAACTTATGCAGTAACCCTCCCGTCTTGGGTGGCGGGTGAACCCCTGCTTTGGGGAGGTTAGCGCACTGACTCCACCCCTTCTGCCCAAGGCCCCGCTCCCCCACACGACAGAGCCCTGAAATGCCCCCCACACACACACACAGGAGAAGCCCTGAGGGGTCCCCCGTGACCAGAGGAGCCCCAGCCCACCCATCCCAGCCACACTGGGCCCTTCCCACCCTGGCTGAGCCAAGCCCCCAGCATCCCAGCCCCTGAAGGCCCTCTCCTGGCCGAGCTGCTGGCCCCCACCGCCGGGCCGGCCCCAGCACTGGGATGAGCCTCCAGCCCCCCACATCTGAAGGCCCTCTCCTGGCTGAGCCCAAGCCAAGCTACTGGCCCCCTGCAGTTTTTTTTGTTTTCACTTTGTGGTAGTAATTGGTACGTTGAAGGTTATTTTCGGTAATCATACATAAAATGTTTTCTTTGGTTGGTCTTGATCTCTTATTGCCAGCAGGAATCTCCCATCTTTTTTAGAAACAAATGATTGAGCTTCATGTTTTATCCTGGTAGAACTGTATTGGAATAAGAAGCAGTTTGGGGAACCAACCCAACTAAAATCTCACCATTAAAAACTGAACACACAAAATGAGCATCTAGTATAAAAGGAACTGAATATTTTTACAAGTGGAAATCAAATCTTGCTTAAGTAGCAAAGCCAAGGGCTGTTTCTCTTCAGGAAAGGGATTAATTCTGATGTCCTGCAGATGTTCATTATGCATTCCATTGGAACAGGGAAGGAGTAAATTCTTACTTTGTTATTGCCAAGGCTTAAGTCAACTTCTTCGGCCTGACTTCAGCCTTTCGTGGTGCACCACAGTTTGCATGTTAAGTCTGAGAGCATTCTTAAAGTGCCTGCAATGTGAGAGTTCACAATCTATGCACTTTCTGCACTACTGATTATGTCAGACATGACTGTAATTTATCCAGTGCTTTATTTCTTTCTACAACTAGTGTACACAGAAATTAAGTTATGTAGTAATTTTGAAAGTTGCTTGGCAAGCTTTAGTTTTAATGTTAAGCTGCTACTGAGTGTCCATTGTGACATTCCTTTGAGATAAGGTGACTTCAACTACTAGCTGTTAAGCCTACACCCCTTTATAATACATTCAATAAAGCATGGAAACACTGTGAATCCTAATAGAAGAGAGAAACCAAACTGACCCAGAAATTAAACTGATTCACACTGACATTTCTGCAATGCCTCAGAAAGAATTACAGTTTCATCAAACCATTTTTTACTTATTCAAAGATTAGTGCAGTTTGGATAACTTCAAGATTTCTAGCTGTCATAAAAGAAAACCACTGATGATACACACTCTCTCTCTCCACATCCCTTATACCTTTTCATCTTGCTCTGTGAATATCCCACCAATTCCAGATTTCTTATTGATAGCTTGAGCCACGCCAACAACCTAATGCAATGAAAATAAAGAAGAGTTAAGTAACTAAGAGGAGTTTGCCTCTGCACGGTCTGGAAAGCAATATTTACAGAAGATGACAAGCATTGATTACAGGTACTTTTACACTCAACATTTGGCTAGTTAGAGAATTGGGTCTATGGTTTTAATTTATTTATTTTTACAAATTACTGACTAGCTCTTTAGAATTGGATGTTCTCAACTAAAAAAAATTGTACTACTGGATTGAATGTTTTTACCTACTATTGTTACTGACACCTAAGATTGCTATAATAGAAAGAGTGTGGACATTTTTCCCATATTTGCCAGTTTCTTTACTTTGTGCACTTGATGACATTTTCCACACTCAGTCACTCAGATTGATTGTACGAGTCTTTCACACAAGAGAGTGGGACCATCTTTTTGTTCTGTTTGTACAGCACCTAGCACAATGGGGTCCTTGGTCCATGGCTGGGGCTCCTCTGTGTTACCGCAAGACAAATGATGATAATAAATAATAATAAAAACATTTTTAAAAATAAGAAAATGTGATCGCCACAAAAATTAGCAATAGGATTCAGAGGCAGGTGCAGTACTCAGAACTACTTTTTAACTTACCTTTGAGGCTGACTAATATTGTGTTGATGTAGCTGATTTAATTGTACTAGACCTAGGCCCCAGTTCAACAAGATACGTTCGCACCTGCATAGCTTAAGTATGTGAGTAGTTCTGGTGACTTCAGTGGGACTGCTCAGGTGCTGAAAGATAGGCACATATTGTAGTACCTTGCTGAAGCATGGCCCTAGTCCCTATGGGGCAAATCCTCTGCAGCCATGGAAGCCTTGAATACAATGGAATCTACTACTTGGGGTTGAGATGCTGGTGGTAAGTAGCCTGTGCAGGGGTCTGCACTCTGTGCTCGGTGAGGACCTCTTATAGGTCAGCACACAAAGGGTTTGTTGAGATGAGATAGAGATAGGTCTGAGGAAGAGGAGGAGAGTAGATCCATGATTACATAGAACCAAGCTATTCCCAGGGAGTAGCAACAGCTACAGGCACTTCTTCAACCACAAGCCTGTAGTAATGGCCTGGGAGTAACTCTGCTGTTTTTGTGAGGTGGAGCCCCTGTTTCCTGGGGCTGTTGCTAGAGTCCAGGATTTTGTTCTTAGAATCTGAATGTATTTTCACCAATTTGTACCCAAATAATTTGCTATCGTGGATTTTTTCTTGTTGATGATAAACAAGGATTATAAATATAATACACATGTAATATTCTTACCGGATTCACATTTATTCTTCAAACTAAGGATTTTTTTTTTAAAAGTTAGGCTTTTCCTAAAAGCATATTAAGCAGGCACCATAACAAAAGTATCTTTCCTCTGTTAACACTGTGACTATTTCACGCTATCCACATACCTCACCACCACAGTGTCTGGGCACCTCACAATTAATGGATTACATTCTCACAGCTGCCATGGGAAGTACCCCATTTTGCAGATGAGGAACTCAGGCACAGGATAGATAAGTGTCAGGCCTAAGGTCACAGAGAAAGTCTATGACTCATCTAGGAATTGAACCAGGTCGCCTGAGTCCATGTTTGATGCCCTTATTTACTAGAGCTCTGGACATAACTAATGTCCTAACTTTCAGATATTTTGATGTCTCATCAAAGGCATTAGAATGAACATCCAACTGGCCTCACATAACAAAGATCCTCTACATATTATATAATATGCATATATCATGTCACTCCCTAGATAGTAAAAACTCCTTGTTGCTTTAACCAGAAAAATACTTTCTGTTGTAATCTCTGAAATGATTACAGAAATCAACAGACCAGCTCTATTTCCTGCTAGGATGAACTCTTATAAAAGCTTGTTTAACTTCAAGTTACTTTAAATTCCTAACTGAATCTTTTTTGTATACAAAACAGTTCTGGGGGAATTTCTGATTTCAAGTTTCCTGACATAACTCTCTCTATGGTGACATTAAAACTTTACTTCTTAGAACACAGAAAATAATCCTCCAGGGAGGTCAATTAAGATCTGAATTTCTCATATTTTTGGGACCTACCGGAGAGAAGAAAATTGGCCCAAAGAGTGACCTTTTGATGCAGTGTGCTTATTTAGATAAAAGGTGCAGAATGGATCTGGAAGAGCAATGTGTTTGTTCAAAACATGGTGGAAATTTTAAGTAATTTGACAAGCCACAGCGTGCCTCCTGGGGGTGCTGAATGCTCTCACCTCCCAACAAATACCTCCCGGGGCATGTTCAGACACTCTTTGACTAACAGCATTCTGTAGGCAGCACTAAAGCTGAAGAAAATTGAATTTATTTCTAAATGCTAATGCAATTTTTATTAATTAATACAGGTTGCAAGTGAAAACTGCATGATGTATTTCTCACAGTATGGGTCAATGCAGGAATATCCCACTTGAATAAACTACCTCAAAGGAAGGGTAAAAGAAAAGGAACAGTAGTTCAGTTTTGCAGTCATCTGCCTCTATGGGATACTTGTTGGATTAGATCTATAATCTGGCACAGCTTTGCTGTGAGCCTGAGGCTGGGAAAGGTGGAAGGATGACACCCTCTGTCCGCCATCCTGAGGCCTGTGCCAGGGGAATTCTCAGAGAGAGGCTAAATTGGGCTTTTGGCTGCTTTGAACCAACAGACTAGCAGCAAAGCAGACACTGAAGTGGCCAGGATCTGATCTATTATTTCTTACCATGCCCAAGGGTTTGAGGGCCTAATTTTCCAATGTATCTGCACTTTCAGGATAACAAAATTTAATCACGGAGACCTTTTACACATGCAATTGACATATCAAGGCTCAAATTTCTGTTTGGTTTTGGGCGGGAACCCCTCTCCCCCTCCCACATACACACATACTTTTGAACAGAGGATGGGGATTCAAAAGGCAGAGGGAGGGAAAATTCAAAACTGTGCATTCAAAAATTTCTCACTTAATTCCATTTACCAACCTATAAATCACTAAATGGATTAGTACCCAAAGGAAACTCAAGATACAATCCCCACCTTAAAATTTAGCAATTCACTTTGAGTTTTAATCTTCTGGCCCAGGCCCACTGCCTACCCTGAGCCTGGATTTTGTAACGGCTCCCCCTCTGGTTTTATTTGCTTCTCTTGATTTGTTCCCCACTCTGTATGTATCCTCTGATCATATAAAGCTGTTTCTCAGCTGCTGCAGTAAGCTGCACATGAGTTGTCTAACTCTTCCTATCCACCAAAAGTCCATCTGGCCAGCAACTGGCTAAACTACTCACGCAGATGAGGGTGGAAATGAGACCACTGCTTAGTATTGACTCCAGCTCTCTACTGCAGGGTGTGATTCTGCTGCCTGGGCAGAAATGAAATTGCAGGGCTGCTCTGAAGCTTAGTCCTCAATTTGTGACCAATTTAGAGCCCGGCCTTTCATGAAGGCCATGGACATCCTTTTTAGAAACTGGGGTCTGTGATAGAAGCCAACAAAAACAAAGGATTTTAAACACAGACTTTCACAGGAGCAAATGTGAGGATAGAGAATATTTGTCCAAAGAAATTATTCACTTGAACAGTATTTATCTGTGCTCCCCTTGCAACTATTACAACTATCTGTGTGCTGACACAGAGTGCTCCATCCCACAAACTAGCTTAGCTTCTTCTTGAACCTACACTTATTATTGTGCTTATGAGCTCGTGATCTTTTGCCACATGAAAGATGGCAGTGTCATAAGTTTAACTTAGTGATTTAACAGCAGGCTCCAATAAGAAGGAAAGGGGTTCTGAAGACAAACAGTGGGGTTTCAGTGGATTTCTCCTGATTTGCCTGTAAATGAGAGGAGAATCTACTTAATGCTTCTGCCATTCCATTTTTAAAAAGTACTTTGATTCATATTATATTTATTACTATTACAAATAATATAAATATAGATCTTTCCTACATCCTTTTACCCTCCCCATATTTTACATACCACTGTAATCAATTAATCGGTCTCTTTCATAGAGCACTTATTAGACAGATAAGGTTGGAATCTGAGTTCTTAGCTTGTATAAGTTGGCATAGATCCACTGCCTTCAAGGCAGCTATGCCAATTGACACCAACCAAGAATTGTGACCTAAAAGGGCTGGCAAAAGTAAAATTTGCTCTAGTCTTTGCTATACAAGAACACTTTATAGCTGTAAATCAACATTGATACAGCTCCACCAATGAGAGCAAATTTAACAAGAGTGGAAGCAGAAGAGTAGGATAGGATCCAGGAACTTTATCACTATGTCAAATCCTATTCAGAGACACACTAAAAGCAGCTGGGTCACATTTGCCCTACCTTTCCATTGCTACTTGCAGTGGAGCTGCACTGGTGGCAAATTATGATTATGTAACTCACCAGTTTAGAAGGAGCATGAGAATCTGAAAAGTTACATAGTGAGAAGCATGGCGGTTTATTTGAAATTATGCTTTTAATTCAATTCAGAATTTTTGGCACATTTGCAGCGAGTCCTGGCCATGCTCCAGAGAAACGGCATTATTTGTGACCTTAGCAGTGTAAAGTTCAGTGAATGGTTAAAACAATGGTATTTTCCATCCTGCTTTTAGTACAGACAACATCAAAAGAACTTTGCTGTGCACGTGTCTGAAGAATTGTGTTTAACTGTTATTCATTAAAGTTATAACTGTTAAGCCAGTACTTAACTATTTTTCCATCCGCCTTTTCTCTTAATGGGAGAGAAGACAATTTAAAGTCTCTCATATGAGCCTTCCCAAAATATCAGTGTCACAAGTCAGGTCATTGTTTTGCAAGATGGGCCACTACCAGCTATAGACTCAAAAATGTCCATTTTAAATAAAGACTTTATTGTGAGGACCATGCGGTTCATTTCTCCATACAGCAAAACTCTCATTGACTTCAATGGGAACAGGAGTGTGCATATGATTTATACACAGGGTTGCCAACCCTCCAGGATTGGCCTGGACTCTCCAGGAATTAAAAGATTAATTTTTAATTAAAGATTGTCATGTGATGAAATCTCCAGGAATATATCCAACCAAAATTGGCAACCCTATTTATACACAATGAACGATGCCTCTTATCCTATGAGCATTCACACTGCTGTACTGAGGTGCAGCTTTCCTTAAGTACAGCTGCAGCCTCTGAACAGTAAGTAAATTGTCTAGCCCCCTCACATGCTCTTGCAGTAACCTACAGGCACACTGGCTGATGCTCAGGTCTTTATTCACACCACTAGCCTTCTTGTATTTTTATTAGCTTTGAACCACAGGAGCTAAGACAATTTTAATGAGCTCACACGCTCTCTGAGGCATCCGAAAGGTGAGCACTTTTATCCTGTGTAAACACCTTTCCTCTATGAAAGGAAAGCTTGTGGTGCTTAAAGAGCCACGAGGAAACAGTAAAAGGACTATGTTAGCATATACTAAAAAGACCATTTAGTCTCTTCTCATTAGCACTGCAGATTTCTCTTTTACTGAGAGAAGGATGCATACCAAGAGAACTTGTGCTCTTTTTAGATCCCTGTAAAGCCCTTCATTAATAGGTGTTTAAAAAAAGAAAAAGGAATAAAACAGTTAGAAATTCATTGCTTTTCTTATGATGATAAAAATTCGAAGTGGATGACAAACCTTAGCAATTTTTGGTTCAATTTTTGGTTCAGTGACACTATAAATGTTTAAAGGTGTTTTAGAGGTGTTTGCCATTTCTACATACAAGATAAACGGATTGTGACCTCATTGACAACAGTATAAATTCCAACAAACTGTACTGATTTCTGTGAGATTTGGCCCAGTGACAATAATGAGAAAAAAAATTCAGGTGGATAAGCTACTTAGCCAAACTATGGGAAATGTTCCTACAGGCAGGCAATTAGGAAGAGACATATAAAACTAAAGAGGAACCGTTCCAGTCTCTGGAGTAATTAGGTAATTAGGACAAATGTGCTTCATATGACAGCCCACAGGTCACAAAGACTATAGGATCTGTATATTAGAGAGATCTAAGCTTATTATAAAACCAAAACACCTCAAAAAATTTTCTTGCGAGCAAATCATAAATGAAAATAGGTCAGATCTTCAGCTGGTGTAATTTGGTTTAGTTCCATTGACTTCAAAAGGAGCTAGGCTAGTTTACACCTGAAGGAAATCTAGCCCCAATGTGATTGTTACAATGATGCTGGATATACTGCTAAAAAATCTGCTCTAGAAATTATTTTGGAAAGTTCTATACCTCATGTTATACAAGAGGCCAGACTAGATGATCACAGCGGTCCCTTCTGGTCTTGAAATCTATGAACACAAAAATGTGGGAAGCCTGCCTGAATTGCATGTATATTGGAAGAGTGGAATCCACACTGCACCTAGCATATTTAGGTTCTATAGAATTCCTCTACTGCTCTCTGTAAACCCTGAAGGATGCTGCAAACACTAACAATCCACAGACATTCAAGCACTTTTTAGCTGGTGAAGACACTGCATTGGTGTAAGAGAATCAGCAACAAGAAGAAAACATGTTTTATTAGACAATGTCTTGTTGCTTAGGCCCAATATTTGACCTTCCTTAATAAGCAGGTGATGTGTGAACTCGGTTGAAAGCTGAATAGTTTAGCAACAGAAGCCAAGTTAGCTATTTTTCATTTTCTTGTTATTCTTGTAATGTGCCCACAAAAACGTCCCGTATAGTTCTTGTATTCCCAGTAGTGAGGGTTTAGAAAGAGCGGGGATGGGGAATGACAGGCAGAAGTTGGCAGGGAAGAATTTAGGTTTGGAAGCTCTGAGACACAGGGAGGGTTAAGGACCGAAATAACAGGCAACCTACCTACATCAGGAGACCTCTAATTTATCACAGCCACTATATGGTTGCCAATAGGCTTCAATGCTGAGTGTTAATTATTCCCTTTTTCAGCCCCAGCACAGCCCTTATGCTGTGGTGGTGAGGAAGGGAAGCAGAGGATTGCATGTGCCAACCTTATGCAGCTCCTATATAAGGGGAATTATCCCCCAGGCTGTTGCAGCCCCTTCGCACATCACTAGAGAAGTGTGTAGGAGCTAGGATCAGAATCTGGCCCAGAGAGAGAGGGAGGGAAAGAGGCGGAGAGAGAGTATGTGGGGGGGAGGACCTAAGGTTCTGATCCAGCTATCAATAAAGTTGATGGAAATACTCCTATTGGATTAGAGGCTACCTGTTTTGGTAGCGTCTCTCCAGTTTATAGGAGACAACCCAACACCACAAACAAATGCAACTTCACAACTGGCAGTAATTCAGCTGGCTCCCTTGTCACCAGTCACAGAAGGGAGACCAAGAAATAAATAGGAATAACCGCCCTTTATACTCATTTCCTCCCACCAAAGCATAGCTGACAGTATGGGGAAGCTTCTATTGTTGCTAATTGTTCAATAGATGGAAGGCTTTTGGCTCCAGGAATGTCAGTTATCCCCTTTCATAAGGCCTGATTCAACTTATAAAGGGAAAAAGGGAGAGAGAGAGAAAATATTCCTTTAATTATCAGAGGCCACCACAGTCACTAACTGTTTGAAATGGATAGCTGACTTCTATACCTACCAGTGGCAGTGCACCCCCTCAGGATTTCATGGAACACAGCAGACATTTCTTCAGTGCTGATGGCTGTGTTCTGAATTTTATTTTATCTGGATGGCTTCTTGCTGCATTTTTGTACACGCCACTCTCAGGCCTAATTCTGTGAAAGCTACTTCAAAGAGAGCCAGTGCCCTTTTTCACAGTCACTTCCTTTTCACTGACTTTAAGAACATTCTTTTGCTTCCTGAGAAGATTTAATGATTCAATAAACCCAGCACCAGAAGAAAGATGATTCACTAAACCAAATAATGGTGACAGAAAGAGGAAATTCAACACTATCTGCTTTTAAAAAAAAGGGGGGCCCAACTGATATGCAATTAAACCTAAAATCACACAGATCATATTCTGCTTCCTCATCCCTGCTGAGGCTGAGCATGATTCATGGCCACAAAAGTATGCAGTCCTGCTCAGATATTTACTTACAGACTCTAGCTTTTAACTAACAACACTTTCATTTCTAATGCTCTTCACCATAATGTGCCTTAGCTAACTGTTGGAGTGCCAAGATGTACAGGTGCTCATTAGGCAACGTCAACATCAGGGCATAAGCATAATTCAACTATGTCTACATTGTGGGAGGGAGGTAAGAACCACCTTCCCAGGCTGATTGTCATTAATGCCCTTGGCTAAGCCTTATAAAAATAAAAATCAGCAAGACAGCAACAAACAATAACAACAAAAAAGCTGTTATAAAAAGCATAGCACCCCTGATTTGTAGCAAAGCACTTCCCAGTGACAGAAGACCAGGCAAAAATAAAAACAAAATTAAATAAACCAAACAACTGTAGTGATCTTTTCCAGAATGAAACATTCACCTAGCAGGAAGTTGAATCTCGCGTACTTCTGCTCAGAGCTTAGGAGTTAATTCAGCTCAAAGCTCCCATATGGGAAAATCCTATATACAGTTAATAGGGGTGAAACCAAAATAAGATTTTATAGAAGCTACTGTAGACAGTCTATAGAATTTAAGAGAGAATTCTCCTTTCAAAACCAACCAGGAATTTAACTTAGAATTCTAGCCACAAAATTCTACACAAAAAAATAATTTACTATGCAGTTCTACGGGATGTTGCTGAAAGGATGGTTTTATAATGGTCATATACAAGTCTGAAAAATTAGATGGAGAAGTGCTTAGAAGTGGAGATAACGATTTACAGCAATTTCTGTAGTCCATTTTCAGATCTATAAATCCATCCAAACCCAAATGCAATTGGAACCCACTCACTTCAAGCATAAAGGTGCCTGAGGCTAAATCAGTGACGCTCCTGTGATCTTAGGCGTCCATGAGTCATTTTAGAGGACCAAAAGGTGTACCTCAGGGATGGAAAAAATCTTCTGAGACTCAGTCTATGCAGTCAGTAGAGATCAAGGTACTGAGCTGCCACCATCCCAGGGCTCCTGCTGCTGTTCTCTCTTGCTGATAAATCATGAAATCTTAGGCTACAAGGTATTTGCTTGCCTGTCCACTACAGTTAGCTTATGATAAGCAATACTTTGCATGTATCATATATACGATGCCTTTGATCCGAAGCTGTCAAAGCACTTTACAAATATTAATAAATTAAATAACTTACAACATCCTTCTGATGTAAAGAAGTGTTATTAAACCCATTTTACAGCTGAGGATCAAAAAGGAGAAGTGACTTGGTCCAAGGTCACATATGAAATGTGCAGTTATCCCATACTCCCGTTCCTGGGACAGAACATTAAGAGTCTGATTCTGCCATCCTCTCTCATGTTGGGTAGTACCTTACTCCCACTGAACTAAACTTGCAGAGAAAGATACTGCTTAAAGGTTGCTGAGCATAGAGCTGAGCATCAGGCCTTCAGTCTAACAAAGCACTTAAACATATCCTAAACTTTAAGCACGTGAGTAGTCTTATTGGCCTCAAAGTTAAACATGTGTTTAAGTTATTTGCTGGATCACGGCTGATCTGGAACAGCACATGTACAGAGGAATACAAAGGGCTTAAATTCAGCTGGAGCTGTCCGGAGCAGAGCTCCGGTAGATATTTTCAACCCCCTGGAGTTTTTATAGCATGTTGGAGGGAGTGTGGGGGGTGCCGGAAAATAAGAATTTAAGCCCTGGGAATATAGGTGTAGGCGTCTCTCCTGCAGTGAAGAGTAGTCTTGGTGCACTAAGAATGTTGGAAGGCTGTGTTATGGCTCTCCTAACCAAAATGAATGAGCTACCTTCTCAGCAGAAGGAAGGTACTTTTAACAATCCTGCTTCCTGAAAATGCACTGTAGCACTGAACTGGTCAAGATCTACAGCTACAGTTGTGGCCAACAGACACCACAGTTTCCCCTTATAAATAAAACAAGAAATAACCATGGTAATTATATGGTAACAGCTGGCTAATACCAACTTTCTACTAGTGGTCACAATACCACTGATGATAAGAATTCAGTCAATTTTAGAGTTGTGTGTGTTCTTACATTTCATAGTCAGTGTGGCTGATTTCATAAACTAAGAGGGTATCAGGTTATAGTTATCTATTGTCATTAGAGAATTGCCAGAAGAAAAAACCCAGAAGGAACCAAATGGCATGTTTCAAATGGTTTTGCAGTTGCTGTATAGACAGTTTTAAACAGATATAGTTTGAAATCCTTTCACTCATGGCCAGTTTGTTTGTTTTTCCCTTTGTAGCGTAGAAGTGAGGTTTCTCATCTTTCTTCCCTCTTGATTTTTCTAAATAGTTATAAACATCAGATGGCATATTCTGGAATGCCAAAGCAAACTATGTGGCAATGGTGGTTGTGTAGGATGGGACAGAGGCTCCATTTAATTACCAGAGATTGTGCAGGAGTGGCTTGCAGATATCAGAACTTGCTTCAAAACCCTTTAAGTCCAACTCAAAGCTTGGCCGGCTTGCATCTGTAATTCTTCATGGGAGAAAATAGTGCTAGCTCTGTTTGTAACAAGCTCCTATATAAATCTCCCTTTGCTCTGAGCCTGAAGAGTACATACAACAGTGTTTTCCAGTCCGGGGCCTGAGAGAGCCAATAGAAACTAGGCCTATCAGCTATAATTAATAAGTAGAAAAAAAGCTTTATAAAAAAGTTTACTTTGTTATTAATATAGCTACTTCCATTCTTTGTGTGTCTATAAAGTACTGAGGTTCTTGCTCTTGCATATGGTGCTTTTTGTTGGTAAGACCACTACAGTCCTTCATTAGTCCTTCTCCATGGGATCTGCTTCTTGAAGAGCTTATTCCTCATCTTGTGTTATTTTTAAGTAGGCGCCTCAGCTCAGGCTTCACATGGAAGTTTAGACTAATCTGAGCCTACTTTTCATCTCTACTGGAAAAATCTTAATTCCCCAACTGGCCCAGAGGTTTGATATTCAACCATGATATTTCTGCAGATCAAACACTGACTTTTTGTTTTAAACATACCAATAATATAAAACAAACAACAAATATATCATACGTATTTTCCAGGGGCCAAATTTCAAGGTAGAAAAGACCTGCTTCTCTTTCTAAGTATTTATTTTCAGATGTGTCTCAGAGACATATTTTGGCTACATAGTTGGACTGTGACTAGTGACATTTTGCACTAAAGCAGTTTTCCTTAGTTGCTAGATCAGACGTGGGCAAACTATGGCCCGCGGGTCACACCTGGCCCATGGGACCCTCCTGCCTGGCCCTTGAGCTCCTGGCTGGGCAGCTAGCCCCCGGCCCCTCCCCTGCTGTCCCCCCTTCCCCGCAGCCACGCTGCCATGCTGGCAGCGCTCTGGGTGGCGCGCTCATGCAGGGCAGCGTGTTTGGCTCTGGCCGGGAGGTGCGGCTCCAGACATGCTGCTCTGAGCTGCATGGTAAGGGGGCCGGGGTAGGGAGTTGGATATAGGGCAGGGAGTCTTGGGGGGCAGTCAGGGGACGGGGGTGGTTGGATGGGGCAGACATTCGGGTGGGCAGGGGACGGGGAACAGGGGGGATTGGATAGAGGGTGTGGTCCCGGGGGGCCTGTCAGGGGGCAGGGATGTGGATAGGGGTTGGGGCAGTCAGGGGACAGGGAGCAAGGGGGTTTGGATAGGGGGTGGGGTCCAGGGGTGGTGGTTAGGGGGCAGGGGTCCCAGGAGGGGGCAGTCGGGGGACAAGGAGTGGGGGGGTTGGATGGGGGGAGTTTGAGGGGGGCAGTCAGGGGGCAGGAAGTGGGAGGGGTTGGCTAGGGGGCAGGGCTGTTTGGGGAGGCACAGTCTTCCCTACCTTGCACAGTCTTCCCTACAGTTTCGCACCCCGATGTGACCCTCAGGCCAAAAGTTTTCCCACCTCTGTGCTAAATACAATATCATTACAACGGCTTGGTCTGTTTTTTGTTTTTTAGGTTGGGGAGGCATGGAGGAACCACAGTGGTTTCTTTGTTTGGGGTGGGAGATGCTTTTAGTAGAAAAACCAGCTGAAAGCAGATGGTAATTGAGGGATTGATTCATGGAATTAAATCTCATTCCAGAAAAGTGTCAAAGCATTACAGTGAGGGTGATGAGAACCTTCTGGTAAAAGACTTTAAAATAACAAAAGAGTCCTCTATGAGAAATTCCATAGTTTAGATCTTCCAGTTTACAGCATATAGGAGTAACACTTCATTTCCCCCCCTCCTCCTTAAGCCTTTACCAATTTGTTAATCTGTCACTTTGTTTTCTATGTTCATAATAAAGAGGTGCCTGCTTTATTTCATCTAGAACCCCTGTTGTGCTTAGAGGGGAAACCCAGCTAAGGATCTGCAAATTGCCAGTTACAGGTTCATTCAGCCCAACAAGTCAGTGCTGATATATATGAGCAGAGAATACTTCTACTTAATTCTTTCTCATGTATGACCAGAGTAAGAAGTAAGCACCCATGTATTGTGGCCAGCTGAATTTTGTCATGAATTTATGATTCCAAGTTCTTAGCTTATAGCATTCTTGTGTTTTTTCCAATGCACATAAATAAAGCATGTGACCTGGACAAAACATAGACGCTTCATCTTGCATCAATCATACCTCAAGCGCCACTCTCCCAGCCAGACATCACTGCACACAACATTCTTCTTGCTCACTGATTAGCTCATGGCCAGTTGCATCTACTGCCAATTAACATGGGGAGGCATGTTGAAGTGGGAGCAATGTCTGACTGGGAGAACAGTGATCATGTTCATGACCAGTGTGAGGTAGTGGGTTGTAAATTTTAAACACTTTCCTTATGAGACCTGGAGCAGGGAAAAAACACTTTGAAACAGAAGTCAGATGTAGGAGATCCCACATTTAATCACTGGGTCAACCAGGACCATCAGACCCAAATGAATGAAATAAATCAAAGTAAAAATGAGAATTGGGGTTAAACATGAGAGATTGGTGTCTTACACAACAGGACTGGGAGAGTGGAAAGGTTAGAAAGAAGGGAAAATGGTATTTTCAAATCATTTTTTGAGCAATTTTTAACAGTATGAACTGATTAGACACGCACCATGAACTCTGCTGAAAAAGGAAGATTTAGTGGACAGCAAATCACTGTCTGAAAATTTCTGGGGCACTCCTTGGTTAGCCTATGCTGTGCCAACATCCTGAGAAGTTGAATCTTATTCCTTCCAGCTTCAAGAAGCTCTTTCAGTTACTGGCAATACATAAAAACACAATGGGCCTGATTTTCTGTTCACTTACACTAATTTTACACCAGTGTAATTGCATTGGCTTAATTGGAGTCACTCCTGAATTACTTCAGTGTGAGAAGGAAACCAGGATCACTCTACTCAGATAGCTGATGGTAAATACTCAGCATGTCATTCCTCACTTAATTTCCCATTTTCTAATTTCCTCTTGATAGTGTTTTAGCTGTTGCCACCCAATAGAGACCTACTTTGTTTATGCTTTGAAGTCCATGACAAAACTCCCTTGACTCTAGTTGTAGCAGGATCAGACCTTAAAGGAATATTGCTGTGAGAAGTGACACAGGAATGGAGGGGAGAGCTGTGCAGAGAACCAGAAAACCTGATTCTGATCGCATGCACTCCAGTGTAAATCAATTAAGGGTAATGTGAGCTGTGGGTGCTCAGATTCTCTGAATCATGCCATTTTTATGTAGGTACTTAAAATGTGGATACAGGTGCCTAACTTCAGGTACATAACTTTGAAAATGTTGCCCTGGGTCTATGAAAGGGAGCCCCTGCTCGATATCTTAAACTTGTGAGGTGTTTGGTAGACTGTTGTGGTCACCATTTTACATAGTGGTAAAAACTGAAAAGTGTCACCTAAAGATAAGATTTATATGCATTGTGAAAAGCCACAGTAGAACATTTGGGGAGTATCTTTGATTCAGAAAAGAGAGAAAAGGAAGATCATCTTTCATTCAAAATAAGATAATCACTGGTTTCTGCAGGAAAAAGTCCTTTCTCATGGCTTATAACAATGCATGGAACAATCAGTGGGACTGTAATTAGGTCTGAAGTTATTTGGGCACTACTGGCATGTATTTTACATGTTTAAAGATAGTAGCACATACATGATAAGCAGCTATAGTTTGAAAGAAGCTCATTTATTTTACCACTTGTTCCTGCATTTCTTTCACACACAAAGCTCCTATTGATTTTACTGAAGTGAACTGGGAGTTTTGGGTGCATAACAAATGCAGAATCCTTTTCTTAACTAGAAATATAAACAACATTGTTTAAAAAAACAAAAATTGTGTGTAAGCTCTTCTCAACAACTCTGGTTAACGTAAATGAAGTGGAAAAGATAAAATTTGACTCCATGGAATGATATGCAGACAGGACATTAAAAAAAAAGGTTGTTCTCTACTGTGAGATAAGTGTTTAAAGGAATTAACATAGCTATAAACGCTATTGTATAAGATGATCCAGATACCGCAGCTTACCTCTTCCCTGTGGTTCTTTATTGGCATACAAAGAATACTCTGAGTCTTGTATCCTGTGATTTGGTCAACTTCTGCATTGAATCGGGGATCCTGACAGGGGGGAAAAAGTGAAATTAAATACCCCCTCAAAGAATGTCTTGTTTAATTCCCCAGTTTATAGGCCCATAGAGGAATTATAGCATTTGTCTTAACTGTTACCCAGTGTCGCAATGTTTCCATTATGAGACAATGACTATGTAAATATGTTATTACTGAGTGAATTTCTAGCAATACTGTACAAAACAAACTGCTTATGAGGAATATAAACACTTGTGGATAAATACAAATGTCAGAAAATGCAGTAAGCTTAGGAAAAGCTGTTTGTCCAGGCTAGATATTCACACAACCATTTTTAGTATGTCTTTTGTTCTCAGAGGAAATTTCCAAAAGACAGGCAGGCATGGCTAAATTTTATTAATAGGATTAGGATTTCCATTTGGGGGTTAAAATAAATAACACCCCATCTGAGAAAAAAGTCAGAGAATGGGCTTTTATGGAATATACACCAAAAACATTGGAAATGTACTTTTTTTCCTTTTCAGTGTTGAAGGGCGTTTGCAGGAGGAGGCTGACAAGCTCCCATGCTCACTGAACAGTCAAGCCCATGAGCTTCAGAAAGCAGCTTTAATGCAAAAATAACCATTTTCTAAAAACTGACTGTTGCTCCTGGAAGAATAATTCATAATTGTAACAGATTAATTACCCATTCCTGCCCTGAGGGGTTTAAAAAGCAGCCTGGGAGGGCTTAAAAGCTGCAGCTCTAAACCCTGGCTGATTGGGGGAAGTGGCTGCAGCTGGGGCCATGCCCCAAACTGAGCAACAGGGCCTTATAAGAAGGCCAGGGAAGCCAAAAGCAAACACTTACTCTCTGCCTTTAGAGGGAGAAGGGTCTGGCTGCTAGGGAGCGTACCTGGGTACTGAAGGTGGAGCAGAGCTGGGGGAAGGCAAGAGGGGCTGGGGAGCTCTGGCCTGGAAACCCTGTAGGACTAGGATAAGGCCAACTGGGTACTGGGGTTGCAAAGGGGCAGCCCACAGGTAGGCAGAGGCATCAGGTCCAAACCCCTTTGCCTATGATGAGTGGCTGATACTGCAGTCTGCCCCCAGTGAATGGGGGCTAGATGGAGACTGGGCAGTAGCCAAAACTGAGGCAAAGTGGGGGTAGTGGGTTGGGGTTCCCCAAGGAGGGGAGCCCCAGATTGGTGGGGTACTGCCAGGGGGCAGCATCTCAGTTAAAAGGGGCACTGGGGTCCAGGGAGGGACATGGGGGCCAGAGGACAGGATGATCACTGGCCTGCAAAGGGTGCTCCTGGCTGGAAAAAGAGCTAATTCCCAGGAGTCACCAGCAGGAGACGCTGCAGGGGTGAGTCCTCTTGTCTACAGTAATGTACCTAAAAATAGTCATTGACAATCGGAATAAATTCTCACCACCAATTTGAGTCATTCAGTGCAATCAGCCCAATAGGGAGCTGGCAGACTTTAAGCATTATGGCATTTGTAGGAATACATACTAAAATAGGAACTGAAAGGAAAGAGCTTTTGGTTCTGGGCTCCTCTGCCACCACAACTTTGGGGTAAGCTAGTACTTGTATAGGAAGAATGGTCTTGAGTGTGAGGCATAGGGCAGGTGGCCAGAAGAAAAAGCAACACCCCATATAAAGTCTCATTTGTATTGTGTATGTATAAAATCCCTATTATTACTGCAAAAAGATGGAAACACTGAAAATGACTCCACTGGCAATATAACATTTTTGCTATAACTAAAGTTGTAGTCATCTAGGCTGGGATTCTCAAAGGAGCATAAGGGAGTTAGGCAACCAAATTCCACTGAAACTCAGTGAGGGTCCTTTGATTCCCAGCCTTAATCCTAATTTCACATTTGGTAACATAATTAAGTGCAGACCCACTGGTATAGGTCTGAGACTATGTACCATGCGTTTAAAAAAAATCATTCCCCTTGTATTTACATAAAATGCAATGAGAATTAGCATAGACTGTCAAAAAAAATTCCAGGTATAAATTGTGCAATGAGATTCATTTTCTTTCCTTTTCATTTTGAGTTTGGTTTTGGGGTGGTTGTTTTGTTTTGTTTGTTTAAATGGTGTATCATTCTGGAACACTGATTTTTATTTAATCATCTCACTAAAATACAGCAAAATGTTCTTAAAAGGAAGATTAATTCACCAATATTTGATTTCAAGCTCAGTACACTGACCCCGAGCCAGGAAAGCATTTATGTATGTACTTAGCTTTAAGCACATGAATACTCCCACTGATCTCACGTGCTTAAAGCGAAATATATACTTAGGCCCAAATCCAGAAAATACTCAGTCTTCATGAACGATGACCATTAAAGCAGATTATATCACCCTTATATGTACTGTTGCTGGAAAACATTGTTTGGCAATATCACACATCCTAAAAAAATCCACTCAGGAGGATGAAGAGATGACCAACTAGAAGTGCTAATTTGCAAGTCAAAATTCCAGTGTTTGTTCCACTTGGGAACCCTTCTCTTCCCTTATCCCTAACTTTGAATGCACAAAACCTGCTTTATCTATCAAGCAGGGTTGTTTCTTATGGAGTATTCTCCAGGCTGTCCAATCTAGGCTTAAATCATTCAAGTAATAGGGGTTCTACCACTTCAGTTGGGAGACTTTTCCACAGCCCAATATATCTTATCATCAGGGTTTTTTCCTGATATTCAGCCTACATTTTCCTTTGCTCAGTTTCATCCCATTGTGCCAAATTATGCAGCCTTGGTATACAATTCCTAGAAGTAGATTTTCATATATTGGCCTATGTTTATTTTTAAAAATGCAAACAGTTATTTGCCCCCATAATTTAGTCCACTTTAAATACCCAATTTCTTGGTACAATCAAAATAATAAATTTCTAAGTGACCTGAATTACAAACGCAAATAACTGTGGGTGGAGAAATAGAAACCTGGTTAAGGCCAGGATGAAATCTTGACCCTTACTCTCAAATGTCCATCACTTGTTTTCAAACATCCATTCCTCAATGTGCATATATTTAATAGAGAGATATTTGAGGCCAGATCCTCAGTTAGTGTAAATCAATCTGGCTCCAATGAAGTGCATGTATTACACTAGCTGAGGATCTGGCCTCTTTTTACTTACACAAAATTACCATATTTACCTCATATGCATTCTTGATGTTCAAAGGCTGGCCCAAAGCTGCTACATGTCCCACAATCCCCTTGTTCCATTCCAAGCGAATGCAGTTGTTTGAAGCTTCTTCCAAGGTGGAACCTTCTGCAACATCAAACAGCCTGCTGATAAGAAACTTCTCATTGGAGCTATCCTCACAGACCAGGAAAAGGGAATAACGGTCAGCAGCTATGAGCTCATGGATGTGCAGGAAAATTTTGTGGCAAAGGGCTGTGACGTCCAAGTGACTGGAAATATCTTTCACTAGTTCTAAGAGTCTTGAGCACTGATCCCCTGCATCAGTCCCAATCCTTGTAGATTGCAGAGGCATCTGTTCCTTTTTTCCAGAGCCAGAAAGGAAACTCACGGTTCCAACAGAATCCTTGACAATGATGGGCCTTAGAGGCCTGTCAAATTCAGAAGCAGAGATTTTCCTTGCTGGTGTCCCAGGGTTGGGGCTCTCAGCTCGGGTAGTCTGATGAGCAGGACAAGAGCAATCTTCACTGTGGTTTTTGGTTCCTTCCTTGCAGACCGGGATGGTATGAACTCTCTCAGCAAACCATGCATTGACCATTTCTCTGCAAAACAGAAGTGAAAGGTAATAAATACTATGAGTTAACAATCCCCAAGCAATAATAATTTAAAGGGACCAACCCTTTTTACACAATACTACATAAAATACATTTAGTGAAACACCTGCTTCTCTTTAACTCGGTGTTGTTCATCTCCAGCCAATGCTGAGACTTAAGCACTAATATCTTGTGTCTTATAAAAAAAGCAATATTTCTGATTAAATAAATGATGCTGAGTAAGGCAGAATATTACTCATGACATAGCTTTCAGTGCATAAAAGCTGAAAATTATGACTACACTAATCTCAAATACTTCATCCTTTTCATGTCATAGAGTTTAAGGACACAAGGGACCAACAGATCATCTGATTTCCTATCACAGGAGACTAGATTATTATGTGCCACTGGGAGGGAATAAGAGGGACTGAGGTGTACCAATGCCCCTGAAATGGCAGGGAATTAAGTGAGAGCTATCCAGATAATCCTGGCAAATGATCATCTGCGGCACCAGGGTATGTAAGGCAACCCCCCCACCACATACACACACACACAAATCGGACCTGGGGGGGGGGAATTCCTTCCCAACCCCATATATGACAATCAGCTAGAGCCTGAGCATGTGAAGAAGAAGCAGCCATCCAAGCACCCAAGAGAGAGAATGCTCAATGCAACCTCCGAGACTTGGCCTATTCACCCTGCCCAAAATCCCATCTCCAGACGTGGCCATCCCTCTGATGGTTCAGAGGAAGAAGACCAAAAAACTGACAGAAAAATAGTAATAGTAAAAATGAAAATTAGAAAAATTCAACCACTGAAAATTTTCATTTAAAGAAAAGGCCATTTTTCAACAGAAGTTTTCAACCAAACATTTTTTGCCAACTGTAATTTAAACATTTCACATCCAACTTTGGTTGATTAATCAATATTCAAAAAATTGAGCTTGACCAGTTTATTTATTTTTATCCCAAAATAAGGGGAAGTCATGCTGAAGAAAAACAAAAAAACCTTAAGGAGTAAGGCTCCAATCCAGCTCCTATTGACAGGAGCTTTTTTTTAATATGTCAAAACTCTTATCAATCTCAGCAGTGCCAGATTAGATCCTAAATGTTCAGACTGTTACTCACTTGAATGATCCTTACTCACCCAAGTATTGTCACTGAAGCTTGCACAGTTAAATACTCAAAAGTCAGACAAAGTTTAGGTTGAACATGCCACCTTAATTTTGCCCCTTGAGCATATACATTTTGATATAGTCTTTAACTGCATACCCACATGTCACTCCTCAAATATATAATGAACTTCCAATACATGCATGTTCCTAGTCACTCACTAAAGTCAGGATCTTACAAACACTACAAACGTGTGTGATTCTACTCATGTGATTAGTACCATTGATCTTAATGGGGCAACAGCGTCGGTGTGTAAACTTTGGGACACATGGACCATACATGTTGGTATTTTAATTAGAGTTTCCACTCCCTCCACCCTCTAAATGTGGAGAGGTACTAAGGTGTTGGCACAGTATACAGTGTCTCTGTTTCTAAAAAAAACCAACCCTGCTTTTGTAATTCAGTAACAGTATTACAAGGTCCAATTTGTACAGAACTTTATTCCATACAGATGGTACAGCAATGACTGCCAACGTGCCAGATTATAGTGTGATACTTCCTTGGAGACTGAAGATCTGACAGAACAAACAGAATTCTGGAAAGAGAACTTGGGGTACTGGACTGAGACAGAGCAATGAAAACTTGGAACAGATAACATGGAGCTCTTCAGAACAGAATTACTGCACAAAGGCCCAATCCTGCAAGGAACCAAGCACCTAAACTCCCAGGTTGCAGGACTTGGCCTTGAGATAGCTCCTCTTGAATGATTTTTCCACTCTTGTAATGAACGAGAGTTACATACAAGAGGATTACCAAACAAGGTCTATAATATTATAAAGAGGAGCTGGTTCAAAAATATTCTTGAAAAAATGTATTTACCTCAAGTTGAGTGCAGTATATCCTGTAGGCAGATGTGGCAATCAGAGTCTGATATTGTGGTGCACTTGCTTGCCCTTTGCAAGCTCTGACTTTTAAATGAAGTGACACTATTTACAGTTGTCATTTTAATGGAGAGGTCATCAGGAAGGCCAGCACATGGCTGCCCTTTGTCCTTAGTGGATCCCCAAGGTATGTACACAGTAAGACACAGTCATCCGACCCCTTTAATTATGAAAACATGCATCATCTCTGAAATCAAAGTAATTTTTCTTATGTACCCAATAAACATGTAGCGACATTTTCTTGGCTAAAATCTGAAACATAGAATTTTGTAACTTCAACTGATCATCATTTTTCTAAAGTGGAAGCATCATACTGTATATGACCAGATCATAGAATAAATTAATATAATTTTTGCAAATCACATAACGTGGGCACCTGAACAGTTGAACCCCAGTAAAAATGTCTGATCTTTTAGTAGCTTATGATGGAAAAGTCAGAGGTCATATTTCAAATTTGGGATTTTTTTCTTTACTCAGCATACCATAGAACGAGCAAAACAAATTTCAAAGGTGCAGCAGACTGAGAAGCACAGTGAATCCTGTTAGTTGGTCAGTGATCTGTTACAAGTAAGGTTGGCTGGAAAACAAGAATTCTGTTCCTCAAAACATTTTGGAGGTTTCAGAACATGGTTTTGTTCCACATCAGAATGAAAACAAGAGGTTTTGAACATTTTTATGAACAAATACAAGAGAACCAAGAGACCATCTCTGTATACATATATTCCTTATTTAAAGGATGGTCTCCACAGCATTGTAAAATACAAAGCAGTGAGGGGCTGCTGAAAATGATTGGCAAAGCAAAGTTAAAGGGATTGATTCGTCTCTAAAGTCTTTTATTTCAACTACACTTCAAAACAATAGATATTACGGTAAGCCATAACCTGAAAAAGAAGCATATTTGTCTTCCCTTGCGAAGATTTGAGCACTGACATATGACTTGAAGTCTTGGCTGGGATTAAGAAATACACAGATGTGGTATTAAAAACTGATTCACTGAATGAGGATAGATTTAAAATGTGGTGAGTCTATGTAGTGAATACTTGTTCAGGAAAAGAAGTGATGTAACTGCAGACTACACATCAGTAAGGATTTCAGGGTCATATATGAGAGAATATTTTTTCCCTCAGAGCAGTGGTTGGTTAAAATTATCTAACAGAGCTGCTGGACCAATTTCTGCTCTTAATCACACCATAACTGAAAGTAGAATCTGATCTTTATCTGGGCTCCCAATTGCAGTATTTTGGTCCTGATCTTACAAAGATTTACACATGTGCTTATTATTCACACACTGTGAGATAATCCTGTCAAGGTCAATGGGACTACAGTCCATACAGTTAAGCACAATTCTAAGTCTTTTGCAGAATCAGGGCCTTAGACTGCATGCTCTTTTGGGTAACTAACTTGGATAAAATGCTGGCCCCATTAAAGTCAATGGGAGTGTTGCCATCGAGTTCAGTGGGGAAACACGTGGGATGAAATCCTGTCCCTTTCTTCTGTGAAGCGCCTAGCACACCTTTGGGTGAAATAATAATAATAATTACTATTATTGTGTACATCAACATCTATTACAAAGCACCCATGAATATTAAACCAGTCTGATTACTAGAAAATGATGTCGGATAATAAAATGCAATAGAATGACCAATAAATGACTCTACTATTGCTGTAAAAGAGAGGGTTATGGTTAATTATTTTACAAAATTATTAGGAAGCAAATTCGGGGTTTATTTAATATAAATAAATATTCTCAATTATCTGTCTTCTTTACAGTGTCATCAATTTCTCTTTGAAAAAGAGCTCTGGTTTCACCCAAATGGCTTATGAAATGATACTTTCATATGAAAAACTACATCAACAGGAAGAATGATTAATATATTATCATAACTCTGATTTTAACAAGGACGTCTTTATAGCACTTAATATGCTGAGCTTCCACAGATGATGTTAAAATGTGGGAGAGAAGACTTTGTACAATAAAAATACATGAAATCATACTTTTCAATTCACGCTGCAAGCTGTTTGAGTAAGAGACAAAATAAGAAGCCAACATCTAATCATTCTCTTGATGGAAGGAGGAAATTAAAGGGGGAAAAAATCATGAAAATGGCCAAAAATATCCCCTGAGGAAATAAACAGGTGATTTATTAAATAAATAGTTGTATAAGAAGATTCCGCAAGCATCCCTGGATTAAAATCAGTGTTCCTGACTCTTGTGATTTCAGCATGAGACTTGCGATATTTGGCGTTTTTCTTTAAGCCTTAACTCTGGAGATAAGCAATTACCTGAAAACCTCTGCTTTTATTAACAAAAATAAGCTTCTAGCCCTCCTGGTTGCAAAGAAAGCTTGAAAATGTGATTTGAATGCACTCTGAAGGCTCAGAAACTAAGGCAACTAAAAAACCCATTTATTATTATGTTAAAAACTCATGATTTTTAATCTAGTCTCAGATTGTGTGGAACCTGACTCCATAATTTTTTAACATTTGGGGTTAGAAATACTGTAAAATCAAATTTAAACGCATTTATACAAGCAAATAGCCTTCCTAACCTGCTCATTAATCAGCCAAATGTACTCACATACTTATCATTTGTAAGTCTATGATAAATTTGTACCCACCTACTGAACGACCACAGTTTATTAGAAGAGGCACACGGAGCCTGATTCTCTGCTGCCTTGCATCTGCGTGATCATTTACATGTGATGAAAGGAAAAATAAAATGCTATCATTCTGTCCTGGTAGTGTTTCACACTCAATTTGTACAGGTGTAAGTGACTACAAAATATAAGGCAGTGGAGAATCAGGTGCACAGTGTACTGGTTACAGCATGGACTTCGTTTTTCAGAGAAGAGACCTGCCACTTTATTTGTTTGTAAAGTGCCATAGCACAGGTTTACTAATGTAATAACAATTACAAACAACAAAAACCTCTAAACCCAGCTCCAGGGCCGCCTGTGGGGGGGGGGGCCAAGTAGGACAATTTTCCCCGGGTCCCGCTGGGGCCCAACGAGCCCTGGTCCAGGTTTTTGGCTGGCATTTTGGCGGCGGGGGGGCCCTTCAGTGCTGCCGAAGACATGGAGCAACTGAAGGGCCCCCCGCCACCGAAATGCTCCGTGAGTCCTGGCCCGGCGGTGGTCCAAGTCTTTGGCAGCATTTCAGCGGTGGGGGGCCCTTCAGTCGCTCGGGTCTTTGGCGGCATTTTGGCGGCGGGGGGCCCATCAGTGCTGCCGAAGACGCGGAGCGACTGAAGGGCCTCCTGCCGCCGAAATGCCGCCTTAGACCCGAACGGCCACTGGGTGAGTACAAGCGCCGCAGCTCCCCCGCTTTGTCCCAGGCCCCCTGAATCCTCTAGGCAGCCCTGCCCAGCTCTGACTCCATGGACCAAGAGTAATTGAATCTTCCCATTTCATCTTCTCCATCTGTAAAGTAGGGATTTCAAAACTTATCTACCTGCTTCACAGGGATGGTGGGAGGATTTAGAACCTGACTGTGTAAGACTTTTCTCATCCAAGTAGTCCCACTGCCTTGGAATAAGGACCTTCTCCTCATTGGAAAGAGAGTTTGCACTATTAGACTCTATGTTTGTAAAGCACTTTGAAATGGCACAAGGCAACAGTAAAGATGTTTAAATTCAGCTGGAATAACAACAATTTTATTGACCTGTTCTGAGTAACACTTCTTATAAAGAAATTATTCAGCTCCGTTTTCTCACACACAGCTATATGCATGGGTTGAAGAACTAATGTTTTATTTAGATGAAATGCAAAATATAGTCGTTTTAATCTATTTTAAAAATCAGAGGATTGGCTTGACTTGTTTTTGCTTTTTCAGTACCATTTTCCATTTAGCCATGCATGACAAGTATAACAATTATTTTCTCAGCATACAATAGGCCACATAAGTAAGGTCTATCGGTCCCAGACACCCATTGAACTACAAGAGAGTCTAGTGGAAAAAAAATGAGAAATCACTATTTATGAGACAAATGGGATGTGAAAAGGACCAAATTAAGGGTCAATCCTGCAAACACTCCTAAATCACACAAGTTGTCTTCAAGAGGCATAAGTATTTGCAGGATTTGGCCCTAAGGTTCTTAGGGCCAGAGAACTGCTGTGAGGGAGAAGTCGCAGCAGTGACAGTAGAGATTAGCTTCGTATAAAACAGGAGCAAATACTAATATCCAGGTGCTGCAAGAAATCTGTTCACTCTTTCAAAACTGTAATATTCTCTCACCCCAGCATAGCCCTTTAAACATTGCTTGGTGTGCAGCTACAGCCACACGCCCTCCTTACTGCCTGCCTGCATCCTTTTCTTCCAGCGAGCCTGCACTGTGGCAACCATAACTGAGCCCAAAGTTCATGAATGGGAGTAGGTGATGGCTATTTTTACAGTCATTTGCATTTAGTCACATCCACTCTTCCCTCTCATTTATAAGATGTTGAATGTTAGAGTATGGTGAGAACTGAATTTGCCAGGTGACCTCTTCCAACAGAAAACCTTTTGAGAGGATTGGGGTGGGGGGTGTTATTGGAGGGAGAATGAGGGTTATTACTTTTGAAAATGGAGAATAAAATGTTCCCTTGTACAGAGCTACATAACCCCAACTCTTGTTATTTATTATTTGTATAAAGAGCGTACAAGTTAAATAGACAAGGACAGAAAGTGAGTGGAAGGGGAAACAGAGGCACAGAGGAGAAGTGACTTCCCCAGGTCACACAGCAGGCCAGGGGGAGATCTGAGAGTAGAGCTGAGCTCTCCTGACTCCTGGTCAAGTGTTCAATCCCACAGACGATACTGCTCTTATGGAACTAATTCACTGTGACCTTAGATAAGTGACTTCACCACCATGCATTTAATTTTACCCATCTGCAAAATAGATATTATCCTTACTTACCCCAAAAAACCTATGGTGATATTTAATGAGTTAAGGAGAAATTAGGATTGCCTTCCTCACATTAGTAGTGATACTACCTGTGTCAATAAGGGTCACAAAGTGATTGCCTTAACATCTATAAAGCACTTGGAGATCCTTAGAAGAAAGACACTCATGCCTGAATTCATCTGGTATAGAATGCCAACATTCAGTTGCATTAATTTTTAGAGCCTGATCCTACTGCTGTTGAAGTCAACAGTTTTTCAAGATAGGCCTAATAATTAGTCCTTATCAATGTGCTTTTCTTAGAATAGCCACTAGCCGTCAACAATTTTCTTTTCAGTTTTTTTATGTAATTTAGATGTGGAAATAATTTTAAGGATCATCATCAACTTGAAATCTAGTTGATTTTTAACAAAACAGTTTAAGGTCGTTTCTGGTACTAAAACTGCCCCGTGTTCCCTTGCCAAGAGTTGAGGTTTCCCATTTTCACACATTTTTTAAATGTTTTCCTCTCGCCTCTTGCTTTGTGAAAGACCTAAACAAACAGGAGAAAATGTATGACTACATAGTGGAAATAATGAAAAACAACAATATTCAAAGTGCTGTCAAATGCAAATAACTGAAAACACGTAGAAAACTATTTTGTTCTAATCCCTTGATGTGTTACTTGTAACAACAGTAAATACTTTTTTTTTTTAAAGATAGAAGTGTGATTTTAAAGATGATAGTGTCCATTTATGGGCCCAAATCAGCAAAGTTCCTATGCACATGCTTAACTTTAAACATGTGAGTAATGAATGGGACAACTCATGGTTTTCAAATTAAACGTGTTCTTTGCCAAGTATAAATGTAAATGAAGAACTCTGGCTCCTGATTCAGATATAGTATTGTTAGAGCTAAAATTAATGATTTTTCAATGTTATGCAGTAATTTAAATCTTGCCTCATATTGGTGTTTTTTTTAAATAGGACATACAATTTGATTAGCTGGTTGAAGTGAGGATACCGAAAAGTGCATGTCCTTATGATAATTTATTATTCTTGGCTATTTACAAGTCATCTTTTACAACTAAACTGTAGGCTCAACCTTTTTTTGTTTTTGTTTTTCAAAAACAGCAATCTGGCCCTAGAAGGGTTTTTCCATTCACAATACAAAAAAGGCACAGCAAAACTACAGCGATGCAAAGGTCAAGGTTTTAAATAATAATAATAAATGAGATCTTTTATTTTTCCTGCTAATATATTTGTTTCTTGCCCCAGCCTCAAAATAACTATGGGACCCATTCACTCTCCTATGAAGCCAATAGCAGTTTTGCCATTGATTCTAGTGGGAAAAGGTTTAAGCCTTAAAGGTGAAATTCACCGCTATGTACTACTAAAGTCCCACTTCATTTCCCAAAATAGGACTTAAGTAGGATTTAAGTGGTGAAGAGGCTTTGGGCTGAGCCTCTGTACAGGGGTGAATTCACCCTTAGCACATAAATAAATGGGAAAATATTTTTTTTTTACTAAGTAAATATATTTTGTGGCTGGTGCCAGGCCTAATGTGAAATGACAACCCTTGAATTACTCACAAGGACCATTTGAACAAGGGGTTTTTTTTGGCACTCTGTAAATAGTCTTTTGCAATACATATAAATCACAAATTATTCCATGTAAATTTATTTTTGTTTCTTGGACATGAAAAAAGAGGGAGACTTACATTGTGTGACTTTGGTAATTATATTTGTCTATGACAAAGCAAAATAGCTTTTCTTTAATTTAATGTTCAAAATGAAAATAGATTGTACAGTATTAGTCTGACTCAGGAAACGTTGTAGGAGGTTGAGCTGCATTGTTTGCAGTACTTGACCTGGATCCTACATTCTCCACACAATTCACCTTTAGACAAACATTCAAAAACATGCAAATACACTATGAAAACATGAACATGCACTCTTTGGACTGAAGACATTCTGATCACCAGTTTAATCAGACTTAAGTGAGATTTAAGTAGTATATAGCCTTGTGCTAGCCTGCTGCACAGGGAGATAACTTCATTCACGATCAGTAGCTGAAATCTGGGCGGATTCTTCAAGATGCCAGTAGCCAAAATGTTTGTGAATTCCTATGCCTAAGAAATACTAACCCAATGGTAAAGATTCTCTGACTATCCATCACACCTTCCTACCTCCTTCAAATGGAATTTATACTCCCCTTCCCACACTTTATTTTCTTGTACCAAAAAGTTAGGGTCTGATCCTCTCACTCTGATGCACACAAAGCTCCCAGAATAGTCCAAGAGGGAACTGCCTGCACTGGCACTGCAGAATCATGCTCTCTCCATTTTGTACAAAAGGTGTGTGGGGGAGAAAGCCTGTCGACCCTGCTTTCTCTGAATTCAATGGAAGTTTTGCAGCTGCATTGCCCTTCTCCTTTTAGACCCCTTTCTTGCAAATAAGTAGGCACAAATGTAACTTACTTGCCTATATATGTAACTTGACTCATATGAGTAACTTTCCACACATGCCTAAGCACTTGTTGGATTTGGGCCTTAAATGTTTGCAGTGATCTTAATGCACAGTGTATACATTTCTTTGGGGAGCTGAGGTTCCTGAGAAAAGTGTTTAAGAATGTGTGGGCTACTTGGAGGAAAAGGATTTTAAGAAAATTAGTTTTAAAAGTAAAACACATTTCATGGTTTTTACAGAAAAAAAACAACAACAACAACCCTATCCTCCTCCACTCCTTTCTCAGGCAAAACTCTGTAAATACATATGACGTGAACAAAATGTGCAAATGGGAGAAAATATACTGTGGCCAGAATGGTGTAACATGACTAATGTCAACAAAGTTACACCAGGGATTGATTTGACTCATTCCTGTAAAAATGTTCTATATTTTTAGGATTCATTTTTTTCAGAGGGGATTACCAAAGTATTTTCAAATTTGATCATTCAAAAATAACTCTCCAAAACACACATTCAGAATCTGTTTGACAGTCTGAACTTCTGTACACTTATTATAAAAATGCATAAACTTCCTCTTATATAGAAAAACTAAGCATAGGCATATTGCTATGAATAATACTATGAGACAACACCCAAGAACTATAACTAACATAAGCTTACAAAGCTAAAACACTAAATAGATAGCTCAAGATGAAAGACATTTTCCAATATCTCCCTGAAGATGGAGACTGAAGACCTCTGAACTGAGAAACCAGCCCAAATGGAATACTTGGAACTGTCATTAAGAGAAGTAAACTATGCTTGCCCTTTCATGTATCACTGATATAGTCAACCCATGTTATAATAACCCAAGATAGTTATTGCAAATAATCTTATTTTCACTAGGACAAAAGCAAATCTTAGCTTAATAATTTTTATCTATCATACCATACATGTAGGAAGCCGGAAAAAAAAACTCTATGGAACAATGAAGTTGCCTATAGCTGGAACGCAATTTTCCCCTGAGCTGAGTGAATCAACAGTGAACTGTGAATTTGTCTGTGAGCACGAAAGGTACTAAGAGAAAGTCACACCAGTATTTTTAAGAGGAACAATAAAGGAAACCAGAAATATTGTATACAGTATACTGGTTTCTTAAAGAGAGCTTTAAGTAAGGGTGAAGCTTGGGAGATGAAAGTGATGTGACAAACTGCCTGGATAACAGTTTTACAAAAGAAATACAAAGAGTATACCATCAGTAATCTGATACTGATAACAGATTCACCCCCAACTGTAACAGAAGAATGATTTTTAACATTAATTATGAAAAGGCTACAATAATAGTATGGATAATCAAAAGATAGATTCTAAAATCAAGTCCATATGCTGTACAAGAATGAGAAGAATTAAATTTAATTTGAAAACCATTTCCTCCCCTTTCTGAAAAAGCCACTTTTACAAATAAAATTCTAAAATTCTGAAAGGGGAAAAAACATCAAAAAGGAAGATTAATTTTAGTAGAGGGATGCTTTAAAAAAGAAATAGCTTAATTTTAGTAGGAAATAGGAACTTGAAGAAGTGGTACAACAAACAGATGTACAGTCTGAACTATTACCACTAAAAATTTTGTATCTGAGTAAGCCAAAATTAAACAGGCCTAAATAAACGGAGCCATATTTGCGCTGGTGTAACTTAAGTTAGTATGCCAGGGACAAATTTGAACCATTGTTCTGCATCTTGATCAGAGCTTTCATAAAAACCTCACATTTAATATTTATTTATACATACACTTCCCATATAGCCTTGTACAAAACAAAGTGATAAAATACCTGTGGATACCTGATACTATAAACCATTATCAAGTGAGTAGTTCTTACTCCCATGTAGTCAATGGAAATGAATGTGTGGATAAAAGCTTCAAATTTGAATAAGTTTTTGTAGGATCAGGCCCAGGTTGTACACTTTCATATCAGAACATACTGCATCACAAAATTCATTCATCTACGAAATCAGTATGAACTGTGGAACAGAAGTAATACGGACTACACTGAGCACTTCCTAAAAAGTGCTGAGCAGCCTACAGGAGATGGTTCAGCATCTTGCAGGATTAGATCCATAGCTTGTAGCCATAACGGATATAAGGTTTAAACTGTTGTTTATACAATTAACTATTATAAAAAGGATAACA
Organism: Mauremys mutica; assembly: GCF_020497125.1. Taxonomy (NCBI): domain Eukaryota; kingdom Metazoa; phylum Chordata; order Testudines; family Geoemydidae; genus Mauremys; species Mauremys mutica. The sequence goes on from NC_059076.1 coordinate 43,743,067, forward strand.
ATGCTATGCAAATTTAACACACAGGTGGTCCAGTCTTGCAGCCCATACTGACATGGGTCCAGAATACTGACTAGCAACGCTTCCATAGCTGTGTAGATTATAAATTAACTGAAATATATATTTTATTTTAAAGTGTTGCTTTCTAGGAAATGTCTCCCCATAAACCATACACAGAAATCCATTAATGATGATGTGATCTATAAAAAAAATAGACAAATATCACCTGTATTTTACAGAATATGTATGATACTGTGGCTCTAAATTTATAAAATACTTGGGATAAAACCACCTAAACTAATCTTTTCTTTCTTTTTTTTATTTACTCATGTGAGTACTCCTACTGAAGTCAGTGGGATTACTCTACGAGTAAGGAATTGCACAAATTAATCCATGAAGGGAGAGAGGAATATTTTGTATAATTGATTTTAATATTGCAAAGATACTTACTTGCTCAATAAGATCCCGATCCAAAGCTCATTGAAATCAATGGAAAGAGTTACAATGATTGGGTTTTGAATCACACACTCAATGTTTATTCTCAATTCTGATTCTTAACCTTGCAACAAATAATGGAGCTCAATTCTGTTTCTGCTCATTTGTATTCATATTTGAAAATGTAACAGAAAAGCTCTGATGCCTTCAGCAAAATAAAGTTAATTATACACAGAAATATGAATTCAGACTAAAACATGATGTGCCTATTCCATGAGTTACCAAATTAATTCAAGGTGCGTGTGTGTGTATATATATATATAAAACTGATGAAACAAACTAAAAAGTGCAAACTAAATTAGATTTTAAAAGTATAGGTTAAAAACTGTCTCAGAATCTCAGAGAAATCCCATTTACCAGACAGAACAAGTACAATGTTAAGCAATCAAAACATGAAAAGTAAACTGCAATCACCTCCGTTCAATGTAATTATTACTGTAGCACAAATGATGCAATTTTTAAAAAAATAACAAAACATGGAATCAAGTTCAAGGTTCTCTATCAAGCCATATTCTAAAATAACTCCACAACATAGACAATTATACCTTTTACTAAATACACTGTAATTTTCACTCCATGCATCTGAAGAAGTGGGTTTTTTACCCACAAAAGCTTATGCCCAAATAAATCTGTTAGTCTTTAAGGCGCCACCAAACTCCTCGTTGTTTTTACTAAACACACTGATTGCTTCAAACTCTTAAAGGTTTATGAAGTGTAATTTGAGAGTATACAAAGAAAACCAGATAGGCCCTCAAATAACTGAAAACTTGCCTTTTCTTTGTATAGACTCCTACTTATAAAATAAGTTCAAAATAAAAAAAGAAACAAGCTGTTACACTTAAGTCAGACTGGCAGACAGTTCTGAAAATAATGTGACATCTCCATTGCTACAAAAAAACAACAGGATTGTTGCCAAACAAGCATTTGAAGCTGATAGTTTTCTGTAGAAATCTTATAAAAATATAAGGGTATTTCAGTTAGTCACAGGTACCCGATTAATTTGTATTTTGTAAAACACTGCCTTTTTCAGACCTTTACAAAAATACAACTGTTTCTGAGTGCTAAAAAAAAAGGACTAGCCAACCTACTCCATGGGGAAAACAAATCGACATAATGGTTACTATTAATTAGCATTTGTATTTGTTCAGTGCTACTTCCAGTTTCCAGAGGAAGTGTGGCAAGCTGACCTGATAAAATGCTACTTCTCAAAGCTGGTTAAAATGCTACCACCCTATTTTTCATGGATAAACAAAGTATCCTTCACTCATATACCATACACCAGTATTCTGTAAAAATATAAAGGTTAACCACACATGCCAATTATCCCCATCCAGCTCTTACTTTTCTTAAAGCTATTTAACTTATTTTTAGGGTGTTTTTTTTAAGATAGCACATTTTGATTGCTGTTTTCCAGAGAGATGAATCTGACAGCCTGTCTGCTATGAAGCAGCAGGAGGGGAGGAGAAGGGATCTCGCACAGATGGTAACAGGGAAGCAGGTGACTGACCCCTGAAGCCTTCTCGCTCGCTGCAAGTCAATAATTAATGGGGATCTCTCTTCTTACCGCCCCATCCCATGCAGAGAGGGGCAGCAGCAAAACTCATTCAGAACCCATCCATTCCTCTTAAGTGACTTGGGAGGTAAGTAAATCAGCAGCGATAGCAGATGGTGCAAGCAGCTCAGCAACAAGAGTGAATCCGCAGAGATGGTGCGTGCACTCAAAGGACCGAATTACTTACTAACCAGCCCTGCACTCCGTATGCCGTGGGAGCGGCAGACCGCCTGCACTTTGCATCCCCACTGCTTTGTTTATAGGAAAATATTCAAACTGGAAACCCGACTCCACTTCTAAAAATAGTTGCTTTTACTCCCTTTCAACAGCAATCCCACCGCTGAGGTGTCAGTGACAATGATGAGCAAATATACCTCGTCTTATCTCCAAACGGCAGCATGACAAGCCAGAGGGGCGTCAGCTCAGACGAGCGCCTCTGATCTCTACACTAAATCTTTGCAATAAATAAATAAATAAATAAAATCCAAGCCGCCCGTCAATAATAGTTCATAGGAAAACTTCTTAGCACTGGCGCTGTCCCCGGGCTGCTTTTCGCGATGTGCAGCGCAGCGCTGCCCCCTGGCGGGGAATATCCCTGCCGAGAGCTCCCTGCAGCGTCTGAGCCTCACTGGGAACTTCTCTCCATCGCCTGCACCCGGCTATGCTCCTCCGAGAGACACCCCTAATCAATCCCTTCCCCGGACGCTTCCCCGCGCTGAGCTCATCCACGTGGAGCCACCACCTCCCCGACACCAGCCAGCCCCCATGAATCCCCACCGCCCTCCTTGACTGCTGCAGCTCCCCCCAGCCCCTTCAGTCCCCAGCGCCCCCTCTGCTCATCCTGCAGATCCCCCCCACGTGTGCAGACTTTGCTCCCCTCCCCAAATGCTGCGCCATGCACCCCCCCTTCCTCCAGCTACACAGCGCCACTCCCCTGAGCCCCTACTTCCCTCCCCAACTGCAGAAGCACCCCCGGGGCCCGTCCCCTTGCTCCCCACTCCTGCCACACTCCCCTAAGTGGGGAGACACCCCCAGCTCGCTGCCCAAACGCAGCGCCGAGACAGCTCACGACCAGCCGTTCCAGGCGCCTCAACCCACTTGGCACTTGCGCCCGCTCGCCCCCTCTCCCGCCCCGCCTTGCTGTGCGCGGCAGACACGCGGCCGCCGCCCGCGGCTGAGATGTCAAAACCGGCCCGCGGTGCGGAGCCCGGAGCGCAGCGCCTTGTGTGGCCCTTACTTAACCAGTGACACAACCCCCCAAAACCGGGGGGGCGGCCTATTTCTGCGGGGGGGGTGTCCCCGTGGCTACTCGTGCCAAGTGAACGATGTAGGTTTACAGGGCGACCCTTAGACCCAGGTCAGGCCTAGGGTTTCCAGACCCGCCAGTCCCCCTTGCACAGCATGTCAAGTCCCCGCTGCCCCGTGGCTCAGAGCCTCGCAGCGCCCGGGGCAGCGTGTAGCGTGGGGGCGCTGAGAGCCACCCAAGGAAACTGCAAACCCTGCACAGGCTGAAACGCGCTTCGGGTGCAGCAGCCCAAGCCCCCCTGCACCCAGCACCTATGCGCAGCGCGGCTCTGCTGGGGGCCAGGCCGGGCAGGCAGAGCCCGCTGCGGAGCAAAACCCCGGGAAGCGCTTGCCTGTGAACTTGGGTGGCAGCGGAACAGAGCGGCTGTGTGTTGGTTTCAGTTTTGGCAGCTGTCGGGAGGGGAGCGGCGGCGGGGACGGTGCTTGGGAAAGAGGCAGCGCCGGGGAAACCCGAGGGCTCGGGTGCGGGGAAGGGGGCTCAGCCGCCTCGCCTCGCCCCCCGCTGCTCTTACCTGGTCGCTTTCCTAACAAAGTAAGAGCGGGTAAAGTCCCAGTGATCATCCAGCCAGGCTTCCACCGCTTCCTGCTGCGGCAGCGGGAGGCAGCTGCGCTCCATGGTCCGAGGAGCCGCTCGCTGCCCGCCGCCTCTCGGACTGCCACCGCCGCCGCCGCGCGCGGCTTCTTGTTGTTGTTGATTTCACCCCCTCCCCTGCGGCCTCTTGTCTAATCAGGGACAGGAGAGCTCAGGAGACCCTCCTCCTCCTCCTCCGCGCACAGCCTGGAGCTCAGCCAGCGCCCCACCCAGCCCCAGCCCCAGCCCCGCGCTCTGCCTCTCTCCTGCTCCCAGGTGTTTGCCCGGGGCAGGCGGCGGGCAGCCAGCCAGCTCCGCCGCGACTCCTGCACCCCAGGAGCTGCTGGCCGCAAAATATCTCGCTGCGGCTGCTCCTCTACCTCCCCGTGCAGGGGTCGGGGATTGCCCCGCTTCAAACGGGGGCAAAGGCGCGAGGGACCTGGCTTTCCAGCAGCACTCCGCTAGGGGAGGGGGAAGCGCCCAGGAGCGAGCCTACTGTCCGTGGGGCTCAGCGTCCCCCCAGCTGCAGCCCAGGGCAGTGCCAGGAGAGCCCTTGATTAAGTGACCGAAGGAAAAAATGAGACATTTGTTTGTGTGCCACACGCTGGAGCTGCTCCTTGTTTCCAGGAAGGTGAAGCCTGGTGGAGCAGATGCCCCAGGAGAAGGCCCTAGAAAGAGAGAAAAGTAAGTTGAAAAAACAGAACCATGAATCCTGAGTGTGCCTTCAGGGCCTTGGGTTTTCCACAGTATTATTTTTTAAAGAGTGTTATGTTTAATCCCTTCTATAAAAGGTGGCAGATTGAAATCCTTTTCCAGACTGCCTCACTGGAACATAGCTCTAGCCATAGGGTTCTAAAGCCCCCATTTTCCATCTTGCCTTCCTAAGGTTAGGTTCTTCGATCCATACGTGGATACCAAAACAGCAGTAGCCTGGCTTTCAAAGGTGCCGAGCACTCACAGCTCCTATTTTCTCTAACTTTAGGTGCCCAGGTTTGAAAATTGTGGGCTAAGTGCTTGACCCCTAGTATGACCCAAGCACAAGAATCACACAGCCCTCGAATCCCAGATTCTCTGTCTAGAGAGCCCTCATAATATTGAAGGTTAGACCTTTGAACAGGGATAAGTAAATGTGAGATTTAGGGGCTTTAAATTTGTGACAAAGACTCAGGAATGAGAAGCTTCAAATATTGTACCACAGGAGACTGGAGATCAAGCGCAATTATTAACGTGTAGTTGTCTGTCCTGAGTTTCAATTTCTGATGGCAACATCTCACATATAACAGCAAGTTTCTATAGAAATTGGAAAACAGGAATTTAAAATGAGTAGCCTACTTTGTAATCAAGTAGGATAGAGATATATTCATATCGGGTTTATATCATCTCATTGCAGAAGGCCAATACAATATTTTCAGCTGCACATAAACTTGTGATGAAGGCTGCGAATAGAGCAGATACCCATGAATGCCTCTGTAGTTCTTGTGTGCTCTTTAGGGGGACTCCACTGCAGTTCCAAACAGGTTGATGCAGAATTTGGGAGTGTGGGCTGAGGTAGTGGTGATTGGCCCTGCTCATAAAATGGCTTTGCAACTACACAGCCTGAGAGAACAGATTTTCTATCATTCTCAGGTAATGTCTGCAGAAAATCCAAATGCTTGGGCTTTGTGAAGGATTCATGAATTTCAACTGTAATTATAATAAAGCGAGGCACACAGAAAGGGAAACAACAAGAACTTTCCTAATTTGTTTTAGAATAGTCTCAGAAGGCATGTCTACAGCTGCAGAAACAGGGAAGATTCAAGAGGCTATTCGACCTAAACAGAACTCCTTCAAAATTTGGAAATCTGACCCTAGTGAAGCCAATAAATAGGAGCAGAAATTACAGCAGGCAATAAGTAGGAGGGAATTTAGAAGGGCCAGAATGGACTAAGCAAATTAATGGTGTAAAATGAACAAGTGATTCTTTAAGTACATCAGAAGTGGGAAGCTTGGGACAGAAACAGCAGGTCTGCTGTATTATCATGGGTTAAAGGACGCAATTAAGGAAAATAAAGACATTGCTGAAAAGCTAAAAGATAACTTTGCACCAGTCATCACTACCAGGGATGCAAGGAGAAACTTACCCAACACTTGCTCTCTTCTGATAATAAAGATGAAGTACTCTCAGAGATTCAGGTGCTGGAGGAAGAGGTGCTGAAACAAATAACTAATTTAAAAGCAATAAGTTACCAGGCCCATGTGTCATATTCCCAAGAGTTCTGAAGGTGCTAAAGTATGAAGTTGCTGAGTGTTGCTAACAAAAATATGTAATCTTATTAAAAACAGCCACTAGTCCAGAGGATTGGAAGGAATCAAATAAGAGAGGACATTAAAAAAGAATAAAATAATGAACAGTATGAAAAACATAGGTCAGGAACTTCTGTGCTGCCTGTCTCATAACACAAGAACAATTAAAAGGTAGCAAATTCAAAACTGATAAAAGGAAATACTTTTTCACACAACTCATTGTGTGAAATTCTGTGGAATTCATTGCCAAAGGAAATAATTGAGCCAAAACTTAATGTGAATCAAAAGGGGATTAGACAGTTATACGGGTAACAAGTATATCCAGAGTTGTCATAGTAAACGCTAACACATTTTGGAAGGAATCTAATGCTTCAAAGTTTAAGCCAATCTCTAACTATTAGACCAGGAGGAGACCTAATGTGGGGGAAGATTGTCTCACATCTGTCTGCTGTGAGGTTCTTACATTTGCTTGAGAAGCATCTGGCAATGGCTACTGCCAGAGACAGGACACTGGACTAGTTTGACGTTGGGTCTGGACCTGTGTGGAAATTCCTATGTTCCCTCGATGTCTGCACATATGTTTCCAGTCTGTCATCTGATAAGAAATATGAGCATTCACTTATATTTAAGTTGTTTAAATATTTTGGATTATTTCACAAAACAAACTGAAAAATACATGAAAATACTGATATTCTTTTATCTTCTCTATATTTTTCCTTCAGTTTTCTTCCCACTGTACTGATTTTTAAAAATTCTTTTTCACAAATTTTGCTGATTTTAAAATCTAGGGGAAATTTCCCTCTGAAGGCTACTACAGGCTAAGGTCTTCACAGTGACTTTTTTTTTTTTCTGGGTGACCCAAATCCAGGGTGATATTTCAGCACATATATGATAACATGATTGTGGTGTGTTTGTATTAGCTGGTTTGCTTTATTTGGGAGGACTATCAAGTTAGTACTACAAAGGAAATATAATGCGATTGTAAATAATCATAGACAACACACAAACACTTATGGAGACTGTCACAGGTCTCCTATGGATGTTTCACTCTCTAATATGAAATGTTCCTTACAATCTGCCTTTAAATCAAAAGGCCTCTCACTCAGTGTGTTGTGTATCTCAGTTGCAACACATGCTATCCCACATCTCAGATTATTATTAGTAGAAGTAGCACTGATAGGAATAACATTTATATTATAGTAGCTCCCCACAAAGGTCCCAGTTGAGAATGAGTCCCCATTGTTCTGGGCACTGTGGAAATGTAGAGCTAAATGCACAGACACACAGGAGCAATGGGGTATAAACTGGAATGATCAGAGTACCTGCACCAGGTAGGAGAGCGTACCATTTTCCCACATGCAAAGAAAGGGGAAATCCAGGAGGCAGATTCTGGTTCCGGCTTGTCACAATGCCATGATTTAGCCCATAGATAAGAGACAATGTAGCTAGAACAGGAGATTATCTTCCTGCATTCACAGTGGTAAAACATTAGTGGCTGAGAAGCATGCTATACAAACAGAAATTAGAATACCCTTTTCCACAACAAGTATAAATGGAACTGCTAGGGAGTAGGGAAGGAGATTGTCACTGTATATTTTCATGAATATACTATTTGTACTATCCTGAACATGTTATTTTCATTTTTAAGATGACAAGTGGATATAAAAGCCAAACACAACAAAGATGCGAAGGCTAAAAGTGGAAAAAGCCTTCCAAAACTCTGGCTTGCAAAGCATACAGGAAAGAACTCTGCATCTCAGCTCACACGGAGGCTTTTCAGTTTGTTCCCAGAGCTCAGATGACAGCACTAATAGCTGTGAGCTTGGAAAGGATTCTGAGTAATGATCTATGAATAAGTAAATCCTATTCAAGTTCAAAAGCTACTTCTGGCAAAGCAGGACATTTTGTGTGTTCAGTGTCACAGTTTCAGGGTAATTGCACCTATATTCCCCCTTCATGGTCTACTCCAGGAGTACCCCAGTCAGGTACTCCTGGAGCAGACCATGTCCCACTCCCTTCTGACCAGGGGTCTAAAGACTGCACAGGTCCCTGCCTTATACTGACCAGCAAACCAGCCTGCCTAATGGCCAGTGCCTGTGTGTTGCCTTCTCTCCAAGGGGTATGAAGTGTGTATTGCCAGCAGTTACAAGTTACCATGCAGTTCTCTCTAAGCAAGCACATTTATGCGTAAGGTAAAAGTATTACAGAGAAAACACAATAAAAATAAACAGATTTAAACACACACTAACATACCAGGAGTCACCCACCTATCAGTCTTTTGCAGTCCTAGTAGGCCAAAGTCTTTCTGACCCTTCCACATGGTTGGGAGGGTCTCCCCTTGGACAGAAGGGCCTGTCTGTTTGCTGGATCAGGAAGAAAGTCATGAGGTAGTTCAAGCTTATCTTTTTATACCACAAGCCCTTTCTTTGTTTCTTAGGGCAGGTCTACACTACGGGGGAAAATCGATATAAGATACGCAACTTCAGCTACGTGAATAACGTAGCTGAAGTCGAAGTATCTTATATCGAATTACCTACCGTCCTCACGGCGCGGGATCGATGTCCGCGGCTCCCCATGTCGACTCCGCTACCGCCGTTCAGGTTGGTGGAGTTACGGAGTCGACAGGAGCGCGTTCAGGGATCGATATATCGTGTCTAGATGAGACGCGATATATCGATCCCCGAGAAATTGATTGCTACCCGCCGATACGGCGGGTAGTGAAGATGTACCCTTAGTCTCTAGGAAATCCATCCTGAGCCAGTCTATACAAACCACCCAAGGGGGTGAAACATCTCTGGAATCGCTTACAATCTTTGAGGTAATCAACCCTCTACTGTTTTAGCTGCTAGAGGAGCTGTGGCAACCATACTCCATGGAGTAGAACACAATCATACATAAACTATTCATAAATGTAATACTATGGTCCCCAAAGGTATTACGTGGGGATTGCAATATCTGTCACATTCAGTATAAGAGCCAGCATGTAGAAAAGTGCTAATGCTTGATTTCTGCAGCCATAGTAGGGTTTGGGAGTGCTTTGAGATGTACTGAATTCTTGCTTAGTATGCTTTGCAAATAACACAAAGCCAGGAGACAATTAGAAGATAAGAATATGATTTTGCCTAGTCTGACATATATAAATTAGAGAGTGTGATAACTCATCTTTGTCAGCAACAACAAATAGAAAAGTATATAGTTTAGAGACTGATCTAGTCATGTGCTATGTTATGCATAAAGAGTCTATGTTTATTCATTCTCATTTGAAATAATGTCATTCCTACATGTTTCCCCATAAAAGGGAATAAACATTTTCTTCTGCGTATTTTAGTCTTTCACTTTAGCTACAGAAATGGCAAGTCATCCAGTGACCTCACTTTCTGAAAATCTGCTTCTCAAAAACTGTGATTGCCACCTGAAATGTAGCACAGGCAGCTATAGGTGTTTAAAGGGTACACTGTCAGCAAACTTAGTTCTCGGTGTGTAGTGCCTGCAGGATTCTTTTCCCATTGCAGAAAATTGCCATCTATAATCCTTGTACTGAGGTGATCTGTACACTTGTCAACGTCACTGCCAAAATGAAATTCTGCTTCCATCGACAGTACAGCATGCAGTCATTTATCAACATTTAAACAGTGTTATTGTCTGATTTTAGCACATAAAGACCTGCTGCTAAAACACTCTGCTGCCCCTCTTCACCATTCTCCATTACTGATATTGCTCTTCACACTGAGCCATATCCTCAACCCTAGATAAGCCCACTTTGCATTGCTCCACTGGTGCATTACAGATGTAAAACTGCTTTAATCATGAAGAGCAGGGAATGCTGCTCAGCTGTATAAAGCCAATGTAGCCCACTTTATGTCACTCATGATCTCCCTATCCACATTGAGGGTGTTCCAGAGCAAGGAGGGACATGTGAGGGGCACAAGAGGAGAGAGCTGGAACACAGTGCATTCTGACAGTCATGGGTGTTGGAACCCTAAGGGATTCTTCCAGTGCTGTAAGTCATAGCAATTGTATGGCTGCTCCAACTTGTCTCACTACATCCTCACTACAGTCTCACCACATCCACACAACTGGAAAATATTAGAGCAGAACTAAGTCATATTAAACTGATTCTCTTAAAAATCAGGCAAGAATTAAAAACCCAGAAACGTCCTTAAGTTTTTGAGAATCTGAACTGTTCAGGCTTCATTTTTTGTGTGCTATTTTACATTTGGTGCATCAGTCAAGTTGCTTGGACACAGACCCACATTCCTTGAATTCTGCAAGGAGTTTGTCTTAAATGAAGGACTTTTATTTTACTAACCTAAAAACTTTTTTAATGTGTATGATGAAGTTTTTATTTCTAACCCAATTTCAAATGTGTAAAGGAGATACAGCTAAAAACATATAAAACACTTAAGAGTTTGTTTTGAGATGCACAAAATATTCAGCCTAGTGTACCAGAAAACATGAAAGTAGCTACCTACTGTTGAAACCCTTTATTATATATGTGTTTCTTACCCACACATATACAAATGAAAGAAACAGAATACCAATGCTATGAGAGAAAAGAGACTGCTTTAGAGATTGTCATTATTTGTGTGTTTCTGTTTATAAAGTCATAAACAGAGTTGTTTTACAGAAGTAAATCCATTTCATTGAAGCAATGGTGTTACTGGACTCCATCCACAGATGCACTGGAGCAGTTTGGCAGGGCTGGGAGTTGGGGGCAAGGTAGATTTTCACCACCTTCCTGCCATCCCCTGATCCTGCGGCTAGCCAGTGATTGGTTTGCTTTGGCTCCTAGCACAACTAATAGTAACTTTAGGGCTGTTCCAAACTACCAGAGGGACTGGGATGAAATGGTGCAGCAAGCTATGCTGGCTCTACACTAGCAGGAGGTTTTCCACACACTGGGGGAATTCCTAGCTGGCTACTTACGCAAGCTTTCCAGACCCTTTGCATTTCTTGAGTGATAAAAGGGGCCAGAATCTGACTCCTTGCAATTAAAGAGCACGTTTTTAATTTTATAATCTCATGAGAATTTCTTGCAAGTTTATTCCTCCAACCCCTTCCTAATAATGACTGGAAATGCTTCCCAAATAAACACAACTTCACAGAGCTGCTACCGCGCTACCTACACTGCTTTCTCCTTTGGGATAACATTGCATATATCTTACAGGAAGCCATGCAAAGTAGTGGCTTCCTCCTATTTTGATTTGAACATGATACAGTATTTTGCCTCCATCAAAGCAGCAGCCAACATTTTTCTCACCCTCAGGAAATTAGCAGCTTCTCAGATTGTTTGTAATATACAGATTATCAACTGGATCATAATTGCCTCTCCTATTTCACTGTCTGGAAAGAATAACTTAGACCAGCGGTTCTCAAACTGTGGGTCATGACCCCATTTTAATGGGGTCACCAGGGGCCAAAGCCTGAGCCCCACTCTCTGGGGCTGAAGCCTGAGGGCTTCAGTCTTGGGCAGTGGGGCTCATATTACAGGCCCACTGCCTGGGGCTGAAGCCTGGGCCGTGGGGCTTTGGCTTTGACACTGCCAAACTGCCCTTCCCCCCCCCCCCCCCCCCGCGTGCCCAGGGGTCGTGCAGCAATTTTTGTTGTCAGAAGGGAGTCGCTGTGCAATGAAGTCTGAGAACCCTTGGCTTAGACTTTGGGCTCAAAGTTTAATTTATTAGTTGATGGCTACTGTTTAGTTTTTATCTCTTCTGCTTTCCACTGAAAATCTTAAGAAAAATATTTTGTCCCATGGGAGTTGAAGATCTTGCTGGGTTGTTTAAAGCAAGATTGTAAATTCATTGGGGGCAGGGAACAGTTCTTATCCTCTGATCTTTGTAAACTCATGAAGGATGAAGCTAGTAATGGAATTTCACCAATATTTCCAACCCAGTACAGAATATGCAATGGAAATGTGGCCAGACACAGATAAATCATTTAAAAGTGACTTTGAGACTAAATTAAGACTTGATGTAGCTGAGCACAACTCCATGGAAGTTTAACTTGGGTCTGAATTAAGCTCCTTGTTTATATAGAGCTCCATACATTTATGTTATGAGACTGTCAAAGAGCAAGATACTGCCCTTGGTTCACTTGGGAGTTCTGAATGGTGTATGTAGGGGGCAGGTTGTAGATGTCATCTCCAGGAGGAATTCTAGTTTAGTCAGCCAGAATTCTTCCTGGGGAATGTATGTCAGCAGGAGCGGCACCAGGCACCAGCGCACCAAGCGTGTGCCTGGGGTGGCAAGCCGCAGGGGGGCACCTGCCGGTTGCTGTGAGGCCTGCCCCTGCTGTGAGGCCGCGCTGGTCCCGCGGCTTTGGCGGCAATTCGGCGGCGGGTACGCCGAAGGCGCGGGTCTGGCAGACCTCCCGCAGGCAGGGGCGGCTCTAGCTTTTTTGCCGCCCCAACCATGTCAGGCAGGCTGCCTTTGGCAGCATGCCTGCGGGAGGTCTCCGGTCCCGCGGCTTCGGCGTACCTGCCGCTGAATTGCTGCCGAATCCGGCAGGGCACCCCCCACGGCTTGCTGCTCCATGCATGCGCTTGGAGCGCTGGTGCCTGGAGCCGCTGCTACCCGCAGGTGCGCCACCGAAGGCTGCCTGACTGCCGTGCTTGGGGCAGCAAAATACATAGAGCCGCCCCTGTCTGCCAGAACCAGTGAGGCCTGTTGGGCTGTTGTAGAGAGGTACAGGGGAAGGACTTCCTCTTCCCACTGCCTTTGAACAAGCAGCTCCTTACAGAGGTGCCACAAGGCAGCAGACGCTGCACTCCCCAGTGAGATTCTGGCCAGCCCGAAGCTGGCACATGATGTATATGGCTCCTTGCATCAAATTCACACAGAAGCTTAGCGTATGCGATAACAATAATATGTGGCTTTTTCTCAGAAACTTTTGTAATTACCTGATTTGCCTTGTATAATTGTTTTGTAGTCATTTAATGTAGATATAACAAGGCTGTCAAACTAGTGATCAGAAATCACTCAGGAGTGCACCAACCAATGCAATGCCCACCTTTCTCAGCTTCCTTTTTTGCTGTGCAGATGCATGCTCAGCTCCATGCAATTCCCATCATTCACATGGCTCCAAGTGTGGGAGAATTCTTAATTCACATAATCAAGATGAGATCTGGCATGTTGTTGACCCCTTGAAGCACTTGTTAGGATTTATTTTTTTAAAAAGGCTTGACATTATGTCTGGAATAGCCCCTGACTTTTTGTGTCAACACTGTCATAGATTCAGTCCTTTACTCTGGGAACCCAACAAGGACTTATGCCCTCCACACAATTGTCACCTTCCACACTACTGAACCAATGCAATGAGGCAAATAACCCAGCCATTCCACTGTATGATGCACAGGAGTTCTGGCAAGAGAAACTGTACTTTATCTCCTGGTCCTAGTCATTCTGATGTGGGTCAGAGATACAGAAGGTTAATATCTCTGTTGAAAGATTATAGTCAGTATGCACTGACTCCACTGGGTACTGTTGCAATTTAGATCATGTTGAATATGGAATCAGGATTGCGCTGGATATAAATAAGGGGTGAAATACCGAGTCCCTTGAAATCAATGGAAAAACTCCCATGGACTCAATGAGATGGAATTTCACTCAAAATGTGTGTCTGGAGGAATGGGGACATGGACTGCACACTCCTAGTTGTCACCTACCACCCCACACTGGAATCCATATGGGGCATCAAACAATTAAAACCCATATTGATGAGGCCCACATCCTGAAAGAAATCTTTCCTGAACCGCATTTCTGGCCTTCAAACAACCCCCAACCTCATCAAGATCATCATCAAAAGCAAGCTCCCCCCAGACCAGAACACACCAACTCAAAGTAACACCAGACCCTGCCATAACAGATGCAAAACATGCAGACATATCTCTACTGCTACCATGATCAGTACTCCTTACCACACATCTTTCAAGATCCACGGGTGGTACAAATGCCTGTCACAACATGTGGTATACATCATCCGGTGCATTAAATGCCCCGGTAACAACTGTGTGGGTGAAATGAGACAATCACTATGTTCCCGAATGAACTCTCACAGAAAAATGATAAAAGACAAAATCACCATTATCACCCATGGATGAACACTTCTCACAAAATTATCTCACCATATTTGACCAGTCAGTTCTCATCCTCAAAGGAAACCTAAACAACGCTTTCAAAAGACGAGCCTAGGAGCTTAAATTAATAACTTTGTTAGACACTAAAAATCATGGACTCCATAAACAAACTGGATTATGGCTCATTACAAAAATCTATAACCCATTAACCCTCTTTTGTCCTATGGTGTTAACTGCCCACTCCACCTTGAGTGGTCTTTTACAATATGTGTTCATTCCTTTTGCTAACCAATGGTCCATCTTGTATTGAGGGGAAACACCCTGAGGTCTGGTCTACACTAGAAAATTAGGGGTGTGAAAAATCCACATCCCTGAGTGGCATAGTTAATTTGACCTAAATCCCCACGTAGACAGCACTTAGTTGGTGAAAGAATTCTTCCATCAACCCAGCTACCACCTCTCGGGGAGGTGGATTACCTACACTGAGAGGAGGATCAGTGTATGTAGTGTCTATACTGAAGTGCTACAGTGGTGCAGCTGCAGAGGTGCAGCTATGCTGCTGTAGCATTTTAAGAGTAGACATACCTTGAGTTCCTTACCCAGACCTGAAGAAGAGGGCTGCATAAGCTCAAAAGCTTATCTTCCACCAACAGAAGTTGGTCCACCTACCTTGTCTCTCTAATATCCTGGGACCAACTTGCTACCACAAGGATACAAACTTTGTTTCACAAGACCTATTTTCTATATAACCATGTTGATTGGCATTAATTATGCTACCATCCTTTAATTCTTTGCTGATTGCATCCCATATCACCCTTCCCATCATTTTGCCAGAGACATATGTCAGCTAATTAGCTTAAAGTTACCCGAGTCATGCCATTTACCCGTTTTTATATACTTTCATTAGCTTTTTATCCAGACCTGTGGAACTTCTCCAGTATTCTAAGTCTCTGCTCAAAGCAATGTTTCTCTGACTTTGAGCTTTCTGTTCCCTTTAATTTTATTGTACTTAAGCTTGGGCTAATAAACAGGTAATTAATCCACCCATTGGCACTTTTGGGATTTGCAACAAACTTCCAAATCTACACTTTGGTGGATTACCTGAGATGTATTTTGGTGCTACCAGGTGAGGGAAACATTTCAAGGCTGCCCTATCTCTAGCTTAAAATTAATTTGAAATCTTCATAATAAAAGACACGAGGTGCCTAAATGTTTGTATACATTTGGTTTGGTTTCTTCCCTATTACCATGTGGAGTGAAGTGCTACCTAATGATTGCATTGTAAAATAAACATGTATTGTAAAGCATATTGCTGTGCACTTGTCAACTTGCCTGGAGGATTTGTAAATGTCATCCTACTCACCGTATTATACTGTAGTCCACCACTGATAGCAAAAACAGACACTTAGTGTCCTAGTTTTTAAACAATTCTGAATCTAAAAGTATACCCTTTGACTGATTTTATTTACTTATGGCAGCATTTCTCAAACTGGGGCCCGCAGACTCCAGGGAGTCAGATGGCCCCACTGATCAACTCCTCCCCCTTTCTCCCTCAAGTCCTTCCCCTGCTCCCAGTGCCTCCTGCACACCGGGGAATAGCTGTTCAGTGACATGCAGGAGGCACTGGGAGGGTGGGGGAGGAGTCGAGGGAGGGAGAGAAAGGGAGGAGTTGATCAGCGGGGCCAGCGGACCCTCGGAGTACCCTCGGTTCCCAGTGCCTTCTGCACACTGGTGAGGGAGGGGGTGGAGCGGTGATGGGGCGTGCCCATGGGAGGGTGTGGAAAGAGTCAGGGAAGAGGAGGGTGGAGCCAGGGCTGGAAGAGGTGGGGTGGGACCTTCGGTGAAGGTATAAAGTGAGGGGTGGGATCTGGGGCTGAGCTGGGGATTTGGGGCGCCACGAAAAATTTTAAATCAAAATGGGGGGTCCTCAGGTTGCTAAAGTTTGAGAACTGCTGACTTATGGGATTACTCTGGTACTCAGAACTCAGACTTGATCTTGTCCAAATTCCTAAGTAATCAACTATTGAACATTTTCTATAGCTATATCTAGAAGACAGTTTTGAATGATGAAATGTTCCCTTTACCAAACCCGCACTGTACTTAAATTTTAAAAAGGTTTCAGTTTATTTGGCTAAACCATTGGGAGTACATATACTTCAGTAAAATGACATTCAGGTTTGGTAAGGTCATTAAAGTGATGCTGCTGCAATGTGGGTCACTGATTCTGGGAAAATCATAATTTTTAATAATTATTACAGTTCTGTGTAAAGGCTCCAATCAGGGACCCATTATGCTGGAAGCTGCACCATGAAATACCTCTTGCTGATCTGGGCACATTATCAAATACTCAAGCACCTTCTTAATCAAAGTGGGAAAAAACCACATGGAGCTTAAAATTAAACACACAGTACACCACACAAGTACGATGCAGTGGAGATGAAAATTGTTATCAAGTTACTTTACAGCATGGAGTGACAGACTCAGATAAGTAAGTAATATACTAATCTGTGATTCTGAAAGGTCAGTGAAAACACTTCCAGTTACCAATCCCTTAGCAACAGAAATAAAACAGTAAACAAAGTGAAGAGCCAGATTACTTAATCATAATGTTCTGATGGATAAATTAAAAGAATGACTGGTTTTGAACTTAAATCTCCACTCTTCTGAAGAAGTATAGGCAAAAGGTTTTAGAAATTAGTTTGCAGCTAATACTGGCCACAGCACTGCTAACTGTATATATTGGGGTTGTGTGGCATTTAATTATACTCAACAAAAAAATGTACAAGAACAGTTAAGATGGAAAGAGGTTGTTACCTACTAATATGTGTCTATTTCTGGATCCTATTTGATTTTTTTTGGAAGGGTATGGCGTACTCCTTTCAGGATCCTTCCATTTTCCCCTTCAGCTTTCATGTCCCATCCCTAAAGACTTCTGTGGTGTAGACATTTGTTCAGCCAAGGGAGTCTGAAAGGGACTATTCAGAGCCCACCATTGCTGTTATTAGATCAACTGCAAGCTGATGAGAGGTGTTCCCCACAGTGGCTGTGCATTCCGCCGCCTCATTTTTCCCTCCCCCCCCCCCCAGCTTTAGCTGAGTGGGAATCTAGAGCCTGAATGGTTCCAGCAGGAGAATTCAATTTTTTTTTTAGTCAAGCTCCAAATTTCTTGGTCAACGTATAGTCAAGGTTCAGACTCCAGAGAAAATAATAATAACAATAATGATAATAATAAGTAAATAAAAATATGTTTAGGTCTGTTCAAAAGCGTTTAGCGATCTGTATTTGGCCCACGATCTGGCTATTGAGTACCCCTGGTACAGGACATCATAGTGGACTACAGAGCCTTTCACTATTAGGTTACTAATTAAAACCACTCCAGATCAGGGGGCAAAAGTTGCTGGCATTATGATTTTGGAGAGGGTTAGTGAGGTGACTCTTTGGCCCCTCCCATCAAATAATTTGGGCCACCACCAGCCTCCCTTGCTGCAGAAGTATTGAAACTGAGGTGCTTTGCTGGGATCCATGCATAGTTACTGACATTTAGAAATATTTTTCAAAGAATAATTCTCCAATTAGGGCAGATTTTTGGGGGCAAACAGGCTCCAGTTGTAGGGAGTTTTCTAAATATGTTTGTAATTTCAGGTCATTTTCTTTGGGACAAATTCAGTAAGTGCGGAACACCTGCAGTCCCTGCTGACTTTGGCCGTCTTGAATTTTTCTGCAGTTATTTTGGTATAGAATCTAGAGAAGCCAGCAATATTACAGTGTAAGTGCTCAAGACAGCCATCTCGTAGCCATAATAGAGATGTAAGATGTCTGCCAGGGAAATATCATCAAATAAAGACATAGAGATACATTACATAAATTTACCTAAAGGTTGTGTGTGTCTTTCCATGCTTATTCTCTTCGTCCATTCTTTGATTTCCTACTTACCTTCCATCTCTGACCCATTCTAGATTGTTAGCTCTTTGGGGCAAGGGCTGTTTCTTGATGTGTGTTTCTACAGTGTATAGCACAATGAGGCCCCAGTCTAATTGGGGCCTTTGAATGCCGTTGTAATATATATACTTACAGATTGCAAGATAAAATGATTTTCACTGGGAGTTAGGCACCTAAATGTCATTTGTGCTTTCAAAAAGCTCTTATGTTAACCATGTTAATCATAATAATATCTCTATGAGAAAGGTAAGTAAGTAGTTATTATTAGTCCTATTTTACAGATGGGTGAATTAAAGCAGAAATGTTAAGTGATTAGATCAAGGCTACAGAAAGAATCTGTCAGAGGTGGAATTATAACACAGAAGTCACTTGCTGCCAGTCCTGCTTAATACCCTACACCATAGGCGCCGACTCCGTGGGTGCTCTGGGGCTGCAGCTCCCCACTCTATCCCCCACCCCAGCTCACCTCTGCTCCACCTCCGCCTCCTCCCCTGAGCGTGCCCCATTCCCCCTCTTCCCCCCTCGCTTGCAACACTTGATGCTGTGAAACAGCTGGATAACAGGATAATCCTTCTACGCTAGATCCTGTGTCCCATCTCACTTAAATAGACGCATGAGACAAGACTTTTAAGTACACCTTTCCAGTTAACTGCAAGCACTAATAAAAGGAAGGGACTGTACCAATGGCTTAATATACTTAGTCTCCATCTAAAATCTGAGTTGACTGTATTAGACTGATGTACGCCGTAAACATTTTTATGTCAACTTCTGGTTGTTTAGAGATGAAATACTGATCAGTTCAAATTAGGTCAACTTGATTCAGTAGAAATCAAGCTACTGACAGCTCCATAGGTCTGAATTTGAAGAGAGATAGATGGGTGAGGTAATATCTTTTATTGGACCAACTTCAGAAATTGGTCCAATAAAAATATTACCTCACCCATTTCGTCTCTCTACTCTTCTGGCACCAACATGGCTACAACAACACTACATACAACAGTGGTAGCTTGAAGAAACAATTAACATGTACCCAATACAGAATTAACAATTGATTATCTATAAAATGATACATGGGATTCAAGGGAACTTATGACTAGTGCTGCTGTTTAGGGCCTGATCTTGTCAGATGCAAAGCATGCTCAACTCCCACTAGCTGCACTGGAAATTGAGAGAACTCAACACCTTTCAGAATTGTCTCTATGAGACTTGGATCTATAAGAAGATAAATTAGCCATCTCTTACAATGGTGAAATCAACTGTTATAATGTAGATAACTACAAATTTTCTTCCTAGCACATTACTAGCCACACCTCAACTGGTGTAAATCACCATTGCTTCATTAACTACAATGAAGCTATAGTGATTTGCACCAGCTAAAAATCTGGCCCTGCTTCTTAACATTAGCATATAATATATTATTTAATGTAAAACACTTCCTCACTATGAACTATTACAACTGATTTGAAATCTGGCACAAAGATGTATTTGTTAAGTGAAATACTCTAATGGTTTATATATTATAACAACTTGTTTTATACATTGATCAGATGGGATTCTCAGAGGAGTGCTGAAAGCTGAAAACATTTCCTTTTTTAATTTGATTTTGTCACTGTTGATAGCTCTGCAACTTTATCAGATGGGCGCACGTTTAGCAGTCACTAGCAATAAATGGCTTAAAGGGCACAGTTTGGCATGGCTGCATTAAAGCAAACCAATAATGCCTGCAAGAAATGTAGCAGAATCATGTGTAGAAAAACATGTGGAGAGCTGTTATGTCAGAGTTCTGTGAAGAAGCCTTTCATTTGGGCTGAAAACGCTTTTGATGAATAGGCCAGCATAGTATCCAACACAGGAAGCAATTGATAGTAAAATGTTATTTAACATGAACAGCACACATCCACAAGCAGTAAAGCTCAGAAGGGCAAAGTCCATTCAAGAATAAAGCAGAAATGAAATTACCTAGAAGCTATCATTAGACCAATAACAACAAATTACTTTAACAATTGATATTTATATAGGGCCAAATCCTCAAAGGTATTTAGGCTGCTAATTCCCATTGATTTTAAATAAATGGGAATTAGTTACCTAAATACCTTTGAGGACTGGGCCATAGTGTCCACAGGACCCCAAAAGACTCCCCAGACTGTGGACCGGATCTTGCCAGATGTTAAGGGAAATACTGGACTCCCTCAGATCTCATTCACTTCAGCAGGGGTTGAGGGCATCCAGGTCTCCAATATATAGAAATCATTCACTGACATGTGACAGAAAGCTGCCTTTTCCAAGAAAATAGAGCTGCCATTCTGCAGGAGAAACACGGCACAACTGTTTTTTAGGAAGGGGAGAGAAGAAGAGCTGCAGTTGGGTCTACAGGTGGAGTTTTGTGCTTTGAATCTTGCACTCCAGGAGTCATGTTTTCATACCCTTAGCAAAATGAATATGGGGACAAGTTTTGTTTTTTTTCCCCTTAAAGTCCCGGATCTACACAGAAACATGTACTTGTATGTGCAGATTGGATAAATGTGCATGCAAAGGGTTTGTTCTATGGCTAAAAAAAAAAATAAAATAAAAATGGACCCAGTGCCAAAGTCACCAAAGACTGAAAGACCATAATTCTGGTATTAATCAGGAGTAATTCCACTGAAATCAATGGACTTACACACGTGTATTACTAGTGGAACTGTCTCTTACCATGTGCATGTACAGCGCCTAGCACACACTGGGGCCCCAATCTCAGATGGCATCTCTAGCCACTACTGTGCTACAAATAGTAAATCATGATAATGCTAATAGTATGAGCTGAATCAGACCCAAGGAGAGCAAATCAGTGAGAAAGAAATGGATATACTTGGACAGTGATACACAAGAAGCATATACTTTAGTTGAAGCTGGTGTTTTGAATCAGTTAGGAATGTCAAAAAGACTCTTCAGAAGCCTGGAATTCCCCCCAGCTGTGCCAAAGATGCTGGCTATGTCAGACAATTGTTTGTAGGAAAACTCTGCAGAGTTTTCTTCCCTTTTAGCCAGAAATGTGGTTGGAAAAAAAAACCTATTTAATTTTTGTTTTAACTAAATCTTAAGCAAGAAGGAGTCTGAGAGTCCCTTGCAGACAGGAGTGCTTGTTGTGCCTAACTTGGTCCAGTAGTTTCATGAGCAGAGTGAAAAAATAAAATATGACACAATATGTCACAATTCACAGAATGAACTGATTTCAGCATAGTATTTACAAACCTAAGACCTAACTAATCAGTTCTCCAGCCACTGAACAGCTGAGTAACTCACACACTCTAGTTCTCCCCACCCTTTCCTTTAGGGCAGTGTTTCCCAAACTTGGGATGCTGCTTGTGTAGGGAAAGCCCCTGGAGGGCTGGGCCAGTTTGTTTACCTGCCCCGTCCACAGGTCCGGCCAATCGCGGCTCCCACTGGCCGCGGTTCACTGCTCCAGGCCAATGGGAGCTGCTGGAAGCGGCGTGGGCCAAGGGATGTACTGGCTGCCGCATCCGGCAACTCCCATTGGCTTGGAGCAGAGAGCCATGGCCAGTGGTCCAGGAATCAGCCGGACCTGCAGACGTGGCAGGTAAACAAACTGGATTGGCCCGCCAGGGGCTTTCCCTACACAAGTGGCGTCCCAAGTTTGGGAAACACTGCTTTAGGGCATGGGGTGTTTGAGGTAGAGGGTGGGCTAAAGGGAGGGTTTTATTTGTCGTGGGTTGTGAGATTTTTTTGTGGTACTTTTAAAAATATATTAAAAAGTACCACAAAAAAACTATAGATCCAGATGGATATGTCTATGTGTTTAATTAAGATTTTATGGCCTCTGGAGCTCCAGATAGACACTTTATATTCATATACATTGATATAAATGAATGATTAAGAGCATACAGAGAAGGGTTGGAAACATAGATTTTAGGCAAATTTACAATATGTGATTGAAATGTGCAATGCACAGGACTTTTTTGGTAACTTTTCAAAAGCTACTTAGTTTGCACTGAAGTTTATTAATTTTTAAAAAAATAGGTTACCACCACCAAAATATTTGATTGAACTCATCTCTTTCTTGACAGCTGGTCATAAATAACTTGGCAGTAAAAATCTGCAGTTGATCAGGTTTGTCCTCACTCTGTATGTACAGGAAGAAGAAGACTACCCTAAGCTGTACTATAGGCCAGCCTGGGCCACATCTCTTCCTCAGGCCTTGCTTGAAGCACCCAGTGGCACTAGATAAACCAGCAAGCAGTCACTAGAGCACATTCTTTTAGTGCAATTAAAGCCTAACTTTTATGGCCTCCATAACTGTATATTTGAGTGCCTAGCAAACATAAATGAATTTATCTTCTCACACTCCTGTGAGGAGATAAATATTATCCCCAGTTTATAGATAGGGAAAACTGATGCACAGAGAAATCTAACTTTCTCAAGCTCATATCAGAAGTTCATAGCAGAGCTAGGAAATGTACCTGAATTTCTTGCATCTCACAGTGTGCCTTAACACAAAACAATGCTAATCTGAACCTCTGGGCTTGGCCAAATGAGCTGAAAAATCTCACGAGAACAGAATTTCCCCCCTTACCTTTCCAGTACTTGCTACTTCCAAAAATATCACAAGAGCAGCCTGGCTGGAAGCACAAGCACAGAAGGATCTGAAAATAAAAAATGGCAAAAGAAAGAAAAAAACAACCAGACTTCATTGAAAGTTCTGAAAAGGAACAATCCAAAATTTGAATGAAGGTGAAAGATGGTCTCTTATTTTAGTCAGTCCACTTTGTTGTCCATCCCTAGTTTAAATGAGTTATAAACCTTCATGTTACCTTGAGTCATAGCACTTTTAAAGTGACTGAATCAAATTCTCCTCTTAAACTGCAGCCCTATTGATGGCTGCAGTTAAACTAATGGAGAGTAATTTATCTGAAAGAAGTATTACTGTTTATACACACTAATTCCATTTCCTGATCCTTTTTAGACTATTTCAGAAACCAAAAGAAAAAGGCTAGGGGACGAGGGAAAGTAAAGAAAAAGAGCCGTTTTTTGACCTGTCAGTAAAGTTGAAGTGAAAACTACAAGGAAGCTGAGCTGCGCTCACTCCTTATTTTAGAATATGGATTGGGCACAGATACCTTTCAGCTGAGCTCTCAGCTGAAATACAGTGCTGTTTTTTCTTTACTATGTTTCTGCCTGGGGGTTCAGCTGTTTCCCACTGAAAATGGCTCAAGGTATTAGGACAGTTGGATTCCTTTCTGTCACAGCAGGGAAACTTCAGATCACAGCAACCTCTTCTACACAAAAATAAAGCTTTTATTTGAGCTCCTCGAGATTCCTGCTGCTTTTGAAGAGCTATGCTAGTGAATGGAGCAGTACAATAGTTCCTGGAAGAAGCTGATACTGTAGCAAAAAGAAATAGGAGTAAAATGCCTTTTTTTGTCAAGGTGAAGTTCAGTTGTTCTCTCCCTTTGCTAATACTGTTTTCAACTATTTTACACCTGCCACTCCAAAATCACTCCCATAGGTCCATATCTTAGAATCCAGATATCTAACTGGCCTCCTTGTTCCCCAGCTTGGTCCCTACCAGAAAGAAGTAGCCAAATTTTTCTTCTTGTCCAACACTCCTATCATGTAACTCCCACCCTTCAAAGCCCTTACTAAATTAAGATTAAAGTTCTTGTCTACCTCTTGAAGGTTTTGCACTACTCCATCCCATTATATCTCTATTGTTGCTTGATGCCAGCTTCAACATCTTCACTTCCTTTTCCTATTCTAATTCATTTTACTACTGAGGCCTGAAAAAGTCTTGTATTCCTGGATACCAGATCCTAACTTCTCTCATTCAAATTCCTCTTGAAAAAAATACTACTTCCATTAGGCTCACAAACACTAACATCAATATAATGCCATCAGCATCCTAATAAAAAGGCTAGTAGTTATCACCAGTCTCTTGAACTCAGTGTGTTCTTGTCAGATATTGTAAGATCCTTGGGGCAGGGACTGTGCCTTTTTATTATATACATAGTAGTGTTTCTGTTCAGTGCCTGAATAACTTGACCTTTAAAAAAATCGCTGATTCTGCCAGAATGAATTTAGTTAATCAAGAAACAAATTTGGAGATGAATCTCTGCTATGAGCCTGAAATTCACTCTTACACTTCCATTTGTGCCAACAAAACTTTGTTCACACAAACATCCATGAAAGTGAAATAAAAATATCCGCAAACTCAAATGCAAGAGCCTTAGATACAGTGACAAATAATTCTCATTATTTGCCCTTCTTTGTTGTTGTCTAAAAAGGCAATTGGGTTTCAGGTTAACCTGGTTTTAGCCCAAAAATGGAAAGAAAACTATTGCTGATGTTTTATTCCTCAGTAGGATAGATTAATTACCAAACTCTGTATAATAAAATGAAACAAAACAGCTTAAAGAAAACAATCCAGGAAAAGAACATCTCTAAAATAAACAATAATGTTATCTTCTGGAAAATACATAATTGGTCATAGACAAGCTAGTTGCAGTGCAGATCATATTGCTTATAAATCAGTAGCAGAGCAGAATAGAAATATTTTATCTGCATGCATCTGACGAAGTGGGTATTCACCCACAAAAGTTCATGATCCAATACGTCTGTTAGTCTATAAGGTGCCACAGGACTCTTTGCTGCTTTATCTGCATGAGTACTCCTGGATTAATACACAGGGGTAGTTAGATAATCTGAAAAAGTGTGTGATTGTATATTCAGTACCCAAAGAAATTATTAAAAAATCAATACTTGGGGCTGTACCTGCTGTTTTGTTAATTTTCACCAGCACTGACCTTATATGATGGAGGAGCATTAACTCAAGCCGTATAAGTAAATATATAAAAAGAGAGGAGTGGCAAGAAAAAAATGCTTTTGAATTGTGCCATGGCCTTTCTCGAATAGTCTCTCCTGGATCTTCCTTAAAATTCATCCTGTCAAACAGCTGACAGGTAGTGTGTTCCTCAGACACATCAGCAGAGTCACTCATACAGCTGAGCTATCTGGAATGCAGATGCATTCACTTGCATCTGCTTTCTAGCCAGCTGCCAGAGTTTTTAAGGGATCATCATCCACAGATGTTTGACATACAGAGATGAAATAGAAGTTCAGTTCAAAGGGATCCAGAGCTAATAAATATAGTTGTCTTA
This sequence comes from Mauremys mutica, assembly GCF_020497125.1. Classification (NCBI taxonomy): domain Eukaryota; kingdom Metazoa; phylum Chordata; order Testudines; family Geoemydidae; genus Mauremys; species Mauremys mutica. The sequence goes on from NC_059076.1 coordinate 43,768,434, forward strand.
TTGTCTTCTGAATCAGACTCCTGAGGACCTGGTGATAGTACCCATGTGGCTGTTAGAAAGTAATTTGTCTATTTTGCGCTCTCTGGTGTAACTAGAAGACCTTTCGTGAGAGACACCAGGGCTGGAAATTGGAGACAAGAGGAAAAGCAGTAGATCAACATCAAGCCTGCTATTTTATTTGTGTGTGAATTTTTGGTGCTTGTGAAGGATGCTGGTTTGACATGGCTAAAGACTGAAGCACTCTACTTACCCTCAAACCAGATACAGCAAGTTCTGTGGGTCCCGCTCCACAGTGCACGGTAGTGTGAGTGGGGATGTCTGCACTGCAAACCTACCAACCAACCAACCAACCTGTGGCAGTGAGTCTCTGAGCCTGGGTCAACTGATTTGGGCTTACGGGGCTAAAAATAGAAGTGTGGACATTCTGCTTGGGGTGGTGCTCTGGTTCATAAACCTGGAGGCGGGGAGTAGGTCTCAGAGCCCATCTACACTCTTACTTTTAGCCCCTAGCCTGAGCCCCATTAGCCTGTGTTAGTTGAATCGGGCTCTGAGACTCACTGTCACTGGGATTTTGTTGCAGTGTAGGTGTATCCAACATGCCGCAACAATGGCTTGGATGTACTAATTATATTATTGAAAGGAGTGCTCAATGTCCAGGCCTATCCAAATCCTCAGTGTCCCTAAGGACTATCAACAAGTTTTCCAATTCATGACATTTATGGTAGTAGCTTTTTTATGTGGCACTTATCCACTGGAGAGTGATCACAAAACTCATTTCCCATATGCTACCAAACAGTCTTCAGACAGTAACAAGTTTTAATTACACCTCTACCTTGATATAACGCTGTCCTTGGGAGCCAAAAAATCTTACCGTGTTATAGGTGAAACCGTGTTATATTGAACTTGCTTTGATCCACCGGAGTGCGCAGGCTCCCTCCCTCCCCCGAGCACTGCTTTACCGCGTTATATCCAAATTCATGTTATATCGGGTGGCGTTATATCGAGATAGCCGTGTACCATCAACCTGGATTCACACTGGAAACATAGAGGCATCAAAGAGATGGTGCTGTTCCCACTGTTGAATGATCTCCCATGAGCCATGGACAATGGGCAACATCCATACTCACTGTAGTGGATCATTCTATAGCATCTGATACTGCCAATCATGAGTTCCTGCTGGGGCATATCAGAGACCAAACAGTGGGTATCAGTGGCCCACTAGAATCGTTCAAACCATTCCATTCTTAATAATGCCAGTGGCTTGTGGTGGGAAACTGTACCTCTACCTTCAGAGCTCTCACCTGTGGAGTTCCACAGATTACTGTCTCTTCCACCATCCTATTCAACATTTACATGAAAGCACTAAGAGAGACACAGTCGAGTTACTTTGGATTCATGCCAGTGTGAAAGCAAAATTAAGATCAAAGATTTTTCTGATTATTCTGGGAGACTAAACTGAGATTTTTCTGATTATTCTCTTGAAGTCAGTGGTAAAATTCCTATTGATCATGCCTTAAGTGTACATTTACAGGAGGGAGAAGCAGTGGTATGCTGCAGATATTTTAAAAGAGGATCCACATTTGTTTTCCTTTTCACTGTGTTACACAACATGCAGAGAAGCATGTGTGTGCTGGCAGAGGAAAGGAGTCTGGGGAATCTATTCATTCCCCCCATTTAAACAAACACTTTCTCATAACCATAACCAAGAAAGGAAGCAAATGTCCTCAGCAAAGTTATATTAAGTGCATTAGCTACATGTTTATACTTTGTTTCTGAAAAATATACTAGCTGTATTGATAACATGGCAGTATTCAGCTTTGCAGTTTGACACAGGAGAGGGCCTAGTGAATATTTTTAACCTTTTATGGAAAGCTAATTTTGTATCGAAAATACCTGCCATAGGTATGTTCCAAAGCAAAAATAGTGCTCTTCAAAGCATGAATCCTGCAGATTAGTTTTATCTGGTAGGAATGATCTAACAGTACTGAGAGAGAGTCTGACACCTTCATAGGAAACCTTGCCTTCCATTTGGTGGTGGGACTTTAAGAAGGGGCTCTTGCAAACCCAGGGAATACACCTCTAGGAAGAAGACTTGCCATTTCATCCAGAAAGGAATCTTAGAAAGGGTTATATATAGGATACACTACTAGATACTAACCTGCTTGTGTAATGCTCAGTTGCATACGATTGGTAGCTAAGATGCGATAGCTTTGCATTTTAAACATATTGGGTCAAACTGTGATCACATTTAGATGAATGTAAATCTGCAAGTTACTCTAGCTATGCACCAGTGTAACTGTGATAAGAATCTACCCCAGTGTTTTAGTTAAATCACATGATTCTGTATTTCTAGTGCTATACACAAAGTTCTCTCACTGGGAATTTAAACCAGATGTTATATTGGTGTGACTGAGAATAGAATTTGGTCCTGAGAGAGCAAAAACATTTATGTTGTTAGTTTACTATTTGCATTTTATTCAGCTTGAGCATCTCATGTCACAGTGCCCTTTTATTTCAAATAAACTACAGTCAAACCTCGCAATTACGCGCCCCACCATAACCCAAAATCGCATATAACACGATCATAAGTTGGCTCCCCTTTAAGGCCTAATACCAGTGGTCCCCAACACCATGGCAGGGGAGAGAAGCTGTGGCCCCGCGTCTGCCAGGCACAGAGAACTCTGAGGCTGCGGGCGCCGGTGCTCTCTGTCCCCGGCAGGTGCGGGGCTGCGGCTTCTCTCCGGCTTCAAGAGGAGCCGCGGCCCCGCGTCTGACGGGAACAGAGAACTCTGAGTCTGCGGGCGCCGGTGCTCTCTGTCCCCGGCAGGTGCGGGGCCGCAGCTTCTCTCTGGCTTCTCCGCGACTGCGGGTGCCAGTGCTCTCTGTCCCTAGCAGGCCAGAGAGAAGCCGCGGCCCTGCACCTGCTGGGGACAGAGAGCACCGGCGCCCGCAGCCCCAGAGAAGCCAGAGAGAAGCCACGGCCCTGTGCCCGCTGGGGACAGAGAGCACCGGCACCCACAGCCTCGGAGTTCTCTGTCCCCGGCAGATGTGGGGCCACAGCTTCTCTCCTCTGCTGGGCACTAGGCACTAGGGGCACTAGGCGGCTCACATCAATGCACCGCGTTGGGGACCACTGACTTAAACTGACCGGCTTGAAACCCCGCTATACCGCGACCCTGCATTTATCTCGATGGAAATTTTTGGACCCCAAACATCGCATTATAGCGAGGTTTCACTGTACTTTCACTTGTTAAGAGTGAATGGCAGCTTCTAGATGCAAATTTCAAAACAAAAGGGGGGGAAATGTAACCAAGAGCAATATTTCTTTTTAAAAAAAACACAGCTGAGAGATTTGGATGAAAGATTTTGCCTTCCATCAAGACCTCATAATCCTAATTATCACAGTAACAGACCTCCCTGCCACAAAGCAGCTAAGTCACATATTGAGTTGCCTGCCAGGCCTTGCAAAATTTTTAGCATGTAGTGTTGTCAGTATGTGACATGGTTTCCTATAGGTATTAAGCGAGCCCCTTCTCTCAGGAAATGCTCCACATCTCTTGCAGAGTTGGAACATAAAATGTATTGCTTTTTAATACTATTGGCTGCCTTGTGATAAGTGAGATCAATAGAACTGAACTGACAAAGCAAAGAACCAAAAGTCAGTTGGGTAATTTGTACCGAGGAGTGACCCTCTAAAATTTCAGAGCTTGAGCTCTGATAAACACATCAAAGTTTGGGTACTTATCTAAACTTTATCTGAACTATGTCAAGTCCTAAACCTCCTGGTTTGCAAAATTGGGTTGGAAATATCACAAGAGCAAGCTTGTATATGTCAAAATCTGGTGTCTGATCTTGTTCTTATTGAAGCCAATGGGAGTTTGTCATTTTCAAAATCTTGTAACTTAATTAGAATCCTGCTTTTAGTTGTCATTTAGGCATCTACCTGTCCTGCTTTGTGAACAGCACACATCATACTGTGTCAGACATTAAGAATAACAACTGGATATGATGCCTAATTTCCTTGCTATCAATAACTTTTCAAAAGCTATTATATACCACATCCTGGATTAGGAAAAGAAATGGCCTCAAAAACACCAGGACTAATCACTGCAATCAACTTTACAATTATCCTTTCAATTACTGTCCAGTGACAGCTAAAGGAACCGGACCCTGTAATCATCTGCACACAATGGGTCAAATTCTACTCTCCGTTGACCTGATGTAAATTTGGAGTAATTGCTTTGATTTTATCAGGGTTACCCCAGAATTACACCAGTATAGCAGAACACAGACGTTGACTCAAAATGCCTATTTGACTTCATTGGGTATTCTGCACCTAGATCGTGCCAAGATCAATACACTCAATAAGTGACAATTCCGGCTGATAATGCCACTCTTTTTATTTCAGATTGAAAAATTTACTGAAATATTATGTTTTTCTTTATACAAAGATTCAGCTTGCACAAAAATAATTTTCTAGGCCTTGTCTACACTGGCAGGGTGCAGGACTTGCTCAGCCATTACTCTAATACCAGGGCAGCTCCACTGGTACTTGCTCTAGTGGAAGAGCTAGTATACTAGGCATGACATCTGTGTCACCTTGCTGTGCCCTGACCAGGTCTAGAAGACACATTGGTTAAAAGACTGGCTGTACCCAGGTGACTTGTCTAATGTAGCCCTTTGAAATTGCTATCATGTGTGGAGCTGCAGTACTGTTAGAAATATGTTGAGGTGGGGGAGGAAGGGAGGAAGAAAAAAATTAGTGTAGACCCAGTCTTTGTGTATGATCAAATAAAGTACATGGATATGCTGCGCAGGGGCACATTTGTCTCATGCTTTAAGGGCCTTATTCTGTTTACACTGGTGTCTACACCAGTAACTCCATGAACTTAATCCAGATTTACACTGGTGAGACAGGAGAGCCAAACCCTTTTAGTTCAAAAATAACAGATACAAAAATGAAAACAAAAAAGGGCCTTGACAATTATTCCTTGGCAGGTTCCAACTTCCCCTTCAATGTAAACACACACTCTTACAAAATTAGGCAGACATCTCTGCACATCCATAGCCAGGGAGACACAGATGGACTCAAAATATGAGAGAAAAACAACAAGCAGTCACTTTAGAAAGGAAAACAGTATTTTGATATTTTGTTTTGCACACACTCACTCACTCACTCACACAAAGTCAGGTTATAGAGTGAAGTGTAGGTAACAGATAGGAAATACTGAAAAAGCACTTCACCCTACACTATTCTAGCTGCCAGCACTATTCTCGTAGTCAGGGTCTGTACTGAAATGTCAGTCTGAGAACACAGAAAGCAAATACCATGCACCAGCAAAGGTCATGCACGACTTGGAAGTGAAGCCAGATCTGACAATTGTTGTTCTCTGATATCCATTGTACAAGAGTGATCATGCGTAGCCAGACCTATGGGATGCATGAAGACTTCATCCCGGATATGGGGGATCATTCTCACTTAGAGACCACATTCCTGTGTGTCTGAATTGTCCTGCTGATGGTAAGGAATATTTTACATCTCACAGATCAACTTCAGGATGTGGTACAAGGATCAGGAATATAATACTTACAAAAAGACAAGAAGCAAGAGTTGGTGTCCTGGAGCAGGGATGATATTAAGAGAGGCTAATGGCCCAAGCGAAAGCAGTATTTAACACACCCATAGACAGTTTCACACACAGGGATCTCTATACTGCAGTTCTCTCACAGCACAGAAATGGAGTTTTTAATGATGTGCCTCAGTTTAATCAGCTGGAGAACAGGTATACTAATATTTACCTCCCTGTTAGACTTAAACCATTAATGTTGATAAAGTGGTTTGAGATACTTGTATAAATCATGCTATATTTCAACAAACTATTATTAATAAGGTGATGGGCCCACCCTAATAAAGCATATCTATTCAGAAGCCCATACACAGAAGTGCAGTCATCACACACTGCAAATCCCAGTATGAGATTACCCTGCTTGATCTAATTTGCCTTGGCAATGAGTTACATTGTATCACTGTAGGCTGAAACCATCTGTAGGCCACACTTCACCTGCCCCCTGATCTAATGACTGTGTTTTTTCATCTCCTTTCAAATACGCACGTCTCTGAGTTTTAATTACCATTAGCCCATATGGTGATAATTAATCTATTCAGTCTATGAAATTATGTTGGTGACAGGAAATGGAGAAGGTTTTGCCAATTTATCTAAGCTTTTCTAGGGAACATCCAGATAACAGCAAGTTGCCAAATGAGAGCTATACTCCCACTACCACAGTCTGTAACAGTGTGTTGCCTGCTTTTAAATCCAGATTTGATGATTCAACAGCAGAAGGGCAGAATAACTAAGAGGCTACCTTCCGCACGCACATCACAGTGAACGAAGTTCTCTCTCTCTCTCTCTCTCTCTCTTTTCGAATGTTGTATATTTTAAGCAATTTCAGACAATTCTATGGCTTCATCAGTGTAAGGGAGATCAGAGAGAAAGGGACAGAGGATTCTGGTTTGTATCAGTTACAGACAATGGAGGAAGAAAGGTTGTTGCTTCACTCTGGTCCTCCATTAGAGGCTATTAAATGTGGTCTCTGCAATGTGCCTAAAGCCAGTTTTTCCATTCAAACAGAAAAAAAATACACATATGTCAAAAGGCTTCAAATATTAGGCAAACTTCAGGTTCAGTTGAACTCTTCAAGGATCAAATTGTCAACGCAAGTCTTGTCTGTTATTAAAAGAAAAGAATTCTAATTCTTTCCAAGAATTCCATCCGGAAATGTTTTCAGACAAAATTGTCTTCTCTGTAAACAACAAACAAACAAACTTGGGCTAGCAAAAAAAAATCTTCCTTAAAAATCTCCACTTTCTACAGACTTAACATACAATTACACAGCAGTCATTTTATACTGATGAGTGCATTTGAGTATATTATTTTGCAAGACAAAACAGAGCAGTCATTGTTTAGCTTTGATTATATCAACTCCAGCCAAACAAGGCATTTGTCATTGCTTAACACTCTAGGGCCCTGATCAGGATTGGGCGGTTACTGGGAATTAGTTAGAGAGGTCAATTTTGCCAAATGATGATCTCTTAAACTTAAATGTTGGTCAGAATATGGCATTCTAAAGCGTGAGGTAGGTTTCCTCCCTTAAAGAAGGTGGTGGTGATCTCAGCTAGTAGTGGTTCTGAGATATTCTTGACTCTTTCACTAGCCAAGAACAGCATGGATCTGAGTTGAAGGTGGTGGCTCAGTTTTCCTGTAGTGCTTCTAGGATGTTGTCCTGCTTTGTGAAGGGGCTATAAGGGAAGGCACCATGTCATCAGGCCTTCATTTGTTGAATGGTTCTTGGTGTCCTGAAAGGCCATCTCAGATTAAAATGATTTCCTCTGAGAAGAGGGTTGATAATTCACAGTAGGATGTGCTGGGTTCTGGAGTTGAATGGAGGCATTGGGGCTAACAATGTGGTTAATGGTCCAGAATAGTTCAGTGGAGATGTTCTAGTGAGCTGCTATGGTGAAGGAGAAGAAGAATTTCTTTGCTTATTCCACAGCCAGGGCATCACTGATGCTTGGGTTTTCTTCCTTTCTGCTTCTGTCACAGGTCACCAGAGAACCATGGAGATCTTTTGGGGTGATGGAGAGGGAGGCGTTTCTTGAGTCCCAGAGAGTTAATGGCTGTGGCTAATGATTAACCAAATCGTTACTCAATTTACCAGATTTACTAAATATTCTATCCCAAAGCTTTTTGGAAAGGTGGAGTTATCTGGAAGGATGTTTTGAGCTTCCAGCAGCAGTCCACTATGGTTGCTTCTTCTTACTTGAAGACCAGGAAGGTTTTAATTTCTGTCTAGAGGAAGTGGTGGTTACTCCATCACAGGGGGCTTCTCTGGAGCCACAGGCAGTCCAGAATACGTTCCAGGACATAAATAGCTGTATGTGGGGGTTCTCTAAGATTATCTTCAGAAAGTGTGGAGAAGAGATTTGGGGCCATTGCATCAAAGAAGTTGTCACCATGGGTGTTGATGCTTCTCAGGAAAATAAGAATTGGGAATTTCACCACTATATCAGACATCTCAGTCAACTCCTCTAGGAAACCAGTGGTTTTTAGAGGTATACAGATTAGCAGCAAGCATTGTCTCTGCAGTCACAGAGTAGTGAGATACTTTCAAAGGACAAACATTGAGAGTTGAATGTGCTTAACATCTTGTGACTTGGGCCCTTTAGGAGGTTTGTAGATCCCGATATGGGTCATATTCTCAACTGCAGTCACATTATGTTTGGTACAATTAGGGTAAAGAGGGGAAGCTGGATAAAATTACACCTGCAATCTTCCAGTGTGAGGCCTGGGTTGGGGCTGGTCTTGTCCCCATTGTCATTTAGAGCATCCTCAGTGCTGCTCTAAATTACACTCTGCTGCCTATATCCCCAAAAGGCCATTCTAATGGCCAGGGATTGCTGAGGCATAAGGATGGTATGGTCACCTACCCAATCTCCTAGGACCACCCTTCCACCCAGGGGTGGGTATCAGTTCTATGCCTTCCAGCTATTTCTCTTACACACACTGGATGAGAACAGTGCAAAGCAGTTGGCATAGACTCTGGGATCAGATTTATAGTATCTGCATGTGTAGACTTATGAGGCTATGTCTATACTACAGCTGATACAAAGTATCACTATAGTACTGTAACATAGACACTTGCTACAGTGACAGAAGGTGTTTTGCCATTTATGTAATTAATCCAACCCTCCAAGAGGCAGTAGCATGGTCGATGGACGAATACTTCCATCACCTTTGTGCTGTCTACACTGAGACTTAGGTCAGCTTAACTACATTGCTCAGGTGCGTGAATTCCCCCCCCCCCCCCACCCTTCACCGAGCAACATAACTAGGAGTTAGGTATCAACCAGGCCTAGATCACAACATTTGACACCGGAATCCATAATATATGCTTTTGGGGAATCATCACAAATCATTGCTCTGAATTGGTAAGTCTTTTACTAGCAACTTTGTCTTAAAGAAAGCATAAGTACTTTTCTGGGAGTGATAGAATGCTTCAAATGCTGCTTTAGTGGGAAAAGAAATTATGATCTGAGATGCAGTTAAGATGACACTGGCAGTGCACTGGTCTGAGAGTCAGGAGAGGTGGGTTCTGTTTCCAGCTATGCCACTGCCCTGCTGTGTGACACTTTACCTCTTCATGCCTCTGTTTCCCCTCTTACAATTTGTCTTTCTTGTAAATTTAGACTGTTAGTTCTATCTTTTAGTATACAAGATTCACAATTCCTAGCACAATGGGACCTGGATAGTGGTTGAGGACTGCTGTAATATAAATAGTAGTCCAGTGAGTTTGTGAGTTTTGAAGTTGGAGTTTTAGACTGCGCTGTGGATGGAAACAGGTGCAGTGTTCAGATGCTTAGATGACTGCACTTCCATGCTTTCTAATCCTTGTCTTTTTTTTTCAAGTGTAACCTTAACTTTGAATTTCCAGGAATTCCAAACGTGTTTTATTCCTTAAAGGAGAAAGAGAGAGTGTATGCATGTGTACACATGTATATAGGTGGAGGCAGACAGACTTTCCTACAAACTATACTGACATTTATAACTAGTATAAAGAAACAAGAGATTCTTACCCACTTATTGAGTTCATCAAACTCTAGAAACATATCTGCTTTGAATTCCAGGATCCCATGGAAACATATTTGTGTCATTCTGGATTTGTATAACCTGTTTTCCTTCTCTGCCAGTTCCCCGCTTAGATCTCAGAAGGGTTGTGTTTATTCTTTTGTTCATTTGTCTTACTTTAGCATTTTTTTCTGCCACTAGTTCCTGAGTTTGATTTTTGACTTAGATGCCCTTCTTTGAGCCCTCAGAGCATCTGTCTCCTGAGAGGTGCCTTTGCAAATCATAACAGAAGTTGTTTTGATTAACTTTCTTCAATGTACACTGTATCAGTGAATTTACATAGTTCCACTACATCGGGGTGGGCAAACTATGGCCTGCGGCCCACGGGACCATCCTGCCTGGCCCCCGAGCTAGCCCCTGGCCTCTACCCCACAGTTCCCCCTTGCCTGCAGCCTCAGCTCACTCGCTCCGCCGCCAGCTCAATGCTAGTCTGGGCGGCGTGGCTGTGAGCTCCTGGGGCAGCACAGCTGCAGAGCCTGGCCTGACCTGGTGCTCTGAGCTGTGTGGTGTTGGCGGCGGTGGTGGCAGCATGGCCCAGCTCCAGCTGGGCGGCACAGCTGTAGCGCCACCAGCCACCAGTGCTCCAGGCAGCATGGTAAGGGGGAAGGGAGCGGGGGGGGAAGGGGGAGGTTGGATAGAGGATAGGGGAGTTTGGGGTGGTGGTCAGGGGGCGGGGGTGTGGATAGGGGTTGGGGTGGTCGGGGGGGAACAGGGGGTTGAATGGGGGCAGGGGTCCCAGGGGAGGCAGTCAGGAAGGAAGGGGGTTGGATGGGGTGGCAGGGGGCAGTCAGGGGCAGGGGTTCCGGGGGCAGTCAGAGGACAGGGAGAAGGGGTGGTTGGATGGGGCTGGGGTCCTGGGGGAGGCTATCAGGAATGAGAGGAGGGGTTGGATGGGGCGGTGAGAGTCTGGGGGCAGTCAGGGGACAGGGAGCGGGGGTGTGTGGATGGGGAAGGGGTCCCAGAGGGGCTGTCAGGGAACAGGGGACAGGAGTCCGGGGCGGGGAGGATAGGAGGTGGGGGCCAGGCCATGACCTCCTCCCCTAAGCAGTCTTCCATACAATTTACGAGACCCAATGCGGCCCTCAGACCAAAAAGTTTGCCCGCCTCTGCACTACATGATAGATTTCCTAAAGCATTCTAAGTAACCATTTGCTTCTTTAGAAGAGGGCACATGCTCTGCTAGCCATTTAATCAAGTGACAGAAGGAACAACCTTAATTGAAAGTCACAAGAGGAAAAATTAAGTAGACAGACAAATTTGAAGTTGTTTAAAATGAACTATTGCCCCAGCAATGCTGCACAGCACCATTTTATTTTCCAACAAGCATTAGAAATGTTAATAAGAAGTCACTCTGAATTATAAAAAGCGCAAAATTGCTCAATGGTCATTTCCACTTGGTAAAAACTCCAGATTTTTAGGTTAGATTTACTAAAAAGATCCTGGGCCAGATGCTATGTTCCAGACCTTTTGTTTCTGCACCAAAAAAGATAGAAATCTTTATCAAGTAGAGAGCTAGTTCATGATTCTCAGCGAGAGTGTGCTGAAAAAAATGCTTTGAAAGATGAATAGAAATAGTTGCTGGTAAAGCAGAAGGCAATATAGCTGCACCTAGCCATTCATCCTGGGGACAGAAGCTGAAAACCACCCAAGAAACATCCTTGTTATTGTTAAAATTAACAAAAAAGAATAAGGTGACTGGTTAATAGCAATCAAGAGGATTAGAGGTACTTTTTCTTCCCATAACCAGTTTGGAATATGCCCCAAAGAAGCTGGTAAGTGAAAACGATGTAAAGTCTGAGAAGACAGCAGCTGTGAGAGAAGCTGTTCTAATAAAAATTGTTGTGGTCAAAGGCCCTTTAATTGTAGCTGTTCAACGTGTGCAGAAAGGCAAAACCAACATGGTTAAATACACTTCATTTTCTCTTTGAAGCAACATTTGATGTCACTGGAGCTTCTCTTGCTCCAGTCTGTAGGCATATAGTGACATAAAACCAGATTGTGCCTGCAGCTATTGGGGGACGGATGTTCTCTTCCACTTGAGATTATGCAATTGCATGTAGTGCGGTTACAACCTGGTTCTGCAAGATGCTGAGCATCCTCAATTCCCATTTACATTGAGGAGAACTGGGGGATCTCAGCACACACAGCCCAGAATGTGCACAGCACTTTGTTCTATTGGACCTTTATTCCTTTGACTGTTTAACCCTGACCCTGAAATGTTCTGGGAGTTGAAGGTGCCCAGCCGGCCCTTTTCACGATCAGTCCTCGGTGAACAGCTTAAAGGATTTGATCAAGGGCCTTCTCCTCTTTTCAGCCAATCAGCCACATGCCTTGATATTTTTTGTGTTACATTACCTTAATAAAATGATTCTTTGACTAAATGATTAGTTTGACAGGATTATTTGAACACATTGGTGTATACATTACACTGTACAGCTAAAGGTTATATATAAAGATAAAACAATATTTGTTTTTAAATAAAATCTTTTTTAAAAATCCCCCCTTTAAGGATAAGTATTGTGTTACTAGCAAGGAAATGACTATGCTAATGAAGTGATGTAATGTTAGCATGGAATTGCGTTTGAAAATTGTGTTTAAACTCTAATTACTGTGTTTTAAATGCCCACTACGAGCCAGAAGCTTCCAGAGGCTGAACAGGCTCACTCTGAGTTGAGTAGAGTTTATAGGTGCTGTGCCTTGTCTCCAGTCAATCTGCCTCTCAAGCACTTACTAAACATTACTCTCCCTAACAATACTGAATAGATTTTTTTTTCCTTTAGGAAAAGCTCATTTTTAGCACAATGACCAGTGATTGTTAATTTGATACTATAACTCTGCAAAGAAGGTGGCAAACACGCTGAACTCAAAACCATATTAGAAGAGCTGTCTTAAGAATTGACTCAAGGGAAATATATGCACAGTGAGCGCTCATGGAAATATAACCTTGCTGCAGAATGCTCAAATAAATGAGAGAGAATGTCAGGCCGTGGAGATTACACCCTATTTAGTATAAACAAACAATAAACATACAGATACATTTTCAGAAGGGTTCACTCATTTTGTTGTCCTCAAATTTTGGGGGCCCAACTTGAGATACCTTGTATCTGATTCTCAGAGGCAGTGAAGATCTGCATCTCCGGAGGATATGGGTCTTCAGGACCATTGAGAATCAGGTATAATCTGACACAAATTGAACACACACAGATAGAAGCATAAAACCCTTCTGCAAATTTTTGCCACTCTGTTTATCTGCGATATATTGCAAAAAACTTTCCCAAGGACTTTCAAGCTCCAAGGCACATTCCAGAATGCTACAGCAGATACCATTTTTATTTAAAAGTGGTGAGAAAAAAAAGATGATCTAATGATTTCAGCATAGGTCTGCATGCCAGGAAGGCCTGAACGCTAATATGTCTCTGACACTGATTTTCTCTGTGGTTGAGGCAAGCTCCTCATCCTCTCTATTTCCACGTACCCATTTATAAAATAGCATGGTAGAGGTTGCTTCCTTACAGGAGTATTGTGAGGCTCAGTTAGCATTTGCAAAGGGCTTCGTGTTACTGTGAATAAAGAGAAGCTGAAAATACTCCATCGGGTAAAGTGGGTATTTCCAGTACCTTTGCATGATCAGATCTGCAGCATAGGTAGTGGTATGGTTAGCTATCCAAATGCCTATTGTTCCTTCCTTTGAGGTGACTGTTACACAATAGTAATTCTGGTTTTTTTTCTAGTAACAAAGTAGTGTCAGAGGTTGGGGTGTCACAAAAGTTGGTGCTGGAGCAAACTGATAATTAAAAAGCAGAGAACAGGTGGGTGAAGTAATATCTTTTATTGGACCATAAAGATATTACCTCACCCACCTTGTCTCTATCCTGGGACTGACATGGCTACAACTACACTGCATACAATAATTTAAATGCAGTACGTCACTGCCTGAAAGATTGTTAACAGGCACTTCATCTTGAATAGCCCCTTGAAATATATGTTAACTATTTATGCTTAACAATCTGTTCCACTTTGTATTAGCTGTTAGACCCTGAGTACATTTTCCAGACCTGAAGAAGAGATCTGTGTAAGCTCGAAAGCTTGCTTCCCTCATCAGCAGAAGTTGGTCCAACAAAAGATATTACCTCACCCACCTTGCCTCTAATATCCTGGGACCAAGACGACTACAACAATACTGCATACCAGGCCAGATGTCATTCGCCCAGGAATTCTGAAGGAACTCTGGTTTGAGCTGATAACAAAAATATGCAACCGCTTATTAAAAACAGCCATTAGTTCAGCGATTTGGAGGATATTTAAGAGTTTAGATGCATCTTACTCCAATAAGTCTTACACCTGTACCTGGCAAATAGGTTGAAGCAAAAATTTGAAATATAACAACAAAACTTGGAAGATCATGAGATAATAGGTTTTAACCAGTGTTGTTTCTGAAAAAGAAAAGTGTCTCTCATATTCAAAGAATTCGGTCAATAAAATAATAAATACATTATATCAACCAGTTATCCTTTATTTAGACTTCCAAAAGGCCTTTGACAACATCCCGTACAAGAGGCTACTAAAGAAGCTAAGTAGTTGTGTGGTGAGATGCAAAGTATTATCATGGATCAAAATAATGGTTAGGAGACAGAAAGCAAAATAAGATTAAATGTTCAATTTTCATCATGGCAAAAGGTCAACAGCAGGGTGTCTCAAAGTTCTGTACGAGTTCCTGTGTTGATTAATATAGTTATTAATCATCTTAAAAGCGAGGGTAGTGAGGTAGCAAAATTTGTAGATGATGCAAAGTTTTTTAGGTTTGTCAAGACTAGACAGGACTTTGAGGAATCTATCATAGTAGATGGAAACTTGGTGTGATAAGTCATCCCTGAGCCAGAGAGCATGATGAGTCAGAAGCAAGTACCTCAGGTTTTGTAATAGGCCCCATCCCATTCAACCAGGGTTCAGCACATCCACAGACAAGGACCCATCTAAATGATCCCAACACAGGTATATAGGCTCCTAAAGGAATCAGTCTCTCTTATCCACTCAACACCACTGTCTGGCTGGAAGCATTCCCATTACCTGGTAATTCTGACAGATTGCCCCTGCTTCCACTCTAGCCCATGCTCATTTCCACACTAACTAGTCCCTGCTCCAGCTTGCATCTGCTCCTGCCTCAGCTGGCTGCCTGGTGATTCTGACACTTGAAGTCTCTGTACTAACCTTAAAGCTACAGCATCATTAGTGTCAGTCAGGAATCAACATCCGGCTCAAAAAAAAATGTTTTAATCTGACTCAGTCTGGTAAATTTACTGAATTGATTCCTAATCTTTAACCGGCTGGGGAGAAGAGTGGGTGAAGAATTTCTGTCAGAGAAGAGGATGGTGACCATAAGAATGACCGTACTGGGTCAGACGGTACCAAAGGTCCATCTAGCCCAGTATCCTGTCTTTTGACAATAGCCAATTCTAGGTGCCCCAGGAACCTGTGATGTGCCCTCCCAGAACTCCTGATAAAGAAGAAACATCCTGATTCCCCAGAGAGCTCAAATTATTGTCACAGCATTTTCTTCCAGCATGAAGAAGGTCACACTCCACAGTCCACACCACATGGTACTGGAAAGT
Organism: Mauremys mutica; assembly: GCF_020497125.1. NCBI lineage: Eukaryota > Metazoa > Chordata > Testudines > Geoemydidae > Mauremys > Mauremys mutica. The sequence continues at coordinate 43,783,729 of NC_059076.1, forward strand.
GAACAATAAATAGCCCACATCCTTTCAATCTGTCCTTGGTTGGCTCCCTGTTCCCCAAGAGGACCTGCTGGGTGTCTCCTGCAGCTCTAGATTTGATAGTGCTGTCTGAACTGGCTCTGTAATGCCTTTCCAAAAGTAAAATCAGTTAAAGAGAAGCATCTTGCGTTCTATCAGAGAGAGCTCCTCCCTCAAAACTGGTATTATGTCATTCAGATTTTAGATGGGGGTGGGGGGGAGTAATTGCTCCTTAAACTATTTTTAAAACTCTAACCCAGCATTTCTCAAACTGGGGTCTGCGGATCAACTCCTCCCCTGCCGTCCCAGTCCCTCCTGCACACTGGGGAACAGCTGTTCCCCAGCATGCAGGGGGAGCAGGGACGGGGTGCACTTGGGGAAAGGGAGAGAAGAGGAGGGGCAGAGATGGGGCCTTGGGGGAAGGAGTGGAGTGGGGGCAGGGCCTGGAGCTGAGCGGGGGCCTTGGGGGTCTGTAAAAATGTTTAAATAAAAATTGGGGTCCTTGAGTTGCTAAAGTTTGAGAACCGCTGCTCTAACCTATCAATGCCAACAGATTTATATGCCTTTATACCATTAATTACTACCCCACTTCTTTGTGCCCTGCACCACACAGGCAAGCACAGCAAATGTAGGTCATGGATACATCCCTTTTTTGTTTTAAAGGGTCTATTCTTACCTTTCTGTTTCTTTCTGATGTATATCTTTGTGTGAAAAGGATGATAAATCCTTTAAACATTCACTGGTCTCCTTCAAATCCCATGTTTAGCTCCCTCTTTCATTTCTAATCATTGACATGCTGATTACAAGGCCTCACTTTTCTACCTAAGAGATTAGAACACTGTCCTTCCTCTTTGCTCCTAGAAAGAACTTCTGTTAACACAGAAGCTGCCACAATAACATTGTTGGCAACAAGAGGGTGCCACCTTAGAGTCCAGTGTGGTAGAGCTCTGGGGTTCCACTCCACTTGAGACAGGTGAAGCTAGCAAAACCTGAGGGTGCACCCATGAGGGGCTGGAAGGGGATATCAGGCACTGCCCTGTAACTATGTCAGGTCGGTGGGAAGAGGTGTAGCCTACTGATCCAATCTAAAGTGGGGTGAATGTAGAGTTCCACACTGGAAAGAGTTCAGGTCAAGGCCTGTCACTTGGAAAGAGTGCCTGGTGGGGGAGAGATCACAAGAGCAGCTCCCCACTGAGCCATCACTGCTCTTATACATAAAATAATATTAATCTCAGACTGATTTTAACCAAAATATAAATGCTTTGAAGTCACTAGTGGAAAAAGAAGAAATACGGGCCAACAAGTGTATGAAATATAGTGTAATTTTCCTTTTATTTTCAAACTTGCCATAATGTGAATATTTCTCTAAGAAGGTTTTGCCAGATATTTTCTATATATTGTAAAAAAAAAAAAATCTACTAAAGAGTGCCTATGTGAAGATCAAGGCACAATTTAATAAAATAAATACTGAAGTACAAATAGATCCAATGTCCCCAGTACTCTATCCAGCCCACCAAAAGAAGACCCACCTCAGTTAACTCACCCTGAGCTGGGGAAAAGAAATACCATAATAAAATAGCCCCAAAAGTCCTTTACAGTATGCTAGGGGGTAACTTCCTCCAAATTTGGTGATCGGTCTAACACTCTGCATGTGAGTAAACAGTTAGTCCCCTTCCCACCCCGACTCCAATATACAGTACTTTTGGTGTCCCAGAGTTACTGAAATGTTCTAGCTAATGGTAGATTTATCATATGGTGCTAGTTACAGATGCTTTTTAACTCTGACACATTCAAGAAAACATGCTCAGAGTTCATTTGTCCCTAGTACAGATTGGTGTCTACATTCCAAGGCCTGTTTATACTGTACCTAAACAAAATAAAAAAGAGCAAATTTTTTTGTTTTACAGCTAAAGAGAGAAGTCTGTTAAATTTTGACATTTAATATTAAAACTGGAATATGTAGGCATTAAAAATGTAAATTCTAAGCTTAATCTTCACTATAAAATAGACATGTGGTTTACTAATTACAACACTTTGAAAAAAGTGAAGTCAGCCATTCAGGAATTAGGACAAAGACTACAGCGTGGATCTGCACTCAGCTATACTAGTGTAAATCTGCAGTAACTCCGTTAACTTTAATGGAGGGAGAGCACATAATAGAACAGCTCTTTAACAATGAAGTACAATAATGTCTCATCTGTGCTTTGCAAACACTGCTGGCTGCCCAGTCACTTCAGAAAAGTATTTTAAAGCCCAGGTGGCAGATCCTCAGCTAGTATAAATTTGTATAGCTCAATTGACATAATGTTCACTCTGAAAATTTGCACCAATAGAGGATCTGCTCAGGTTTTAATCCACAGGGTACTTAATGCTCTGAGACATGACTACCTTACCATGCACAATACCCCAAGACAACTGTGTACCATTTGGATTTTGCAGCTGGATAGATGCAGGTTCCAGCTATTAGGGACTGGGAATTGAGCATTCTAAGCTGCAGTACTCCAGCTGTGCAATGTAGCTTGCCCAAAAAATCAAGCTAAGCCCAAACCAAACAGCCTTTATATCATAGTGTAGAACACTCCTTTTCTATATAGCTGTCATGAACTGGGACAAGGGTGGTCATAGCCAGTATCAGGCACTAAGCAGGGCTGGAGCAGACTAGAAATAAGGCAGGCACGTATATTGAGCAGCCAGAGATCAGTTGATGCTGCTGGGTTTAAGAGCAGGTTTGCTGACTTAGTCAGGTAGAGTGGTCAACCAGGTGGCCCTGCTGTGGCTCAGCTGTGCTTACAGGCTGCTCTGGGATAGGGCAGATACAACTACAAGGCCTCATTCATGACAAAGCCATCCAAGAGAACAATAGGGTGATAAGGAACAGCCAATTTGTCAAGAACAAATCCTGCCAAACTAACCTAATCTCCTTTAAAAAGAACAGGAGTACTTGTGGCACCTTAGAGACTAACAAATTTATTTCAGCATGAGCTTTCATGAGCTACAGCTCACTTCTTCGGATGTTCACGAAAGCTCATGCTGAAATAAATCTAAGGTGCCACAAGAACTCCTGTTCTTTTTGCGGATACAGACTAACACGGCTGCTACTCTGAAACTAATCTCCTTTGACAGGATTACTTACCTAATGGATAGGGAAAAGCAATAGATCTGATTTATCTTGATTTTAGGATAGCTTTTGACACTGCCTCACACGACATTCTTATAAGCAAACTTGGGAAGTGTGGTCCAGATGAAATTACTATAAAGTGAGTGCACATTTGGTTGACAAAATGTACTTAAAGAGTAGTTATCAATGGTCAAATTGGATGGGCATATCTAGTGGGGTCCCACAGGGGGCTGTTGCTATTCAATATTTTAATTAATGACTTGGCTAATGGGGTGGAGAGTATGCTTATAAAATTTGCAGATGACACCAGCTGGGAGGGGTTGCAAGCACTCTGGAGGACAGGATCATCATTCAAAATGACCTTGATAAATTGGAGAATTGGTCTGAAATCAACAAGATGAAATTCAATAACAGTAAGTGCAAAGTACTACACTTACGAAGGAAAAATCAAATGTACAACTACAAAATGGGGAATAACTGGCTAGAGGGTAGTATTACTAAAGAGGATCTGGGGGTTATAACAGATCACAAATTGAATAAGCAAAATCAGATGTAGTTGCAAAACAGGCTAATATCATTCGGTGGTGAATTAATAAAGGTGTCATATCTAAGGCACGGGAGGTAATTGTTCCACTCTACTCAGCACAGATGAGGCCTCAGCTAGAATATTGTGTCCAGTTTTGGGTGCCACATTATAAGAAAGATGTGGACAAATTAGAGTCTGGAGAAGACCAACAAAAATGTAAAAGGCTTAGAAAACCTGACCTATGAGGAAAGGTTAAAAAAAAAGTGGGTATGTTTGATCTTGAGAAGAGATGGTTGAGGGGGGAATATAATGATAGTCTTCCAACATGTTAAGGGCTGTTTTAAAGAGGATAGAAATCAATTGTTCTCCATGTCCACTGGTGGTAGGACAAGAAGTAATTGGCTTAATCTGCAGCAAGGGAGATTTAGGTTAGATATGAAGAAAAACTTTTGAACTATAGGGATAATTAAGCATTAAAATAGGTTACCAAGAGATGTGGAATCCCAGTCTCTGTAGGTTTTTAACAACAGGTTAGACCAGGGGTCGGCAACCTGCGGCTCCCGGCTTGCCAGGGTAAGCACCCTGGCGGGCCGGCCCGGTTTGTTTATCTGCCGCGTCGGCAACTTCGGCCGATCGCGGCTCCCACTGGCCGCGGTTCGCGGTCCCAGGCCAATGCGGGAGGCAGGAAGCGGCGCGAGCCGAGGGATGTTCTGGCCGCGGCTTCCTGCCTCCCGCATTGGCCTGGGACCGCGAACCGCGGCCAGTGGGAGCCGCGATCGGCCGAAGTTGCCGATGCGGCAGATAAACAAACCGGGCCGGCCCGCCAGGGTGCTTACCCTGGCGAGCCGGGAGCCGCAGGTTGCCGACCCATGGGTTAGACAAACACCTTTCAGGGATGGTCATACTTGGTTCTGCCTCAGCAAGGGGTGTCTGGACAAGATGACCTCTCAACATTCCTACCAGCCCTACAATTCCCCAAGAATCACTGTGCATGCGTTCGCTCTCTCTCTCTCACAAAACTAACAGATAAAACAACACAAAAAACCCTACACACCATCCTACATATTAAGACCTAAATCAGGTCCTCTGTTTTGTGCTATCCTGAAATATGAAACAGGTGGAAAGCCACTCTACCCAGCTGGTTTGGGACTGCTACCTACTGGCCATGCTGTAAACGTGTGCCAGGGATGATTCTGGGAGGAAAGGGGTATAAACTGAAGTGCCATTGCACTCCAGTAATCCCTGACTGTAGAACAGCCTCTTGGGAATTGTTGCAGCCAGTTGTTATTTACAGCAGCCTTTAGGCTACTCTAAATTATGCCAGAGGCCAGTTTGTCCCCTAACAAGTCCCAGAAGTGAGGGAGAGCAAAAATAGCTTAAAGCTACCTTTGCAAGCTCCTTTCACTGAAGAAAGAGAGGAAAAACACTTTTTTGTTTGTTTGATTGGTTTGGTTTGGTTTGGTTTATTCTGGGCGTCTTGTAATCCAGAGCTGAGCCTCTTCTTCCTGGCCAAACTATAAGCATAAATCCAGATAAGATGAGAAATAAATGTTTGCTGAGACTTGATCAGCCTCCTAGGCCTGCAAGCTATGTTCTATACGTGGAACCTGAAAAGGACATAGACCTACAGCAGACAGTCCAGTGGTAATCCAGCAGATCACTAATACCTAACCGGGAATCAATGGCAGTAGAAGAGAATCAGGCCCAAAGCCAGGATTCATCAGGAGGAATCAAATGAATACAACAGGTAGGACTTGTACACAAAAATACAGCAGAAAATGGTCTCAGTGTTGATCAGTTTTCTTGGTAACTGTGTTCTACTGGATGTGTTATGAAGTTCATGCTATTCTACATACATATGCTACATGGTTTTTTATTAATGTTGCATTTTGTATTTCAGTGATACATCTAAATACGATAACCCCTATAGATGTAAATTGTAAACTTATCTTCATTTGGTGGTTCCCTGAATTTTGAAACTGAGATTCGTTGCTCAACCTGTGAAATGGTGTTCTTTTTATGAATTTCCCTTTTTCTCTGGGCAAACTGTTGCTTTAAAGAAGTGAATGCATTCTACCAACAAAGTCATTTTTTTTTCTTTTAAACAATGCTGTATTTTTATATAAGCATGTAAGCATGCCAGACACTTGATGAAAAATGTGATGTCTAGAGCACGCTTGATTTATTTCTTAACATAAGTTGAAAAAGCACAGTGGTTTATAGGAATTAAGTTGTGACATAAAACAGAATATTTATGTCAAGAGAAGAATAAGGGGACCATTTTTCAATTAAAAATAAGGAACATGGGTATGTTACACAGACCATGCAAATTTACATGAATTGTATAAACATATGAAAGGGTCTAATTATACTTTCATAACAAAGTACAGGGCATTATGATGTCAGGACAAATTACATTAAAAATATGGAATTCATGTTACATTATGAAAGAAGCTTCATACAAAAGTCAGTAAGAATCAAAGGCAATTTTGTTCACAATGGGCCTTATCCTGAAAGTTGCTGAGTGCCTTTTATAGCATGATGGGGAACAGAGGTTGCTGAGCACCCAGGGCAGGCTCTTGGTTTTTTGCTGCCCCAAGCTAAAAAAAAAGAAAAGCCAAAGTGCTGCCGCCGAAGCAAAGGTGCCGCCCCAAAGGGCCGGAATGCCACCCCTTGAGAAGTGCCGCCCCAAGCACATGCTTGGGACCAGGGCCGGCTTTAGGCCAATTCAACCAATTCCCCTGAATCGGGCCCCGCCCCTAAGAGGGCCCCGCACCCAAGCCCCAGTACGGCGTACCGGCAAGAGCCAGTGAGCCGTACCGAGGCAGCCCGGCTTCCCCAGGGGGCAATTTAAAGGGCCTGGGGCTCCCAGCAGGGGCTGGAGCCCCAGGCCCTTTAAATTGCCACCGGAGCCCCACTGCTGGAGCCCTGGGGTAGGGCTGTGGGGCTCTGGGGGCTATTTAAAAAGTCCAGGGCTCCTGTTGCTTCTACCGCCCCAGCCCTTTAAATAGCTGCTGGAGCCCCGCTGCTTCCTGGGCCCTTTAAATAGCCGCGGGAGCTCTGGGGTAGCGGGAGGGCTCCAGCTGCCCCTGCCGCCCCGGTCCTTTAAATAGCTGCAGGAGCCCCGCCGCTTCCCCAGGGCTCCCGCGGCTATTTACAGGGCCGGGGTGGTGGAAGCAGGGGAGCCCTGGGCCCTTTAAATAGCCCCCGAGCCCCAGGCTGCTGCTGCTACCCCGGTGGGGGAGGGAGGAGGAGGGGGCACTTCCCATACAGGGTGGGCTGTACCCCCTGTACCCGCATCCCCTGCCCGTGGCCAGCCCCTGCTGTACCCCCTACCTGCACTAGCCCCTCACCCCCTTCCCTGCCCGCACCAGCCTCTGCCTGCAGCCAGGGCCGGCTCCAGGGGTTTTGCCGCCCCAAGCAGCCAAAAAAAAAATTTTTTTAAAAGCCGCGGCAATTCAGCGGGAGGTCCTTCGCTCTGAGCAGGAGTGAGGGACTCTCCACACACCACACACACCCCTGCTCGCATCAGCCCTACACGCCCTGCCCTGCACCCCCTGCCCTGCCTGCAGCCAACCCCTGCCATACCCCCCGCCTGAAGCCAGCCAGTCCGGCACTCCTCTGTCTCCAGCCCTTCCAATCCATACCGCACCCCCCTGTAGCCCTGCCTGAAGCCAACCAGCCCACCCCACGCACCCCTGGCTCCAGCCAGCCCTGCAGCCCTTGCCCTGCCTGCAGCCAGACTCTACCTCCAGTCAGCCCCTGCCCTGCCTCCAGTCAGCCCCATGTCCACTGGTGCCCTGCAGTTCCCAGGGCAGTAACCCTGCACACCTGCTTCAATGAGGGGGGCAGGGAGCAGCTGGGACCCCCACATGTGCACACCCGAGGGTGACCAGACAGCAAGTGTGAAAAATTGTGACAGGGGTGAGGGGTAATAGGATCTTATATAAGAAAAAACACCAAAATTGGGACTGTCCCTATAAAATCGGGACATCTTGTCACCCCAGGGAGTGGCAGGGACCCACACATGTGAAACGGAGCTCATTTCTAGTTCAGGCCCGTCTTTTTAAAAAAGAACTTTAGGTAGGGTTAACACGTTCGTATTTTCCCGGAGATGTCAGGCTTTTTGGTTCTTAAATCGCCGTCCGGGAGGAATTTTTAAAATTTAAAAATTCCTCCCAGGAAAATACGGATGTATGGTAACCCTATTGGTACAAAAAAGCCATACTGTGGCACATCCCTTAAATCAGAACTTTTTACAGGGAACCGGTTGCTAAGAAATGAGAGGCTTTTTTTTTTTTAAGTCATCCCTGCCGGGGCCCCGCCAAAAATGTTTGAATTGGGCCCCGCACTTCCTAAAGCCGGCCCTGCTTGGGACACTGGTGCCTAGAGCTGACCCTGTGAGCACCTCATGGGCAGCACTCAGAATCTTGCATGATAAATCCTACTAGGGTTGAGATAAGTTACTTTATAATTTCAGCAGACACCAAGATAAATTTTTATATGGTGTAAAACAATGCATCGAGTTTGCTACATTGCAATACAGTTCCAAGAGAATTGTGCTGGGATGAGATCAATATCTAAGGCAATTAGCCCATAGCAATGCATGATAGTTAAACATTACATTTTGTTTTCCCATAAATACTATTCAAACATGTATTCTACCTGGCAGGCTTGGCAGAGTAGTCAGAGTCTAAATTTTTGTGTCATTGAAACCAGAAGTTGCTTATAATATAACTATCCAAACATTTAGCTTATTATTACCGCTATACATTCCATTCCAGGACTCTGTGTAACATAAATACCATAATTTCCTCCAGTGGTATTTAATAAGGCTCATTCCCATTGTATCATAAATATCAATGACAAGGCACTCAGGTTTTGGCATTTGTACATAAATGGCCTCGCCACTACAATTTTTTTGCTGGACACCAGCCAGCCCCTATGTAGCTGGTTGACATTTTCTGTTGTTTTCTTTTAGACAAATGTAATATATTCAAACCAAACCAAACACTCTCTGATATTTTTTCACAACATTAACATTTTTGGCAAACTCTTTGCCCACATTGCATATCTAGGATGTCATATGCATTGCAGCTTAACAGACATTTTGGACTCTACCCCATGTTAGCTTGGCATGGTTTGACCTTGCGTAAGAGTTTACTTCATTTAAGTGTATCTTACAGTGTCTATGAATGGAGCTGGGGGGGAGGGGGGGAATTTAGACAAAAACAAAATGGCAATGAATATTTTTTAAACAGTTCACAATTTTTTCCCTCCTCTCCCTTTTCCAACCAACTGTACATATGAATTAAGAGGCACCCACCATTTCCACTGTTGGTTGATTAGGAAGCTTACTTTCTTAAGCTTCCCAAGCAACTTTTATCATGTCTGCCACTTCAAGCTGAGCTCTGCAAATTGTTCAAATCCGTACAGTTCATAAAATATGTGCACTGAGATTTTCCAGGAGTGTAGGGGATTTAGCCATACATACATTCTGGCCTTCAGACAACCCAACAACCTCACCAAGCTCATCATTAGAAGCAAGCTTGTTACTGATCAGGATGCAGTAACTCAAAGCAGCACCAGACTGCCATAATATCAGATGCAAAACCTGTAGACATACCTCCACTGCTGCAATGATCTGTACCTCCACAATGCACTTTTCAAGATCCATGGGTCTCTCTCACAGCAACAGAAGTTGGTCCAATAAAAGATATTACCTCCCCAACCTTGTCTCTCTAATTGGGGTGAAATCCTGGTCCGAGTAAAAAACAATGAGAGTTCCACCCTGGAAAAATGAGAAGCAGATGAAATAGAGGTAATGCTGAGTATTGGATCTGTTCAGATCAAATTGGTTTTATTTTATAATGTGATGGATGCTGTAGAATAGTAAACTCTATAGTGTTTTAAGATTCAATGAAGAGCAAGATAGAATGGACATAGAAACAAGTGCTAAATATTTAAGACTTATTTTGTTACTATCTTTTCCCTTTTCAGAGATATATTGTTATAACAAAGGTCACCTTACTAAGAAGTTACAGCCAGTTTTGACTTATTATCTCAGTACTTTTTTCACTAAACAATGAAAAAGTAGCATTTTTCTGGAGACAAAAGTTATATTCCCTGAAGAGCTAAGATCCCCTGAAGAGAACAATTTTGTATGCCTGAAAAGTTTGGCCTGGCAAACACAACTACTAGAGTAGCCCTTGAAAATAAAAATTATTAAATGAAGAAAACCCAATTTTTATTTCTATACTTATTTAGAGTTCTGCAGATTTCTACATGTGTTCTAAGTACTCCTGACAAAACATAAAAGACCACATTTCTTAAGGTTGTAGAATTAAATGGATTTGCATCCAAAACGCCATAAATTATTTCTATTCAGACAAAAATGAACTCATCTCAGGCCATATGTTTTGGATCCAGATCTGTATTTGAATTTTAGAAACCTCTGATTTTGGTGACTGAATTCAGGGTTGGGTTTCATCCACTCTAAAAGATAAGGGACATTTGGCAAATTCAAATCCAATCTAGGAATATTTGGTCCAGGATTTAGGTTTGGCCCAGTATAGAGAGAGGCCAGATTAGGATCTGAATGTCCTGGAAGTTTATGGATGTTTGAATTTGGTGTTTTGGTTTGGGCCCATCCTAGCTATAGCTTTAACTTTGATTAACTTTAACAACGAGGAGTCCTTGTGGCACCTTAGAGACTAACAAATTTATTTGGGCATAAGCTAAATTTGTTAGTCTCTAAGGTGCCACAAGGTCTCCTTGTTTTTTTTGCTGATACAGACTACCACGGCTACCACTCTGAAAACTTTGATTAATATGTATACCTCTGGGAACTGTACAGAGTTCAAGAAAAGGGAAGGTGTGGAGTAGGGAGGTTAATTAGATATGTATACAAAACCCTAAAATGATTTTATGAAGCCTAACAAGCTAGTTTAAAACAGATCCAGAATGGCTTGGACTGTCTTTCTCTTGCTCACTTGCTGGTGGGGTGGTGTACAAGTGCTTATTTTTAGTTTACACTTGTACTCAGAAACCTGGAACATTCTGATTCCTAATTTAGAATGTTCATACCAAGTGCTTTCAAAGTTCTAAGTATGAAAACAAAGGCAGATCACTCAGGAATTTCTGATTAGGAAAGGCTGTTTCCCTTTACTGCTGAATCACCATTTAGGTATAACCATTACCTAAATGTCCAGGGTAAAAAGCAGTTTGTTTCAAAGTGGAACCATTACCCTACTTAACCTCTTTTAAGCAAAGAAGGTAAGGGGAACATGGTCCATCTGAAATGCAAAAATGCAAAGAAGAAACTATGGGAAGAGACTGCATAGTACGGGCTCATTGGTTACAGTATATATACGGTACTGTGTGAAATGCATCAGTCTTCATGTTATTGTGAAATAATATCAACATATGGGTGTGAAAATGCCATTTTTGAGTGACAAAAGTAATTGGTTTCTGGGGATGGCAACCTGATGTGATGATAAAGAATGAAATAATGAAGAATAGATGACACCTTCAGAATGCTAAAGGCACAAGGCAGAAGTCAAAATGTTCTCAACCAGTCACCAAATGTAAAAAATCCAGTATAATTATGTCATTTCACTTCTATAGTGCCTTCCTCTCAAAATTCTTGACAAACATTCATAGACTCATAGACTTTAAGGTCAGAAGGGACCATTATGATCATCTAGTCTGACCTCCTGCACAACGCAGGCCACACAATCTCACCCATCCACTCCTGTAGCAAACCCTTAGCCTATGTCTGAGTTATTGAAGTCCTCAAATTGTAGTTTGAAGACCTCAAGCTGCAGAGAATCCTCCAGCAAGTGACCCGTGCCCCATGCTGCAGAGGAAGGCGAACACTCTTGTGAAAGAAGGAAGCATTAGCCTCAGTCTATTTTACAGATGTGGAAACTGTGTCTCAGAGATGTTAAATGACTTGCCAAGATCACATAAAGTTTGTGACACAGCCAAGAATAGAACCCAGCCTGCCTGCCTCCTAATGCTGTATCTTACCCACAAGACTGTCCCATCATAAAATTAAAAGTGTGCCATTATAGTCTGGCAGGGAGATTTTTTAAACAAATTAGGAAAATAATATTTAAAAATATTTTTGAGGGTGCAGACAGTTGAAAAATGGTTTTAATTTAGACAAGTGTTTCTCTTATTTCAGTTTTAAATTCATCATTAACTAAAGCACTAGCAAAATTAGGACCCTGTGGGAATTTAGGGCCCAATCCTGCAAGGTGCTGAGCACCCTCAATGACCATAGAAGCTGATAGAACTGAAGGGCTCTCAGACCGTTGTATATACAGGCCTTTAAAGGCAATAGCTTCCTTTCAGTCCTAGGGATAGGTCTTGACAGGGTCGGCTCCAGCTTTTTTGCCACCCCAAGTGGCGGAAAAAAACCCCAAACCGATTGACCTGCTGCCGAAGTGCCACTGAAGAGGAAGACAGGGATTGAAGGACCCACCGCCAAATTGCTGCTGAAGACTGAAGCAGACCGATTGAGCTGCCGCCAAAGTGCTGCTGCTGCCGCCCCAGACGTGCTGCCCCAACGATGGACGGACTGCCGCCCCTTTCTATTGGCCGCCCCAGGCACCTGCTTCCTTCACTGGTGCCTGGAGCTGGCCCTGGGTCTTGAGCTGGTGTAAACTGGCATAGTCAATGGAGCTATGCTAATTTACATGTAAGCAGGGTCAGGATGAGCTCTACCCTGACATCTGGTGGTAGATTATGGGGAATGCAGAAAGAAGTTTCAAGTATTCACATTAGCATTTCAGTTATTTGAATTGGCACTCCCACCCCACTTAGCATACCGCACAGGAGCCTGGGATGGTTATTTTCACAGCTATGGGAGCCCCAATTTCGTTGTTATTGGGGCAGGAGCAATAAAATGTTGTCATCCCGATTAAGTAAATGAGGAACTACAAAACTGTCTTATGATAGAGGGTTTCATTGTCAACTAAATAGCACTTGCTAGACAAGGGACATGGGTTCCAAAACCAAGTCAGGAGAGAGAGAGAGAGGCTGGGGACAGATATCTGTACTTGGTGGTGCATGCTCCTTGTGTGAGCCAGAAGCACTAGTTCCACCTATGCCTCTCTCCACTGTGGAATGTCAGAGTTAATTTTTTGATTACCTTAAGAGTCTAGATACAGGTTACTGAGCTGAACTCACTGGCACTGGGGCTCCCCTACTATGAGCTGAAACACTGAAGAGCTGGACTTGCTGAGCTGAGAGCACTGAGTACTGTGCTAATGAGTGGGGGAGCCTGAAGCAATACCGTGGAGCAGAGCAGCTGGCAGAGCGGAGTGGAGCAGTTTGTGCAGCCACTGGGTGAGTGGAGCCAAGCAGCTCGCGAGGACGTCTGGAGTGGATCACAGGGCAGCTGATGGACCAGAGCAGCTGGCAGAGCGGAGCAGCCCACAGAGCAAGTGGAGCTGAGCTGTTTGTGGGGACGACTAGTGGAAGCAGAACCCCACGAAGAGGCAGGGCAGTTGGCCCTGAAACCACGTAAGGTGCCCCTTTCTACCCAGGCTGGGGAGGGGGACCTCTGCAGAGAGACTCTTGAACTCTGGGGCTGCACTGACCCGGGACAGAGACTTTTGGATTGTGGGACTTTTGGGACTGTGGGTGATTTGGGGGTTGCTGGACTCAAGGGCCCCGAGAGAAGGACACGGCCCAATTTGCTGGGGTGGGTTTTTGCTCGCGGTTTGACCTATGAACTCTAGCTGAGGTATTTTCCCAATTTAATGCTTGTTGTTTATCATGTAATTAAACCTTTTCTGCTACACCAAGACTCTGTGCTTGCGAGAGGGGAAGTATTGCCTCCTCGAGGCGCCCAGGGGTGCGTGTAAGATTTTCCCAGGTCACTGGGTGGGGGCTCGAGCTGGTTTTGCATTATGTTGTGGGGAAGGGACCCCTATGTATTGAACCCGGCCCTTGCTGCTATCGTTTCGGCCCGGCAGAAGGGTTACATACACCACTTCATGATTTGGCCCATTGTCTTTATAATGGACACATTTTCACTTTTAATTTCATCATGCTTAACTAATACCTTTCTTGCCCAAGATAGATGTAAATTAATGGAGCCTTGCAGCCTCTGCCATTTCACATCAGATCTCACAAGCTGTGCCAGTGATGCCCTTTGCACTGCAAGGGGATGGAGCAGGCAATATGTTCACTGCCACCCTTCTCTGGATGTCCTACCAGAGAAGAGCAACTTTAATCTGAAAAAACAACGAGGAGTCCTTGTGGCACCTGAGAGACTAACAAATTTATTTGGGCATTAGCTTTTGTGGTCTAGAACCCACTTCATCAGATGCATCTGGTGCCACAAGGACTCCTCGTTTTTGCTGATACAGACTAACATGGCTACCACTCTGAAATTTAATCTGAAAGAGTACCTGAGCAATACTTTAATATGGACTTGTTCTTGCCACATCCCCTCCACAACTAACTTTAAGAGCTGTGCAAGGAGTCCACACACTTCCTCTGCTTACCTCTGCAAAAACCTTCTGAATCAACTTTCCTCTACTGAGATCCCTGCACCCTGGGCTATGGTGGAAAAACCCAAGGCTAAATCCAGCCTGACTTTTTATTTCTAGCAACCTTTTGATTAATTGTGATTTGTTTAGTAGGGTCAAACATTTGTGCTGCTCTATTTCAATGTTAATCTACTTCGTTCTAGTTACAAATGGAGGTTTGGTTTGGTTCTAATATACTCTGAGACCCTAAGGGCCTAAAAGCATAACCCAGATATAAAAACTGAATCTTTTGAGGTTCACATATTCCTGGTTTCTGTAGGCATAGTTTGACTTCTATATTTGGGGAGAGGGGTCAGCTCCAGTCAGGCCAATGGATCCGCATATTGGGGGCAAATTTCATACCTGCCCGAGGCTTGCAATTTGTGGGGGCAACCCCCCCAACCTCTCCTAACTACACTCATGCACGGTTTCAGAAAATGGAATTTGTGTAAGGATCCACAGCTTGATATAATGAGAAGTCTCATCCTTTGGTTTGGAGTTAAAAAGGAGGACTGCTAATGTGGTTTCACTAAAACAACACTAGCTAATACAAATGCAGAAATATACTAAAACTTAGCTTCAAATCTTCTCAAGTAACCGGTTCTAGAGAAATGGGTATGTGGTCTTCAGCGTTATTACCCTATTATTGCTAGTGTATTTTGAAATATATAGAATGCATGATATGAGTAGAGCTGAACAAATAAACAACGAGAAGAAACATTTGCAAACTTTTCAGCAAATGTATTTGCAGCCCTTTTTATTTGCTTTTGTGTGTGTATAATATCTATGGAGAGTAAAGCATGGGCTTGTAACAGATTTCATGATGAAATAAAATCTATTTCAGGCAGCAAGAAATAGTTTCTAAAAGTCATCTCATCAGGGAACAGAAGCAATATCATGTGACTTAGGTGAGGCAACAGCTGAAATATAGAATTGTGAATATAGGGTACTCAAATACAACAAATGTCTCACAAGTAGTCAGGTATCAGGGGGTAGCCGTGTTAGTCTGTATCCACAAAAACAACTAGGAGTCCGGTGGCACCTTAAAGACTAACGGATTTATTTGGGCATAAGCTTTCGTGGGTAAAAAAACCTCACCTGAAGAAGTGATGCTTTTTACCTCACCTGAAGAAGCGATGGTTTTTACCCATGAAAGCTTATGCCCAAATAAATCTGTTAGTCAAAAGTAGTGTATAGTTGGCATATTGCTTTTCATACAAAAAACTGTTGAACAACTTCATATGGTGCAAAAAATTAGTTAAAATTATGTTCTGTCCAGAGATGATTAACAAACAGGAAAACAAACTGAATTTATGGTGGGTCAGATTCTGATATACTTACTCATTTGTATGGTACCATACTTCACAAATAGTCTCACTGAAGTCAATTGAACTAATTACAAAATAAGGTGCTACCCAGGATGAATAAAGATATCAAAATCTGGCCCTGAATATTTTTTTCCTGTGCATTGTTCACCC
Source organism: Mauremys mutica (assembly GCF_020497125.1). Lineage (NCBI taxonomy): Eukaryota > Metazoa > Chordata > Testudines > Geoemydidae > Mauremys > Mauremys mutica. The sequence continues at coordinate 43,799,410 of NC_059076.1, forward strand.
TGAAGTGCAAGAAGTTCAAGCAAACAATATATATGTTGCCAGTTCCCCTGTTCTGTCTCGAAAAAATCACCAGTGCCTGACTTTTCCATCAAAAGGCATGCAGAATTCTGTCTACTTGTAAGTTTGTAATTCATGCCTTATGTCAGAGCCACCAAACCAGTAAAAATATTGGAATGTTTAAAAAATCGTTATGTATTTCAGGAAAACATTTTTGTCAGGAATGTTTCTGGAACAAATCTTCAGCTTCAGCTATTTCAAGTTCACGTATCAGTGATGGAATGCCTCCTGGCACCAGGATGTACAATGGAATTGTCCCATAGGACGATGCTTTCCTTCAGTGTTTTTAAGGTGTCTTTTTCAGATTCTTCTTGTAACAGCACATCATTTAACAGCTCATTACTTAATGGAAACTAAACAAAGCTTAGTCCAAAAAAAGAAAATGTTGATATCTGTCACCCCACCGTTAACTTTTTTTTAAATGCATAACTCCTTCTTGTAGAAAAGGTCTTCAGTCTTGTGGAGAGTTTGTACACCCCCAAAACCAGTGCCTCCCCAGTTATCCATCCTGCACAGCCTGTAGCTCAGAACTCGAAGAAAGAGTGTCATTACAAAGAGACATTTTTTTCTGCAGCTGTGGGATGGAGACCTATGTAGATAGTTTGCAACAGTTTGGCTGAATAGTGATTTCTGTTTAGTGGATATACAGAAGATAATATTTTAGAGGTTCTGTTCATCCTTTAGAACAAAGGACAGATGACAACCATCAGTCTTAATAATCCAGAGTGAATGATACATATTGCTCTCAGAGATTTCTCTACACTCCCCCTAGGGCAGTACAGAGGCAAGGCTGGGTGCAAGGCAGGAACAGAAAGAACAAGGTATAACAGGAGCAGGCACAGTGGTGGGTATGAACATTGAGAAGCCAGCGTGGAGCTGCTGCTGCTGGCTTAAGAGCCAGCCTGCTAGCCTTTGCAGCCAAAAAGGTGGTGTGGCTAATCAGGCAGCCTGCTGCAGGCCAGCTGTACTGATGAGATTGCCTGGAGATTAGCTCTGCTCCAGGCCCTGATTCGTGACAATACCCTTCTTCTTGAGGGTGCCATCTAGGGGCCTCAGAACCTGGTTTCTCAGGGTAAGCATGATGAAAGGTGCTCAGGAGATCCTGGGCATTGAAGTGTTCTGCAGGCTCCCATGAATTCTCCTCTGGGCCATATCGACCCTAGTCAATTAGATATTGCAGTTTTCCTCAGAGCTGAAAAGTCTAGAATCTGCCGAACCACATCTTCTTCTTCACCCTGAATGATTATAGGCAGAGGAGGGGGAGTAGTACAGAAGGGGAAGGTGTTCTTGACTAATGGGTAGAAGACAGACATGAAAGACTGGGTGAATCTTTAGGTAATCTGGTAGCTGTAACTTGAATATAACCTGAATATAATCTGAAAAGGCACCAAGTACTTATGGTCCATCTTCACTGAGGGGCAAGTCGATCACAGATTCTGGGTAGACAACCACCATTATCCCCTACTCGGAAGCCAGGTATTTGGCTGGCAGGATCAGTGGGCATACTGTTTGAAGGTTGCCTTAGTGACTTCTAACTGCCTCTGGCCTTCTTGGAGTATATGCTTGAGGTGAGCTGTGAGTTCGGTAACAGCGAGGATCGATGATTAGGAGGGGATCTCTGGATGAGCACAAAGATGGAAACCATAGTTAGCAAAAAAGAGAGTCTGCTTAGTGGAGGCGTGTGTGACATTATTGTAAGCAAACTCGTCATGAGGGGTCAGGGATAGCCTATTATCCCGCTGATAGTTTTTTAGGAAACAGCGTAAGTATTGTTCAAGAACCTGATTGATCGGCTCCGCCTGCCCATTGATGCTGGGGTGATAGGCTGTTAGGACATCAATATTCAGATGGCATAGAAATTCTTGCCAGAAGCAGGAAATAAACTGGGATCCTTGGTCAGAAATCATGCCAGAAGGCAAGCTGTGGAGAGAAAAGATGTTACATAACACTTTCAAAAGATGAGCTCGCAAGCTTAAATTCATAACTTTGCTAGACACTAAAAATCATGGACTGAATAGAGACACCCAATTTATGGCTTATTATTACTACAATCTGTAACCCACTAGCAACCCCCCACCCCCAGCTGCTTCCCCCCAGTCCTTCTTTCCTCTCATGTTAACAGGCCACTTCACCTTGAATGTTCTCTTGAAATATGTTTTAACTACTTATGTTAAACAATCTGTTCTAACTTTATATTTAGCTGTGGAACTTTGAGTTAGTTTTCCAAAACTGAAGAAGAGCTTGCTCAAAAGCTTGTCTCTCTAAGGCCTTGTCTACACTGCCACTTTACAGCATTGCAACTTTCTCACTCAGGGGTGTGAAAAAACACCTCCCTGAGCACTGTAAGTTTAAGCGTTGTAAAGTGGCAATGTAGACAGTGCACCAGTGCTGGGAGCTGTGCTCCCAGTGCTGTTAGCTACTCCCCTCATGGGTGTATTTTTTTTTTACAGTGTTCTTTAGAGCTCTGTCCCGGCGCTGGTGCCGCGACTACACAGCCACGACAGCGCTTTAACGTTGCTAGTGAAGACATACCATAAGCAACAGAAATTGAATATCCAGTAAAAGATATTACCTTCCCCATCTTGTCTCCATAAAATAAAGGGACCTTTGCAGAGGAGAGGTGCTTTGATGTGGTTTCAAAACAGAGTGATCAAAACCTAATACAGACGTTCTCAAACTGGTCCGTGAACCACCAGTGGTCTGGGAGCTCCGTTCAGGTGGTCCACGGATAGTTCCCTCTAAGGTGTGCACCTGGGCAGCCACACACGAGAGAATGAAGGGCCACCCACCTTATTAGTGGAGCCACACAGGCATGGCTCCACTAATTAGGTGCCCGGCCCCTGAGAGGACACACAGGTAAAGTGAAGTGGTGGCCTTGGGGGTGGGGGAGAAGAGGTAGGTGAGAGGATGCAGTGGAGTGAGAAGAGGAGTTGGGGGGAATTTGGGACATGCAGGGCTGTGATGGCCAGAGAAAGAGGCGACTTCCCTCAGCTCCAGGGCTGTGGCTGCCCGGGAGAGACCCCCCACTCCTTCCCAGCCCCAGCTCGGGGGCTGCTGTGGTGTGGGAGAGAGGGCACATACATTGAATTAGAAAGGTAAGACTACTAATATTGAAATATGAGTTGGTGCTTTTATTTGTAGAACAAATTTTTTTAATTATTATTATTTTTAATATAGCACTTTTATCCAAAGCACTTTAAAATAGTTAGCTAACGGTACAAACAACATTTGGAAAGATTATTAAGCAGTCCACCAAGACCCTCAGCAATTTTCAAGTGGCCCGCGGAAAAAAAAGTTTGAAAACCACTGATCTAGTACATACCCTATTGTCACTGTCTTGATACAATCTCATGTGGCCTCATTGCTCTATTGTCCTGACTGTATCTATTTGTTCCCTGTATCTACTTATGTGGAAAGTAAACTATTCCCAAAATCAATGAACTACACGTTCAGCTGTTCCTGAAATTCATTTTTCCTGTTTCTTCTTTCATGTAAGCCAATGTAAATCAGGAGTAACTCCTGAAAGTAATGGAGTGACTGCATAAATAAAACTGAATAATTTGAGGTGTAAATGAGACCTTTCTTGCCATTGCTTTGTTTTTCTTTGCAGTTATAAATATTTTAATATATATTCATTACCATCAGTGAGTAGAATATATAAGGGAATATTGCTTGATTCTGATCTTATTCATATCAGTTTCATATGCATAACTTCCTTGACTTCAAGGGAGAAACCCATGATTTATTTTAATCGCACATAGATATAAGGCACATAGATATAATCGCACATAGATATAAGTAGATCCCTACTCTAAGCAACTTACACTCTGAAGTAGACAAATGAATCAATGCAGATATTTAATGCACCAGAGCCCCAATCCAAAGACCAATGGGAGTACAGCACTGGTCTTTGGCTCAAGCTGCAAATGACTAGAAGATGATTTTATCTCCCTCTCTCTCTCCCTTAGTTTTTCTTTAGCACCTATCTCCATAGAATTTAAGTGCTAAGTTTTGCTTGAAGGAGTATAAATAATAGATACTATTTTCTTTTTATAATACTTCTTTCATTGGTTTAACATTTACAGACTTCTCATTTGGGAAACTTAAACCTTGTGAATTCATTTTAGGTAGTTCATAATTTACTAGATGAGTAGGAGGTAAACTAATGCTGTTCTTGGCCGCATAGAATGATAATAATAAAAAAAGTTACATGAATAAAGCCCTAAGCATTCAGCACATGCACACACATGCGTGCACACACACAAAATGAATCATGAACTAGAAAGATCTGAGCTCTTTTCCATAATCTGCCTACAATATGATTTATGAAGGACTTAGCATTGCTCATGCCATGTTGTCATTGGAAAAATCCTATGAGTGAAGGGCCAGGATTAAACTGTTTAAAGCTGGATTGCTCTTTTTTATAATTTAAACTGATGTTTCATTTTGTTTTTTAATTCATATTCCTTCCATATTTCGTCCACTGGCTTCCTTATCCCTCTTGTTGGTTCTTTGGTACTGTTGCCAATTTGCTGCACCAAAACAAATATCTGCATGAAAGGTCTTTGCCAGTTGGACTATTTGTAAGGCACCATTGCGAGGTCACTTTTATTCACTTCCTTAAAAAAAAAAATGTCCACGTCAAGAGACACTTTACTAAGTATCAAAGCCAACCCTTTTCAACAGAGCTGGAAATATATGGTAATTATAAAAAGAAAATTGTGCTGAGAAATCTAACCTGTCTGGCAACACGAAGACTACAGCCATCTGTTAAGTACAGCAGAACTAAGCTGCCCACTTGTTTACTCATTCTGCTAGAACTTAACTTATTATTAACTGATTGCTTTGTTCATACCTTTCAGTAATTGAAGCCTGAAACCTTGGAAGCTGAATTGAACTAAGTGTATTTCATGGTTTGTTTGTTTTTCACCTGGCAGCTGATAAGAATTGGATTTATTATTTCATGTTAAATGCTCACTTCTCTATGCTTTAATGTCTCAGGTATATGGAATGCTGAGACATGAATGCACAGAAGAAAACATGTCATTAGCCAGATGGTCCTTAACAAGTGTTCTATTCTGTAATTCTTTCCCCAGTTCTTCCCCTTACATAGCTGGCTTAAATTATTGTATGATGGTGGGAAATCCTAGGATAATTCTATAATTTATGATATAGGAATGTCACAATGAGGTTATAAACTTTGAGTATTATAGTAAAATATTTCTGCTTTGTCTAAACTGGGATTTAAGAATGATGACCAGCCATAAGCCACATCTGCTAATATTTCTGTAGTCACAAAGAGATTCAGTTAGTTTTTGCAAAGTTAGATCGTTAGCAAAAATCTAGTGAAAACAATCATATGACACTAACAAAATGTTTTTTCCAGTCCACCTAGAGGAAAGCCATTCTTCGTGGACTTTCCAATGATATTTTCAGACCTCTATATTGGTTATGTACCATTTGCTAACACCAGTTCTGTCAACTGTAATAGTATAAAAATCTATTATAAAATATAATTATATAAGTATATTTATATAAATATAATTATAAAAATCTAGAGCAATAATGTGTAACACAAGACATGGACATTTCTTTATGGTGCTTTTTCTTCTGATAAATCTATTACCATATCAACTTTTAAAGTTTGGGTGCTGAACGACCCAATATAGCTTTGGATATTGGTGATCAAACCAATAGGAATGTGTGCTTAGAGCAAGAAATTTATTGTCCCTCAACTACTATAGTTCAAGCCACTAAATGATTCAGCTTAGCAGGATATGGGAAAATGCAGACTGTTTTACATGAATCTTTCTAGGGAAATAAACTATTTTTAAAAATCCAAGAAAAATGCCTATAAACCACAAAGAAGCACAAATGGTTCTTTTTGCAAACTGAGCTCACCATCTGAAGTTCAAAATCCTGCACTTACAACAACCCATTATGTTTCTCAGACAGGACACAGTGCTACCGGTATCTCATTTTTCCATAGTCTATCCAAACATTCCAGCCACTAATGCTTTTAAAATTAACAACAATTTGTAACATAGAATGTGCACTTCCCTAATGCACTTGCTGTTTTGTTAATACATTGCCTGGCTTCACCAAAAATGTGGCCCCTTGATCATTAAATTGTTTAAGTCTTCTTTTAGGAATTCCACCAGGGTCCATCATCAGTCACGTATCAAGGGAAACATGTAAAAAACTAGCTAGAAACCAAACCTCTGTAGGTGATTATCTCTTGCTGATGGGTTCTTTTTGCTTTTCCCATCATTGACCCTGCCCCCCAATAAATTTTTCTTCAGTCTTAAAGAAAATACTCATGAAGATACCTGATGTGGAAATGGAAACAATGAGATACAGACACCATAATATGGTGAAATGCAGACTGTGACTCTATTTAAAACTATTATGTGACTGAAGTAAACACCCAAATCTTCTCAGCAGGCTTGTTCTCGTGCAGATCTCAACTAGCACCAATGGACCCAGTGGTCTATAAACCTGAGGGTCCATGTGAAGTCCATGCCTCCCTACATCCTCAAGCCTGTCAAGGGACTTTGACTAAAGGCCAGTGTCCTAACCCACTTCTCTCCTTTACACTGGAAGTAGGAGAGCTAAGATGAGGGGAGCCAAAAGCTGTAAGAGACTTAGAGGTATCTTCCCTCACCATGAATTGCTGTGCCAAGCACCAGTTCCCAGGCAGTTCACTGGATTAGTGAGACATCACGTCGAACTCTTTCTAACCCACCAATCAGATAGGAACCTGCCAAAGCTGTGACAGTTTGATTTTAAACCTCCCCACGCCAGACCTTCCAGATGGAAGGTGAAAAAATCCACACAGCAGTTTGCCAATTTTTCAGTGTGGGAAAGCTCTCTTCCGGATCCCCAAATTGATGATCAGCCTAGCCCTTGGCACCACCAGAGATCTGGCAGCTAGACTGAGGGGGAGAAGGACTGAAATATGGAGCCCACAATGGCAACCCCCCCCCAGGCACTGAACTGCATGGATATTACATCAAAGGAGCTATGCCAGTGGTCCCCAAACTGTGAGGTATGCTCCCCCCAAGGCAGCATGGAGGAATGGTTGGTGTTCAGCAGGGCCAGGGCCAGCCCCCTCAGGGGGTGGGGAGGGAATGCCATACTTCCAGCCCCACTCTGCCCCAGACCAGCTCCGCCCCCAGCCTTGCTCATCCCCTAGTCCTGCTCTGCCTCCAGGCCCAGTCCACTCCACCTCTGCCCTTATTCCCTCGCCGCCTCCAGACCCACTCTGCCTCTAGCCCCAACTCTTCCCCTCTCCCCAGTTCCGCCCCCAGCTCCGCCTTCAGCCCAGGCTCAGGGGCTGAGGAAGCCATGCAGTAATGGAGGGAGGCATGGACAGATTTTGTTAATGGTAAGAGGAGGCGTGATTGGAAAAGTTTGCACACCACTGAGTGATGCCGATTTCTACCCTATGTGACTAAACATATAATATGGGGGCTGATTCTCCACTGACTTTGATCTTGGTGGCCATTTACACCTGTACAAAGTGGATATGAAATGCTACCAAATCAGAATTATTATATTTTTACACCACTTTGCATTTACTTTGCACAGAGGTCCACAATTATATAAGGTGCAAGGAACTAAAGGTTCATGATAGATAGAAATTGAATGTATCATGTATGTACCACACACCAGGCATTTCATGTTAATATAAGTATACATATATCAGCACATTGATATAGGAAGATGTTGAGGCAGATCCTCTGCTAGCATAAATCAGTGTAACTTCATTGACTTCAGTGGATCTGTGCTAATTTATAACTGCTGATGATCTGGCTTGTGATCAATTAATAAATCATAGGCCTGATTCACCACTGTGTTACTCCAGTTTTATGCTGGCATGCCACCATTGAAATCAATGGAATTAAGCTGGTGTAGAACTGTTGGTCCTGGTGAATCAGACCCATTATATACAATAAAGTAACCTGACTGGAGCTCCCCTTTTATAGCTTTGAACCTCCTCCTAACAATTACTACCAGGACTGAAAAGCCATCCCTAAGCAAAGTTAAATTACACTTCTCTCCCTGCTAAGTGCAGAGAGTTAAAGGCACAAGACCACAGTCACTCGTGTATGCATGTGTACCTCTCAGAAGAGGTAATATATGATATAAATAATCATATATATGCAGGCCACAATGATCATTTCTGCCTCTTTGATGAAAAGAACTGATGGGGTCAAACAATTATTGTAATTGTCTCTCTTAATACTAGTCATTTTTTCCATTGTTAATTCCTCCCAGACTTTATTAGTTTATATTTCCAGCTTAGGCCACTGAAGAGATCACCAGTCAACAGCTACAACCATCCAGGCTTTCAGAAGAAGGAACTGAAGAAGTGACTGTATTTATTTTTTATTGGAGTTTAATTTCATGCATGAATTTCACTGCTGGAATTTAGAACAGTGAGTTCAGCCAAGATGGCCTTGTGTTGTGTGACTGTTGCCCTCTTTAAAAAAATGGAATGTGGGGACAGTCCCTCTAGGGATTGTGTGTTGGGGGGAGTTAAAGTCAGGTAGTGACTTCCAGAGTTTTGTTAGTTTTGTTAGCCCTTTCAACGCACAGGGTCCAAAAAGTACAGATAGTTCAGATAAGCATTGTATGAATAGCCAAACGTAAAGAAACAGAGCTGAATCACCAAGTTTGCTTTTGCTTTTTTTTGGTTCCCCTAGCAGATTTACAAGTTGGTGCTACCTGGGACTCTTTGGGCAACATCCTATTTAGAGATAGCTTTGCTGGTGTATCATATCTTCCTGCATCTCACTCGCTTCTCACTCTCTGCAACAAGCTATCAGGAGTCCCTTTCTGGTGCCTTATTGGGAGAAAAGTAAAAATATTGCTCTTTTCTGGCTGAATCCAGCTAAGAATAAGAGGTAAAAAATTGTCCTCATCTCATATGCTGCCTAGCGCACTGGTGCCAAATTTAGCAAAGAAATGGGACTTCATGCCTTGAACGCCATGGCTATGTGATCAGAGAGCCTTAGAGTGGGCCATTATGAAAACATACAAACAAATCAAAGTGATTCAAACATGCATGTAGCTAATGAAAAATTAACTATGGATGCGTTTTCTTTTTCCTTTGACCACTGGATGCTGCCCCAGGCTTTGGCTCATGCATCCTACATAGTCCATTTTGTGGAATATCACAATTGTTGCTATGTCATATGGGGTTTACTGTAACAGGAACTATGGAGGACAAATTCAGAAAATATATGGCATACAAAGTAAACAATTTTTCTTTAAATATAATGTTTGTCCAAGTATCTTTGAGGTGTGAGAATAGGGTGATGAGATGTCCCGATTTTATAGGGACAGTCCCGATATATGGAGCTTTTTCTTATATAGGCTCCTATTACCCCCCCCCCATTCCCTGTCCCGATTTTTCACACTTGCTGTCTGGTCAGCCTATGTGAGAAGCTCTTTCAAAACTAATTTCCTTTTCAAAATTATTGTTTGATTTTTTTTTCATTTTTTGGAAATAAGTTTCATAGACCAGATCTTCACCTGATGTAAATTGGCATAGCTCTACTGAAGTCAGCTGAGGACCTCACCCCATCACTTCAAGTAATACAGGACTAGAGCTGTGGCTTCAGTCTCCATGGGGCAGAGCAAACTTTGATTCTTGGTTCAGTTCATACAGATTTGCACTGTCAGGTCAAAACAGTAAATCTCTACGCAGCAACCCTTGGGAATGGGTAACTTAAGACACGGTGCAAGTTTTCATGAAAGGTTTGTAACAAATCCTGAAACAAGAAAGTGTCACCTGCTTTCTGGATTTGTTAGAAAAGTTCTACAGATTTGTTCCATGAGTTCTGGATTTGTTTGCAAAGTTCTACAGCCCCAAACCTGCTGCCATTGGAGTCAGTGGAAAAGCTGCTGCTGATTTCAGGGATGCAAGGTAAAGCCCTACAAGGTCTTTTTGAAAGCATCATTAATTCCTTCCTTTAGTCATTCTGCTTAAAGTTCTGGCTATCTGTCACTTATAGTTAACTACTTTCTAGACACTTGTTTTAATCTTTTTATGAAGTTAAAGTGTTTTCCATACCTGCTTTTGCTTTCTTTCTCACTTATTTTCCAGAGGATTTGACTGGTGCCATGGCAGATTAAGAGTTACCCTAGCAACACTAAAAACACACATCTCCCTGGAAATGCATCTCTGTGGGCTAAAGCACTTAAATCATGACCTTTTGCTACAGCTTGTTCCAAGACTAATTTAGGGAAAATCATAAAAAAAAAAAACCTTGTGAAGACAAAGTTTAGCACATTCTTTGCCCCTCTGAAAACTTAGCAAAAATGTCATGCTTGCATCTGTTTTTCCCACCATATACTGTGGGCCACATCCTGACCTCAGAAACACCAGGATCAATGTGGAATAATCCCACTGGAGCTACACTAGGTCTACACTAATGTAAATTAAAGTAGAATTTGTCCCTTTCTGCTGGGTCTTTACATTTAGCAGTATCAAATCCTGTCTTTATTCACTCCTTCATCCAATGGACTTCAATAGAAATTTTGCCTAAGTAAGGACTACTGATTCCTACAAAATATGTTTATAGAAGATCTAGAAGTATGTTTTACCCTCTTTCACAGTTAGTCAGTCTTTGCAAAGTAATTACACTCACCATACACAGATGCTTATGTGTAATGAATAGGAATTCCAAGCTTTCTGAAGTTCGCCCACATATAGTTACAATAAAATATAATGAAGAAAGTGACTTGACATTCAAGCTCTTTTTGAGTATGCTGCATACCCTTTCCAAGGGCAGTAGGCGAGCTGCTATGCTGAACCTTTATCCTGAAGTTCATCTCCTTACCCTTTGTGAAACTGCTGTGTTTTTTCTTAGACTCAGTTGAGACGTTTTTATATTTTACAACAGTGTTATTACAAACCTGCCATTAAAATAGGGAGGTGGAGGGGAAGGGAATAAATACCCAAATGGCAATATTTTTCTTTTGTAATAAATCACTGAAAATTTCCCTGTTCTGTTCACTCTCTCTGAAGCATCAGGCCACTGTGGGAAGACAGGATATTGGGCTAGATGGACCCAGTACAACCATTCTTTTGTTCTTATGAAAAAGTACCTTCTCCCACATAGCATCAAAGAGAATTTTTCAGTAAAGGCCAAAGACTAATAACTTAGCTTCTTTCAAATCTGAAAGAGTTCTTAGCAGGATGATTTTGTTATATTTGTGCAGATCTGAGTCAGAGCTGTTTAAATCAGTTTAGGTTGGACATTAGAAAAAACTTCCTAACTGTCAGGGTGGTTAAGCACTGAAATAATTTGCCTAGGGAAGTTGTGGAAGTTGTGGAATCTTTGAAGAGCAGGTTAAACAAACCATGAGTGCAGGGGACTGGTCTAGATGACCTCTCGAGTTCCCTTCCAGTTCTACAATTCTATGGTTCTATGAAAACTTCCATTGATTTCAGGATGAGAACCCAAAACTGAAAGAACATAAGAACAACCATACTGGGTAAGACCAAATGTCCATCTAGCCCGTCTTCTGACAGAGGCCAGTGATAGGTGCTTTAGAGGGAATGAACAGAACAGGTAATCATCAAGTGATCCATCCTCTGTTTCCCATTCCCAGCTTCTGGCAAATGGAGGCTAGGGACACCATCCCTGCCCATCCTGGCTATTAGCCATTAATGGACCTATCCTCTATACATTTATCTAGGCAGGTAAAATATTTGTTCACCATGATGATGGAATTATGCAAATATGTAATGGGAGGCACTCAAACTTGCCAGGGCAGGGAAGAGAAACAACTTAGAAAAGAATATTGATTACTCTTCATTTTATTTTATTTATTTATTTCATCACTTGGCCATCACTGTCAAATAGTCTGGGGTATAAACAGTTTCTGATTTATGTCTATGCTAATGAAACATGTGTTTATGTCATCGCTGTTTGAGCTGGTCAAATTTAGTAAAAGAAAACATATCTGTAAATATTTTTGTGAGCAAAGTCTGCAAATTTGATTGGCTGATATTCTCTGGCTCTTTTATGCACATAACCCCAAAGCAATTAGAGAAGATAAATAATACCATGCGATTTAGGAGACCAATGTATGGTGCAAGTGTCAGTGAGTGAATACTCATAGTGATCTTATCAAGTTTGTTGAATGATTGCTAATAACGAAGAAATCAGTGAAAATCATGACCTGATTGCAGATAACATGTGAACAGAAAAGTAGTTTATTTGTGCTTGCAAATCAAGTAGTTCAGGATAATACAGTGATTGCATGTGCATTTGGTTACATATGCAAATGCATTGGCGTAAATGGAAAAGCCACTTGGAGATTGTATGGAAAATGTATACTGTCATTTTCAATGAGAGATATGCAGGGCTAAAGAAATTTTTAAAAAGGTTATAAATTAGAGCTAACTATAGTAGATACTTGCTGACTTCCAGACACTAATTCACTTCACATAGGCTACTGAACAGTCACCATAAAATAACAACTTTTGATCAAGGCCAGCCAGGAATGGATTCAAACTAATGACCTAGCCATGGAAAGGCTTAATAAACCATCCACAACCACACTCATCACCTAATACTGACTGCATTTCATAGAATCATAGATTATTAGGGTTGGAAGGGACCTCAGGAGATCATCTAGTCCAACCCCCTGCTCAAAGCAGGACCAATCCCCAAATCCCTAAATGGCCCCCTCAAGGATTGAACTCACAACTCTGGGTTTAGCAGGCCATGTCTATCCGATTAATAGCATTTAATTTACAAATAAATTAATCAATAAATGTTGTGGCAGAGGTTCGTGAAGCAATCAGGACTATGATGTATACAAAGATGGTAGGAATTACAAATGGTCCTGAAAAAATTGCTGGCTTTCTGGGAATGAGCTTTCCAAACTGAAGTGGGGTGACTGATGGCTCATGTTGACTAAGTTTCTAAACTCCCATATATCTAAATGAATGGGAATTTGAAAGTGGGATGTGTGGGAGTGTGATGTCAAACGGGTGTAATTCATAAAGTGTTAAACAACCAAAAATGGCTGAGAACTTAGAAATTCGATGGTAATAGACCGTGAATCCCAATGATGATTGAACTTGGTGATATTTTAAACAAAAGGAACTCTTGACCATGCTTGTAGCTGATTCCATCACTTCACACTGGCTCAGACATTCTAGGCCTCTGACTGACACACGGACGGAGTAACAATCCTGGAATCTTATTTTTATATGTATATGGAGGCAGAGAAATGAATACATATATATCTCTTTTTTTTCTTGGATTGCCCCTTACCTCAGCTGATTCTTTTAGTAATGGAATAACCTGCTTTTCTAATTACATATATTTCATATACAAAATTATACAGAATAAAATAATTATACAGAACAAAATATTTTTTCAGTAGCTGGTACAGAGAAATACACTAGTTAGTTCCTGGCTCTAAAAAAGTAGTTTTGCTTCTGCTTCTGGGCACATTCTATCTTGTATAGGGCTTCAGTCTGATGATGCTTCAAAATAATATGTAATTAGAGAAGCAGGCTATGTCATCACTAAAATTAAAAACGGAGGTCAGGCACAATCCAAGGAAGATTAATTCCAGGAGAGGAACCAAAAACAGGCTGTTCACTCATAGCCAGATATGCTTATCTGTATCTCTCTCTGTTTCTTTTAATCCTGTCCAGCATTTTGCCTTGTTTGGGGGTTTTGTGTGCAAATATTATGAAAAAATGGCTGACGATGATTTCATGTAAATAATCTCCAGAAAAAGCAAGGCAGAAAGAGATCTGCATCCATTTTAGAAAGATTAGCTGGAGAGCTAATAGCAAGAGAAAATGTGATATGCTGTTTTATATGTGTCAGTGCTTTCATTCATGCTTCTGAATTTCTAATACATACAGTAGTGGCCTGGCTGCAAGCATTTCCCAGAAGGGAATGAGATATTTTATCAAGCATTGTCAAAATGAATGAATGAATGAATGATTAGACAGACTAACATCTTGTACTATCAGATAATGCCTAGAATTATTTGTGAAATGAAATAACAATTAGCATATTTGGGGTGTTTTAATCATAGCTTAAATTCAGTAATGCAGTAAATACTTAACCTTATGAATTAGTAGAGACTATCAGGCTTTCAGATGGGATTTTGAAGAGCCTAAGAGAGTTAGGTACCTATCATGGGATGGTCCCCTGAGAGTCCTTTCCAACCTCAGTAACTGACCACAATCACTCCATATCTTCTTACCCACTACCATACTTTATTATATGTTATATTTCCATTCAGCAGCCAACTTCCCCTCATGCGTCTGGGAAAAGGTACAGCAATAGAAGTAACCACTCCTATCTTCTTCTACCTTCTTTCAAGCTTCCTACACTCTTCCTAGCACTTCTTTCCTGTTTGCATATGTAAGGCTACCTGCTGGAGATACTTCCACCCAATTAGCACCTGTGCTGTATCTCCACTCAGTTAATTGGCCTCCTCTGCTAACTGCCTGTCTTTCAGTCAGAGCTCAATTAATATAACCTGGTGGGATCTGAGTAACAGGGTGCTGAGTCAGCTCCCATTTAAATTTCACAGCCTTCTTATAAATGGTCAGTCTATCTGGGTACTGTGCTGCCAGTACTTGCCATTGGATCTGAGCTCCTTACAAATATCTGCAAAAAAAACAGGAGTACTTGTGGCACCTTAAAGACTAACAAATTTATTGTAGCATGAGCTTTCGTGAGCTAAAGCTCACTTCTTCGGATGCTGTGCATTTATCCTTCCAACAGCCCTGTGATGTAAAGAAATATAATTATCCCCATTTTAAAGCTGGGGAACTGAGGTAGAGAGAGATTTATGGCCTGATTTTCAGAGTGCTGAACAATCCTAGTTCCCACAGAAGACAATAGGAGCTGCATGCACACTGCAGCTGTGAAAATTGGGCCATTTATAACTTGCTTAAGGTTACACACAAAGTCTGTGGATGAACTGGGAATTGAATGTGCATCTTCTGAGTCCCAGCCTAGTGCTTTAATCAGAAGACTTTCCTAGAAATATACCATGGAAGAGAGCTACAAGAATAATGAGAAAAAATGTGAATATTTTATTTGAAATTTTTTACACTTCATTTAATTTACGTCTATCTATGTAGATGTATGTGTGTGTGTAAGCATAAAAATGAACTATCTACCCATCTCTGTAATCTGAATGAATAATGAAAAACCTCACTGAATAATTTGTTTACATATTTTCAACTAGCTTTTTCATGGGCTCAATAGAACATTTAGCACTGGTTAGTACTCTCACACTGTTCTTGCAGAATTGTTCCCTGGGACTGAGGTCCCCCTGAATCTGAGATGCCCATTGAATAATTGTAAGATGAGGCAATCCCCCCTCCCCACAGCCTTTACAATTTCACTTAATGGTTTTGGTATGGGCAGGGTCTGCTGCAAATGAAGGAAGGTGTGACCAGAGGAGGAGGACTACACTCTCCAACTGCTGAGCAGCACAATCTCTATATTGCACTTGTAAAGACTAGTCCCAAGTTCAGATCCTGCACATACCATGAGTAGAATGAGGTAGAATTGACTTCAGCAAGAGTTCTAGCTGAGTAAGGACTGAGTAAAAAGTGAATAAGGAGTTGGACCTACAAATGTGAATGCAGCCTACCCAAAACTCAAGATCCAAACATCCTTGAGGTATGAGAACATTCTGATTTGAATGTGGATCTGACTTGTGTATCCTGGGTCCATCACAACTGGTTAGTTTATTAGTTTATTTGTGCACTGTGGGCTCAGTACTCCAAGGTGACAAGTAACTCCGGAAGGGGCTGAATGCCAGTAGCTCCCATTAACATCAGTGGGAATTGTTTTCACAGCAGGTAGTCGTGAGCCCAGGGTGATGAATTACCATGAAGGCCCACCAGAAGTAGGAACAACTAGAAATTCTGAAAAAATGTTTATTCTTACAAAATTCCTAGATCAGTTTTAGAGGCTTATGTGGTTTGGATATTTGGATAAAGTGTGTCCTGCAATGAACCCAAACTTCATCCTAGCCCAGAATTTCAGCTGATGTAAATCAGAGAAGTGTTGACATTAACGGAATTATAGGGATTATATCAGATGAGGAGCTGACCCAATATCTTTTAAGTTTTGCTTCTTGTAGTTTAATTTGTCAACAGTGTTCATCACGCAGCAATGTGCACTTTTGATGAACTACAAAGAGCCTTCCTTTTTTCCTGAGAAACTGAACCCAATTTTTACATGACTAAATAGACTATAATTAAAAATACTGAGGACTGATTACATTGCAATGGCATGAAAGACATGTTAATATAATACAGAAGAGAACAGTTGTGCATATTGTTACTGTAATCTTTCATTTTCAGTGCAGCGTACCCATGTAATGTGTCAGCATAGACTTTGTATTATGTCAGTAATAGCAAACTGGATTATCTGTTATTACTTTCATCTTGTATCTGATTCATCAGGTGAATTAGAAAGTGAAATAGCTTCTTTCCATAAAGCCTGTATTACCTTATTTGAACAATATACAGCTGTATGAAATCTCATGTCCTTATAAATACAGTGCCAAATTTATCCCTGGTGAAAGCCCATAGAAGTCAATGGAGTTGAAAGGCTCTTACCAAAGGCAGAAAACTCTCATTTCAATGCTCAAAGCTGATTTTGCTGCTAAACTGGCAAATTCTAAGTCGGGGGCCAATTCATAATTTTATTCTGAAGAAAGCACTTAATTATTTCTGTTGTGAAAAGCTGTACTCCGCTGGCAAAATTTTGTCCTGAGTCAACTCTACAGAGAGACAGGTCAGCTTCCATTTACCATGCTTCTAAGGAAAACATAGCTATTGTGCACAGACTTAGATATTGCAAGTATTCTTGTTAATAATTTCAGATTCCATTAATTTTATTTGCCTTTAGATTCTGTAAAACGAAAGTCATCTAAATGTATACATTTCCTACAATAATTTCTCTGACTCCTTTAAAAATGATCAGTGAAGCTATACTTGGGGTGAATTTGACCTAGTGTTGTCTGTCTTTGAAAATTATCTAACAAGTCTGTGTTAAATGTATTATCAGAACTGCTGCATTTTATCAAACAGCCACAGGCTCCTGCCTGAAATAACTCATTTGTAATGCTGTTACCACAGAGTAGGAATTTGTGGAGAGCCAACAATCAATCAAAGATTTGTCATTTCACTTTTTTTTTATACTGATAGCAAATGAGCTGCAAATGGACCTGTTTACACTTTCCCATCATCTCCAGAGGGTCTGATACAGCCCTCTGATGTCCTCACAGAACAGCAGTTGTAGAATTCACTGTTCTTGGGCAGAGATACAGAAATTGAAAGCATTTGTTAAATTGCCCAAAGCCAGGTTGACCAGAGCAGCAGGGAGAACATCAGGATGTTTGAAATGGAATTCAGCACTGCCTTATTTTTCACCTTTAGCCCCATCATAAGAGACACTTGTACAGGAAAAAGAATATTGATATGTCTACTGAACCACCAGAAAGTGGGGGGAAAAGATCTTAGATGTTGAATATTTTCATGGGTTAAACTGCAATAAGGATATCTGATTCTGATTTTTGTGGCTGAAGTACGGTGTAAGTGAAGAACATGCACTTACAGAGTGTGATAGGAGAAGTTAAATCAAACATACATCCCTAATTGTCAGTTTTATCTGTATTTCTATTGCAGTAGTGTCTAGAGACCAGGGCCCTATTGTGTTGGTAGGTATTGTACAAACATAATGAAAAGATAGTGCCTGCCCCACAGAGCTTACAGTCTACATATAATGTGAGAGACACTAGATGGATACAAGAAAGAGAAGGGGGAACACAAAGCAACAATTCTGATCAACACAATAAGCAGCAGTCACCGCACACTAGGTGCCCAACAATTGTTGGGCTTTTTGTAGACATTGCGGCAGAGATGAGCTTTAAGGAGATATTTGAAGGAGGACAGTGTGGTTGCTTTGCAGATTTTTAGGGGGGGATCTCCTTGCCATAATATCAAGTGACTGCAATTGGAAGTATATTTTATCAGAAAAGCCCCATCTTCCTCACAGTACAGATGGCAGAACTGTGTGTCTCTTCAACTTTGGTGTTGTAGCATCTACCCAACTTCTCAGATACCTATGTCTCTGGCACCCTACCACATATATAAAATGATCAACGTTTAAACAAGTAGATCTTGATGAGCAATACATATCAGATAAAACAGTGGCACATAGTGCAACACTGGACTACTCTGTCATTTCTAGGATGGCTCACATTTTAACAGTCCATTTAAAATAAAATGTTAGGCACATTGTTAGGTGCTGGAAAGGTTCTGAAAATATAGTAGGAGGTGACTAATTCAGACCCTGCACTAATCTGTACAACCTATCATTTTCACACATGAAATTTTGGTCTTTTCTTAATTAACAGCAGTTGCTGTACTGATGTCTTGTATTAATGAGCCTTTACTACTTTTTATAACTTTTACAACTACAAAACACTTATCGGAGTATAAGGAAGTAATGTAAAGAAACTACAAATGTCAAACAAAGGAACAAAGTACATTTTGTGGTGCAGTACCCTTGATTTTTTAAAATTGTTGTTTGATTTACTTGCCAAGTCACAAAAATCACCATTTCACAATGGTGCTCTCAGTCAGTGGTGTGAATTAATAAGCTTCTTCTGCGAATAAATAATGAGGAACTAGATCTGCTACAGACAGTTAACCAGGCCTGACCCCCATTAAGATGGCTTCTGTGCAAAACAGACTTCACTTGGTTTAAGTGGCCAGTTGAGGATTCTCCCACCATGGAAGAGTGCTCCAGTGATATAGAACCAGCATAGCCAGCTTTATACCTGCCAAGCTCTCAGCCCTGAAGGATGCATTGTCGCCTTGGCTGCAGGGGGAATGGGAATGCCCAGGGCAGTGCGAGGGGACAGACAGTGGTGAAATAGTCCTTTGATGATCATTGCAGCTGCATGTACCTTAGAGCAGTCCTAAAGCTGATGTGAGCCTGAGATAAGCTGAACTGATTTCTGTAGTCATCTCCATGTGAGCGAGGTGGATCCATTCTGATATGGCTGCATTTTACACCCATTTTGCACAGATGTAAATCAATATGTAATGTGGAGTGGAAGATGCATCCGCAGTGAAGAATCAGGCCCTAAGATAGGAGAAACAGGCGAAAGAAAAACCTCCTATTATTCCTAGGAGTTGAAGGTTTAATCCTTATAACCATGCACACAAAGCTCCCATAAACTTCAGTGAGAGCATTGAGTGCACAAATGATACAGGAATGGGTGCTTCACATTGCAATTCATATGGTGGTCAACTGGTGTTAATTTTCCCTGTGCATTACCTATGTATAAACATCTTTATTAAATCACCTTGTCCCAACCACTTACACAGCATTCAAAGCCCTTAGATTATTTCATTTCTGTCAGTAGCAGAGTGCACTAGTAGCTGGACTTTGAGTGGAGTCAAATGTGTAGTTAGCCAGATATAATAAAATTCTTTAAAAGGCCTTGGACTAATAACACATTTTAAATAGGGCACTGTAACAGTGTGTACTGAGTCAACTCAAATCCCCAACCATGGACATTAATTGGGACCTGATTGAAAGACAGGCAGTTAGAAGAGGGTGCCAATTAACTGAGTAGAGACACAACTGAGAAGCTAAGTGGGTGAAAGTAAGCCCATCCCCAAGAAGCTGGGAGTATGTAAGCATACAGGAAGGCAGTGCTGGGGAGGGAGAAGAAGGAGGGAACAGGAATAGAACCCACTAACTGGTCTGTGGAAGGGATTGAAAAAGCATGGTGGTGGTTAAGAGCAACTGGAGTTCTGGTGGTCACCACTGAAGCTGGAAAACACTCTCAGGAGATCACCCTATGATAGACACAACTCTGCCTTTATTTACTATTACAAATGTTTTGTTTCTATATTAATATTTAGCAGGGAACAATAAGAGGTTTTAAAGATGTTACCATTCTGAGTTGCCATGAAATGTTGCTAAGTGCAAGCAGCCTGATCCTTTAGAGATGGTAGGCTTCCTGCCAGTCACATAATAGGCTTGCTCTTCAGGACCATAATGTGCTGCTGCTATAGATACCGGTACAGTTGTTGAGGGCAGATGTATAAATACAGATGTGACATTCAATTTTTGCAAAATTGGTCTTTTAAAAAAAAGATTTTCCTGCCTGTTTGATTTTTCTGCATTCAGTTACAGTTGTGAGGCAGAGGAAAGCATATTCATTATGGCTACATAGGGAGAAAGAAAAGTGTGGTAAGTCAGAAGTGGGAGGCTGGGGGAAGGTGATTTGGCAGGCAAGGCCAATCACACGCTTGCAGTCCAGCTACTGGGTCCACATTCTGCTTACCTTATTCTCCACTTATCTTGTATGGAACTCCCCAACAGGCATCTTCTTTTCCAAATATATGCCATCCTTCCCATGAATAATGCCTTGCCTCAGACAAGATAGAACATTAGGTTTTTTTTGTCATATATTTTAAGGTCACTGAACCACATGACATTTATTTGCTGCTCTAATATTTTTCTGACTTCAGAATTACCCATTGACTTTTCTTGGACTTGTAAGACAAGTGAATGTAGAGAACTTGTAATGAATTTGGCAGGCTTGTTTGCCTCGTGGGTTTTTCTGATTCTGTCCAACTATAATCTAATTATATCAGTGCATGCAGATTAATACTGTCATATGAAAAGCCTGGGAGAATGGAGAAGAGCTCATATAATAGAACAAAACCACAAGGCTAACTATGACCCTGAGAATCTCCCACAATGTAAAGAATTGCACTTCCAACAAGTCACAGGAGGAGGTGAGATGAAATAGGAGGGGAGCAATGACACTCTAATGCAAGGTGCACTGTAAAATGGCTGGACGAGATGACCTAAAAGGTTTCCTTGGCTTTAGGGCTAATCTCTGTTATATTGGTGTAAATTAGGAGTAACAACATTGACATCAGTGACTTTGGTGAGAACATGCTGGATTTACAGTGGTGTGAGTGATGTTAAAATCTGGTAGGTAAATTCTATGGGCTCAATTCTGCTCAAAATGTATGTGTGGTAGAATCAGGCCTTATAAATTCATTCTTCCTTATGGGCACTTGTGATATTCACATATTTACAGTTTGCTTTTTAAATATCAGTTTTGTAGCTATTTAAACTGCTGATCATATACCCTGAACTATTCAATGGGTCATTGCTGGTGTGCGGGAGGGAGTAGGTAATGTTGCAAAATAGAGAGATGTTGGGGTTTGTAGGATGTGATTTTATGAAATTATGTTCTCACATATTAATGTTAAATTGAATTCTTCAGATTCATGGGCAGAGAATTAAGACCATTGTAAAACATAAATACATTTGTTCTTAACATTTTCCATTTATTTTCCTCCTGCACTTTAAAAATTAAAGTGACCGTGCCATGCCTTCTGCAGAAATGAATATCAAGTTCCCAGAAAGTAAATAAGTGTGAATTTGTTTTTAATAATATGATGCACTTTTTAAAGATTAAATATGTGCACCAGATGATAACTCAGATACAGACATGCTTTCAGGTTATTGTGGTTGGAAAGGTTTGGTTTTTCTTTTTCTGATTTGAAAACAAATGCTAATTCCCAGGATGCCCTCTTCCCAAATAAACATGAACTATCTTAACTTCAAGTATTTCAGGTTTTTAATTGTATCACATCACACAACCAGAAAGGAAAAAACTGGCTAGGAATAGGAACAGCATGGGCACAAGAAGTGCAAACTTCCTTCAAGAGGCATTTTCATCCTGACCTACAACATTCCTACATTTCCAGGAGGGATTCCCTCTTACATTCAGTCTGCCTGACAATTATGAGAAATTTTGCTAAAATCTGTCAGGGTTTCCTCATGAGGTTGAGGCCCTTGAACTCGTTTCACTTATGAATGCTTTCATATTGTTTCTAGAATCAAGAAATTGTTCTAAAATGTGATACTGTACATGTAAGACACATGTAACCACCAGAAAACTAGATTGTAGCTTATTTGCCTCATTGTTTTATATTTTACCTCCTTTTGTTTTAAAATAGTGGGAGAGGTTATTTTCAGTCACGTTCTGGGGGCAGCAGAAAGATAAGAAGGCTTTTGTGGATGCTCAGATACAGTGCCACAGTAAGGGTCTTGGAATAAAAACCAGCATGTAGCACAGTAACACACAGTAGGGTAGAAACCCTAAACAATATCTATGCCCCTGTTAGGAGTAGTGAATATACTTAGCCACTAGATGGCAATGTGATGTGGCATTGTAACGAGATTTGGGAGAGATGTGATGAGACATTGGAGTCAGAAATGAGAAGCAATGGCATGTTAGATCCTTCAAATCTTTTCTTAAATGAACTGCTAGGAGGCCTATAACTCTAGTCTTCCCTGCACAGTAACAGTATCATTACCATAGCTTAAAAAATGATGAAGCCCTCAAATGTGTGCATTACTAACCGAAGCAATTGCATGACCTCATCCTCACCTCCTGACCCTCTGGCTGAGAGGTTTTTGGATAACTTAGGCTTGGCCTACACTAGCAATATACGTTGGTATAACTATGTCGCTCAAGGGTGTCGTTATACTGACTTAACTCCTTATGTAGACAGCGGGCTTCTCCCGTTGACATAGCTACTGGCTCTTGGGAAGGCAGATTACATATGCAGAGCAGAGAAGCCTTCTCGTCAGTGCAGGTAGCATCTTCACTGAAATGCTACAGCAGTGCAGCCTTTTAAATGAAGACAAGCCCTCAGTTATTTACTACTGGAGTGGGAACTCCATACTCACCTTCAGTTGTGCCTTACTATTCAGGTAGTCTCGATCAAATCAAAGGGACTGCATTCCTAGTAAAGTACTACTCCAGGTGAGCAAGGGGTTCTCAATCATGTGCTTAACAAACAATGAGAAATCATTTAAAAAACAAACACAGTACCACCAATACTGCTGCAATCTAGCCTCTACTCTGTATATTCTGACTCAGTCTTTCAGAGTTCCCAGTATGTCAGAATCTCTGAGAGTCAACAGGAAATGTGGGACTGCATAGTGTCCTGCAGGCTGTATGAAAGCTTACAGATGAAGTGTAATGCTTTATATCATGTATTTATATTACATCCAAAAAATATGTTAAAAAAAGGTTATGGTTACAAAGTCAAGCACTCAAAGGTTAGGAAACACCAGAATGTCAGTTGCTTGTGGCACCTGAATTTGTCCCACTAGTTCTTATACATTATGATAGTCTTTAATTACATGATTGGATCCTTATTTTTCCACAGCATCCCTGCTTCATTCAGTGCATGTGACTGGTTCCTTCCAGGGGTGGCTCTAGGAATTTTGCCGCCCCAAGCACGGCAGGCAGGCTGCCTTCCACGGCTTGCCTGCGGACGGTCTGCTGGTCCCGCGGCTTTGGCGGACCTCCCGCAGGTGTGCCTACGGGAGGTCCTCCAAAGCCGTGGGACCAGCGGACCCTCCGCAGGCACGCCGCCGAGGGCAGCCTGCCTGTCGCCCTCGCGGCGCCGGCAGAGGTCCCCCCGCGGTTTGCCGCCCCAAGCACATGCTTGGCGTGCTGGGGCCTGGAGCCGCCCCTGGTTCCTTCAACCAAAGAGAACTGTACTGTGGCTCTAAACTCCTCAGAGTGCTTTCCTCCACACACCAGCATCATCCCTGTCTTGCTCAGCTTCAGCTTCAACCAGCACTGTACA
This sequence comes from Mauremys mutica, assembly GCF_020497125.1. NCBI lineage: Eukaryota > Metazoa > Chordata > Testudines > Geoemydidae > Mauremys > Mauremys mutica. The sequence continues at coordinate 43,823,195 of NC_059076.1, forward strand.
TGCAGAAGAAGACAGTCCCCTCCAAAGAGGTTAAAGAGAATAAAACAAAACAACCCTAGGGGACAGGGAAACAGAGACCAGTGAAGGGCAAGGTAACCGCAAAATAATTGTATTTCATATAAGAAGAAGCAGTCGTATACTCACTGACTAATGTAGGTAGTGCAATGTATGTTGCAGAGTAAATATATAATAAATAATATGATCATCTGGTTTTGTAGATAAGATGACAACAACATTGTTCTGTTTTAACCCTGTATTACCTTCAGTAGGGATAAAATAACCAATCCTGGGCGGTTCTTTCCAATCCCAAAAGAGGCTCTTTTGGATTCTCATTGGCTATTGGAACATAAGCAAAATGTAAGATTACAAAATTTCATATACATGTCTAAAACCCAGCCATCAGGCATCTGTCTTCTCCTTCAGCTATTATTTGGAACATATGTACTGACGAGAACTGAACTTAAACACAGCATCTGGAACTCATTGAAATGCTGGTGTTTTTTTTACTACCAAGTCTTCCAGCTGGGTTGATAGAGACACAAGGAGGACAAGACACTTGCTCAAGATCACAGAGTGAATTTGTAGCTCAGCACAAATCTGTATTCTGTCTTTTGCCTTAAACACTAAATACAAGAGCTTCCAATATCCACTTTATAGTGATTTAAATCATCTCCAATTTAACTTCTAGAAATATAACACTCTCTACTTTTTTCATTGTTGAGAGCCTTTTTAATTTTTGACAATGTCAATATTTTTTGCATTTGTTTATTTTATTACACCGATGCAATTGTTTAAAAATCATTGTTCTAATCTGTTTTCTTGTTCAGGAGCACATAAAGGGAAAATGCTCATGACTTCACGGCAACCCAGGCCAGAACTCTTCTGGTTCCTGGCTCTTTGTTGTCACCGCTAGACCGCTGTGCCCACACATTCCTTAGGAACACACTGTACTCCAGTCCTAGACCACAATGCTGCGATTTATAATGTGTGGGCAGATTCCTGCATCCACAAATGGTCTCATTAACTTCAGTGGGTTTCTGCATGGGTGCCGGATGGCTTGCATGTTATAAATTGCAGGACTGGAGTACTAGATTGGAAAAGCTGTTAAGGATATAGTGGATATGGAAAAAGGTTCATAGAAGGGCAACAAAGATGATCAGGGATATGTAACAGTTCCCATATGAGGAGAGACTAAAAAGATTAGGGGTATTCAGCTTAGAAAAGAGATGATCGAGGAGGGATATGATAGAGGTCTATAAAATCATGAATGGTGTGGAAAAAGTGAAGAGATAAGTGTTATTTACTCTTTCCCACAATCCAAAAACCTGGGGGTCACCCAATGAAATTAATAGGCAAGCAGCTTTACTACAAACAAAAGGAAGTATTTTTACACACAATGCACAGTTGACCTGTGGAACTCATTGCCATGTGATGTTGTGATGGCCAAAATTATAATTGAGTCCAAAAGTATAATTGGGTTAAAAAAAAAAGTTCATGGAGGATAGGTCCATGAATGGCTATTAGCCAAGATGATCAGGGGTGTAACCCCATGCTTTGGGTGACCCTAAAATGCTGACTGCCATAAGCCGGGAAGTATGCAGAGAAGAAGAGCTCTGTGTAAGCTTGAAAGCTTCTCTCTCTCACCAACAGAAGTTGGTCCAGTAAAAGATATTACCTCACCCACTTTGTCTCTCTAGAAGCTGAGAGAGAAAGACAGGGAGTGGATCTCTCTCAGATTACCCGGTTTCATACACTTCCCCTAAAGCTCTGGTAATACCCACTGTTGGAGACAGGATACTGGACAAGATGGATCATTGATGTGATCCAGCATGTCAGTTATGGTCTTAAACAGAATCTTCTGTATATTAAACGTAATTAATACTGACAGGCTATTCATTATTAATTCATGCAAGTAGACTAGCAATAGAAAGACTGGGATCTGAGCCCCCAGGTGTGGGGCCAGCAACAGAGCCCTGGGAGCGGGGCTGATGGCTGCGGGTCCAGCAGCCTTGAGTCGGGACCCGAAGTGCGGAGCCAGCAGCACTGGGATCCTGGGCATGGCATGGCAGGCAGGACCCCCCACAAAATCTGGGGGGGGGTGTTTCAGCACCCCCTGCACCCCTAGTTCCCACGCCTATGACTGCAGTGAGACAGCCCCGCAGTCCAAGCCCTGTGAGCCCAAGTCAGCTGGCTCAGACGGGCCAGTGACAGGTTTTTAATCGCAGAATAGACATACCCTCACTTGCTTAAAAATCTGAATGTTTTCTGACTCATGCCTGTGAGACTCCACTTGCAAAAACCAAAGCCATTTTGGTCATCTGTAGATAATGGAATGGTATATGGCCCACCCAGCTCATTTCAGTAGGAAAGAAGTGCTTCAAGGACAGATAGAAAGACATGTATGCTAAGGTTATTCTGAATACATTAAGATTTGTTATGAGAAATGAAAAGACAGTAAATAGCAGTATGATAAATCATAATCAGTAGGGTAACAGGTCTTTAGATTTTGATATTCATTGCCCACATTTACTGCTCATGAACTGAATAACTCTGTATTGGATTAACTCTCCCTGGTTAATACACCAATGATTACAGCTATATAAATTGGAAAGTGGAAAAGCTTGGCAAAATTCAGATACTATCTGGTCCATACTTTCTCTGTAGTTTTTAATTCTGAGATATCTTCATAGAAATATATAGGTACTTCTGATTCATGTAATTTGCACCACAGACTGGAGATAGTGGGTTACCTTTCAGCTCCAAATCCTGGAAGCTTTCAGGGGCCAAATTGGCTCCCAGTGCAAGTTAGAGCTCTCTATCTTGTGCCAGAGGATAGGGGCTCCCAAAGAGTCACTCCAGCAATTGAGATCATTGGAGCACATTATGTTCTTGCTCCTGCTACACCTTGGAACTCCCCGTGTGATGCAGAGATGTGCCGTGAGTGACATAGGAATGCAGTGGCGCCACAAAGCAGCTGGGATCTAGCCCACTGATAGTTGGTGATAAACCCTGAAGGTCAAAGGGTGTAAGGGATGGTATATACTGTTTACCACCCAGAAGTAGTTGAGAGTTACAATTCCTCTCCATACTCCCACCTTTCTCCAGGAGGGACATAAATTAACTGCAACTCTGAAAAAAATGCAGCTTATTCCCTCCTCTATGTCCAGCTAGCAATGCTGGCTGGTACATGGAGGCCAGAGTCAAAATTTCACCCAGGGTGGCACAGCCACAGCTACACCTTTGTAGCACTGTAGTGTAGACACTTACTACAGCAACAGAAGGGTTTTTTTTCTGTCACTGTAGAAAATCCACCCCTTCGAGAGGTTGTAGCTGTAGAAGAATTCTTCTGTTGACCAAGCTGCATCTACAGTGCAGATTAGGTCAACCTAAAGGCACGAAAGCTTTTGCAGCCCTCAGCGATGTAGCTAGGTCTACCTAAGTTTTAGGTGTAGACCAGGCCCCATTTTCCACCAATCTGTCCTCTGGAGGGAGCATCTGGTATGGAGACTCTGACCCAAGATCTTACTAGCCCCAGTGCATTTACACAGTGGGGCTGAAGGGACCGTATTGCTCTTAATACCATGTGTGGCTATGTTAGGGTTAGGAGCATCGAGATTGATACAGGACTCACTGGGTGAAATTCCATGGCCTATGTTAGGTCAGACTAGATGATCCTAATGCTCCCTTCAGACCTTAAAATCTATTAATCTAGCCGTGAGGGGAAAACCCAGTTCTTGTATGGTTCTTGTAGTAGATTCTTTTGAATAACTCTGAACGCACACTGTACCCGATGGCAGTAAATCTACATGTATCTGAACTGAAAATTAAAATATATGTACTGTTAAAAAGATGTACTATGAATGTTAAAAGATGTGGATGTTGGCAAATAAGGAGATTGGACCCCTGTGGGCTGGGAGCAATGTGGCTCCTTACTCTTATTTCCTTGGTTTCATGATGGGATGGAATGGAACGTTGATTTTTTTTTATCGTGTGAGGTCATCAGTTACACTAGGGAAAAATTCAGTGCACGGTGTTAAACCTCAGATGTTTTCAAAACGGAGTCACTTGCGTATGAAAAAAAAGATGTTGATGCTATTTATAATACAGCTGCCACAAGTGACATGTCCTTCCACTCACTCTCTCTCATCAATCTTTCAAAATAACTACCTGATAGTGTACATCCATAGCTTTGAATATCTACAGAATGTTTCAAAAGCACTTGAAAAGTAGTGATGCTACCCCAGTAAAGTCTTTTATGTGTGCTAGCCAAATGCATGGAAGCAGTAATTGGAGCAGAAGAAATGTCTTCTATTACTCAGCTCTTCACACTTGGCTCTCTTTCCAAAACTTCCCCAAAGAACAAATCATTTAGCCACTCATTTGGGAAAATGAGATATCTGAGGGTGCATGGGAAAAGGGCAGCCTTACCTAAGATCTGCCTGACCTTTTGACTCTATTGCCCTGGGTGAAAGGAATCATTTATGCTCTCAACCACTACACCTAGCAAAGCTTGAATTGCGTGAATGATCCAAATATCTGAGGAAGGGCCATTGAAACAGATGATAGTCTTAGGACCGGATTTTCAGAAGACTTTAGTTCCCATTTAGGCACCAAAATAAGGGGCCAGATTTTCAGAAGGGCTCTACATATTGGTTGCTAAGGTCTTTGAAAATCTGGCTATAAGTATCACAAAAGACACAGGTGGAGCCTGAGCACTTTTGAAAATCTGCCCATTATTTATGTGTCTAAATGAGAGCTAAGCTCTTTGAAAATTCTAGACCTTAAAGACAGTACTCTACTCTTGTTTGGCGAGTGGAATGCCCACGGACGTCAAAAGAAGTTCTGAGCAAAGATTAGATTATGGTCTTACGTCTGTAAGAAGCATGCGTTAGTTAAATGCTGCACAACTATAAATTCAAATAACGGATTCTAATATTCTTTACTTTGGCTCTAAATGGGGGAAACAATATGGTGCTTTCTATTGAATTCCTAAGGGGCATCTAGCACTGAGATACTAAAGGAGCTGTCCCCCATATAAGGTACATGTAAAAATTGTGCAAAAACAAAGGGATCCATGATTAGTTGCTTTCCCAGAAGTGGGTGGCTGAGATGCATTCCTTTATAATGAGTGCCTCTAAAAACAGACAAAGAAACAAAAAATAAGACATTCTATGGAATACTGGAAATTTAAAATTAGAACGTAATACTTCTTGTAATTCGCAAATTATATACTTCAGTATCATTCTTACCCCTACTGTATCACAAATATTATAACATTTATATTCCCTTAAAGAGGGAAATGAAAACATAACTATGACATTCTTGTTGCTGTCTTATGGCCATATATGGTACTGCCCTATATCCATGGGCACAGTGCCCATTGTCCTCAATAGAAGCTCCATCAGGGATCAAAAGCTGTATGTGGCTCTTAATGTGTTCTCTTTGGATAACATGCCAAAACACATACATTATGTAGGTCTGTATGTAACTGTTTTAAAATGTTCTGTAACCAGATGTACCTCAACAGCTAAACGCTGCAGAATGTAGCCAACAATAATACTTTGGTAGGAGTATAATGGCATTAGTATAATGGCAACAAAAAGTATAGGGGAGAAACTGAACCAATAGAAAAATGACTACTGAACTTAACTTGCTTGAATGTCTTTTTATGTTGTTTGGTAACTGGTCATTACACTGATGGTGAGATTTTTCTATCATACAACTTTAAATACCATTTTTCCAATGTTGTGTCACACTATTCTGGTTCTTGCAGGAGGAATATGGTTTTAATATTGAATAACTGAAACAGGAGTACTGAAAAGTACAGTAAATCCAGCATAATACTCTTTTACCCCAAAATCTACATTCCAAAAAATGTGGAAAAGCAGAGCATTCTCATCTGAGTTATTAACACATGAAAACAGCTGAAAATAACAGCTTTGCACGTGACAAGAACACAGCTCACCAAATTAGGTGAATGAGAGTAAAATCTCACGTGTGCTTACCAATATGTAACAGACCCTAGCACTACGTATCACCTTTGTATTGGCCCACTGAGTCTGACTGCAAGGAAATCTAAGCAAGTGTACCTTGCATACAAAAGGCCCTCTTTCTTCTTGTGTTTGTCTTTGAGTCCAAGGATTAGCAGTGTGGTTCAGTTCTCAGAATGAAAAGCAATGCCTTTTGTTTAGCATAGTAATAATATTCATCTCTAAGTCCCAAAGTTATTCAACCAAACCAAAACAACGATGAAACAACTGTTCAGAGATTCCATTTAGATAAGGACCAAAAAGAACGCATGCATGCCTGTCCTATTTGTCTGCAAAACTAGGCTAAAAGTCTCACAAGAACTTGCTTTTTCCCAAAATTTCTGGTACTGCCTGTTTCTGGATAGACTGAAAATACAAAAGGAAGGAGCCTTCTTTCATAGAGTATTTTGCTTCTGGTTCCCCAAAATGCAATAGTGCATGCAAAATGAAGGGGAGAAAATTAATCAAACTTTTCAAAGGTGCAGAAAAGTGGGTTCAGATATGAAGCATGGGACAAAGATGGAGTCTGTTCTTTTTATTTTAATTAAATTGGTGCTCATGAAAAGTGCTTTAATGACTGAAGTCTTTTACCTCTACTCCCTATTAAATAAAGCACAAAGATCAGCAGCAATGCAAGCCTCTCTACGCTGCCTTGGCAATATATTTCAGCCTGGAACAAGAAAGGACCAAAGAGAATCCCATGCCCCCCAAACCCCTGGACTATCTGCTGAGACTCTGAATGGAAACACCAATTTGTACCTATTACAGTGGTGGGTTTTGTGAGATGGATGGAGGCGAGCTCATTTGACTGGACAATGTAAAGGAAATAGGCTATCTGTGTATATTTCATTCAAATCCTCTCGGCTATTCAGTCGCAGAAGTGTCTATCCTTATTTGATCAGAACCAGTTCATCCACAACTGACTAGTAAAAACTGTGCTTATTATGTGAATTATTTCTAGCTTTTTTTTAAAAAAGGAAAGGAAAAGAAATAATCAGAGACCTGATTCTGCCCTTCTTACTCATGATGGCAAATATCTTATTCTGTGAGAAGTCCTGTGAACTTCAATGATCTGCTTGTGTAAGTTTCTTCTCAGCATGACAGTGTTTATAAAATACTTCAGCAAAGCTATTTATTGCTCCTACTAACTCCTGTTAATTAACTCTTGTACATATCTACTCTGAGAGGAGAATGGCCCTCGAATACACTGTACTGTGGAACCAGAAGGATTTGCTGTATAGTTTTTTCCATATTCATGGATTTTAAGAATCAACAAAAGTTAAATCACAGTGACTATTTCCAGTTGTACTTCTCTGCTATTGCTGGTCAGCTGCCTAGGAGTGGCATGCCTGTTGCACTGCACCTCCAAAGCAAAAGCAGCAACACAGCTTCCTCAGAGGTGCTGAATAGTTCTGCACTGAGGTAGCAATGCTCCCTAACAAAGAAGGCTGTTAGCAGTGCTGGTTCCCAGCTGGGCTAGATACTGATCTTCTTACTCACACTGAGTAGTCCCTTCCTCCTTGAATAGTTCCAGTGACATCAAGGAGGAAGCGACTACTCAGCATGCATAAAGATAGCAAAATCTGGCACTAACAACTAACCTACGTTTAGGCAGTGGTAGTGTGCTTCCTGCACCAGGCCCTCTGTCTGTCTTGTCTATTCATATTATAGTGCAGCTGATGACACCAGCAGGCAGCTGGCAAGTGTTCCTCTGTCACATAAGGGGCCAGCAGACCACTTGAAAATAATTGAAAATATTCAGCTGTCCTTTTTCTTCTCTCCAACCATGTTGATGGACCTGCAGAAACTGTAATGAAGAATAATCTGGGCCTAAGTTATATGTATCCTAAATAAAAGCATTAGAAAATGACTGTGTGAGTAAATAGAAACAGCAGGTTTCATTAGTGGCTTATGAACAACACAGAAACCTGGAAGTGACAATTAACAGCAACCCACAGCTTGTTAAGTCCATGATAAAAGGTTACAATTCATAGAGTACCATCTGGAAGGGAAAATGTGCTTAAAATGAAATCATTACCTAATACTAAATTCTTTTATTAATAACTTTCTAATTGAACCTCACTAGCAAGTACAATAGAGAGGTGCAACAACATTTCTTAAAATCTCAAACTTGAAACAGTTCAAGCTTTTCCCTCCCCTTGGCTGGAGGATCCTACCAGGAAATTGTTTCATGAACTAAAGCTCTTTCTCTTTCTGATTCTGCATGATAGGTTTTATCCTAGCCACAAACAGTAGTTCAATTCCAGCTTGACAAAGGGTAGCAAGATTGATTAGCAGTTAGAGAACAGTTGAAGAATCCTTGTTTACAATATCCCTGTAATTTATTGAGGACAAATCTACGTCAGCAGTGTTTTTAGGGTTGAAAAGGACTTGGCAATTTCTGAAAACAGGAGGGTGATAGAATGTCCAAGACTGCAGGACATGGGGCAACAATGGAAAACATCCAACAAAGAAGGGGTGGTGAGGACAGAGAGGAGGCTGAGAGGAGAGATTGGGGTAGGTACTCAGAAATGATGTGATGAGTGCAGCCTAAATGCCTAGATAAACAGATATAGACTAGCGAGGTTGAAATGATTAGAGGGATAGGGAATAGGGAGAGCTAAGATCATACATAAACATTGGAGGTGTGGCTATTGAAGTCCTTAGATACAGATGAGTAGTCTTTCAGGACAGGAATTATCTGTGGATATATTTGTGCATAAGAAAATGTGCTGTGGTGAGCCGAACAGGCTGGAATTTCAACATGAGACACAAAAGAGAGTTTGGCATTAAGGATGAAATCAAGATTCCAGACCTGAGAGGTGATAGTTAGGTCAAGAGTTGAGGAAAGCAATGAATAAGTATGAGTCAGGTATTTAGATGTGACTGAGGGTAGAAGCTATCTGTCTTGGTTATATTCAATTGCAGGAAATTAAGGTGGAGTCAAATGTTGACATGTTTGTGTTGGAGAGCAAGCTGAGGGAGGATTTTAATGAGAGGCAGAGTTGGGTGTCAGTTTAAGAGGTAGTTGAGACTGAAGAGTGAAATGCAAGCATAAGAAGCCAGAGAAAGAAAGCAAAGGGGATGGAGAACAGAGTTTTGGGGACCTCTAAAGGAATGATCTGAGACAAAGAATCTTTTAGAGAGACAGACAAAATTGGAGACATATGGACAAAACCATCTGAGGAGGGAGCCAAAAACATCAGCATAGCTCTTGAAACATTCAAGAAACCCTGACTTAAAGTGGGATTTTCAAAAGCACAGGAAGGCAAGATTTACAAAGGTATCTAAGTGCTGTGTTGGGGCTTGCTCCCATCACTGGTTAGACAAGGGGTTAAGAGCAAATTAGTGTACCTGAGATTGCCTTCAGGCCACAAGGGATGGAGTTAAGTAAGGATCATTAGGCACCTGGCTTTCTAAGTAAGCTAAGGGAATTGTGATGGGAAGACTATAGAGAAGTCAGGACTGTCTTATTAAGAGAAACCTACAGAGAGTAGTTCAGATTCTGGTAGGAGGGGAAGTGGAAGCCCTTAGATAGGGCTGAAACAGGCAGATGCCAGGTAGGAGAATGTATGGGGAATAAGTTAAGCTCCTGTGGGGGAACCCCTGAGGAAGGGTCAGTAGCTGTGCTTCAGTGAAGCCAGGGAGGGAAGAGTAGTTAGTTCAGCAGAGAGAGGCTAAGCTAGAAGCCTGAGACCCAAAGGGAGGCTGTGTTAAGGGAAGACTGTGGGGAAGCAACACAAGGGGGTTTAGAGGCAGGAAGCAGCCCAGGGAAATCACAGCATGTCTGAAGGAGAAGACCTAGCTGTGGGTAGTGGTTGGGCCTGGATTCCCCTATTAGGCCTGGAGGAAGGGGCATGTAGGCCCAGTGCAAGGAATAATGAGCCCAGGGTAGGACTGAAGAGTAATTCAAAGGATGAGCTAAGGAATAGCCCAAAAGGGGGGCTGAAGGTGCTCTTGTGTCCGGAGGCTTTGTGAACTTTTAGTTGCACCTTTTAGTTGCAATGCTCTGGAAAGCGGACTGAACTTTGTGACTTGCTTAGAGGACTGAGGCACAGAAGACCTGGTGAGAGGCAGATAGTCTGCAGGAGGTGCTAGAGACAAGGACCCCTTGTAGCATTGCATTCTGACACAAGGGGGATGCTGTGGTGAGTACGTTAACTGCATCTTTAGGCACCTGTAAGATAAGCACCTAAGTGAGATTGGAGCCTAACTTCCACTGGCTGCCTTTGAAAATTCCACCAGGCACCTCCTGGCATCTTTAGACACTTACATGCCTTTGAAAATATGGAGTTCAAGTCCCATTGACTTTTCCAGTGGGACTTGTGCTCCTAAGTCACTTAACCTCTCTTCAAAATTCCAGCATTAAACAATAATTAGGCTTTGTCATGAAATGATCCTCTTTAAAGGACTGAGGCAGCACTTAGAGTGCTTATCAGTATAGGCCAACAATGGGTCTGACTTGCATATTTTAAATTATGCTTAAAGTACAGTGCTAGTCTGAGTAGTGACAATGTATAAATGTCACCTTTTTAGTAATTTGGGTCCCGTGTATATTCAGTCTTACGTGCTGGCTTCAGTGAGAAAAATAAGATTTTAAGGTTTTATTCCCCACTGTTGTTCTTGTAGAGCCAACACTGAAAAGAAAAAAAAAATGGGGGTGGGGTGGGGTGGATTCTATTCCATCTTGTGCATCAATGGAATTATTTGCTACATTCCAAGCAGTTACAGCAATGTGAACACCTAAAGCAAAGGGCGTGCACAGGTGTCACTAAGGGTGTAGCCACACTTCAGTTAGACACTAAGGCTGGCCCATGCCAGCTGACTCAGGCTAAGAGGCCGTTTAATTGTGGTGTAGACATTCAGGTTTGGGTTGCAACCTGAGCTCTGGGAACCTCTCACTTTGCAGGGTCATGGTGGGGTTGCATAGATGTCACTGAGGGCCTAATGGGGCCTGTAGAGCCTTTAATGCTAAACTTGCACTAGGAGTTGTGCTTAAAAATGGTTAGCTTTATTCAATGGACAGGCTATATACAAGTGACTGAGTATTAAATTAAACTTTCAGAAGCAATTATGATAAATTTCCATAATACAGAAGAAACCTAAATTGAAGCTACTAGTATTCTGCAGGTGGGATAAACCCTGCTTATTTAGCAAGTCACAGCTTTTAAATGAGATTACTGCACGACACTGACAAGCAGCAATATGAGGGGAAAATGTAATTGCAAAAGTAATTGTCTGTTTTAAAATCAGACTTGTTGTCAACCATTCAGTATTCATTTATTGCTATTCATTCCTAAAAAATGAGTAATGGGCTGAAGAATACAACTCAGTTGGCAAGCAGTAAGAAATAGTTGACCTTGTATAGTGTTCGCTAAGCCAAATGACCATTGCAATGTGGAACTATATATTAATCAGCTGCTACAGAAATTTAAGACTTGCCTTGACATAATGTGTTGACATGAGCGCACACAATTCATGCTGTTATTCAGCTAGATCTTTACATGCAGTATATAGTTTTGCATATCCATAATACTGATTTCATATGTGAGTTAGTTATTTCTCTGCACAGAATCTCCTCTGTAAAGGAACTATTGTCTGCATGTCATTTAAAGTAAGACATCTTTCCAACAATACAAGAGGTCAATTTTTTATATGGTCATTTTCCATAATCTCCATTCTTTACAATGGCTGTCTACAAAGAGATGTCTTGAGTTGAAGTTGGCACTATATATCATATAGTCACTCATGGTGTTGGCCCTGAGTACATGCAAGATGTTGTCCTTGAGCCATTTTTATCTCTATTTGTCCAGCACTGTTTACAGTTAGTGCTGGACAAAAATTGCTGGACATTCTTTTTGCAAAGCATTTTCTTGGAAATTGTGAGGTTTTTGAAAAATTTTGACTCGCTCTATTTTCCACCATTGAGTAGCTGACTGTGCCTTTGTGATGGTGGGTCTTACATTGTCAAAGCTTGCTCTCCCCTGAAATAACATTAAAGCTTGTTTGTGAACAATCTTTTTCAAACTTCCCTTTGCACCCTGTAGTTATTACCTTACCTTCAAATCCTTTCATTTTCTTTTAATTAATTATCTTCCCCATATGTTTCTATTTATCATTTTTTTATAGGGTGGCATTTTATTCAGTAGTTATTGAAATGGCATATTTTTCTGTTGTACACAATCTCAGGTGCTTTTTATAAAAACTGATAAGATTTCACACAATATCCTTTTCACAGGTATTTTATTTTATCCTATAGAATACAATCCTCTTAAATTCTACAAGATAATGGGAAAACTATAGAAAAGCTCTACATTTCTATTGATTTCTATAGGGCTTTTCCATACGGAAAACCTTTTTAGGGATTCAGAGATGTTTGGTTAACTTCCCTTTTCCCTGGAGCTTTAACATTTTCTGGTTTCAGAAAGGACAGGAAGTAAAACTGCCAAAATACTATGAGAGGCTATTCTCATGAGAGTAACAATGCAATTTAATAGAACCAAAAGGCTTGGATAGTTCAGAAAAGCTTAAAATACGCATCTAAATGTTCAGTTGCATGTTAAAATGAACTTCTGATCTTCTTGAGATTTGTCAATCAATAAACACAATAGTTGTGCAGATAAAACTTCTGAAATCCTATACTGTAAGTGATCAATATAATTATCTGATCCATTATTAAATAACTTTGTTCACATTGAAAATATTAATATACATTAAGCTAACTTTTACTCTATGCCTGTGTAACCCCTCTGAAGTCAATGGGACTGTGGAAGTGAAGCTGAGTTGTCACATAATCTATAAAAACAACACTATTCTGTTTTTATTACAGAATTCATTTTACAATTGAATTCAATGGGACTTAATGCACAAAGTGTCAGTTGCAAGATCAGAGCCTAAAGTGATGGTTTTTCACTTGATCAGAAACTCTCAATCTGCAATGAAAAGAACACATTTTAAAATCTATCAAGTCTCTTTAAGTGCACAAATACCTGCTGTGTCTTTGGCTGACATCCTTTGTTCTGTTTAAGAATGCTTCAGCATAGTAGAAGACCAGGCTGAATACAGAATTTGGAAGGACAAATTCTCTAGTGAGTCTCATATAGTTCAAATTTGCTAAATTTGGTGACTGGGCAACAAAAAGGCAGATGAAATTCAATGTTGATAAATGCAAAGTAATGCACATTGGAAAACATCCCAACTATACATATAAAATGACGGGGTCTAAATTAGCTGTTGCCACTCAAGAAAGAGATCTTGGAGTCATTGTGGATAGTTCTCTGAAAACATCTGCTCTGTGTGCAGCTGCAGTCAAAAAAGTGAACAGAATGTTAGAACCGTTAGGAAAGGGATAGATAATAAGAATGAAAATATAATAACACCACTATATAAATCCATGGTATAACCACATCTTGAGTACTGCATGCAGTTCTGGTCCCCATCGCAAAATAAAAAGATATTAGAATTGGAAAAGGTACAGCGAAAGGCAACAAAAATGCTTAGGGGTATGGAACTGCTTTCCTATGAGGAAAGATTAAAAAGACTGGGATGTTGACCTTGGAAAAGAGATGACTCAAGGGGGCGTAACAGGGTGCTGGCCTAAGAGGCACTGAACCAGCCCCTGTTAGCTCAGAACCGGCTAGCGTAGCTCCCATACAGGGGAACTGATTGGAGCTGGCAGGGTGTGGCTCATTAAAGGAGCCTAGGAGCAAACACCTTTGAGCCTGCTGAGAGGAAGGCCTGTAAAGCTGACAGGAAGGAAGTGCAGGGGGAGAAACAGGAGGAGTAAGGAACTGCTGCTCCTGGCTAGCAACAGGCACTAGCTATCCCCCAGCTGGCTACCTAACTGCAATTGACTTGTACATAGAATTGTATATAGATAGGGGTGGGAATGAACACAGGGAAGTAAAAGGACACTGGGTTGCAAAATAAGAGGTCTCCGGCTAATTTGTGCAGCGAGCAAGGAGGCGCTCGTCTACAGGTGGATACGATAGAAGTCAATAAAATCATGAATGGTATGGAGAAAGTGAGTAAGGAAGTGTTAGCAACCCCTTCACATAATACAAGAACTGGGGTCACCCAATGAAATTAATAGGGAGCAGGTTTAAAACAAACAGAAGGAAGTACTTCTTCACACAATGCACAGTCAACCTGTGGCACTCATTGCCAAAGAATTAGATGAGTTCATGGAAGATAGGTCCATCAATGGTTATGAGCCAAGATGGTCAGGATGCTTTGGGTGTCCTTAAACCTTTGGCTGCAAGAAGCTGGGACTGGGCAGCATGGGATAAATCACTCAATAATTGCCCTGTTCTGCGCATTCCCTCTGAAGCATCTGTCACTGGCCACTGTCAGAAGACAGGATACTTGGATAAAAGGACCATTGGTCTGACCCAATGGCAAGTTTGACCGTTCTTGTGTTCTTATAAGAAATTCAATGGTTAGGAATCTCATTTGCTTGCTGTGCAAAATATAAAAGCTATAGAAACTTGTGCAGCATAACAAAATGTTGCTATCTGATGGTTTTCGCCATCTGCAGCCATGTTTCTCCATGAGGAAAAATACTTAAATAAGTTAATTATTTTTTTCCATATCAGCAAAAATAAATTGTTAGCAGATGCTGATTGATTCCATTCTTCCGTGCAATTGGGTTTATGATACTGTGAGTACAAGTATAGCACTGCCAAGTTATTAAATGCTTGAGATAGAAGCTGAGCGTGAATAAAGGATTTTATTACTTAGCCCAAAATTTACTTGCTTGCTTTTGCATGGATATAAATGAGTTGTTACCTAAATGTAGATATAATATCTGTCGGGTAGAATAAAACAGATCAAATAATACTTACTTTTGTCCTTCAGATATTTTTTATACTCCATCACTGAGCTGTCCTTCTTTCTCCTTTATGTACATTTATTATTTGCATAATTGCCTTCTAAAATGCAGGCTAAAAGCACAAATCACTTTGGTTTTCTTGATGGTTTTTATTGCACATGAATAAATAGAGCTGTTATCTCTGTTTTCAAAAATGAAGGAGCAGGGTTTCTCAAAGATGTTTTATAGAGTTTAAAGGACACCACTGAAGAATGTAAAAAAGCTCAAGGGCCAAATTCTTCTCAAGCCTTGCCTATGCTTAGAAGGGTTTGTTAGCATAGCTACAATGGTACCACTATACTGGCAAACATCCTAGTGGAGAGGCAACTTAATACCAGCAAGAGTTCTTCTGTGTATATAGCTTAAATCAGTTCTCTGAATGGAATAAGATATAACAGCAAAAGGACTTCATCTCTGTATAACTGTATCTTCCCTAGGGCTTTTGCTGGCATGGGGGTGGGTGGGGGAGAGAGAGCTCAACATCTGACATAGCTGTGGTATGCCTCCGCTCCCTCTCTAAATGCCGGCGGCGACCGGGGTGGCCGAAGATCCGGCCGCCGCAGTCGCTTCCGAAGAAAATGGCGCCCCCCAAATCCTAGCTCCGGCTCTGTCCGCCCCTGTGGCCCTAGGGGCAAGTTGCAGAGAAGAGTTAGCTAGATACTCCAGCCAGTAGGATCAGAAACATGCAAACCTGTAGAATGTCCTCAGGCTGTCTCTGCCCCTGTGCCGATTGGCTGTTTGTTCCAATCCTCTTCCCTTTTCACCTCAGCTTTGCTTCATGCCTGCCCTTCTTACCCTTTTCTCCCTTCAGTTGAACCCCTCCTTAGAAACCCTCCTCTCAAAAGTGGATCTAACATGTTTTCCACCATCATACAGTTCACTCTGTTTGTGTTACTCCCCTTCCCCCCCACCTGTGTCTGTCTTGTCTATTTAGACTGTAAGATCTTTGGGGCAGGGGTAATCTAGTAGTCTGTTTAGACAGCACCCAGTAAAATGGGGTCCCACTCTTGGTTGGCCCTTAAGCACTACTGTCATAAACATGGTTAATAATCATCCATACAAGTTCTTCTGCAGTTCCAAGGAAGTCTTTGAAAGTACTGCTTAATACCTTGGAAGGAGATAAATAAAGTCCAGTTCCAATTATGTTAATGAAGCACACCTAGACCATAATAGTCTAATGTTACATTAAAGTTCCTCCTAAATAAATAAACAAACAAACAATAATCCCCATGGATAGAACTAGCCTTGGGGCTCCACAGAGCCTGTGGCCTTCACCCTCCTGATTTGAGGAAACTAAAAATGGAAAGGAGAATCTGACCTCTTACCATCCATGGAAAAAAGAAGTTAGTATCCAAAGTTGTGTAAAACAATCTTCTGAAACAACTCTTGTGTTCAAACTTAAGTATAGTAACTTGCTGAACACTGAAGTTATTCCATAATCCTGATTCTTCTCATAATTCCGGTACATAGTATTATAATTGCACAATATGTTGTCTTCATCATAAATGGCTAATCTGGATGCTGTTAGGATGTTTAATATAACACAGGATGTGAGCAAATGATGTATCTTACAATAACAGTTTTTGTACAGGTTCCTCACTCAATGTGCAGTTTCAACTTTAAATATCCTAACTGCACACCTTGTGAAGATTTATGTGAGGCTACTTGTGACTGTTTGTTATATAATAGATTCCCACAGGAGTTAAAAAAAGTCACTTTAAAACTCAAGGTATGCACCAAGATTTGGTTACTTCTTTATCTGAACGGTTACCTTTTTTAAAAAAATAAAAAAATTTAAGGTTAAAATGTCCACAAAACATCCTGCTTCTAATATCACACAAGATTAAAATAAAAAGAATGAAAAAACCAGTGTCCTAGAATAGGAAGATGGCTTCTGTAACAACAATAGGTGGTATTTTGAATGACCTTCCCATCTAACTTTCTGTCAGTTTGTATCACTAAAATACTGTATGATCTTCAGAGCTAGATTCTAAACCGTAAAGAAGGGAGAATATGGTGTTCCAGATATTAACGATTATTATTAGGTAGCTCTAGAAAAGCCTTGGCTGATCGCCTACTGCTGCAGTACTAATGTGGCAATCCTGAGCGAGGGGGAGACGATCACACTGAAAACAGTAATATCAGGTACTCTAAAAGGAAAAACCTTCAACTTCATGCATGCTCACATCTATCTACCTGCACATATAGATATAAATAGATACTGTAGTATGTAGGGCCTCCATCTTGCAATCAGGAGAGAACCTGACAGCTGTAAGGAGCCCCATAAGCTTCAAGGAGGCTCGGCAGGGGCACAGGGCCCAAATCAAATAATTTACAGGCTTGGGCTCTGAATCTACATCATGATGCACCTTGCATGAAAAATGAGGGTGAGAACACCATACACAACCCTGGACAAAAGCATTAGCAATTTAGTCAAAATATTTCCCATTTTTAGTTCAAAATATTTTCAGATGGAAAAATTTCTAACTAGCTACAAAAAGCCCCCACCCCGGAAAAAAAGCAAAATTTTGCATAGCTGTTTTCTTCCACCATTTAAAATGGTGGTGTGTGTGTGGAGGGGGTAGCGGTGGAATTTTCCAGCCACCTCCACTGGGATAGTCCCTATATACTGAAATTAAATATCCCATTAAATTTGTATATAGTCAACTTTGCTGTTATAGGTTC
This sequence comes from Mauremys mutica, assembly GCF_020497125.1. NCBI lineage: Eukaryota > Metazoa > Chordata > Testudines > Geoemydidae > Mauremys > Mauremys mutica. The sequence goes on from NC_059076.1 coordinate 43,840,778, forward strand.
AGCCGTTTTCATTGCTTGAGTGTAGGAGCATTTTTATGACATTTATTATTAAATCTTCTGTTTTTTGACAATTTGGGTTTTTTTTGTTGTTGTTTGGGGTTTTTTTGCACTCATTGCTCATAATCTCTCATCCCTATGAGAATGGCTTTTTTAGGCTTGTCAGAATGGCTTGATTTACAGAGGCAGGGCTAATAGCAATGTGTCGGTGCTGGCATAGTAGAGTTACCCTTATGGTGCAAATGTGATCTGTTTTATCCTAATCTGGGCTACGAATTTTATACATAGGTGTGTATATATAAGGCCTTCTAAACCACAGCCCTTGACTCAGTACCACCCACTCCTTTAACAGGACTGTGCATTGATCCCAAGGCACTTGCTGTGAGAGAGTGGGGTATACTGTAAAGCAGGGGCGGCTCTAGACATTTCGCTGCCCCAAGCACGGCGGCACGCCGCGGGGGGGCGCTTTGCCGGTCGCCGGTCCCGCGGCTCCGGTGGACCTCCTGCAGACGTGCCTGCGGAGGGTCTGCTGGTCCCACGGACGCCTGCGGGAGGTCCACCGGAGCCGCGGGACCAGCGGACCCTCCGCAAGCCTGCCGCCGAAGGCACCCTGCCTGCCGCCCTCTCGGCGACTGGCAGAGCGCCCCCCACGGAATGCCGCCCCAAGCACGCGCTTGGCGTGCGGGGGCCTGGAGCCGCCCCTGCTGTAAAGGTGGCAGAGTGGGGCTGGACATAGGCATTGGTAATACGTGTAGGGAAACTACTGTTCACCTAATGAATAATAGCAAAATAATTTATCTTTTGCTTGCCTCTATTGCACTATTCACAGTAAAGTTGTAGCCCAGTAGGGTTTACCCTGTCCCCATACACACGCTGCTGAAGGATGAGATAGAGATGGAATGAGAGCAGGAGATTCTGCTGTTGTCACTTATTCATGCTTTTGCCTTTCCTTTCAAAGAGCAAAACCTTGGGTCCTTTGGTCATAAGGCCATAAGCTAAACACAAAAGTACAGGGTTAAATTAAAAGGAAGCAAGTCAGTGGCTGAGAGAGAGAGGGCTGAGAACCCAGAACTATGAGGTGGCTCAAATGAACAAAGCTCCAGGAGAGTTTTAGAAAGGAGGGAGAAGAGAGGTCAAGGTTGGTAGACTGGAGTGACCCGATGGTGAAGCAGGTAGGTCTGAAATTGAGTGTGTGTTATAGGCTGTTGTGAGTACAAGGAGAGCCTGAAACCTTGAAGGGAAATCTCTGATTAGACTGTTTAGGAAGCCTGTGAATGTAACAGATAATATGAATATGATGGTCACAAATGACAACTGTTTTCATCTCAGAAAACAATCAATATCTAAACAATTCAAGAACAACATTTCTGTCTGATCTGTAGAGTTCTTTCACACAATCCATAGGAAAGAGAAAATGGCAAATTTTCTGTCAGATTTTTTTATTTGGGTAGAAGGTTGCCATAAAGATTGCCTTTTCCCAGAAAAGTGACTGCATAAGAATGGCATCTTACCCTACAGAGCTACTTTCTAGGTGTATTAAAAGTCATGTCTGCTCAGTGATTAAAATAACTGCCCTGCTTTTTACTCCTGTTAGCCCTGCAAAGCCAACACAACTAAGAAATAAGGAGAGTAATGTTATTCTAATCTTCTAGGTCTTCAACAGAAGGAAATTCCAACTAGCTCTACCTGTTCAAAGCCATTGAAGGACAGGTGCAATGGACCTGTATTTCTGGGGATGAGTGAACCATAAAGTCTAGCTTGACCCTCAGAGCCCTGACTGGATTTTTAAGGCTGGGATTAAAAACCAGCCAGCCAACTAACCAACCCTTCAACCTGTACATTGATCATATATAACAGAAAAGTACAGCTAAGAGAAAATACATGTGCAGCCCCACAGTGACACTCTTACAAACTGACTTTTGAGAGCTGGCCTACTCTTTGAGATCTTACAGTAAATGTCATTGTCTGAATTAACAGTACTCCTAGCAGTTGTTTGGTATACAAATCAAATGACTCTAAGAAGATTAAATTAGACTTCCACATAAATATGAATTGGGGGTTGGGGAATGGATAGCCCACCAACTAACAAACAACTTTCTAAACCATAAACAGGCTTCAAATAAATTTAACAGCAGCTTACCTGATTGTGCTAGCTTTTCAAGGTGGGATCTTGCCAAGAGTTATATATTGTTTTACTCTGAAATGCAGCTTCTACATATGCTGAGATTTTATGAAATGTAACTAGTATTTATATTAGTCTTCTATTATGAAACTACTATTAAAATAATCCTTCAGATTATCAAAATGGCTTGCAGGCTAAATGAGACCTCATTGGCACTGACTATAGGACAAAGTCTGGAGACCTCATTTTTTCCTACTGTAGTGCCAAATCTATTTAAAAGCTGCACCTGAGAGTAACACTTTTTAATAGGCACTGCTCCTTTGGCCTCACTTTAAGAAAGATAAGTGCCTATTCCCAAGGCCTGTTTAGTGATTACTATTTTAATAGAAAATGAATGTTTGACTTGCACAACTGCACTTTCTAGCAGGAAGGCAAAGCTGGAACTTGTTTTTTGTGGTCTGTATTTAAAACAAAAGTACAAACAAAAGATGGGGGAGAAATAAGACTTGTTTCAAAGGATGCATTCAGGTATGTTTTTTCAGCCAGATTATGATTTTGACTGAAGGGAGAGAGAATAGATTCTTACCATATGTTGATTTAAATATCTTGAGGCTATTTTTGTGAAGGTTTGCTGTATTTGAATTAATTTTTAAAAATGCATTCCTAACTACAGCTGTATGCACAGTTAGGTGTACTTTGACATGAATCCTTGAAATATTATCAATTCAAATAATGTGCCTCCTGATCTGTCAGTTAACCAGAGGCAATAGAAAACATTTGTAAAAACAGATGGTAGCATTACAGTTTGCTGTCAATGGATAGGCAGAGTTCAAGGTCCAGTTCTTGGTGAGTGAACCAAGGAAGGTTTGGAGATTTGGTTCAATTTAGATAAGCACCCAAACCATCATACACTGATCCAAACTCACCTTTGTGATCTGGAAATTGGGCTGGAAATCTCTTATTATCAGGCTTTCTCGTGAGACTTCCAGAATGTTTTGGTTATGGTCATGCAGAAAATACAATAGGAAAGGTCACTTCAGAATTTCCACCTTCAGCCAAAAAACCAAGAAGTGCTGAGGTGCACAAAAATTAAGATTTAGCAACTAAACACTTTTTCAAGATTAAAAAGAAGTTCAGATTTGGTTCAGTCTAACTTTTAAATGAATATTTAGGTTACTTAATTTTTCTGCACAGTGGCTAATTTCCATTACTCTTCACCTATTGCATAAATATTCCCATTAAATGAGTGAGCAGCTGAAAGAATCTTTTTTTTTCAATTTAATGAATTGCAGCTTGTTATACCAATCTGAGTTTTGCAGAGCAATCAAGTACAAATATAAAAACTGTGATCTATGGAGGTGAGGTAGCTGAAATCACTGAAGGCATGACTCATTTAAAAAAAAATTGCAGAGGTGTTATTTTATGAGTGTTGTGAATGTTCAAGTGTCTTGTGCTGATCTAATTAATCAAGAAGCCATCAATGTGATTCACAAAGTTTGCAATATGCAAGCAAATTTTACTCTTCCTCTGAAACTGAAATACAGTTATAGAAAATACTAGAGACCTTTTTCACCCTTAAGTTCGGCTTCTGATCAGACCACTGCTTCCTATAAAATACCAATTAAAATTTACCAATTAAAGTCATATTCTGATGGTCTTGCTCATATTGAGTAGCATCCTACTCCACACTAACCCATATAGGTTTCAATGGGTTGAACAGAAGACTATTTCTTAGTATGAGTGACTGTATAGGTTAAGTCCTGGATCGTCACAGTTGTGTAAGAACATGCTCCCATTGTTTCGGTCAAGGGTCTGAAGTGGCATAGATTTGGTGTCAAAGAATAAGAAAAGAAAGAATACACTATTTATTACCAAGCCTCATGAATATTTTAACACCCTCTTGTTGTTTATGTGGAGCTTGGGAATTAGGTTTCAGAGTGGTAGCCATGTTAGTCTGTATCAGCAAAAACAGTGAGCAGTCCTAATGGCATCTTAGAGACTAACAAATTTATTTGGGCATACGCTTTCAAGGGCTAAAGCCCACTTCATCAGATGCATGGAGTGAAAAAATACAGTAAGCAGTATATATATCACAGCACATGAGAAGATGGAAGTTACCTTACCAAGTAGGGGGTCAGTGCTAATGAGGCCAATTCAGTTAAGGTGGAAGTGGCCTATTCTCAACAGTTGACAAGAAGGGTTGGATATCAAGAGAGAGAAAATTACTAATGAGGCCAATGCAATCAAGGTGGAGTGGCCCATTTCCAACACACTGGGTAGGAATTTATCCATGCAACTCTCATGCACACCAATCAACCCTTTCATTGCTGACATGTAATTGCATTTATACTTATGGAACCATTGTTTCAAATTAATAGATTACTGAAGCACAGAAAGTTCAACTAGCCTTACTGGCCAAGAGCACCTCCTGAACAGATCTGGAAAATTTGTCAGCAATGACACAGTTCAAAGGAAAGCAATAGAAGTTAATGTACCATCTACCACTATTTCTCTAAACTGGAACTTAATCAAAGGGTGTCAAATAATAGTTTGCAATACTGTAAGTTAATACTGTCACTTCCTCTATCAGAGGTATCAGGGAATGGAATAGAAAGTCAAAGTTGCAAAGGAAGAGAACATACATTAGGGCAATTTTAGGATTTTGTTATAATGTCAAACAACATTCTAATAGTCTATCTATCACAACTGAATATATTGATTATGAGGCTCTCATTACAGGTTCTAACTAAGCTCAGCTCAGGGTAGGACCTGACGGGCAACAAGAGTGGCTTTAACCCATGTCTGAACAGCCTGTATTCTGGGGCTGGTCATTCACATTTTAGAGCACTCTAAAGGCTGTTCTAAACTGCAGCCCCAAGGAGCTGTTGCAACTGCCAAGAATACCCAAACTGTCTGGCCATACCCCTTTCCCTGGCCATGACTCTAGCATGGGGCTGCAAGGGAGGGTCACCTTACATTAGCACTCCCAGGAAAGCCCTACATAGCAGGGGCAATCCCTAAGGGCCAAATCTGGCCACTCTGTTTCATTAATGTCAGGTGCACAAGAGCAGTTTTAGACTCATGAACTGGGCCCTTAAAGTTTGCCCAACTCTTTGAACATGTAAAGCATTGTATACTTGTGAAATATTATTTCACATCAATTAAAAAATAAGTTCTTTACTACCTTGAGCATCTGTCACAGGTGGCTTCAGTAAAGGTATCAAATATGTGGGAGACAATCATTAAAAGCAGGGATTTTAAGATCCCTCTGACAAATAACAGACGGCTATTAGGGCTGCCTCAAGAGGACGGATGTTGCTTGGAAGCAGCACACTTGTAAATTTCTGTTGTTGACAGTACCTAAGATTAATTATGACTGGTGTATATTATTTTACCTACATACCCCTAGAGCCCAGACTCCAGCTTGGAGAAAACTGATATGCAGATTTAAATCAAGTGGCTTAGGGTTCTTGCTGCTGGGTTTATTTGCATGGCTTTTCTGTTAAACACTTTCAGCGACTAATGTGACATTGACCAATAGCATTCCCTGATTTAAAGTTTGGGATCACTAAATGGAGAGTGTTTAAACTAATTACACATACAGTATTGCTGCAAAATGCTTCCTGTCTTATTTTAAATGAGAGAAAACCTATAAACTGAATGAGATTTTGAGAGATGATTAAAATGGCTGGCTAATGAATAGGGCACTGGGTTTTTTCCCCCCAGAACTACTGCACATATCGATGGAGATTACGCATTAAAAAATGCTATCTAGCTAAACTTTTTTCTTTTAATTTTAATTTTATAACAACAATAATAATATGAAGTTGGTCCAGGGCATTTCCCAGACCTTAATGGCCGATCAACTCCTCCCAGTTAGTAATTAGTCTTTAGGAAGCAACCTGAGCCTACCTCATTATTGTTAATCAAAATTAGCGATTTGCCTGCTTTACCCCCTAGCCAAATTTGTTCTCATTTACAATGTCTCAGATCTCGTTTTGGATTAAATAAATTTTGTAAGAGATGAAGAAAGAACAAAGATGTCCTGCAACTTGTTATTAAAGCTGATCAAATGATCAGATAACTCAAGTTCTAAAAAAAGACAATCTTGGTGAACTCAACAATTTATAGTAAACATTACTGGTCTAAGGTCCTACCTAATTAAGACAGTTGATTCCCAATTCTCTTTCTTATACACCATCAATTCACTAAACTATAACAAGTATGTCTCTTGCCTCTAGAATATGACTTGTTTTGTTGTTAGATGTAAGATTTATGAATTGCCTCTGTCACTTTAAGTTGCTGGATGCTGTGATGTACTAACAATACTCTACAGATTTTGCTTTAACATCTCTAGCAAATCAGTCTATTTTCCCTCTTTAAAAATGCAGGCTTGCTTGTGAAAGCCGTATCAGTCCTTCGACAAGCCTCTACAGTTACTTTCTCTTGCATGCTCATCCTCACCATTACCTTACAGGGAATTTTCTTGCTATACATCTAACTCATCCTTGTAACCCAGATCAAACCCTATTCCAGAGTCCAGTTTTTTCACTGAAATGTCACATGACTTCAGAAACACAACTGTGTTCATTAACCACATTATCCATAGCCATCTATCTCTTCATTTTCTTGTTGATTACTGTATATTTAGAGTACTGTTCACTTACTGTATTTATCTAGCTAGACCAAATATATTTTTATATCCAGTCAGTTTGCTTTTTTCTTACCTCTGTATTCACAACATCTTGCTGAAATGTCCTACACAGGCTCCTTATCCTGAACACTGGGGGCTTTTTATTGTTTGCTTTGTTAATTTCCTTGCCTTGCAAGCAATCCAGCTTTGGTACAATCACTGTTTAGAAGGCTGGTGTATGCTTCTGTACTGTGAGGGTTTTTCTTTAATCAACATATGGGCTAGAATATAGTGGTTGTTTTGAATCTGATGTCATGGGAAAAAGTATTGCTTCAGGCAACGTGGAAATTTGCCCAGATACTTTCAAGTTGTTTCTTCCTTGAATATAATATCATCTATTTGAGACTTTTAACTTGCCTTCTAATGGTTATTCGTACTCACCCGTAACTACTTTCCAATCCAAATATAGCACTACTAGAGTTAACAAACCCAAGATATGGTTCTGCTTATGGAGTGTGTTTAACAATCCAAACCAAATCCTTTCTGAAATGCCATGGTCCAACTTGTCATAAAATTTGAGAGGTTTATTAGGACTCTGTCTGCAGACATTTTAAAATGACTCCTTGTGTTTTTAAAGTTAGAAAAATCATGCAGAAATGACATATTTTTCAGCTGTTTGTTATATTTTACTCCTATTGAACGCTTCTTAGGATGAAGCAAAGTGATCAAGCATGCATGACCGAGGCTCCTGTTGACCAATGATGATTTTAGATGTGTAAGAAATTCAGGGCTGAGCCCTTTTTCAGTCAGTTAGGGCTGCAGTAGCATCCTAGAAAATATCCAGTACCTACTTTAAAATAATAGCTGAAATAATGGCCTAAGCCTGATTATTGAATACAAAGAAAATCAACTAATGTAACCGATGTAACTCTGACTAAATACTGCTGATTTATACCAGCTGTGCCCTGGAGCTTACATTTTAGTGAAGTTAATATGCAGGACCAGTGAGCAATCGTACCAAACATTAATATCCTATTAAGATGTATAAAAGATTCTAGTTTAGTATGAAACACATCTGAGACTGGTTTTGTCTCTTTTTTTTAATTAATATTTTTGCTGTTGCTTTAATTGCTTTAAGAAAACAAAAATCTATGATATGCAAAAGAAAGTTTGTCTGGATTTCTAGTCCTACACATATTGTATTAATAAAATACAAGAAGCTGAGGAGCCTGAGTGCGTGAACAGTGCATTTGGAACATTCAGCAAACATACAACAATTTCTACTATGCATATGCAAACTGGGATTCTTCTGTAGTTTATAACTCAGCCAGATCAGGGTGGATTTTCATGGGGACAGCAAAAGACATCTTTTTGACCTTAGGACTGTCTCTCTGCCAAATTATAAGCTCCAGTTATACACCATTGAAACACTCAAACTCTTCAAAAACAGATGGAAAAAACATTAACATTTGCAAAACAATCTTATAGTAAGTAGGTTCTTTCTTAAAAATAGCTGAACTATTTTCTCTCAATTTATATATCTCCAGCCTGCGGGAGAGACCAAGGATAGCAAATTTCAACTTGAATCGTTAAAGTTTGTCAAAGCTATAGGCAATTTGAAAATGAAGGTTTATAATGTTGTTAGGCAACCTTTTTTACGCTTAGCAGCACAATCAGCTCTCCCAATACTAAAGGTGAAAACAACCAAGTGGATGTTCTGGTTAGGGTATGTTAGCATATAGCTAACATTACATAAAATTACAAGGAAACAAACTCGGAAAGTTGTTCTGAAAGGTTTTCTACATTTGAATGAGGTAGGTTGTTTTAATACTTTCTGAGTTGCTATCTTTGTTAGTACAGTACATTATACCACACATGCCATTTATTGGTAGAGCACTAGTTTCTAACATTGCTATTCAGGTTAGCTAAAGTTGGTTTAAGATTTTACAACTGTTTCAGCTGTAAAAAGGACAAAGAAGCTGAATCAGTGCTTTTAATTTAGTCCATCTCATGGTTCTATTGTTGCACATCTCAGTGTACAGCTAGGTTTTGTCTTGCTATTGTGAAAGTATATAAGACTTTCATTTAAATTGATGACATAGGTGAAGGAAGAGAAACATTTATGGCAGTAATGGTTACATCTTGCAAGTGCTAAATATTGGTCTCTGGCGCACTCTGACCTGGATTGTGTGCTTGCTTAATGTGGTTGATGTAAGATGATTTTGGTCATATAATGTGGATGGCTGAAGCGTCGCAATCAGGGAGATCGCTGTTTGCTTGACGTTAGCTGTGGAAGAACTGATGAAGACTCTAAAAATGTAAATAATGAAAAAGGGCCAAAATATGCAGGCCTTCCTTAGATAAAATTCCCAATGAATGCAGTGAGAGCCTAGGAATGAAATATTTCACTAAAAGAGACTAAAAAACACATCCACCTAGTAAAATGTACAAGATTTCAGCATTATCTGAAGTACTTTAGACCAGACAACAGCAGGAAAATATACAAAAAACAATAGGACTTAGAAACAACACCTTTGATCCCTTATTTAAAGGAATAAACCTGAACGCAGACCTCAGTTAGATGAACATTAGAGGTATTTCCTTGCCATCCTGCATCATTTATTGTATTTCTAATAGACCTATCACTATTCTACGTAGGCGCCTTGGGCTGGATTCACTGCCCTGATCTGCTCAGGCAGTGTGAGGGGAATCTAAGTGACCCACATCTCCCCAGCTGGTGATTTGCCCCAGTTTAGAGGAATCTTCTGCAGGCAGGGAGCTGGTGCAGCTGGTTCCTTCAGCATCACACTGTGTAGGGAGTGTGCAGGGACGGGGAGAAAGCATGGCCAGATTGTGGCTGGGGTAGCCAGAACACAGCACAGACAGTCCCTTGGAGATGGTTGACAGCTGGCATGAGGTAGAGCAGCTCCCGTGCTGCTCTTACCTATGTTGTGGCTGAGGAGGAGCTGAGCCGGGAATGGGGTAGCTATAATGGGCACCCTTCTCTGCTGCATGAAACGGATCTGGGTGACAACAGAGAATCTGACCTTCTGAGGCACACATGGTAATAAGAATTGAGTGTGTGTTCTCATGCTCATGTTTAGAGATTTTATATTGAGATTTATTCATTAACTATTTTAGCACTAGAGTTTTTAAAATAGCATAAAATCTATCCAAGATATTTTTGCTATTCATAATTGTTGCACGTGAGGATCGAATCTGATGTTATTAGTCGTGCGATTCTACTTGTATAAATAAGCTCCCAGAATGTTCTCTTGTGCCTTCAGAACAGATTAGCCAGTCAGAATAAATTTTTCAAAAGTGCCTATGAGACTTAGGTGCCTAAATCCTAGTGTTGGCATACTGTGAGGCCATGCGGGTACGCATAGCAGTGCCGCTGACTTGAAGGTATACATTGTCCCCAAATGTGAAATAGTTGTGGGTGAGGACAAAGTCACAAAGTTTGGTCACCAGGTTTGCCGTGACATTATCGGGGATACTGTTCCTGACAGCTTGTAGTCCATCTTTGTGTGGAATGTTGGTGTAGAGACCTTCCACACCCATAGTGGCCAGGATGGTGTTTTCTGGGAGATCACCGATGGATTGTAGTTTCCTCAGGAAGTCAGTGGTGTCTCGAAGATAGCTAGGAGTGCTGATAGCGTAAGGCCTGAGCAGAGAGTCCACATAGCCAGACAATCCTGCTGTTAGGGTGCCAATGCCTGAGATGATGGGACGTCCAGGATTTCCAGGTTTATGGATCTTGGGTAGCAGATAGAATACCCCTGGTCGGGGTTCTAGGCATGTGTCTGTACAGATTTGTTCCTGTGCTTTTTCAGGGAGTTTCTTGAGCAGATGGTGCAGTTTCTTTTGGTAACCCTCAGTGGGATCAGAGGGTAATGGCCTGTAGAATGTGGAGTTAGAGAGCTGCCTAGCAGCCTCTTGTTCATATTCCAACTTATTCATGATGACAACAGCACCTGTGAGAGAGACTCAGGGCCAGAGCAAGAAAGCCAAGCAGCTGCCTGGTGTGACTCTGAAGAAGCCTAGAGAGAGGTTTGAGTCAAGGCTTCTGGCTAAACAAAGCTTGGGCCTGTAAGCTAAGAAACTGCTCCTTTCAGTTTTGATTCCTCCTGCAGTCAGAGAAACAGGACTTTATACATTCCTTGTAAATGAACAAGACTGCGGCAACAAAAACACCAGACTATCATCATTTTCTACTCCCAGCTGGGACATCCCCAGGGCCTGAACTCTGACTAGACAGTCAGGTCAAAAAGGGGTAACAATCCCATTTTCAAAAGTGACTTAGGTACATAGGGGCCAGATTTTTAAAGAGTCGTATAGGTTCTTACTGGGATTTTTCATTGGGAGTTAAGTGTCTAGGCACTTTAGTGATCTTTTCAAAATTGCCTATCTGCATCTTTAGGGGCCTATATATATATACCTTTAAAAATCTGGCCCTTTGTGCCTTAGTCTCATTGAAAGTGCCAAAGTCACTGTTTTAAAAAAAAAGGGGGGGGGGGCATTTAGGTTCCTAAGTAACTTAGGCACATTTGAAAATTCTTTCCAGATGAATGCCAGGATAAGCTATCAGCATTAGTCAGTAATCCAAGAGAGAAAATATAGTTTATGGAATAGCTAGTGAAGGCTGATCCTAAAGAAGGCTGTAGGTTTGGTTAAGGTAACTTTTGGATAATTATCTGCTTTTTTTAGGCTTACCCAAACCTCTGCTTTGGGAAATCATGCAAGCACAGGCTTTCCTGTAAGACTTCCAGTATTTCCTGGTTACAGCCAGGAAAGAAATAGTGCAAGAGCAGCCTCTCTCAAGATATTTCAGTTTTTGGCTCGCGCAAAAAACAATAAGTCTAGCGTGTGGGGGTGAAAAGTGTGTGTGTGTGTGTTTTAGCAGACCTCTAATATGGGGTTGGTTCAGTTCCAGTTATGGGTGAAGATTAATTTGAATCAATTTTGACATCTTGTTTGAGTCCCTTTTCCCTTGGCATTTTTCAATGCCGGAGATCCTGGTAATTGAAACCAGCAGGTGTCACCTGAAAGGACCAGTTGGGGTTACTGTTTCTTTCTCTTTAACCAGAAACAGATGTGATATTCTAGGTGACATTTCCAAGGCTTAAGGGACTATAAAGCTAAGAAAGTTCCTAATGCAGGAAATTGTAGGAGTAAGAAAGCAGCCAGCTGGCAGTGACTGGAGATGCTGCAACTCCCTTCGTCCGTGCTACTGCTGCTCCCTGCTGCAGGAGATTGGTTTTTAAAAACTAGACATGATAAGATTTAGGATGTTACTTTATCTTTGTATCTGCTGTTTTCAGACATCCACAAAATATTAATTAAAAAACCAAGCTTTTCCCATCTTATCCCTCAATATGTGTTGACATTGAAAGAGCAAAAGCCAATGAACTTTTCCCCGCTCCCTATAATTAATTGGCCCATTTACGGGGGTCCCCCTCTGAGAACTGTGAGCCTTTTTTTCTCCAGTTGAGCTTCTTGATTTTTCTGGAGACAAGTTTATGTGCCACTATTTAGATACATTAAAAAAAAATCTCAGAAAATCTTTCAAAGCTTTCAAAGATCAGATACGAAGCTAAACAACCTCCGGTTTGCAGCTTAGTTTGGATTCATCAATTCCATCCATAAACATTTTTAACACCTGCATAACTCCACTTCTGCAGGTTATTTCCAGAAGCAGCTGAATGATCCTTTTGCAAGGGTATAGCCGACTAAGAATAAGCAAAACCTAGTTATGTCAAATTGCTGTAATTCTCAGCAGTCAAAAACAGAAGCAAAACATGATGACAATACACATTCATTTGACTGCAAAGATTACAAACATTTGTTTTGTCTGATAATATCTTATTAACTCCAGTCAAAAATCTCCTTTGCCCACCCTCATCTCTGGCACCAAACCTACTCAAATGTGTCAGGACTTAGTATTCATATTTTTCTCATTATGTTCAACATAAGCTTCAAAAGACAGCATTTTTCTTTTTCCTTTGATTTATGTTAATTTTATTAAGAAGAAACCAAAGCTGCAGACATGAAACTCACACGGGCAATCTCTGAAAAATGCTGTTTGAAAAGACATAGGAATTGCAAATGGGTTCCCGTCGCTAATCCATGCATATTGTTTTGCTTGTTCTAAGTCAACTAATTCACACATGCTGTTGCCAGGTTTGAAATGCAGATGATCAGTTCATATTTGAGAACATATGAAGTTTCCACCTCATTCCAGTAACAGATGGCAAAATAACAGAAAAGGCAAGTCTCGGTTTTCAAGGTTCTGGCCTTTTCACTGCCTTGGTCACCCAATGGATGGCAAAGCTCATTGTACCACTGAATGGTGAAAACATTGTAGATGTTTTGGTGGAAGGATCTGGATGCAGTGATGTACTGGAAGTGGCTATTGGAGGCAGTTCCCAGGAATTCCTTGTTAAAACTCTACCACAAAGTTCAGAATAATTTCCTATCCTATGGAGTCACCTCTCTGAGTACTGTTAAACCTTCTCTGCCAGAGACTCAGAACAATACTTCTGAAGGGCAACATATTTTGCTTTTGTAATTGACTGTATTGCACTAAATTGCAGGTATATTTAAAACAATATAAAACCCAAAGGAGGAAATTTCTCCCTCCACCCCCACCCAAGATCTTCACCCTCGAACCTCATTTCAATTATGCAAGGTGAATACCATGCTACATTGTCCATATGCTAAATATATATTGTGGGAACCAAACATCATAATTCCAGCAAAGTGCACGCAATAAGCTTCCTTGGCTGGTGGGTTGCCACCCTCATTTATTACTATTTAATTTGTTTTTATGGTAGTGCCTAGGAGTCCTAGTCGTGATCCACAACACCATTGTGCTAGGCCCTGTATAACCACAGGAAAAAAACCACATTCCCTTCCCCAAAGAACGTACAATTTAAGTATAAGACAAGAGACAACTGAAGGATACAGACACCCGGGGGAGTACAAGAAAACAGTGAGACAGTATTGGTCAGCATGATATCCAGTGGTCTCTCCATCGGATAGTGGCCTAACCATTGTCAAGTTTTAGGCAGGCATGATGGCAAAGTGGAGCTATGAAGAGGTATCTGAGGGTGGATAATGAGGAAGCTTTGCAGATGTTTATGGGGAGTACCTCCCCAGTGTGTGGGGCAGCACAGAAGGCATGAAGGTGTGTGTTTGAAGATTTAACAAGTGGGCACTGGAAGCTGGTATCATTGGAGCCTGTTCAGAGGTGAGCATCCACAGCTTAATAGCTACAGTGAGATAATAGGTAGGATGGGGACTGGCTGAAGGGCCTTCAAAGTCAAGACAAGCATCTTATGTTTAACACAGTAGAAAAAAGGGAGCCAGTGGATGGATTCAGAGAGAGGGGTGACATGGTCAGAGCCAAGGGCCTGGGAAATGATCTTTGCAGCAGCATTCTGAATGGATATGAACAGGACAAGATTGCATTTGTCAAGGCCAGATCACAAGATGTTGTTGTAATTGAGACACGAGATTATGAGGGCTTGGCACAGAGTTTTGGCTGTGTGGCTAGTTAGGAAAGGCTGTATCTTAGATGTTATGCAGATTAAAAAATTGCAAGACATAGAGATATAGCTTAGATTCGCAGACATAGAAAGAGTGTCAAATCAAAGATGATGCCCAGGTTAGTGACTGTCAGGATAATGGTGCTGTCCACAATGATTGAGAAAGGAGGTAGTGGGCAGGACTTGGGGGTGGAGGAGAAAGGAGCTCTGTTTTAGCCACATTTAGCTTGAGCTGACTGCTAAACATGGACAAGGAGATGTCAGAGAGAGAGGCTGAGCTTTTATTTTGGACAGAAGGAGACAGGTGTGGAGTAGAGAGGTAGATCTTTGATTCATCAGCATAGAGATGGTAGTTGAATATGTGTTTGCTGCTTACCCAGTGGTAAGGGGTAGAGGAAGAAGAAAAGGGGACAGGTTCATGATTTGTGATCAAGTCTGAATTAAGGTGAATGCTGGCAGAATAGGACGCTTTTTTCATTGATGCTATTAGTGTAGAGTAGCCAATTTCTGACAAGACAGACATACAGATGGGGAAAAGATCAGAAAACTAGCTTAGGGAATACAAGTTTGGTGTCACAACTAGAGGGGCTAACCAGTGTTGAAATTATAAATGAAATGTCCCAGAAGATGAGGGTACATGGAGAAGAGGGCCAAGGATGGATTCTTTAGGCACTCCATGATGGAAAGAACCAGGGAGAAATGCATAGATTCCACTGGAAGTTAAAAAGAAGCAGTTCAATTATGGAATGTTTGTTCAAGTATATGAATGACATCTTAGCGCATACCCAAGCACATCCAGCTACACTGAACAAATTCCACTTGCTAGAAGTATCTGGTATGTTAGTCATATCAATGCTGCATAACAGTTGTCATAATTATAACAAAACTTCAAACAACTCATCTCTTGTTATTTATTGCTCCAGTTAGTTTAGCTGGAGACAATAAAGAGACACTCAGGCTGCCTTCTAAATCAGAAACACTAGAACTTTAAACAAAAATTAAAGCTTAGATTTTGGATGATACTGCAACTTTTGTCAGATTTTCCTATGCTGATGTAGATTGTCTACACACATGGAGTATTGTATGCGAAAATATAGTATCAGAATTCTATCGCTTTTGATTTTCACTAATGGAAAAACTACTTACATAGCTGGGGGTATCTAAGAGGCTTTTCACAGAGGGTTAATTTTTGCATGTAGTAAAATGAAGCTGTTTCCATTAAACCACATTGTGAATCTGTGGGTTGTTTCTTCAATAAGTAGCACTAGTTGAATAATATTTCTTGAATAATTTGATGGACTTTACTATATTTTTCAACAAAACATCCCACCCATCATTCACCCATGTTATAGAACTGGGCAAATGATCTATGAATATACATCTTGCGAATTTTTTTCAAAAAAAATATTTTTGACAGTTTTACCCAGCTGTATCAAAGTAGGTAATTTGTTATCTGAAATGTAGATTTGATTTGATATCTCTATGCTTCCCCCTCAGCACTAATTTTTAGACTTGATTGTACGGCCTGAATGACAAATGACCAGGTGGGTTTATCAGTGGGCTGAGGCTAGGGGTTGAAAGAAACTAGCATAAATAGAATGAAAACAACTTAGGCAGTGCATGAGGCAGTATGTGTCCATTATAATTAACAGATCTCAGCTACTGTATGAAATGTGTGAATGATGTCTCAGCACGAGTTCCTTCATGGGAAATTGGGGCTAGATTAGGAAAATTACAGTTGGTGTCTGTCCTCAGTACTCAAAGTTAAAGAGTTACCAATACATGGTAATTCCCTCATGTTATAGGTTGTTCCACCATGCAGACACTTGGAATTAAAATAGAAGAAAAGTTTTTGTGATAGCTTACTGTCAGAAAATATGTTTTCTCCACTGGATTGGAGTACACTTTTGTAACAAATGTTTAGTGGAAAAGTTATTTACCATAGCTTTGGTTAGGCAGATGGGCATTTGAGACTACTGTCTACTAATTTATCAAAACATACCTGTCTCTACTGTTACCGTGTTTGCTTAGTCACCTGTTCTATGTTAACAAAATCCTAGATCGTGAGCTCTCTGGAGCAAGAATGGCTTTTGTGTGTGTTCAGTGCCTGGTAAAATGGGGGCTTACATCCTCTGTGAGGTTCTTAAGAGCTACCACAACAGAAAATAATAGAAATGTTTTTTCCAAAGTAAATATACTAGATTGAATATATACATTTTCATGGATTCAAATGTAACAGTGGGGTCTTCCTAAAAACTTATGGTATGATATAGCCTTGGGCCAAATTCTTCTAGCAGGCTGAAAGTGCTTAGCACAAGTCTAGAGTAGGTATTGGCCCTCCTCAAACCTTGGGCAGCTGATCATTCTCCAGCATAGAGCAGCCTGAAGCGTGATTTGGAAGCTTTCATCATGGCCCTAACTCTTTCATTTACTACATTTTTAAAAAAAATGCAATGACCAAGCTGCACTCGGCATAAGAGTGAATGCAGGGGAGGAGTAAAGTTGACACTAATCCATCTTTCATAGAATCATAGAATATCAGGGCTGGAAGGGACCTCAGGAGGTCATCTAGTCCAACCCCCTGCTCAAAGCAGAACCAATTCCCAACTAAATCATCCCAGCCAGGGCTTTGTCAAGCCTGACCTTAAAAACCTCTAAGGAAGGAGTGCCTCACCACGCTCCAAGTGAAAAAGTTTTTTCTAATATCCAACCTAAACCTCCCCCACTGCAATTTGAGACCATTACTCCTTGTTCTGTCATCAAGTACCACTGAGAACAGTCTAGATCCATCCTCTTTGGAAACCCCTTTCAGGTAGTTGAAAGCAACTGTCAAATCCCCCCCTCATTCTTTCTTCTGCAGACTAAACAATCCCAGTTCCCTCAGCCTCTCCTCATAAATCATGTGCTCCAGCCCCCTAATCATTTTTGTTGCCCTCCGCTGGACTCCTTCCAATTTTTCCACATCTTTCTTGTAGTGTGGGGCCCAAAACTGGACACAGTACTCCAGATGAGGCCTCACCAATGCTGAATAGAGGGGAATGATCACATCCCTCGATCTCCTGGCAATGCCCCTACTTATACAGCCCAAAATGCCATTAGCCTTCTTGGCAACAAGGGTACACTGTCGAGTCATATCCAGCTTCTCGTTCACTGTAACCACTAGGTCCTTTTCTGCAGAACTGCTGCCCAGCCATTCAGTTCCTAGTCTGTAGCAGGGCATGGGATTCTTCCATCCTAAGTGCAGGACTCTGAACCTCATCGGGTTTCTTTTGGCCCAATCCTCTAATTTGTCTAGGTCCCTCTGTATCCTATGCCTACCCTCCAGGGTATCCACCACTCCTCCCAGTTTAGTGCCCTCTGCAAACTTGCTGAGGGTGCAGTCCACGCCAGCCTCCAGATCATTAATGAAGATCTTGAACAAATCCGGTCCTAGGACCCATATCCAGAGAATCCTGCCTGAGACACAAGGCCCAGCAGGATGCCTTCCAATAGACTTGCCACAGATGGAGCACAACTGCAGCAGGCCAGAGGAGATTCCAGGGACCAGACTTGGGAAAGCCCCAGATATTTGTAATATGATCTTTTGGGTGAGTTGAATAATAAACTGTACATTGTGTTACATTCAAATTCATTCATAAAAAAATACTAGCTGCAAGGCATATGAGACACTGCTATGATGCATTTAAGAACTCTACAACAAAAGCTTTAGACTGGTAATGTCATCAAAGCTAGTTAGGGTTATGTAGAGTATTTTTGTGTTTTATAGAAGGAGTGAAATCTTGGCCCCATTGAAGTCAATTGCAAAACTCTCATTTATTTCAGTGGAATCAGAATTTTACCCCATAAATCTGCCTCTCTTTTTTTTTTTTTTTTGTCATTCCAAACAAAAAACATTATGGAAAAGTCTGAGAATTTAATAAGAATGAAACAAGTAGGGTTGTATAGATATGTAATAGTCCATAGCACTTACTCCATAAACCTATCAAGTTTAATAAAGAGTGGTGCCATTTCTATAATTTTTTCTTAAGTCTTATAAGAATCCTATGGCAGGAATACAATTCTTTATTAAGGATGACTCACTAGAAAGACTACATTATCTGTTAAACTCTATGGACATTTTTCATAAGGTTGTTCATTTTGTCAATGTTATTTATGTCCCCATATTTCAGTATCACGCAGAAGCGCCAATCAGGTCCGTACAAATATAAAAATAACAGTCCCTGACGCAAAGAGCTTGAAATCCAAATGCAGACAGGTGGGTGTAGAACACAGTGGAGTTGGGAAGATGACCAGGATGACATAATAGCTAATATATGCAGCTTTCCCATGGTCGAGACTTTCAAAAGTGTTCAGTGCTACAGTTGGGGCTCAGTTGCTCCCATTGTTTTATATTGGAGTTGCTAGACATGGAGGATTTTTTGAAAAGCTGGAAACTTTATTTAGGTGCCTAAATTGAAGCTGATGGATGTTAGGCTTTTGAAAAGGTGGCTCTAAGTGTACAATTAAAAAGCTATATACAGTTCTAAAATAAATGATCACAGATACCATTGGTTTGGTAATAAAACACCATATATTATCTTTGCATAACTTGAAGGACAGAGATGATTTTATAACCATGAGTTTTATGAGCTAGAAGTGGTCCTAATATTCTCATAAGATCTGAGACATGAGCAGAGCTGTTGTAACCAGTATACCGCCTGGAAATTGGGAAGAGAGTGATTCCTGTAAACCCTATACCTTTTTTTTATTATGTCTAGCATTACACTGGCAGACACTTCCTTTATTTTAATGACCAAAATTAAATGACCAAAACCAGCTCCAGATTTGTTAAATTACCACTGCGAATTTGATCACATTCAGACATATCAATCTTCACATAATGTCATCTGTGGCTGACACAGCTACAGCACTGCATGATGTGTAGCCATTTTCATGGCTGTCAAAGAGTAATAAATTTACTGACAGTCAAATTAAAAAGGAAAAGAAAAACATGTTAAGAATGTCTTCAGTTGCCATTCCCCCCCAATTAATATTTTAATTTTGTTTGCAAAATCTTAATGCTGCCATAAATAATTTCAACCTTATTTTTTGTGCTACTCTTTAAATTGTGGTAAAAACAGTAGGAACATCAGAGGCATCTGAACACAGTGTGATCCAAAACTCAATTAAATCAATGGGACTGTTGACTTTAATGGGATGAGAGTAAGCCTAGTTATCATAAAAAGGAGCCAAAAAGTCATTGTGCAAGGGTATGCCCAAAGAAGCTGCATCCCAGAACTGCTTCTACATTCTTATAAGACAGAATGTATCTGTCTGCATATAGGAACAGTGGTGGCATGGAGTAGTGTTGGACCATATCAGGGAATTTCTGTATTAGAACCATAAAGTGTATGTAAAACCATAAAGTGTATGTGTACAACAAGTCTGAGGCCAAGAGAGACAAGGGGTAAGACTGAATTCAATTCCCCACAGCTTAGGCCTCTTGCCTTTCCATTTCTGTGTCTCTCCCTCTCTGTGAGAAACATGCAAGGCCAAACTGCTAATTGTGTAAACACATCCTAAGACAGAAAGTCTGTTATCAAAAAAACCTGTAATTGTTCTTCCGAACAGAACACAGTTTAGTAAATTTTAACTTGTTATGTATGTTAAAGTTTAAGTAGATTTGCAACATCCTGAGAGTTGCTAAAAGTTAAGAAATAGTAAAGTAATAAGTGATAAATGTATGTTAAAATAGGAAATGTATATAAATGGATGCTTGATTTAGATAAAAAATGAATCAGGAAAGTGCCAGCCTAAGAATTACAACTTCAGTCTCAATTGGCTGAAGAATGAATAGACTAGAGATAACCGGATGACCCCCCCGGAGAGCAGGCTGGAATCCACCCAAGTGCTCCCCCCCCCCCCAAAAATGGAGGGCTGAAAACTCCCGAAGAACAAGATAACACTCAGACGTTCAGCCCTCAGGGATGTGCCACCTGATAATTGATAATCTCCTCAAACAAACATCAGCGGGATGAATCAATTCCCATAGACTTGTATAAGAACAAAATCCTATAAGAACAGACTCTAAAGACTAAAACCTTTTGAGTCTGGTTCTGCAACCACCCTCCAGGAGCATCAGATGTGCATCTAACAAGGACTTGGCTCCACCCTCATGTGCAGACTACCTGGCCAGTACTCTGCCATGAGCAACCTCTAGGCTGGTAACTATAACAATGCTGCAGAACTTGTATAAATGAGTGTGTAAATAAATAAAAAATGGTAGTGAAATAATATTAAATTGCATATCCTGATTTCTCTCTCTCTCTGTATTTACAATAAATGTGGTATTTTGCCTTGCCCACCTTATAAGATCCTGTTACTATTATTTTATTAGTGTAACAGTAGAAAGGAAACTATGAAATTGTTTGTTTATCTTGTACTGAGCAATCTCAACAATTTTATTTTCTTTGCTTCTGGGACAAACATTCAAACCATAAAGTACTTATTACTATGGCCAATCATTGTTCAATGCACTACAGAAAGTGAAAGATGAAGTCAACCCACAAATGTAAACAGAGCATGTTGGCACTAAGAAAAAGTATGAGTTAAAAGACAGCGTTAAGCTACTATTTATTTAAAAGTGCTTGCATAACAAGTTTAACATAACAGTAATCCAGTATTTACAAGAAAGCAATATCCTGTGCAGAGCCCTCAAATGAGATGTCAGTTCTCAGTGTCAGGCTGCTCTAAAGGAAAACACTATCTTGAGTTCCAAGGCCATTTCATGCAATTTTAGGTTGTTAAGTAAAAAAAAACCCAAAACATTATTGCACCAAAATGTTGTTCTGCTAACAGATGTTTTGTTCCTTTAACAAAGAAAGTTGTGCTGTTTTTTTTTAATTTTATGTTGTCTTGATTCAAAGTGCATCCATCTAACAGTTCATTTTCACATCACTTTTCTATTACAGGTTAGCATTTGAATAGGAACTGCATTATTTTAATTTGTTTGTTTGGCCTTTAAAAGTTTCCATGGTACTTCTGTATTACTTTGGTTTGATATAGGGAAGACTTTTGCTTTCAATAGGCCTATTACATTAGCAAGTGTCCATTTCAGTGGTCACTTCTATATACGGTACTTTCTCAATATGCATGGCATGGCTTCAATAGGTAGAGACAAGGGTTTCATATTTAATATCCCCAAACTCCCTACTGTAAACAAAAAAATAAAATAAAAATTTAAACTACTTGAAGTATGTTCTGGAGCCTAGATCCATGAAACTGAACTTCTGAGGTGTTGTAAAAGGTGTTTTCCCTTCCTGCATTGAATATCTACTTAATACAGTTGATTAAATCAATGGCATACCTTTTATGTACAATAGGACACTTGAAAAAGAATTGTACGATACTCTTTCATTAAGTCTTACTAAATGCAAAGACAAATTTTAAAGTTTATTGCCTACATCTATATTGAGTGACCTGATTTTCAGTTATGTTGAACATCCACAACGCCTTTTGGTTTTAATGGCAGCTGCCCAGGTGCTCACAACATCTGCAAATTGGGTGCCTAAAACTTGATTTTCAGACCCTAGTTTTAGGCACACAAGTTTGGAAATTTTGGCCTACAGTTTTTCAGTTTCAGTAGAGACCATATTCACACAAATGCAAAACTTAACTTCTCTGAAGTAATCTTTTCTGAAAGCGCAATTTAATTAGAAAAGCAACTATAAAGATCTTTTTTCTCTCACAATGACTTCCATATGAAAATTTGTTCATTCTACCAGTCAAAAGGTGGTATTGCTAACTTTCAGCATTAAATTCAGTCTGGGAATCTGAAAATCAAGCTGTGTTCTTTCTGTCCTTTACAAATAATGAATATTTTGCAATCCAGATGAACGTTTGTTTTGTAGATGATGCAGAAGATAATTCAATGTATGCTCTCATAGCTGTATCGGTTCTTCAGCGACAACACTGCTTTTGTCAGTAACAGACACAAAGGGAGCAAATGTTTAATGCAGCGTAGGAAGATACCATTTCTGATCACTTTTTAATTATAACTGCACATTCAAAAGAAATACTATCTGTTTGTTCCTCTCAGTTGGCTTCAACCTCAATCTGACCCCTGTGAGAACAATGCTCTTCTCAGAGCACACACAGTTGTGGTTGTTGCAAAGACTCCAATAATATGCCCGAGCACAGGCAATCGCTAAGGCCTTGGCTACACTGGCGCTTTACAGCGCTGCAACTTTCTCGCTCAGGGGTGTGAAAAAACACCCCCCTGAGCGCAGCAAGTTACAGCGCTGTAAAGCGCCAGTGTAAACAGTGCCCCAGCGCTGGGAGTGCGGCTCCCAGCACTGTAAGCTAATCCCCTCGTGGAGGTGGAGTACCTGCAGTGCTGGGAAAGCTCTCTCCCAGCGCTGGCGCCGCCACCACACTCGCACTTCAAAGCGCTCCCGCGGCAGCGCTGTACAGCTGCAAGTGTAGCCGTACCCTAATATTGTTGTTATGGACCATATCTTAAAAGAGAAATTAACTTCTTCCATTCACAACTGTGAAACTTCCCAGATGCAAAAATAGCAATTGCTTACAAGGAAAGGTATCACTTGGAAAGTATTTGTACTATAGACTTTAATACATTATGTGTGTTATCCTTCAGGGGTTGGGGGCGGGGGAGAAGCTAATCACAGCATCTTCTTTTGCTGTTCATTTAATTTCTCCTTTCCATTAGTTCTGTCTGTTAGCTGGTAAAATGTGGAGCCAGATAGTAACATGTTATCCTTAAAAATCTTTGAAACACCAGCAAATGCTCTGAGACCACAAATAGTCCACAGGACACAGCCTGAGCTAATACAGAGTTTAGAGTTATTGGGCGGGGTGTGTGTGTGTGTGTGTGTGTGTGTGTGTGGGTGTGTGTGTTTTAATATTGCTTTACTGAGATTTTTGCCCTGTGTAGTTCCAATTTCAACCATTTTGTCTGGACCTTTAAGAGAATTCATTCCTGAAGTCACATTTCTTTATCAAATTTTGTATCTAGAAGATGCAATGGCAATTTGTACCAAATAGTAATATTTTAAAGTGTGTTTTTGGTTGTTTTTTTTTTTGTTTTTTGGTTTTTTTTGAGAGACTGCTAGATGTGATAAGTCACAGAAACCTTCAGCATCCCTTTCACACCAGCTAACTATTCCAACTGTCCATGGGAAAAACTGGCCCTTGACATAATGGGAGCATTGTACAATCAGCCTGTTATGCAAAGGTTTGCCATAATAATGGTAGACTAGTGTTCAAAGGGGCAGAATTTACATTCTCTGAAAAGTTTATCACAGAAATAGCGATTAAGTTCATGTCATCAGTCTTCACCCAAGAGGGATTTCCTATGGAATTGGTAATTGACAATGAAATGCAATTGACCTCTGCTGAAATGCAACACTACTTCAGAAGCAATGACATCAAGCACAAAATGATTTCTTTATACCATCTGAGAGCTAACGGTGTAGTTGACAGAATGCACAGACTGGTGAAAAAGTTTTCAACTTATCAGTTGGTCAGTGAGACCATGGACAGAAGCCTTACATGAAACACTGCTTACAGAACCACGCCACACTCAACAATAGGAGTACCACCCTTTGAACTGTTAAGAGGACACAAGGCCAATAGACAACTTACTACCTTACATGTTCTGCTTTTTCAACCAAAGCTTCCAATGGAACCATTTGGGAATGTGTTAAGAACAAACAGAAATAGATTGTATGTAAATCATAAGAAAGGTGTTGAACTTCACAAGTTTCAAACTGGAGATTTTGTTCATGTGAAACTGACAAAGTCAAAAAATTCATAGCAAAATACCATCCTTAAAATCTGGAGATGGTAGATCTGCTTATTTGTAACCCATGTTTTATTGTAGGAAATGGTTTAAAAAAATCATCTGACTAGATTGTCTTTCAAAATTCTCACACAATCCTGTTGTATTTAGCATGGCAATTAGAGCTATTCACAGCAGCAAAATAATCATTGAAATCATTCTTCAGAATTGGTCACTTTTTTAAAATTTGGTGTTATTTTTATTATATTCCAATTCCTATATCGGGATCTGATTACCATCCACTTTCTTTCAAGCATATAACCTCAGTCTATCTTAATGTTTTCCTTACAACAGACTGAGAAAAGACTTAAATACTTTTTTATCTAGAATAGTTCCTGGCCTGTTTGTATCTCCACATTTAGCAGATAGTCATGCTTTCTATTTTTAGCTTCATGGTTCATTATTTGACATTTATTTGTAAAGAACAGCATATGCCATCTATGAGCTCACATAACTTAAAATGTACCTAAACATTTCAGTATCTGACTCTATTTGCCATCATTGTTTTTATAACTATTTCTCTCTCTCAAGCATCATCTGAAGGTCTGGAAATGCTGCTTTGAGTACTACCAACATACCAAATAATAAAGTTGCTATGAATGCAACATGGATGTTTGTTTATTTCAATTATTTGAAAGAATTCAAGAATTTGACTCTGTGTTGAGATCCTGTCTGGTGTATGTCCCATAAAAATTCATTAAATTCTCAGCTTTGTGTCATTGCTAATTTACAGCAACAAATAATTTGGCCCAAATTCTGGCTTTATAACTATATATAGAGATTAAAAAAAAAAAAGACAAGACCCACAAAAACGTATTTTGGAGATTAGTGGCCTTTATCAAGGAAAGAGAGGGTACTAAAAATTGAGGGCAAGTGGTTTTATATATAACACTTTCAATATAATTCTAGAAACACCTCATAGTATTTTCTTACTATTTCTCCCTTTTGCAGTGTTTGCAAACCCAGTCATGTATTCTGCATACATCAGGAAAGCACTGCTCTCTTGTGTAATACAACTCTCCTGGCCTCCAACTTGCTGGAGAGACACTTCAAAGCAAAAGAGGTAAGAGATCTACCTGGCCAAGCATGCATAATATACCAGATAGAATAAGGGATTATACTTCAAGAGAAAAATAAATGATTTTACAACCATTGGGCAGTCTTAAAGTCCATCAGACTATGCTTGGGAGTAAGGCGAGTACAGTCTGGCCCACTGTTTCTCAATTTTTAGATCAAGGTTTTCAAAAGACTAGTGATTTCATGTGTCCATGAAGGAGGCAGAGGAAATGGTACCTTCTGCGTTCTAGCCTCTTGAAGCCCATGTAGGGCTAGGCACAGTCTGGCCCAAAGTCTATCTCAGTTCATCTTTTTCATCAGGCCTGTCTTTGTGACATCGATCTACTATTGAAAACTTTTTCCTTGGGTTATTTGATTTCCAGCCATTCAGTGTTACCTAACTAAATCCTTACTAGCCATAGCTGTTTTTGTTTCTTGCCAGTTAGGAGCTACAGACTAGATTAAAGATCCTTCATTTATGGGATTGGAATCGCTAGCAATTAGACAGGAACATTGAGTCTGGTGAGGATATTTAAATGAAGCCAGATTAGTCTTTGGGTCCTTTACTATCACCGAGGGATGGATGATTTTAATTTTAGTTAATGCTAAACACAGTAACATGGGAATGTTGTATAACTGGAATAACAGACGTGTTTAGGAAATACTAAAATATACTTAGGACTAGATTGTGCCTAAATACAATCTCAGCTCTTGCACTCAGGGAAAATAAGAACTGCTCCAAGCTATTGCCTACTTTGACCTCTCCAATAAGGGCAGAGAGAGAATGTCAGGGCTGAAACCCCATCTCCTCCCAACCCTGCAGGTCAGCTGAGCTGGCCCCACAGGAATGGATCACATACAATGCCCCTTCAAATCATGTAGCAGCTGGTGGATTCCCAAGAGTATTTTGTCTGCATCAGGCACACTGCTTCCAGGGGCCCCTGCTGGGGTGATGAACCTCCACATGACCCCTGTCCTATCCTAAGATACAGTTTAGCCCGGAATCTCTCAGTATCAATCAAACAAACAAAAAAAATGGTTGCTTTTTTTCTGGATCAGTAGGAAGGAATTTTTCTTTTGTTCTTTGAACTCCTTGGGTGAAGGGCTCTTCAGAAATCCAAAATATTTATTATTATTATTATTATTATTGTTGGTAAGAGTTCTGAACAAAGTCCATTTTAACAGGAAGTTATTTTATGACTGTTTTCTGAGCAACTCTAATTGAATTAAATTTTCTCCCTCTTCAAAGATATTTTTGCGATCTTTGATGGTATTTAATCTCTGAATGTTTTTGCTAGGTTGACAGTAGTAATTTATTTGCAGTTCTTAATTATGGGAACTTCCTATAGCTGGTGATAAAGTCCACAGAACCAGGGGCAGCTCCAGACCCCAGCACGCCAAGCGCGGGCTTGGGGCGGCATGCCACGGGGGGCGTGCTGCTGGTCGCCAGGAAGGCGGCAGGCGGCTCCGGTGCACCTCCCACAGGCGTGCCTGCGGAGGGTCCGCTGGTCCCGTGCGGCTTCGGTGGAGCCATGGGACCAGCGGACCCTCCGCAGGCACGCCTGCGGGAGGTCCACCAGAGCTGCGGGACCGACGACCGGCAGAGCGCCCCCCCGCGGCATGCCACCCTGCTTGGGGTGGCAAAATGTCTAGAGCTGCCCCTGCACAGAACTGGTCAACACAGGAGTCTTTTCACCATCTCCAGGACCCCATCTAGTCATGCAAAGAAGTCAAGACTTTTTCTGGCCAAACAAAGTTCTTTGCTAGTAATTCTATTATTGCAAAGACTTTTTTTCTGATGTTTGGAGAGCAAAGACTTAAAATCAGCTGCCTATTTTTTTCTTGTCTTTATCATTCTCCCTGAGTTTTCATTTAACAGGATTCAGAGTAACAGCTGTGTTAGTCTGTATCCGCAAAAAGAACAGGAGTACTTGTGGCACCTTAGAGACTAACAAATTTATTTGAGCATAAACTTTCGTGGGCTACAGCCCACTTCATCGGATGCATAGACTGGAACATACAGCAAGAAGATATTTATAGATACAGAGAACATGAAAAGGTGGAAGTAGCCATACCAACTGTAAGAGGCCAATCAATTTAGATGAGCTATCATCAAAAGGAGAAAAAAGAAAAAACTTTTGAAGTGATAATCGAGATGACCCATTGAAGGTGTGAGGATACTTAACATGGGGAAATAGATTCAATTAGTGTAATGGCCCAACCATTTCCAGTCTCTGTTCAAACCTAAGTTACTTGTATCTAATTTGCATATTAATTCAAGTTCAGCAGTCTCTCTTTGGAGTCTGTTTTTGAAGTTTTTTTGTTGTAAAATTGCCACCTTCAAGTCTGTCACTGAGTGGGTTAGAGAGGTTGAAGTGTTCTCCCACTGGTTTTTTAATGTTATGATTCCTGATGTCAGATTTGTGTCCATTTATTCTTTTGCGTAGAGACTGTCTGGTTTGGCCAATGTATATGGCAGAGAGGCACATGATGGCACATGATGGCATATATCAGGTTGGTAGATGTGCAGGTGAACGAGCCCCTGATGGCTTGGCTGATGTGATTAGGTCCTATGATGATGTCACTTGAATAGATATGTAGACAGAGCTGGCATCGGGCTTTGTTGCAAGGATAGGTTCCTGGTTAGTGTTTATGTTGTATGGTGTGCGGTTGCTGGTGAGTATTTGCTTCAGGTTGGGGGCTGTCTGTAAGTGAGGACTGGTCTGTCTCCCAAGGAGTTACTTTCTTGTACCTTCTGCAAATAATAACTAAGAATTATTGTTTGAAACTAGCCTTGTAGTAGTAACATGATTGACAAATATCAAATATACTGTGGGCCAGATCCTCAGCTACTGTAAAATCAACATGGCTTCATTTAAGTTTTACAACCTAGTCTGGTGAGCATATTGAGTGGTACCAATCTGTTGCATGTGAACCCAATTGTTGGGTCCCATCTGCTTCCATGTCAGCTGAGTTTGGGTAGAGTCTAATCACTGTTTCTAATCTCGGACCATAAGACACACTCAAAATCAGTGTCTTCAATCTCACAGGCTCCCCCAGTCACTTACATAAATGCTCCCAGAGCTCCAGCCTGAGCAGCTGTAATGAATACATCATAATAGGCTGCCCTTTGGCAAGATTAGGGAGTTCATAATTTCATACAGGTATATCCCACTTTGTCAAAGAAGTCAGCAGAGCTATGCTGATTTCCTCATCTGAGGCTCTGGCATGGTATCTTTAGTAGCATGTTTACTTGGGAGATGTATTCCTTTCGGTTCCAGTCCAACAGGTAACAGAGGAACTCTTTCGAACAGAAAGAAAAGTCTCAGGCAGTATTGCAGTTACATGATATCCTCCAGGACTGTAATCCATCCTCCATTGTTTCACCTGCTTAAGTGAGAAAGTGCTTCAAAATTCCTAATGAATGTAACCCATTGCTGTGTCACTAAAGATTCAACAAAACCAAGCTCAAACTGCAATCCAGTTTTTAATGATTGTGAAAAAACTGCTGAGAAACAAGTGAGATGCAGTACAGCAAATATTTAGCTACTGTACGTAATAAAGGGGTGCATAGCAATTCTGGGATTCCACTGACCATTGGCCACAAAAGTGCAGGGGAAAAGAGATAAGCTGTTTGAAAAGTAAAAACACTCCCAAAATGTACCTCTCAGGGAAAGGGCCTTATGTCAAAGTTGAAGGAATTTAAGTGAATAAAACTGCAATTACTAAAAACAAGAAAGAGTTACCTTCATTGAAACATGTAAAAGATAAAGGCAAATGCCCAATGACTTCAACAGGTCAGGATTTCACCCGTAATTCCTGTCAATAACTTTGTAATTACAGGGTGAGATTCTGTGCAGCACTCCAAGGGTGCTGGAATAAAAGACGTATGGCACAGCCACGGCTGGCCCATGTCAGCTGCCTCAGGCTCATGGGGTGCCAGCTAAAAATTGCAGTGGAAACCTTTGGGCTCGGGCTGGAGCCTGGGCTTAGGATCCTTTCCCCCATGTAGAGTCCCAGAACTTGGGCTCCAGCCCAAACCTGAACCTGCACATCTACACAGGAATTTTACAGCCCGCAGTCCGAGCCCCAGTCAGCTGATCTGGGCCACCCATAGGTATATAATTGCTGTGTAAACATATCCTAAAAGTCACATCATAGGACTCACAGCTCAGGAGGTAAGGGGGTTATGATAGCTTTTAGCCATCTTTGTACCCTCCTAATTCTGGGTTCCTCCAGGGGCTGGAGAGGCACCTGGCATAACCTAGACAAACCTGGATCCCTGCCTTATTTACCATGGGGCTGCCCTTTGGGTCCCAGCACTACCCATAATCTCCTCAGCACTGTGCAGTGGCCCTGCCCAAAACTTGCTCCCCTGCTTCTTCTGTCTACAACCTAGCCCCTAGCTCACCCACTACACCAAACCTTGCCAATGGAGTTCTTGGAAGGCAGACTTACAGCAGACTTCTGCACTGCCTGCACCAGGGAATTCCTCTCTGGTCAGATATTGGGCTTTTAGAGCCCCTTTATGCCACAGTGGCCATGGTACAGAGGCTAAGCGAGGGTAAGGATCTTACCTCATAACAGCCTGATAAATTAGTACACATCTGAATTAGCTGCTTGAATTTATCCTTTATCTGATAGCACATCAGCTCTTTTCATCCATCATCATCACCACTCCCATAACCACATTGGTCATTGGGGCACCATCATTGATGAGCAATCAACCAATTGTCTCCACCCCTGATGATTGTGTGTCAGTGCTTGAGTCTCCACGAAGTCCATTCCTGTCCAATCTTTTATGTTGTCAATCCACCTCTTCTTCTCTTCTCCTGTACTGTCCCTTGGAGGATGCTCTTGGGTAGGCAAGATGATCTTGTTACATGGCCATACCGCTTCAGCTTGAACGTCTTCTGGTCGTCAGGAGGTCTTCATATGACCCAGTGCATTGGGTGATAATGGTGAGGACCTCTTCATTAGTGATGTGGTTGAAGTAGGCAATGCCCAGGATTTTACGGAAGTATCTCATCTCTACTACCTGTATTTTCCATTCAAGTTCTGCTGTAAGGGTCAATGTCTCACACGCATACAGAAAAATGGAGATGACCAATGTGTGCAGCAGTTTCAGTTTGGATTCCAGGGAGATGTTCTTATTCCTCCAAATTGGCTTTGCCCCTGCTACTGCTGTTTGTGCAGTTCTTGCCCGAATTTCTGCTTTGGATTCTTCATCAGTGATGATTGCCCCCAAATACTTGAATTGTTTCACTGTCTCCAGCTCTTGTCCACTGACACTGATATATGAGCAGATCCCATCACGTTTGTTTGTCATCAGCTTGGTTTTCTATGCACTGATTTCCATGCCATCTTTTGCGGCAGTTTCATCCAATTGTTTCACAACATTGGCAAGTTCATCTTCATTGCCTGCCAGGCCATCAATGTCATCAGTGAACCAAAGATTTGAGATTGTTCGCCCCCCAGTGCTGACTGTGCATATGTGATCTTCTAGGGCATCAGTCATTATGCACTCCAAGTAGACTGAACAGTGTGGGCAAAAGAAGGCAGCCTTGCTGGACTCCAACAGTGGTGCAAAACCACTCTCCTATTGTGCCATTGACGAGACCTGTATTGCTGGCGTTGCCATACAGTTGTTTAATAGTACGAATAAGCTTGTGACCAACATTGTACTTCTTCATGGTTGCCCAGAGAGCTCCTTTAGAAAGGCCAAAAATTAAAAAGGCAGACACCATAATAGTGCCATATGGCACCCCAGGTCTTTCATTATGAGAGTGTTCTTGCAAAGTGTGGAGTGTCAATGGGAGTTACGGTGAGTCAGCACTTCACAGGATTGGGACTTATACGAACGTCCATTAACTTCTTCGTCATGCCCACTATATCTTTTAACTGGTCTTGGTACAGGAAGATTTGATAGACATTTCAAAGCAAATACAGCGTCTTCCCAGCTGAGGCCATGTCACAGCATCATAGAAAAGTAGGGCTAGAACGGACCTGAAGAGGTCATTTAGTCCATCTATTTCCCGCTCCCCTCCCCCGCCCCCAACACACACCTGCTGAGGCAGGATTAAGAATACCTAGACCATCCCTGACAGGTGTTTGTCCAACCTGTTCCTTAAAATCTTCAGTGATGGGGATTCCACAACCTCCTTATTCTAGTACTTTATCCTTTTAGTTAGAATTTTTTCCCTAGTATCGAAACTAAATCTCCTTTGCTGCAGATTACATTGATTACGTCTTGTCCTATCTTCAGTGGACATGGAGAACGGTTGATCAAAATCCTCTTTATAACAGCCCATAACATATTTGAAGACTGTTACCAGGTATCCCCAAAGTCGTCTTTTCTTATGATGCACCTTATAGACTAACAGAAGTTTTGCAGCATGAGCTTTCGTGGGTGAATACCCACTTCTTCGGATGCAAGCATCCGAAGAAGTGGGTATTCACCCACGAAAGCTCATGCTGCAAAACTTCTGTTAGTCTATAAGGTGCCACAGGATTCTTTGCTGCTTCTACAGAACCAGACTAACACGGCTACCCCTCTGATACTTTTCTTATGATGTGTTTAATATTGCACTAAAAATACTTTTCAGCAGTTGGCCTTGCTCTTTAATCCAGATCTGTCTTTCAGTCAGTAGTGAATGCAATTTCACTCATTAGCAGGGCTAGAGATTCTAAACACAGTAACATGGGGACCTACAAAAAGGAAACCAGTGTCTCGCCTATCTATTACCCCCTCTGGAAATCCTAAGCCCCTGAAGTTGTTTCTTTTACTCCTGTTCTGTGTTCTCCACACTTCCTTTTAGTAGCTCAGCCTTTATTAAGCTTTTTTTTTTTTTACTTTGTCAACTCTGCTTTATTCACTACAATTTTTCTTTTGCCTCTTTGGCTTTATTTTGGAGACGATTCACACTCTGCTGCAAAGTTGTCAGGAATATTTTAACTTTTGCCACATCACTGATACTTCTTTAAGGAGGGTGAAAATGTCTGCAATATTTAATGGCCCTTTAAGAAGATGTGAAGAGGTCTGAGATTGCACCTCCACATTTCGTAGTGAATGGGGACAACTTTTGATTTCATCTCTTTCTTTCTCTCTCTCTTGTATACACTTCAAGGCCAAAATGGACTCTTTCTTTCTTTCTTTTTTTCCTTTCTTTCTTTCTTTCTTTTTTTTGGTATCACTTTAATGTTATCATAGAAATGTTCTAGACACATAAGCAATTATAGTGAAACCTTTTAAGTGAACAATCAAATCCCATAAAAATAGGCCTTTTAACAGAGGTGGAACAAAATCGTTAATTTGTTTGGGAATATTTTGGGGCAATCTCTTAAGGTAGAAGGTAAGCCTACAAAAAATAGCCTCTTGAAAGTACAATGAAATGTACAAATGTCTGTCTTCCACAACAGCAATTTCAGCAGCAAATACTGAGTACATGGTGGGATCTTCACACCTAGGCAGCCATACCGTAGGGGGTCATGGAATACTCTTCAGCACTTAGGTATAATGAAACACATACTGGAGCACTTTTAACATGTGCTATTTCTCCCTAACATAAATTAGTTGACTCAAATTCCACAAAGGTGCCACAGAGACTGAATTTCTCTTAAAACAAAATATATTAAAGCATATGAAAAAAAATAGAGTAGCACAAAATAATCCAAATTTAACATCATCTGAATAGTAACAACAATTCATCTTTAAAAAAATTAACACTAATACACTATAGCAAGATCTCTCTTATTGGAAAATTAAACTTAAAAAAACAGACTAAACAAAACTTCACTTTTGTTAATTCACAACTAAATACTAATAAAAACTAATGTAGCCAAAAAGTTTATTCTTAAGAAATCAGCACAGGTCTTCCATTAATCTAACACTTTGTCAAAATGATCATCTAACTTTACACAGTTGTTATCCCCTGCTATCTGCAGTGTTGTAAAAGACCCAAAGAGTAAGACACAGCTGCAGTAAGTTTAACTAAAATTAAGTATGTGGGTTAAAGAGTGTAGTCCTGATCTATCTCTGTTTATCAAACTTGCTATTAAATTACTGCTCTGTAAACTTAGACTTAACACACATTTATTTCTAAGCAAAAGTGTTTGTGCGTGTGTGTGTGTGTGTGTTCTGCATAATAAAGACACAGTAATTTTTTTGGGCAGGAAGTAACAAACCGTAGGCTGTTGGCATTTTGTGCCAAATTCTTTTCTCTAACTAAAATACTTATACAAGGGGAAAAGAGGTGGGAAAGCTTATGGAAACTCTGGAACACTTGTAGAGTTTCTGCTGCATTCTCCCTTCTAGAGGTTGGGATTCAATGTTTTTATAAGGTGCTCAGATACCCCCACAGTGGTGAATGTGGAGAGTTCTTAGAGGTAGATTTGAACAGACAGGAGCAGGCAGAGAGGAAAGGCTGAGCCCAAGGATCTGAGAACAAATCTTGTGAATTCTAGAGTCTCTGCGATTGCAGCTGAAACCTTCTGTACTACTCCTTGGTCCACACACTACTGTTCATATAAAAGCCATGCTCACTTTGGTGTTGCTGCCACATCTATCTGAAATGCTGTATCCCCAAGAGGTATACAGGCACAGAGCAGCAGTTGATCCTGCATAGCATTAACTCCCATGTGGACATTCACCACAGGTGAAATCCCGACCCCACTGAAGTTAACGGCAAAACTCCCAGTGACTTCCATGGGACCAGCATTTCACTCTAGTTATGTGGAGCAGCATTCCACAGAGTGCATCGCCAGACATAACCCTTTCAGTCCCAGCATGGTTCCTTCCAACCAGCAGAGCTCAAACCCCACAGAATTGTGATGGGAGGCCTGGACAGGGGGATTCCATGGAATTACTGTTCCCCTCTTGTGTGCCCTCTGACCCCGTTATGTCTGTTTCTTCCTCCCGCTTCCTCAGGAGGACTGGAGGGAAGAATTTAGCCCTTTGTTATGTGGTGCTGTACAATTAAAATTCAGGAAAACAATCACCCAGGAACATATACAATAAAAGGTGTTAACCAGACCTGACAAACCCAAGTGTTCCAGACAGATTTATTTCAGAGCTACTATGAAATGTTTTCTTATTTTTGTGAGAGCTCTGGACAAAGAACACTGTACTGAAAATTGCTTTACAAATGTCATTTGATTAGCTAATTAAATTCTGTTTAATGATCTTTAAACATCTTTGTTGATTATTTAATGCCTGCATAAGCTTGCTCTACAAACAGGAGTTAATTGGCAGTTCTTAATTATAAACTATTCCTGGCTAACATGCAATCCAGGAAACAGTCATGATGGAAGATTGCAAAATATGATTTTAGTAGTAGCATGGCATTGAGAAGTGAGCTCTAGTTTGGAGTCAGCCGGTCCTAAGTTCTATTCTGGGTTTTACCACTGATGGACTCACAGTGGGACTGTAGACGAGTCACTTCACATCTCTCTTTCAGTTTTCCTACATTTAAAATGGAAATACAGGTAGTAACAGATGGACCTGGTAGATTGTGTTTGATTCCAGGTTAGATATGTTAAAGTTTGTGTTGGAGAATTAGGGTTTGGGTCCAACTTCTATGAGACTAATGTCTCAAAAGTTTCTCTCATAAAATTTTGCCCCAAATGATGGAATTCAAGTGACCTCATGCAATTTCCAAAAAA
Organism: Mauremys mutica; assembly: GCF_020497125.1. Lineage (NCBI taxonomy): Eukaryota > Metazoa > Chordata > Testudines > Geoemydidae > Mauremys > Mauremys mutica. The sequence goes on from NC_059076.1 coordinate 43,875,634, forward strand.
TGTGAAGGGAAAATAGGAGAAGAGAATAGACAAGACAATCCTCAGGACCAAAAGAATATTTTCTCGTGCCTCTGCTGCCGAAAGTGAGAGTAAGAAGTGAGAAGGCTGCCAACCCCAGAAGATATGGTGTAGATGTGGGGAGGGGGGAGGTTTGAATTCTACAAAGACTCAATAAGGAGCAAGCAGACCAGATGGCTACCTGTGGAGATTGGGGAGGGGACAAGCTCTCTGCCCCCACGAGGATTTTGAAGGCTAAGAAGATGGATCAGTTATTAGCAATCAGTTAATATTATCAGCCATATTATTGTAAAGATGTTTCACTCTGGAACTGATCCTATTTGGCTGGAAAGGAACACAGAGCCCAAGCACAGAATCCATCATTCACTGAAGCTGGGGTTTGAACACAGGAGGACGAACTCTTCTATATCATCCTTTCTAGAGTCAGTGGTCTTCTGAGCTTCCCATCAGCATTTTGGACCAATTCTTTAACAATCTCAGAAGCTTGTGTTCTTAACTATGTGGGAACCATAATGATTAAAAATAGTGGGCCCTGGATAAGATGCATGGCCATTTGGATCCTAAATCTCTCTTTGAATTGTCTTATTCATGCCTCTTTAAACTGCTTGGTCCAGCCAGCCCTAGATGTTACCCCACACTAAGTCTTCTGACTTTATTTTTCAGATCCTTATCAAAATAATCTTTCATTCCCCCGCTCTCAAGCTCTGTGTATTTGTAGCTATATGGGTACAACTTCATCCTTGAAACAAAATTATTAACACTTTGATTGTAAGGTGAATTTATAGACCGAGACATTCATTAAGGGCCCAGCACACAAAGGAAGACTGAAGAGATTATGGGCCTATATCTGCAGCAGGGAAGCATAAAGTACGTGCCTAGGGTGCTGCTTGTGCCAGACAGGCTTATTGCATCTCAGGGGGAGATTTACTCCTTCAGAGTTCTGGTGATATTCCCATTTTTGCCATGTGCTAGGCTTCCACCATGGCTGGTAGGAGACAGCTTTAACTTCCACTGGGGATCCACAGGAACTCTGCAGGCATAAAATGCTGAAGAGAGCCACTGAATCTGCACACTGTTCAGCCAATCTACCAGTGCTCCATTTCCCACTTGTGCTGCCCACTTAACCCTCTGTGTTTCTGTAAGTGGACTTGCATCTGCTTTGCATTGTAGCAACCTTGAGCAATTTCCAACATCAGGGATTTCCGCCATTGTTTACCATGGTTCCACCAAGCACAAATCCTTTTACCTGTATTTATGCTAGTTCTAGTTCTTTATATATATTTAGTATTTGTCATTTGATGGTAGATATCTTCCAGAAAGCATACCAAAAAAACAGGGAAAGATTTAGAGAGGAGGAAGATAAATTACAGGAATATGAAAAACAAATAAACAGACGCCTAGAGTCATTAAAATAGATTAAACTCGTGGGAATGGTGGTTTACAGTACACACTAGAATTTTTTAATAAGATGGCAGTGGTAAAGCTCTGAAGGAAATATTCACACCTCACTAGCAACAGATGTGGAACCTGTGAAGTGGAAGTAAGAAGCTTTGTTCAAGAAGAGCTTGAGGAAAGAACTGGAAAAATACAGCTTGCTTTTGTAAGTGAAAGAAGGTCTTAGGGACTAATTAGGGCCCAACATGGGAGACCAATTAGACATTGACAGGTAGCATTGTTTCCCAAAGGACAGGTCGGTTTGACAAACCTGATTAACGTAATTGAGGATGTAAGAATAAGATGCAATCTACCTGGAATTTTGATAATTTTTTAAAAAAGTACTCAGTGAAGTTTTGCCCTGATGCCTGATATACCAGGTGAATAAGAGATCACACACCTCTTTTGTAGGCTGCGAACTGTATTACTAAAAGTGGACTGAAAGAAATGATAAATGGATTAATCCTAGGACAAAAGGAGCTAACAACAAGAATGCCATGCAGGAAGCTATGTTGCACCCAGTTTTGTGTGACCTGTATATCAAACCTTACAAGAGCGGAAGTGGAACAGTGTCTACATTTGCAGATTATGTAAAACTAGGGAGAGCCGTCTATTTATGGGTAAAAGCCACTTGGACCAGATCAGGTTTAGGGTCCAAGATTCTGCCTCCTTTGCCCAGATCTTGCTCCACCAAAACCCTCCCCCACAAGCCTCTTTAAAACAAAAAAGCAACACCTCAGGGGTAAATTTGTATTACATTAGAGTTTCTAGGAAGGGTAATGCAGGACGCTTTATCCCCTATTCCACCAGGTTCTTTGGTGGGTCATCTAGTACAGGACACTGAGCTCCTCCAGTCCGACGTTTGTGTTTACTACATGCTGCCACAATGAGACAGCATACAAAACCTCCTAAGGCAGCTGCCACCTCTACTGGACTCTATTTAATAGTCACTTTTTGTAACTTTTTATATCAAGATAGCATTTCTGTTCATTTGAACAAAATTTAAGAAAACTTCCTTGTATTGTAAGTCTACAGGAATGCTGGTATATGTATGAAAATGAAATGCAAGATAATATAAATCTATTAAGACAATGTTACAATGTATTGGCAAAATGTCATCAGTGGAATGCCACAGGAGGTGACACTAGTTATGGGAATGGGCAACATTAAAAATATAAAGACAATTAGATGTAAATAACCATAGTATGTGGTGGCAGAATTAAGATTGAGACACAAGTTAATAATAAAAAAATAAATTCTGAATTAAGGGTACTGTATCACTACCTGTTTTAGATAGTTGTTATGGTCCTTTATTGGGAACAGTGAGTGATTCCAGATACCATATGTGCTGCAATATCTAAGCATAGTGCAGCTGGAGGTTTTAACTATGTTTCCTTACTTTTACTGGCGTTTGTCTCGGCCAAACTGATATTATTTTTAATTAGTGCTGGATGAAGACTACAAAAATGTATTCACAAACATTTGTTCCAATAAAAACCACACATTTACTTTGGCAGTATTCGTGACTCCTCATACTTACTTTCAATAAACATTCTTACCAATGGATGTTTGTTTGTAGAAAGAGAAGGTGATGCTAATACGAGTGCATGTATGTATTTATAAGAGTATTCATGGTGCAAGAGTTTGTGTGGCCACCCTGAAACCTCTTTGAGGGTTTGGAAGTCATTCAATACCATGACCAGTCACACAGTGCAAATTATGAAAAGCAAACAAAGTAATAGTGGCTGTGAATAGTTCATGAGCCATTCACAGTCTGAAATACATTCGGATAAATCATCTGCCAAATGATTTTGAATAACCAAAACATCAGTTAATTCAGATATTTGTTCACAGATAATTCAGTAACAGAAAAGTGGAGATAAATTCTAGATTTAGAAATATATGAAGAAAAATGAAGTGTTTCAACTAAATATCAATGTCAATGTAAAACATAGTATTGTGATTAAAAGAGGCTTTCACCCACCACCCGTGTTTTACCCTATACTATACAGATTTCACGAGGAGAACAGCATTTCTCAAATTGGGGGTCCTGACCCAAAAGGGAGTGGCAAAGTTATTCTGGGGGGGTCATGGTATTGCCACCCTCTTGGCTGGGAACCCAAGTCTGAAGGCAGCACCCCACAAGTAGTAAGGGTGGCAATACCATACCATACCAACCTTACTTCTGTGCTGCTGATGGCAGTGGCTCTGCCTTCAGAGCTAGGCTCCCAGCCGGCAGCCACTGCTCTTCAGCTGCCCAGCTCTGAAGGCAGCGCCACCACCAGCAGCAGTGCAAAAGTAAGGGTAGCAGCACTGCAACCCCCCTACAATAACCTTGTGACACCCTCACAACTCCTTTTTGGATCAGGACCCCTACAATTACAATACCTTGAAATTTTAGATTTAAATAGCTGAAATCATGAAATTTATGATTTTTTAAATCTATGACCGTGAAATTAAGCAAAATGGACCGTGAATTTGGTAGGGCCCTATATACATGTACAACACCTAGCGTGCGCGCGTGCACACACACACACACACACACACACACACACACACACACTCCTACAGCCTGTCAGATGCAGAGAAAAAATATATTAAGATCAAAATATATTTCTGTAGAGTACCTGCATCAGGTTTATTTCTTGCTGAACTGAGATTGCTCACTGATGGAAAGATTACTTTTTATTACCAAAATGGTACCAAATCATTTTAGTTGTATAATGTATGTATCTATCTATATCTATAATAAATGTGATATATTGTACATATGTACATATTTTGTTGTCATCCCTCACCTCTACCACTTCATAGGTCATCTATTCTGGGTACATGGGGAAAAATGGGAAACCAACAGTGATGTGCTTATTATCACTCTGACCATTTTGTTTGTATGTTGTACATTGTTTCCTCTCCCTTCCTCTGTCTTTTGTTGTCTTAGATTGTCAGGGACTGACTCTTATTTGACAGTACAGTGCCTAGCACAGTAAAAATAATTAATAATAAGGTGTAGGAGCAGGGTTAGCCAAAAGGTAGACTGTGGGCCAAATCTGGACTGCCAGATGCTTTTGAATGAACTGTGAAATATTTTTATTTATTCATTATTGTTGTTGTTATTTTAGAATTATTTTCTCTGGAGTCTTGACCTTGACTATTCCTTGACCAAGAAATTTGGACCTTGACAAAAAAAAAGTTGATTACCCCTTGGGTAGAGCATCCTTCAATGGATAATGATCCTTTGGCTGAGCTCTCAATCGTTTACCCCATCCCTTTCTGACCTCCTCCCCAGTCCTCCACGTGAGGGATCTGTGGCAATCATCTATTTAGGGCCTTTTGTGCCCATGGTTGGAGAGGTGGCAAGAATTGATGCTAAAGCATTATAGAGAATTTTCAAATACGTTTCTTGGTGAGAAGTGTTCCTTACCTTATACATTTCAGTCGTCTAGTCTTTGCAAAGAGATTCAGTTTTCTTGAAATAGCCACATATAAATGTGCTGTATCTCTGTCCTAATCAGGCAGTTGTCACAAACTAGTTTTAGATAAAATCAAACCTTCTAACAAAAACCTTCCCTGAATAAATTAACAGGCAAAAAGTGCTTATATGTCCTTTTTGTTATGTACTGTTACAGCACTCAGCATCATGGCTTTATTTAGTACTCATGGGAACATCTTGCATGCTGGTGAATTGCTCTACTGTGATTCATACAAATTAGTGGAAGACTATTTCCTCCTTCTCACCTTCTAATTCCCTTCTATGATCATTATTTCTGTTAAAAAATTGAACCTTTTTAAAAAGGAGTTTTGACAGGGAAGTTTATTGGTGACAAATGGGCATGAAAAAAATATGTCTTTTGTACTTAAAGAAAATGTTATGGGATTATTTTTAGGGTGCAAACACCTTGTATCTCAATCACAGACTCTTAGGAGAGAAAGTAAAGACCAGGATTACAAAGAATTAATTTCTTATTGGAATCTCTGTACTGTAAGGGATAAATTGGTCTTGAAATGAAAAAAAATTATAGCTGCAAGCTATTTTGTACTTTCTGTTCTGACTCTTTTGTGGCTCCCACTCCTGCAATATTGTTATGAATAGTTCATGCCGAGATCTATTTATTAACTTCCTTCTGTTAACTAAACAGAATAATTAGTTGCATTTATAACTTGAAGGTCCAATTAAAAAGACTGTCTAGTGGGAGGCAGGATTCCCAATTATTAAGAGTGGAAAAGGCAGCTACTCTGCTCCCAGTGTCTTTCATCTCAGCCATATTTCAATCACTCTTCTCTTTCTCAAATAAAAGTGCAGCTTTTCATCTCCATGGGCAGTAAAAGAGATCATGGAGACCTGTGGAGTCCACAGATAAGTTTGTCTATTTTTCCCCATTTTTATTTTTAAAAGCGGCAGTTATACTTGTCTTACAATCTATGCTCCATTATATTAGGCATGACACAAAAGGAAGTGACATTTCATTGTTATAATTTATAAACTTTTTTTCTATTTCAGGATCGTTATTCAAGTCTTTGCAAGTGTTTCTGAAGCAAATTTAAATTAATTTACATTTCATTTCTTATAGTCATCTCACTGATGGAAGCTTTTAAATAGACTTCACCACTGTTTTAGCCATAAATGTCAGGACTTCATTAACAGATGTAAATCTAGTGGTTAATGTCCACTAGAGAACTTTAAAAAGTTTAGTTCTAATTTACGTAAGTAATAATTATGAATGGCAGGAGATCAAGTGTTACTAAGTCAGGAAGACAAAAATGTGAAAAGACAAGGGAATAATTTGTTCTAACTCCATAGTCACAAAAGCTTCTGTATAATCAAGTTTCTTTAAAAAAAAAAAAAAAAGACCATATCAGCTTGAAATAGAACCAGTTGAAAAATGCAACAAAATATTAACAAAAACATTATTGAAAATTTTCACAAAACTTTTCAGGTGAAATTTCAATTTTGAAAAAAATGCTGGTAAAAAAACAGAGGAAAAAACTTGAAATTTTGAATATTTTTTATCAGCTTTCCTTTTTTTATTACAAAAAAAAAAGACTGGGAGAAAAATGAAATCCTCAAAAAGGATGTGCTTTTCTGGATAAACTGTACAAACTTCACAATTTGTAGAGGAAGAAGACCAGTGTTTAGTTACCAGGAAGGCTTAGGAGACTGGATGCTTGAAACAGGGTTGTATTGTATTAGTGTAATCAACATATACATAAGACCAAAAACTGATCCCCATATAAGCAAAATTTCCATTATCTACGATGGGATCAGGATTTAGCTCTGGACCTTGATATGCTAAACTACACAAATGTGAACTGAAAAACCAGGGTGTCTCTAAAGTTCCAATCTGTATACCCAAGGATGCCCTTGGCCTCGTGGCCTCAGCTCTCATGAAGTACAAAACCAGCAATGAAATTTAAGTATTGTTTATTGCCCGTTCATTTTTTTATTTTTAAAGTGAATTACGTACAACTTTCAAAGTCACTTTTCCTCATTTAAGATTAAATGAATCAGTTTTTGAGTTATTACAGCGCATGAAAGCACCAATTTTGTAAAAGGTACTTTTTTATATTTGAATAACTAAAATCAACTCAATGTTTTCTTTTAAGACTTTTGAAAATTCTCCTTTGAGCTGAGATAGTTTGAAATTTTTTAGCCCCAAAAGAAAACCTTTCCTGGAAGCTATTAGGGAGTGAACAAGGTTGAAATCAATGGAGCTGGAGGATGTGGCCCTGAAAATTGAATGATTCTTTTAGGTACCTTTGGTGATTCTGAACTAGGAAGACGATTGCTGAGATTATTTGTGACCTTAGGTAGCTGGGTTTTGTTCCACACTTTATTTAAACTAAGTGTTAATTACATTTTTAAACAAAAAAAAATCAGTGTCTTTTGGGGGGAATTGTATATGGTTTTGTTTGTTAAATAAAAAAAGACAAAATTGCAGTTCACCTTAAAACTTTTAAACAGATTACACAATCTATTCGGTTTATGTTGCTCTCCTGTCGGAAGCACGTGCAAGTTGATTGCAGGTTTCGGTGATTTGTTTGTTTGTTTTTCTCAGAGGGGTTTGTTCACTTTGTGATTCAGTCTACAAATTTTCAGAAGATGAATTATTTCAATAGAGCAACAGCTGAAATCCTAGGCAGGTGAATGCCCATCTTCCCCTGCTTTGAGGATCACTGGAGCATAGGAGGGAGGGAGACATCCAGACACCTAGAGTGAGGCAGCAGTGCACATGCCCAGAGACAAACACTTAGGTGCTGGGAGTACTTTTACCCTGAATGTTTAGGCACCTACAGAATTCTGAAGCCTAGAACTGGGATTTAGGCAACTAAACCTCAGATTTAGGCATCTAAGTCTGGCGTTTAGGTTACTGAGTATCCTTGTTAATCCCACTGTCAGATACTATAGTGATGAGGGTAATATAAGAACCTATATAGAATAGAATAAAGGCATTTAACCTTCCTTTCCTTTCTTTGTACTTACTAACATTGCCATTCACATGCTGTCAAAGTTAAGTGCTGTCAATATTTCCATTATAAATCCTAAAATTTGGGTGGATATTTAATAATAAAATACAGTGCACTTGCATAGTTATCTAATTGCATCCAAACTTAATGATAAACTGTCAGGGTTCCCTCCCCAATCTGAACTCTGGGGTACAGATGTGGGGACCCACATGAAAGACCACTCTAAGCTTTTTTTCTACCAGCTTAGGTTAAAAACTTCTCCAAGGCACACATTCCTTTCCTTGTTTTTGGATGGTATTGCTTCCACCACCAAGTGATTTAGATAAAGATTCAGGAAAAGGACCGCATGGTGTTCCTATTTCCCCAAAATATCCCCCCAAGCCTCTTCAGCCCCTTTCCTGGGGAGGCTTGAGAATAATATACCAACCAATAGGTTAACAAAGTGAGCACAGACCAGACCCTTGGGTTTTTAAGACACTAAAAACCAGTCAGGTTCTTAAAAGAAGAACTTTATTATAAAGAAAAAAGTAAAAGAAGCACCTTTGTAAAATCAGAATGGAAGGTAATTTTACAGGGAAATAAAAAGATTTAAAACAGAGAGGATTCCCCTCTAGGCTCAACTTCAAAGTTACAAGAACATTCTTAACATAGGGAAAATTCATAAGCTAAAACAAAAGATAATCTAACGCATTTCCTTGCTATTACATCTAGGATTACAGAAATTGTAAGTATCATTTCAGTAGGAGCTGGGTTACCTGCTTGTTCTCTCTCTCTCTCTCTCTCTTTCTCCAGAGGGAACAAAAACAAAGAGAACACAAACAAAACCTCTCCCCACCCCCAGATTTGAAAGTATCTTCTTTCCTTATTGGTCCTTTTGGTCAGGTGCCAACCAGGTTATTTGAGCTTCTTAACCTCTTACAGGTAAAGGAGGGATTTTATGTTACTCTTAGTTATATGTTCATGACATAAACCAAATTATTTATGAACATTGATTATGAAGCATGTATTTAGGCTGATGTTTGACTTGCCAGTTTGAAAAAATGGCACATAACATTCAAAAGGAACTAGGTGCCAAAAAAGATAGTAAGAGCAGCTTCACAAACATATAAAAAAGAGGGATGATCTTTCCTTTCTCCCCTTTCTTCTCTAAACACTTACACTCTAAGGCCTAATTCCTGTGATGAAATCAACAGTGATTCTATTGGACAAAAGGGTCCAATGATGTGGATCTGATTGCAGGATCAGAGCCTGAATTTTGGAAAAGATACAATGACTGCAGGTAACCAATAATGAGACAGGAACAGGAGAAGAGAAGAGAATGCAGGGGTTGTAAAGATAAACTCACAATTAGCTGGGGAATATCTTGTTTCTGTATTGTTGGTATAACCCAGGTCTCCTTATTGTATTTTGTCCACAAGGTCATCCTTCCTTTCTCTCTAAGCACGAAACTCACATTTAAGAGAAATATTTAAAATTATATGAAGTCTCTTTTGCCATTTTGTGCAGTCATTAACAGTAAAAGTACTAAGTGCTGATTAAAAGTCTCCCATTTCAGCCAATGAACCAAGCTCCTAATATGAAATTTGGCTATCGCTAATTCCCTACAGAAAGGCGCCAGAGATTTATTTTGCCAAGCTCTGATCTAATCTTGGGAACATTCTAATGGGGAAAATACCTTGTGATTGTACCCATTTTCAGATCTTATAAGAAAGTTTATATGATTTGGAAGGAGGCCTATGAACTGCTCTATACACAAACACATTCCAGTGATTTAATCAAGAAGTAGGCTGGGTGGTCCAAGTCTCCATTTCACAAAAACAACTATCATGTGGAGATGGACTAATGTTTAATAAAAATATTTGTGCAAAATTTGTAGATACGTGCATATTTTTTCTTGTCTTGTTTAAATAAATATTACTCCTTCTAAGGTAGTGCACTCTGAGGCTTTCTTGTCAGAAATGCCTACAAATGTATTGCATGTTGTAGAGAACCTGTCCTGGGCACAGTAGAAAGAATGGAAGTGGGATGGGCCCAACTTTGGTGTGTGCTTCTTCCAATCAGAGCAGATTTCTCATGGAGCAGCTGCTGTTGGACATGAACTCTAAACTTGAGATGCAAGAAATCTTTAGGAGATAGCACTAGTGATCCACTCCTTTCTCCAGGTTACTCCGTAACACAGTTTAATAAAAAAAAAAGTGTGAATATAGTGTAATATCAGTTACAGTGAAATCCTGGCCCTATTGAAGTCAATGGCCAAGCCCTCATTGATTTCAACAGGGCCAAGATTTCACCCTTAGAAAGGATCCCCTTCTATATTAATTGTAATCTTGAATATAATTTAGGTTTTGAGCTAATAGGGAATACTGAAGTCTCAGTTTGTGGGATGGAAAGAGATACTTTAGCCATATGCCTAATTTGATTTAGATTGCCTTTCCAGGTGTTTGTAGATCAGGTTTCAGGAATTAATCTGTCTCTTTTGTGGATGGGGTGGTTTGTCCTGTGTTATATTGGGATGGTTGATTTTAAAAAATATTATTTCTATATCTTTTATATTTGATTTTATCACTAGGATCTTAAAGTTGAGATTTTCAAAATTGCTTGACATTGGCCTAATTCTTCGCTTACTGAATTCAACAGGAGCAGAGTTAGGCCAAAACTGACCACTCTTGAAAAAACCACTTTAGTAAATACCTTGCAGTGCATCTTATAAGTGGATACAATTAAATACAATAATTACCATTCAACTGTGACAAACTGACTATTGATTAATGGCAAGTTCATTGTTAATCAATGCACTCCTACCTTGATAGGAGGTACCTACCTAGATAGGAGAATGTCAGGCCCTTGATAGCTAAGGGCCTGACATTACTGACATATACTCATGTGAGCAGTCCCATTGACTTCAGTAGTGCTACTCATGGCTGCAAGCATTACACATGCTAGTATGTTAGCAGGACTAGTTATGAGAATTGAGGGCACCTCTCAAGAGGTAATCAGTATCTTGTAGAATTGAACCCTAAATTGCTGCTCAATGTAATATTTCATTATGTTTTCATTTTCTTTTCAAGCTGCCTTTAATGAGAGAAGTAGAGATCTGATATTTGTCAAGTACTCCTCAGTGTGAGGAATCTCTCCATTGTACAGCCACTTGGTGAGGTCAACTGAAATAATTCAGAAAAGGCAAATGTGTTCCAAAAATGCTTCTGTTCTGTATTTGGGAAAAAGTTGATGATGTATTCAGATAGGCTGAAATACTTTCCAACAGTAACTAAGGAAGACGTTAAACCGCTAGTTCTCACAGAATACTCCTGATCCTGCTGCAGCCTGTGCCTGCTCAACCCAGGGCTGGTTAGTAATGTCTGGACAACCAAGTAAAGTTAGTCATTTTAAAATCAGCAGTTCTGGTTAACTTTTTCAGGATGTCTTAGAACAGTGAGGAACTTCCAGAGGACTAACAGAAAGCTAATCTTGTGCCAGCATTTGGAAAGAGTAAATGGGATGCCTTGAATAATTATATGCCTGTGAGCCTAACTTTTATGCTACGCAAAATAATGGGAACGGTTGATATGGGACTTGATTAATACATTAAAGAAAGATATTATAATTAATTCAGTCAACATGGATTTATGGAAAATAGATCTTGTCAAACTAACTTGATATCTTTTTTGATGATATTACAAATTTGAATGATAAAGGTAAGGTTGTTGGTGCAATAGACTGAGACAATGAAAGAAAATCAACATGGCACACATTAAATGGATTAAAAACTAGGTAACTGATAGGTCTCAAGGTCATTGAAAATAGGTACCAGAGGGGTAGCTGTGTTAGTCTGTATCCACAAAAACAATGAGGATTCCGGTGGCCCCTTAAAGATTTATTTGGGCATAAGCTTTTGTGGGTAAAAAACCTACTTCTTCAGATGCAAAAAGAATGCATCTGAAGAAGTGGGTTTTTTACCCATGAAAGTTTATGCCCAAATAAATCTGTTAGTCTTTAAGGGGCCACCAGACTCCTCGTTGTTGTAAATAGGGACTCATCATCAAATGGGTGTGTTTCTAAGTGGATCACTGCAATGATCATTTCTTGGACCTATGCTATTTATTTTTATGAATGACCTGGAAAAAATGATAAAATATTCAGTGATAAAATTTGCAGATGAGACAAAGTTTGGGGAAGTGATAAATAAATAATGAAGAGGACAGATTACTGACAAAGAGCAATTTGGATAACTTAATAACTTAGGGGCAAGCAAACAATATATGTTTTAATATGGCCAAATATAAAGTCATAAAGTCATACTTAACGGATGGTGGCTTTTTCCTGTGACTCTGAAAAGAACTTGAGGGGGGTCATTGTAAATAAGAAGCTGAACATGAGCACCCAGTGCAATGCTGGAGACAGAAGGGCTAATTTCCTTGGATGCATAAACAGAGGAATATTAAGCAGGAGTAGAAAGGTTATATTACTTCTATATTTGACACCGGTGGAACTTCTACTGAAATGCTGTGTCCAGTTCTGGGGTCCACAATTCAAGAAGGATGTTGATAAATTGGATAGAGAAGAGCCATGACAATGATAACAAGATTATAGTGAAAGACTCAGTGAGCTCAATCTGTTTAGTTTAACAAAGGGTAGGTTAAGGGTTGGCTTGATCACATTCTATAAGTATCCACATAGGGTAATTTGATAATAGATGGGTCTTCAGTCTAGCAGAAAAAGATAAACAAGATCCAATGGCTGGAAGCTGAAGCTAGGCAAATTCAGACTAGAAATAAGGTGCAAATTTTTAACAGGGAGAGTAATTAATGATTGGAATAATCTACCAAGAGTTGTAAATTACTGGCAATTTTTAAATCAAGTGGATTTTTTTTAAAGATATGATCTAGTTCAAACAGGAATTAATTCAGAAAGTCCTAATACCTGTGTTACACAGGAAGTCAGACTAGATTATGTCAACCATCCCTTCTGGTTTTATAATCTATGAAATCATTTTCAGCCTTTTCTCTCTTTCTAAGAGCAGAGAAAAGAACTTACTGTTCTGTTACATCGTCTTATTACTGGATCAGAACCTCCTTTTCTTTCCCTTTGCAATTCCTTTCAACAGCATAAAATACTATTAACTATAATGTTTTTCTAAGACTCTTAAGCCTTCCTGTATCTCCTCACTCATTTACCCTCCATCTCATTTCACAGATCAGTTGAAAACACACTTTTTCTCCCCATCTCGTATTTCTACATCCTCTTTTCTCCCTTTTGCTATTAATTATTCTTTAATTCTCTAACTCAGTGGTTTATAACCTTTTTTTTCATTTGCAGACCCCTAAAAATTTTCAAATGGAGGTGCAGACCCCTTAGGAAATCTTAGACATAATCTGTGGACCCCCAGAAGTTTGGGGACCACAGGTTAAGAACCACTGTTCTATGGTAACTGCAACCTTTCGTGGACCCTTTAGACATAGTTTGTGGCAGAGGCAATGTGTGTGTGGGGGGCATGCAGGGTCATATCCCCACCCAGATTCTCGGTCATATGATGTAGCCGGGCCCACCTCCCTGCAGTTGAGCCGGCAAGCTGCACTGGGCAGGCAGAGGCAGGAGCAGAGGAACATCTGGGAGCTGCACAGAGCTTCTTCTTTATTGCTATATTCAAAGCAATGTTAGGGCCTGAACTGAATGTCTGTCTTCTTTTTCATTGTACTGTCTGTTTTGAGGTTGCAAGAAAATAACAGCTGTAGAAAAAATTGCACAAATGTAATTAGCAAAAAGGAGGGGAATTCAATGAGCTCCTAGAAATTTCATGTGAATTCTCCCTGTATCATTCCAATTAAGTCTGAAATGTCTCCTGATTTTTTATGAATCACACATCTAACAGGTGTTCACTTAAATTTGGTTGTTATTATCTATTACCGGTATTATCATTGAACTTACAAGCCTTAATCATGGACCAGGCTCTGTACAAACACAGAATAAAAAAGATGGTCCCTGCCCCAAGGAGCTTACAGTCTAGGTATAAGACAAGAGACAACCAATTTGGGGGAGGGGAGGTGCAAGGAAACAGTGAGACAATATTGGTCAGCATTCTAGGAAGTGGTCTCAGGACACCACTAGCCTAATTCTTGTCAAGTTTTTTGTAGGCATCATGAAAAAGGTGCATTTTAAGGAGGCTCTTGGAGGATAAAGAGGTGGCTTTGTGGATATTTATGAAGGCATGAAAGTGCTTGTTTGAAACTTTAAAAAATGGGTGATGGAGCTAAAATCATGGGCTGATTGAGGGCAGGAGTCAACATCTCAATATTAAATGAGAGGTGATAAATAGGGCAGGGAAAAGCCGCGAAGGGACTCGATGAAAGTGAAGATAAGCAGCTTATGTCTGATAGGACAGAGTAGGAGAAGCCTGTGGAGTAATGGGTTCAGGGTAAAATAGGGAAAGACCAAATTTGTTTTTACATTCAAACCTACTGCAAATCTTCATGCTGGATTTGGTGCCTAGATAATATAGTGATGGGTGTATTAGAATTTCCTAAGTATCCTGACTCATATGCCAAAAACCAGCATGCCCTCACTACCCATTTTCCCTTTTTTAATGAGGCTCAACTGGATAACCTTATTTTGAAATAATACAAACCTGCCACTTATTCAGGGAACTCATTTTCCCTAGTCTTTTCTATGCCTGGCAGTGTATGCTGTTGACCTTTCTGCTTTTCTTTGCAATCTTTAGCATCTCTGTCCTTCTGCATTTCTCATTGGAGAGGACATCATTTAAATGCTTTCATGTTTTAACATCGGTTGCATTCCTGCTTTCCCGCTCAAACACTGGATTTATCACAGAAAGAGATGACATTTTAATAGCACTTGCAATACATTTTTCTTCTTATCAGTTCACAAATACATTTAAAGGACCTAGTGTCCCATGTTATCTTTGCTTTTGAAATACATCTCTGTGGAACCAATGTATTTGCCCATGTGAAAGACGCCAGATTAAAGAAAGTGAAGTTTCTTTTATCCAGGATAGATAATAGGATAGTAAAGCACAAGCCAATGAAGCACAAGTTTGCCTACAGCTACAGACCGATGTGTCCCCACCCTAACCTGGAGGCAGCACTGTGATGGTGTAGTTCAGCCTCCATGCTCAGATGGCCTCTCTAGTGCGAATGCCAACAGGGATGCCAATTAGTGTGCTGTTGGTTTTTGTGATGGCGTCACCAATCCGCCAGGAAGTGAGCTGAGACCTCCAAAGTCACACCCATAAGCATGGGTTCAAATAGATTTTTTTAGAAAAAAAAATTCATAGGAGATTTTCCCTCTGGTTCTCTGCCTACCCAACCAAATGTCTGTCTCCCTCAGCTCTAATTCTCTCCCTGCCAACCTTCAGCCTGGCAGAGAGTGATCTCAGGGATTAGTCAGTGATGAGGGCAATACAATATATAGAATAGAATTATTAAATTCAAAGACCTCTGTGCCCATTGCCACTTTCTCTGCTTACCTTGACTGTACTGTTCTCTCTAGTGCTGCTGCTGTCTCTATGGTGGGCACAAGGCAATAGCATTACTGGGAACAATGCTCAGAAGCACTCTCACCCAATCCTCTCCCCACTTCAATTGGAGCTGGTAGTGCTACCAAAGATGCCATCTCCCAAATGGCTCTGTAGCTGCACTGCCTCAGCAAATAATTGGTTTGCCCTCATTTACATAGGTTCACATGCAAAATGGTGGACTAGATACTTGAAACTCTGCATATGGGTCACTAAACTGATCTGTGATTTTTGATCACTGCTGAAGTGCATTGGATTCAAACTGGTGACCTACGCGGAAAAGGCTCCATATCAGTCCCAGTTCTATGAGTCATCCAGTTACTTAGGAACTAGTATTCTGAGTGTGATGGGGGAAAAATGCTACTGACAAAGTTGTTAATTGAGCTTTAGTTGCTTTGAATAGATACAGTCAGTTGATTTTTGAGTAGAACTCCTGATGAATTTTCCTGTTTTACTAAAGATCACATTTATCTTCAGAATGGCAGGTCTTCCTGAGTGAAATACAGTCATTCTTATACTTTCAACTGAGTGACAGATAAAAAGCCACATTTACTAAAGTGGTGTGGAATTTACAGTCTCATGCTTGCATAACACTGCAGCTGTAGCATGATCAAGTCAGCCAACTTTAACTCCAGTGTGCATTCTGGCAAGAAAAGAAAATCTTTAAGCAGTTTTACTGTAATGTGAGCAGGGGAAAAAGGGAGATATGAAAATTTTTTAGGAAAAGCGAAGTGTGGATAGTTATAGACAGGGCTGGCGCAACCCATTAGGCAACCTAGGCAGTCACCTAGGGCGCTAACATTTGGGGGGCGGTGACCGCGGCGGCCGTCATCATCAGTATTTTGGGGGTGGGACCTTCCGCCACCTCCATCGGGGACGCATTTCAGGGGCGGGACCTTCCGCCGCCTAGGGCACCAAAAAGGCTGCAGGCCCAATCCTGAGAAATACTATGGGTCCTTAGTTCCAGATGAAAACAATGGGAATTGAGGGAGCTCAACATCTTGAGGGAGAGGAGTGGAGGAAGATCCAGGAATGCACGCTTAAAATATTGGCATTAATGTTTAATATGGTTCAAAAAGGTAACATCTGGGTTAAGAAAGGCTTGAAGAAATGGTTATGAGTGATTTCTACCCACCACCACTAATTTTTGGCTCACTCCATGTGGTTCTGACATATCACAGACCTTTACACTGTGTCTGCTAAATGTTATAGTAAATTATTTTGTGCTAGATGTTAAAATGCACACCGTGTGAACACGCAGTCATATTACTCATAGATCAGTCCCATATTTGCTCAAGCCAACTTGATTCTTCAACAACCCAAGTTATTCAAAGAAATATCACTTCATCACTGAAGACATAATTTTAATTTGAAATCAGATAAGGAAAATGAACTAGAGTCCAGGTTTTCTTGAGGGAGCAAGGTATCGGGGGAGAGGAAGACACAACACAAGATACAACTATGGTATTTCGTTCCAAGCAAATGAGAATGTTTTGGAATTCACAGTCTCCATAGCAAATGAATCAATAATTAAATAACAAACAGAATGGGTGCCTTTTTTTTCAGTTAAGCTGAGCAGAAGCATACATGGCAGATAGTCATGAATTTAAAAAGTAGGTCAAGTAGGTGGAATATTTAAAATACTAACCAAATTATATGAATTAATAATAACTAATATAAGGTCTGCTGGATATAACACAAACAGCAATGGATTCTATGGTTTAACTAGGTGTATTTTTTTCTGCTTCATCAATACTTCAGTTGCATATAGTTATATTATAAAACTGTGTTGTCCAAAGGAATGAATCCTGTGATTGCAGTTACTGGTGTTTTAATCCAATCCATGAACCAAGATCTTTTATATAACAGTGTATATTTGAACTTCTGCCAGTAAATCTGGGTTTTTTTTGCTTTGAAGCAAAATTTTGGCCTATATATGTCATATTCTGATGAATAATGCCTTCCATCAGTGTAACATCTGCTTAATCTTAAATTATGTTTTCATAATGTGCTGTCTAATGTCTCCTGTATAATGCAGAATATACAACTATCTGAAACAATTAGGACAATGCAATCAATGAGGCTATCCTGTGTGGCAGGTGTCCGCAAGACATGTTTGTAGATAATTGTTCTTAATTTTTTTAACCATATTTTAGTAATTTATACATATATTCTAGACCCACTAAAATAATTTGCAAAACTCCCAATGACTTCAACAGAACTAGGATTTGGCCCTAAATTTCTATTGTTATAGTGTGTTAAGGTGACCAGATGTCTTGATTTTATAGGGACAGTCCCGATATTTGGGGCTTTTTCTTACATAGGCTCCTATTACCCCTCACCCCCATCCCGATTTTTCACACTTGCTATCTAGTCACCTTATAGTGTGTGTATGTGGAAATTGCTATGACAACGTGACAAAATCATGTGGTATCCAGACTGTAATGTGAGAGTCTCAAAATATATTTTCAGATTGTTTTTAAATAGAGGGTCTCTAAATATGCTTAATTACCACTATGATACAATGACAGAGTTAAAACATAGACAGCACAGTCTCTGCTTTGGAAGAATCTATAACAAAATGCGGGAAATCATTGGGTCATACTCTCAGTTGTCATGAATTGTCTTTATTCATAGGCAAACATACTAATTTACACCATTTGAGAATCTCATCCATTCTGTTCTGTGAGGATTCAAGCCTGCAAGGTGCTGAATGGATGCTGAGAGATAGCTGAGACCGGGCTGTTAAAAGTCCCATCGGCGGTACTGCCTGGCTAAGGCAGGCTAGTGCTTACCTTTCAACACCACGCTGTGCCCTGGAAGCGGCCAGCTGTGGGTCCGGCTTCTAGGCAGGGAGGCCCCGGGGCACCATGCGCTGCTTCTACCCCGAGCACCCACTCCGCACTCCAATGGGAACTGGCGGGGGGCAGTGCCTGTGATCAAGAGTCGCGCGAAGCCGTTTGTGTGCCTCCACCTAGGAGCCAGACCTGCTGCTGGCTGCTTCCAGGACACAGCATGGTCCACGGTGCCAGGACAGGCGGGAAGCCTGCCTCTCTACCCTGGCTGCTCCGCTGACTGGGAACCACCGAAGGTAAGTCTGTGCCCCAACCCTGTGCCCCAATCCCCTGCCCCAGCCATGAGACTCCCCCAAACCTGAAACCCCTTCCTGCACCCCAAACCCCTCATCTTTGGCCCCAACCCAGAGCCTGCACCCACAGCCCAGAGCCTCCTCCTGTACCCCAACCCTCTGCCTAGCCCTGAGCCCCCTCCCCCAAACTCGGAACCCCTTCGTGCACCCCAATGCCAGCTACAAAAGGGCCATGCAAATGCCTGTTCTCACTTTCTGGTGACATTTTAAATAAGAAGAGGGCAGCATTATCTCCCTTAAATGTAAACAAACTTGTTTGTCTTAGCAATTGGCTGAACAAGAAGTAGGACTGGGTGGACTTGTAGGCTCTGAAGTTTTATATTGTTTTGTTTTTGAGTGCAGTCATGTAACAAAAAAATCTACATTTGTAAGTTGTATTTTCATGACAAAGAGTTGCAATACAGTACTTGAATTGAAAAATACTATTTCTTTTGTTTATCATTTTTACATTGCAAATATTTGTAAGCAAAAATAATATACACTTTGATTTCAGTTACAACACAGAATACAATATATATGAAAATGTAGAAAAACATCCAAAATATTTAATAAATTTCAATTGGTATTCTGTTATTTAACAGTGCACTTAAAACTGTGATAATCACGATTATTTTTTAAAATCACAATTAATTTTTTTGAGTTAATCACGTGAATTAACTGCAATTAATTGACAGTCCTACTTTTAACCGAGCAAAACAACTGACCAGGAAGATGGACTTGATGTATTTTATTAAATACTCAGCAACGTTCCATATTAAAAATGGTCACAAGATAGAATCATTCAGTTCCCCTCAGGAGGCAGAAAAATACCTCAACTCTTCCCTCACAAGGGGAGACTATGGAATGAGCCAACCATATGGAATTTATGTACTGCTTTCTGAGATCTGATATGGTTGCTCTAAACAAGTTAATGGGTGCTAGTTGATATTAGTTCCTTTTTCTTTTTTTTCTCATTGGGGTTAAAGAGTTATTATCAATTTACTTCCAGTTGCCTTAACTCATGGGAAAGAAGCATCGATGTAAAATCTATAATTTTGATTAGTAATTGTGTGTGTATATATATATATATACACACACACACATACAATTACTAATCAAAATTATATATAATATATATATATATATCACTGCTTTATTAGATGGTGCTTCTTTATGGACTAATGTATCAAGGTTCTATTGGTAATAGGTGATTACTATACTTGCAGTGTTTGGGACTGTGAGGATTTCCAAATTTCACTTGATCTGGATTTCACTTTGGGTGTCAAGTGTGTATTTTTGGACCATTTAAATGGATTCTTGTTTTTGACTGTATTGTACTCTCCACTATCTTTTCTATTTTGTTTTTTCACTTTTTAAATTCCTCTTTCTGTCCCCCTCGTGTTACCCTCCCATGCTGGGAATTCCCTTCCCACTCCTGGGAAGTGACATCCTACCCCTGGATTATATAACTTTTGCTGTTTTGATATGCAAGAACTATATGCTGCTCAGGAAAATTAGCAATTTCTCATTTATTCATAAAACCACTTTATATTTTATCCGGTATATTTTAACAATGAAGGCTCTGATAATTACATGTGTCTCTTGGAATAGAAAGGGTGCTAATAGCCCTATTTAAAGAAAAAAAATATATAGTCAATTTGGTTTAAAAAGAGAATATTGACATTGGCATGCTCCAGGAGACACATCTAACAGAACTTGAAGCTTGTAAACTGAATAGAGATTGGGTCGGCCTCTCAGTGTCTAGCTGCTTTAATTCTAAAGCGAGGAGCATTGCTATACTGATACATAAAAAGTTGAATGTTAATATTCTGAGCACAAGGTCTGACAATGAGGGCAGATTTACTATCCTCAGAGCTGAAATGGGCAATTCTGTAATCATCTTTGCCAATCTTTACATGTTCAACCATGACGATCTCAATATTTTCACTTTTTTTTTTAATCAGTATAAATGACATGGGCCATCATGCTATTATTATAGCTGGAAACTTTAAAAAAACTGTAGACCAAGTCCTTGATAAATCCGTATCTCCATATAAAACACAAATACTCATCAGGTATTTCATACATATATAGCTGATTTAGGCTTACAAAATGTGTGGAAATTGAATAATCCTATGGCTAGAGACTAGAGTCTCTCCCCCCCCCCCCCAGCTTATTCAACATATTCAAGATTGGATTATTTCTTATGTCACAAAACTGGATCAATTCTGTCACTGATTGTGGCATTGGTACTATTGTTATATCTGACCAGGCTCCTATGCATGTGTCTTTTATGCCTCAAGGGTATGCACCCCTAACTAAAATGCTATTTGATACATCATTTGTTAACTCTGTCCAGCAGGAGTTAGAACTTTTATTTAAAACAAATGCACGACTGCCTCATCAATTGTCACACTTTGGAAAGCCTTGAAAGCATTCATCAGAGGCCAAATCATCTCTTAATGCCATTTTAAAAAAGAAATGTGAAGAACATAGGCTTGATACCCTTATGAAGGAAATTAAGGCTGTTGATGTAGTCTGTGCGTCTGCCCCCTCTCCAGAGAAACTCAGACCCCTCATCGATCTAAGATATGAAATCAGCAAACTTCTGTCCCAAAAGGCTGAGTTTGCTTTATTTTGTTTGAAGCAAAACTACTGGGAATCTGGTGAGAGAGCTGGCAAGCAGTTGGCATAGAGATTTAAGCAAAAGGCTAACAGAAATAAGATTGCTTTTAGTCATGATAGTAGCAATACATTATATACAACACAGTTAATAAACAATTTCAACAATTTTATTCAAAACTATATTTAGCCGAAAAGGGAACTAGCAAAGATGCGCTAGATAACATTTTTAGTGGATTGTCTCAGCCACAGATCTCTGACTCTCAGAAGGAATTTTTAGATATCCCTCTAGAAATCATGAAACTGACTCAGGGCTACACAAGAAATGAAGGTCAGAAAGACTCCTCACACAGATGGGTTCCCAAATGAATTTTACAAGACGTTCTCTGAAATTTTACTACCCATATTATTGAATATGTTCAATGAGGTCAAGAATGAGCAAACTCTCCCGCCTACTCTAAGAGCAGCTATAATTTCAGATATTTCTAAACTGTTAAAGATCTTGGATTATGTTGTAATTACAGTCCACATTCTTTAATCAATTGTGACATTAGGTTTTAGCTGAAACTCTTGCTGTGCAATTGGACAAAGTTCTCCTATGTTGTACACATAAATCAGGTAGGCTTCCTTCATAACAAACATGGCTCAGATAATTTGCATTAACTGATTTATATTATTGTATTTGTATTATTGATTATATATTATTCACAAGATTCTAGCTGTAATTTCTTTAGATGCCAAAAAGACCTTTCACCATGTGTTAGCAAAATTTGGATTTAGTAACCAATTTATTGCTTGATTAAGCTTTTATACTCTAACCAGACTTCCAGGGTTGTATCAGGGTAAATCAGAAATCTTAGGCATTATTAAATATGCTCACAAAGGCCTTTTCTTAAATTGGGACTTTCAATAGCAATCCACTTATATGAAATATTTAGGAATATTGATTCCCAAAAATATTCACGACATCCCTAAGATGAATATAGAACTAATTATTCCCCAGGTGGCTAATGAATTGGGAAGATGGAGTTTGTTAAACCCTTAGTTTGTGGAGTAAAATTAATATACTGAAAATGAACGCCCTTCCCAGAATTTTGTATGCCCTGAAAGGTATCCCTACTTCTATTCCTCAAACTTATTTTAAGAAAATCAATAATATTTTCAGAACTTTCCTTTGGGATGCAGGTCAGAAACCGAGACTGGCTCTGAGCAAATTACAGCTCCCCTGATCTCTGAGATGATTTTGTTTTCCCAACTTGGGAAATTATCATATCTCCCTTTTGTTAAGACAGGCACCTTTGTGGATGTTAGATATGAGCACACAGATCTGAGTCTGGGTCCAGACTGAATAAGAATATACCCTCTCACCCTTTCAGGCATTGTAGGGTCAAATTATTACAGATTTGATGGCTCCAAAGCTCCCACAATAATGGCTGTGAGGCAAGTGTGGTGAAACTTGACTAAAAAATTCTGCATCCATCCAGTCTTCTATGCAGAGGCAGTCCTGTGGAGCAATCCTAGCCTTAAAATCATTGACGAAACCTTGATGTGGAGGGATTGGACAGACAGAGGAATTATGACTGTATGGTAGCTAACTGATGATACATTTAAACCATTTGTAGATCTTCAGCAACAATTTGGCTCGCCCTGCTCTGGGGCATGCAAATATCTCCAGTTAAAGTATTTACTTAAAAATATATTTGGATTGGATGCATTGGGAGCTCAAGAACCTCCAGAACTTTTATTATTTTGAAGGAAACTTCCTGGATTTTCTTAGCCAGTGGTATCCTTTTATGATTTTCTGGCCCAAAAAACTCGGCCAAAGATTGGTAATTTGAGAGTTTCTTGGAATAGAGTTTTGGATACAGAACTATCTCCGACCCAATGAAATACAATTGTGTCTAATGTTAAAAAAGCAGCTATAGACCAGGGGATGCGGCTTATTTACCAAAAGGCACTTTTTTGAATATACTGATCTGCCCATAGGTTAATGGTAAATGGGCCTCATAAATGCTGACCACTGTTGGAAATGTGTTTGGGAGTGCCCTTGTATTGAGATTTTCTGGTATGAGCTGGGTCAAAGGACTAATTTGCTATTGGATACTAAGTTGGAGCCCTCCCTCTTAAATTCCATTCTTGGATATATTCCTGATACCTGGAGATTACCTAGTAACAAGGCTGCATGGTTCTAATGTGTAGTGTTGGTCGCTAAAAGATTAATCCTGCAAAGATGGAAAAGTTAGTCCCCATCCAATATTGATGACTGGCTGAGTAATATGGCTGACCTCACAGCTAACAAACGACTTGCATTCTGGAGAAAGGGAATGCCTGAAAAATTCAAAGCAATTTGAGCTGACATTTTAGAGGTCTATGATTAACACAGACCTTAAAGATAGATATGTTGCTTCCTCTCCCCTCCCTTTATCTTAACCTTCTTTATTTATTTTGTGTATTATGATGAATCTGGCATTTTGGCATATGTGGTATTTATATTAATTTGGAAAAATTAATGAAAATTATAAATAATAAAAAATCAGTGTGCTTGTGCTATATATTGCTTTACTACATATACTTTCTTAAACTATAATGAAATGCAATAGACCAAAACTATTAGAAAACAAGCTTCTGTCACCCTAATTTCATCTTAATAAGCATAAAAAATGGAAACTAGATTTAGTTTAGGATTAAGGAGTGGGATTTATGAGGAAATTGAGATTACACTTCTTTACACTGCAGAAAAAAAAGATGATTGGTTAAAACTAAGGGTTGAAAATAACAGTGGAAACAGTGGCTTTTTACACAGCCCAAATAAAAAGAATTTGGCTCATAATTAGAAGTAAAAGGACAGGACCTTCAGCAAAGATATAATCAAACTTTTATTTGAAGTGGAAAAGGGAAAAAATGGAATGGTACATGAGGCAAGTCTGCATATGCAGAAGTTGCATGCATATTACTCAAAAACAGTTGCTTTAAATGTAGAATGGTGGCTTATGATCTTGTTTTCAATCATATTCATATGGCTCCCTCTTAAATCACAGTGGTGACTGCAATTCCAGCAAAGCACTGGCCACAGCAAGGACAATCGCATATCATGTGCCGCTGCATTGCCCATAATATTAAAACTGAACATTGGGATCATGGAAATTGTCCAGGGCATCCCCACCCTCGCACCGAGGCATGCATATTTCAGCCACAATACAAGTACTGGGGCTAGTATCAGTTTTCTGTCCCTCACAGTAGGCCCAATGGTGGGGAAACACTGTGAAATATCCCTGTAATGCTGACGATCAGGGCAGTGGTACTTGATTTAAGGACATGAAGCTTCAATCCCCATAAATTAGTGGTTGACCAAAAAGTGGTAAATGTAATACATTTGGATTTTGGTACAGCATTTGATATACCTCACTAAATCCTGATCTCAACATAAATTTAAATTATCTTGCTTATGAACACTTATCACATGGACTGAGAATAAATAGAATGACCTTAAATCACAAGTAATTACTAAAAGGCAAAAGTGATAAGTTGGAGGGAGGTGTTTGGGCATGTCATCAACAGCCATGTCATGTGTCAGGGGAGCCTAGAAGACCAATTAGCAGATGGGGATAGGAAAGGTTACACAGGCCTGAACAGAGAGGTCAAGCTGAGCAAGCATGGTGACCTATTTACACTAACTCTCCAAACCTTTTCACCCATTCCTACTTGTTGAACCAAGTATACATTATTTTAAAATACTTTACAAATGATGTTATAAATCACTTGTAAAAGGGGGAGGAGGGCATCTAAAGGGCTGCATCTCACTCACACCGATAGTCTTATGGAAAGCAATGGGACTACTTGCATGATAAGGACTAGTTAAATGGCTAAGGGTTGCAGGATATGATTCAAAATTATTTATACATTATAATGTGTTAGAAAAAGCAATTCATATTTATTCATTGCAGACAGTATTACTTACATCATAGCATCTTCCCAGTAACCCAGAAAGTGTTCCTTTAGCCTGGGCGAGAGCAGAATGGAGCATATCTCCATTCTTACATTCTCTTTGCATTTTCCATTTATGGTACAGTACATTCATCTTTATTGGTCAAAGCTGAAGAGACAGATCTATCACAGGAATAATAAGCTGACCAAAAATATGACACAAAAAGTGATAAATTCAGACATTCCTATTAAGAATATATTAGAATCGGTATCCTGCTCTTACAACCATTGCCAGCAGTGAGTCAGATTCTCATATCTCTTATGCTGAGTGGCATCATCCTCTGTGAGTAGCCTCATTGAAATAAAGTGTCACTGCTTTGCACTCTGCACACATCTTGGGCCTAAGCTAGCAGCTCTTAATCAAGTAAGTACTTCCACTGAATTCAGGTTGCAGTCACTGAGCCTTTATTCAGAAGTAAGTCATTTACTCATTTAGGAAACATTGTTTCACATTGTGTTGTCCTTTAGGATTCATTTTTTCCTTCAGTTTTTCCCAGGTTAATTATCGTTGGCCATTAAAAATGTTAAAAGGGCATCTGTTACAGTTAGAAGTTCCTTGATGTCAATTAGCAGAAGCTAAAGAAAATATTCAGAAGTGCTTCAGGAAGTCAAGTTTTCCTGTTCACGGTCTGTAAAATTATATCCCTAAAGTCTCTAGTGCTAAACTCTGAAACAGAATTAATTATTTCCTTTTAGAAAGTTAGTGGCCCATGAATGGAACATGTTGAACCTCACAGAATGAGGTTAAAGAATCTACTAACACGGAGCTCCAAATGTTAACTTGGTATAGTAAGACTGTAAGGGAAATATAAGAATAGAAGAACACTTTAATTTACACCCAGCAGAGTGAGATACTTAATGTGATTAACATTCTGGGATGGAAACTAATGTTCATCTAACACATCTGTACTTGTCAGGAAAAGAAAGGTGCCAAAAAAAAAATCTTCATTCTGTTCAGTTAAGTGAAAGGGTGCAGTCAGCTGAATAATTGAGCAATTAATTCATGGCAAGAGGTTAACACTATAGGCTGTTGAAGGGGAGACTTGTTGACAGTCTATAAGTACCTATATGGGGAACAAATATTTGATAATGAGCTCTTTTATCCAGCAGAGAAAGGTATAACACGATAAAATGGCTGGAAGTTGAAGCTAGACAAATTCAGACTGGAAATAAAGTGTACATTTTTAACAGTGAACTTACCAAGGGTTGTGCTGGATTCTCCATCACTGCAATGTTTATATAAAGATTGGATGTTTTTTCTAAAATATGTGCTGTAGGAATAATTTTGGGGAAGCTCTATGGCATGAGTTACACAGGAAGTCAGACTATCAGCAGTTTTCAACCTTTTTTCATTTGCAGACCCCTAAAATTTTTGAATGGAGGTGTGGATGCCTTTGGAAATCTTAGACATGGTCTTCGGACTCCCCCGAGGTCCGAAGACCTAAGTGAAATTGTGACCTAAGTGAACCTTAAAGTCTCCAAAACAGAAGGTAAATAAAAATGTCTTATGTTGTTAAAATTTCATGATTTTTAAGCCAATTGCATGATTTTTGAAGGGGCTGACGTTCCTGTCGGAATGCCTACACTAGTGTCTGCAATTGCCTTACAAATCTCACAGAACTTTTTCCTCTTAGCTACTTGTATCCCTCCTGAGCAGGAGGGGAGTAGCAGCTGATGCTTGGGTTGATACCTGGAAGGACCGGTCCTGTAGGTTTCCAGGCATGTTAAGAGCAGTAGTTCAGTCTTCTCGGGCTGCACTTTCTCCCCCATAGGAGATCACCAAGTCTCACGAGTTTTTTATCCCAGCCCCATGCTCGCTGGTGTTGTTTTTGAAGCCCTTATGCGCTGCCAGGCCTCAGACGCGGCCCAGCGCCGCTCCCGGGGCACGCGGAGCCCCAGCGCGAGGCGGACGGCGGAACGCGTCCCCCAGCTCGGCAGGAAACCACCCCGCTCCCTGCCCGGCCCGCAGTCACCGCCACACCATAGAGACGGCGTCTATGCTTTCAGGGGAGCTAGAGAGGCCGCTGGCGGCGGTAGACGGACGCATGCGCAGTGATGGCGGCGCCTCTCTGGGTGTACGGCGCGGTGCTCGTTGGCAACGTAGCCGCATGCGCACTAGCGGCGTGACGCCAGACTCCGGCGCAGGAGGCCCCATGGCGGAGCCGGAGTGAGTGGTTAATTTGCGAGCGGGGGCTGGCAGGGAGGATCCGTTTCCATCCCCGGGGAGGGCGGGCCCCGGAGCGCTACCGAGAAGGGGGGGGTGTCTCTGTGCCGTTGGGGCGGCGGGAGGGGACGCACGTGCGCGGTGGGTCCCCGCGGGCGGGAGCGGGGCAGGCGGTCCCGTAGCGGCCCGGCCCGGCCCGTAGCTTGGGAAGCGCTGAGCCGGACTCGCCTCCCCGCCCGGCCCGGCCCGGCGCGGTGACGGGTCTCGCTTGCCGTGTTCTCTTGCGCTAGGCCCAGAAGGAAGATCCCCCTGGTGCCGGAGAACTTGCTGAAGAAGCGGAAGGCGTATCAGGCCCTCAAGGCCACCCAGGCAAAGCAGGCGCTGCTGGAAAAGAGGAAGGTAGGAGCCCTGCGCCTGCAGGCACCCTGCGCTCCCCCCGGGGCCGGCCGGCCGGAGCCGCTGCACCTTTTCTCGTGCCTCTGCAGCTCGTCCCTGAGGTGGAGGCTACTAAAGCACGTTCCCCGTGCGAGGCGGGGGCGGCACTTCTGTGGGTTATTGCCTATGGAAAAGGCTCCGAGCGTTTCTGTAGTTTAGGAGTTGGGGGCGTGGGGTTGCAGTGGCGGGGTGTAGATGTGGGAAGAGGCACCGCTGCTAACGCACAGGATATGGGATTGCTGCAAGGGAGCCGGGGATGGCTCTTGTAATTGCTATATGTATCTGTGGCCTGGGGATTTTATGTGTAGTTTACCTAGTTGTAGTACCAAGCTGAATTGCCAACCAAAACCTGTCTGCACTGGACAAAGAAGTGTTGCAGAAAACATGTTTGGTTCCCAGAATGTGGTGTATGGACTAGTTACTTGTGGTCTGTAGAGAACTCACAGGTTGCACAGAAGCCCCACCCCTCTAAGGGACTTAGGCTCCTAAATCTGGGCTTATCTCTGCTCAGGATTAGCAGTCATGATCTCTCCTGGAGTTACATGCCTAAGCAATCATTTCTCAAGGATAAACAGAGTAGGGAGTAATATTTTTTTCTTCCGCGCCCCCATGCCCAGTAGCTAGAGCACTTGCCCAGGATGTGGGAAATCCAGGGTTAGTACCTCAGTCTGCCTGATTTGGGTCAGGGATTTGAACTCCAGATCTCTCATCTTCCAAGTGAGTGCCATAATCTCCAGCTAGTGGGTTTTCTGGAGTGGCTATCTCAGTCTCTCCTGTTCTTACTTTGTATGAAATAATTATTAATTGGGACAGAGAATGAGTAATTGATTAGAGCAGTGGTTTTCAAACTTTTTTTCTGGTGACACAGTGGAAGAAAAATTTTGATGCCCGTGATGGAGGGGCATGGGGGGGGAGGGACATTCAGAGCTGGGGAAGAGGGCTGGGGAACAGGCTTGCCTCAGGCGGCTCCCGGTCAGCGGTGGTGCTAAGGCAGGCTTCTTGCCTGTCCTGGCACCGCAGAATATGCTGCGCCCCGGAAGTGGCCAGCAGCAGGTCCGGCTCCTAGGCGGAGATGTGCAAGTAGCTCTGTGTGGCTCTTGCCTGCAGGAACTGGGCCCTTCCCTCCCAGTGGAGCCACGGGGTGGG
The DNA here is from genome assembly GCF_020497125.1 of Mauremys mutica. NCBI lineage: Eukaryota > Metazoa > Chordata > Testudines > Geoemydidae > Mauremys > Mauremys mutica. The sequence continues at coordinate 43,904,557 of NC_059076.1, forward strand.
TGCAGCTCGCAGAGCCCCATGCCCCCACACTGCCTACGAGTTGGACCTGCTGCTGGCCACTTCCGGGGTGCAGCGTGGTGTCAGAACAGGTAGGAACTAGCCTGCCTTAACCGGGCAGCACCACTAACGGGACTTTTAACGGCCTGGGCGGTGGTGCTGACCAGAGCCGCTGTGACCTTGTACTGGGTCGTGACCTGCAGTTTGAAAACCACTGGATTAGAGCACCAACTTGTGAGCGGGACATGCTCCATAGCAGGGATTTGAACCTAGGACTCCTACATTCCATATGAGCTCAAGGTTATTAGGGACCACCACATCTTGCTTCTCCATTTTTGGTGTGTGATCTAGCCCTCAAAATCAAAACCAGGGATTTTGGACATTTCCACTATGTTTCTTTTTTTGTTTTGACTGAAATAACTTGCCAAAATCAGCACAAATTTGTGAAATGTTTTGGTCAATCCAAATATGCATTTTTCAATGGAAAAAAGGTTTTTGGCTTTTTGGATTGTTGCTGACCTATGGCTTTCCATGGGTTGGTCTTGCAGTATATTTAGCTGGGGAGCCCTGTTCACTTCAGGCTGCACAGGGTTCCATTTAGTTTCTCAGTCATGCTTAGCTGCATTGCTGACAGATTGAGTGTTCAGGTATATGTTCTGCACTTCTTCTCATACATTTTCCTAATTTGCTCAGGTAAAAGGTTCAGTAGGCTGGCTCCTCATGAATTGTAGCTAATGACTAGGTCTGTACTGGGCTGCAAGGCCGGCCCGCAAATGGGGGACACAGAAGGCCGGCCCGCGGCCGCAAGAGGCTGGCCCACGGTGGGGGCCATCTACACCTTCTGATAGAGCTGATCATCTCCCATCTTTCTGTATTTAGCACCAGAAGGGGAAGCAGATACAGTTCAAACGTATTGAGACATTTGTTCGAGATTCACGGCGCAAACATAGAGATGATGTCCGGCTGAAGCGCATGGAACAGAAGCCTGGCCAAATGGTTCTACCTCAGGGCCCCAAGTTGGCCTTTGTTGTACGGATTGCAGAGTAAGGAACTTCTTCTTTTATACCATCTCCTTCCTTTTGCTGGTTTCCTCTGTACTTGCCCGGGCTCATTTCCTGGTCTACACCTCCTGCAGTGGAAAGGAGAAGGTGGGGGTTATCAAGATACAGCCCCCTGCAAGTGATCGTGGGGTGATGCCTGCGTGGGAGAAGTACACTTACCAGTGTGTTTTCTCTAATTCAGGATTAAAGGGGTGAGCCTAAGGGTGCGGAGGGTGATACAGATGCTGCGGTTGAGGAAGATTTTCAGCGGCACATTCATTAAACTGACTCCATCCTCACTGAAGATGCTGCGCACTGTAGAGCCCTATGTAGCATGGGGGTGAGTAATCCTCTGATTTTCAAAATACAGTGGTAAACTGTAAATATTATTCATAGTGGCTTTTTTATGTAGTTATTTTCCTCTTGGTTAGTTAACTCTTTCAATTCAGTTCTCAACTTTGGTGTCTTGATATCTAAAAAAGGTGTTGGGACCCTTTTCTCTAAATATGCTTCAAATACTAGCACTACTTATTCTGTGGCATGACAGTGGTGTAGAAGAGCCCCTTGGTTAACTCTGCTGCACTCTTAATACCTCCCTCAGTAACAACCAGGTATTTGATTTTGTACAGACATCCCAATCTGAAATCTGTACGAGAGCTCATCCTGAAACGAGGTCAAGCAAAGATCAACAAGAAGAGGGTTCCTTTGACAGACAACACTCTGATAGAGGAGCATCTAGGTGAGGAAGAGGACCTAAAAGCAGTGAACTGAAGGAAGTGGGGACCAGTTTTCCCTCTAATTTTTCTACCTGTATGAAGAATGAATTTTGTTATATGCACCAATATGGAGGCGATGTGTGACACACAACCTTCATATTGGTGTACATAATAAAATGAATGTGGTGGGGCCGAGGGGTTCTGAGTGTGGGAGGTGCTCAGGGCTGGGGCACAAGGTTGGGGTGCAGGGGTGTGAGGGCTCTGGAGTGAGAGGACTCTCCCCAGCTCTCGGGCTGGGGCTGCAAGATAGGTGCCCCTTTCCTGGCACCAGAAGGGGTGCCCTGGCCGCAGCAGGGCTGGGCTGCCCCAGTCACGGCAGGTTGGGGCCTGGGGGAGGGGTGCCCCTTCCCCAGCTGGTCCCCGGGAGGGTTCATTGAGCACCTGCATGGTGCTAAATAGGCTGCTGTGCAGCTTACATGGAACTTAGGTTTGGGTCTGTGACTTAAATGGTTTGTGATATATGGGGAGACTGCGACTCATTGAGAGAAGATGGAAATATTTGTGTGGAAATGTGAGGGTAGACTGGTGAGGTGCAGAAGGATTTTATAGTTGTGCATCTCCTTATTTATTTATGCCCTTCCTCCCGCAGGAAAGTTTGATATTATTTGCCTGGAAGATCTTATTCATGAAATTTATTCAGCTGGGAAGCATTTCCGAGAAATCACTAACTTCTTATGGCCATTTCATCTCTCTGTTGCTCGCCATGCTGCACGTAATAAAGTGGGTTTCGTCAAGGAGATAGGTGAACCTGGGTACCGAGGCGAGGGAATCAACAAGCTCATACGTCAGCTGAACTAGTCAGGTGAGGAGTGGTTATTTCCTTCATGTACCAGAGTGCTGATGGCTGTGGGTTCTGCAAATTATTCATACCATCTATTTCTTAAAAATAAGAAATATTTTTTTTGCACTGGCCTCATACTTGATTGTTGATTGTACAGAAATGACTGTCAGAGCAGTGGGAAATTGGAGCTCTTGGAGTGAAAAGCTAGCAGCTTGTCAATGTGGAGATATTTAGATTGCATGCAAAGCACTTACAACTCTTCTGGGTACCCTATAAATAAGACAGCACTGGATTGATATTTCTTAGGTTTGCCACTATTTTCCTTTAGACATCAGCAGTCTCACTGAACTCTTCCTTAGAAGCCAGACACTTTTGGTACTTGTGATGCTCTTAACAAAGCTGATATCTCTCTTCCTTCTTGTCATCTAGGGTCCATATAAGGATTTTAGGTTTTTGTCTCCTGCTCCAAGCTGTACGTTTGTTCTCGCAGACTGTTGGAACTGAGCAATGTGACATTACATCTCCTATCTGCTAACTTCTTCTGCCTTCAAGGAAATATCATGCATGAAGGAGATGGATTTAGTACTGTTCCTTCTCCAGGAAGAAGTCAAATTGCTATCAAATGTGAGCAAAAAGTGACTTGAACTTGCGGGGAGCAGAGCTTCCCTGTACATCTGATGAAACGCATCACTAAAACAAATTTTTACTATTGTTGGTTTTATACCATCTTTCTTTTGAAGGATCTGTCCTTTGGAATGAACTTGTACCTGCAAACAAGGGGTTTGGAAGATGGGGGTTCCTTTGCCATTATTTAATCCTTCATTGCAGCTGACTTGTGCCTAAGGATCTTGTGATTCAGCCCTCCCAAACTGAATCAGTTTGTCTCTAGTGATGCTGCACTTTCCTCCAGCTACCAATTTCCCTTAGTATCACAATCGCCTGGTAAGAAGTTTATCCTTCCGGATGCACAGTTAAGGCTGAGAAGTGTATTGTAAATACATCCCTCAGTCGCTGTTGCTGAGCAAGCTGCTAGCAGTAAAACTAATAGAGGTTCTATAATTTCTGAAATAACCAGACCATGTTTAGCCCACTGCAAAAGTGGTGATCTGCTGCTGCTTGATCACATGATGCCTTTTAGATTCTCCTAAATCAGACTTTACAGGGACTCACCATTTCCAGGAAAGGAAATCTTATTTGACCTTTTACCTCATTGATTAAAACTGTAAAGAAGTCCTTTCTTACTCAGTGATTTTCAAATAAATTATCAAACTCCGCTGTAATTTGAGGTTACTATATGTTTAATAAATCAACAAGCAGGAGAGAGGAATTCAGGAGGGCAGTTTTCTTTAGTAAAACTGAGCTTCTGCCTGTACTGAACATGAGAATTGAATATCCTTAAACCTAACTAGTAGTGGCAGAAGAAATTGGAAAGCGGTGCTCTGATTGCAGTATGAAACTAAGTGGGATTACACTCCTTGGAGAGGAGTACCTATGCTGTTTTGCAGTCATTTGCAAAGGAAGTCTTCTGACCATGTCTTGCTGCTGCAGTTGCCATTTGGAAGGGAAGCAAATGATGGTGTTAAAGTGTGTGAAAAGAGGAGGGAAGAGACCGCTGCACTTCAGTAAAAATGACCTTTTCACATAACTTTGGGAACAAATATTAGGGTATGAATAGATTTGTCATAGGCTGAAAATGAAGTGATATTGGTAGTACATCTGTTTTCAATTCCTCTCAAAGTGGATGTGTTAATTTTTTCTCCCGCTAATAGAAAAGAGTTCTTGTGCAGATCTTATTGAAGGCTTGTATTGGGCAGTAAGTAATTCAACTCTTGGGTTTGACTTAAGTCTTGCAAGATCTTAGGGAACAGCATTGGTCAGTGTATGCTAGACTCAGTAAGGAGAATTGTATTTTCTCCCATCTGACTTACTTTGTAGTCTTGGGTAATTTGGTTCCTCTCTGTGCCTCAGTTTCCCAATATGTAAAATGAGAACAATTATATTTGAAATATATGGATAAAAACACTGGAGTATTGCTATGGCTGCATAAGAACAAGTGAAGAAATTTGACCTTTTTTTTATGGTATGCCTTACTCCTATAATGCAGATTTCCTCTACTTGAAGTGTTAAAGGTGACCTGTAAAGCTTTTGAATTTTTCTATTACTGTCATATAGCATGTAACTTTTTTAAAGACAAAAACTTTTGTTTTATTTCTTCTTCCACACGTGACATAGGCCTTAGCCACTTGTAATTTCATTTTCTGTTAAATAGTTCCATCAGAAACCTCATGGATGTGTTAAATTAGTAAGCTATAATGTTAACTGCTCTAAACATGTCCACATGGGGAATTTGCATGAGTTTAACTTAAATTAGTTCTTAAACTGATGCAAATTCCTGGGTGGATGTGCTTTCACATTGAGTGGTTTATCAGTTTAGGATAAAACAAAATAAACCTGGTTTAAATCAGTGTCCATGCATCCTTTTTACACTGATTTATCTACATTGATTTAAAATTATATCAGTTAAAGCCCTTAGTCTGAGGCTTTTTGCCTCCTACCCTTGGGTCGAAGGCAGTAATGTATTAAAGAGTGAGACAGGGCAATGGTGTTTGCATCTGATTATTATGCAGACAGCAGTGATGAAAGCAGGGAGCTGAGCCTAAGAAACTCTGTCTTGGGATTCCGTAGGGCAAGTATTGAAGCTCCTTTATTTTTAAATCATGAAAGCAGGGTGTTTGATAAAAATCAAACAGAAGTGGATCTTCCTAGACCATGGATATTGTAAACTAAAGTGAACAAATGCAGAAAAGCTTTGCAAATCACCTTTAAGAGGTTATCTGGATTTTCCTTGGACTAAAAAGTTTTCAGTAAAATTCTTAGTCTAGAGGAATGCATATTTATACCACACATGTAGAGAACTCCAACAGAGAAACCAAGCAAGAATCTGATTTTTTAGATCATATGTAATTAACAAAATATCTAACCCAGCATTCAGATTTTACTCTGTATTTCAATACATCTTGATCCTCCATATTCTCAGCCACAGGTCAATCAATGGGACTCTGATTCAACCAGTGGGTCACTGCAGGCATAAATTCTCACTCTGGCTAATTTACTAGCAGAACAATATCATTTACATCTATGTATTTTTGAACATTGAAACATGGCAGGATTTATCATGACTCAGTCACTTATATGAAGGAGAAAGAACTATTGTGAAAAGGAACTGCCACAGCATCTAAAAAAAGCAGAGAGTAATTGTCAGCTGAGACAAGCTGAGTAAATTGAGTTTGGGTGTGCATGTGTGGGCCCTTATTTTTTGTCTCAAGTGATAGAGCTTCTTTGTTTACAAACTGGGGGTTCCAGGTTTGAATCTTCCTGCAGTTACAGGGCACAGGAGATGCACTCCCCAAGCATGACCAGCAGCTGCCAGAACCAACATGGATTAGGCTCCATCCACATGATACCTGGCTCTGGTCCCAGGCTCACCCTCCATACCTCCCCATCCAGGGCTTAATTTTTCCTGGGGCTTTTCACAGCAGCAGACTTACTAGCTAGCAAGTTCTTTTTTTTTTTTTTTTAAAGCAACCAAAAAAGCAAAACAAACAAATACAAGAACATGCAAAATACCTTTTGTGTTTCTATTCTGTTTGGTCCAGGAAAGAATAGAGACCATTGTATATTTATTAGTCTGAAAGCCCCCACATAAATAAATTACAATGATTTGGACATTATATGTGCATTTTTTTTCCTAAAGTTAATTAAGAATTTTAGGTAAAATTGTCAGCGTGGCCACCACCAAGAGTTAGTGGCTGCACTCTGAGGCCATGTGGCTGGTTTTGTACCTCATCAACCCATTGAGTTGGGGAGGGACGAGTAGTAACCCCACCTCTCTACTCCTATGTCTGTTTATACCCCACCCCCCCAGTAGTCAGCACAGTGTGGTCCAATGGCCAAAGTCTGTATATTGCCTCTCCCTGAGTGGGATAATGCAGCCTAGTAGCTGGAGTCCATGCAGTGTGTCCCTAGGGCAGTGCAGCCCAATGGCCGGAGTCCATCTAACTCCCCCTCCCCGAGTGGGAAAGCGCAGCCTAGTGGCTGGGGTCCATGCTGCCCCCTTTTGAAGGCAAAACAGGGGTCAGGTAACTGGGGCTGCCACAGGGGGGCAGTGGCCCCTAGTAAGGGGGCCCAGGCCCTGACAGTGGCAGAGCAGTCCACCATAGGGTCAGTGGGGAATCCAACTGAAACACACTGACCTCATAACCATGGGACGAACCACTCCCTTACCTTCCCTGGGTCACTTCCTACCAGTTCTCCAACAGCAGTAGTTCATATGGCATCAGGGTCTCCAGGTTTCCCAGCACCAGACACTCCCTGGGGTTCCGATAGCCACAAGCTTCTGGTCCAGGTTTCTGGACCTTCAGCTCTTGTAGGCAAGGGCTGGTAGCAGCTCCTGGGCTGAAGCCTCTGCCAAGCGTCCTTCCTCCTTGGCAGCCAGCCCTGACTGAGCAGCTCTGCGGGCTTTTATACCAGTTGGAGCATGCCCAGCAGAGCCTTAGGGGTGGGGCTTCCTCTGCTAGGAGGGAAGGGATAACCCGCCCAGTACCAGTGCAGGGCCAATCCACCCCATCTCACAACAAATTTTTTGGTGGTCTGTGAACCCCTGGACTAAAGACAGCATCTTATAAGAGTCAGGCAACTTATAGGCAGAGCTGGTAGCTCTGCCCATAAAATGTATTTTGGCAATACACCGCTTATTTAAAAAACAAAAAAAAAACCTTATTTTTCTGCAAACAGGTAATCAAGAATGACTGCATAAGCTTTTCCATTCTAAATTTTATCATTTACACTCACTTTTCATTTCACTTTCTGGACTGAAACCTCTTTAGCTAAAGTTCTGGCTTTTTTAAAAATGAAGAGTTAAATCTAAGTTTTTAACAGTAAGAGATCTTTTCTTCAAAAGGGCCTTATTGCCAAAATGACTGGAAGTACGAAATGCTCTTCAATCAGAAGAGCTATTTAGCCTTCCTCTGAAGTTCTTATTAGATCAGATTATTGCCTTGAAATTAGCACTCTACCCCCCAAAGTATGTTTGAGTGTTTAAGATTGTAATATGCACAGTTGAAGAAAGTTACATATGATCTTAACTGTTCAGAAATTTTTTTTGGTGTAAGGTGTGCAGCTTTAAAGTTGTTCATGCAACTTTGTCATTTTCTAAGGGTACGTCTTCTACCCACCGTATCGGCGGGTAGCAATCGATTTCTCGGGGATCAATATATCGCATCTCATCTAGACGCGATATATCGATCCCCGAACGCGCTCATGTCGACTCCGTAACTCCACCAACGTGAACGGTGGTAGCGGAGTCGACATGGGGAGCAGCGGACGTCAATCCTGCGCCGTGAGGACGGTAGGTAATTCAATCTAAGATACTTCGACTTCAGCTACGTTATTCCTGTAGCTAAAGTTGCGTATCTTATATCGATTTTCCCCCGTAGTGTAGACCTGCCCTAAGTCTGCTTAAAAGGGATATTGTTGAGTTGAAATAGAAGCAGTTTCAGGTACTGCTTTTGCCTTTAAGTACCCTCAGTCGATATTTTTATATAAAAACCTACAATGAGCAGGGGAATCTATACACCAAGTACCATTAAACAATCATTTTTTCTTATCCTGTGCACAAATCCTATAAGCCTATAGAATAAAGTCTCACTCCTGCAATCTTCAGTTACAAAACTTAGGCCTGGTCTACACTAGGACTTTAATTCGAATTTAGCAGCGTTAATTCGAATTAACCGTGCACCTGTCCACACCACAAAGCTATTTAATTCGACATAGAGGGCTCCTTAGTTCGACTTCTGTACTCCTCCCCGACGAGGGGAGTAGCGCTAAATTCGACATGGCTATGTCGAATTAGGCTAGGTGTGGATGCAAATCGACCTTAGTAGCTCCGGGAGCTATCCCACAGTGCACCATTCTGTTGACGCTCTGGACAGCAGTCCGAGCTTGGATGCTCTGACCAGCCACACAGGAAATGACCCGGGAAAATTTGAATTCCTTTTCCTGTCTGGCCAGTTCGAATCTCATTTCCTGTGTGGACGTCGTGGCGAGGTCAGCAGCACTGGCAACGATGCAGAGCTCTCCAGCAGAGGAGTCCAGGGAATCTCAGAGTAGAAAGAGGGCCCCAGCATGGACTGACCAGGAAGTCTTGGATCTCATTGCTGTGTGGGGCGATGAGTCTGTACTTTCGGAGCTGCGCTCCAACAAACGGAATGCAAAGACCTACGAGAAGGTCTCCAAAGCCATGACAGATAGAGGATGCAGCCGGGATGCAACGCAGTGCCGCGTGAAAGTCAAGGAGCTGAGACAAGGCTACCAAAAAATCAAAGCGGCAAACGGACGCTCTGGAGCCCAGCCCCAGACATGCCGGTTCTACGAGGCACTGCATGCCATTCTCGGTGGGTCTGCCACCACTGCCCCACCAGGGTCCATAGACTCTAACGATGGGATAGTGTCGATGGCCAGTTCCTCGGCGATGTTCACAGACAGGGAAGATGAGGAAGGAGATGAGGAGGGGGGGCAGTCGACAGCGCTTACAACGCTGATTTTCCAGACAGCCAGGATCTCTTCATCACCCTCACTGAGATCCCCTACCAACCCTCCCCAGCCGTTACCCCGGACCCTGAATCAGGGGAAGGATCAGTCTGTAAGTGCTTTAAACATGTTAACATTTATTTTTAATGGAGCAGGAATAGTTACTAGTTGAAAAGAAGGTCAATATATATGGGGATAGAACAGAAATCCTCTTGGGAGATCTCCGAGAAGCTCTCCTGGAGGTAATCGAAAAGCCTCTGCATGAGGTTCCTGGGGAGAGCTGCCTTATTGGGTGCTCCGAAGTAGCACACTTTTCCACGCCAGGCTTTCATCTGGTACTCCGGGATCATTGCCTCAACGAGCATGGCAGCATAGGCCCCTGGTTTGTGCTCGCTTTCACGCAGCATGTGCTCTCTATCTCTTTCTGTGACCCTCCTCAGGGTGATCTCGCTCGGAGACTCCTACATTTAATTAGAGTAATTTGTGTACTATTAGTATTGGGAGTGCTTCACTGTTCCTTTGCATAACAAGAAGCGTCACTTTACAGCCACGTGGTGGAGGCTGCAGAGTGGCAGCATACAGGGATCTTTCCCAGGGAACAGACGCGAGGGGGTGGAACAGGGGCAGAGTTTATGCTTTCAGGATTGCCTGCAGCAAGAGGACAGTGGTATATTCACTTTTAAGCAGCCAAAAGTCTTTGGCTTACCATGTCTGGCTGCTCCACGGATTCTGCTATCCTGCCCCGCTTGTCTGATCTGCAGTGCAATCCCCCAGGCAATGAAAGAGAATTCCGAAAATTCGAACTTTCCCTGAGTGAGTGCGCATGAGAGAGGTGCTGTGCATGGTCTTGTTCACAGAGACTGACTAGACTATGTTTCTTCTTTGCAAAAATGTATCTTTGTAAGGAATTCACTCCCTTTTTCCCATCACACAGCTGCAACTGTATCCCGACCTGCTCTAGCATGCCCCTCAGAGAGGCTGGCGCAGATTAGGCGGCGCAAGAAAAAGACACGGGATGAATTGTTCGCTGAACTTATGGGCTGCTCCCGAGCCGAGGCGGCCCAGCAGAGCCAGTGGAGGGAGAACCTCTCTCAGCAGCAGCGCTCACACAGCGAACGGGAGGACAGATGGTGTCTGGAGGACCAGCAGGCGACTCAAACGCTGCTTGGACTAATGAGGGAGCAAACGGACATGCTCAGGTGCCTTGTGGATGTTCTGCAGGACCGCAGGCAGGAGAACAGAGCCCCCCTGCACTGTATCTGCAACCGCCCTCCCCCGCCACAAAGTCCAATACCCCCCTCACCCAAAATAACAAGAAGGAGGTGCGCCAAGGGCCGTGAACACTGTCATTCCACCCCAGCAGAGTGCTCAAGTACCAAAAAGCTCTCATTCGCTAAATTTTGAGAAGTCCTTCCCTTTCTGGGTCACCTAAGCCCATATCCCAGTTTCATCCCCTAACTGTGTAGTTGATTATTAAAAATAGATTGCTGTTCATTACTGTTTCCGTCATGTTTCTTTACAGAAGACTTTGTGTGAAGGTGGGGAGGGGTTTGGTAATTGCATAGGACAGTCACCATTACCAGCGTACAGACACGGGAGCAGGATCTACAGCAGGTCACACACACACAGTGCAGTCACTAGGCACCCTGGTCAGTCTGGGAGGTGTTTTTCATGTTCTGTGCATAGGTGGCAGGTGCCCTGCTCCAGCTATATTTTGAGCTGGGTCTCTCCCCCGGCCCTGCCTGGATCGGGCCCTGGCCCCCACGGGTCTCCCCCCGCCCCGCTGCATCCCTGCCTGACAGTAGAGCTGCTCCCCGCAGAAATGCTGTCTGCTGCCCCAGGGTCCTAGCGCCTGCCATCCACAAATGGCAAGGCAGGCTGCCCTTACCCTGCCCTTCCACCATAGCCCAGAGCCTCTCCAATGCCCCAAACCCTCAGCCCCAGCCAGAGCCCTCATCCCCCTACACCTCCTCCCCCTTCCAATGTCCCCACCCCCAGCCCAGAGCCTGCACCCCTCACCCCTTCCTGCACACCCACCTGTAACTGTCCTCCCCCGGCACAAGGCCACATAGCCCCTGCACACAGAGTCCTGAAAAGGAGGGATGGCAGGCTCTGTTGAAACAACCAGTCCGGCACTGCAGACCGCTCTAGGAGCAGGAGCCTGTCATTCCTCGAGTGTAGAAGCGGTCTGTACACTACACACCCTACCCACCACAGTCTGCGTCCCTGTTTCAACGCTTTAACGCGAATTCATTAGTAAAGAAAACGTTAATTAACAATCTTCCATTAACTTTATTTTTAAACGTGTGTTGGAAGGTGGTGAACGGGGTATGTAACCACAAAAGAAAGTCAACAGTAACTGAAACGGGCAGGTTCAGCTTCTCTGTAAAGAAACTGAACAGTCACAGGTTACCCTGCAACCTGAGGAATCTATCTTTCAAAGCCTCTCGGATGCACAGCGCTTCCCGCTGGGCTCTTCTAATTGCATGGGTGTCTGGCTGAGCGTAATCAGCAGCCAGGCGATTTGCCTCAACCTCCCACCCCGCCATAAAGGTCTCCCCCTTGCTCTCACAGAGATTGTGGAGCACACAGCAAGCTGCAATAACAATGGGGATATTGGTTTCGCTGAGATCCGAGCGAGTCAGTAAGCGCCTCCATCTCCCCTTGAGACGTCCAAAAGCACACTCCACCACCATTCTGCACTTGCTCAGCCCGTAGTTGAAGAGTTCCTTGTCACTGTCCAAGGCGCCTGTATAGGGCTTCATGAGCCAGGGCATTAGCGGGTAGGCTGGGTCCCCGAGGATCACTGTAGGCATCTACACATCCCCAACAGTTATTTTGTGATCCGGGAAGAAACTACCTTCCTGCGGGCATCTAAACAGACCAGAGTTCCTGAACACCCGCACGTCATGAACCTTGCCCGGCCACCCAACGTAGATGTTGGTAAAGCGTCCCCTATGGTCGTCCAGTGCTTGCAGCACCATTGAAAAGTAGCCCTTTCGGTTTATATACTGGCTGGCCTGATGGGCCGGTCCCAGGATAGGGATGTTAGTTCCATCTATAGCCCCACCGCAGTTTGGGAATTCCATCGCGGCAGAGCCAGCTATGACGACCTGGACGTTTCCCAGGGTCACTACTTTTGAGAGCAGTAGCTCAACGATTGCATGGGCTACTTACATCACAGCAAGCCCCACGGTAGATTTGCCCACGCCAAAGTGGTTTGCTGCTGACTGGTAGCTGTCTGGCATGGCAAGTTTCCAGAGGGCTATGGCCACTCGCTTCTGCACACTCAGGGCTGCTCGCATCCGGGTGTCCTTGCGCTTCAGGGCAGGGGACAGCAAGTCACACAGTTCAAGGAAAGTGCCCTTACCCATGCGGAAGTTTCGCAGCCACTGTGATTCATCCCAGACCTGCAGCACTATGCGGTCCTACTAGTCCGTGCTTGTTTCCCGGGCCCAGAATCGCCGTTCCATAGCATGAACATGACCCATTGCCACCATGATCTCCATGGTGCGGCATAACGTGCTTTCTGAGAGGTCTGTGCCACTCTGTGACTTCATGTCCTCACCGCGCTGCCGTTGCCTCCTCGCCCAATTTCTCAGCATCTGACTGTTGAAGAGGTGTACAATAAGGTGCGAGGAGTTGACAACGGCCATAAGTGCAGCGATGATCGCAGTGGAGTGCTGTGGCGTCCGCACTGTCACTAACAGGAAAAGTGCGCGAACTGATTTCCTGCCGGCGGGAGTGACGGTTGAATGCTAACAGTTACCCAAGACCACCCTCGACAGTTTTCCCCCCAGCATGCATTGGGGGGAAATCCCAGAATTCCAATGGGCAGCGGGGAGTGCGGGAACTGTGGGATAGTTTCCCACAGTGCACCGCTTCCAATTTCGACGCTTGCCCTGTTTGTGAGTCCACACTAAGTTGAATTAGTGTCCTTAGTGTGGACACACAAATTTGACTTTGTAAGGTCAATTCTACAAATTCGAATTAACTTATATCGAACTAATCTCGTAGTGTAAACATACCCTTAGACCATGTGAAATAAGTAACAGAAGCTTTGATAGTGATGCTAAGCCTTTCTGAGGGAATAGTATTTGACTTGCACAAAAACTTAAGGACATTGTCTAAGAAGCATGAAACTTGTAATTCACAGATACTGCACAAATGTAAAGTTTTCATTAAAGGTTTTAGAGCTTTATTCTATAAAACATGAATACAAAATAAGACAAATATTAACAAGAAAATGTTACCTACAGAGTAAAATGATACCCAAAATCTTTGTAGAGGTCAGAGTACAAATCAATCATTCATTATATCCAGACCTTTCATTACACAGCGGAAAGGACTGATTTTATAATTTCTGCCCCTGGAGCAGAGAAGTGGGAAGAACAGAGGAGACTTCAGTAGTCGATTAATCCCAGGATCATCTTCATTAACATCACTATCCACCTAAATTGCGATCAAGAACAACCCCGATTTGTCAGAACCATTTTTTTTAGCGTAACAGTATATTTTTAGAAGTCTTTTAGTGTGCACCTCATATGTATTCATTATGAGATCGTATTGAAGATTAGGTAACAATTGCCATTTAAAGAGTATTCCAGGGCAATCGTAAATGTATTATCTCTAGGCATTCTTTCTAAGCCAGGTTTTAGAGGGGTTAAGTGTTTGACATTGCTCTTGGTGCTCCAATCTAGAATGGATTTGGCATACTGTTCAGTATAAGACACTGCCATATTTTCTTAAGTAAATCCTTTGTGTCTCATTAGAGTGATGACAATAGATCAACAAGGACTCAGCGCAGCATAGTGTGACGTGAACAAGAGAACTGCTTTTTTTTTTGCTATTATTTTGATCCAAACTCCAGTAAAAGATACAGGAAAAAAAAACACCCACACAAAATACTGTTCAGGATGAAACTACAGTTCATAGTGTCAGCTTTACAAGAAGGCAGTTTATGGACACTGACCACATTATTCATTCCGTCAAGGAAAAGAATCCTTTTTGTAGGCCACCATGCTATTTACTTTGTGAATGGTGGTAGTGAAGGAACGAAGACGGACCTCTTCAGAGTTGGCAATAAACTGTGGTCCTGACTCTTCCCATTTTTCTGGCACTGCCAAATCTTTGTCTGTGTAAATGAGTAAGTCAAAGGCACCTGCAGGCAAAAGAGAGTTGTCAATAGTTATGTATACCTTTTAGATTGTGCAAATGCATAACCTGATTCCAAACCATTGACCAAAAGCCCCCACAAAACCCAGCTCACATATATGCTACACATAGCCTCGCATACACGCCATGTATAGCCAAGTTAAAAACAGTGAGCTTTTTAAGTTTGAAACATATTTTCAGACTAACAATTTTCAATCTTGTTTAGCCTCCTAAAAGATCACCTAAAAACACAGCTGCAAGTAAGTGCTTACCTTTCAGTTTTTACTTCGTTTATGCAGTTCAATAGTTCTATAGTATAACCAGGACATGTTGTACAAAAGTTACTTGTATGTTTGCAGTACCAGGGCTTAAATATCCACTTGAGCAATGACTTTATAAAAGTTAGTTCACAGCTGTGCTCAAACAAACTAGTAATTTGTAATTCTATAGTAATTTATTGGAGAACATTTCTGCTATACATAGTAGATAAACTTTTTTTTTTGCCAAATATGTATGCCTAAACTCAAAAGTTGAATAATTTTAATTCAGTAGCAGGGTTCATCTCTTTTTTGAAGAGGGTCACTTAAGCAGGAATAGATTTACAAATACTTCAGTGGGAGGAAGAGAAAACATGTTTAGAACTATTAGCACATTTAAATAAATCCTTCTCAATTGAAGTTAGATTCCAAACCAGGAATAGCATATAGTTTTAGACTTACAGTATTCACATTTAACTGTACTTCTTTGCAAAAGCAGACAACTTGCACATAGAATGTTATATAATTGCAGAATAGGTCAGGTGTCATACTTAAATCCTTCATTTTGAAGTAGACTGTCATTTAAATCTACATAAGCAGTATACTGCTCATAATTAGAAAGGTGGTAGTCTCATTCTGATTGAAATTTCAGCTCAGGTTTAAGGTATTGTCTTCTACACAAAGTTTGTAGTGTTTCATTAGACACAAAGGTTTGGAATACTCACAGGATGTTTCCAACAAAGGCAGAAATGTTACTGTGGCTGTTATTTGTCTGATAACAGATCGAATTTCCTCCTGGATAGCTTTCTGAGATTTCTCTCTTGGTACACTGCAAGAGAATAAGAAGTTGTCAATATAGGGGGAAAAATGACGTTTCTGTTATGATGAGAAGTTTCTCCAAATCTACCTCTCTTCATTATTTAGATGCGGTTATTGTTCTTGCTATACAATAAAGGAACATATTATCCCTCACTCAAGAAATGTAAGTCTCAATTGCACAATTATTATATAGTAAAATACAAGATGGATGATCAAGGTTTGGAAAACATAACCAAAAATTACTGTTTAAAATTTCAGTTCATTGTTCTTCCATGAAGCCCCTCAATGCTTAAGGATACCAATCTCTGTCTTGATTTCCCTGTGATCTGGAGTTCATGGAGTAAGAAATCAAGAAGTAGAACAGTGGTGAAAAAAACAAAAAACACACATGTACCAAGGAAAATTTTTACCTTTTCTATGCAGCTCCTTTTAAAGTGAGTTGCATATTCATCTGAGATCAATTTTTTTCCCCCATTTGATTTAGAGTGAAGCACACCAGTAGACTAAAAAGCTACAAAATGCTGTCAAAGATAACCTGAGCTGGTGTGTTTTCCTTCTATAACTGAATTTCTTTGTTTTTTTTAAATGATTGACCCAGATTATTTTTTGTGGCAGTTTATAAATACAAAACAAAGGCCTTTAATACTTGCACCTAATCAACTACTAGCAGTAGTCAACAGGAAGGGTTTATAACAGTGTAATTTTGACTATATTACCTCTCATCCTTTGCAGTCTTGTCACATTCAATGTCAAACTGCCACCTTTCAAGAACATCACTGCTTTCAATACTAGAGATTACCACCACCAGCCGCTGTACTAAACACTTGCATAACCAGTCTGAAAGAAGCAAGAGAAAAATAAACTTCCCCAAAGTCAGTAAATGTAGCATTAATGAAGACTCACTCTCCTACATTATCTATATTTTCTATCTATGCTAGTAATATCAATGTTTATGGAAAAGCAGTTAATATAGTCAAACTGAAGACTGCATAGCATACTAAATTAGTGACAAGCTTCAAGGTGTACATTCTCTCCAATACTAATAGCTAATCCAGAAATATAAAAACAATAGGGTAGAAAGAAATTGGCTATGTAAATGGGCACACTGAACAGACACGTTAAGACTAATGTAACCTCCTAGCAATTAAAAAATTCACATTTGAGCTCTGAATGGTGAAGAGATTGAATACATGGCTCTGCCTCAGAGAAGGCTGGTCAGAATGTATAAGTGTTTGCTAGACTAAGGCTTTCCCTAATAGAAATAAATAGAATAGGTAAATATAAATAAAAACAGCCTGTGTTGTCACAACGTGAAACATCAGTTTATATGCAAGCCACACTCTAAAAACACGTCATGATTCTAAAGAATTATGCTAGGTGATGAATACATGGGAGTTCAAAGTTCATAACATCTTGTGAGCTACCATCTAGGTGCATTTGAGCTGCGGTACCTTTTAGCTGTTCTACCACGTTGTTCAGGTAGTTTTTAAGTTCAGGATCTGTAGTTACCAGCAGAGTGAGCCCGTATTTCTGCACACGTGTGAAGGTCTCGGAGGGATAGATCCCACGCTGATATAAAATGCTGTTGATGCCATAAGCTGAAAGGCAGGTAGAGTGGCCTGGTCACTGGACTCTCCCAGCCGGCCCCGCCCGCCCCCACGTGCAGCCACACACTCGGCGGCCCCTTCCCTCCGCCGCGTTACCGGGATGGGAAGGGAACAAAACTCCGCAGCCGCGAGTAGCTGGGCGGAGACACAACTCCCAGGGCTCCCCGAGCGATGTCCGGGTCACCGCGCTGCCTCGGGCTCCCTCCCCGGGGCAGCGCGCAGCCCGGAGCGCTGCAGGGACCCCCGGGCGGGGTCCCTCACCCCCGGGGCACGGGGGCAGCGCGCAGCCCGGAGCGCTGCAGGGAGCCCCGGGCGGGGTCCCTCACCCCCGGGGCACGGGGGCAGCGCGCAGCCCGGAGCGCTGCAGGGAGCCCCGGGCGGGGTCCCTCACCCCCGGGGCACGGGGGCAGCGCGCAGCCCGGAGCGCTGCAGGGAGCCCCGGGCGGGGTCCCTCACCCCCGGGGCACGGGGGCAGCCCCCCCCCCCGCTCACTGACTCACAGAAGAACTCGGCGACGATCTCGGCGCTGCCCCGCAGGGTGATGCCCTGCTCCCGGCTCTGCTGCTTGGCCATGGCGCAGACAGGCGGCGCCCGCAGTCCCCGACCCCGCCGCCGGCCCGTTCAAATCAGGCGCCGCCCCCTGCGCCGCCGCCACAAAAGCGCCTCATAGGCTCTCGCCAAGCCGAGTCCCTTTAGCGGTCCCGCTGACGCATGCGCGTTGCCCGCTGACAACAGTTCCAGCATGCGCCGTCTCTCCCGGAACCTCCCTTCTTGCGCAGGCGCAGTAACTTTTTCTGCTTCGGCGGGCCAGCCCGAGTTGCCAGCGTTGCTTGGCGGGGATTGGGGAGCTGCACGTTCTATCTGTTTCGGGGGCGGTTCCTCCGAACGCGCTGACCGGTAGGGTGGGAAGCTGCAGCGCGTGCCCTCCCCTGCGCCTGCAGCGGGCTGTGCGCGAGACAGCGTCGCGTCGTCTCGCGTCGAGCTACGGAGGTTGGCGGGGAGGTTTGAAATTGCAAACGCGCTGGGACGCTGCGTTGATTAGGGGCCCTCGCGCGTGCACGGGGGGGAAGGGCTACGAGTGACTGCAAAAAGGGGGTGGGTCCCCATGTTACTAAAAGCAAACGTTAGCTGCACGCAAGGTGGGCAGAGGGTCTGCCGCTGCATCAGCTGTGGGGGGGGGGAGGGGGAGCTGCCGCCGCCAAGTGTGTGATCCCGAGGGCTGGGGCCACTGCTCCATGGGGAGAGATTTGAAATGGCTGATAAAGTGCAGTCTGGCGTGATGCAACGCCACCTGCACCAGGGCCCAGCCGTGGGACTGCAGCCCCTAGCTAGGCACGTGGTTGAAGTATTTTAATACTCTGGAGCGGGGTGGGGGCGTCGTTCGGTTAACATTTTACATCCCTATTTTCAGTATAGCCAGAATCCATCCAGGTCATCTCCTTTTTTTTAATCTGTAAGAATCAGAATTTGTTTCTATACACGAGAAGTAAAAGTACAGCTGTTAAAATGACAGGAAAATTAAGGACCATGTTTCCAAGCCTGTTGAAATACATTTCCATTCCCCACATCTGAAGTTATGAATATTGACTAGGGAATCTGTATTTCAAATGGCCTTACTCTGGAAAACACAGTCAGCCTTCCAAGTACAACAATGAAGAATCCAGACAGGGCTGATGGCCCATCAGCAAAGACAATGGGCTGTGGAATAGCTTGACCTTCCTGTGGGTGTTTTGGCCAGCCTGCAAGTAATGGCAGTTGATACACTGCAAGGGCATGTAACCAGCCCACATGTCTCTGGACTGGACTCCATCTTGGGATGTCCACAAACTGGTCTGGGAACCAAATTTTGAAATAAAGGGTTGCTGCTATATGCTAAAGCTATATAAGGCAAGGAATGACATCATCTGTTGTTCTTCACTCCCCACACAAGAAGACTCCTGGAAACACCTGAGAAACAAAGACTGAACTGGGGGGAGTGCTGAACCCAGGCTAAAAGAATTTCTAGTCTGTATGTGACAGACCTGGGGATTCCAACCTGTAAAGCCACTGCAGCTTGTTCATTAAGAATCTGCAGGCTGCTTGTATAATCAGCCAGGGTGAGAATTTGCTAATTCATATCCTGTCTTTCTAGTATCTTAGGCGTAGTTTGTATTTATTTGCTAGGTAATCTGCTTTGCTCTGTTTGCTGTCACTTATAGTCACTTAAAATCTATCTTTTTGAAATCAATAAATTTATTTTAAGTTTTAATCTAAACCAGTGAGTTTGGAGTGAAGTGCTTGGGAATCGTAGCTCAAAGGGCAAAGGCTGTTGCATATTCCTCTCCACATTGAGGGGGAGGCGAACTGGATAATAAATTCATACTGGTTTGGATTTGGACCAGGGCAGGATGGTACAACTCTGGTGTCCTAGGCTGGGAAGCTGGTGGTTATTTTGGCTGTAGCCTCTCTATTGTTGGTTTACATGCAGTGGCAGTTCAGAGAGCCAGCATGTAACTGCAGCTGGGTGTGTCCCTACCTGTGTGAGTGCTGGTGGAAGTGTAGGCCTGGGAGCGGGTCTGCAGCTTGTCACAGCAGCACAGTGTGAGAGGGAGCCCAGGCTGGTTGGTCAGAGGGCTCAGGGGTACCCCAGTTCCAGGGGGAGCCAGGACCCATTACACCCACTATTGTGGCAGTTTGGATGGAATGTCTCCACAGTGCATGCTTTCTCCACTGCTGATTCACCTGATTGCTGGTGCCTGTCAGGTCTGCCAGTTTGGCTACTGATACAAAAGGTAAAATCAACAATGCTTTAATCTGCTGATGCCCGCTTCATATCAAAGTGTGCCTGACTGTAAATTTATGTGTGCAGTAATAGCTAAATGGATACAGTTGGGTTACAAATTGGCCCAGGGGTTGTTTTTCTTTCTTCTAGCTCTCAGGCATCATCATGTTCTCTTCTATTATAGTCCCTGGCTTCTGTTCCCTCCAGCTGGCTTTCCACATATTTTAATTGGATTCTCTGGCTATATAGTTTAGGAATAAAGGGAAAAAGCAAATGCACTGTATTGACCAGTTGGACTAGGAGAAATGACACTTCTGTTATCAAGCTTTCCATATTTCTGCTCTAGTTGATTGGGTACACTTTAACACGGAAAAACATTGGGTCCAACTGGAACAAATGATATGCCTAAAACCAACAATCAGTAAGTTGCCTTCAATCACTAAAGCTGTCTGACTGCTTGGATTCTTTAATCACCCTACAGCAAAAGCAAAATCACAAGTGTGGGATAAGATGTCATCTCATGCAAAATTAGCTCCTTTACATCCCCAATGACTCCCATGGCAACTAACTGTATTTTGGTGATGAAGAAATCCCTCTCATGTGTCTCAGTGCAATTGCCTTGGGACTTTATTATTTATATGACCATTTTGGTGTCTTTACGAACTGATTTAGACCTTCTGTTGTCATAATCCCATACAGCTCTAAATTGTATTTTCTTGATTTGTCTCAAAGATTACTTTAACTGCTGATCCACAGCAGGTCATAAGATATCCTTTATCCTCCTTGGCTTTTCTCATAATTACTTCTTTCTGTTGGAAATAGTATAATATTACAATTCAAGGCCGCCCAGAGGATTCAGGGGGCCTGGGACAAAGCAATTTCGGGGGCCCCTTCCATTAAAAAAAATTGCAATACTATACAATACTATATTCTCGTGGGGGCCCCTGCAGGGACCGGTGCAAATTGCCCCACTTGCTACCCCCCCCCCCCCCCCGACGGGCGGCCCTGGGAAAAATAAACCTGCATCTCGGCACAAACCCAGTTTTGGGAAAACTTCTTTACAAGGTATCACTGGTTCTCATCATCAGCTAGTGCTAAAAAGCACTAAAGCTCATTAAAAGGGTTGGGCAAATATTTTCCGTCAAAACTTTTTCTGGATCGAAAACTAGGGGTTTTAAAAAGCAGAAAAAAATCATGGACAATGTCTGCTTTCCTTCAAAATTTGTTGTGGTTTTTTTTAATTGAAAAGCTGAAATTAGTCTGCCAAAACCTGAATATGGTTTGGGGTTTCAGAAGTGTGTGGCCAAATATTTGCTGCTTGCTGTGTTTGATTGTTTAAAGAAACAAAAAAAATCCAAAACTTTTGAACCACCTCAGCTTGTGACCAAACGCCTGAGCCCATCCAGTCAGAGATTTTTCCAGGTTTCTGATACTCTGCTGGCTTCCTTGACTCATATCTGTCTCCATAATTTTGGGTTCATTTAGGTTAGAACATAAGAACAGCTATACTGGGTCAAACCAAAGGTCCATCCAGCCCAGTATCCTGTCTACCGACAATGGACAATGCCAAGTTCCCCAGAGGGAGTGAACCTACAGGTAACGACCAAGTGATCTCTCTCCTGCCATGCATCTCCACCCTCTGACAAACAGAGGCTACGGACACCATTCCTTACCTCTCCTGGCTAATAGCCATTAATGGACTTAACCTCCATGCATTTATCTGTTTCCTAGAGACTGGCTCCATGGGATCCCTCACAAACTGGAGACTGTTACTGTGGGTTTGTCTTTAGTATAGCTTATGTACATACTCCACAAACTGAGCATTTGAGCTTGTTCCAGAATCTGGAGTGAGCCTATGTTGTGAAAACTTAAATGCTCAAAATAGCACATGCATGTGAATGGACACAGGGTGCTAAAATTAAATTAACGCAGGAGTTCTCAAACTGGGGGTCAGGACCCCTCAGGGGGTCATGAGGTTATTATATAGGGGGTCGCGAGCTGTCAACCTCCACTCCAAACCCTGCTTTGCCTCCAGCATTTATAATAGTGTTAAATATATAAAAAAGTGTGTTTAATTTATAATGGGGGGGTCCGCACTCAGAGGTTTGCTATGTGAAAGGGATCACCAGTATAAAAGTTTGAGAACCACTGAATTAACCCCTCTGGAGTCTCAGGGAATGTAGGGGTGGGGGGGGGTCTCCCTTGGTAGGGTTGGGAAGGAGGTAGGTGGTGTACGATATTGCTCTTCTCATGTGATTCCTCCCCCAGTGGCTAATTTTAAATGAAGCTGCCCTCCCCTGACATGAATCTCCCTATGGCACTGAAATTAAATATAGACTATAATTTGGCATTTGAGAAGTGAAAGGGATGGTAGCCCTAATGGAAAAGCTAACAGCTTTGCTCTTCTGCAAGCCTCAAACTGCTGAATGAGCTTTAGGGTAGGCAAGGCTGTGCCTCCCAAACAGCCTGGCCCTGCCCCCTATCTGACCCCCACCCACTTCCTGCCCCCCGACTGCCCGCCCCCCTCAGAATCCCCGACCCATCCTGCTCCTTGTCCCCTCACTGTCCCCCAGAGAGCCCCCAACCACCACCCTGGGACCTGTCCCCTGACTGCCCCCACCCCTATCCACCCCCCCGCTGAGTCCTGACAGACCCCCGGAACGCCCACAATCCAACCCCTCCCCCCATTCCTCGTCCCCTGACCACCACCCCCCAACCTCTGCCCCCTCCCTGTCCCCGGGACTTCCTGCCCCTTATCCAACCCCCCCCGGCCCTGGCCCCCTACCCCCGGCTCCCCTCTCACCCGGAGCCTCAGTGCATCCAGGAGCTTCGCTCGACAGCAGTGCAGCGTGGCTCTGGCGGGGCCTGAGCTCCACCCCTCTCAGAGCCGTGTGGTCAGGGAGCGGGGCTGTGAGCTCCATGCCGAGCGGAGACAGCTGAGCTCAGCCTGGAGCTCGCAGCCCCACCCCTTTACCACGTGGCTCTGAGCAGGGCGGAGCTCAGGGGCCCCGCCAGAGCCACACTGCAGCTGTCCGGGACGCTGCTGGATGTGCTGAGGCTCTGGGAGAGGGGCGGAGACGGGGTTGGGTAGGGCCAGGGAGGGAGACTCAGCCATTCTCGTGGGGGCCCCTGCGGAGCCCGGGGCCTGGGTCAAATTGTCCCACTTGCCCCCCCTCTGGGCGGCCCTGTTACAATTATGTCCCTTGGGCAGTTGCCAACTCTAGGGAGAAAGAAAAAAGGTCTCTATCTATCACCACTTCTGTGAAATAATTCCTAAAAGGTCTTTGGCATTAGTAGAACAGATTTTCTCGTTTTCTAAATGTTCTGGAACTCTTTGTGGTCTTTTGTTCCATGTCTACATGTTCATCATCACAACAGCGTTTGCTCCAGCTCCCAATGTACTTACCCTTTCTTCCTGATCAGCTGCTTTTCTTTATAGCCAGTAATTAGGTGTGTGTATCTGTTCTTATGTTTGAAATTCCAACAAAAGTTCATTAGTATTGGCCTTGGTGGCTAACATACCTTTTTTCCTTTTCCATCTACTTTGGTTTAGATAATGCATGGTAGCTCAGTGTCAACCCAAAAGGTTTCAGCAGAAGCTGAAAAGAAGGATCTGGTTCCAAGGATAAGTGGTCTGTACAATTAAACTTCTCTTCCCTAGGAAAAGAAAACCCTTGCATCTTACTGGCCAACTGCAGCCCTCAGGCTTTGTACATCCAGCTGGAAAAGCAAGTCTTCTCCTTGGCAGGATAGCCTTATTGCTGCTTCTTTCCCTGTAGTTCTCATGGCTTTTAGATCCAGTTCTTTCCAGGTTTAGAAGAGAGAGATCCTCCCTCTATTGAGGCAGCCAGCAGTCTAAAACTTGCTTTTCTTCCTTTTATTTCTTGTTCCACTCCTGAAGTCGTCTTAAGATTTTACAGTGCTGCCCACCACCATAGTCTCTAAATATCTTCCAAGCTCAACATTTATGGCAGGCGTTGAAGATGTTCTGTCTGGAGGTTAGACCTTTAATCCCTCCTTGCTCTGACTGGAGTTTATACACCACAACACAGATACCAGTTTGTTTCCTTCACTGGACTGAGACAGTTCCTCCTGGCATGGCAAAATTCTCACTTCTTTTTCTCTTAGGTGTGACTGTTAGACTTCCACTAAGCAACTTTGTGGGGTGTTGGGGTGCAAGTTTGGGTAGCTGATGGATGCAGATTTTGTTGCTGCTTTTCCTGCGTAGAGTAGGCTGCCATTCCTGCTGGGTAACATCGCTATTCCCCTCATTTAATATATATATATATCTATATATAATATTTAGCAATTGAAATAATTGTTACTATACGTGAGTTCTCTGTTCACCTCTGGCCCCACAGCTTTCATCCAGAGGTTCTTCTGATTTCAATACTGGCTTCTTCTGCCACTGACCCTTCTCTCATCTAGGTGTGCCTCTTCCAGATCGGTATCTACAGCATAGATAGGGTGACCATATTTCCCTAAACTGAAAATGGGACATTGGGTAAGAGACGGTGAGTGCTCAGGGGAGTTTACTTGCAGTTTCATCTATTTTATACATGGTTTTATTTTACTTAAAACTCAGTAGTTACCGGCACTGTTCCTTGTCTTGCTGTTCTTCAGGGTGTGAAGCTGCTTGATACCAGTTGTATTTCTCTGATGCTATTTTTCTGAGAATTTGCTTGCCTTTCAGCACCTTGTCGTATAATGCAGTACAATCTAGAGAAAAGTTAACTCGCTCAGACAAGACAGCCTTCATGGTGGAGACATTCAGACACGATTTTTTTTCAGTAGACCACACACCATTCATAATTGAAAAGACACGTTCAACAGGTGCTGTCTTACCTGGCAGGTACAGCACAAATTCCGCAGCCTTGGCTAGATCTGTGTATTGTACTGCATTACGGTCCATCTCACGAAAACTCTTCTGCCACCTTTTAGTGATGGGTGTTTTCTGATGGTTCCAGTCTGAAAGACAACAAGAGACAATTGATTTTGTGCTTCTATACAGCCTTTTGTCAAGTTGGTCAAAGCATTCTACATTGAACCTCACAGTAAGGAAGGCCCAGACTCTGAGGCAGTGCAGAAGTAAGGATGGGAATACCAGGTCACCCTTACTTCTCTGCTTTGCCTTGCAGCCAAGTGGGGCTGCTGGCCAGGGGGTCAGCTCTGAAAGCAGTAATGCCTGCTAGCAGGAAATTTCTCTGCTGCTGCTGGCAGGCATCGTTGCCTTCAGACCTAACCCCGCCTCTGGCAGCAGCCACAACTCTCCACTTTGTCACTGTACTCTTGGTGCATCCTGCTCAAAGACCAGTGGCTGCAGTCACTGAACTCAGAAAGGAGTGCACCATTCTAATGTGTGCAGCACACTCATTTTACCAGAACACCAGGCTGTTTGGGAAGGGATTATACATCTCTGAGGCACAATCCTTTGAGTAAATTCCTCACTATCCTGTGGTGCAAGCAGTGGACAGCTGTTCCAGTTTGACCCAGACATAAGAACTACCTGTAGTGTCCAGCTGGAGAGCAGGGGCTGCTACCCAGGGGGACAGGTTTGAAAGCAGTGCTGCCTGCCAGCAGCAAATTTCTCCTATAAAGCTGCTAGTGGGTAGCATTGCCTTCATAACTGACCCCCAGGCAGCAGCTGCCGCTCTCTGCTCAGCCTTGCAGCTGGAGAGCGGGGGCTGCTGCCTGGGGGAACATCTCTGAAGGCAGCGCTGCCTGCACAAATCAGGGACAAATGCCTAGTTTTAGTGAAAAAATAGGGGCGACCAGAACAGAGCTGAAAAGGGACTGTCCCAGCCAAAACAGGACATATGGTCACCCTAAGCATGGAAGGCTTAGCTATTGTGCATTGAAGTGCTTCTGCGTGTTATGAAAATACTTAAAATAGGTCAGGAGTTGTCAGTGTGCAATAGAAATAAAATGTGAAAAATGCATGAAATTAGCTTTCTTTTTAGTATCATAGAATCATAGAACTTAAGATCAGAAGGGACCATTATGATCATCTAGTCTGACCTCCCGCAAGATGCAGGCCACAAAAGCTGACCCACCCACTCCTGAAATAATTCTCTCCCTTGACTCAGATGTTAAAGTCCCCAAATCCTGATTTAAAGACTTCAAGTAGCAGATAATCCTCCAGCAAGCTACCCCTGCCCCATGCTGCGGAGGAAGGCGAAAAACCTCCAGGGCCACTGCCAATCTACCCTGGAGGAAAATTCCTTCCCGACCCCAAATATGGCGATCAGCTGAACCCCGAGCATGTGGGCAAGACTCTCGAGCCAGACACTCAGGAAAAAGACTTTCAATATCCCAACATTGACCCTCGGTACTAATTACCAGTGGTGGCACGTTATGACCTATTGACTAAATCACGTTATCCTATCAAACCATTCCCTCCATAAACTTATCAAGCTTAATCTTAAAGCCAGAGAGGTCCTTCGGCCCCACTGTTTCCCTCGGTAGGCTGTTCCAGAATTTCACTCCCCTGATGGTTAGAAACGTTCGTCTAATTTCAAGCCTAAACTTCCCGACTGCCAATTTATATCCATTTGTTTTCGTGTCCACATTAGTACTGAGCTGAAATAATTCCTCTCCCTCCCTGGTATTTATCCCTCTGATATATTTAAAGAGAGCAATCATATCTCCTCTCAACCTTCTTTTGGTTAAGGAAAACAAACCGAGCTCCTCAAGTCTCCTTTCATACGACAGGCTTTTCATTCCTCGGATCATTCTAGTGGCCCTTCTTTGTACCCGTTCCACTTTGATTTCATCCTTCTTAAACATGGGAAACCAAAACGGCACACAGTACTCCAAATGAGGTCTCACCAACGCCTTGTATAACGGGACTAGCACCTCCTTATCTCTACTAGAAATACCTCGCCTAATGCATCCCAAGACCGCATTAGCTTTTTTAATGGCCACATCACATTGCCGACTCATAGTCATCCTGCGATCAACCAGGACTCCGAGGTCCTTCTCCTCGTCCGTTACTTCCAACTGGTGCGTCCCCAGCTTATAACTAAAATTCCTGTTAGTCATCCCTAACATGAAATTAGCTTTTAGCTTTTAGTAAATGTATTGTAGTAAATGTATTGTACTAAATGTACATTTAGTAAATGTATTGTTTCTAGGGAAGTAGGTGACATCAATATTAAATCACTTTTGGCTAGAGTAAAGCACAGAAAGTGTGACAGTCTACCAGTGTCTGGGCATTTTCTGTGTTACAAGTGAAGGTCCTGTACTCAGCCATCACAGGTTACATAAATAATTGATAGAACATTTTACTCTTGAAATAAGTGCTAAGGAAATTTGTTTTTGTAAAATTCTGAACTTCTTGACATGTCTTATATTACTGGTACAGTTTGGCTCACTTCAGTTTCTTTCTTGTTGATGTAGTTTGTTTTTAAAAGGTTCCCTTTGTAGTTTTGTATCTCTAGTATTGGATTTACAGGATATACACTGGCACTTAATATCAACAATCAAAATACTTTAAACAATTATTTCAGTTTTGGTTGGCTAAAGCCATCTTTAATAATGTAAACCATGGGCTAGTATTCTAACTAATTTAATCCAGTGCTCTTTCACCTACAGTTTTACATATCCAAAGGTTTATTATATGCTTCAGACAAGTACTGTAAAATCGAAGGGGGAAAAAAGAGAACGTCAAGTAATTGTTGAGAGCTATTAGGACACCCTAGACTTCTTTGTTCCTCTCCCAATAACTCTGATGAGAGGAATCAGATATGGTTATTTGAAGTTCAGTTTTTTTCTTGACAAAGATCCCCAAAAACCTGAATGCTCAGTCATGCAAATTGGAAAAAAATCATCTGGAAATTTGTGTCATTTTCTTTTTAGTGGAGTTTTTTTTAATTAAAAATCAAAATGTATAAACCTGTAGGATATTTTTTTAAGGTTTACTTTTCATTTTGAATAATGTAAATAGTACTGCATGTGTTTTGTAAACTGTACTTATTCAGATGACTGTTTCTTTCTTGGAAGAAGAAATTGATTTTGGGCTTGCTACAGCCTCATCAAAGTTAATGGGAAAACACCCACTGACTTGAATGGAGCAGATCAAGTCCTTACTTCATATAAGATAATTTTCTTACTAATTTTGAAAAATTTAGTAATTATTATGGAGTAACGATTGGCTAATTTCATTACAAAGACCCTGACTATTTCAAACTGATATTTATGCAAATAAATTAGGAGGGATTTTTATGCTAGCTTTGCATCTGGACTACCAGAAGATGGCACTGTTTACATATGAAATCCGTGCCTTTTCATTTAGCTCATGAAATAGATTTATTTCACGAATCTTCATGGGCTTTAAAATATTTAATTCAAACCCAGATTTTTTTGCCAATTTTAAAAACATAATAATGTCAAGGAGACATTTAATTGAAAATTGGAAACTAAAAATTCATCCCAAGGGAATTAATCTACGTTTAGACTTTATAGCTGTTTAACTGTTTGTTTCATACACAACATCTAACATTACTTTTTTCCACAAGGAAATATTTTTCAGTAGTATAAATTGTTGTCAATCTAATTTCCATAAAACTTATAAAATAGTTATGAAGTTCTTCCCCCGCATTCAAATTTACTTGATTTTGTAAAATGAATTTACTGCTTCAGATAGGGGTCAACACTCTATCCATTTAACAAGTACACCATGAACTTCGCTCACAGTCTGCCTTTTTTGGTAAGGGCAAGAGCCTAGATCAGTGTACAAGCCCATTCTTTCTGTGGTCTCCGTTGAGACTACTGACAAGAATGCAAGTATCATGTGTGATGCTGGCTTTTACAATTTTATAAACTTTTCAAAATATTCCAGAACTCCAAGTGTTGACCTTTGGGTAAATGATTTTCACTATACACATTATAGAAAAGTAACGTGCACATTTCGTGTAGTGCACAAAAAAAAGGCAGAGTTTTGCAAACTGAGGATGAAGTGGCATAAATTATATCAAAATGCCTGTTATATTATTGCAGGTTTATTCAGTTGTTAGCATAAGATCTTTGTTGTTGGGTCACCATTTCCTGTTTAGTTTGTGCATTTAATGAAGTATGAATTATATGGTATAAAATAAATGCTGCCTATATAATTTAAATAATATTTCTTTCAGCACTTCCTTGTGTTTTACAGAGAACGATAAGGGGAAAGGCAGTTCTGTTTGTGATGGATGAAAATATAAAGCAGTTTAATGATGCTAAAAAATGCTATTCCATGTTAGCCTAATGACGGTTAGTTAATGAACTGTATGCAAAAGATGTCGGATTTTTATTTTAAACCTTGGTTTCTATCACACTAAAACCAAGTTAAATGTTGGCAGTTCTGAAGAGAACTGTCAGCTAGTATAGGAATCATATTTCAGAGTCTGGAAAAGCAAAACATTAACGGGCTTTTCTAAATTGACAACATTGCAGTGTTGTATGATGTCGTGTCACAGTGGTAATGGGTAATGTTACATCCATTAGACCAAGGTTCTTTAATAACCACAATTAAACAGCTGAAAAGGTTGTAATTTGGGTGCTAATCTTCATGTTGGCTCCCAAGGTAATCTCAGTTTAGAAGTTTTCTTATTTTTATATTAAAATAAGATTGGGCTGCTCTGAAATCATTTAGGCATGACAATTTGGTGTATTTCCATCTATCATTTAATTCAAAATTGCTCAGAACTTTTCAGAAGAATACTAGAAATCGAAATGTCCAGGCAGACCATGTGATGAAATGGTTAGCATACCTGTTCTGTTATTAAATACCAACAGAGTGGGAAGGAGAAGAGAGGCTAAGTGTGCTAAGTATGTTTTAATTAATATATAACCTTTTGGGTGAGACATTTTCTTGTGCTTAACATTTTATTGCCATTTAAATTTTAATCTGTAACTTCTGATACATAATCATGATGGGATTGTTGAAGTAAGATGATTCTTGATCCTTCCCCAACTCATTGGTAATACTCCCTGTGATGCTGGCAGATCAGATGCCAGCTCATGCCAAGACCCCTAGGCCTCAACTGAACACTGCCAATCCATAGCTGGAAACCAGTCTGGCTCATCTATGTGTTAGCATTGTTAAAATAGATGTTAGGTTTATAAAAATGTGTTTAGTGTTTAGACTTTATGAAATGCTTGTAGGATGCTTCATGTAGTAATCTCACTTATAACATCGGTACCTCATGTTGTTAGTTTATACTGAGTGTTGGCACTGTAAAACTTTGTAATTGTGTAAGTCATCAAACCGGTCATCAGGTGTGAAATGCTGTCTTTCTACAGAAGGTGTTAGGTCCCGCCCACCAAGAAGGCCCACTGAAGGCAAATGAACCATTGTGAAATATCAAAGAACAAAAGGAGATGTACATGTGGTCTTGTCCCATCAATTTGAACCATGGGGAAAGGGAATAAAAATCCCTGACAGGAAGAAACTGGATCTCTATGCTGCTTGAAGATGGCAAAATTTCTAAGCATCAGCAAGAGATCCCCAGCTGCATGAGTTATCTCTAGGGGACTATAGAGCTTGCATATTACAGCAGCTTCTATTACCTTTTGGAACCTAAGACCGTAACTCATAAGAATGGCCCTACTGGGTCAGACCAAAGATCCATAAAAGGTAAAGGTAATAAAAAAAATCCATCTTGCCCAATATCCTGTCTTCCGACAGTGGCCAGTGACAGGTGCCCTAGAGGGAATGAACAGAACAGGTAATCATCAAGTGATCCATCCCCTGTTGCTCATTCCCAGCTTCTGGCAAACAAAAGCTAGAGACACCATTCCTGCCCATCCTGGCTAATAGCCTTTGATGGACCTATCCTCCATGAATTTATCTAGTTCTTTTTTGAACCCTGTTATGGTCTTGGCCATCACAACATCCTCTGGCCAGGAGTTCCACAGGTTGACTGTGCATTGTGTGAAGAAATACTTCCGTTTATTTGTTTTAAATATGCTGCCTATTAATTTCATTTGGTGACCCTAGTTCTTCTGTTAAGGAAGTGTTGTTAATTACTCCTCATATTTACTTTCTCTATACCAGTCCTGATTTTATAGACCTGAGTCGTATCTCCCCTTATCCGTCTCGTTTCCAAGATGAAAAGTCCCAGTCTTATTAATCTCTCCTCATACGGAAGCCGTTCCATACCCCATTCATTTTTATTGCCCTTTTCTGAACCTTTTCCAATTCCAATGTATCTTTTTTTGAGATGGGGCGACCACTCATTTGTGTCTGTATGTTTACTTGCTTTAACCTTGTAAAAAACTCTTTTCTTTTTTGTTTAGTTAATTTATTATAGGATTGGCCACAAGCATTGTCTTTGGTGTGTAGGGTCTAAGGTGCAGTTGAACTTGGGTAAGTGACTGGTCCTTTGGGACTAGGAGTAACCTGAATATTGAGGGACTATCACAAAGGCAAGCTTGTCTGGGTGGCAAGATAGACAAGAGTGCCAAGGGGACTGCCTGTGACTCCATGTTAAGGCTGTTGCAGTGCTTGAGAAGTTCACACTTGATACTTGTTTGGTGAAATCTAAGTATAGAACTCACAGACAGTTTGGGGTTTGTGCCCTGCTTCTTAACAATATGTCCTGGGGTTGGTACTCACGCTCCTGAGCCACTTCAGGCAGCTTGACACTCCCAGTGACTCTAAAAGGACTAAGATTGGAACTTACATGAGAGAGCCACATCTAGATACTATATGGTGACTGGTGCTATATAAATAACTAGCATGTAGATGAATGGGTGGTACAAAATACATCACAAAAAAATCTGGAATAAAAAATTGGGTGTAACCCCACAGTTCTCACCTGCAAAGCAAAGTGTTAGAGGAAGAGGGAGAAAAGAGAACTTTTTGGTGCAAACACAATCTCAGAATGTTTGCTCTTTTCCCTAGACCTTTGATACCAGGTCTATGCTAGTGAACAGTAAAACCACGCTGGGTATTGTCATGCAAATAAGCACATAAGTCTTTGTTTTGAATTGTTATAGCCTGCATCTTATTAACCAAAATAGATTTTTCCAGGCTGGATCTACAGTCACACACACATCATGTGCCCTGTTTTCAGAATAATACACCCTTAACATACAGAATCAAACTGAGAAAACAAGGGAAGAGTAATATATAGATATATCCATTTCAGTCTGGAAAGAGCAGTACATTTGGAGAGCATAATTTATTCAGGAACTGAATCCCTTTTCATGTTCTAGACAGATGATTTGAGTTGGAGAGTGGTTAATACAATAAACTTCTATTGTAAAATGCTGAGAAATGCCCGCTAGAGTTCTAAATGGGCTATGCTGCAAAAGCTTTACCCCCATGACATAGAGGAAATACCAGAGAACTTTTTATGAAAGAAAGAGATCTTTTTTCCTACCCCATTTTCTCTGTACATGTGGCCCTCTTCTAAATATTTTGTAACGACTCTGCGAGTAATGTATTACTTGGGCTAATTTCAAAGCAACCTCCTGAAATGACTAACAACAAGGAATGAGACACAGACACTCTGTATAAGTTAAAACGAGTGGATGCAACATTATTAACATGTTAATGACAAACAACAGATGTGCTTGTGTAACCATAATCCTACCCCTCTTATAACAGAACTGGGATTGCAGACAATGGCCTTGAAGGCCCCATGGCTTCACCTCCATGTATGAACTGTTTTATAATCTACCTCCACAGCTGAGATCCCTACTACCCTTTCCTTGTGCGATGGTTAAGGATACAGGTGAGGGGTTCCTCAATCTATGACAGACAGGAAAGCTGTCTCCTTGCTGTGCAAATACACTGGGCCCAGGCCAATGCCTCCTGGTCCCTACTAAATGACCGCTCCAAGACAGGGCACGTGCTGATTAGACACCAGCAACTAAGATGAATGTTTTCCTCCCACCTTCTGGATAGTCCAAAAACTGCTGCAACTATGAGGCAAATCCCCTGGAACATCTGCAAAATCAGGGCCAAATCCTGTTTAACCTGAATGACCAGATTAAATGCATACAAAATCCTAGATTCTCTTCACACAAATGTATGAGACAACAACCTGGGCTGTGCCAGAATGAATGGTTAAAGAATGCATTTGGGCATGAGTTGTCCAAAAACGGGCCTGTTTTGCTATGGCAGGAGAATTGCATGGTTTGCACTCAGAGTCCAACCAAACAGTGTGCTTGTTGTCCAATGGATTATGCTGTGGTTGCAAGTCCATACACGCAGGTTTGGGATGTGGGCTCATTCTTCTTTGTAAGGATGACAGAGACAAATATTATCACCTCAGTAACAAATATGTCTGCTAAAATTAATGTAAACCAGAGGTAGGAGTGTGGAGTTCACATCTGACCAAAAGCAATTTGATTGCCATCAGTCTGCTGATTGAATCAATTATACATCAAGTCCCAGGAGAAGAGGATGGTTGGTTAGCCTGCCAGTATTCTTTGCTCATCCTCAGTGTCTTGGGAAATACAGACTGACCATAAGGGCCTGGTGCAATTTAGCACCAACCACCTTTCCTCATTTTATGAATTCTGTCTATATTAGCATATGTGTTACACTTGCATTATGACCAGCACTCAGTACCCACTGTGGCACTGGCCAGGGTCTGGCATCCATTCTGTCCTTACGGTAATTTGAGGAGCTTTGCAGGCATTTTTCTACTTAATTTGCCTTCCAATCCTGTTTACTGCTCCCAATCTCTGTGTACCATGTGGACCTCTTTGCTTGTCATGTGGCTAGGTGAGCAGGAGTGATGGCAGGGTTGGCCTGGCCATTTCTTTTTGTGTTGCTCAGGTCAGATGTTCTGGGACTATGAGCTGAGTTGCACTGATGTAACTCAGGCAGAGACAGACTTTGGGATCATGGGAAATAATTGACAATTTTGACCAGTATTCTTCATGTTCCATCCTGCCCTGTCCCTCTCAGTGCAGTTTTGCTGCACCAGGGAATCTAGCCCTATATAACTAGCAACTTCTTCATTTTACAGGAATACTTTATCATATTTTTCTGCTGTGTCAGTTAATAGTGGAAGAAAGCTTAGGAAACATGGGGGTTATCTGGATTGTTATGACAGGAAGTGCATGTGTTTGAAAATATGGTCAAGAAATATTTGGTTTACATCAGTAACTTGAAAGTGAGAAAAGATGCTGTCTTTGTGTAAGGAAAACTCCTATGGGCTGAATGAGTTGGTGTGCTGTGGAGGGGATGGGGCACAAATCAGTCTCACAAAACTCAGTTACAACTTTAACTATGGAGTTACATCAGAATTCACAGCTCACAGGGAAAGTAAAGAACAAATCTTTTTAAATTCCTATATATTTTTAATGGCAATGTACAAGTAATAAATAATACTTGGTGCTACATTCAGAATTTTCTTGGAGTTTAGTTCTTGACACATTTCCAGTTTTTCATGCTGTAAGAAAACTTGGGAAGGCTCTTTTTGGATGTTCTTTTTCCTTTGAAGACCAAAAAAGGCAATTAAAGATAATCAGTGGACCCTTTGCAAGGTAGCCAAGAAAAATAAGTGAAGAAAGGGCTTACTGGGACAATTTGATTACCACCACTTCATTGTTAGGTCATAACTGGGCCTTGGAGAACAGTCTTATGCAACAAGTTTCAGTATAGTCAGTGCTGCCAATGTTGTTAGGAGGGAAAATTCTTTAATCTTGTCTAATCTTTTGAAAGTTCATACTAGTTACCAGCAACTTCTCTCTGCAATGATGGCATCATCCAAGCCTCCTGATGAGATGTTGCCAGAAGGAAAAAATTGAAACCAGATGGGTCAGTAATGTGAGAAGCAGTTTGACATTAATTGTTCCCCCATTTCTCCCCTTCTTTGAAATCTAATTTGAGTAAAAATATGGCATTATTTTTCTTGGTGATGTTTTTTGTTTTTAAAATAGCCAAGCTGGTGGGCAAATGGAACCACTCTGTTCAAGGGTAAATATTTACACCATGCTCTTCAAGGTTAAGATCACTCATAATACCAAGGAAAATTGGTCTATATAAAGCAATATTGTACCTCATTTGTAGTTATTCTGACTGATTTGCCACAACTTTGACATGATTAGTTCCTTTAAGTGTCCTAAATATGTTAAAGACAGTGTCGGGGGAGGCAACAAAACAAAACAGCAGCCTGAGGCAATGACATACAGATTAGCTGTTTCCCTGGCCTTAGCATGCACTGTAGAACAGAACAGAACAAAAAGGGGTCATAAATTGACCCATATGGTATTGCTGTTACTGAAATTATTGCAGAAATGCAATGTAATTGCAATGTGACAATCTACTGTACTATGACAGAAAAAGTGTACAGACTATCTGCTTAACAAGAGAAAATAATTCAGTAAGCACTACCTATCCCATTTAGGGGTTGTCTCGTTGATTTGTGCTCTCTCCCACCACCCGTATCTGTTTGTTGCATCCATCTGCTGTCTCACTTTATATTTCCATTGTAAGCTTTTGGGGGCAGGGACCATCTATTTATTATTTGTTTGTACAGTGCCTAGTAAAGTGGAGCCCTGATCAATGATACAGCTACTGTAATACAAATAAGAGGGAAGTTCCTTAAAATAGGATGAAATGTATCTTCTAGTGAGTAGATCAGGGAAATGGGAATCAGTACTTTTGTGTTGTGTTCCCATTTCTGGGAGTGACTTGTAATATGAATTTGGGCTAATTACTTAACCTTGTCATGTGACCCCTCTGTCATGTGACCCATCTGAGCCTTCACCGCCCATCAGCCCCATCTTTTTGGGGACTACATTTTCCATAATTCCCCTTTCCTTCAAAGGCCAAGTCCCAATGACTATTGACAGCAGTGCCTCCCTTAAGTTTAGTGTTTGCTGAATTTAGTACCAATAAAGTGTCTGAATTTGAAACATCTAGATCCTGAAACACAGAGATAAGGCACTTAGCAGTATACTCGATCCTTTCTAAAGGAGCTGCATGTATTCTGCTGCGGGTTCGTTTTCCTTTATGTCCCAGCGAGTCTTGAACATAAGATGAATCCAAAGTGATTGACATGTCACATTCTAAATTAAACTATTTTTTTGTTTAATCTCTTTTTAACCTGTGCTTTTTTATAAGTAGGTGATAGTGTGTTTTATGCAATATTTTCACAACAGTTCTCAAAACTAGGAAAATCAGCCACTTTTTTTCAGAATGACATATGGGCAGAAAATGACAAGAGCATGCCACTTTAGCAGCAGTAGGAATGCTTAGGGGTGTTTTGTAATTGGAAACTTACCATTTTTTTTATTACTTGAATCATTTCCAGAAATGCTGTAAGACACTAATTCAGTGCACCTCGTTGGTGCCTATGTAGTAATGAACAGAAGTTGTTTGACAAGTAAAATCTTAAATATTTGAAATGTTGGTAGCTGATAGTAACTGATGGGGCCCCTAGTATATTTTTAGGACTCCTAAACTCTTCAAAAGCTGTGAGCAGCTTTTCCCCTTCTAAAAAATTACCAATTTGCTGACCTTCCTCTGCTGAGTGCTTCAGTTCTCTGATTGCTGCCATACAACTGTTTTACATTAGATTAATGATGTTTAGACTTCATCTCTGTAGCCGTCTTAATTTTAGTTTATCCTTTTGCGCATTTTGACATATCACATTGCATATAGATTTAAAAGCAATAATAGCTCTTTGTGATCTTCAGGTTTCTACAGACTCCCCCAGTTGAATGATTTTTGTGTTATCTTGACCAGACAAGTACCATAATTATTAATGAAAGGACAAATGAAAATTTAGCCAATGTTCCACAGATATAGAATGTACATAGCTTGAGACCAGAGTTTCATCTCCAGTGAAAACTGAATTGATATTTCAGTAAAATATTGTAACACACCAGGTACACTAATTCACTAGTCAGGATGTAAAAATGACTGATGGCAGCGAAATTGGATCCAAAATTATCTAGATTAACCAAAAAGCTGAAGGAAAGAAACCTCACAGCTTGGTAAAAATTCTACAGGACTACACAAACCAGCATAACCAGAGCAATACCCATCCTGGTTCAAATGGTTTATTAGAGGAAATAAAAAAAAATGTGATGCCCTTAAAATATGTGATAAACAAAATTAATTTGATACAAGGGGAGATTACCTCCATAAAGGTGTGTGTTCTAATGATTAAAACAGGACAGGGATTCAGGAATCATAGGATCTATTCCCACTCATTTCTCTGAGTTCCTGTGTCTTACTTACCCCATCTGTGCTTCAGTTTCATTATCTATAACATGGGGTGTTATCAGTTAGAATTACCATGATTAACTTATGTTTGTAAAGAACGTTGCATCCTTGGATATGTTCTGCGGTTGCTAGACAATGGCAGGCGGAATATACCCATGACAGCCAGCCCCTGCTGAGAGAGTTCTCATGTTGTCTCTGGATGGCAACATCTGAGCACTCAACCTACAGAGTCCCACCAGTGTCACAAAAATACTTAAACATGAATTTGCAGTGGTATGCAACTGTTTTACTAGGCAAAAAATAATTAATGGCAGAATCTGCTTCCTTCTACGTTGAATAACTGGTTTTCTTGTACAGAATAAATTGTTGCTTTTGAAGATTTCATACATAGGTGGCTAAGTGCTTAATGATACACTTAAATGACTGGGCTAATTTAAAAACATTTTGAAAAATGTGACTGCAATATATTTCATAAACAGCTCCTGGCCAAATACTATTAAATAAATAAACAGACCTGTCTATTGATGAAAACAACTACACACTGACCTGAAATAAAATATTTACTGATGTATTATCTCTGAGCTTCTCATCTGAAATATACCTATTGGGTCAATAATTATTGACAATCACCTCAACAAAAGTCAATATGTTTTTAGTTCTTTTTTTTTTTTATCATTAAGGTTGCCAGCACTTCACACCTCCTCTGCCCCTCTGTTTTCCTTTTCCCAACTGCAGATCCTCTCTCATTCTCTTTGAATGAACAAGACATAAGCTGTGGCTGCAGGAGTATAAATGTATGGAATGTCTTATCCATTCAAGATTTATAGTAGAAAAGTATCTGTCTTTCACTGCATTAAAGTGAGATTTTGTGGATTCTGCCTTTTCTTCTGTCTGGAGAAGTTGCCATTATTAATTTTTTTTTGTTTCATTAATTAGCTTGAAAATTAATTGTTACATTTGATTAATTTAATTATTAAACAGGTCTACAGAAACTTTGCTGCCTTCAGAATGTGATAATCCTGTTACAATTGGACTCATTTTTGTAAAGTGAAAGAATTATGTCCAGAAAAAAATGTCTTCT
This sequence comes from Mauremys mutica, assembly GCF_020497125.1. Classification (NCBI taxonomy): domain Eukaryota; kingdom Metazoa; phylum Chordata; order Testudines; family Geoemydidae; genus Mauremys; species Mauremys mutica. Next base: position 43,942,591 of record NC_059076.1, read on the forward strand.
CTATCAAACTCATTCTATGGGGAAAGTTCTTTAATCTAGAAATCATGTTTGGTGATTTATGGTCTGCTGTTACTGATATTGCCATGATCCTGTGAAAAATGTGATTTTTTCCCCCCCCCTCAATGGAAATTTTTGTGTTTCAAATAAGAAAATGTCAATTAAAATGAAAACGTGTCTAAATAAGGGCTATATTAAAATTTGCAACAGCTTGCGGGCAGATTTTATAAATCACCAAATTTGTCCATATCTGAGTAAAGTGAAAAACAGAATTGTCCTGAGTTCATATAAAGAACCAATAAAAGGAATAAGATCGATCGATCTATCTAAAAATAAAATAAAGATTTAGGTGTGATGGAATGAAACGCAGCCATTAGCAAGTCAAGTTTAAGTATTATTCATTTGAATTCACCATGATGTATTTTGCATATACTAATTCCACTTCAGACAGTTTTCTATTTGCTTTGATGGATTTGGTCTCCTTTACCTGTGATACTTATTGCAGGTAATAGAAGAGTAAATTATATATATTCATAATATATTTCCTTCTCACCCTTTGAAGGAAATGCAAAGTTTGAGTGAGCAATTGTATTACCAGCATTTGTTTATGTCTATAAGTAAGTACATTTGGTACTTGTGATTGTTTCTCTCTCCTTCTCAAGGCCAAATTTGATCATCCTTGTGACAGAGTTTTGTGTGGGGGATCTAGGGTGGATTGGGCTTGGGGCATGAATGCTTTCTATCTCCCTGGGAGTTTGGCGTGCACAGAACGTGCAGCCCCACTTCTAGCCTACAAACTGTACTAAGAGCGGGGTCGCTGAACTGGGGGGAGGGAGGGTGAAGCCTGTGGATCTACACAGAGTTTGAGTACCCTGGCTATTTCCATGCTCTTCTCACAACACACCCCTGCAAGCTGCTGCAGAGAGAGGCTCTGCAGCATGCAGTGTGTGTGGATCTTCTTACTCAGCCTCTCTGCGGGGCCCCCGCAGTGGAAGTACAGTAGTTCTGGTGCTTTTATAGCTTTCAGCACCAGTGGAGGGAAAGGGCAACAGTAAAGTTTGACGTGTGTCTTGTTTGTTCCTTTTAAAAAAAAGTTAGTTTTAGAAAACTAACTTTGCTTTGTAACTTGCAATTTCCCTCTGTGCACTTAAGTCAATAAATATAGAAAGTTTCAGATCCTGTGTGATGATTGAGGAGTTAAAGCCTTTGACTATGTGAGAGAACACCCCTTACAAGTTTCAGCAATGGTCATGACATGACAAACCCCACATGGGAATGCCCTCAGGAATGCTGACTAATATCCTAACACCCCCCAACGGGAAATCTCAGCAAGGAAAGCTCAGCTGACCTGTTAAACCAATATATTTACTCCAAATTTACACTTGTGTAAAGGACAACAAACTTTGACGTAAAAGCCAGGTGTCTTTTTACAACTCACAAGTAGCAACAAGAATTGTAGAGGATATTTATAACCTGATGCTTCTCTTACTTTTATTAAGTTATCGAAAATGGACTCCCTGGTTACACACATTTACTTTGCAATAATTATTCTGATGCTCATATTATTCCTGCTTACAAATAATTTATTTGTAGCCTTTGTTTTTTAGTAAACCAGCCCAACATATCAGTTTGTTTATTTACAATAAATACTGTAAATGCCGCATAATGTATTTCCTGCAGAGAGCAGATTTCTCTTTCCCCTTTCATGTTCAGTTATGCTATGACTTCTCAATGTATTTCATTATATAGCTGATCAGCTCGTTGGTAAATCTATTTGCCTATTAATGCCTAAGATAACAACATATCTATTCAATTAGGAAGATTCCTGGGCTTACTTTCTATTAATACTGAGCACAAGCTTATGGAACAAACCCTGATACCTCCAACTAACATATGTTAATGAAATTACCTGAGTGCACATGGTATACCAGTATGTATAAAAAGGTCAGAGTGTACTGGTGGTGGGCAAAGAGGGAGAGGAAACAGACTTCTTCAGTTTTGGTGAATTCAAGTAATACATAGAGCCCAGAGCTGGGAAGCTTGTTCATATTCCACTGGCATATCCTGCTAAAAATCAAAGATCTGGGCTAAGCGGTACATTGTTTCTTGTTTTATACACAGCATTATACAAGAAAGGGATGGGGGGCCTGAATTAGAGAAACTTTTTACCCATCTAGAAAAGAGGGCAGGGGCCATTTTTTGTTCTGTATTTGTACAGACAATTGGGTCCTGGTCCATGACTGGGGATCCTAGGAACCATGGTAATACAAATAATAATTGAGAAAGATCCTTTGGTGCATAATAGCAAATTCTAGAGAAGTTTAGCAGGAAAATATGAAAACCTTGGAGCAACTGTATTATTAGAATATTAATATTAATTTAAAATGAAATACTGGGATATTTTCATTTTTTTGAGGCATAGTTTTATATTTGCATTCATTTTTACCTGTTTGACTCAGCAAACTCATTGTTTCATGAGGACTATGCAGGAAAACTCGAAGACTGTGCCTTTCCGTTCCTCATATAACAGGGCTGTCGTTTTTCTATGCTTACTATATATTCCATGAACTTCATGCCACTAAATTTAATTAAATATATTTTTCACCTACACTTGCATGAAATTAACACTTCCTCCCTTGAAGTGACAATTTTATGGAGAAATTCTTGTGTCCCATGAAATTTTTAAAAAATCATATCCACTGGGCATTTATTTGCACATCTAAAAGTGATAGGCTGTGTTGCATGCCATTTTCATCAGCACACCTGCTGATCTTACCATTGCTAATTAAAGACTGCATTTAAAGCATTATAAACACTTTGTGGCTGTGCTTGATGAAGGCAATGCACCCGCTTTGAAAAGGAACATTTAATTCGATGGTTGCCTGAGGAAATGTACTGTCCAGTATATAGATGAAGGTAGTGGCCCTATATAGGAGGAACTTGAGGTAGGTATTAAAACAGAGAGGTAGGTTACAGGATCAAGAGCTTGATCAAAAGCCAATGTAGTGCTTATTGTCTGTTTCATATTTTCAAGGGAATATATAATACTTTAATGAGAAGACATCATCAATAGCCACAATATGTGCTTGTCTGTCTAGTGGTATTCTGAGAAATGTTAGCTGTCAGCAAGTATCTCATCAAGGACAAGATGAATGAAACCAAAATATTATGAAAATGGGATGTGAAGGTCTATGAATGTTTCTGTTCTTATTAAACTGAAGCAATGTGGTTCTGTTACTGACCAATATTTTTATTCTGCAGGATGAAATTGAAGAACAATTTGAAGTGAAATGTAATCCTGCTGAGAATGGTAAAACCACTATAGAGAATATGAAGTAGGTGGGTGAAATCTCTGATGAAATAAGTTAGACATGCATGACGTTGTGACATTTCCCAGGGTACAATCTGGACTGTTCAACAGTGTTGTCCCCTGAACACTCTACCCTGAGGTGCCTTTTAGATTGCTTTACTGCCAGAACAGCCACTCCTGGTCTGCTCATGCAGCCTTCAGCCAGTAAATTCACTCCCAGCTAAATACATGAATGTTCTCCCAGCCACTCATGAACTACATACATGGCAACATCCACAAATTCTTCAGTCCCAGCCTTGTTCCCAAGAAATGTGCATCTTGCACTGCTCAGTATTCTCCTGGATAGTGCAAGCTCATAGTAAGTCCATCATTCCAACACTGGGTAATGATTATGCACCAGCCTTCTTATCCTAAATTGGGATTCCCAAACACTTCAGTCCAAACACACTGGTTTAGATAAAACAATAAAACAAGTTTATTAACTAGAGACAGGTAGATACATTTTTTCCAGGTGAGTTGCCATTTAAAAGAAAGAACAATGAAATGTGTCTTTAAGCCAAAGAAATACTAACTGCAAATAGAAGTAGGCAGAGTACAGGAACTAAAGTTGGAGATGAATTTCTATGGCTGAAAACTGGAAGTAGTAATAGAATAATAGTATCAGATCATATGATAAGTAAAACTGAAAGAACCTGTGAAAGAGATACCATATAAGAGATACCTGTGAAAGCATAGTGTTTAGTGCCTCATATAAATCTGAAAATGAGATAAAAGGAAAAAAAGCACATTGCATCCCATTTCCCTGCCCTTTAGGTCTTCATGGTTTCTATTTAAAGACAGGGCCTAAAGACACACACGTAAGGAACTTTGCTCTGCCTCCCTTCTGCTTTCCCATTGGTCAGTGGAGAGAGGAATTATTGTGCAGAAGAATCTGAAATGGGAGCCTAAGAAGATGCTGTTGGATAAGGTGTTTCCAAGCCTACATGCTCATTGGGGAACAGCACGTGTACCAGATGGGAGGAGAGAAATTGTTCAAGCTAGCTATCCCCTGGAAAGAAGGAAATCATGGCACATCCAACTCCCCTTACTTGCCTAGAATCCAGGGGAAATGCAGTGGCCCTCATCTTTTCTGGCTCTCCACAGAAGGAATGTGGTTAGGAGCAGAAGAGTTGTTCCCCTACATAGCCCCACAGTGTATTTGCATGTGCACACTGGTACACATACTTTGGCTTTCTAAAAGCTTGCTTCTTTCATACACATTCCCTTGTCCTCATTCTTTGCTCTGTGCCATTTTTCATCATTCAAGATGATAAATGCCACTTCTCTGCATCTTTTCAACAGATATGTTTGCATTCAGTACTCAGAAGAATAGAAAGAACATTCTGCAAGGGACAACAGGATGGTGTGCTACCTTTCTGGAGCCAGAACATGAGATGCCACACTAAGATTGAATAGGCTTCTGAAGTTCATGGGCAAGGACCCATTGGTGATGGTTCATATTGGCACTAATGATTTGATCCCAGTCTATAAGTACCTCCATGGAAAACAAATATTTGATAATGGGGTCATCAATCTAGTAGAGGAAGGTGTAACATGATCCAATGGCTGGAAGCTGAAGCTAGACGAATTCAGACTGGAAATCAGGTATAAATATTTACAGTGAGAGTTTAACCACTGAAACAGTTTACCATGGGTGGTTATGCATTCTCCATCACTGGCAATTTTAAAATCAAGATTGGATGTTTTTCTATAAGGTATCCTCTAGGAATTATTTTGGGGAAAGTTCTATGGCATGTGTTATACAGGTGGTCAGACTGGATGACCACAATAGTCTCCTCTGGCTTTTGAATCTATAAATCAAAACATCCAAACATCATAATATGTGAATTTCCCCCATCCTTTTGGATCTACTTTAACCACTGGTGCTGAGCCAGTAAACTCATAGACATTGCCTGTTGCCTGGGGAGGTTGTGGAGTCTCCATTTCTGGAGATATTTAAGAGTAGGTTAGATAAATGTCTATCAGGGATGGTCTAGACAGTATTTGGTCCTGCTATGAGGGCAGGGGACTGGACTCGATGACCTCTCGAGGTCCCTTCCAGTCCTAGAATCTATGAATATGAATCTATGAATTTCTGTTTTATGTCTGAAGAAGCTAGAAGTGCTGATCCAGTTACAATGTTGAGGGATGTCACTCGATGTCAGACCAGGAAGTTTGATGGTCTGAGCCATCAACTCAGCCAAAGAACTCATGGAAGTCTGGGCCCTGGGCCTGTCATGTAAGCCCAAAAATATAAAGGACCTAAGTTGAAAAAGGGCTAATATATTTGATATCTGACACTCTTGTTCAATAAAACATCATGTGTAATATTTCACTGTGGCCATAACTCATTTTTTTTAAGTTAGAATTTTAAAATTTCAAGCAAAAATACATTGTGTTGAAAATGAGTCATAACCTGAAACACCAAGTCATCTAGAAGTAGAAAGTTCAAAAACTAGGATTTTTGAGTGAGCATGTAAACATCTTCAATAGAGAGCTGAAACTCTTCTCTGTGACTTCAGTTTGTAGTTACCCTCATTTCTGGAATTATATAAGAAACAGCAGTACACCTGTAATTTGCATCTCCCTTGTGTATTACTATAGCAAATTGGATACAGTATATTTAAAATAAAATTACTCATTCTAGTGCAGCTCCTAGAATATAGCAGTGCAGGTTAGAACATCTTTCCCTTCCAAACAAAGCTACTGAATCTGTTGTTTAATTCATTATTTGTCATGCCCCAAGTGTGCACATGGTATCTGAGAAACCTGCATATTAATACTCTTTTTTTCTTCTTTAGCAAGTCTGACAAAGCAAATATACCGAAATGACACACACTATACAGTGTCTTTGTACAGAGAGACTCCATCATTTTCTTTTCAGCTGAAGTAACTTGTGCCACATTAACTTAACTGCATCTCAGTCACTCTTGACTTTGTATAGCCCGTATATACTTAAAGTTATGGCCACTTTTGCACTTGCGGGGGGGGGAGGGGGGGCAGGAAGCGTATACTGAAGTTCAAAGAACATACTATACTGCACTTTTTATCTTATGACATCTTCCTTTTTTGTATTACAGGAAGTACCATGCAGAAAAGCTACACAGACCATTACTGTTGAAACAAAATTGATCTTACATTACCACTGAGTTCATTAAATAATGTTGATTTCAGTAGAACAACGATTGTACATGTGACATTGATAACAGTACATCATGAATTCATTATGAACAGGGCTACTCCAATAAATACCAGATGAATTCATAATGACTGGATTCTTAAAATGCTACCAGGTTTACTTCAGGTTTTCTGTTTCCATGTGTAATTACTACTGCCAGGGCTATCACTATTACCTACTCTTTTATAAACGAAACCAAACAGAAAATTAAAAATGGTGTACCTGAGTGTTGCTATAAAAATACTGAATGTCTTAAATATCAGTGTTGATGATGCCTAAAGGCAAGAATTATGCTTAGTCAAGATTTGTATTTTCAATTTATTTTCTTCAGCATGAATCTAGCTAGCCAACGTAGTCTAAGGAATTTTTTGGGTTAGCTTGGTTACTATATTTTTTATTGAAAAATGATTGATTCATTGTTTACAATTATAAAAATAGCGAAATAGGCTTCAAAATATTATTTACAAGATGGCTATGAAAATAAAACTTTTTCTTCAAAAATAATTCTTAAATATTAATCATAGGAGGAAAATTAAAGGCAACTTTTCAGTAAAGTAGCAAATATTTCATTTAAAGTGGACAGGTTTGCACATAAAAGCACAGAACCTTATACAAAAATCTCACACTGTGCTACATTAAATAAATAAATAATTTTTTTTCTCTTAAAAGAAAAGGACCCTGACTACTTTAGGTTCAGTTTGGGATACCATTTAGCACTCTGCTCCCTGATTCTGATTTCCTGCCATATTTGTACCAGTGTAACATCAGAGATTTCAGTTAAATTATCTCTGCTTTACACACATGTAGGATCAGAATCAGATTCCCACATTTGGCACATATTAAGTTTACAGAATTGACTGTTAGCCTTTTCATCTGTCTGTCACATATGGTTGTTTGTTCCTTTTGCACACATTTCTAAATAGCACATATGCTTAATAGTCCAAACTGGTTTTTCTTTACACACTCCATCAGAAAATACTGTTATGAGGACATGCTGAAGATCATCTCCAATAACTATTTAATATATAGATTATTATATGATGATTTCACTCAGATCAAGGTTATGTGGGGATTTATTTATTTTAATTTCAAGAACCAAAAAAGGGACACACAGCTGAGAGGAAGCTTAGGGGTGAATTGATTAGACTGATGCAGCTCAGATTTGCTCCTCCCTTTTCTCATGGTGTTTTCTATATTTTTTTTTAAACTTGGCATGCTTAGTGATGAATGGTTGTGGTATAATACCTGCTTACAATTAAATTGATAAATCACACATAGTTATTAGGGTAATTAAATTGTAGGTAAGGTTGTTATATGATTGATGAGTCTGTTAAGGCTGTATATGAAAGCTACTTAGGGCAGAGACTGTCTCTACTCATTATTTGTTCAGCATTAATACAACAAGCCCTGATCCTTACTGAGGCCTCTAACCACTACAGTATTATAAATAATATTAATAGAGTTTCATGAGGCCAAATACTGGTCCTACATGTCTCCACAATATATAATCTACATGATGTGTCCAGGATCCATGACTACGATGACTTAAGGGTATAATGTCCCTACTCAGGGACATGTATAGTCCTTATGCAACTACCCATTTCCTACCTTCTGTTCCAATCCAACCTGAGCACTGTTGGGCTGATGTCAGACAGGCACTGGGCACATGTATTGCTTTCTTGAGGGGAGGATGACTCATTTAGTGAGGAAAACGTAGAGGTCTCACATGTGAAAAATCACACTCTGGTGATGGCTTGGAGACAACCTAGGGCATCACTGGGCCAACTGTCTCTCTCTTCACACACACCCCTCCAACATTGAGGATAAGATCTCATTTACCCCAAAAGATAAACAGTTACTTTGGGATTCATAAATGGAGGGAAACCTAGGGTGACCAGATGTCCCGATTTTATAGGGACAGTCCCGATTTTGGGGTATTTTTCTTATATAGGCTCCTATTACCCCCACCCCCCGTCCTGATTTTTCACATTTGCTGTCTGGTCACCCTAGGGAAACCACTACAGTGTCCCTGGCTTCTTCTATAGGCACAACAGGATCTTCAGAGGGGTGCTTCAGGGAACAGAGTTTATTTGCATAGCCAAGCAACTCCATGGCTTTTGAATATAGAATGAATACAGAACTCCCTGATTTTCTTCTGTGCCTGGGCCCAACCATTCTAGGATTGGTCAGCCCACTGTGGAACCAGGCTATGCAGCTATGGCTATAAGAAGCTACCACACATCTTACTGCCATGTTAGAAAATCAGGATTCAGCCCAGGGTGATCAATTGCAAAAGTGCGGATACTCTGCCAGAGCTATTTAATTAATTTAAATGTACCCTGTATATGAATGTTGTTTAATTGTAATTGCTGGAACTTCATGTGAGAAAATTATAAAATTTATTTACAAAAATAAATAGGTCCTCCAGGATACATCAGCTGCTTACCAAAAACTAAGTATATTTTGGTATACACTATGTACTTTGACATGGGCAGAGAGAGTTTCCCCTCACTTTATTGTACACTATAGCTGTGCAAGTTTTTACATCTTATTCAATATCAAAGCAGCAGCCACCATCTTCTGAGTCATGGGCCCTGTCTAGATTAGCATTTTAAATAGCATTTTGAACATGATAGCTAACACAATTAAAAAAACAACACTTAGTTCTTCCTGTAGACAGAGTTTAGCACCATTAAAGTGGATTGTGCTTACCCTAAGACTCCTTTCTATTTTTTCTAGTGTAGACATGCCCAGAAACTGTCTGGTTTTTAACGAGGCTGAAAGAAAGATGGTGAAGGGGCACTAAGGGGATAGAAAAACAAGCAAAACAGAGGAATGAAAAGGAGAGTTTGAAAGAAGATAAGGGAATAAAGGCGGGAAAACTGCTGGGTAGAAGAGTAAAATGACAGCCCAAGTTTAAAGGAATTAAATGATATTTTATTTGTTCAAGTTTCTAAATTTATTAGGCCAAATTCAGATCTGATGCAATTGGGAATAAGTCCAGATATGCTAATAGAGTTGGACCTGATTACACCAGGGTTGAATTTAGCTCAATGAGTAAAATTTTCAGAAATTTAGCAGCTTAAGTCCCATTTTTCAGAAGTGACTTAGGCATCACATAGGCACTTTTGAAAATGTTATCCTAAATCTTTTTTTCAAGTGACATAGGCACTAAGGCCCAACTCCTCACAAGTATTTGTGCTCCTAATTTCTACTGAAACCATTTCCATTTCAGTGGAAGTTAGGAGCTTAAGTAACTGAGGAGCTGTGCCTAAGTCCGGAGACTCTTCTTCCTGAAATTTGAAAACAGTCTTAGAATGAGACCTTTGCCATGTGATTTTTGTTGTTTTTTGTGGAGATGCTCAGATCCCATGGGATCATTTATAAGAACGGAAATAGATATAAGTGATTATAGACTGCACAACAAGTTCCAGCATATGGACAAAACTGTTAGAAACTTTCTGTGATAGGATGAAGTTCTTGTAGAGCCCAGAGTGAGTGAGAATAGAGTTGATTGACTAGCTGGGCTATCAATCATTTGGAGAGCTCAGGATTGGACTTTCCTAACTCCCAAGGGTTCTGGGTAAGGAAGCCCTCTATAAAACTCCCTGGCTTGCACTTGAGTGTTACAGTGTGGGCGGAGGACTTATTTAGAGGAATTTGGCCTGTTGGAGTTAAGTTATGAAAGAGGGATGGGCAAACATTTTGGCCCGAGGCCACATCTGGATGGGGAAATTGTATGCAGGGCCATGAATGTAGGGCTTGGGCATGCGGGAGGGGGTGCAGTGTGCAGGAAGGGGCTCAGGGCAGGGGGTTGGAGTTCAGGAGGGGTGTGGGGTGCAGCAGGGGGCTCAGGGCAGGGGGTTGGGGTTCAGGAAGGGTGCGGGGTGCAGCAGGGGGCTCAAGGCAGGGGGCTAGGGGGCTCAGGGCATGGAGTTGGGGTGCGGGTGCAGGAAGGGTTTGGGGTGTGCTTACCTTTAGCGGCTCCGAGGTGGCAGCAGTGTGCAATAGGGCTAAGGCAGGCTCCCTGCCTGCCCTGACCCTGCACTGCTCCCAGAAGTGGCCATCATGTTCGGCAGTGGCTCCTGGGGGGTGGAGTGGGGCAGGCAGTTCCGCCGTGTGCTGCCCTCGCCTGCAGGTACCACCCCCAAAGCTCCCATTGGCCGCAGTTCCCCATTCCCGGCCAGGAGCTGTGGGGGGCAGTGCCTGCAGGCATGGAGCCCTCTGCCTTCCCCTCCCCCAAGGGCCGCAGGGATGTGGTGCTGGCCGCTTCCGGGAGCGGCGCAGGGCCAGGGCAGGCAGAGAGCCTGCCTTAGCCCTGCTGTGCCATAGGGCTAGCAATCCCCTGGGCTGGATTGAAAACCCTGATGGGCCGGATTCGGCCCACGGACTGTAGTTAGCCCTTCCCTGTTATGGAAGGTATTCCTTGTTGTTTCGTCTTCTTTTTGATTGATTTAAAATAAATCTAGGTGTTATTCTTTATAAAACTCCTCTGAAGTGGGTCTTGCTGCTTATTGGACTTTGCTGCTGATTGGACTTTGCTGCTGTTCAGTGCCATGCCCTCCTTGCTTTGTTCTGAAAATAAAGAAAAGTAATGAAATATCAAATATGGCATTTTAAAAGAATGATATTTAAAAGAGTGATATTCTAAACTTATGATTTTTCAGTCTAAGCCACATGTCCACTGACTCTTCATGTTAATGTGCTATAGTGCTGAGCAGGATACAAAAGTCAGGGTAAAAATATTAGGCTAGGGAAAAAAGGGAAATCTGTCCGTGTTTGATCTTTTTCTGTCAGATTGGAGGAATGAGCTATAGAGTGTTGATTTAATTGTGTTAAGTGCCTTGTTTCTTCAGTTATGTATCCCCTATTCCACCAATAACAGCTGTGTAAAGATTCCACGTGCTGATCAGTAGGTAAACCTCCGCTGTAGCTCAAAAATGTTCCTATAGTACCACAGATGTAAGGGTCAAACTTGAGGACATTTCAAAGAATAGACTTTTACAAGCTATAGAAATTGACTCTTTTTCTTTAATTGTGTGCTCCCTGTAAAAGCAGGTCCAAATAATATCTAACCTATTATTGACACATTATCCAGCAAGGAATTAGCCAAATTTGACTATTACAAGCAACAACTGATTCCCCCACCCGGCCCTCGGGGCCTCCTGTTGTGATAAGGAAAATGTTGCTAATAAACGCTTTCTTCAAAGTGACTCTTCCAGCTGAATCGGAGGGAATCCAGTCACTCATTTGATGGAGCTTTAACCAAAAACGTGTTGGACAAATTAAATATGGTTTAGCCTCCTGCTCTGGATTACATCAAGAACCTATAAATGCAAAAGGTTTAGTCACAGAAGACCATGCTCTGTAATTAATTATTGTAACTCTCCTCACAAATCAAAAGCAGCCTGGAGTGCAGAGTTCAATATGTCAAGACATGGGTACTAAAGTTTTTTAAAGAGGGGAAAAAAAGAAAAGGGGGCACGAGGGAAAGGTAAATATATATAGGCTGGAACTAGGAGGCCTGAACTCCTCAGATTGCTAGGAGTGAGCCAAGAACACATTGCTTTAGGGTACTGGCTGAAACTGTGATAGGCCATTTGTCATTCTACTGGTTTCATAAATAAAGAGTCACAAACTCGTTGGTTTGTAAAATAATGATAGCTTGGAAGAGTTGTGCTGTTTAGAGCCATTTCCTTCTTTTGTCCCTCATGAAATATTTATGGTTGCATTTGAAATACCCAATTCACTTTGACAATAGAAAATGGCAAGTCTGATGCCATGCGTTGATATACGCACACATGGTGACACAGGCAGAGGTGAATGAATTTGAACATGGACAAAAGGATTCTTTTGATCTTGATGGTGTCAACAGGAAACTCTAGTTTGGCTGAACAGGACTACACCTAGACCCATTTTTAACAGACTCATGGTAAACAAAATACTAAGACTAGTTTTGTAATTTGGACCAAAATATGAATCCCATACAAGACCTGTATAACAAGCCATCCTTATTAGCTAAATTTCTGTCTTAAGACTCAGTTCTAACTTATTTCCCAAATATATATTTGTTTCATTTTCATTGCAAGACCATCTCCATTAAACAGCGGACCCCTGTTGGTTGCTTGAGTGATTACTTATGACAAGTTTCATTGTATGAAGCACAAAGGAAGTTTTCCATATCCTTGAATGATTTGACTTTCTGCATGAGCAGGAAACTCCATGAAGCCCAAGATGGAAAAGAATGTCACCAACCTCTGTAAACTCTATGGGGCCTTCATCACAACCCTTATGAACATTTGAAGTTTTCTGGTAGTCTAGAGAGGCCTCACAAACCACGTCCCAAAAGAAAACATGCAGAGAGAGGGGAAAAAAACTTTTCATTACTTCTCATTCATCTCTCCTATTTACCTAGCTTCTTTCAGTCTGACTGTATCCCATCTGGTAGGTATGATTACTTTGCCACTGTGGCTGCCTTGGCATTGTAGACAGTTTCTGGCAAACTTCAGCTTCAGCTACCTAGTTTTGAACTTGCAGAGTCCTAATATTGATAGACCAAAGGGAGTTCTTTAAAGATGTACATTTTACCACACAAACTTCCACATGGCTGGACTTTACAAAAATGAGACAAGCCATTTACAATGCACACTTTACTTCTCTACAGAGGAAAAAGGACACTAAATGATCCAAACTCCTACATGCCACGGGGCTACAACAGTGGTCCCCTTAACTCACCCAACCACACACTTAGCCCAGCAGAAGAGTCTGTCCTATCTCAGGGACTCTCTTTCTGCCCCACCACCGCCTTGCACATGATACAGTTCTGCGGTGATCTGGAAGCCTACTTTCGCCATCTCCGATTCAAGGAATATTTTCAACACACTACTGAACAGTGCACTGACCCACAGGAACCCTCCTACCAATTCTACAAGAAGAAGAATTCTGCATGGACTCCTCCTGACGGTCGAAATGACAGACTGGACTTCTACATAGAGTGCTTCCGCAGATGTGCACAGGCTGAAATTGTGAACAAACAGCATCACTTGCCCCATAACCTCAGCCATACAGAATGCAACGCCATCCACAGCCTCAGAAACAACTCTGACATTATAATCAAAGGGGCTGACAAAGGAGGTGCTGTAGTCATCATGAACAGGACAGATTATGAACAGGAGGCTTCCAGGCAACTCTCCAACACCACATTCTACAGGCCACTATCCTCCGATCTCACTCAGGAGTACCAAAAGCAACTACGCCATCTACTCAAGAAACTCCCTGCTATAGCTCAGGAACAAATCTACACAGACACCCCCCCAGAGCCCTGACCAAGGGTATTCTATCTGCTTCTCAAGATTCATAAACCTGGAAATCCTGGACACCCCATCATCTCAGGCATTGGTACCCTGACAGGAGGATTATCTGGCTATTTGGACTCTCTCCTCAGATGCTACCAGCACTCCTAGCTATCTTCGAGACACCAACGACTTCCTGAGGAAACTACAATGCATTGGTGATCTTCCTGAAAACACCATCTTGGCCACCATGGATGTAGAAGCTCTTTACACCAATATTCCACACAAGGATGGACTACAAGCTGTCAGGAACAGTATCCCTGGTGGCTGAGCTTTGTGACTTTGTCCTCACCCACATTTCAGATTTGGGGACAACTTATACTTTCAAGTCAGTGGCACTGCTATGGGTACCCACATGGCTCCACAGTATGCCAACATTTTTATGGATGACTTAGAACAATGCTTCCTCAGCTCTCATCCCCTAGCGCCCCTCCTCTACTTGCACTAGAGTGATGACATCTTCATCATATGGACCCACGGGAAGGAGGCCCTTGAAGAATTCCACCTGGATTTCATCAATTTCCAACCCACCATCAACCTCAGCCTGGAACAGTCCACACAAGAGATCCACTTCCTGGACACTACAGTGCAAATAAGTGATGGTCACATAAACACCACCCTATACCGGAAATCTACTGACCACTATACTTACCTACATGCCTCCAGCTTCCATCCAGGACACATCACATGATCTATTGTTTATAGCCAAGCCCTAAGATACAACCGCATTTGCTCCAATCCCTCAGACAGAGACAAACACCTACAAGATCTTTATCAAGCATTCTTAAAACTACAATACCCACCTTGGGAACTGAGGAAACAGATTGACAGAGCGAGACAGGTACCCAGAAGTCACCTACTACAGGACCGGCCCAACAAGGAAAATAAGAGAACACCACTAGCCATCACGTACAGCCCCCAGCTAAAACCTCTCCACAAGGGCGGCTCTAGGCATTTTGCCACCCCAAGCACGGCAGGCAGGCTGCCTTTGGCAGCTTGCCTGCGGAGGGTCCGCTGATCCTGCGGCTTCGGCGGACCTCCCACAGGCATGCCTCTAGGCATTTTGCCGCCCCAAGCACGGCAGGCAGGCTGCCTCCGCATGCATGCCTGCTGGAGGTCCACCGACGCCGCGGGACCAGCGGACCCTCCGCAGGCAAGCCGCTGAAGGCAGCCTGCCAGCCGCCCTCGCAGCACCAGCAGAGCGCCCTCCGCGGCTTGCCGCCCCAAGTACGCGCTTGGCATGCTGGGGCCTGGAGCCTTCCCTGCCTCTCCAGCACATCATCAACGATCCACAATCTATCCTGGAAAATGATTCCTCACTCTCACAGACCTTGGGAGGCAGGCCAGTCCTCGCTTACCGACAGCCCCCCAGCCTGAAGCAAATACTCACCAGCAACTACACACCACACCACAGAAACACTAACCCAGCAATCAATCCCTGTAACAAACCCCGTTGCCTACTCTGTCCCCATATCTACTCTAGTGACACCATCAGAGGATCCAGCCACATGAACCACATCATCAGGGGCTCATTCACCTGCACATCTACTAATGTGATATATGCCATCATGTGCCAGCAATGCCTCTCGGCCATATACATTGGCCAGACTGGACAGTCTCTATGTAAAGGAATAAATGGACACAAATCAGACATCAGGAATGGTAACATACAAAAGCCAGTAGAACACTTCAGTCTCCCTGGACATACTGCCCATGCACCCCCAGCCCTCTGCTTGGCCCTAGTGCAGAGAATGTGGCTGAGACTTATGTGCCTCACCTATGCTTGACTGGTGGGAGTTAGCCTACAGAATCTTTGCCTGTACCAGTATACAAGCAGAACTGCCAAAATTCAGCCACCTGTGTGTGGGAGCTAATTAATGCACCAGGTACTGGACAGCAGTGGTGAGCAGAGTAGTTTTGCCCCAGGACATCAGAAGAAAAAACTCTCATTGGAAGTACCATGAGACTTTCATTTTTTCACTTATGATTTTTCACATTCACCCCTTCTTTAGGCTCCATTCTATAACTTTAGAAAGGCATTTCCTTCTAGGAAATAAACTGAACTCTTCCCTTCTTACTCAAACTAGAACCACATACTGCCAGGGCACAGTTTTTCACTTTACTACATCAAGGGGCCTATAAAGGTAGAATTAAATACGCTTTGCAATATGTTCAGCAGGTTGAAAGTCTCAGGCTTTGCATGATTTCTAGTGGTAGTGAGTTCCACAGCTGGGGACTCTCCATTGGGAAAGCCTCGTCACGAACCCCCACCTCCATGTGTGGCAAACCCAGGCCAAATGACTACAAAGGGGGGGGGTAGGAATTAGTCCCAGGGGGGTTAAAAGGCTTCTCCCTATCCATTGAGGAGAGGCAGCTGTGAGACATTAGGTTCAGCTGGAACAAGGGTTACCAGGGAACTAATTTGGTTCAGCTGGCCCCAATTGCTGGTGACCTTTTTAAACCCTCCCTGGCAGGGAAACGGGGGGAGTGAGAGAAGCAGAGAAGCTGCCAGCAAATAGGTGCAGCAAGGCTCTGCCCTCTTCCAGCAAGGAAGACTGCACTCTGTCCCCAGAAGGGGAGAAAAACAGCAAGGGGCTGACTGAGAGGAGGATCAGCCAGACCCTGCGTGACTGGGAAGGTTTTTACTTTGCCCAAGCCTGTGTCCCCAAGGCAAAAAGGGACTGAGCCAGCTGGGGAGAAGCAGGTACTTTGCCACACGTGGTGTCAGGGGTGGGATGTGTTAGTGAGTGTGGCTCTGTGGCAAGCCACCTCAGGGCAAGGTAAATCACAAAAAAAAAAAAAAATTAATTAAAAAAAAAAAAGGAGGACGTCGTGAAGGCGCTGTTACAGGCCACTGCAGCCCAGCAAGAGGCTACCAGGGTACAGGCGGCGGCCCAGCAAGAGGCAGTACGTGTCCAACAGGAGACCAACCAGCTGCTGATGAACCAGGCGGCCCAAGATCGAGCCACCCTGAATGAAGTAGTGGGCCAGCTGAAAGCCCTGGCCACGCTGACGCACGGGGCCCAGGGGACCCGGCTGCTACGGGCTAGCAACTATTTACAGAAGATGACTACAGATGACGATATAGAGGCATATCTCCTCGCATTCGAGAGGACGGCACTGCGGGAGGCCTGGCCCCAAGACCAGTGGGCAGGCCTCCTGGCCCCATTCCTGTGTGGGGAGGCCCAGAAGGCCTACTTTGACTTGACCGCAGACGCAGCTATGGATTACCCCCAGCTGAAGGCGGAAATCCTGGCGAGGACAGGCGTGACGCCGGCCATGAGGGCCCAGCGCTTCCATGAGTGGAAATACCGGGACGACAAAGCACCAAAGTCCCAGCTATTTGACCTGATACACCTCGCCCGGAAGTGGCTCCGCCCTGAGACCCATGGGCCAGAGAAGGTAGTGGAAATCCTGGTATTGGACAGGTACATGAGGGGGTTGCCGCCAGACATACGAGGGTGGGTCTGCCAAAATGATCCCTCCTCTTGTGATGAATTAGTTGCTCTCGTAGAGAGACACTTGGCAGCCCAAGAACTTTCTCGGACCACCGAGGAAGGGAGGCGCCAGAATCGGAGACCAGTCTCTGCGCCGAGGCCCCGGTTTGCCCTAACGCCAGGCCGGACAATGGAGAGGAGGAAGGAGGCGGGAGAGCAGCCGGCAGTCCCGGAGAGGCTGGAGGACTGGGGGAGAAAGACTCGGGGGATAAATCCCAGCAGCCCGAAAAATAGGGGGCTGCCCCAAGCGGGGTACCGATGCTATGCCTGTGGCGAATTGGGGCATATTGCTGCCCAATGCCCAAATCTAGGAGAGCCTATGCAGTGTGAACTGGGAGATATAAGGGGACTATGTGATCTAATAAGTCTGGTTGGGGTTGCGATGGTCCCGCATAGATACACTAGGCCTGTTTAGATGAACGGTATAGAGACCACGGCATTAATTGACTCGGGAAGTGCAGTCACATTAGTCTCGGGGAAGCTGGTCAGGCAGGACCAACTATCCCGGGCCAAACGCTCGGGAATATCCTGTGTGCATGGGGATGTCAACTATTATCCAACCATCCCCGTAAGCATAGAAGTTCTCGGAAACCCCACGAAGTTGACAGTGGGAGTAGTTCCGAAACTCCCGTACCCTGTCCTTATCGGACGAGATTTCCCGGGGTTTGATGGCCTACTCCCCGGGGACGAGGTAGAAGAAAATAATGACCCTGGGACCCAAGGTGTGGTCCAGATAGATGACCCTTCCCCAGCCTTCCATGAGTTTAGCCAGGATTTGTTCTCCCCGCCGGGGAAGCCCAGGAAGACTCGGAGGGAACGGAGGGCGGATAAAAGGAGGGGGACGAGGATCCTGACCCAGTACCAGAAGTCTACGCTGGCAGGGGAAAGAAGGGGCTCGGCTGACAGCGGGACTGGGTCGGCCATCCAAAACCCTATCGTTGGGCCTGGTTCCCCAGGGGCTGTCCCCGAGGAGGAGACGGAGGTAGACCCCCCAGAATTTGGTCAAATGGTGACCGCACGCGGGAATTTTGGTCAGGATCAGGCCAATGATCCCATATACCACAATATTCACAAGGAAGTAGTCGAGGTAAATGGGGTCCCAGTGGAGGGGAGAGTTAAGGGCCCAGGGCCATATTACATGATTAAGGAAGATCTGCTATATAGAGTAGTCCGGGTCCAAGACCAAGTTATAGAACAACTCTTGGTCCCCCGAAAGCATCAGAGGGCGGTAATGGATCTGGCCCACAGTCATCTGTTTGGGGCCCATCTAGGGGTAGATAAGACCCTTGATCGGATCCTACAGAGGTTTTTTTGGCCTGGCATTTATGCGGCCGTCCGGCGATATTGTACCTCCTGTCCGGAATGCCAAATACATGGGCCCCGACCATACTTAAGGGCCCCTTTGGTACCTCTGCCAATTATCGAGGTTCCATTTGAGCGAATAGCTATGGACATTGTAGGGCCATTGGAGAAGTCAGCCCGGGGCCATCAGTACATTCTGGTAGTGCTAGATTATGCCACCCGGTACCCCGAGGCCGTACCCCTACGGAATACCATGTCCAAGACCATAGCCAAAGAATTGGTCCAAATTTTTTCCAGAGTAGGAATACCTAAGGAGATCCTGACAGACCAAGGGACCCCCTTTGTGTCTAATCTGATGAAGGACCTATGTACCATGCTCCATATACGGACCCTTAGAACGTCAGTCTACCATCCCCAGACCGACGGCCTTGTTGAACGTTTTAATAGGACATTGAAAAACATGTTACGGAAAGTGATTAGTCGTGATGGGAAAGACTGGGATGCCCTCCTGCCTTATGTCCTGTTTGCTGTACGGGAGGTTCCTCAGGCTTCCACTGGATTCTCCCCCTTCGAGCTGTTATATGGTCGCCACCCCAGGGGCATACTGGACCTGGCTAAAGAAGACTGGGAAGAACAGCCAAACCTGGGGAGAAACGTTGTAGAACATGTGCTGGAGATGAAAGACAGAATAGCCCGAGTCGCCCCCCTTGTGCGCGAACACATGGAGAAGGCCCAAGGGGCACAACGGACGTACTACAATCGTCAAGCGAGGACCCGGAAGTTCCAGGTAGGGGACCGGGTGATGGTGCTCATACCCACAGCGGAGAGCAAGCTCCTGGCCAGGTGGCAGGGGCCATATGAGGTAATAGAGGCTATAGGAGAAGTCGACTATAAGGTCCGACAGCCAGGTCGCCGGAAGCTGGAGCAGATCTACCATATAAATCTGTTGAAACCGTGGCAGGCTAGAGAAACTCCGGTGGTTGCGCTGGGGGCACCATCCCCTACAAGCAACCAGCCCGACCTGGTGGGAATATCCTCGGAGTTGACTCCGGAACAACGGTCAGAAGTGATCAGCCTGATAGAACGCAACCAGGATGTGTTCTCAGAAAAACCAGGCAGGACGACTGAGGTTCACCATCACATCTTCACAGAGCCCGGGGTGAAGGTGAACATCAAGCCATACCGGATCCCGGAGGCCCAGAGAGAAGAGATTAGGAGAGAGGTCAGGAAGATGCTGGCCTTAGGAGTCATCGAAGAATCTCATAGTCAATGGTCCAGTCCCGTGGTTTTAGTGCCTAAGCCAGACGGCAGTACGAGGTTCTGCAATGACTTCCGCAAACTGAATGAGGTGTCCCGATTCGACGCATACCCTATACCCAGGATAGACGAGCTGATTGACCGATTGGGAAAGGCACGGTTTATGTCTACCCTGGACCTTACCAAGGGCTATTGGCAGATCCCCCTGGCCAAGGCCGACAAGGAGAAGACGGCCTTTGCAACTCCAGAAGGACTATATCAGTACACTGTTCTCCCCTTTGGGTTGCATGGGGCTCCCGCTACCTTCCAACGGCTAATGGACAAACTGTTACGACCCCACGGAAAGTACGCGGCAGCCTATCTCGATGACGTCATTATCTATAGCCCCGACTGGGAGACACACATGGAGAAGGTGGAGGCAGTCCTGGACACCCTGAGGAAGGCAGGACTGACTGCAAATCCATCCAAATGTTCACTCGGGTTAGCTGAGGCCAAGTACCTGGGGTATGTAGTGGGGAGGGGCGTGGTGAAGCCCCAACTCAACAAGTTGGAAGCTATACAGAAGTGGCCCCGACCACTCCGGAAAAAACAGGTCAGAGCGTTCCTGGGACTAGTGGGGTACTATAGGCAGTTCATTCCCCACTTCGCCACCAGGGCATGCCCATTAACAGACCTAACCAAAGCTCGGGGCCCAGACATATTAAAATGGTCTGCTGCAGCAGAAGCCGCTTTTGCCGATCTGAGGACGGCCCTTTGCACAGACCCCGTACTAGTAGCTCCGGACTGGGGGAAGGAGTTTATCCTACAAACGGATGCCTCAGAAGTAGGGCTGGGGGCGGTGCTTTCACAAATGGTTGGAGATGACGAGCACCCCATCCTCTTCCTCAGTAGGAAGCTCCTATCTAGGGAACGGAAATACGCCATAGTGGAGAAGGAATGCCTGGCAGTAAAGTGGGCCATAGAAAGCCTCCGCTACTATCTACTTGGGCGGCGGTTTACCCTGGTGACGGACCATGCCCCTTTGCAGTGGATGCACCAAAACAAGGACAAAAATGCGAGGGTAACAAGATGGTTTCTGTCGCTTCAACCCTTTCACTTCAAAGTACGACATAGGTCTGGAACCCAACATGGCAATGCAGATGGCCTGTCAAGGGTGCACTGCTTTCCGACCCAAGTAGCCCAACCCCGTAGTGTTGAGCAGGGGGGGGGATATGTGGCAAACCCAGGCCAAATGGCTACAAAGGGGGGGGGGTAGGAATTAGTCCCAGGGGGGTTAAAAGGCTTCTCCCTATCCATTGAGGAGAGGCAGCTGTGAGACATTAGGTTCAGCTGGAACAAGGGTTACCAGGGAACTAATTTGGTTCAGCTGGCCCCAATTGCTGGTGCCCTTTTTAAACCCTCCCTGGCAGGGAAACAGGGGGGGAGTGAGAGAAGCTGAGAAGCTGCCAGCAAATAGGTGCAGCAAGGCTCTGCCCTCTTCCAGCAAGGAAGACTGCATTCTGTCCCCAGAAGAGGAGAAAAACAGCAAGGGGCTGACTGAGAGGAGGATCAGCCAGACCCTGCGTGACTGGGAAGGTTTTTACTTTGCCCAAGCCTGTGTCCCCAAGGCAAAAAGGGACTGAGCCAGCTGGGGAGAAGCAGGTACTTTGCCACACATGATTTTCTGACCTGGGCTCAGTCAACATCATCATCTGTACTGAGTGGAGCTGTCGAACTGGAGTACAGAGAAGCATTTGCAGTCTCTTCAGTATCCAAACGTTAGCCTGTTAGTACTTTCTTGACAAGAAATGGAACCTTTAAATGATTCCAGAATTGCATTGGTAGCTTTTGTAGAGCATGGAGCACTATTGTGTTGTGCTTTCCCATCTCATTACTCCACATAGCAGGCTCACAGCTACGTAATCAATTGTAATTTCTAAATGACCTTCTAAGACAGTCCAAGACCGGGCAAACGTCTGTTGCATAACAAACAAAACCTCCTCTATCAAAGTCTCTGCTGAAAGAAACAGTATCAGTGTATCTGCTGTATCTTGGAAGGATGAAATGCGGAGGTGACTGTTGGGTGTTGGACCTGCGGTTTCAGAGAGTGTAGGCTGTTCAAACATGACTAAGCCATCTCCTCCAGCAACAATTTTAATAGGTATCACCAAACACTTTTCCACTTGATGCACATAGTTTCATAATTTATTTCCTCTAATCTTATTGTATCTTAGTAAAAACATGCACATTTCAGTTTCATGATTTTGCTAGTAGACTTCTATTAATTCTTCTCTGGCACTGATTATATAATAATGATTATTTTAAAAGAGAAAGGTATTTAATTTGAAGTTAATAGTACATTTGTAGCCATAAAAATGTGCCATTGAAAGTGTGCTACTGAAAAATAAAGTAAAAGTTTTAATACCTGAAATTGAACACCTATTGTAGGTTGAAACCTGAACTTTGGAGGCTATAAAGTCTGGCTTCATCTATAAATTGTAAGTACCTTTATTACTGCAAAGAAAGCCATCAAATTAAATGAGGCACAGTACCAACAGCTTGATATTCCACAAATCTGTTTTGTTGCATGCCATGTAGAAGCTGGAATAGGCTCTTAGAAGCAGAACATTCATAACATTATGTCCTCCATTAATCACCTTAATTAATGTATCTAGAAGGGACTAATGTGGAGGAATTCATATTTATATTATGCTACAAAACGGTAGCATGTTATACCAGAGTCACCAAACAAATCCTGCTCTCGTGTTCACTTTCTCTCAGAACTAGGGCCATGCAAAGAATCACAAGAGATTCTGAAACTCAGTGAATCTTAGTAGGTTTCACATTTTGTTATAAACTTGATGTTGAAATTGTATTGGTCAAAAGAATCATTATGGTTTATAAGCCATTCAAGCTAATCAGGGCCACTGATTTTACATCCAAGTCATAAAAAAGTTGTGGTTTTGCTTGGTAGCAATGTGAAAGATAGGTGGGACTTGGCAGTTTTGACTAAGTTTTTGTATGAGAATTTGGGATGGTTCAACCGTGCATCTCAAATGAAACTCAGGAGATGCAAAAATCTCAGGAATATGAAACAGAAGAAAATGTTCACACAAACCCTGCAAAGGAAAACTACCAAGTTTGACATGGCTCTGTTGCATCCTCTAAATATTGTCTATGAGCTCCCTGTTACCTTCTGCCTCAAAGTCTTTGGGGGGAAAGAGCACTAAGTTGAGTCTTCCAGGAGGTGTCTAGAAGTGCCAGAATCAGCTGTGGGTAGAACCAATGAGTACTGATCCTCTCTACTGGCTAGAAGGCTGCAGAGCAGGCATAAATCAGTCAGGGCCCAGTAGGTAGGATAAAAATGGCTGACTGCTTCTTAAAGGGGTTAGTTCTGTATGAAGCTGGGGCAGGGGAGGAAAGATCTTTTATCTGTCTTAACCTAAAAAGCCTAACCTGGTCAGGGTCTAACTCTGGCTGCACCTTTTTGTTTGAATCAGTGGGAGCGTTTTATTTGCTTTGTGGGTTGTAAGGCCCAGGTGGGCCATTCTGAGTTGATTATTTGGACTGCTGTAAGGTTAGGTGAGCATTGTGAGATGTTCCACTGGCTAAGGTGACCCCATGACAATTATGTTTAAACTTGACATGGTTCTTAGTATATAATAAGATAAGGGTTCCTTTTTGCCCTGGGGTGGAACAAAAGAGGGGACAAAGATTTTGGTTATCTTTTTACAGAAAGAGGGCCTTAGTATTAGCTGCAGGATTTATGTCAGGCAGGAACCTAGGGAACGGCAGGCTGATCCTCCTACAGAAAAGGCCAAAGGGACTCTGGCTATTATGGTGGTCTTTCCTTCAGGCCTGAGTCTTCTGACTGTGAACTGCAGAGACTATTTGCTCAGTTTCTAAGTGATATTTTAAATCTTTCTTTAATGAATAAAGTTGTAGTCAGATACCTAAAAGCATCTGAGTGCTTTAAAAAGTGTAATAACTAGATAGAGAAGCTTCATAAATCTACCTATTAGGTTTTCTGTTGTCCGTGTGACCAGGATTATCAATGTAGGCCTAACTTTCAAAAAAGGCTGGTGTTTTGGGGGCTTGCCTTTTTAGGTGTCCAACTTTGGACATCTTATTGGGCTTGATTTTTTTAGAGGACAAACACCCACCGCTTCTGAAAATCAAAATCCTTCAAGGTGTCTTTAGTTGGGCAGCCAAAAAAAAGGCCCTCATTCACTAGTCAGTTTTGAAATGTTAGCTGTGCGTTTGTATGCTACTGTTTATCTGATTCAGGGTGGTATATGCTGCAGTTTACTTTATTGCCCTGTAGCTTACTGAATAGGTGAGTTTTAGAAACTACTTCATTATAATAGTGATAGAATCTGATGCATTAGAATCCTCAAGGTGAAAACTTGTTATGAGCAGCTTGAGATATTACACTTAGGCCTGGTCTACACTGCAGGGGGGGTCGAACTAAGGTACGCAACTTCAGCTATGCGAATAGTGTAGCTGAAGTCGAACTACCTTCGTTCGAACTACTTACCCATCCTCATGGCGCGGGATCGAAGTCCGCGGCTCCCCTGTCGACTCCGCCACCGCCGTTCGTGGTGGTGGAGTTCCGGAGTCGACGGGAGCACGTTCGGAGTTCGATATATCGGGTCTAGATGAGACGCGATATATCGAACTCCGAGAAGTCGATTGCTACCCGCCGACCCGGCGGGTAGTATGGATGTACCCTTAGATATATCGATTACAGCAGAATCTGAAGCAGCAGTAAACTTGGAAAAAGAAATTATATAATATGGAGGCAATTAACTTTATTCTTGTCATACATTTACCATTATGAATTCACTGCTTTATAGAATCAGCATAGGATCTGAGATTGCAACCCCTCGATTCTGCACTAATATTTGTATATCACTTTATATGGGAAAATACATGCCAGGGAAGAATTAACTCACTTATAGCTTTGCGGTCTCCAAGGTTTGTCAGATCTTCCTGTCTGTAAGGCAGTACCACCTCTAGCAAGGTGCAGAGGCATGGTCTCGTGAGTCTGAGGAGATGAAGACCCAAAGGTGAAAAAGGCCCCAAAACAATGGATCCCAGGCCAGATGTCTTGCCCTCAGGCATCTCTCCAGTTCCCCTTCTCCTTTTCTCCCCTTCCCCCAGATGCTGGGATCTGGCTGGTGCTGCTGCTGTCTTAGTACTTCTGTGACATACACTCATGTCTCCTTTGATGGGGTCACATGACTTGTAAGGAGGAAGTAAATGCTACATAGAGCAGAACAAATGTCTGGATATCTTTTAGCTATTAGTTTGCCACGGGTGCATGCCATATAGAGCTTCTATTCCTTTGCTCCTCCCCACTTCTACTGGTCCACTATCCATTTTCCCCACATGGCATACATTATGCTGTATAATTTATATATAGAAATTATTGTGGCTATGGTTTTTGGAGTCATTTATATCCATATGCTTCCCTCCTCTGAAGGCAGTTGGGGGAAGTAAAATATAGCCCTTTGTAATGAACATCAATGACATGAAGGATAAAAGGACTGAACCTCTTTCCAAGTATAAATGGTACTGTTTTTATGGACAAATAGACTTTGACAACTGGTACTGTTTCGCCCAGTTGTAATTAATCACTATTTTTACTCTCTCTTTTTTTTTTAATAAAAGAAATGACATGTTTAAAAAAACATATGGGTCAGGATCCAATGCTGCATTTCTGAAAAAGGAAAAAAGCCAAATACCTAAAAGGCTACAGGCCAGATCCTCAGCTGGTGAAAATTGACATGGCTCCATTAAAGGCAATGGAACTACTTTGTTTTATACTACCTTAGAATCTAGCCTTATATATCTAGCAAATATGCCCTTTTTAGGACTGATTTCTGGGAATAAGTGGCAGATATGTTCTACAAACCCAAATTTAATCCAACAGAGAAAAAATATGTTTTTTCTGCATTTCTTGTATGTCCTTTGTGAATTATCTACTCACTCTGGAAACTGTTATGTTTCACAAAGGCTTTCGAGGAAGAAAAATGGTCTTACAGCTGCCTAAAAGAACTATTACAGTTTATGAACTGTTTATACATTTTGAGACAGCTGGCAACACTGCTGGTTAAAACCAAAAGTGAGAGCTAAATGTTGGCTTAAGTATATTGATATTTTCGTACTGTGTCCAAGATATATTTTGTTTTAGGATCATCATATTGGCCTACTTGTGTTTACTGTCCACCACAGTGTATTAACAATATCACAATAAAGGAATAGAAATGTAAGTTAATTTACTTATTAGCCAATATAACAAAATATATATTATTGGCATAGAATTATTTGGTGGTGGTGTGTTCCTGGCATGTATAAATGCGGTGCGTCAAATGAATGAGAACCAAAATGTTGGAATGAGTAGCAAGGAATCAATCCAATTTTAACTTTGTTTGAGTGCAATCTTCTGCTTTTATTCCCAGTGGTCACCTAATAACTTACACTTCCTTTCTGAATACTTGATCTACATTTACTTTACTCATTGCACCAGAACTCTGTATCAAATGGCAATTAGTGGATGAAAAATGATTTTGTTCACATTGGAGAATAAGTAAAATTACTTACATAGCTCAGAACAATAAAGGAGTGAGTTAACCTCACTGGGCTTGACCTGTTGTTCTCAGGAGGCTAGGTATTCTCTTCAGCAAGGGATGAATATAAGAGGTACATGTTGAAGTCTCATCCATCCCACGGACCTAGTTATTGAAAGCCAATTAGCAAGATAGTGGAGAAGGAGAAAGTTAGGTTTTCAATATTTGACGAAATGACTTGAAAGCTATTGTATGGTGGTTAGACTAAACATTGCCTTTTTAGCATTCAGAACTATGAGGAACATGTGCTGTTTTGCTATTGTAATCATGATGCTGGGTTTAAAAAAAACAGCCTTCTCTAACCATAACCATTTTTAGACTCATGTTAAGTGCAGGTATTTTAGTGAA
Organism: Mauremys mutica; assembly: GCF_020497125.1. NCBI lineage: Eukaryota > Metazoa > Chordata > Testudines > Geoemydidae > Mauremys > Mauremys mutica. The sequence continues at coordinate 43,969,482 of NC_059076.1, forward strand.
AACTGGGCAAGTGTGATATTTCAGTACATGCTCAACAATTTCCACATTCCACATAATCTTTGCCTATCACTAATGTCAGTTCTGATTGTATACTCACTATTTATCCTGCTCCCTGGTACTCATTTCGTTAGTAGTTTCTGTTGAGGTTATAACATGACTTTTATGGGGTTCTGGTACTGCAGGCTTCCACTTGTGTTTTATCTGGAGTCATAACTTACCAGCTTAGTTCTAAGGGCTTGTCTACACTTAAAAAGGTACAGCGGCACTGATACAGCTGTGAAGATGCTACCTACACGAACAGGAAAGGTTCTTCCATTGGTGCAGGTAATCCGCCTCCCTGAGTGGTGGTAGCTATATCCAGGGGCGGCTCTAGGAATTTGGCCGCCCCAAGCACGCCGGTCCCGCGGCTCCGGGGGACCTCTTGCAGACGTGCCTGCGGAGGGTCCTCTGGTCCCGCGGCTCCGGTGGAGCATCCGCAGGCATGCCTGCGGGAGGTCCACCGGAGCCGCGGGACCAGCGGACCCTCCACAGTCATGCCTGCGGGAGGTCCACCAGAGCCGCAGGACCATTGGAGTCGCCTGCCGCCCTCCCGGCAAAATGCCGCCCCAAGTGCGCGCTTGGCGTGCTGGGGTCTGGAGCCGGCCCTGGCTATATCAATGGCAGAAGCCCTCCCATCAACATAACGCTGTCTATACCGGGGGTTAGGACGGTATAAATATGTCACCCCCTTGAGTGATGCAGTTATACTGACATAAGTTGCTAGTGTAGGACTAAGCCTCAATCTCTGTTTTCCATGGGTAAGAGTTTAAAGGAAATTCTCTTGTCTCTTTTCTTCCAGCCTTGTTAACTTGTAAGATAGTTGAATATTGCCCTTTACCAGGTCTTCCTCTTTGATTTATGGGACTTAAATCTTTCCATCCCCAGTGTAGCCTATTTGACTCTTATGCATAATCTCATTTACATTGTTCTTACTGATTTCTGGCTGAGGAAGCTCTTCTTTTCCCTAAGGGAACACCATGGTCCTGGTGTATTGTGCATCTTTTTTCTATTGGCTTGCTTTGTCAGGTCTAAGAGATTCTTGTCCCAAGGGTGTTCTGAATGACTAGCAAACAACACATCTGTCCACTGGACTACTCCTGACTGGCAAAGAATTGCTTTGCTTAAATGCATCTGGGCCTCCTCCATCTGCATAAGATTATTCCTATTAAAGTTTCAGTATTTTTCTCAGCTATTTTCTATTAACAAAAATAGAATGTGAAAGGAAGCGAAATTTGGATTGTATTTACTGTTGCTAACAGTTTTGTTGTTACAAATGTCATAGAATAATCTTGCAGGAAAACACAGTAGGTGGTAGGCTGACTATATGTTTTAACTTGAGTCCATAAAGTCTAAATTACGTGACCTTATATTGTCAGATTCAAAACAGTTGTGTGGAACTTATTTACAGCACCAAAAATGTTTATTGAAGAAGAAAAAAAATCACACTAGGAACCTACATTGTCCATTATAAGTGGCAATATTTTTCTTTAAATGTTTACCAGCACCAATATTGCTAGTACTTAAAAAATCAGTGGTGATGAATCCTTATTTGGCCTGTGTTAAATGCTGCAATCCATCATCTTTCTAGTTTGGACGTATACAGTCATGTAAACAAAATAAAACATAAGAGATGTGATCTCTGACCTGTTCATGATGTTAAGTATTATTCAGTGTAAGGGTATAACAAGACTGAGAAGAGGAAAGGAAGAAGTTGGGGGGCAGGAATGAGTTGCCAGAAAGGAGGAAGGCAGCAGAGGAGGATGCAGATGATAGCTGAGAGTAGAGCACAGTGGGGCAGAGATCTTCAGGTTTCGAAGTCTTCCTTGGATGAGGAATGGAGCATGTTTATTTGCATTACAGTAGTGTATAGCGCCCCAGCCCCATTGTGCTGGGCACTGCACAAACAGTGGATGTGGAGGAAACAGAGGCACAGAAATTAAATGACTTACCCAGTGTTTCTCAGCAGGTCAGTGGCAGAGCTGGGACTAAAACTAGCTCTCCTGACTTCCATTCTGGTGCCCTCGACACTACCTCTCCACGTATTACTCTTAATGCACAGAAGGTAGGCAGGAGATTAGCTGTGGGGTTGACTCACACATCAGAACTACTGTAATGTACACAAAGGTGTTCTCTGCCTTACACCTACATGCCCAGCTCTGGGCCACCAAAGTAGATGCCATCAAGTGTAGAGCACCTTTATCAGGGACAATATATAAAATGAAATTAATGAGGCAACTACTGCCCAATCATGTTCTGGGTTTTTTTTACATAGCTGCCAGATACAAAAACTAGAGCAGGGATGAGGTGAAAAGATGTTGGCTTTTGACTCCTGGTCTATAGGCCTATCTTATACTCTCCACGTTTTCCTTGCTCAAGTGTGACCCCTGGAGTAAAAATAAGTCTTTTCTCTTTTACATAATTCTTGCCTTATTTCTAGGTCTACAAGGGTGATATAATTTTAAAATGATGTGCAAACTTTAGCGTTAAAACTGAGATAGATGTAAAAGCACACAAGAAACAGGCCACAACACTGAAGAGCTACATATAAAACTACTGAGGGGGCGGGGAGGCATGAAAAAGTTGACTGTTCAGTTCCTATAAGCATCCAAAAATCTTCCTTTGTGGGTTCCATTCATCTTTACTGGATTCCATTTTATAGTATGTTACCCTGAGGATTATTGTAATGGTCCCTTCTAGCTTAAACCCTATGAATAACAGCAAAAATCTAATTTACAACTGATAACAGGCATTTTGAGATGAGGGCTTAGGCTTTATCAAGCTTATTGAGCTAACAGCATGGGATTTCATGTCAACAACTTCAGCACTGGGATGCACTTGGTTATAGAGCACAAGTGTTACATAGAAATGAAGATGTATCAAAATGCAGCTGTGTGTCTTGAAAGCAACTGATGGATGATGTGAAGGATTGCACTTTAATGCCTTCCAGTGTGCAGCACTGAATATTAATAATTCTATTATTGTCTTAACTAGCTAGAAACTCAGAAAATAGGCTACTGTTATAACATTAACCTAACTCCACTTGAAATTGTATCTGATAAAATACAAGTACAGTAGAATTCTGTGGAAGGAGGCTCACAGATTAGGACTTTCATGTTTTAAGGTTTTATATTATATGAACTTTCCATATTGCTCATATTAGTGATAGTATCAGCGTCCAATCCAGTTTCTGAAAACTGCTCTGTTTCTGCTCTTGTAAAAGAAGAGTATGAACTAGACTTTGGTCTTGTTATAATTCTCATACAAACTGCTTAAATAATTCTATAGCAAGATATTTGTGTCAGCTGAGATCCCATATGCTGCTTGCTCTTTGGTTGAATATTATGCTCTCTTTGGTAAAAGAATATCTTTGACATTGGAAGAAAGATCAATAAAACCCTTCGTTAGTTTGGGTGATTAATCTATGTACTTTGTGGTTGAACATCTGGGGCAACATTTACAATGAGAAGGCCATAAATTTTACTTTTTATTAGCCAACGCTGTTACGAACAGTTTTTCATCTGAAGATCTCTCCTGCTTAGTTCAGAGGCAAATAAATTTTGGCAAGACTTGGTATCTCACATCTCCCCAGGTTTTTTTATTTTTTTTACATAAGTTTCTGCAAAAAAAATCAGCCATTACTAACTTCCATCCTATTATATAATTCCCCATGTGGCTCATTGTAACTTGCTTCCCATGTCTACACTTCCTTTTTCCATTTTCTTGTCTGCTAGTGTCTGTCATGATAGAACTTCTTACTACATAACACAATGTGTTACAAAGTTCTCCTTTTTTAATGGTAGATTTCCTATTTGCTGGCTTAACGCAAAATGCAATGTTAGTAGGACAAATGTGCAACATTCAGTTAGTTCCAAACTACCTCTGTCCATATTTTTATTAGCCACCAGTTTGTTTCATTTTATTAGTTTAAGGAATTACAATTCTTGTACAATTTCAACAAATGTTCACTCTTTTAAAAAGGAAGCCTCTCATACTTTCTGGCTGGATGATGGCTATACTCCACAGGGCTATGCTGTTAAGATGTGTGTCTGTACCAGAAATCCTCATCTTGCCTTTCTTGGGTCTAATTCTGATCTCTCTCTAGCTTTACATTAATTCCATTAGGTTAATTCCTCCTGATTTAGCCTGATCTCAGGGCCTGATTCCACAAGGTGCTTAAGGATATGCACATGCTTTTATCTTTTACTGAATTGGGGCCTAACTGAGAGCAGAATTTGGCCTAGAACATATTGCTTTTCAGATGGAAGAACTGGGAGGAATATTCAGGCAAAGAAATGACCACTTGAGAAGTGGAATAGATTTTCATTACAGTAAGACTCAGTCACTGAGTATAGCATCTCCTGGTGCATGTTAACTTCTCTGGGTATGGCTGTCCTTCCTGTAAAGAGCTCCTTTTTTTTTTTTTAAACCTCAATTTTCTCTGAAACCCATCTGGGGCTTCTCAGACCAACACTTTATTCAAAATAAGAGAAGTCCACGAGTCATGTTGAAGGCCCTGTTGCTTCCCTATGACCTCTCTCCTCCACCTCTCTCTGTCTTAGGTCAGCCACACACTCACATTTACTAGAATGATGCTAATGGTCTGCTCTGATGGAGTCACAATGAACAGCTCATCCAGTGATCTAGTTTGGAACAATAGCTCAGAATTTAAATGGTCTTTTGTATGGAACACCCCAGGCAATATGACTGTAAACATGCCACATCTACACTAGGAGTTTAGGTCGACTTTAGCAGCGTTAGATCGATTTAACCCTGCATCCGTTCACATGACGAAGCCATTATTGTCGACGTAAAGGGCTCTTAAAATCAATTTCTGTACTCCTCCCTGACAAGAGGATTAGTGCTGAAATCGACCTTGCTGGGTGAAATTTGGGGTAGTGTGGATGCAATTTGACAGTGTTGGCCTCCGGGAGCTATCCCAGAGTGCTTCATTGTGACCGCTCTGGACAGCACTCTCAACTCAGATGCACTGGCCAGGTAGACAGGAAAAGCCCCTCGAACTTTTGAATTTCATTTCCTGTTTGTTCAGCGTGGCAAGCTCATAGGTGACCATGCAGATCTCATCAGCAGAGGTGACCATGGACTCCCAGAATTGCAGAAGAGCTCCAGCATGGACCGAATGGGAGGTACTGGATCTGATTGTTATATGGTGATCAAAGGGGGGAGGGGAGGGCAGTTGGCTTACAGGGAAGTAGAGTGAACCAAGGGGGCGGATTTTCATCAAGGAGAAACAAACAGAACTTTCACACCGTAGCTTGGCCAGTCATGAAACTGGTTTTCAAAGCTTTTCTGATGCGCAGCATACCCTGCTGTGCTGTTCTAACCGCCCTGGTGTCTGGCTGCGCATAATCAGTGGCCAGCCGATTTGCCTCAACCTCCCACCCCACCATAAATGTCTCCCCCTTACTCTCACAGATATTGTGGAGCACACAGCAAGCAGTAATAACAATGGGAATATTGGTTTCGCTGAGGTTTAACCGAGTCAGTAAACTACGCCAGCGACCTTTTAAACGTCCAAAGGCACATTCTATCACCATTCTGCACTTGCTCAGCCTATAGTTGAACTGTTCCTTACTACTGTCCAGGCTTCATGAGCCAGGGGAGCAAAGGGTAGGCTGGGGTAGGTGTGACTGCGCAGTGCTTCTGGCTGGGAGAGCAGCCTGAGGCAGAAGCCTCCAGCTCGCATGATATTCCAGGCAGGACTGAATCTCCATGAGAAGAAACTTAAAGAAGAGAATGACCTGGAGTCACTTCCATTTATGTCCAGGTGCCCCTGACCGACCTCACCGAGGTCTGCCAGGAGCACCCATATCTACCCAGTTGCCCCAACAGATCTCACCGAGGTCAGCCAGGAGCACCCAGGAGACGATGACAACAGCGAGCACTTGTACTGCACCGTCTGCTGCCGTGAAGGCAAGAACCTGCTGCTGTGTAGCAATGCAGTACCACATCTGCCAGCAGCACCCAGGAGATGTACGGTGAGCTGAGCGGGCTCCATGCTTGCCATGGAATGTCATCTGCACAGGTAACCCAGGAAAAAAGGCGAGAAACGATTGTTTGCCGTTTCTTTCACAGAGAGAATGAGGGAGGGAAGCCTGACAACATGTACCCAAAACCACCCGCAACGTTTTTGTTCCATCAGGCATTGGGAGCTCAACCCAGAATTCCAATGGGCAGCAGAGACTGCAGGAACTGTGGGATAGCTACCCACAGTGCAATGCTCCGAAAGTCGACACTAGCCTTGTTACTGTGGATGCACCCCACCGACTTAATGCACTTAGTGGGGACACACACAGTCAACTGTATAAAATCAATTTCTAAAAAATCGACTTCTATAAAATCGACCTAATTTTGTAGTGTAGACATACCCACCAGTAGCCCTACAGTCTACATCAGTAAACTCCAATACAAAAAGCATGGCCTTATTTTTCATTGCTCTATATCTGCATGTGTCATGTATAATTTATTCAAACTCTAAATGTAAATATTCCTCATTGTTTAAGAATGCTTTTGTCTGGGATTTTCAAAATTCACTTCTGCATCCTGAATGTATATTGGAGTACCATATTTCTGTGCACATTTTAGAGTGGTACAAAGTTGAAAACACCAGGTGGTTCAAAACAAAGGCTATCAATGAATGCAGAATTCCAGTTTTCCAGTGGCATTGCTAGTGTAGTTGGACTGTGCTTTTTGTTCTATAACTATCTCTTTTATGTGAAAAGAACGACATTAGCTGCTCCCACGTGCATTAATTCAGAGAATAAGAATGCCTGAAATGTATTGCATCACTAGCAGCCCAGACTGAGACATTTTTCACTAATGAAAATGGAATCACAACATTTTCAACTCTCTGATCCTTGGAGGGTAATATTAAAAGTGTGAGTTGCATGTCCCAGCCAGAAAGCCATTTTGTTGTCAGTGCCGGGTGAAAAATAAAGATTTAAAACCAGGGACCAAATCCCCAGCTGATGTAAATAGTCATAGTTCCATTGACTCCAGTGGAATGCTGATTTACGCCAGCTGAGGATTTGGCCCTAGAAATACATTTGAGGATCTCTAAGTGTCACGTTCAGGCAGTTTCACAGAAAAACCTATTAAAATAGTGACAGTATAGACATAATAACATGGTCTGGAACCTGCCTGTTTGAGGGATTGCTTCTCTCTTCAATGACATTGGCATCAGTGAAGGTGCTTGAGACATAGACCTTTCATTTAATGGCTGGGGGCTGCTGGCAGAGCATTCTCTAAGAGTTCCTCAGCTCTGGAATTCAGTCTTCTGTCCTTGGTCCAAATGCCTTGAATCTGTTGATCTTCAGTTCACTTTACAAAGGCCAACACTGCAGTCATTGAGAGAGGATTGAGGTGTGTGGTGATGAGAGGGGAGGTATTTAGGGAAGTTGAGAGATGGGAACTTTGTTTTTTGGGTGAGGTTTTATTGGTTTTGTTACAAATTATTCTGTTTCTAGGCTCTTGCTGATTAACTGTTCTTATTCTATGGCTCTTTCAATATTTTTAAGGACTCTTAAAGCGTGAGACTGTTACCTTTCTCTATTTGTTCAACACAAATAAACATTTTACAACTCTGCAATGTAGTTGAAATGAGTACAATTTCATTGACTATAGTGGAGTTCTGTCCACTAACACCAAGGTTGTATTTTCCAGTATTTGTATTTTTGGAACCATTCAACCAACCAACTGCATTTGGTTCCAGGTACTGTATCGAGCTCAACCATATATCAGTCAATGGGATTGCATCTGTTAACACTGGGATTAAGTTTGGCTTGGAGAAAAGATGCAGATCAAACCCAAGCCGAAATATCTTCCTAGGTCTGAAGTCTCTCAAATCATTGAACCGGTCTTCAGTGTTAATTGCCTTTCATTTCTGGCATCATTTTTTCCACTTTTTAGACAGCTGGTTCACTAAGACCTCAAACAAACTCTGACTTTTTGGAAGTGATTTGTGGCAGGCAGGCTGCATCTCTAAGGCCACTTTCAGAAAAGGGAGATTGATCTCTTTTCTTGAACCAAACAAACTGTCTTTCAGGTGCAGTTAGCTGCTTGGTTTGCAAGCTCAGGCTGGGTTTCATACAATGTTATCTCTAAGGGAGCAGCCATCCCCCACAGTTCAGAATTAGCAATACTGTTTTTCATAGAGCTGCAATCACTGCCAACTGCCCTTGTAGTATTTTAGGGACTGATGCATCCCAGAAGGCACAGTACAAATAGAGAAGTTTTTTTCCCCTATAGTAGCCATTTAGATGGCTCTTTTTTCCTAGTGTGATCTCCATTTTTAAAAATATATAACATATGGCTAGACTCCAATATTCTTGTTCTCATCTGTTTCCTTGTATATGTGAAATGTCTTTTAAAACAGATGATATATATCAATATGACAGAATATAGTGGCTTTGCTATTTTTTAGCGGCTATGGTTTTTATTTCAGAAGTTTGTGCTATACACAACACATGTTTACAGTACAAGAGAGGAATTTGTGTATGTAGGATCCAAACACTGAAAACCTTAAAATTATGAAAATAATTGTAGTTTATTTCAGATAATGCTGTGCATTTTAAGAAATATTAGTTAGTATCACAAATAAAAGGTCTGATTTCATATATATTGTGAACTCCAAAATACCCTTTAGTTAATTGGGTGTGACAAAAAATACAGGATTGGGCCCAAACTATGCTTACATGTGTTTAGGTCTCAGTGCTACCACAAAACAAACAATTGTGGACATTGATAGAAGAATTGGATTCTATCCCCAGCTTTGCTACTAGCCTGCTGGATGACCTTGGGCAAGTCACTTCTCCTCTCTGTGATTCCATTTCTCATTTGTAAAACGGGGGATAACATGGACATTCTTTGTAAAGAAGTTTGAGATCGACTGACAGGTAGCTCTTATATAGTGGTTTTTATTACTTGCTCCTGGGGCATTTCAACTGTGCACTACCCTTTGCTCCAGGGGCAAAGTAATCTGTGCCAGTTCTCCCCCTCTGCACTGCTGGCTGGAGCTCTGGTGTAGGGAGATGTGGATGGCTCCACCCCCTCCCAACTCACCTGCATGGGCTTGGGGAATTGCAGCCCTATAGAAGCTGCTCTCTTCCCTCCTCCCGCCCTCCCCACCACATACTCAACCTGGGGTACAGCTATCCAGCACAGGTGAGTGACAGTACACCTTACTCCCCTGAGTGGGCACAAAGTTACAGTCTCACCCTTAGTGCTGTACAAGACACAAAGATATTCCTTGCCTTGAAGAGCTTACAGTTTGAATAATCAGACCTAGAGTGCCACTTCAATGGGTGGAAATGGACTGCAGGGGAGTAGATAATATTCAGAGAGAAAGGGGAGCAAAAGCCACCAGGATACAAGGGTTGCCCCTCCTGTCCCAGACCCCTCCTCTCCTTGGCTTTCCTATTGGCCAGACAGAGGGAGATGGAAGTGGATTGGCTCCTCGCTCCCTCCTCATTAATTTAAACCCTTGCCTGTGCCTCTTGGAGCCTCATGTCTCATTTCTGGCCACTGGACCTTTTAGCCTTTCATCTGCACTGGCTACTGGCTACAATTAGAAGAGACAGGAAGCATGCGCAGTTAAAGGGATATTGCAGCAAAAGGATTCACTATTTGTTTAGAGAATAGCTATGATATATAGTAGAAGACTCTAGTTTACTCTAGCTACTTTTTCTTTCCAAATGTGCTGAAAGAGATTAAAGTAACAAAAGTTTTGCAGAAGTGATCCCCCTCCCCCTTTCTGACTGCATCACTATAGTTCAAGGGAATTTCTGTAGGGATTTTCAATCAGTCTGTAGATAATGAACCCAACTGTGAAACAATTACTCTCAAAGTAAACAAAGATAGTCTCACTACTTCTCTATTCAAGGTAGAATACAAGGAATCCTTTAGCCAGGGATTATCATTTGACATATTTGGGGCCATTTCTTGATCGTAAACCTTGAAGCTTGATTACACTACAGACTATATTTGATGGTCTATTTGTTTAATAAATTCTTCTGTGATTTGTCTGGACAAATTCCCAGCTGATTCATAGCACCTTTTGGAACTGATCCAGCAACAAATCACAAACAGCTTTGTGACTTCCACCAAATGTAAGATTACTCCTTATGTTGTAACTAATGCTCTCTGTGTGGAAGAAGAATAATAGAAAAAGGAGACTCTACCTTCTAAAAAGACACACCAAAAATCATTCTTATGCCAGCTCTCAAGTATACAAAAGGATAATGATTAAAGAATGGATCACAATGCAACTGCCACTATTTTTTAGTTGGTGTCATTGTTTAATGCATTCAGATTTGCTTAATCTCTAATGCTTTTCTCTTCTGATGAGACAAGTCTAAGCACTCGTGGTTCTGTGTGGTAACAGTGTGCTACTTTCAGTGGCGTGTCCTCTCTTGTAATCATGTGAATCAGTCTCTAGTGGGATGGGATAACCCACTCCTTCTATTAGAAGTCTGTCAAATCCCTGGGAAGCCAAGAGGCAAAGACTCACAGAGTGAGAGCCATGAGATAATTCACTTAAAGATGCTTTACCATGGCATTTTTTGTTCAGTCATAAGTGAGCTATTATAAAGCTAGGAAGCTTTCTTGTTTGTAAACGCAGAGTAATTCCCTATTGAGAAAACTAACATACTTGAGTACTTATCAATATAATGTCAAATATCAGGGGGGTTTTGTATCCACAAGATACAAAAACAATGAAGAGTCTGGTAGCACCTTAAAGACTAACATTTATTTAGGCATAAGTTTTTGTGGGTAAAAAACCCACTTCTTCAGATGTGTGGAGTGAAAATTACAGATGCAGGCATTATTATACTGACACATGAAGAGAAGTGGAGAACCAGTGTTGACAGGGCCAATTCAATCAGAGTGGATGTAGTCCACTCCCAGTAATTGATGAGGAGATGTCAATACCAGGAGAGGCAAAGTTGCTTCTCTTCATGTGTCAGTATAATAATGCCTGCATCTGTAATTTTCACTCCATGCATCTGAAGAAGTGGGTTTTTTACCCATGAAAGCTTATGCCCAAATAAATTGGTTAGTCTTTAAGGTGCCACTGGACTCCTCGTTTTAATCAGTATAATGGTGTTTGGGGTGGTGGTGCCAGAATTGATTTTCATGAAGAAATCTGGGCGGTGTCATCAGATGACATATCATGCTAAATATAAAAATGACATCATACTATATTAGGGATTATAAAATGTGTGTTATGAGCCCAGTCCAACTCCTAGTAAAGTAAATAGACCCCCATTGACTTTGAGAGTTGGATCAGGCCTTGTGAAAGGATAATCTGATTGATTGTTACAGCTGTACATACCAGGAGCAAATGATGTGCTGTCAGTCTGAATGACTTCTTTTGAATTAAGACAAACAGAGACAACAAATAAAACTATTTGTTTTATTTTTAACAGGAAAAAAAAACAGAAGCATTTGTTATTCACTCTCTAACAGTTACATCTGGATAGAAAATGGAGAGTCTCTCTCTAGTAATAGCCATCTGAAATTGATTCAGAGCCTTCTTCCCTCTTCCCCCAAAGGCAGTGTTATATATTTAAAGATCCAGCACACAGCATCTCCTCCTGTATTTGGATTGTTTCATATACCATAACACATTCCAGTCTGTGACAACCATCCAGGTTGAACCATGACACTGCAAAATATTTTGAACAAACTCTACCCATTCTTACACTGTCTTCAGTAGAAGTCACAGACTTTTCCATCAAACATGTTGCCCTCCTTGAGCAAATAGGGGACAACTTTAAAGTTGGCATTGAAATCATGTTAAACATGACAAATTTACATGAAGCCTGGTGATGTTTTAACTGCTTTGGGATTTGAGATGATGTGGCCTTAAAGCCCTTGGATATTGGGAATGAAGGAAAAAAGATAAATTTTTAAAAGTATTTCATTTAGAAACTATTTTCTGTACATAGGTATTAACATAGGTAAAGGGAAATTTCTGAAGAATACTCTCAATGACTACAATGCAAAGACATTGCATTTCTTAAGTTAAAGTATGTGATACAAATTTGACAAAGGCCAGGAAAAAGATCAAGTGCATAGACTACAAGCTCTATGGGGCAGAGACTACTTGCTTGTTCTGTTTTTGTATAGCACCTAGCACAATGGGACTTTGGTCCATGATTAGGGATCGTAAGTGCTATTGTAATGCAAATAATAATTTTATTGTTATCTAACCCAACTGTACCTCCTTCTCACCTGATAACCTGGAGAGTGAAGAACATGGTGTGATTTAGTTTTTTTTAAACTTTGAGTTTTCTGGCATTAGCATCTCTAACATTATTTAGGTGGTTTTTTTTAGAAGTGTAGGGTCAGGTGTAAGCCGCACGACTCCTGTTGACTTTAATAAGAGCCACAAAGCCTGAGCATTACATCAAAAATTTGCCTCCAGATTACACAACAGTTAGATATATTGTTCCCCAAAGTGAAAACACCAGCAATATTTGTGTTAGACCTGACTTTGGCTTTGCTTCTGATCTTACACCAGTGATCCCAGAGTATAATTCCATGAAATCAGTGGAATTACTCTGGTGCAAAAATGGTGAGATCAGAAACTGCCCCTTGCCCATTCAATCAGATCCAGCGCATGCACATGTGGAGGAAGTATTTTAAAATTCTATTTCTTTTTTTCTTCGTGTGTTAATATAATCCTGATACAAGCTTCTTTTAACAGAAATATGCTCATTTATACACTTCTGCCAATGACTTTTGAAACCAAATTCTTAGCTGTCTTTATTCTGCTGCTTGGAGGTTTGGAGTATGTTAACTTTATGAACTTTATGGAAATTATTGCATTTTAGAGGGATTATCCAATTATCCACTGCAGGTCTAATACAATAAATCTTATGCTCAAGCCAACCATTAATCAGCAAACCCTCGTAGCAATGACAACTCTGTACTTTCCAGTGTCCAGCAGGCTTAAGACAATATCCATATCCCTTCCCTTCATTTCATTTCTTTGCTCAGAGCTGCAAATGACCAATTCTTGTTATTGTTCCAGAATAATAATTGGAATTGTATTTACTATCTTCTTAGAGTGCCTTCACTTTCTTAATGTGGATAAAACCCTAACTGGTCACCACTGATTTGTGTAACAGGGTGAATTCTTTTTCCCTCTGATGTGAAATTATTGTGTGTAGATTTTGGTCCTAGGCAAATTTTCTTAATCTTTTCTCCTACTTACTTTATCCAAATACACTTTGATCTTTTTAGTTTCTTCTGGATGTCTCTCAGGATTCTGTATTACCACAAATGAAATAAGGTGCGACAGAGATACCATACAGTGTCTCTCTTGAGCTACTTGACCTTTTGCTGCAGAAAATTTGTGTAGATTGAAAAGAATAAATGTAATAATATGCAGTGTGAAATGTTGCTGGTTGTCATGGATTTCACAATCTTACCTTCATTTTCACAGCCCTTTTCAAGTACTGTTGTAAAATGTTGCTGCAAATTGTTTCCTTTCTGGGAAACTGACTTTCCATTAGTGGTAAAAATTTGCAAAGCTCCATTTAGTGATTTCCTACATATACACAAACCTAGTGGAAAGCTCCAATCTTGTAAGTTTTTTTATGTACAAAAGTTTTCCACTTCATTTTTCATCACAAATTCTACAATTTACTGTTTGGTTAATTATGATGTCTGCATAGCAAATGTGTTTTATCTAGGGGATAAAATATCTAGAAAAGCAAAAATAGGAAATTTTCCTTTTGAACTAAAGCTACATACTCCGGTTTTCTGGTCATATTTCTTCCTAATGTGTGACCATAGTTGAATGGATTTTGCACAGTTAAGAACATGGCTGACAGTCTTGTTCCTCCTCAGTGTGTGGGTGGTGAATAGTTACATGCCAAATCAGAACCCGTACAAAACCAAAAAGGCAATCTTATACATTTGGAAAGATCCTAAAACCTATCACTGCATGCCCAGTTTAATGTCAACAGTAACAAAATTCTAAACAAAAAAATTTGTAAGGATGTAAATGGAAAGTTTTTAGGAGATGAGAAAATTATTTTTAAATTTTTCAAGGTGCAATATTATATTGGAAGCAATGAGGGAAATGTTCCTTGAATGTTTCATTTCTGGGTCCTTCAGTATGTTCCCTTTTATTCACATTCCAGTAGATGGTGCCAGTGTCACAAGTAACATGTCCATTCTCAGTCGGTTTGGAAGACCTTTTATTTTGGAGTGGGTAGGTGATGGTAAAATTGAATCCAGAGCTTCCAGAACTGTCCGTGGACATGTATATGTGAGCAAGAAAGAGTTCTGTGCCAGAAATATCTCTTTGCAGTTTTGAGGGTACTGGGCTTTAACTGCTTTCTAATTCACTCTAACTCAGTAGAAGCTTAGATCAGAGCAGAAATAGCTGATATGAAAGAATTTAGGAATGTGCAGGTGGTGTAGTGTACATGATCACAGAACATTCTAAAAAAGAAACATTGGCAACTTCTTGTCTTATATCTTGCGGGCTTAATGTCTATAAAAAATTAAAAGAAAGTGACAAGTGCTAACATTATCCAACATTCCCCCTTTACTATTATGAACTTGTTACAATTTTAGGGAGGGTTGGTGAGGCATTGATTCAGCTTACTGTCCATATCAGCTTTTAGCTGGGTAGGCACTACTGTTGAAATGAGAAAGAAAATCAGATGATGCCTTGTGTAGGAAGTTAATGCTGAGTGATGTTTTCATAATTGCAGCAATAATGGTGTAAGACTTTCAAAGCTATTAGCATTATTGTGCTTGAGATTTTACTCATATCTATTCCATTTTATTGAAGTATTACCTCTGAGTTGGAGAAAAGAGGGGGATCAACAGCTCTGTTCATTGAGATGAAGTGGGAGATAGAATTTTCCTCAAAATAGTAAGGAAAACACCTTTTTATTTGGCTTCAGCATTTCACTCTGTCATATGCAGGATGATATCACAGCTACCTAGATATTGACTTTGCTGGGCAGTGGAATGTTTTAGGTATGTCTAATTTCACACCTTCTAACTAAATGAGATTTTGGACAATATAAATAAAAAAGCTTGGGGTGGTTAAGATAGAAATGTGACGTTGCACTCTATATGATTTTATGAAAATATGCTAATGTAACTTCACGCAGAAGGTCTCTACAAAGCTTATAATCTACTGAGTGTGATCATCCTATTTGTATAAATGTACCACTCTTGTATCTGAACCTAGAAATATGAAATATAACTCTGAGGGCCTATTGTAATTATGCAAAGTGGTGGTTTGAAATCTTGATGACTCCCATTAACCAGGACAATTGACTGCAGATGGCTCTGTTTTACCTGTAAGTCTTCCTGGATACGTGTATGCTGGCAAGTGGGTAATGAAGTCTTACAGTGACATGTGATCATGTCACCTGAACTGGAATCCATCTTTAACCTGGTGCTTTTCCACTGGGGGGGGGGAAGACAAAGGATTCCCACCTTATGCAAAAGATAGATACATGGGTGGAACAGAGAAAAAAGAGAGCCATCATGAGGAATCCCCTAGCTACCACCTGAGCTGGAACAAGGGCTTTACCAGGGGAAAGGATTGTGCCCAGAGTAGGAAGGCATCCAGTCTGTGAAAGAAATGTATTAAAACATCTTTCATGGTGAGATATTATCTGTACTCAATTGTATTACTGTATTAGGCTTAGATTTGAGTGATTTATTTTATTTTGCTTGGTAACTCACTTTGTTCTGTCTGTTACTACTTGGAACCACTTAAATCCTATCTTCTGTATTTAATAAAATCACTTTTTACTTATTAATTAACTCAAAGTATGTATTAATACGTGTGGGGGGGGGCAAACAGCTGTGCATATCTATCAGTGTTATAGAAGGCGAACAATTTATGAGTTTACCCTGTACAAGCTTTATACAGGGTAAAATGAATTTATTTGGGTTTAAACCCCAGTGGGAGTTGGGCATCTGAGTGTTAAAGACAAGAACACTTCTGTAAGCTGCTTTCAGTTAAGTCTGCAGCCCTGGGTCTCTGTTGGAGCAGATGGGCGTGTCTGGTTCAGTAAGACAGGTTGCTGGGGTCCCAAGCTGGCAGGGAAAGCAAGGGCAGAAGTAGTCTTGGCACATCAGGTGGCAGCGCCCAAGGGGGGTTCTGTGATTCAACCCGTCACAACGAATGATTTAAATTTTAATGTAAGAAAACCTATCAGAGGATTTGAGAGTTAGAAAATGGCAAGCCTCAGAGATCTAAAGTGAGAGTTGTGAAAATATTTTTGAAAATGTACTATTTCTTTTCTTTAAAAAGAAATCCTGCAAATGTTCACTGAAATAAAAAATTGAATCTGGCTAACTATGAGTTTGTTGATCACTTTTCTGCCAGTATTCCAGTAAACAAGTTCACTGACAAATATTTGGAAAAAACAGTGACCTTTAAGCATCTATTAGAAAATAATAGTGGAAAACAAATGTTGAACTTCTAAATGTCATTATCTGCAGCTTGAAACCAATTTCTGAGAGTTCCCCATCATCTAATCAGAAAATAAAATCATTCTCATGGGAGCTTGTAGCAGGGTGGACCCTGCTCCTGCCCAGAGGGGCTTGAAAAGCTGCCTGCCAGGGCTTGAGAGGGGTGGCTCTGGAAGCTGGGCTGAGTAAGGAAGTGGCCGCAGCTGGGGCCACGCCCCAAACTGAAGCCCTGGGGCTTATAAGAAGGCAGGGAAGCCAGAGCCCAGACAGTCTCTCTCTGCCTTCAGAGAGGGATGGGCCTGGCTGCTTATGAGCAGAGCTAAAGTACCTGGGTGAAGCAGGACTGGTAACAGGCTAGGGAGCTGGGGCGCTCGAGCCAGAAAAACCCCAGGCTGCAGCCTAGCGGTAGGCCCCAGGTACTGGGGGTTGCAAGGGGCGACCCAGGGGTAGGAAGAGCACCAGGTCCAAACCCCTTTGCCTGTGATGAGAAGGCGGATACTGCAGTCTGTCCCAGGAGCTGGGGCTAGAGCATGACTGGGCAGTAGCCATTCTGAGGCGAAGCGGGGAAAGCAGGGTTGGGGTGCCCCGGGGAGGGGGAAACCCAGTTAAAGGGGCACCGGGATCCTGGGAGGGACACGGGGCCGAGAGGAAAACAGGCAGACCACCGGCCAGCAGAGGGCGCTCCGGGCTGAAAAAGAGCTAATTCCCCGGAAAAAACAGCGGGAGGCGCCGCGGCAGTGAGTAGCTCGTTTACAGAGCTATATGTCCAATTAAAACAGACTAGGCACAGCTTGGGTTTTGACTATCAGTGTCTCTCACAAGAAACTGCTTGTGAACCAATGATTAATTACCAAAGTATTACTGACCAATCAGTAATTACTGACCAATGATTAATTACCAAAGTTACTCAGAGAATAATTAAGAATATTTTGTAATGTTGAGGAAATCTTATGAAAACAATCCCCAAGGAGTGGAGTCCACAAATGCCATTTCAGTGCTATAGCTTCTCTTCTAAACTGCTGTTTCAAATACTCCCAGGAACAGTAGGGCAAAGAGACAGAGAGCTGGCTAAAAGGACCAGCTGGGAATCCTCCTTGCACAGGGATGTTGTAAAGCCAGCTCAATGGCACACGCTTTTGGCCTTTCTTGTATGGCGAGTGTGCTTGGAGCTTGCTATGCTGCTGAGATCTTGGACTGGCAGAACAGCCTGCAGTCTCAGGGCTGCTCTAACTTGCTCTGGGGTGTGAGCAAACCTCCAGCTGCCCCAGAATTTAGAGGTGGAAAATCACCAAAGACAGTACTCCACTCAGAGTGCTAAGCAGACCTTTGGCATCCTCTGGCCTTCTAAGTCTGTTACTATCTGATTGCTGTTTGATTATCCAGTTAAGTGAGTAGGTGGTCTCAGTCCTTTCTCTAGTGGATAGGTAGTGCCCATCACAAACCTCAATTGATATTAATAGAGATGCCTTTGTTAATGTTCTCAAAGGAGAGACCAATCAGTGATGGGAATGGGAAAGCAAATTCACTAGAAGTGGGCCCATCACATGAAGATTGGTGGGGGAATTGTGTCCTGAGGTCTTTTTCAACCCTAATCTTCTATGATTCTATGAAATGCCTCTTGATTGCCATTGTTGTACCTGTTCTATAGCTAAAAACCAAATAGAATTCTCTTAAGGTGGCAGGTTAATGATCTTCACAAGCAATAAAAAAACACTCTAAAAATTAAGGGATAAAATAATAAACAGGATGAACCTTTAGTATCAGGGCCAAATTCACTGGAGGGTCTGTGCCAACAGAAGCTGTCCAGTTGTCTGGCAGACTGTGGTAGGGCAACTGCCCCTCACAGGGAGGAAGGGTTAAAGCAGGCCAGAGGGAGCCTGCACAGAACCCTCCAATTAGAGGAGGGCTCACTAAGTGAGCCAATTGGGAGGTGACTTGTTGCAGGAGCCATATATAAAGGGCTGATCAACACAGCAGGGGAAGTCTCTCCCTAGCCTGCTAGGAAGGAGGACTGGCTGCCTAGGAGCACCATGACTAGAACAGTGCTGGGCAGGGTAGCAGAGCAGAAGGGACTTCTGGCTGACTGCTGCCAGACTGAGGCCCTGGAGGAAGGGCAGATAATGTGTGAGGCTGCCCACACTTGCCCTGAGGGAAGTGGCCAACACAGACTGCAGTTTGCCCCTGGAGGGACTAGACTGGTGACTGCAGCAGACCACCAAGGTGAATCGCAGGACTATAGACTGCCGGTTCCCCCAAAAGGTGGGAAGACAGCAGAGCGGGGCACTGCTGGAGGGCTGTGCCCAGAAGAGGATGCCACAGTCCAAGAGCGACATGGGTCACAGAGTGGTGGAAACAGCAAAGTGGGAGTAACGGCGAGCAAGAGGAGGGCGCCCTGTGGAAGGCGCCCAGAGCTAATTCCAGAGCGGCTAGCAGGACGTGCCACGGTGGTGAGTCTTGCACCGCTACTTAGACCATCTGGTGGTGGAAAGTCTGAAAATGTGCTGCTGGCCAAAATGAAGGCCAGCCAAATAAAGTGTTGATGCACCCTTCTCCACATCTCTCAGTGGAGATTAAAGTTGTCATTTAATTGTAGAGTCTGCTGAATAAGGTGGCAGTGGAAACCTGCGCCTAAATTAATGTCATAACTGCTAATTTATGTTCAGATGTACTCATGCCTCAAAGTTTGTGTCAAATCTATGTCTATACAAATAGGTTAATCCACTTCACTACAAAGACATTGGGACCACTTCTGCAAATTTACTTTACCACATAGAACTTCCTGCTCCTCATTCACGGCATTGTCTTTGCTACTGGTTTAGCTTTGGAATGTCTTTTGATGCTTTATTTACTGGTCTCACTAAATAGCATAGAGCTCGGTATTGCTCCTGAATGCTGTGTTATACCAAAGACCTGCACCAGAATAACACATTCAGCTTCTTAATCAATTACACAGGTACAGATGCAGCAACAACTCTTTGCCCACTTTGGGCCCGTCCTGCTCCCTTTGTAGTCAATAGATGTTTTTCTGTTTGCTTTAGTAGGAGCAGGTTCAGACCCTATGTTTGATTCAATTATGTTACAAACCTTAAGCCAAAAGGATTAACGATAAATACAGAACCAATCAAAGGAAAGTCAAACAGCAACCTATTCTGTATTCCAAGTGAGTGAGGTCAGTGCTCCTCTTGTGGAGGGGTGTAAACATGCGGTGCCCCTCCTTTATCCTCTGATGCTCTTTCCAGATGGAGAAAGTCAGTGTGTTAGCTAGGTCAACAGCCTTGCTTTGAGCTTGTTGACTTTCTGCAGTGTTCCTGATTGCTGTTTGTTTATTTGTATAACCTTGGAACTACAACCTTTTGCTTTCCAAGAGTGGTGTGATGCTGAGCTGAGTTAATGGAAAGCAGGACAAGGGGAGGAAAGTGGGAGCTGTATTATGCTTTGAACATTTGGGGGCTGGATCTTTGGCCGCAGTAGAGTCCCTTTTATGCCACTCTGATGGCACATCTGCCTTAACTTGGTTGACCCAAGAATCTCTTGATGGCAGAGGGCATAAGGATACATAAAGGTACCAATAAACAGCAACAAAGAGTCCTGTGGCACCTTATAGATGTATTGGAGCATAAGCTTTCATGGGTGAATACCCACTTCGTCAGATGCATGCCTGGGATGGTACCACGGATCCCCTGGGTTCACCATGTAAGGTCTCTACTGAAAGAAAGTGTTGCACTGGTGGTCATAATCATTGTGAGATGTACGTACAGAAAATATGTAAGGAGTTATGTAAATATGCTAAAAATTGTGTTGGCTAGGCCTGGTAGTTTACGGGCAGGTCACTCAAAGGTAAACACTTCATGAGACAAACTTCTGAAGACAGGAGATAGGAGATACTTATCTCTCTGCTGAACCATTGTGTATTGTCTTGCAGCCGAAGTCTATTAGCACACTGAGTCAAATGCTAATTAAGGGCTTGCACAGACTTCGGAAGAAACTTAACAAGAAGTGGTAAAGAGTGGTGGGGACCCCCTGTTTTCAGGTGAATATCTATCAAAGGTCTGGTCTCATATATCTGGGGGTGCAGAGAGACACCCTGGAGTCCTTCAGTCTGTGCAGACAAGATGCCAGCAGGTTTGATCTTAGAAAAGGGGGATCTCAACCATTCTGGTTGAAAATTCTGGGAAAAGGACTTGGGGTAACTATCCTCTAGGAGATAAGAGAATGTTTTGTGAGTTAAGTACACGCGCTGGAAAATGTTATGATTTTTTTAATATGTAACCACTTGCTTCCAATATGCTTATTTACTATAATTTGAATCTCTGTTCTTTGACAATAAATGTGTTTTCAGTATGAATATATCTAAGTGCTGTGTGTTAAGTGGAGTGGTGGGCCTGAGTTGAATCTTGTAAGCTGGTATGTGTACTGTTCCTTTGGGAGCCGTGAATCTGAGTTCTCTGGCTGCTCAGTGGAACAAGGGCTGGGCACTCTGGAGGGATGCTCAGGAGGGCTTGGGGGTTGATGTGTGCCTATTGCTAAACTGTCCAGACAGTAAGGCCTAGAAGGTAGTGCCTGAGACTGGTGGAGTCAGGGAGTTGATACACAGCAACTACAGACAAGATTTCCTCATACTAAAGGCAGGTGGTAGCAAGGTGCCACATAAGCCTGGGTACCCCTGGGAAATGTCATGCCTGGTAGGTGAGGTGCTCTGGGGCTGAAGCACCCATGCGGGGGGAAAAACCTGGCAGCCCTGCAGCTCAGCTCCACCCTCTACCTCCTGCCACAATCAGCTGTTCAGCGGCATGCAAGAGGCGCTGGGGGGATAGGGTGAGGAGCGGGGGCAGGAAGAGGTGGGGCTCTGCTTCTTCCAAAGCGGGGAGGGAATGCCAACTTGCCTTTGAATTGGTAGGGCTTTTGGCTGCTGGGAGAGCAGATGGAGAAGGACACTGAAGGATCTGCTCATTGGCAAGGACCAGAAAAATGAGGAACAGTTTGAGGCTCTCAAGGCATGGAAGGATCAAGTTCATTACCAGGAAGAGATGCTGATGAACAGGATGCACACCCCAGGGAATGGGAGCTTTCCCAAAGGGAACAGAAGCATGCCCTAATGGAGAGACTGATGCAACTGGTGCCCAAATGAGTTGCCATGATCACTGGTCCTCTCTGGGAACTAGTACCATCTCCACCACTTGCTGCTGCTATTCCTCCTCTAGCTACCACCCAAGTGCTGCTGAGGCAAAGGACCTCTACTCCCCAGACCCTTGAGTGACCAAGGAGGAGCCTGCAGTACTTCTGGGACAACACAGTCCATTGGCACCCAAAACCCTTTGCAGGGGGAACCATGAGTATCCGGGAGAGGAACGATGAGCCTGTGGCACTCGCTGAAACCCAAGAAGTGTCTGTCTCCAAAACAACACACAGGAGACATCCCTGGCTGTTTTCATGAACAATTTTCCACAGTCATTCCCTGCCCTCCCCTCTTGTCAGAGGGAGAGGAAGGGCAAGGAGACTGGTTCAGAGACATTGACATGTGACCATTGTTCATGGAATCTGACCCATTGCCTTTTGATTTATAGTTCCTTTCTAAAAAGTTTCAATTTTGCATTCTATGTACCACTTTTAATAAATGTAATACATGCCTTGACTTGTGTATGACCCTTCCTAAGTATGATGAATATATGATATTTTCAGGTTCAGGATTAGGTTCAGGTTCAGCACATAAATTTGAATAGTGTAATTTTCTAGTGCCATCAGACTGCAAACACTTTCTATCCCTACCCGTACCCCTGGTCCATAAATATCTGAATTCCAAAGAATAGCCGGGAGGGATGGGGAAAGTGCATTCCTATGTGCTTAGAAAGCATTGGTAGTTCTAAAAGCAGAACTCACAGCATATAAAATGGGTAGATGTGACACTCTGTATCTTGGGGGAACACCCTGCACCCCCATGTTCATCCTTATAATATGATTGAGGGGTATCCAATGAAAAGTTTGCCATGTTGGGTGTCTTCGGAAGGCTCATGATGCACTGAGCATTGTTATAGGTTGTAATTTCATGTATATAGTTATGAGGCTGAAAATGTATCCTCATGGCTTAAAACAAGCCCAGGCAAAAACTCTCCTAGAGCAGAGGCCCAGGCAAAACTCTCCAGGAGCAGAAGGGCAGTTCACACCTCATCAGGGCATGTATGGGACAAACCCAGCCTAGCCTCACAGGAACAAAGGACACTGGCCTAGGCAGCAACAAAGGATCTGTTGGACTCTTGAGTGAGTCACTCCCCTTCCCTTGGTCAGTTTGGGACTACAATGAGGTAATGCTCACCTGACTCTGAAGGGGGAGGAGGGCAAAACCAAGAGGGAAGAAAGGACATGATAAAAGGAAGAGACATTTGCCATGCTCTCTCTCTTCCACCTCCATCTACAGACACCACTACCCAAGCGACTGAAGCGCTGATCAGAGGAGAGCCTGGCTGAAGGGCAACCAGACAGCCTGTGGCGAGAAGCATCTAAGTTGTAAGGGCACTGAAAGTGTTAAGATCAGCTTAGAATGTGTTTTGCTTTTATTTCATTTGACCAAATCTGACTTGTTGTGCTTTGACTTATAATAACTTAAAATCTGTCTTTTGTAGTTAATACATTTGTTTGTTTGTTCTACCTGAAGCAGTGCATTTGGTTTGAAGTGTGTCAGAGGCTCCCCTTGGGATAACAAGTTGGTACATATACATTTCTTTGTTAAATTGATGAAATTATATAAGCTTGTAGCATCCAGTGGGCATAACTGGACACTGCAAGACAGAGATTCCTAGGGTTGTGCCTGGGACCGGAGATATTGGCTAGTGTCATTTGGTTGCACAATCCAAGCAGTGGCTGCCCAAAAGTGCTCACTCGCATAGCTGGGAGCAGCTTACATGCATGTGTTGATCCAAGATCTGAAATGGCATGTGATGTGAAACCTACAGCTGCTGGATGCTGGTTTTGATTTGTTGTTTGGAGAATAAAGGGGATAACTATAATTGCTTGGCCAGGGATAGTTGCTATCTCGCCAGAAGCATGTCTGGAGGATTTGCCTCCTTTTCTAGTCAATTTAAGTAGCTCTTTAACATACCAGGATAGTCTTTAGGGAAAATGCTAGTCAAGGAATGTGGTGGTGGTGAAATGGAGCAGTGTTTCCAGTATTAATTCTCACCCATACATATTTCTCATTTGCCCTAAAATGTAATTTCCAAATGGGGACGGTCTGGCCATTTGCAAGGACAAAATTTGTTCATAATTTACTGCTATGTATATTTATTACTACCTGTTTGTTTATATGACCTTGTTTTGTGTACATAGATGTCTAGCCCTTACTTTCCTATAATAATGTGCTTTGAGTGGAGTTAATATAAAGCAGATCGGGGTAAATGTGTGGGAGACTGTGAATGTTAACATCAATGGCACTTGCTTTCATTCACTTGGAAGTACCTAATGTGTTAGGCTACACAGAACTAATATTTCAGATCAGAGATGACCAAATATGCACCCTTTTAGTCAAAACTGCGCACGCACACACACACACACACACACAACCCTACAGAACAATGATTCAGTGGAAGAGGCTAGGAAGCAATGAAAAAATATCTACTCTGACAAACATGAGGAGAACTACTACTTGTGGTTCCATAGAGTATATATTATTGCCTCAAAACCCTACATTCCTTAGCTATCATTATAAAACCTTAATGTTGGAGCGCTGTTTCAAAAGATACAGTACGCAGATGTTCAATGTGGGCTCAATTTTTTTCCACATAACAAAATAACTCTCTCTCTCTCTATTTGCTATTATCCTTGATAAAAATGAAAACCAAAATATTTAAGGGTTGTATATCCTTAGAAAAGACATTTTGATTATCAGTTGTTTTTCTTCATTTGCTTCAGCCTTTTCTCCCTGAATGTACACAATGGGCAGGGACAAACTCATTCTAATTTTTGAACCCATTTAAATATCATGGGCATGAAGTTTTGCCCCATACTTGTTGGGTTTAGAAGTAAATGTGGGGTGTGTGTGGAGGGGAAGTATTTAAAACAGAAAGGTGAGAAAAATGGAGCTGAGTGAAAAACACTGTGGGAAAAAAAGAAATAGAAAGGAATGATAGAAATAGCTTAAAGGAAAATTCTTGTGTGTGTATGGATATATAAATATCACGTATAGCTCTATAGACCATCTTCTTGTGCTGGTTCAGGATTTGGGCAGCTTCTTCTATCTCACTGACTCTGTGGGTCCTCCTGGGCTGCAGCACACATGGGGGGGGGGGGGAAATGGTGGGTGCTGAGCACTCACCGGCAGCCCCCCTATCAGAACCTCCCCCTCCCACCAGCCCCTCCTGCCTGCTGGAGGGGCCTGGCGATCAGCACCTCCCCCTCCATCCCAGCACCTACCACTTGCCATGTATCAGCTGTTTCGCGGCATCAGGAGGCATTGGGTAAAAGGAGGGAGGAGCCAAGGGCACAGCATGCTCAGGGAAGGGGGCAGAACTAGGCATTGGGTAAAATGCCTAGGGAAGGGGGCATCAGGAGGCATTGGGTAAAAGGAGGGAGGAGCCAAGGGCACAGCATGCTCAGGGAAGGGGGCAGAACTAGGCGGGGAAGAGGCGGGGTGGTGCTGGGAAGAGGTGAGGTGGTGGTGGGAAGAGGTGGGGGCAGGGTATGGGTGGGAAGAAGCAGGGTGGGGAGGGGGAGCACCCCCCCCCCCAGCAGATTAGAAACTCGGCGCCTGTCCTGACTTGTAACTATGCTGAGCCCCTCCAGAACTCTAACTGATGTCAATGGGATTGAAAGGGTTCAGTCAGCACCTTTGAAAATAAGGCCCAAGATGCCCAAAATCAAACACCCAGAAAGTGAAGCACCCTAACTGGAAGGCACTTTTGAAAATTGTGGCTATTTAGTTTTAATCATTAGGGCTATATTGAGAATGTTAAAACTACGGTGGCACTGAACTGGGTGCAGAGATGCACACTCGCCAGAGGCATTCTGTCTGTGGAGGACAGAGGTGAGTGAAAGCCTCCAGCACTAAGAAGGAAACACACTCTGAGGTGGCAACAGCTGCATCCTTTACATATGTTCAGTATGGGCTGGTATTCAACAGCTAGTGGACATGGAAAAGGAAAAGCCACTGCTTACCCCGCAAACTATGGTGTCCCTGTGTGGCCTGTAGTGCTGCAGAGGGCACTAAGCCTCTTCACCTTGCGGGCAGAGCCCACAAGCACTGGGATTCTAGCAGCCCTCTGTGCAGGGGTGAGGTCAAGATCCCTGTGCCCACTTTCTTTTCAAGAAGAATGTTGATTAAATTGGAGAAGGTTCAGAGAAGAACCACAAGAATGATTAAAGGATTAGAAAACGTGTCTTATATAGATTGAGCTCCTTGAGTCTGTCTATTTAGCTTAACAATGAGAAGATTAAGGTATAACTTGGTTACAGTCTATATATATCTACATGGGAAACAAGTATTTAATAATGGGCTCTTCAATTTAGCAGAGGAAGGCATAACGTGATCCAATGGCTGGAAGTCGAGGCTAGACAAATTCAGACTGGAAATGAGGTTTAAATTTTTACAGTGAGTTTAACCATTGGAACAATTTACCAAGGGTCGTGGTGGATTCTCCATCACTGACAATTTTAAAGTCAAAATTGGATGTTTTTCTAAAAGATATGCTCTAGGAATTATTTTGTGGAAGTTCTATGGCCTGTGTTATATAGCCTTGGAAACTATGAATCCCCTTCTCTTTTGTACACTAGTGCAGACTTTGTCCTTTCTGTGGCTGAAGGGACTTGAGTCTGTGGAGCAATAAGAGGAAACGATTTTACAGAATAGCCATTTAGTAGGAAGAGGGCCATCCCTGCCTGTGTGATTTATAAAGGTAGTCCCGTTAGCATTCCCATTGGAGTTACAGGACTTGTCGTGACTAGGATTTGATCCAAAACAGGATTAGCAGAAAAAGCATTATGTTTCACCAAAAGGGATTGAGGGGGAATTGAGAAGGGTGATTAGAAAAGCCTCACACTGTGTTGTTATCATTGATGTATGTATGGATTTATTGAAGTGGTTGCAGTGTGCTGCTTGTTGTGCAACGTACAAAAGAAGACACGGTCCATGCCCCAAGGAGTTTACAATCTCAATAGCAGGCAAAATTTGGACACTTGAATAACCTGGGAGATCTGAAGGGCAGTGTTTAATTTAGGGCATGATCCTGGGCACATTGGGAGCTTTCCCCTTGACTTTAACAGGACCTAGCTTGCCCCTTTAGAATATCTCTTGTTTTCTTTTAATATGAGTTAGTGATAGTGTTTTTGCTGACGAGGGTTAGCATATGTAGACTTCACAGAAAGTGTTCTAAGAAGAGATTTAAAAGAAAATTGAATATGTGGGTGGCTGGTACAGGGTGGGAATTCCAAGCTTAGCAGGTAAATATAAATAAAAGTGCCTTTTGTTATTTCCTTTTCTCAACAGTACCACATAAAGCAGGGGCACAGTTAGTGATAATAAAACCAAATAGTAAATGAAAAAAAGGAGCACTTCAATATAATGTTGACATCTGAAAAAAATTAAAAAGGACAATTTAATATGAGGGTTTGCATGAAATTATTTTTCATTAAACAATCAGAGCTTGTAGTAATGCAAATGAAATCCATTTTTAGCTGCAGGAAATTTCTACAATTTCAGAGGAATAAGAAGAAAAATGAGAATAATATCATGATGGTAATTTCCAGTAATTATAGAAAGGCATAATTGCACAACACAAGTCCTAATCAAAGCTCAGAAGAGTACTTTGGCAATCATTAGAATTTCAGAGCTATTAGCATTTACCTTTGTCATCGGGCACCACACAACAAGCATTATGAATTTCATGTCAATCTCTAGCATAATTTCCCAGATCAAATATCAGTTTATACCAGCTAACCGCACAGATTAGTTTATCTACATGGATTTTTGTAATGTATTTTTGAAAAGAACAAGCTTTGTTCAGTGAATACACTTGGATAAGTGATTTGTCCTTGAATTGGGCTCTGTCCTGCAAGTCCTGTATGTGCAGATCTTCCACTGACTTCAGTTAGACTTCCACATATGGAGAGTTGACAGGATCAGGCCCTTCATATTAGTTGTCTATTTGGATCAGGCCCTTTCAATGTTGTCTGTTTTCCCCCTGAAAACATGGAAAGATAGTTTGGGTGACTTTCTAGACTCAGTGTCCAGCATACCCAATTTGTATGCTCGTATGCTAATTTAGTAATAATCTAAGTGTTGTTAAAAAGTGCAGATAACTGCTCACACTAGCTGTGTGTCATACTGCCCGTTTTCACATACATTCACAGTAACTGCATGCATCAGTAAGGTGTGCAATTGTGTATAGACAATTTAGAAAATCAGGCCCTTTAGGTCAAATTTATAGTTGCCTAATCTGTTTATAATTCATTGGTGTATCCTGATGATACACTAGCTCAAGGAGGAGGAGCTAGGTGGCTCTATTTATCACTCTGTTTATACAGGGTGGAGCTACAGCACTTTTGTTTCTGTTTTATGGGTAAAGTATAGTGAGTTTTGCTGGCTTCAGATAGGAAAAACTGGTCAGTTAGTTCAACTGACAGTGCATTTAGCTTGAATTTCTAGAGCTAGAGACCTGGATAGCCCCAGACATGATTAGTCCTTGGAAATTAAATATTATAAGTGGAGAGGGGTGGGGAAAAGCAATGTAATGTGATGATTAGGATTGGGGAGGGGCCAGGCTTTCCCAAATGAAAAATGGCATCACTAAGATTAGTAGCTGAAAACTAACTAAAGTGCATTATTATTTCAAAAATTATTACAAATATTTTCAGTGAACTAAGTTTTACCATACTCAGCAGATGAAGAGTCAGGTGATTAAATGTAATTTGCATAGTAAACAGTATTGAGGTTAAAATTATCTGTTATAAAACAAAAAGATCAGTTCCATAAATGTATTTAACCAAACATATATGGACCTTTTTAGTTCTTTCCAGCTTCCCATATATACATTCCATCAAGTTTTAAACTTAATATCTCTTACTAACAGTTTGGTTTTTAATAAATTCTAATATGTACCTAGTCTTTAGACATATTTGTTATTATGACTTTACAAGCACTGGCTATCAGATAGGAAATTTGTTTGGACTTTGGAGTCCATCAAATTAAGATGTAATTTACCACGTTGGATCGGGGAGCCTTCGAGGTAGCTGGGATTGAATAATTTTACCTTTTCTCAGCTGACTCATTGCACTTTTCTATGCATTGTTCACAGGATTGTTTTTGTCGTAGCGACTTACTTTTTAAATACACCATTCTGACACCTTGACAGTTCATGCATTAAGTCAAACTTTATAACTACTGGCAGGCAGTTATTAGATGTATTGCACTTAATTAACTTTGCACCTAATTACAAGCAATGCTGGCCGATTACCAAGGGCATAAATATATTAGTGCCCCAACTGTCAAATCATGAAAATGGCTGTTTGAACAAGTCAAGCAAAAGCAATTACTGCATTGTGTGTAGTGAAATCTAGCAGAGAGCACTGAGAGGGATGAACTGTTTACTGTTTGCAGGAATTTAATTCTACTCTTTGCATTTCAGATGACCTAGGCAGCACAAGGCATGAGAGAAAATTTCGTTTTATCCTTATAAACACATATATACTGTTTCCTAGTTATGGAAGAAAAATAAAAAGTATAGGATGGTGCTGACATTCTTCTTCTAGTTGTTTAAGAGTAACTTTAATTAGAAAACATTCTTGTGTGCCTGGAATGTCCTATATAACTGATAAGGTTTTAGGATTCCAGTTTTGTTTATTAAATGTTTAACATCAAGTGTATTTTACTCAGTTCATAAGCCAAACTCTGCTCAAAATTACATTTGTGCAACTGTTGTGGACTTTTCAATTGCATGGGTACAACTCCCATGAAGCAGGACTTGGGCTTGTATAACTAGATGGGTATGAAGCAGAGAATAGATTTTTAAGAACTCATTTGACATTCTATAGAATTTTGCCTTTGTAATATCACAGGAAGAAAATATCTAATCTATACTACAGGAATCCTAAGGAGTACAAAATTTGTGCTTACTGAAAGGGGAAGAGGAACTTATAGAAGTTCTTTTAATTTGGTAGGCCACTATATTAAAAAATAAAAAGGTAGATCACCAGATAGTCTAAGTATGATTTTCCCATGTGTATCTGATTTCTATTTCATATAGGTAGGTGTACATTCTCCTCTCAATAGTATGTGAAACTTCTGTTTACAAATAACTAATGGGTGTTACACATGTATCAAGAAGGGAATATTCACAGTTATTTCTGTGGCAAGTCATCCAAGAGAGCTTGATTGTGGAGAAATACTGAGAATTATAAAGTCTCATCATTTCCTTGATTGTATGGCATTGGGATGTCTTAGTGTCTAAAAGAAATTTCTTTACCATTTTAAGCAGCAGAGAGGCCAGTGTAGCAGGGAAATCTTTTGTAACAAAGGGAGAATTTTCATCTTCTAACAAAACTCAAACCTATGTTATTCTGCTATGCACAAGAAGACCTGAAGACAAAACATCTTTGACTGTTCTAAGACTCTCCTGTATACTTCTTAATCAAGGCTGCTGACAGACTGCATCCTTTTGCTTTGTTCTAGACATTTAAGATCCAGGACCCAGGTCGCATTGAACCAGTGTCCTATATTGGCCACAAAAAAAAAAGTTGCCAGAACTTGACTTTGCCAGAGGCAAATATTAAAAAAACAGAGTGAGTTTTAATGTGGCACCAAA
Source organism: Mauremys mutica (assembly GCF_020497125.1). Taxonomy (NCBI): domain Eukaryota; kingdom Metazoa; phylum Chordata; order Testudines; family Geoemydidae; genus Mauremys; species Mauremys mutica. Next base: position 43,999,781 of record NC_059076.1, read on the forward strand.
TTAGTGGCTTTAGGGCTTGTCTGCTATTTACAAGCTATGAATAAAGGGGACTGTGACTATACATGTAAACCTTTCCCAGCCCAGATCAGCCATTCACTGTTGCTCACTTTTAAATAGGCTGTCTTGTTGTTCTGATAACTCAAGGAGTAAGTAGGTAGCCCTTTAACAAAAGTTTTTGGATGCTTTTGAGATTGTGCTTGCATGGGAAAGTCAACTGGCTTTTCTGTATGCAACAATGTAAAACAGAAACTGGGAGATAATGTGTTTTCAAATACAACATTACTTCACTGCAGAATATAACTGTGTCGTACATTGAGATCTTGGGTGGTCAGCAATTTTGCCCAATGTAAAATTAGGGATATAATGGCAGAAAAAACAAACCTGAGCAGGAAAAATGTCCTGATGGCATGATTTCAGGAAAAAAGCACTGTCATTCAACTGGGCTTTGGAAAAGCATTCTGGCTTCTTAACCATGGCTTATTGCGGTAGTTCTGAGCTCAGCCCAAGGGAGAAGTTAACCCCCTGGTACTGACTCACAGAAAGCTACATGCATACTTGCCTGACTGAAATTAAGATGAATCCATAGATCTTAACCTTTCAGATCTAGATGTATGCCATTAGCCTAAAATTGTCTGGCATGGACCCAAACTGAGCAATACAAGGACGTGTATTACAGTAGGAAAACATGAAGTAATGTGGACTTCTGAGTCCTTTGATTATGTAAAAAGTGTAATCCCAGTTTCATGATTCAGTACACTGTATCTCAGGGGTTCTCAACCTTTTATCTTTTTGACCCCCCAGCCCCCCGCTATAAAAACTCCATGGTCCACCTGTGCCACAATAACTGGCTTTCTGCTTATAAAAGTCAGGGCTAGCGTTAGGGAGTAGCAATTTGCCTGGGACCCCGTGCCACAGGGGCCCCCATGAAGCTAAGTTGCTCAGGCTTTGGCTTCAGCTCCCAGCTTCAGCTCAGGGCCCAAAGTTTTAGCTCCATGCAGTGAGGCCTCAGCTTTCTGCTCTGGACCCCAGTGAGTCTAACACTGGCCCTGCTTGGCAGACCCCCTGAAACCTGTTTGAGGCCCCCCTGGGGCCCTGGATCCCTGGTTGAGAACCACTGCTGTATCTGACAACTTTCAGTAATAACTCAAGGTTTATGTAGAACGGGTAAATTTGGTTATTAAACAACGGACCTTGCATTTGGGGTTAGTTAAGAGAAACAGATGAGACAATAATGACAAGTTACTGTAATAGTCTGTTGTAATGTAAATATACCCCAGGTGCTCACCTACTATGGTCATATGGGCTTCTCTTTTGGTTCACTTGCCCTAGGTACATGTTTTGACTCAAGAGATATTAGTTACAGTATCTAAACAGATCACTTTGCTAAATGTTCCTTCTTGCAATTCTGATGTAACAGAAAAATTGCATTGCACTCCATCATGTGGAAGGCCTACCTCCAAGGCTTATTTTTTCCTTTTCTCCTGAACATAGTTGTTACTGAGCATCGTGGTAGAGGGTTAGACAGCAGGAAGTGAAGTATGGTGAAGGTTTCTACCATTGGTATAGGACAGCAGTTCTCAAATTGTGGATCAGGACCCCAAAGTAGACCCCAACCCCTTTTTAATGGGGTTGCCAGGGCTGGCATTAGACTTACTGGGGCCTGGGGCCAGGGCCTGAGCCCTGCCACCTGGGGCCAAAGCTGAAGCCTGAGGTGGCTGGGTTTAGGTTACAGGCCCCCCGCCTGGAGCTGAAGCCCTTGGGCTTGGGCTTTGCCCCTCTCCCTCTCACCCCCCACCCCCACGGTGGCAGGGCTAGGGCAGGTTCAGGCTTTGTTCCCCTCTCCTGGGGTCCTGTAGTAATTTTTGTTGTCAGAAGGGGGTCATGGTGCAATGAAGTTTGAGAACCCCTGGATAGGACTTCACTAAACTCTTGGAGCCCTGAAGTTTTTCCACGTTCATAACATTTTCCATCACGAAGGAATGAAAAACTAGAATTGGGCTATTAGCTGTACTTACTGGGGCTTCTTGGTCATGACTTTTAAAGGCTCAAAACCATAGCATTCTGGTAAAAGAGGGGGCCTTCTGAGATCTAAGGAGACAATGATATATGTATTAAATCCTTTTTGGAAGCCTCCAAAAGAAAACTGGAAACTCCAGAGATACACAAAAACTGATAGGTATGTGGAAACACTCTGCCTAGACCTCACAAACCCTTTTTTGTTACTGCAAGCACATACTTGATAGTTTGATTTTTTTTTTTATTCTTTCCATCTGAGCGCATTGTACTATAGGAAACTAATTGACTTTGACTCCATTGCTTCTGTTCCCAGTGGGATAATGCCAGTAATAATTCTTTTATTGATTGTTTAGAGCAATTAGTGGAAAACAAATTTCCCCACAGAACAGATAATTTAGTTCTGTTACTGTCTAACATTAAAGCTAAACAACTTGTTATCTTAATTTTTAATAGGAAACACATTCCATCTGTTTATTATCTGAAGCAAGACAGGTTACCTCATCATTAATGTCACTGGTAATTAGCATTCTTGAGCTGCCATCACCATCTGCACCAGGGGTTGGCAATCTGTCAGCAGCTTGCAGTGCCAATTCTGATTGTGACTTTCTGTGCCAAACAATGGGCAGACCATATGTGATCCTGAAATTTGTAAACAGTAGTCGGCTAATGTTAGCTAACTAGGCAATTTTGTTGCATGTTTGACTACTGCCTTGGAAGGACATGAGACTTTAAACCTTCAGGGCGAGACCCACTCACTGGGTCACCAGTACTAGACCCACAATGTCACTCTCAATTAATCAGGTTTCTGGTGGCCACAGAGTGGCTTTTGTTTTTGTTTTGGAAGAGGTTTGGGATTGAGTTTTACTTGGAGAGACTGGGGCTTCTTATCTCACATTCCATCAGCATCGCTGCAGACCAAGATAACCAGCAGATAAACTCTGACATAGCTCTCAAAGGCCTTGTTAATTGGATACCCTTCTTAGAGGTCATATACTAGAGAAACAATTTCTTATTCGGCCTCTAAATTTCAAAGGATGTATTCAATTTTTCTGTTACACTGAATGAGATTTTCTTTTAAAAAATGGTCTGAAAAAAGTAGTTCTGTAATCTATAGGCACTGATCATGATGTTTTATTGGATTTTCTTTTATTCTTGATTTGAGAAAACAAGCTGGATTTGTATATGCTTGTACTATTGACTTTTGCTGGAGAACTAACCCCCCCCCCACAAAACCTCAAGGTAATAAAAATAGATTCTGAAGCGTCAGAAATTCCTATTTGCAACAACGTGAAAGCTTATTTAGGGAGTTTTTTAAAAAGTGGAGGGCTGACTTTCATACTCAAATTTGCATACACAGTTGTTATGAATCACCTGATTTCACATACAAATGGCTAGCAAAGTGTCTAACTAGCCGTTTTCACCTGACTCATGCGTCCAGTCATGTCAACAACGTGTAAAAATATAGGTACAAAATTGAACAGGTCCTTTTGCATGTGATTTTGAAGTCTCCATAAAATTGTGGCCAGATTGGTGTTATATGGATCTTTAAATACACATGGCAAATGAAGCTGTATTGATGGTGTCTTTTGCTTGCAGATAGGCAATCTTTTTCACAGCTATCAAGTCAGACAGCAGTTTCTACGTGCTCAGGTCCATCCAGCCCAGTATCCTGTCTGCCAACAGTGGCCAATGCCAGGTACCCCAGAAGGAGTGAACCTAACAGGTAATCAATTATCTCTCTCCTGCTGTCCATCACCACCCTCTGACAAACAGAGGCTAGGGACACCATTCCCTACCCATCCTGGCTAATAGCCATTAATGGACTTAACCTCCATGAATTTATCCAGTTCTCTTTTAAATGCTGTTATAGTCCTAGCCTTCACAACCTCCTCAGGCAAGGAGTTCCAGAAGTTGACTGTGCGCTGTATGAAAAACTTCCTTTTATTTGTTTTAAACCTGCTGCCCATTAATTTCATTTGGTGGCCCCTAGTTCTTATATTATAGGAACAAGTAAATAACTTTTCCTTATTCACTTTCTCCACATCACTCATGATTTTATATACCTCTATCATATTCACCCTTTGTCTCCTCTTTTCTAAGCTGAAAAGTCCTAGCTTCTTTAATCTCTCCTCATATGGGACCCGTTCCAAATCATTGTAGTTGCCCTTCTCTGAACATTTTCTAATGCCAGTATATCTTTTTTGACATAAGGAGACCACATCTCTACACAACATTCAAGATGTGGGCGTACCATGGGTTTATATAAGGGCAATAAGATATTCTCCGTCTTATTCTCTATGCCTTTTTAAATTATTCCTAACATCCTGTTTGCTTTTTTGACTGCCGCTGCACACTGCATGGACGTCTTCAGAGAACTATCCACAATGATTCTAAGATCTCTTTCCTGATTAGTTGTAACTAAATTAGCCCCCATCATATTGTGTGTGTGTGTGTATATATAGTTGGGGTTATTTTTCCCAATGTGCATTACTTTACATTTATCTACATTAAATTTCATTTGCCATTATGTAGCCCAATCACTTAGTTCTGTGAGATCTTTTGAAGTTCTTCACAGTCTGCTTTGCTCTTAACTATCTTGAGCAGTTTAGTATAATCTGCAAACTATGCCACCTCACTTTTTTACCCCTTTCTCCAGATCATTTATGAATAAGTTGAATAGGATTGGTCCTAGGACTGACCCTTAGGGAACACCACTAGTTACCCCTCTCCATTCTGAAAATTTACCATTTATTCCTACCCTTTGTTCCCTGTCTTTTAGCCAATTCTCAATCCATGAAAGGATCTTCCCTCTTATCTCATAACAACTTAATTTACGTAAGAGCCTTTGGTGAGGGACCTTGTCAAAGGCTTTCTGGAAATCTAAGTATACTATGTCCACTGGATCCCCCTTGTCCACATGACTTTTGCCCAACAATTTATGTTCTTCTATGTGTCTGACAATTTTAGTCTTTACAATTGTTTCAACTAATTTGCCCACTACTGACGTTTGACTTACTGGTCTATAATTGCCGGGATCACTTCTAGAGCCCTTTTTAAATATTGGCATTACATTAGCTATCTTCCAGTCATTGGGTACAGAAGCTGATTTAAAGGACAGGTTACAAACCATAGTTAGTAGTTCCACAATTTCACATTTGAGTTCTTTCAGAACTCTTGGATGAATGCCATCTCGGTGACTTGTTACTGTTAAGTTTATCAATTAATTCCAAAACCTCCTCTAGTGACACCTCAATCTGTGACAATTCCTCAGATTTGTCCCCTACAAAAGCCGGCTCAGGTTTGGGAATCTCCCTAACATCCTCAGCCGTGAAGACTGAAGCAAAGAATTCATTTAGTTTCTCCGCAATGACTTTATCGTCTTTAAGTGCTCCTTTTGTATCTCGATCATCCAGGAGCCCCACTGGTTGTTTAGCAGGCTTCCTGCTTCTGATGTACTTAAAAAACATTTTGTTATTACCTTTTGAGTTTTTGGCTAGAATAGAGAATCCCACGGACATTATAAAGATACTCTTCATCATTATATAGTAGTCCAGGGCTTTCTAGATATCTGGAGATCTTAGGGTGTACAAAGCCATGGTAAGTGCTGGAGTAATGCCACCGCTTTTTTAAAATGAGAATGCAAAGAAGCCGTTGAAAAGTCTTGCTGTCAATCCTGAAGGGAAATGGGACAGGAACCATTTGTTAAAAGGGAAATCTTTCCATATGTATTCCTGTATATTTGGAAAGTGATTACAATATTGCCCACAATGTACTAATGTAAATACACAATGATAACTTATAGCCCAATACTTGCAAAATACTTGTTGACTTGAGCAACATTACACATGGCACTAATTCAGAGGTCACTGAAATTGATGGAAATACTCCCAGTGACTTCAATGGGTTTTGGACCCAACCCATATGTGTGACAGTTGACATGAGCAACTTTATTCACATTTGCAAATTTTCTGCAGGTATGGACCCTTACAGACAGAAAGAGTTCCTCCTGAGGAGCTTACAATCCAGGTTATATATGACATGATAAATGGAGAGTTGGCATCAAGCAAGTGGTAAGAGCAAGAGGGAGGCATATAAAGTTATGAAGATTTCTTGTTTTCATATGATATACATCATTTTAATTCTACTTTTTTATAATATTGTATATGTACATAAAGTTAATGTATACTAGATAACATATTTAAAATATATATTAAGCAGATGCAGGAGTGCAGATGTACACTGGAGAGGCAGTCAAAAGAAGTTATTTTAGAGAGAGGATTGGAAGGAGGAAAAGAAGGTTTTAATAGCACTGTAGGGATGTTTAAATACTTTACTGTAAAGCCTCATCAGCTTTCCCGTGTGTAAAATTCAAAACCATCAAAATAAATAACAGTAGATATAAAATTGAATATAATGCCAATACTGTAAGTCTAAGCAGGGGATTATTGTATCATTGGGCCATTTTAATTAAGTTAACATCCCTTGGCTTAGTTTAAGAGTCGTAACTAATTCTATGTCAATTATCTCAGACAACAAAGCCTGCCTTTGCAAGACATACATCCTTCAGAACCCAAGCACTAATTCACCAATATTTAGATATATGAATGTTTTGTTATGGAACAGTGAATGAAATTCCTATGTGCCTCATTAGTATGTACTGTGCTGTACTATACATGCATTCATTCTCTTTAACTTCTATTTCCAGTTCAATTAATACACAGGCATCAAGGGACCTCATTTAATAAAAACATTAAATTATCCCTTCCTTCCCCCTACCCCCTCATATTTTGAGGGAGTGTCACAGAGGCTGGGTGAATGATGATGTAGGCAAACATGTAATACCATAACTCTGGCAAATTCCATTTAGCCCAAGGAGTTAAGGCAGTACTGAAAGGGTCTGCTCCAATGCCCAATGAAGTTAATGGAAAGACTCCTGTTGACTTCAGGAGCCCTAACGAAGACTGAGATGGAGTGGGAGGACAGTTTCAAACACTTGGCAAGAATTCCTTACAGGACAAAATTGCAAAGCAGATCATAGTTGTCCCTCCTCCAGTAAAAAGAACAAGGAGTACTTGCGTCACTTTAGAGACTAACAAATTTTTTGGGCATAAGTTTCATGGGCTAAAACCCACTTCATGAGATGCATGGAGTGGAAAATACAGTAGGAAGATAGATAGATAGATATATGCAGAGAACATGAAAAGATGGGGGTTGCCATACCAACTCTAACGAGACTCTAACTCCAGTGGAAGCTCTTCTCGGAGATCAATAAAGGTAGTGCCAAATCTTTTGAATCAGATATCTAAAGCTCTGAATTGCTTCTGAATGCTCTCCTACAGGCCTGCCTGTTTCCAGGTGTCCTCAACATCTGCTGCCCTCTGCTTGAACTACACCAGTAAACTTCATATGCACAGTGTGACAGGTTGGACCCCAAGTCCGGGATGCCACCTCATGTGCTGGGATCCCACTGTGTCCGCCTATTTAACAAGCCTAGGCTTCCTCACCCTGTCTTTGCTTATCCACACATACATGGATAAGGCCACACCCAGCTGCAGACAGATTGAAGTGAGCTCTGTGTGAGAGGGTTCAGCTCAGAGATTCGCCCAGCACTCACGTGCACACCTCCTTTGGGGTATAAACCCAAAATAATATTGTCTTGTGCTGTACAGAAAGATCTGCACAGCACAAACTCATAAAAATTCCCCTTTGCCCTCTCCCTCAATGTGGAGAGAAATATGCACAGTTTCCCGGGTGAAAACGCAGTTGTAATTTTTACATAGTTAATATTCCTAACTCCAGATACAGAAATGAAACATGCATACAGATTGGATAAACACATTCAGCAAATCATAACCTTTCCAAAGATCTCTCACATGACCCATCTTGCATAAAACATATCTTAGTTATGCCATATTCCTATCATAACAATATTTCTATGAAGAATATGGAGTGTAATGTCCCACACAGATCTTAATTAAAATAATTATGTTCACTTCCAATTAGAATATGGAATTCTGAGACAGTGTAAACATATCAACTCCCAGCAATAAATGTCAAGATTTTAATGGCACCAGGACCAGCTCTTCAATTCAAATAGAACAATCAGATACCTAAGGCAGGAAAATATTCACTACTTTTTTTTTTCCCTTTGGCTGACTGTGGGACAGCTGGGTCAAATGCCTGCCAGTTTATCTGGAGCTGAAGAATTCCCTAGATCCAGACCTGAGTGACATCTTTTCATGCAGTACTTTTATACATAAAGAAATTTTAAAAGTTGAAATAATTAACACTTCATATCTTCAGACTGGGATTTTCAATGAGCCAAAGGGTAGGTACCCAGCTCATGTAAGCTCATTTGAAAATATCAGTTTAAGGCCCCAGTCCTGCTGAGTTTTACACACATGCTTTAACTTTATTCCATCAGAGTCAGTGGAAATACATATAGTGTGAAAATCAGCATGTGTAAGTCTATGCGGGATCAAAGCCTAAGTAAATATCAGTAACTATGGATATAAGATCTAAGTTACAGTTGGTTTGTAGTATTTTCAGAACCATCAGATATGTGTTTAGCTTCATTACGTGATTCTAAAACTATTTGTAATGTTTTTGTTAAAGAATTGCTTTTACAATTCAACTCACAATTTGTTTGCAATATTATTTGTAAAACTAATTGTTCTTCAAAAATTTAATCTTCCCCCTTCCTTTTCACTCAAGCTGCTTTTCCCATGATTTTTTAAAACTGTGCTGGTTTGCAGGCAGCAGCATGATGTCATTTTTAATCACAACACAAGTTTCCTCCTGCTGTTCCTTTCACTCAGAAGAAAATTAATCCATAATCTCACTGATGGTCTTTGTTTTTATAAATTTTAATTTTCATTAAAGGCTGAGATCAGACAAACTGAGTGATTTGTGACATTTTTCAGTTAGAAAAAATATAACACAACAGGTAGTTATATTTCCTGTTTGTAAATAATACACTTCAGAAAAATTAATTAATAAACAAGTCCAATTTGAAAAAGGACATCTTAAATTCTATTCTCCATGGTGATCTTCCATATGCTTATTATACTAGTCAAACAAAAGATGTTGGAAAGTCTCATGAAAGCTAAGCTCCCGTAAACATTCTACTGTTTTCACAAAATTACTTAGATAGTCATTAGTATTTTTTTTTCTAATGAAGCAAGCAAAGTCTAAAACAGTATTGAGGCTGACCCAAACCCCTTGAAGCATGTTAGACAAACATCTATCAGGGATGGTCTAGATGATACTTAGTCCTGCCATGAGGGCAGTGGACTGGACTAGATGAGGTTCTCTCTCTCGAGGTTCCTTCCGGTTCTGTGATTCTATGGTGAGTCAATTAAATTCAATGAATTTTGGATTGCCAAATCAGGGCATAATTGTGAGCAATACTTATACAGGAAGACAGGAAGTCCTACTAAAGTCAATGGGACTACTCACATGAGTAAGTGCTCAGCAATGAGTAAGAGTTATACAATTGGACCTTGGATGAATAGTAAATAAAAGATAATAAAAAAATCAAGGATACTTTACTTGTCAGGTGTGGGTTGTTTTACACAGTGCATTGATTAGGATATTGTGAAATGTTATTGTAAATAAAAGTATTAAAGCCTCATTACTGAGAGACCTCACTGCGGCACTCGTGTATTGAATCTCACTTGAAAGCAGGGTGAGCGTTTTTGTGTGTCAGGGTTAATGGGTTTGCAGATTAGCAAAGAGAATTAGTGAGGATCTGCAGGAGAAAGTTTTCAAGCCAGTTTCATTTGTTTTGCAATGTGATTTCGTTCATAATGATTGTAACATGCTGAGCTTCTCCAACTGAAGCAGCACTTCTGAATTATCAAGCTATTTTCTTTTTATTTCCTCCCCACTTCCCATGTATTTAACATAATATACCCAGGAAGCTGTATAATGTATGCTATAATTTTGTTGAAGGGTTCCACTGACATGAACGTACCACTCAAGCGTTGCAGCCTTAATAATATAGAATTTGGACATTGCTCTTTATACAATTGGGCATGCAATCTCCTGTCTTTGTGTATGTGCACACACAATCACAGCACCAGATGTTAAGAGGAATTTCTGTGGGCAGGAGGCTTATTTGCCAGGTTCAGGAGTACTGAAACTTTTGGAATCATTTTAGCTGACAGTCTCTCTCACCCTCAGTAATTTTGGATGGATTCCCTAGCCTCTATGGAATATGAGATGAAACGTCCTGCATTAGCTAGGACTGGAATGCTCATAACGAACATCATGCAGTTAAATTGATAATGGTAAATCAGTCACCAACACCAAACTTGTTTCCCCCTCTCTCTTCTTGGCTCTTCGGTACGCCATACTGCAGTTGTACACATTATAGCATCAACAAACTTTTTTTTGAGAAGTGCTGGCACTGACACTCTCAATCTGTAAAGCTTTCCAGAGTGTTTCAAAATAACCCTTTTCTGGCAGTGCTATGAGTGTTGAATTGATATTAGGTATCCAGTCTGAGTTACTGTAGGTCAGATTTCATTGTGCGTGCTGATTTATAATGGGATGGAAGCACTAAAACAATTTCTTCAAATACTGTAGGCCATTTCTAAATGGAAGGAAGGAGGTTACGATTTTGAATTCGTTCTCCATCATAATTGCCAGGGACAAAGCATGGCTGGGACAGAGCCAAATGTATGTGTTGGAGGCAGGCTGTGAGCTGAGGGAAAGAGATTGTCAATGGATCTGGTCATAGGTCTACTGAAGTGTATCAGAGTCAGTGTAGTTGTATTTGCTTACGGAATTTAGCCCACAATGGGTTTTCTCTATAGACTGCTGGGTTTTACTCCTTCCCCTATGTCAGGAGACATCCCCTGTCCAAGAGGGAGTAAGATAGTGCCCACAGCACAAGGGAAGGCTCTGGGTAGGTAATTGTGGGGGTGAAGGGGAGTCTCCATTGTTCTCCAAAGAGGAGTGTGAAGTGTCAGTGATGTAGCTGTGATCAGAGCAGTTCAAGGCTATTTTAGAGGATTTTCATTCTACTGTCCAAACTTCCTGCACCTCATTTAGCTCCTCTATTGTCAAAGCTCAGCCTGCAGAACACTGCAAAGTCTTGAATATAGAGTTGTGGTCCGAAGGAAACTATCAGCCCTAGGTCTGGGCACTTAGATCAAAATCAAATATTTTATTGCGGGTTAGGTAGTCAGCAGAACTACCCCCACCCCATATTGAAAGTGAGGGCACCTGCAATCTGCTCCATTTCATCCCTTAGGCTCCTGATCATATTTGCAACTTGAATCAGTTAGTCTGCATGTCTGTGTTCCATGGTAAAATAGACTCTTCCTTGGGCAAACAGAGCTACAGTCAGAATTAAATTTGAAGGCATCAGATTAGTTATTATTCAGCTTATTTTGAGGAGGTTCTTTTTTTTTTTTTTTTGTCATGGAAAAGATAATGGCTCCTCATCTCTGCTATGGTTGTATCAAGCCATTAAGATCTGGACTTTCAATTATGCCTTACCATGGCCTCTTAGTTTGTGTGCATACACTTTGAGGCGGCCAATGTTCTGGATATCAGCTTTGGGTATGAGGATTTGTGAACACAAGCCTTGGAGCATCTAAATGCTCTCACAAAACTGCATGTTTATATACTTGTTTTCAAAATGCTGGCCCTAACAATGGACTATTTTCACTTCTGAATTTGTGCTTTGAGACTATTGGTATTTTTTTATTTGATATGGGAAAAGAGGACACATTTTCAAAACTGGGCACATAAATTGCATGTGCAAATAGGCAATTTAAATTGGCTGAAGAGCCTTCATGTTTCAAATATAGCGAGTGATTATTTTTATATTCAGTTATGCTCACATTTTGTGGGTAATATTTCACGTCTTTTGTTGTTCAGTTTCACTTGGAGACTGTAACATTAAGAGTCAGGGTGTAAGAAAAATGAAGAAATGCTGGTTAAAGTAGTTGATGAAAACCATGCAAAAAACTTGCATGTCAGGTAATGTTCTTTCTGTAATGTATATGTTTGTAATAACAGCTCCTAGTCCTAAAGGGACTCAAATAACAAAGAAACTTGGTCAAGCAGAAAAGAAGTTATTGGAAACTTGAGTGCTGTTGAGTCCCATGATATGCAAACTACACATATGCATAAAATAAAACCTTGTCCAGCTTATTCTTTTGCTAAAATTGTTCCCTTTCATCCATCAGGTTGTTTCTTGATCAGTTGGCTTTTTCTCTAATTAATTTTTTATGCCTAGATTGGTCTCCCTAATTTCATAAAGAGGCAGAGTTAATTATCAATTCTAAATAGTTAACAAGGTAGAATGTAAAACTGGCAGCACTCCAGTCCTGAATTGGAGTGACAGGTCACCACCAGCTTCCTTGTAAGAAGTTAGTCTCCCACATTGAGAGAATAAGCTTCTGTAGTTGATATGTCATTTTTTAATTGGGAAGCAGAGTAGACCTATGTGGGGAAATGCCACAGCTGACTTTAGGTACTGGCTGCCTCGCAGGGCACCACCTGCTAGGAAACTAAAGACACCATGATTTCCCCCCGCCCCCACAGCTCATTAGGATGGTGACTAGCTGGGCAGTGTACTGCTCCAAGAATAATCAATAGCACAGAACTGCAGGTACAGATTCTGAGCATGGTTCTGGCCAACTGTATTTGAAGGAAGATTTTATTTAATCATATAATCATCAATATCTGCTCCAGCACATTAACACAAATATACAGTACCTTTTAGTGCATCTTGTGAGTTTGATTTATATTCTCGTAATTTGAGTTTTTTACCCATAGAAACCACTTGCTAAGAATAAATATGTATCTTCAAAATATTGAGAGATGGTTACATTACAATAAATGAAATATTAGAAAGTCTGAATGTTTTTAAATGTGCTAGCATTAAATTTATGTTCCATTCATTTTAAATAAAACAGAAACAAGGAAATTTAAATGAATCCCCTATGCCATAACTGAACTCACCAAGTCACTACTGTCAAGGGAGCTGAACATTCACTCATATTAGAAGTCTTACAAAGTTTGTTAATCATGTAAAGTTATTTTAAAAGCAAACGAACTCTATGGAATCCATTTGTAATGACAGTGTGACATCCAAAATGTTGTTGTTTTATTGCAGTGTTGCTGTAGCAGTGTTGGTCCCAGGATATTATAGACACAAAGTGGGTAAGTAATATCTTTTATGGGAGCAACTTCTGTTGGTGAGAGACACAGGCTTTTGAGCTACACAGAGCTGTTCTTCAGGTCTAGGATAGGTACTCAGAGTGTCATAGCTAAATGCAAGATCGAACAGTTTAAACTTTAGCATAAGTGGTTAGCACATATTAGAATACGTGCTAACTACTTATGCTAAACTAGTTCAATCTTGGGGCTTGTCTACACTGCCACTTACAGTGCTGAAACTTTCCTCGCTCAGGAGTGTGAAAAAACACCCCCCCCCCCAAATGATGCAAGTTTCAGCACTAAAGTGGCAGTGTAGACAGTGCTATAGCACTGGCAGCCATGCTCCCAGCGCTGGGAGCTATTCCTCCTGCGGAGGTGGGTTTTTTACAGTTTTTACAAAATACAAACTTTTAATATCTTCCCAAAGTACAATATCTTTCCAAAGTACATAGCCGCTAATGCTCTGAAAAAAAATCACTAAACAGATATGACCTGCTACCTCTCTGAGGTATCCAGCTGGTATACCTCCATGGTTGGCTATGGAAAACATATATGATTATTTTCACTTGATGACATGTATGAAAGAAATCCACTATAAAACATCAAAGACCACTGAAAGAATGAAGCACTTGAAGTTAATCTAGTCTAAAAAGACTTTGCTTTAAACATTATATATGGATAGCATTGCTGAGAACAGACAGAGCACAGGATTTCTTAAATGATGGAGATGATAGATTCAGCAATCTCGCAACTTTGCCCCCTGCCTCCTACAGACAATATTTTAAATAGCTAAAATATGCCACATTTTCTGATTGAAAAAAATGCCCTGACACTAAATCAACCTCTTTCAATTTTGTGTCTAGCATTATTATCTAAACTGCTACAGACTGCTGCACACATCAGTTCAAAATATAAGATACTAGAGGTCATGTCAGGACTGTACATCAATGTAATATGAATGGTATCATTTGAACCTGCTGTCCCCTGTGGACAGATCTTTAGATAATTAATAACACTGTTTTTGCATATAGGAGACATGTATGTAAAAATCAATATTTCACTGGTCTACAATATCAAGGGGCAACTTTTTAATGCATGAACTGCTGAAAATTAAGTCCTTTTTCACTTGCTATTTCAGTATGTCTCTGAGGTAACAAGCTAAAATACCACATTATATCCTTTCAGACTTGCACAGAAACCCATAGTACATCAGAATTATGATGACAGGTGGTTTGCTGTCAATGAGGAAAGAAATTCAAGATGAAAGTATGATAGTTTAGTTTACATTCCCTTAATAACTGTATAATTCATAGAAACCTGTAATAGGCTGTTTTAAATAGGTGTTTACATTCTCATTATTATTCTCTATTGATATAATCTGTGCCAGAAGGTTCATAATAAAAAGCATATTTGGTCTTGTTAATGGAGATTTAACAATGAAACCATAAAGCCATTGGGATGTGATGTGGGGGAACTGTTGAAGTGGGCAGTGGTCCAAATACAGCTAAAGAAAAAACATTTGAAAGTCAAACTGCTGCCACCACCATGATTTTTTCCCCTGGGGCCTAATATCCTGTCAGCTTCATTTTTAAAACAATGTTGGTTTCCCTACAGAGAAGTAGCTGCAGCTGAGGGAGGCGAAAGAGGATCAGAAATGTGTATGGTGAAGGGTGATGGGGCAAACACAGGGGACACAAATACGAAAGAAAAAACCAGCCAAATTCAGAGGTAGTTTAAATAGATATAACTTCACTGAAGTCAACAGTTGAACCTGCTTGCCCCAGAATTTGGCTTAGGTTAAAGATGGGTGTAAGCTCTCAGTGAAATGTCAACCTATTATCAAAGCCACATAAATTCTTCAGTTCCAAGGCCATGGAATCAGCTGTGTGGAATTTATCTTTTGGGGCAGCTTCCAAGTAAATCCTTCTCTTTGATGTAAACATTTTTCTTGGCGATTTAGTTGCTGTCCTTTCTTCTCCCATGTCATCTAGCTGGAGTCTGCACAATGCATGGTTGCCTTTGCCTGGCAGCCTCTGAGACTCCCCAAAAGATTAGTTTTCACTTTCTTCAGTACACATGCTGTCCGAGTCTGGAAATGAAGGCTTCCTAGGATGGCTTTTCTGACCAGGTCTTTGAAAACTGACCACATCTCCTCATAAGAAATTGGAATACATCTTATAGCCTTTCTGGACCACCTTTTCACCACCTCACACATTACTGCTTTGCACATCCACAATCTAAGTGGCGAGGCCCCACAGTCTCATGAGTCCCTGGACCCATCCCACCTCCACAGATGCTGCTTTCCCCTTCCTCTGGATGTCATACCTCTTCACTCATTGCTGCTTTTCCTCCCTCCCCTCAAGTTCCCAGCCCATTTCCTAACCCTATGACTCTGTGCCCCTCATCAGGGTATCCCCTCCTTCTTCTTTTAGTGATTGCTCATGTGTATTCCACAATAGGTGTGCGTGCTCGCCACGTGCACTGGTGCCGGAAGTTTTCCCACTAGCAGTATCCATAGGGGGGAGCGCCCCCCCCCACGACCCCTGGAGTGGTGCTTGCCTGGCACGGTATAAGGGGAGCTGCGCGCTCCCCCCACCCTCAGTTCCTTCTTGCTGCCAGTGAAGGTGCGACGGAACTGCTCTGCTCCAGCTTTGCTGTAGCTTGTCCCCAGAACTGTTAGTTCGTTTAGTACCTGTAGTTAGTTTAGTTTAGTTAGTCAGTGGGCCAGGGCATTCCCTGAGCCCCGGGATTTAAGTTGTGCGGTTCTTGTCAGCATTCTATGCCAAGAAGTGACCTGCACACAGACTGTTTGTGCTGCTTGGGAGAAACCTATATCAGCGAGAGATGCAAGATTTGCAAATCGTTTAAGCCTCAGACCAAAAGAGAAAGGGACATTAGGCTCTGAACCATTCTGAGGGAGTCGGCACTGAACCCGACCCCAGCACGCCACTCTGAGCCGGTACTGGGCACCGCAGTGTTGGTACGCAGCGATCCACTGGTGCCATTGACCAGTCGGCACCGCTCCCCATCCACGGGGCATGCCAAGAGGGCCAAGAAGACTCCCTCTTCGCAGCGGCTCCAAGGGAAGTCTGGGACAGAGGCTAGGCCCATGTCGGGCAGTCCTCGATCCTCACCGGGCCGTAGACCTCCAACTCACTTAGAGTGGAGTAGCCCGGCCTCTTTGGAACAGGCCTCTCCAGATGTCCGGATGCCGTCCACACCCAAGGATATCTTGTCCATTCCAGTGCCCAGAGTGCTGCCAATGTTGGCCCCATGCTCCAGAGGCAAGCCTCCGCTGGGATCTCCGCAGTCACCCCTGACTCGGTACCAGTCTCAGTCGAGGGAACGTTCCCAATGCCATCATTGCCCAGCGTATGCTCGGAGCAGAGTCCACGTGGATCGCACTCGACGCCGACCAGACTCTTGGGCTGGGTTCCGTCCATCCGGGACTCATGGCACTGGTCCTCCTTAGAGAGCGGATATCAACGGGACTGCAGCAGACGTTGTCATCGGTCCTTGTCTTGGAGAGGGTACCACAGTTGGTCACGGCATGGTCGTCAACGCTGTTCCTGCTGGGGCTCCTGCTCCAAGTCGCGGGTCTGCCCATGCAGGCCATTCATGGAGCAGCCATTACCGTCAGTACTGGTCCTCCATGTCGAGATCACGATCCTGTGACCAGTTAAGAGACAGCAGTGGCTCCTATGCCAGCCCCGCTCTCCATTCGTAGCAGTCCTTTGATGGGACTGCACCTGCCCTGCCTGTGCCAGAGCAGGTGCAGTGGCACCGAATGTTGTGGCTGGCCCAGTGGTACCAGTGGGCACTGTGGCCTCCGGCACAGCCCCTGGTGGGAGTTCACTCAGTGGCTGGAGCTTCGGAAGCACCATCGGCCTCCCTCTCCAGACGCCCGACAAAGGAGTCGGTGGGACAATAGTCTTCGGTACCGTGTCCAGAGTCCAACCAGGTGGTGGATCCTCCGGTGCCGGCTGACACCCAAAGCATCGCACCGGTCTCTTCGCCCGCCCGGAGAAGGCGATTGCAGTCCCGCCTCCCTCCATCCCACAGAAGGACTTTAGGGCCCACCAAGAGCTTTTAAAGAGGGTGGCGCAGCAAGCCTCCACCTCCAGGCAGAGGAGATGTAGGACCCCTCCTACTTTCTGTTCAATGTGTTGTCCCCATTGGCACCAGGTAGGATGGCCTTGCCGCTCCATGAAGGGGTGGCCCCTATATCAAAAAAGGCAGAACACAAGTAGCTTATACCCACTAAAGGGCACGAGTACCTATATACCGACCCGGCGCCCAACTCCCTGGTGGTCGAGTCGGTCAACTGCAGGGAACCCCAAAGAACAAAGACTCTTGGAGGCTGGACTCTTTCGGAAGAAAAATGTATTCATCTTCGAGCTTCCAGTTATGAGTGGCAAACCATCAGGCCCTCTTGGGTCACTACGAATTTAAACTGTGCGGCTCCCTGCCTAAATTTGAGGTCTCCCTCCAGGAGTGTGATAGGAGGAGTTTAGGGTGCTGGTGGAGGAAGGGGCAACAGCAGCTCGGGCTTCCCTGCAGGCTGTCTTGGATGCTGCGGACACGGCTTCACATTCAATGACCTCCACGGTGTCCATGAGCTCCTGCTCTCCGGGCTCTCCAGCGAGGTGCAAACTTCCATGCAGGATCTCCCGTTTGATGGGAAAGCTCTGTTCACAGAGGAAACAGATACAAGGCCACATGGCATGAAGGACTCTCTGGGTCTCTATGTCCCGGCTCCGGCAAAACCTAAGTTCAAACTGCAGCAGACTCTGACCCTGACCACCTTCCTGAAGTACAAGGCCGCCCACAAGAAGTAACAGGACTATAAGAGACGCCCTCACAGGCAGTCTCGGCCTGCCCCCCAGCCTAGACCCTCCAAGGGCAAGCAGGCGGGGAAAAAGCGATTTTTGACGGGATGCTCGGGGGCAACCTGCCAGTTCTCATCAGGGATCCACCCCCAATAAAGCTTCCCTTCTCCAACCAGTGGGTGTGCTTTCCTTCCAGAATGGTCTTGGCTTACTTCGGACCAATGGTCCTCAATACCATCTCCCGGGGTTACACCCTCCAGTTTACCTCCTCCCTGCCCAACCACCCCCTGCCCCCATCTCTCCTGGGGGACCCCTCGCATGAAGCTCTGCTCGAGCAGGAGGTGGGGTGGTTCCTAGGACTAGGAGCGATAGAGGCAGTGCCCGAGGAGTTCATGGGCAAGGGATACTATTCCTGTTATTTCCTTATCCCGAAGGCAAAAGTGGGGGGGTCTCAGACCCATATTGGACCTATGGGGCCTGAACCAGCACATGGTGAAGCTCAAGTTCTGCATGGTCTCCCTGGCCTCCATCATCCCCTCCCTGGATCCCAGGGACTCGTATGCTGCCCTGGATCTACAGGACGCCTACTTCTAGATCCACATATTTGAGGGGCACGGGCACTTCCTCCGTTTTGTGGTGGGACAGAATCATTACCAATTTATGGTCTTCCCATTTGGACTGTCCACTGCCCCCAGAGTGTTTACAAAATGCATGTCAGTGGTAGCGGCCTACCTCAGACAGCAGGGGGTACAGATATTTCCCTATCTGGACAATTGGCTTGTCAAGGGCACCTCCCGGTCGCAGGTGAGGGATCACGTGGTGCTCCTCCTGTCCATGTGCACCGCCTTGGGCCTACTGGTAAACAACACCAAGTCCACGTTAGTCCCGGTCCAATGCATAGAGTTTATTGGGGTGCTCCTGGATGCAGTGTCAGCCAGGGCCTCCCTCCCACCAGACAGGTTCAAGACCCTGAAAGGTCTCATCAACTCAGTCACAAGGTTCCCGGTGACAACAGCCAGGGCTTGCCTGCAGCTCTTGGGTCATATGTCAGCGTGCACGTACGTGGTCCATCACACCAGACTCAGGATGAGGCCCCTCCAGCTCTGGTTGGCCTTGAATTTCTCCCAGGCCACGGACAGGATGGACAAGGTCCTCACTGTGCTGGACGCTGTGATTACCTTCCTGTGATGGTGGTCCACCTGAACAACATGCTCCAAGGGGTCCCGTCGCTGGAGTTGGTGTCCGATGCGTCAGACCTGGGTTGGGAGGGCCCATGTGGGGACCGTTCAGACCCAAGGCCTGTGGTCAGCTCGGGACCTGACCCTACACATAAATGTCAAGGAGCTCAGAGCGGTGCAGCTGGCATGTATGTCCACCTTCTCGCACCTGGAGGGCAAGGTAGTCAGGGTCCTCACAGATGACACAGCCTAGATCAACAGGCAAGGCGGGGCCCGCTGCTCTGCCTTGAAGCCCTCAGACTGTGGGACTTGCATGTAGCCCATGACATCCACCTGAAGGCTTTCCACTTACTGGGTGCCCACAATGAGAGGGCAGATCGCTTGAGCAGGGACTTCTCCTTGTAACACGAGTGGCCCCTCCACCTAGAAGTGGCCCACTGGCTCTTCCGAAGGTGGGGAACTCCCCAGGTGGACCTATTCGTGACTCAGCAGAAGTGGTGATGCCCCCAGTTCTGCTCCAGGGGGGGTCTGGAGAGGGGCTCTATCTCCAATGCCTTTCTCCTGTCCTGGTCAGGCTGGCTTCTCTATGCCTTCCCCCCCGTTTCCTCTGATCAGCAGGATCCTGGAGAAGATAAAGTCTGACAAGGCCTGAGTCCTCCTGATTGCCACGGCGTGGCCCAGGCAGTATTGGTACGGGACCCTCACAGGCCTGGCGGTAGCTCCGCCGTGGCCATTGCCACTCCGCCCGGACCTGCTCTGACAGGACCAGGGCCGCCTCCTCCATCCCAGCCTAGCGGCTATTCACCTTACTGCATGGCTGCTCAGTGGTTAGGTGGAGAGGAAAGGATGTGCTCAGAGCAAGTTCAGTGTGTCCTCCTCGAAAGTAGACGGCCTTCCACTCACTGCGTTTATTTGGTGAAGTGGTCCCGGTTTTCTAGGTGGGTGGCAGACCAGGGTGTTTCCCCAGTGACCACCCCGATCCAGCTTATCCTTGATTACCTCCTCCACCTGAGGGCCCAGGGCCTGGCGCCCTTGTCCGTCAAGGTGCACCTGGCGGCCATATCGGCCTTCCATCCGCTGGTGCAAGGACACACGGTGTTTTCCCATGCTATGACTGGACAGTTCCTTAAGGGTCTAGACCATCTTTTCCCGTATTCTAGACCCCTGGTTCCACAGTGGGACCTAAACCTGGTGTTGGCTTGTCTCACGGTGCCCCTGTTTGAACCACTGGCCACGTGGTCTCACCTCTCATGGAAGGTGGCCTTTCTGGTCGCTATCACGTCGGCCAGGCAAGTCTTGGAGCTCAGGGCCCTGACCTCCGAACCGCTGTACACAGTCTTTCATAAGGACAAGGTCCAGCTCCGCCCACACCCTGTGTTCCTCCCAAAGGTGGTCTCCACCTACCACATGGGTCAGGACATTTTTCTACCAGTCCTCTGCCCCAAGCTTCATGCATCCAGTGTGGAACACCACCTCCACACGCTTGACAGGCTGTGGCTTTCTACCTTGAGCGGATTCAGCCATTGAGAAAGTCCTTGCAACTGTTTGTTGCCTCGGATGAGCATATGAGGGGCCAACTGATTTCCACTCAGCGGCTTTCCAATTGGATCACTTTGTGCATCCGTTCCTGTTATGAGCTGGTGGGCATTCCCCCGCCCCCCATTGTGAGGTCACATTCAACCTGGGCACAGGCCTCGTCGGCTGCCTTCGTGGCCCACATCCTCATGCAGGACATTTGTAGGGCTGCCACATGGTCATCGGTTCACACGTTCACCTCGCACTATGTGATCGTCTCCCAAACCAGGGATGACGCCAGGTTCGGCAGGGCTGTCCTCTGTCCTGGGAACTTGTGAACTCCTACCCACCTCCAACAGATATAGCTTGGAATCACCTACTGTGGAATACACATGAGCAATCACTCGAAGAAGAAAAAACAGTTACCTTTTCCATAACTGGTGTTCTTTGAGATGTGTTGCTCATGTGTATTCCACATCCCGTTCTCCTTCCCCTCTGTTGGAGTTGTCTGGCAAGAAGGAACTGAGGGTGGGGGGAATGCGCAGCTCCCTTTATACTGTGCCAGGCAGGCACCACTCCAGGGGTCGTGGAGGACGCTCCCCCCTACAGGTATTGCTAGGGGAAAAACTTCCGGCACCAGTGCACGTGGTGAGCACGCACACCTATTGTGGAATAGACATGAGCAACACATCTCGAAGAACACCAGTTATGGAAAAGTAACTGTTTTTTCTCTCCCTCTCCTACCCACTGTTTTACTTCTCCCCTACTTCTGGCAAATGCTTAAAGTGATCATGACAAATCCTGTGTGTTGACTTTAATGATGGAATTGTGGAATGAGAGGCTTGATTCAATAGTTTCTTAGCAGAGGTTTGCTAAGACAACATGGGAACACTAGAAACATAAGGTGAAAGAGCCAATTTCCCAACACTCCTGAGTTTTGATTATTTACTTAGGACATCTCAGTAATACCTGAAGCTTA
This sequence comes from Mauremys mutica, assembly GCF_020497125.1. NCBI lineage: Eukaryota > Metazoa > Chordata > Testudines > Geoemydidae > Mauremys > Mauremys mutica. The sequence continues at coordinate 44,021,476 of NC_059076.1, forward strand.
TACTCTGGAGATCATTTTCTAATGGAATCTAGAAATACATCTTAACTATTCAGTGCTAAAGCCTCAAGGGACTAAAAATAGGGACACCAATGTACATAACTGGCATGAAAAGAGTGTTAATCATTTGGTATCATCTTGATGTTCCATTAAAATAAATGAAGCAATTAGTCAAAAATAAGCATCTAATCACTGCAGAACAAAAGGAATGTCATAGTTGTTGCTATTTATTTTATGATTTGTCAACATAAAAAACAGGAGTGCAGAAGGGGGAAGGGTAGTTGCAAAGCATACACTCTATGGATGGTGCACAAAGTCAAATTCTAATGACTTGAACTGGGTTAACTTTATTGGAGTTGCTAAATTTAGTGCCTCAGTGTGTGCAATAGCCAAAATGGATTACACTGAATCGTATCATCTACTGTAAATTACCTCATTGTTATAAGGAATAGGTTCAGCAATATTATAAAAGCTCACTTCATTGTCATCTGATTTTCCTCCAGTTTTATGTTAAAGGTCCGTTATTGTCAGAGCTATGGTTATCAGTGTAGAGCAGGTTAAAATCCAGATATGGATTGATTAGTAGGTAGCAAGCAAGCTGAGACTTCTACTTTTCTGCTAAACTCTGTTTATTTTGGTACTTATCCTCTGACCCACCCCCACTTTGTCTGTTTTCCAATTGCATCCTTCTGGTACCTAGACTGTAAATTCTCTGTGGGACAGACAAAATGTCACACTTGTCTGTACAGTCCCCTGCACATTGAGGCGCTGATTCTTAGCTGAGGTGCCTAGGTGCTACCATAATATAAATAATAATGAAAATACCTAATAATTTGGTGGCACTGCACTTTTTTCATCAGCAGAATGTGTCTGCTTTATTGCCCTAAGAGTTAGGGGAGTATAGGAATATCTGTTAGGATTCACTAAGTAATAGTATGAGAAGATACAAAATACATTCTGTACAGGATATAGAACTACAATAAAACTAGATGTCCTTACATGTCAGTCAACTTACCATTTCCTACTTCATGGCAAATGAGTCTACTGAAGAGGAAAAAGTTAATCTTCATCCCGAACATTTTATGAAATAAAAAATCAAAGAGAAATGCCTGTGCAGCTCTCTAACTCTTACTAATTCTTATTAAAAATCTAAGCAGTAACAATGTAGGTGCAGATAATTTTGTGGAGTATGACTGGCTCTGCAGGCTCTATGACTGTACCTGGCCCCTGTGTGGGGACTGGACTACAAAGTTGATGGTGACTGTTTCATTACCTGTTAATAAATAATATCATAGACTGAATATGCATTAATGATCCCTAACATCTTTTACACTGTTCTCCCATCAGTGAATATCATAATCTAAAACGATTTCTGGTGTAACTCAATTGATTTCAGTAGATTATACCAAGGAGGAATTTAGCCCACTTTGACTAACTATAACTCTCCAGGCAGGGGTGGCTCCAGGCACCAGCACGCCAAGCGCGTGCCTGGGGCGGCAAGCCACTGGGGGGGCGCTCTGCTGGTCACTGCGAGGGCAGCAGGCAGGTTGCCTTTGGCAGCATGCCTGCGGAGGGTCCGCTGGTCCCGCGGCTTCGGCGGACCTCCCGCAGGCATGCCGTGGAATCCGCGGGACCGGGGACCTCCCGCAGGCAAGCCGCCGAAGGCAGCCTGCCTGCCATGCTTGGGGCAGCAAAATAACTAGAGCCGCCCCTGTCTCCAGGTATAAAATTCATATTGCCTTTATACAGATGTTAAAATGGATTAGTTTTAGAACATAAGTAGATTTTACAGTACTCAGTATGCTTGCCCTAACCATTTTTGTAGGCTGCTTTGAGTAAGTCAATTATCTGGATAACTTTTGGTTGTGCAGGAATTATAATGTGGAGTATGAACAATTATATTTCACTTACTGTGTATGTATCCAAGAAATGCCCTAAAGCAAAGTAAGCTTGCCATTATTTTCTATTTAATAAAACTCAAGTAAATTTAAAAACAAAATCAAACTTGGCTGAGATCAAACTGCAGTCACCTATAATTTAAAAAAGGGGAACTACATAAAAATGAGGGACTAGTTAAACCAAAATTAAAAGAAACTGTCACAAGAGTGAAATGCTTGCAAGCTGCATTGAAACTATTTAAATCACCATAATAGAGGCTCAAATTAAATGTATACCCCAAATCAAAAACAAAACAAAAAGTAAGAGGGTCAAAAATGCCATCATGGCTAAACAGAGTAAAAGAGTCAGAGGCAAAAAGGCATCCTTTTAAAAATTGGAAGTCAAATCCTACTGAAGAAAACAGAAAGGAGCATAAACTCTGGCAAATCAAGTGTAAAAATATAATTAGGCAGGCCAAAAAAGAATTTGAAGACCAACTAGCAGAAGATACAGAAACTAACAGCAAAAAATGTACATGCATGCAGGAAGCCTGCCAAACAATCAGCGGGGCCCTTGGATGGCATGAGGTGCTAAAAGAGTACTCAAGGAAGACAAGACTGTTGTCGAGAAGCTAACTGAATTCTTTGTATCCATCTTCACTGCAGAGGATGTGATGGAGATTCCCATACCTGAGACTTTCTTTTTAAATGACAGATACAAGGAACTGTCCCAGATTGAGGCTCCAATAGAGAAGATTTAGGAAACAAATTGATTAATCAATCAGTAATAAGTCATCAGATGGTATTCACCCAAGAAACCTGAATGAACTTAAAGATGAAATTGGTCTAGTCTACACAACACACCTATATCAGTATAACTACATCGCTCAGAGGTGTGAAAAATCCACACCCCTGTGCAATGTAGTTATACCAACCTAACCTTCCCATGTAGACAGAGCTATGTTAGCAGGTGAGCTTCATCTGCCAGCATAGCTACTGCTTCTCGGGGAGGTGGATTAACTAAGCCAAGGGGAGAGCTCTCTCCTGTTGGTTTAGAGCATCTTCATTAAAGTGCTACAGAGGAGCAGCTGCATTGGTGCAGCTGTGTGGATGCAACGTTTTAAGTGTTTCTATTGAACACTTAAGTGTCCTAAGTCTTCCTATTGAAGACTATGAACAGTGGTATGTAATCTATTATTTAAATCAGCCTTTGACCAGATGACTGGAGGATAGCAAATGTAATGCCAAGTTTTTAAAAAAGCTCCAGAGGCAATCCTGGCAACTACAGGCCAATAAGCCTAAATTCAGTACAAGGCAAACTTATTGAAACTATAATAAAGAACAGCATTATCAGACACATAGGTGAACACGATTTGTTGGTGAAGAGTCAACATTTGTAAAGGGAAATCATGCCTCACTAATCTATTAAAATTCTTTGACAGACTCAGTAAGCATGTGGACAAAAATGATCCAGTTGCTATCATGTACAGGGACTTTCAAAAAGCATTTGACAAGGTTCCACACCAAAAGTTTCAAAGCAAAGTTAACAGTCATGGGAAAAGAGGGAAGATCCTCTCATGGATCAGTAACTGGTTAAAAGATAGGAAACAAAGGGAAGGAATAAATGGTCATTTTTCACAATCATCCTCCAATGATCTCTACAGGGACCAGTGTTCAACATATTCATAAATGATCTGAAAAAAGAAGTAAACAGTGAGGAGGCAAAGTTTGTAGACAATACAAAATTACTCAAGATAGTTATGACCAAAGCTGACTGTAAAGAGTTAAAGGGCTCCCACAAAACTGGGTAACAAAACTGCAGATGATATTCAATGCTGACAAGTGCAAAGTAATGCCCATTGGAAAACATAATCCTAACTATACATACAAAATGATGGGGGTCTAAACAAGCTGCTACCACTCAAAGATCTTGGAGTGAACGTGGATAGTTCTCTGAACAGATGTTTTCAATGTGCAGTGGCAGTCACAACAGCTAACAATGTTAGGAACCATTAGAAAAGGGCTAGATGGCAAGACAGAAAATATCATAATGCCACTATAAAAATCCCTGGTACACCCACATCTGGAATACTGTGTGTAGCTCTGGTCACCCCATCTCAAAAAAGGACATATTAAAATTAGAAAAAGTACAGAGAAGGGCAACAAAAATGATCAGAAGGCTGGATCAACTCCTATATGAGTAGGGAATAAAAAGACTGGGACTGTTGAGCTAGAAAAGAGATGACTAAGGGAGGATAATATAAAGATCTATAAAATCATGAGTGGTGTGGAGAAAGTGAATAAGGAAGTGTTATTTCCCCCTTCACATAACACAAGAACCAGGTGGCACCCAATGAAATTAATAGGCAGCAGGTTTAAAACAAGCATAAGGAAGTATTTCTTCCCAGAACACACAGTCAACCTGTGGCAGTCATTGCCAGGGGATGTTGTGAAGGCCAAAAGTATAACTGAGTTCAAAGAAGAATTGAATAAGTTCAGATAGGATGGGTCCATCAATGGCTGTTAACCAAGATGGTCAGGAACCCAACTCCATGTATTGGGTGTCCCTAAACCTCTGACTGCCACAAACTGGACCTGGACAACAGGAGATGGATCACTCAGTAATTGCTCTGTTCTGTTCATTCCCTCTAAAGCATCTGGCACTGCCCACTGTCGGAAGAAAGGATAGTGGACGAGATGGACCATTGGTCTAACCCAGAATGGCCGTGCTTATGTTCTTTTCACTTCAAAAATCAAATATAAACCAAGCAATAAAACGATCTTCTAAAATGGATTAGAATGATTCTGTCCTGAAGAGGAAGAGAGAAAAGCAGCCTGACTGGCTTTAGTATCATATTGGAATTTTATTTACCCTCCCTGATTGGTGGGGAATAGGACATCTGTAGAACTTTGGACCCTATTCAGGGAAGCTCTTAACTTTAAGCACATACCTAAGTCCAGTTGACTTCAGGGGCACCTAAAGTTAATCATATGCTTAAGTGTTGTCCTGAATAAGGATGCTATCCTGAATCAGGGCCCTGAATGCTAATGCCTACAAAGAACCATTAGGTGCAATATATGAACCTCTCCCAGGAGCAAGAAAAGAGTGTTGATTACATCATTAAAAGCAACAAAGAATCCTGTGGCACCTTATAGACTAACAGACGTTTTGCAGCATGAGCTTTCGTGGGTGAATACCCACTTCTTCAGATGCAAGTGGTGGAAATTTCCAGGGGCAGGTTTATATATGCAAGCAAGAAGCAAGCTAGAGATAACGAGGTTAGATCAATCAGGGAGGATGGGGCCCTGTTCTAGCAGTTGAGGTGTGAAAACCAAGGGAGGAGAAACTGGTTCTGTAATTGGCAAGCCATTCACAGTCTTTGTTTAATCCTGAGCTGATGGTGTCAAATTTGCAGATGAACTGGAGCTCAGCAGTTTCTCTTTGAAGTCTGGTCCTGAAGTTTTTTTGCTGCAGGATGGCCACCTTAAGATCTGCTATTGTGTGGCCAGGGAGGTTGAAGTGTTCTCCTACAGGTTTTTGTATATTGCCATTCCTAATATCTGATTTGTGTCCATTTATCCTTTTCCTTAGAGACTGTCCAGTTTGGCCGATGTACATAGCAGAGGGGCACTGCTGGCATATGATGGCATATATTACATCATTAGAAGTCTTTTCATTTAGGTTCCTTGGGTCTCGTCTAAGTGTGGCCAATAGAATTCTGTAAGGTCGCCTGAGTCTGTTCTCATTTTTAATAGAGGTGCTGTTGATGGAACTACAGATGCCAACATTCAATGCCCCCATAGGACCTAAAATGTTTCTTAACTGCTTCCAATATAGCTGATCAAAATTTCTTGAGCAAAGTTTTTTTTTTCACTAAAATATGTCTGTTTTCAAAAATTTGTGACCTTTTCCACAATATTTATACATGTTCATTTTATTATTTTTTCCTTCCCCCCTTTCTTATTTTTATTTCTTCAGTAATTTTTTTAAATAATTTGCTCCCTATTGCCTCTCCCCTCCTGCCCCAGAAAAGCCCCCAAGAAAAGTCTGGGGATGAGAGGAGGGAGAAAATCACACACATATATATATATATATATATATATATATTTAAAAGCTTAGAAAACAGATGTACATTTTTTTTAAATGTGGAAAAAAAGGAAAAACTGGCAAATAGTTCAGTTTTAACCCTATGAAACAACTTTGAAATTTTTAAGGCAATTGCTTTTTATCTTTTCTACCAGTTCTAATCCCAAACCACACCCCTTTGGGCTTTTGGCAAATTTGCAGTGCAGCCTGTGCTTGAGCAGCCTGCACTTGGACCTTTTTTGGCCCGTTACATGACTAGCTCACGCTGAGTTGTAGCATACCAATAACCAAACATAAGAGAACATTTGCTGCAGTGTTGCTCCTTGTATAACTTGGAAGTCAGTAACAGTCACTTTACAAAGTAAAGTGATTTGAAGATGATAAAGCACTATTATTGCTAAGGCTGAATGTTATTTATTTATGTGTAACTTGTTGTATTGGTCTCTCTTCAACAAACTCTTTTCAGAAGTCCATTTGTTAAGTCTTAGATCCAGGCGCACACATTTTGACAATAAATACAGAGTCAGCTGGACGGCTCGTTGTTGTTTCAGCTTTCTCAGCAGGGAAAACTGACCTCACATTTATATTGCAAGTCCTTTGTCTGTGGTGTGCGTATTTTTTCATGCTTTTTACCTGCCTTCTTTCTAATGATAGTTAAATGTATTAAGTAACATGGTTTTGGCTTAAAGGTAAAATTCAGAAGACAAAAATCAACACTGCCATTTAATTTAAGAAACTAATGAATGTAACTGTTAATATTAAAAAACTTAAATAGGCCCCAAAATAGTAGAGAATGTTGTTGTAATCAGAACTGTACTTGAACCATTTTTGGCCCTTAGATGACTGGTTCAAGCTGAGTTGTAGCATTCCAATAACCAAACCGAAAAGAACAGTTATGCAGCGTTGCTTCTTGTGTAACTTGGAAGTCACTAATGTTCAGTTCACAAAGTACAGTGATTTGAAGCTAATAAAGCACTATCATTAAAGCTAAATATTTATTTACATATAACTTATTATATTGTTCCCCTAAACTACTCTTTCCTTTATGGACAGGCAACATAGCTGGACTGATGTAAATGTGGCTAAACTATTTCCTATTGTTTGTAACCTATGGTAGTACAAGTTATGCAGATGTGGGAATTGAAAGACTCAACCTACAAAGAATAAAGCACTTCTTATTTGCTATTAACTCTTTGTTAATTGTGGTTCATTGTGGTGTGTAGATTGTCCTGTAACTCACACGGTGTTTTTCATGTTCCAAGACTAGTTGACTAGTGGCTTCATTTCTTCTTTGCCCTTCCTCATCCCCTTTGGAGAGTCTTGGGCTCCAAAGTGTGCTAGGAAGGAGCAGTTCCTGGGGTTTGGGCAGCATGGGGAAATTGTTGCTGGCTCATATATAGAAGGAACAAAAGTGAGAAGGCTTTCGTTCCATTTTCTGGACACAATCTGGAGAAAGGAAGTTTGATACAAAAGTTATTTTAGGAGAGCTCATATTTTCACTTTGCCATCTGCCAGATGGTCATTTTACTCTCACCTGGCCTTGTTCACATTTATAAGAATCAATATTTGCCAACTATCACCACACAGTTACTGCAATTATCTCTTGTTCTAACTATAGAAGGGAACTATGCAGTTACTGATATCACTGAGAGTTACTGTTGGCAAAAACTGGATTTTTAACAGCAACTGTGCCCCATCATTCTAGTTACATTTAAATCAATGGGACAAATTCTGCCTTCAATGATACCCATTCCCAAAATGACTTCAATGGGTTGCCTGGGAATGCTCTCATGAAGGCAGAATTTAGCCCAATATATTTTGTAGTGAAATGTATGAATGAGTAGTATTTAGAATACACTTTAAATGGTCCAGTGACAAATAATATTCCCACATTAGCAGAGGATTATCAGATATATATTAAAATGTATATGTATTGGGGTCATTTATGAAATTCACCGGTATCTGAAAACATTTGTTTAATATGTGAATTAGACACAGTACTGCTTAAATTAAATGTCTGCTTGTTTTAATGTATTTGCTGTAGAATAAAGATTACTTTTGTCCCAAAGCAGGATATTGATTAGAATAACTGCAGTGTTCCCAGCTTTTAAAACAGCCTTGCTCAAACCTTCCTTCTCCATCAGAGGAAACACATTACAGTGTGTTAGGGCCCTCAATATTGCTTTCACAGTATCAGCAAAGATAAATAAGACCCAATGACTTCATACACTGCAGAATAGTTTCCAGTGAAACTACATCAATATTAAAATGTAAAAACTCCCTTAGGCAGTTATTAAAAACACACACACTTATGTTGTAAAAATGACACACTGGATACGTTATGAAGCAGAGCAGTAAGTGGCCTTATAGTATCAGGTACTCAATGGCAGTGGTAGTGAGCATGGGAATGATTTGGGAAGTTGAAGGATGACATAGTTATGAATTAGTTACATTTTTATAGAAGCTTAATTGACCACTATGAGGCTAACTTTTCTTTAACATTGAAAAGACAGGCAATGCCACATAGACCACCTCAAGATCAAAACATCAATTCATAATACTTTCTGCCTGCCACAGAATACTTCGTCTCTAATCCTGCAAAGACTTCCACGCATGCTTATCTTCATGCACTGTGTAGTCCCATTAAAGACAATGTAAATCTGCAAATCAGTCATAAAAGAAACAGATGCAAAATATAAATGTGTCTCTCACAGGCCTTTCCAAGAATGAACATTCCTGTGTAAGAAGTGTATAGTGGTTTTTCTCTAGGGCCTCATCCAATCCACGTAAGTCAATGGAAAAGCTCCAGTTGACTTCAGTGAACTTTAGATCAGGCCCTTAATACAAAAACTTAAGTCAGACACTAATCTCAGTTACTTTAATATAACTTCAGTGGAAATTTTGAATTTAGTGGAGCTCTTTCATATTTACCTAGTATAATTGAGACCAGAGTCTGACATACTATGTTTTTCATGATATGCAGGAAGATATATATGTTTTCCTGTAGCTATCATGAGGCTAGCTATTTTTTCAAACAAATACCTAAGTATCAAATTACCTTTAAGAGTATTTCCACACTGCAGATGGGAGCGAGCCTCCCAGCCCAAGTGGACGGATTCATGCTAGCAGGGCTTAGTTAATGCATTAAAAATAATAGTATGGATGTTGCTCTCAAGACCATCTAACCCCCTGGGTCTGAGCTCAGGTGGCTAGCCCAAGTCTCTGCTGAGTAGCAACGTCAATGCTGCTATTTTTAGTGTGCTAGCTTGAGCTGAGCTAGCATGAGTCGGTCCATCTGGGCTGGAAGGCATGCTCCCAGCTGCAGTGTACACATAGCCTGCATTTTTCATTTGCTTGTTTCATATCTTGATTACTGTTTGTTTAACTGTTGCTTCCAGTTACTCAAAATATGCATGCGGTTTTCTTGTATGGCTGTTTATTCTTGTAAGAACAACAAAACAGAACCTGTTCACCTGCCTTACCTTGGCACTTTATATGTTCCGGCTTCTCAGACATAGAAAAAGATAGGGCCCAGATCTACAAAGGGACTAAGGCAGTGCAACACCTAACTTTTAGGTGCTTTGAAAATCACAGAAATCCACAAACCCTGGGTTAGGCACCTCAACTCCCTATACAATGAATGGAGAAAGAAAGATATTTAAGAATGGGATCCACAAAAGCCAGCAAGCTAGGCAGGGAGCTGCCTATGATAGCCAATGGGAGAGGACAATGAGAGGGGTATGTCCCAAGCCAGCCTATCCCTGCGTGCCATCTCTTATATTGAGCTAAAAGTTAGCCTCTCTTACATTCTGGGTGAGTATTCCAGTTCAATTTCCCACTCTGTCTGATGAGGAGAAGGGATTTGAACAGGGGTTTTCTATCTCCCAGGTGCGTGTGGAGGTAGGTAGAGCACTCCTACCACATTGGGCCCTGCAGGCAAGACAGATGGGAGAAAGCCTATCTTCACCTGGTTCAAGGATTGTACTGGGGCTTTGGCATAAAATGGCTAGTGTGCATGTCCAGCGGCAGAAACTTAGTTGGTCAGGGGACTTTTACAGCATAAATTTAGGTGTCAACAGGATTAGGCAGCACTGGTGGCCAAGCAGGAATTGCAGTAACACCTACTAGGCCCTTTATGGATCTGGGCCTAGATCCCTGCCTTGAAAAGCTTACAGTCTAAAACCCAGTCCTGCAAAGTGCTTGATTTTTATGAAGGCCAGTTGATTTCATTGGGACTACTCATGTTAGTAAAGGCAAGCACCTGCATAATCCTTTGCAGCAGCAAGGCTTAATAAAGACAACTACAGGGGGCAAAAGGAAAAAAATATGAATTTTTTATTGTAAATGCCATTCATTGTATCTTAAGCCCATTTCTAACTATTCCTTTTGTATTGTTTTCTTGCTTTTAATCATTGCCTATTGGTGGTATAACCCTGACTTCTTTTTGGAAGGTTTTTTTTTTAATCCTTTCTTTTTTATTTACTTTCCAAATATTGCCTAGTTTTGACACTGACTTCACTGGGATGATTCAAGTGCATAAGTTAAGCATGTGTAGAATATTTGCAAGATGAGTGTATTAGCTATTTGATGGCAGGACAGCTCCCCATGCTGTAGCAGTGTAAAGAGGGGTTTAAAGTTTGTGTGGTTCTTTTAAATACGTAAAGGAGAATTGGCTCCATCTGTATTCAAAGTACCCATTGTAGAAAACAAGGGCATAACAATATTAGGTAGATAGTACCAAGGTGTTTTCAGTAACAATGTACTGAGTTTACCATAAGTCCAGCTTTCAAACATGGATGAATATTATAGCCAGTCAGAGGAGCATATTATTTACTTCCTTTTTGTTATTATCATACTACACATTTAGGTAGATTATATTTGATCTGATCTGGAGGGGGCGGGGGTGAGATTTTTTTTTTGGCATATTCCAACAAAAAAAATACAAAATGCCATTGTTTCATGCTGTTCTGTGTTAGATTGTTTTGTGCTGTGATGTACCTGCGGGGCTGATGTGATAATCTGTCCCAGTATAACTTAATGGAAAGCTTTATAGCTGCTCACTCTCATTCGTAGGACTGAGCAAGCAAGTTTAAGTTTTCAGCAAGGTGAAGCTGTGCAGGCATGAGGTCACCTGCTCTGCCTCACGGACTGCAGACAGTGCGGTACACAGGAGCACCAGCATGGGGCTCTGTGACAATTTTAGTTTAAGAATTTGACTTGCTACTATTTTTTTAGTTAAATATTACAGTTCTTAAACTCTTAAATTTAGGATCAACATTGATCTAATTTCACATCAAATACCATATACTTCTGTAATAAATTTTGCTATAGAACACAATGAATTTCTTTACAGTATTATGTTAGACTGGCTCATTAGGACCTTTCCCTGAGATTTTGGGAATAACATTTCTTTAGACAGCAGAATGGTGTGACTCTACCACTTCATTCTGTTGCTTGTTTGTTAGTTGCTAATTGTTTAGAGGATTTTTCTGATTGTCAGTTGCAGTGGCCACAATACCACCAGTACAGAGTGGTAAATTGAAAAGCTTTAGATTTTAATCTCCTCTATTCCCAAACACTTGTCCCCAAGGTTAAGAGGTCAGATTTTGCCATATGACAAAAATTGACATAAGTATATTTTAAATTCAGATAAATTGACTTTAAGCAACTCTGGACAGTGATGGGTCTCGAGTTGTCGTCTGCAGCTTGCTTATTACTATTACTATAATGTCATTATTTGTATTACAGTAGCACCTACAGGCCGCAACAGCTAAGGACTGTTCAAACACATAGTGAGCTACAATCTCTGTCTCAAAGAGTTTACAGTCTAATCAGACAAGTCAGGCAAAGGATTAGAGGAGAAACAGGCACATAGAGGTGAAGTGACTTGCTCAAGGTCAGATACAGGTCAGTGGCTGAGTCAAGAACAGAACTCAGGTCTCTTGACTCCCAGTCTAATGTTCTGTACACTAGTTGACATTGTCTCCTGTAAGCTACTTATATAGTGCCTAACTATTTTTGCTGTGAATCAATGTCACCATCACAGATACAGACCCACTAGTTCTGAGATTTTTGGAGGCAAGCCTGAGAATTCTCCCAAAAGCCTAAAAGTCAGATCGTTAGCTGTTTTAAATTGGCCTAGCTTCATTAAAGTCCTCTGGCTCTCAGTCCCAACCCAAAAGCTTGGCAGGAAGTAGTGACAACCTCTTATGTTTAAGAGAACAGCTCCTGATGTTCAGTCTCACAGCTTTCTCAATAGCCAACAATGTCACTGACTTGGCAGCTCTCTCCTGAGGGAGTGAAAGCCCTGATGATGAGAGTATGTTGCACTAAAATATACAGTTCTGTACTATCAGGGCCGGCTCCAGGCACCAGCAGAGCAAGCATGTGCCTGGGGCGGCACATGCTAAGGGGCGGCATTCTGTCCATTCTTGGGGTGGCAGAATCCAGGCGGCTTTTTTTTTTTTTTTGGCACTTCGGCAGTTCGGGTGGCAGTCCGAGCGGGTTTTTCTTTTTTTTTCTGCTTCGGCAGTTTGGGCAGTGACAGTCCAAGCCTTTTTTTTTTTTTTTTTTTGCTTGGGGTGGCAAAAATGGTGTAGAATTATTGGGAGCACAGATTGCAAGTGGATGAAATGAAGAATTGCATAAGACCACATAGTTAAAAGGAAGTCTGGGCATGAGGATGAAGGAAAAGAAACAGAGGGCTCAGTGTGGAAGCTGAAAAATAGGAAATGCTGCTAGAAAGAGCTGAAACAAGCTATTTGTGTTGTGAGGGACTAGAGTGATTATTCCTGTAATGGAATCGGCAGGCCTTTCTACAATAAAGTGAAAAGCTTGATATGTTTACATACCCTTCCCTACAGGAATTCCTTGAAAATTTTGTTTAACATACGAGGTATGGTATAAGTAGGCCAATGGCAAGATAACTTCCTTGGTTTATTTTTAACTGGTGACTTCGGCCTTTCAAAGTAGGCCTTCTGCTTGACTTTTACATTTTCTTCATGGGCTGAGAGAATGAAGCCTGTGGGGAAAATAACCAACATGGCACAACTGCTTTGGAGAAGACATGAACTGCTATTGAGTATAAGACGCAGTAAACACCTGGGGAACATATGAGATGTAGCTGCTTACTCACTTGTAAAAGACATGAAAAAAATCAGTTAACTTTTTTTACTAAGTAGAGAAGTGATCTTTATACCCATTTTTCCTAAACTGTATTAATAATAAGCACCTCGAACAGGAGAGGTACATACATTTAAAAGGCAACTGTAATTCTCCAGGTCCCAGAGGCAGGGAAGGAGTGAAAATCAAAGGTTAGTGCTTCAGAATGGAAACAAGTGTATCTCTTTTCTTTGCGGGAAACTTGATTTGAAACTCACAGTGATGATTACAAATATGCTAAATCAAGAGAGAGGCAACAAAAGCTCCCCCCCCCCCCCAGCCCTAAGTCTGTTCTTTTCTTTCTTTGCAAAAGGGGCTGAAATACATGATTTAAAACCAACAATATTTTTTAAGATGCAAAAATATCAGAAGCAGAATCTCACCTTTTTTGACCCTGTAGGCTAATACTTAACTCTAGCAGACCACCAAGTCTACTAATGTTAAATCTCCTGTATTTTGGGTACTTGTCTCTTTTCTGATTGTGGCCATTTTTAATGCCCTCTCTCTGTGGCTGGAAAAGTGACTTAAATATACTGCCCCTTGTGAGTACAACTGAAAGAACAGTCATTTATTGAGCAATGGCGTAGATATAAGCCTTTGTCTTTGGGGCTTAGCATGAGGGGAGCCATTTTGAGATGCTCGCTTCTAGCCCTCTTCTTTTGCGTAGGGACAGTGACTGAGCAGAGATTCATGTGATCCAGTTAGAAAAGAGCTCGGGAAGTCTCATTTACATCTGCCCTGAATAGCCGTGTAAATGGCTCCCGAAAAGCTACACTCTCCCCTTTCATACTGCACCTGAATCGCTTCAGAACTGGCTCCATGAAGAGCCATAAGACACAAGAAGACAGAGGTAAGGCAGCTCTTGCTCCCTGAGCAACTGTGATTGAGGATTTGACAAATTAAGTTGAATAATTAATCTGGTTTTGTGTTGGATACAAAATGTGAGATGCTTCTTTTAATTATGTGGTGGAATAATGGAATCACCACCGAACCATATCTATAATAAAACCATGATGTGCCTGCATTTCCCAAGCGGTAATAGAATTGACTAATAAATTGAGCATAAGTGAATCAACAATCAGACCAAAAGGACAAATGCCTGTGTTACTTTGAGACACCTTCATGCAAAAGCATTGCCTATCCCTGTTTATACATAGCTACCCTATCCAACTTTTAAAGCTATAACTCAGGAGAAGACATGAATGGTCTAGCAGAGTTTTTCAATGAGTCTTTTTACCTACTGCATATTTTAAAACCTTTTCTACACAGTTACGGTAAATCCTATGAGTGAAAGCCTGAGCGTGGCTTTCCAAAGTAGCATATATAGGATTTATCTACTGATTATTACGGATGTTAATGGGTGTCATGTCCTGAAATCTTCATGTACTGCTTTTAAACTGTACCCGTGTGTCTAATAAATTAGTTTTGTTTCCTTCTCCACAGTTTTCGTGAGGAGGAGTACAGCTACAAAAACATTTCCTTCTCTAAAACAAAAGCAGTATCTCCACATTCCCTCCAAATGGAATATTTCTTTGCTGTGCCTGGAAAGTATGCCAGGATTCCAGCTGATAAGAATTGGATTTCAGTGAAGTCAGAGGGGACTGTGAAATCATTGAAGGAACACATCCCTTATAAACTTCACAGCACAAATTAAGCAAAGGCTTTTATCTGTCAGAGACTAATTGGCTGGGGCCTACTGTTTCATATATCACATTTCTCCCCGTTGCTCAGAGCATCTTTAGTAAAATAATTCTGTGCTAGAAATAATTTAGCCTCGTATATGTATATTGGTGTGTGTGTGTGTGTGTGTGTGTATATATACATATATCATATATATATATATATATATATCACATACTTCCCTCCCTACACACTGCTTGAGTTTGTGAGCACCAGTAAAGATTTAAGGTGGGGATACTTGCATCTACAGCTAAAGTAAATATTGTATGTAAAGATAGACAGCAGAGACATTCATCTTCCTCAAGACACATATCTGAAAAGGTTCTGTTAACTGTTATACTACTTCAAGAGTCAGTTTAATGACTGCATTCTATAAAAGTAAAGCAATTATATGCTAATGCATAATGAACAATATGACTTCCAAATGTTCATATGTATTGCACGTTGAATTTCAGATTTTAAAAAATCTCCAAGGCTTGAATCTGCGCTTGTGAAGATCCACATGTTGCAACCTCAGAATGTCAAAATCTCAGCTGGTTCCTATACATGATCAGAGCAGTGGAACCTATGCCATATTCTGCTCTTTACTTTTACTAGATCTTGTTGAAGTAGTTTATTATATGTGCACTTCCGTTAAACTTAGTCAGTGTTTAATCCATATGACATTCTATGGAGCTTTTTTTTATTTTTTGCTTTGTAGTGTACCACATTCTGGCTCCATTTTCTCACTGGATGTAGCAAAGACTAGCATGTGAACAGGGAATTACAGGACCTGAAATTGATCTATATTATTCTCAAGGTTAAGTCCATTAATGGCTATTAGCCAGGATGGGTAAGAATGGTGTCCCTAGCCTCTGTTTGTCAGAGGATGAAGATGGATGGCAGGAGAGAGATCACTTGCTCATTGCCTGTTAGGTCCACTCCCTCTGGGGCACCTGGCATTGGCCACTGTCAGTTGACAGGATACTGGGCTAGATGGACCTTTGGTCTGACCCGGTACGGCCGTTCTTATGTTCAAGTTACTGCAATAAGCAGCAGAAAATGTGGGAGAGCAAGGTTCTTGTTACTAAGCCACTAGACTGGGAAACAACAGAGCTGGGTTCCATTTCTAGCTCTGTCACACCTAGTGATCCCAAATGAGATCAGGTCCCCATTGTGCTAGGCACTGTACAGACACATAGTAAGAGACAGTACATGTCTCAAGGAATTTACAGTTTAAGTACTCAAGACAGATAAAGGGAATGTCTTTATCCCTTTTTATAAGGAGGGGATAGAATTGAGGGTGAGAGATTAAGGCCTGGATCCACAAAGGTACTTAGCCCCATAGCTCTTATTGATTTCAATGGAAGTTAGAAACCTACATATCTTTGAGGAGCGGGGCCTAAATGACTTGTTCAAGATCGCACAGGAAGTCTGTGGCAGAGCTGGAAATGGACCCGAGCTTTGTTGTTTCCCAGTCCAGTGGCTTAGTAACAAGAACAGCCTTCCTCTCCTGCTTTTTCTGCTGCTTATAGCAGTAATTTGAGAAGGCCTGTTTCCTGATCGTTTGATAGGGAGCGAGACATGTTTTCATTACAAAATTGAAATGTCACCCTATAGCTTTGCTACAAACAACCATGGCAAAGTTGAAATGCAGCCATTGTCACAGTTTTGCAAATGAAATGAGTTATGTTCCTAAGTGTTTTCCAGTTAGAAGATGCAGAGGTGAGACATGACAGCTGGGAATGAGTCCTCACTTATATTGCACAAATGGCTTTTTACATTTCTAAGCACTCTGAATAACTGCTCCCCCCAAAAAAACCCAACACCACATTTAACATCAGCACTGTTAACTAGCTCTTGCTGAGAAACTATAATTTTATTGAAGATATGTTATCCCTACTCCACCTTACTGTCTTGTTGCACCTTTGTTACATCTTGGTTAATGTTAGTTTGTAGGGTTCTAGGGATAGGGATCATGTCATCTTTCTGGCTTGGGAGCCTCCTGCCCCCTTTGAGTGCCATTAAAAATCAGTAATAATACATTAATAACAAAACGTATCTCAGCTAATTTGCAAACAGAAGGGCAAAACTCCCCCCCTCCTCCCCCCCAAAACCAACTACTATGAATAATTCATTTCATTCTACTCAAATATCTCTAATCCATGCCCTTTCCACTTTGAACATATGAGGGCCTTCATAAATATTGGTACCAGTATGAGCTACTGCTCCTTGGAGAACTCTGGGCACAAGCAGGATAGATTGGTTACAAATAATATTATACAGCTTATTTGTGATATGCTAACATGCTGATAATATATTTTACCAAACCAAATTTAGCTCTGTTCAATTCTATCCTCACACAGATTCATCCTGATCCTGCAAGACCTCTTCACGTAAAACTCCTATTGATTTCAATGGAAGGCGTGAGGTCAGTCCTGTGGCCTCAATTCAGGAAACTACTTATGCAAGTCCTTGAGTGATCTCTTGAATAGGGACGCTTTCCTATGGGAACAGGAAATATGAAAAGTTGGGACCTCTCTGAATGATAAATACATGAATAAGAAAGTCCCATAATGAACTGAAAATAGGTAGGTTAGCAAGAGATTTCCAGGCAAAGACTTATGAAAGGTAAAGGGGAGTGGAGGAGGAGCCCAGCTAGACCAATTAGTCTTCTGGATGCTTGCCTTCTTCTCCACATTGGTCCCTATTAGATGTGCCTTTTTACAAGGGAAATGTGCTTTCAAGCTGTAAAGTTTGAAGGCCTTACTGAACCAAATGCATTCACCTTCCTTTTGCTAAGTGCTATAGTTTTGCATGTAAACTTCATATGAAGGTTACTATTTTTCTTTATCACAGGGGTAGCTGTGCTAGTCTGGATCTGTAAAAAGCAACAATGAGTCCTGTGGCACCTTAAAGACTAACAGATGTATTGGAGCATAAGCTTTTGTGGGTGAATACCCACTTCGTCAGATGTCTGGCGAAGTGGGTATCCACCCACGAAAGCTTATGCTCCAATACATCTGTTAGTCTTTAAGGTGCCACAGGACTCATTGTTGTTTTTCTTTAGCACCTGCTCAGACCAGCTCTTTTCTGATATAGCAAATCAAATCATTAAGGGCATTGCAATGCTCACATTTATTTGAAAGTTGTTTGCTTGGGAATATACCATAGTCTAAGAAATACCAAGTAAATGCTTTGAGGCAATATGAGTAGCACATTTGAAATTATTTTAAAATATTAAAATAATATCTCTATATAATATTTTTGAGCTAAACCTATCCTACATGGCCACATAAGGGTGTGAAGTAGTTTTTATGTTCATCCTTTGCCTGTAGTCTGCTGGTACAGGCTGCTTTTTGTTAGTTTAGTAACTGTGGGAGGAAAGGCCAAACATTGGGAGATTAATTTACAAACTAGCTAAGAAGAATTAGTCACAGGAGACCAACTTCAGGGTGTCTGGCAGACATCAGCTTTCTATTTCATTGTAACTAAAATATTTCACATGGATTCATAAAACACTTTTTGTTAGGTTTCCTTTTAAGTTTCACAGTTTGTTCTTTCTTTTAAAACTTGTGGTGGATCAGAATTAATGGAAGTAATTTCCTTTGTTAATGACCTCATAATACACTGTTTTAGACTAGAGGAGGTATCTTTTTAAAGGCAGGAAGCTCTCTTTACATTATTAAGGTAAAACATTTAAAAATCTTTTTTTTTATTTCAGGTATCTAAATTCGTCTTTAAAACCCTGTGTTTAAAACCTCAAGAAAACTCTTTTTAAAACCATATTGACAATGTAGTTATTATTAATATGCATACTATTATATAGTTGTGTCCATCATTGTGTTATATATGGAATTACAAAAGATACAGTAGTTAGGGGATTCTAGAAGAAACAGATCATTATGGCATGTTTAATATTTTCTTGGTAGTTCCATACTGTTGAAAAATGACTTTTCATTTTTGACAGGGTGCAGGCAGATACTTAGCATAGCCCATTCATATAAGGGAGTCCATAGCTAGATATTTTTCAGTGTCTTCTGGAATTAGAATCTCTTCGCTCATATCGTGTTTGTATGCTATTTGACTGGATGTTCAACAGGATAGCACAAGGTGTCACCAATGTTCCCAATATGCTCCAGCACTTCCTGGACAAATACATGGGAGACGTGCATTCAGATAAAATACTTGTATTTCTAGACAGCTTGATTGTGTTTTCCATACCTTAGGCGAATACAAAATTATGCTTCGGAACGTCTTAAAGCCACCTAGAATATGGCTTAAAATGTCTCTCCAAAGAAGCACAGTTTTTTCATATCTTTTTTTTGATAGTTGGTGCATATTATAAGTATTAATGGGATCCAGACCAATCCAGAAAAGATTCATGGCCTGAAAGTCATTTGGCAATTCCATCACCTATGTCCTAAAAGTATGAAAAAATTAAATTACTTCTTAGATTTCATAGGCGAGGGAAGGAAGGAAAGGCCTGAGAGAGATACCCCATTAGTAAATGTTTTCTGCATGTATCCACTTGTGCATATGGATTATCTGTCCTTGGCTTATCAAACTCGCAAGGAATATTCTAGTTATCACTGATACTTTTACCAACCAGGTGAGAGCTGTCTCCACAAAAGATCAATAAATGTTTTGGTGGCCTCTCTTGCTGGTGGCCGTTCTGACAATTTTTCTTAAAATACTTAATTAACTCTAGGAAAAACAAATAACTATGAATATATACATGGCCAAATCATTGTAATTTATTTAGATACTTTTTTTTTCCAAACTCAATAATACAAATGTACAGTTGTCTCTATTCTTTATTGGACTTACACAGAATAGAAGCACAAATAAGGTGCTTTGCATGTTCTTGTCTGTTGTTTGTTGTTTCTTTTGCTTTTTTGGTTGCTTTTTTTAAGACTTGCTAGCTAGTAAGTCTGCTGCTGTGAAAAGTGGTATTTGTATGCTTGTTAATATCACTTTTCACAGAAGCAGACTTGCTAGCTAGCTAGCTGGGAGGCAGTGAAAAGTGATATTAACAAATATCACTTTTCACAGCAAATTTACTCAGTCCCAGCAAGCTGGAGGACAAATTAAACCTTGGATAGGGAGGTGGGTAGGGAGGCAGTGGGGGCCATGGACACTGGAAGGGTGGTGAGCCTGGGGCTGGCACCTGCTGCCGTATGGCTGGGACTAGAGACCGAAGCCCCATGGCTGGAGTCTGCAGCTCGCCACCCGCCACTCCAGTGCTGACGCTGGAAGCCCGAGCCCCACCGCCCCTGGAAGGTGTGGAACTCACGTGGGCTGCCTGCTCCTCTGGCATTTGTGGCTCCTGATTAGGGTAGGAATTCTGAGTCCCACACTGTAAAAGAACTCTACAGTTAGGGGAGCTAGGATTGACTATGTCCAATGTACACTTAATTAAAACGTGTTAACATTTTTTCCCCTGTTCTAGAAAAGGCCTTAAAGTTATAGCTGTGGCTTGATGATCAGTCCAATATGTTTGAAAAAGACTAGGGGCTGGTCTACACTGGGGGGGGGGGGGATCGATCTAAGAAACGCAACTTCAGCTACGTGAATAGCGTAGCTGAAGTCGAAGTACCTTAGATCGAATTACTTACAGTCCTCACGGCACGGGATCGACGTCCGCGGCTCCCCATGTCGACTTCGCTACCGCTGTTCGCGTTGGTGGAGTTCCGGAGTCGACAGGAGCACGTTCGGGGATCGATATATCACGTCTAGATGAGACGCAATATATCGATCCCCGAGAAATCGATTGCTACCCGCCGATACGGCCGGTAGTGAAGACGTACCCTTACTCTCCCTAAAACCACAGCTTCAAATTCCCTCAAGGTCACATCAGCACTTCATGTTTCTGCTAAAGATGGATGAGTGCCATGCAGTTTACTGTGTCCTTGAGTCTTTCTGATGAGACCTTAAAAATCCGTCTGCTCAGCATGGCATTTTTCTTACAACAGCAGGGTTTTGTGCTGGTGATCTTGACCAACATCTGCCCTCCTTCCACTGTTATGTAATGGTCTGTGCTCTGGTTGGTTGCTGCATGCCACTCCAGAGGTGGCTGCATTTCATTGCTGTACTATTGTATGAATTTGTAATATAATTCGGTACCCTTTGTGATGTATGGTGCTATATAAAGGTAAGATATCTGGTGGCATTTTCTGAAGTGCTCAAACATAGATTTCAAGACCAGTGCTAAGTGCTTTTGAAAATTTCACCCATTATTGTTGTTTTTCAGTATAAACTGAAAACGAATTTGCTTTCCTTTGCTTACATCATTCCAATTTTTTCACATTTTTTTTAGTTAATGATGGGTGCGGGGAGGGATTCCCTCTCCATTTTCTAAATGCAAAAATGCCAGTGGACTCTTTTCTTGGCATCTTTAGTATACTGAGAGTGTCAGGGTATGGAAATATCCTTTTGTATTTTGTATCTATAGAATTTTAGCTTTTGGCATGTACACAAAGACTTACTCAGTTTATTTTAAGGTATAGCACTGTTTACGTAGTTCTAATGGAACTTTTTTTAATGCTAACTCTTTTATGATTTTTTTTACTTCATTTGCAAAACAAAACATCTTTTTATGTGTCAGTACAAATGATTTTAAATGTGTGGAAAATAAGTATCCAAAGAGGTACAAAGGTTTTTTCAGTGACTTTTTATTGAATTGTCTGTTTCAAGGAACAGCAGGTTTTTTGTGCTGTTTCAGATGGTACTGCGTGTGGCAGAATATGCCCCATTCATGTTTTCTGCTTCGCAAAGGCACCATGCTGTGGGAGCCTGTTTTAAGAGGGAGATCCATGGGGGTATGAAAAGTTCTGCTGCAACACCTATGACCGAGCCCAGTCTGTTCATGGCACAGATCTGATTTAAATTTTTTCTTTATTACACTCAAGTATTCAGCACATGTTCCCACCTATTTAAATAAAATGCTCCATCAGACCGTAAGTACCAAATAGGCAATAGTAAATAAACTCTAATCAATTCAAGCTCTCCTCTGTGAGGCACTGTACCACTGGTTATTCACTGCACTTGTTATGGTGATGCACATTTTACTATAAGGCAATGACTAGATAGTGTGATCTGGTTCATTTGCAAATATTTTCAAAACTAGATTTAACAACAGTAAAGCCTCAGATGAAAGGGAGACTTCCATTTTCTGGTAAGGTATTGTTGCTATTTTAATCTCTGATTTATCAAGAATTTGTCCCAAATTAAAAGATTTAGAATATACAAAGTGAATAATCTCTTCTTGATGCACGAGGATTTATACATCATTATTTCTTTACCTATTTGTTTGAAATCTCAAGTTTCTGGAATTTTGAGACACAGCTTTTGAGGGTATTGGTGTTTCTGAATCTGCACAGAGACACTTAGTGAAAAGCTGGGTGCCCAGAGAGCCATTAGCCTGGATCGCATAAAGGCCTTCAGATTCACAGCACACAAACAAATATAGCAAAGAAGGGACTGAACAAAACAGCATCAAAGAAGCCTTTTTGTGAGAATATGGACAATGCTATAAAACTAACCTTGTGTTAACCCGCTGAAGAAAAGAGAACAAGGATTCTGAGTGCCAAAATATAGAGAGACGTATGAAAGGGGGAAAACATATACAAAGTAGACAGACTGAATAAAACTATTTATCTTTAAACCACACAAGTCATGGAAATTAAATTAGGTCAGGCTGGCTACAAAAAGCAGGCTGTAACTAATTTAAAAAGGGATAGAGAGGACCTGAAAAGAAAACAGATTGGCAGCCCCATATTTTTTTATCTAATCAAGGCAACAAAACTTAAGAAAGAGGAAAAGGGAGAGGGAAGCCACTCCTGATTTATCAAGATTTCCTCCCAACTTGAAAACATTAGAATACACAAAAGCATATAGTCACACATCTTTGATGTGTGGGGATTTACACATCATTATCAGTGTTAATAGAGAGTTACATGCATACAGAGTTTACTCCTATAAACAATGGAATAATAGAAAGTATTAAGGGCTAGAAAATTGTGTGAAGTGTAATAAAAACATATATTGGAGTAAAACGATGTAGATCCTGTCCTAACATACACTGTATTTAAACTGTTAAATTCTTAGCATCTATGTCTTCTGCTTACACTGTCTAAATAAAAGCCCTTGCATGTGTTGTATGGTGTGAAGAGAATACAAGACTTTCCTTTAAAACCATCTCTTCATAAAGACCACCTGCCAGTACCTATTAAAATGACATTTTAAAAAGGGTTTCAAACATATGCTGTGACTGTAAATGTGCCAGGTTGTAAAGGAGGCTGGATGGCAATTCTTGGGGAGTTGGTAGAGGGAAGATTAGGGTTTTTTAAATAGGTTTGGATCCAAGCTTATTACAAGAAGTTTAAAATAATATTTTACTCCATTCCTTCAGTAGTTTCCTTCTCTGAATGATCAGAAACATTAGCGTTCTGCCATTGTTTATTAATCTGAACGGTTAAGAGAATTATATGAATAAAATGGTGAGGACAAACAAAAAAAGGAGCTTGGTCTGTGTTTAACAGCAAATAGCCCCTCCCCACTCCCACTTTTTGCAGTATTACATAATGTCTAAAGAATTTTCAGCTGTAGCTGAAGCTCAGGCATTGACATCCACCAAGGTAAGATCAGAATTTTCACATCCCCTCATGAAAAGAAGGGGGGGGGGACAAAAAGAGGGGGGGGACTTTTGCAGATTGTTGAGACCTTGTGCACCATTCACTTTTTTCAAGTTGCAAGAACATTTTCAGTTTCTCTGTGTAAACAGAAATTTCCCCCTCGCTCTCCCAACCAGTAACCTCGGGTAAAACCCTGGCCCCATTGAAGTCAATGGGAGTTTTGCCATTGTCTTCACTAGGCCCAGTGCTGTACCCCTAGTCTGGTGACAAAACTAGTAACAATGAAAGTTAGCTAGTGAGGAAGAAGAGTCCCCATGGACATAGCACTGTTTACATAGGGAGTTAGGTCGGTATAACTCTGTCACTCAGTGGTGTGGATTTTTCACACCCTTGATTGATGTATTTATACTGATATAGGTCTATAGGGCAGACCAGACCTCTGAGTACCTTTCCCAGTCCAGAAGATGAGCTCTGCATAAGCTCGAAAGCTTGTCTCTCCCACCAACAGAAGATCTCACCTACCTTGTCTGGCTAATATCCTGGAACCAACACAGATACAACACAGCAAACAATAGTGAGACAAAGCCATATGTGGAGTGTGCCCACTAATTAAGAGCTAGAAAAACTGCTGGATTGAATGTAGAAGGCCCCAGAGGCCTTTAAATATTTTCTAGATGTAGGTCTGGTCTACACAAGGGGGGTGGTGGGATCGACCTAAGATATGCAACTTCAGCTACGAGAATAGCATAGCTGAAGTCAACATATCTTAGGTTGACTTACCTCACATCTTCATGGCGTGGGGTCAACTGCTGCCGCTCCCCCATCAACTCCACTTCCACCTCTCGCTGCGGTGGAGTACAGGAGTCGACGGCAGAGCGATCGGGGATCAATTTATCACGTCTACACTAGACGCAATAAATTGATCCCCGATAGATCGATCACTACCCGCTGATACAGTGAGTAGTGTAGACGTACTCATAGAGATTAGGGGTGGAAAATATTTAATTTTAATTAAGATCTCAATTGCTGTGCTTGGCAGAGCAGCATCCCTTGTCTTCAACAGTCATTCTCTCTAGGTTTCTTTCTTTCTGTCTATCTGTCTTTGCAATGAAGAAATGAATTTTGACAAATCACATGGCTTTGTAAATAGATTGTTTGGCAGTGTGAGTCCTTTCAGTAATGTGCTCTATAGTAATAGTAACTGTTGCTTTTATAACACCGTCCATCCTAAAATCTCAAAACATTTTACAAACATGAATTACCTACCGTAAGAGGTATTGAAGTATTTTGGGTAAGCTTATAAAGAAGGAAAGGGCCAAATCCTTCAGCCTGAAAAGCAAACAAAACTCTCGTTAAAGTCAAGCATTTCAGTCAGCTAGTGAGTGGTAAAAATGCGTAATAGAACCCATGAGTCCTGGCTTCTAGACCCATTCCAAATTATAGACATCACTGCCTTTTTGTTGTCATTGGTTTCTTGTTCTCAAAGTGTAGAGGAATCACTGAAGCTAAAATCATAAGGGATATTTTCCCATTGTATTATATTTAATTACTACGAATATACAATTTGCTAAGAAAATGCTTCTGGCCCTTTTTCATTTCCATAACCTCTTCTATTGACCCATGCTAAGTTGATTTTGAAAGGAATGCGGTAACAATATATGTACTCTGTATAGAGATGGTAATGGCACAACCTTTATCCTTCAGGCTTTCCCTCCCTTTGGGGTTGTGTGTATGGTTGCTCATAGATAGGGATACCATTATGTCATACCAGTGTCATGGAACCCGTGAATTTTGTAACTTATATGGATCCTGCTGCCACAAACTAAGTTTGTTCATTCGTTTTGATCAGCTGCTGCACACTAATAGTTAGTTTGCTTTGATCTAGTCCTCTTTGAAACAGGACTACATCAAAGTGAACTAACACTGTTAATGTGCAGCAGCAGGGACCACATAAACAGTTTGTTAGTTTGCTTTAGGCTAGTTCTGTTTCAAAGAGGACTAGATCAAAGTGAACTAATCAGCAGGGTTTACAAGGTTGCTGTGACCATGGTGTGAAAATATTTATTTTTTACTCTGAAAGTTCTGTGAATTTTGCATAATTTTACTGTGACAAAATCTTATCCAGGCATACTCCTTGACCAGAACATAGCAGGACTAGAAGTAGGCCAATGACTAACTTTTAAACTGGCCCACACGTTTAGGTGTGGTCAATCCCAACCATGAAGTTCTTAAATGAATAAGAAGGAAAGCCAAGATTTTCAGAAATGAGTTTTTGATGTTAGGCCCACAAATCCTTATTTGGTTTCCTAAATAGGTTGTCTTTTTAAAAAATGCTGAGCACCTGTTGTTATGTTCCCAGCATACACACAGAGAAGTATTTTATGTTTTTATTCTTCTGGAAGGTTGAAATGTAACACTACTTTGTTTCTTAGAATTTAGAATGATAATACACATGAACCTAAAATCAGAGAGACAAAACAGACTGCTCCCTAAAATAGAGCAGTATAACTCACCTCACCTCACTGCAGACTGACTGCTGCTAGATCAAGATCACATGCCTCCCAACAGAACCTCCCATCTGGCAAGTAGGACCAGGAAACTCCTGAAAATTAAAGTGACAGCTTACAATTGTAACACAGCCTTCAATACGCCATACCTACCACCTCCTATTGACATCAGTGGGAGCTACTCAGCACTTTTGCATATGTCAGAGATGGAGACAGGCACAGAGACTGCAAAGAGCAGATAAAACTGTAGGTACAGTGCCAGATGCAGAGTAAAGTTAGTGTGTGGGCATAGGATTGGCCCAGGCCCTATAAATAAGAAAAATATAGAACAGGAGTTTTGAAGACAAGCCACACAGCCAGGGCTGGATTCAAAGAGCTCAGTGTAGTAATTTATTGGTGTAGTGTTAACATGAGGCCAACCTGAGCCATAGGACTGATTTAAGCATGTTCAATTTTGACAGTCTGGCAATTACTGAATTTCTATTGCCTGTGGATAAAAGGGGACCTGTCAAGCAGCTACACAATATGGACCCTGGGAATTTGGACCATGATGTTTTTACTATGTCTATTTAAAGGTGTTGGCTTCTATTAAACTAGAAACTGTTGGTTCTAATATTTGATGGTATTTTCTGCTTTAGCTCTGTTGGGGATGGATAAGTGTCCTGGAAGCATGATGGTCTTTGAACACACCCTCCAAAATGAAATGTTGTGCAGTAGTTTCTGAACATCTGGGTAAACAGTACAATATTAACCTTTCAACAGATTGGTTAGCAAGAGCATCTTTTAATCTAAGCCATATTCATAGGTTGTTCTTAATTTAATTAAATTTCTCAATCTCTTTTCATACTTAAATGATGTGAAACCAATTAGCCTGTATTTATCTCTGAACAGTTTTTCATCATTATTACTTTCAGTCATGGAATTACATTAAAATTTTATTTCTTGAGGTTCTCTTAAAATAAAGGAAACTTGTGAAATTGTCAGCTCATGTGCCATGTTTTATCCTGAGCTACATGCTGTCTGATGCACTGTGAATTTTAGAGGCCTCTGATTTTCATAACCATTTCCATTCTTATCTTCACATTTGAAAATTCCTCATCTGTGGTCTCTGTAAATGTGATTATTATGACTCAGGCAATTTCCATATTCTCTGATTGTAAAGACGTATGGTAAAACATTTCTAATGTTTCTTTATCCTTTGTGCTGAATTTTCCACTGTTTTATTAAGTTTTCTTTTTTTTCTTTTGCCATTTGTCTGATAGGCACATATAATATTATAAGATGATAATCTAGATGCTTTGATTTTGGGGTTTTATGCTCTAATTTATTTTAAATTTAACATTTTTAACCAGTTCTAATGTTTCCTTTTAAATATTTTTTCTTTTTATGGTTAACAGATAAAGGAACCCTGACCTTAGTTAGCCTAATGTATGATGTTGAAGTAAGCTTGAAATATATATATTATGTAACCATCACCCATGTACAGCCATTCATGAACTCTGAAAAGGTTAAATATTTACAGCAATCAAAAGTCAACGAAAAAGTAAATTACAATGGGGGAAAATTATCAAAGGGGTTAAGGGAGTTAAGAATATGTCTTACTGGAAAACACTGGGATGTATGCTCCTGAATCCCTTCAGCCCTTTTGAAAATCTCCCCCAACATTCACAAGAATCTTGCCCAACATTCACAAGTGTATTTAAATGCCCATCTCCATGAATTTTTAATCTTCTACAATAAACCACTGCTCAGATATATTTTAAATGGCTGAAAAAAGTCATAAGGAACCTTATTGTTATTGTAAAAGAACCTTAGATTTTTTTTTAATTCTTGACATATCAACAATTCTGAACGTACACTTCTGAAAATCTTTCTCTTTCCCTTCCCCTCTCTTGTCAGAAGAATGAAGGATCAATCTTCTAAACCTGCCTCAACTTTCTTGGTAATGCAACACTTCCTTAGTTTGCACAGTTCTTATATTGATCAAAGCAGGAGATTTGAAATCTTTCGTGACCAATGTGGTAGACTTTTTTTTAACCAGATTTGCCATTATCTCCAAAACCATTTCTTGGATTTCTGTCTTATCCTGTCCAAAATATCTGTAACTGTTTCCTAGGAGAGTTATTTTTACCCTTTCTTATTTTTACCCTTTCTATTTTTTCAGTTCCTTTCCAGTTCTCTTAGCCATGTACTATGGTGTCCAAGCTCCATCTGCTTTTCTCCCCACAGACACAATGTCTTTCCTCAACTAAATGCTAAACCTCTGCCTGCTGTCCTGTTGTGTCTATTGTCTGATTCTGTTATCAGTTCCATATCCTGGCCTTTTGAAATTCCAGACAGTGTGTAGACAGAGCCAAGTTTCAGTTATCCTCATTATGTCATATATCTCTCTGAATCCATAGCCTGCAATCTTGCTTAGTGTGCCCTTAGCTACCAAATAAATGAATTTCAATTTACTTCACTCTTTTTCTTATGGTATGTCTACACTGCAAAACAAAGACAAACAAAAAAGATGTTCTTACTCAGGTTAGCGGCTCAAGTTAAAGCCTATAAGGGAGGCTGGGTTTGAATTTGACCTGCTAACCTGAGTTAAAAGCTGAATTGCCATGTCTTTACTGCAGTTTTAACCAGTGTTAAGCCTGGTCTACACTATGCGTTTATACTGAATTTAGCAGAGTTAAACCGATTTAACCCTGCACCCGTCCACACAACGAAGCCCTTTATATCGATATAAAGGGCTCTTAAAACCGATTTCTGTACTCCTCCCCGATGAGGGGAGTAGCGCTGAAATCGGTATTGCCATGTTGGATTAGGGTTAGTGTGGCCGCAATTCGACGGTATTGGCCTCCGGGCGATATCCCACAGTGCACCATTGTGACCACTCTGGAAAGCCATCTGAACTCGGATGCACTGGCCAGGTAGACAGGAAAAGCCCCGCAAACTTTTGAATTTCATTTCCTGTTTGGCCAGCGTGGAGAGCTCATCAGCACAGGTAATAATGCAGTCTCCTGAGAATCGAAAAAGAGCTCCAGCATGGACCGCACGGGAGGTACTGGATCTGATCGTTGTATGGGGAGAGGATTCCGTGCTAACAAAACTCCATTCCAAAAGACTAAATGAAAAAACATTTGAAAAAATTTCCAAGGCCATGATGCAGAGAGACCACACCAGGGACTCAGTACAGTGCCGTGTGAAAGTTAAAGACTTGATCTGTATCCTCTGTATAACCTGTATGTTCAAAAGGTCTGTTACACCTACCCCAGCCCCTGCCTTTTGTCTCCTCTCCCTCTTTGAATACCTGTGAAGTGGTTTTCCCCCTTCCCATCCCTCCGGGAATGCATGTGGGATGAATGGGCTGCTTGAACAGCTGGAAGATCAGAAGAGCTCCCAGGTAGACAAGGTGTCTGGGACTCTAATTAGGCAGTGCTCACACACCCAATGAATGGACACTGCATGGACACAGTCTGAGGTGGAGTGTGACCAACCAGACGCAGCCAAGTCATCTTAGTCACAGGCCATGAGGAGCAGGTCCTTAAAAGGGGAAAAGGGCCATGTGCTCAGGAGTGCACTCACAAGACTGTACTTCCCATAAAGACCCTTCGCCCAGACTGTCTGGCCAGTGGTTCGCTGGGTTGCATTCCATCATGCCTCAGGAAGACTTACCTTCATCACACCATCCATTGCTGTGCTGTGGGACACTTATCTTGAAGGATCCTGACATCTCCAGTGCCGTGCCTGTCCTGGGAGCGTGAGTATGTGAGTGTGAATGTGCCCCCCACCCCTTCTTTTGGGCTTAGCTATCAGTATAATAAACATGCTGCTTTCTTCCAAACTCTGGTGGGTCATTAGTCCTCCCTAAGCTTACTAGCTGGCCCAATTTCAGGTAACATAAATGACATAGTACTATCTTAAAGTGCACAATGGCACCTTTAGTATGCACCAGAAAAGTCTACATGGATCAATTAATATGCAACACGTTAGTGTACTTCAGAAATCACACTCCTGTAGTGCACATTACTCCACCATGTAGATAAGCTCTTAGTCTGGGGAGTTGGAGGGGGGGAGAGACAATATGTGGGGCTTGCTTTGAGTGCATATGCCTTGTGACTGAATGCTCTAGAGAAGCTGTTGTACAGCAGAGAGTTTAGTATTGAGACTATAACACCATTTAACCTTATTCAGGTCAAACTTCTTCTTGATCCCTGAATTGTCATTTTATTTTCTCCTTTGTTTTCCAGTGGTCTGAGAGTAAAGGGGCTGGCTTGCCTCAAGTTATAGACCCATGCACATACGTCACCTTGCCTCGACCCTAATTTTGTAGTGTAGACCAGGATTTAGTCATGCAGTCCTTGAGTGAAAAAGACAGCATGAAACAATGGTAGCAATATGAAGAGGCAAATGATATGTGATCTTTGTAACATCATCATTTGAAATGTGGTTACCAATGTCTAGGACTCCAGCCATGTGGTCAATTTACAGATTTCAACTTCTACAGCTGATTAATAGCTTCTCTCAAAATACTGGGTGAGTTTAACTTTACTGTCTCGAAAATTTCTTTATAGAATAAGAAAAGAAGAGGAAAGGAAATTAGTGTTAATTTTCTTCTAAGTAATATAGCATATACAGTGGATGGATGGCAGCTTGATCTTGTGCTTAAAGCCCAGAAAAGGGAATTAGGAAATCTGGATTCTGTTTTTTGGAGGAGACATGGTTAGAATGTGCTGCAGTCTGGCTCTCCTCAGTCCATAGATGGTCCCTGCGGGAGCATTGCAGATAGTGTAGATTAGAGAAGCCTTTGGCTTCTCTCTGGTGTACTGAGATAGGGTAAAGAATTAGGGAGCTACAACCAGTTTCCTAATGGTTCCTCCACCTCATTCTGCTTTGCCACAGTGTAAATTCAGAAAAACTCAGAGTCTGGCCCCCAGAGTTTGACTTGGGCAAGTCACCTAACCACTTGGTGTCTCTGTTTCCTTATCTCTACAATAGAAATAATATTTATCTCATAGGTTTATTTTGAAATTTAATTCATTAATACTTTTGAAGTGCTTTGAAATATTGGCCGGAAGACACTGTAGTATGTTTGTGCAGTTTATTGACATAACTATTACGTTGTTTTATTAATTAATTAGCCTATTTTAAACCAACAGTAAATAGCTAGTTAGAAGTTGCTCTTTAATTAAGGATCCACATTTTTTTACTGACAATACTGGAGATTCTTCAGAGTGATCATTTAAGACAGGGCCTTGCTTGCCGTAGATAGTCTTCAGTACAAGTCTCACAGTACCCATAAACCATGGTCCATGAGACCATCTCCTCCCTTGTACCACTTCCTTTGAGCTGGAATGCTGCAGAGGAGGATAGTTCAGTACTACATGCCCCATTAAAGGAGCTTATACAGCATCCTGTGTCTCTAGCTCAGGGTGGGGTGGGGAGGCGATCTGGTACCCCAAAAGTGCTGCAGAAGACTGGGAAGGGGAATCCTGATGACCTGGCAATGATTTATAATATTGTATTAGAAAAGTAAATACTTGCATGATACAGCAGAACCTGTCAGTGAGTGTAAAACAAAGAGTTGCCAGTGCCATATTACACAGCTTTCTAAACCACTAAACCTGCTGCCTGGCCCAGGCTTCTCTCCCTTCCAAGCCCTCATAAAAATGTATTACAGATGGGTATTGAGAAACGACAGAAAAATCATTCAGCGCTCCAACAGCATCACTGCCTTACGACGGGCTCACAGGTACTTTTTTTTCTCCCCATCAGGGAAGTCTCTCTCCAACATGGTTTAATTCTCTCTTCCAAACTGCAAAGAGAGAGAATTTTATTGCTCTTCCTGGGATAAACAAGGGATAAAGTATCAAAAAGCTGTATATGAGCAGGATAGACTTCAGTCATTCTTGCAATTGCAGGCACAGTTTCAGCGGCTGTGCAAAGAGCTTTGATGCTATTCTTAGCCCAAGTATTATTTGGCTCATGGGGTTTTAGGGTAACTAACTGCCCAATATATCAGAACAGGACAGTTGTGTGTAATTTGGCTTCACTTCTGCTACGTATCCATCATTACATCAGGGGCATATAAAAGTCCAAATGAAAGCAGACATGGGAGACAGAGTGATTTGAGCTTGGAATTGAGGACTGCAGTAAAGGGGCGATATACATATACACTGGAGACCAGATCTTGGCTGGTATTCTGTTCTTTTGAGCCACTCTGTCAGCACAAAGTAGACGGAGAACTGGTTTAAAGGGCCAGTTGGAGATTTCTCTTACATAGGAGAATCACCAGGTGGCATTAATTTGGCATAGCTGTTTGTACACTACTCCTAGTATCCAGCATAATGGATGCTTCTGGGGCATCAGAATGCTACACTACATCTGTCTGGTGTCAATGAAATATCCTGCAGGGGGCATTACAGCAGGCAGAGGTTAGAGTAACCTCTAGGTTAGAGCACCAGAGACTGAACTAGTCATAGAGTCAGAAAGTTTAAGGCCAGATGAGACCACCAGGTCATGCAGTCTGACCTCCTGTCTATCACGGGCCACCAACACCACCCAGCACCATGCACTAAACCCTACAACTGAAATTAGACCAAAGTATTCCAGCCCACAGGAGACTAATCTATTATATGCCACAGGTAGAGACTAGGAGGGATTGAGGCCCCCTCCGTGTCAGGGAACCGATTAAGTGAAATATACCCAGATATTCCGGGCAAGTGACCTGCATTCCATACTGCAGAGGAAGGCAACTCCCCCTGCTCTCTCCCATAATCATTGCCAGTCTCACCTGGGGGAAAATTCCCTCCCCACCTCACACTTGGCAGTCAGTTAGATCCTAGCAACGAAAAAAAATTGAAAGAGAGGATGGTTTCTGCCATCTTAGAGCAGTGGCCCACCCCGTCCAGTGGCCCATCTCCAGCTACAGCTATCTCGGATGCTTCAGAGGAGGGAGACAAAAACACACAACAAAACACCACAAACACCCCAAAGAGAATACATTGGGGGTGGGGGGAAATTCCTTCCTACTCTCTGCAGGTAACCAGTTAAAGTCCTGAAGCAAGATTTTAGGAACATCAGACATGAACCAGAAGTAACCCCCAGGTCTGCCATGCCCTTCCTCCACACATCATCACAAACAACAATCTCTGACTGCTCCCAGGATTAAGCTGGGTCGAATGGTGGCAGAAAGTCACCTATGCTACCCCTTCTCATATGTTGCAAGCTCAGGTGTTTCTGAGGATCTGGCCCTAGATAGCAATAACTATGACATATACAATATGGTTATATTTATTGCTGAATAATGTACAGACAACACAGCATTTACAAAGAAATAGGGTCAAGTAATACATCGTAGCACTGATGATGTGGGGAAGACAGCAGTTTAACTCTTTGAAGTTTGCAGCGATGTAGTCCTAAATCCAAATATTTGCTTAGGCCCCGATTCATGTACATTCTTGACTTTAAGTACATGAACAGTATTTGCTTCAATGGGCCTGCTCCCAAACTTGAAATTTCGCACAGGCTTAAGTTCTTGGCCAAACTGGGGCCTTGGCAAGCTGGCTGAGTGTCAAAATATACATACCTAGCACCAGAGAGATAAAAGTTAGTACTCAAGTAATAGATAATGCCCTATGATAAGTTAGTTTGTGATGAACATCTTCACTCTTCCAGGAGGCTTGTATTGTAGTTATTTCTGCAATATCGGGAGCTCTTAATTTTAGGAATTTAGTAGATAGATGACTTACCCTATTTTATGCAAAAGGAAGAACATAACATTTTAAATCCACCCTACAGTTGATTTTAATGCACTGAAAATCTCTTTACAGGGAACTTGTTCCCCAATGAAATGCTGGATCTCTTGCCTCAAACAGCAGCATCTGACTACTGAATTTAGCATTTATTGGAAATATTGGGAGCAACTGAAATTGTGCTGAAATCTGAAACCACTCACCCACTACCGAGTCACAGTGATTGACTTGTCAGTTCAAGTCATCACTGCTTTTTTCCAAGTATGTATCGTTATGGCATGTCTATGTGTATACATAACATTTATTGCATTGGTAATAACTATCCTTTGTCACAAAAATATATACAATTTAAACTTAGCCTATATATTATTGTTAGTGGTTTAAATAATATTTATTAAGCTCAATAAAATCCAAATAGAAAATAGGAACTGTTTAACTCTAAAAAAAAACATGCAACAAATATGTAAAAGCACTTTGAGCCTTGATTGATGTTTGGTAAAGAGCAGCATGTTGAATAAATTAACTTTCCCCCACCCCCAATCTCACATAATGCTATTGAAAAGCAGAAAATCTTCTTTTTTTAATGACGAGGCAAATGTATGAGTTTAGCAAATATCTGATTCGGTTACATTTGTGCCCTAAACCAAGATTAGATGGGCTGAGATAATTTTTGTATGATTTGAACATTACTCTCATAATATGTGTAATTTAGTAAGATGTTACATATATAAAAAGAACAAAACCTTTAAAAACCAGTTCTTTCAAGAAACGACTTCTTGCTCTGTTATTCATACCACAAATACAAATATATCTTACACTGTACATGAAGAGTGTTTTCTACATCCCCGGTGATGGTAAATCAAATCTGTCTCTAGATAGCCACTTCAGACTGGCTGCATACTTTTGTATGTTTCGTACTTCGCAGTTCTTAAAACTTTATAAAGCTTCAAAACATGTCAAATGGATGGTAACTGTGACTGTCACTTGTAAAACCAGGATAATCTAGCACAATACACAGACTATGGTAAGTGTAGAAAGGAAAACAAGTTCTGAATAGGACACTATCTCAGAACATAGGATCAGCCATTTCAGACACGCCAATTGTGCTTGGACAAGCCTGTTATACACACCCAGACTTTCTGCAAAACAAAACAAACCTCAACCTTTCACCACCTTTACTCCTAAATACAGTTACTCAAGGGTGGTCTTAACAGCCTACAAGGTGATATTCATCCCTACATCTTTGCTCACAAAATGAGAGTTTGGTTTCCATAGTCTTTTGGCAGGTTTGAGATACATAACCTATTTCCTTCTGCTGTGAGGAATATAGTATCTTGGCAGTTTTATTTGAGTCTCATATTTTCTGATCTGTGATAATAAAGTATGAACAAACAGCTTGCAGTACCAAAAGGTAACCTCCCCACATCCCCGCCACACACACACACAACTCTGCATGACATCAATGTTCTATCATTTTATCCCCACTGGAGACCACCTCTCTCTCTCTCCACTCTATGTATATAACGAGGGAAATATGAATAAGTAACATGAGCAAAGCAGAATATCTGGTTGAGATAAGAGTTTCCTTCATATTGTTATTTGTAACTTAACAGTCTTTGCTCACTTGTTGGATGAAGTCCATTAAGCACAGCTGGCAGCAATATACAGAGTGGGTTATATGGCTTTGCTGTGATGGACATGCAAATACATATTTTTTGTGCATACAAATATCTCAGCAAGATGATTGGGTAATGCAGCCAAGAAATAAAAAACTTGGCAACTGTACCCGTGGCTAAATCTATGGCTTCACTCCACACTCCAGCTATAATGGGTGCTTTAATTCATCTGAACTTAAATCTGATGCCTATTTCTAATTAGGGACAAGTTCACAGAGGGGCATTTGAGTTCACCACCAACTCCCAATTACTTCCGTATTAACCACATTTCACAGACTTCCAACTTGTGAACTATCTGCTAAAAACAATTGCACTAGAAGTTATAGTTACATAATTCATTGACTTTTCTCACCTTGTGATCCTTTGCAGAGACATTTGAGCTATCACTTTGGCACACAATGTAACAGGCATGCTATTCAACTTTATACCTGCTATTTGTTGCAACTACGTTTTTAAATGAATACTGTCAAACAATAATGTCTGTTAGCACTTTGTTGCATGGAGGGTTTTTTTTAATTTATTTTTTATTTGCTACTTTGCAAAAGACGTATTGCTTGGTGTTTTTCTAACAGATTATTATTTCATTCTATCCTGCTCTGTAAGTCTGGTTGAGGGTGCTGATAATTATTAATCATTTTGAATCATGGTTAGAAATTGGCATACCAATTATTTAATTAAGCTGTGAAGATTGCTATGAATTGCAAAGTTAAACCAATGCTATGCCATATAGCTATTTCCAACTATCAAATTTAATTTAAAAACAGAGGGGAAAAAAGTTGGTCAGCAAAAACCTAATTCATCCTGGAATTTTTTGACCAGCTGTAGCTTATCTAGACAATGCCCATTCTGTTGAATGGGGGAAGTTAACATCCAGGCTTATGCCAAACCAGAAAGAAGTTATGATTGACCTTTTCTTATTTGTTTAAAGAATGATAAAGATACACATCATTTCTTAGTCTTTAGTCTGAGCTCCGTTTTGTAGCAGAAGTGACTGAGGCCATTTGAAGTTAGTGTTGCATGTAAATGTGCTGAACAAGAACCAGATCTTAAACAAAAGAACAGTAGGCCTTCAATAGACTAAGCACAAGATCAGAATATTAACCATGAATCCTGCCTAGGTAAAAATGCCTTTTGCTTGGTCATGGTGTATAAGAGGGTTTCATGCTTCTCTTTCTGGTATGTCTGGTGCCACAATCACCCCAGGAATCTTATTTCATTCAGATGCCTGCTTCTTAATGAGCTGATCTTTAAAGAAATAACTCTTTGATGATGCATTGCCTGTTGCACCTTCATCATTTACTTTCCTTTCAGGATAGTTCTTGGGGTATATGGCTTACTGCACAGAACATTCAGACCAGGTGCAGTTGCAAGAATATTTGCAGTCAGCATTAGGAATGTTTTATTAAGTCCCCATTTTGCATTCCAAAGAATCTAAAAGTGCAATATACCCATCAACAAAGTTAGGAGAGTTAGCAAAACACTAAACAGTGAGGTTAGTGTTATTTGATAAATGTCAGTGTCATTAGACAATGATATTTTACATATCAGTATGTTAAAAAAAAAGAAAGGAACAAGATGGTATAAGGCATAATATGGTGGTGACTACATTTAACATTTCTTTACGTCTTTTTGACTTGTACCTCTGAGATTACTTTCAGAAGATTATATCATGTGGCTAAATACAGTACACAATTTCCTTTCCATGTACATCTGGCCTGGAGTTTACTTATGGAATCATATCCGTACAGTTAACCTGATAAGTGTTGAAATACTCAAAATGCTCCTTTGGTGAATTGGAGGTGCTTTTATAACTTGTCTCCCTCTTGTAATTCATTTATGGTTTGTATGTTTAACTGTTTCTTAAGCCCTAAAGCCCATGGAAAGTCTTTGGGTATCTTATATACAATGTCAAAAAGCTTTATACACTCACAAAAAAAGATTTCTTATTATTATCTAGATTTCAACAATTAACTGATCTAGTTTTAAACCTCCACTCTTCCACTAGAAAGTTTTGTATCTGAATATGTTTTCTGAAGGAAAAAATAATGCAGAACTGA
Source organism: Mauremys mutica (assembly GCF_020497125.1). NCBI lineage: Eukaryota > Metazoa > Chordata > Testudines > Geoemydidae > Mauremys > Mauremys mutica. Next base: position 44,058,875 of record NC_059076.1, read on the forward strand.
GGGTATGTCTACACTACAAGAGTAGTTCGATTCAACTTAAGTCGAATTTGTGGAATCGACCTTACAAAGTCGACTTTGTGAGTCCACACTAACGGGGCAAGTGTCGACTTTGGAAGCGGTGCACTGTGGGCAGCTATCCCACAGTTCCCGCAGTCCCCGCTGCCCATTGGAATGCTGGGTAGAGCCCCCAATGCCTGCTGGGGGAAAAAAATGTGTCAAGGGTGCTTTTGGGTAACTGTCATCATTGAACCGTCACTCCCGCCGGCGGGAAATCAGTTCGCGCACTTTTCCTGTTAGTGACAGCGCGAACGCCACAGCACTCCACTGCGATCATGGAGCCCGCTGCGATCATCGCTGCACTTATGGCCGTTGTCAACTCCTCGCACCTTATTGTACACCTCTTCAATAGTCAGATGCTGAGAAATCGGTCGAGGAGGCTCCGGCAGCGCGGTGAGGACATGAAGTCACAGAGTGGCACAGACCTCTCAGAAAGCACAGTATGCCGCGCCGTGGAGATCATGGTGGCAATGGGTCATGTTCATGCTATGGAACGGCGATTCTGGGCCCGGGAAACAAGCATGGACTGGTGGGACCGCATAGTGCTGCAGGTCTGGGATGAATCACAGTGGCTGCGAAACTTTAGGATGCGTAAGGGAACTGTCCTTGAACTGTGTGACTTGCTGTCCCCTGCCCTGAAGCGCAAGGACACCTGGATGCGAGCAGCCCTGAGTGTGCAGAAGCGAGTGGCCATAGCCCTCTGGAAACTTGCAACGCCAGACAGCTACCGGTCAGTAGCAAACCACTTTGGCGTGGGCAAATCTACCGTGGGGCTTGCTGTGATGCAAGTAGCCCACGCAATCGTTGAGCTCCTGCTCTCAAAGGTAGTGGCCCTGGGAAACGTCCAGGTCATCATAGATGGCTTTGCCGCGATGGGATTCCCAAACTGCGGTGGGGCTATAGATGGGACTCACATCCCTATCCTGGGACCAGCCCACCAGGCCAGCCAGTATATTAACAGAAAGGGCTACTTTTCAATGGTACTGCAAGCACTGGTGGACCATAGGGGACGCTTTACCAACATCAACGTCGGGTGGCCGGGCAAGGTTTATGACGCGCGTGTGTTCAGGCACTCTGGTCTGTTTAGATGCCTGCAGGAAGGTAGTTTCTTCCTGGACCACAAAATAACTGTTGGGGATGTGCAGATGCCTACAGTGATCCTCGGGGACCCAGCCTACCCGCTAATGCCCTGGCTCATGAAGCCCTATACAGGCGCCTTGGACAGTGACAAGGAACTCTTCAACTACCAACTGAGCAAGTGCAGAATGGTGGTGGAGTGTGCTTTCGGACGTCTCAAGGGGAGATGGAGGAGTTTACTGACTCGCTCGGATCTCAGCGAAACCAATATCCCCATTGTTATTGCTGCTTGCTGTGTGCTCCACAATCTCTGTGAGAGCAAGGGGGAGACCTTTATGGCGGGATGGGAGGTTGAGGCAAATCGCCTGGCTGCTGATTACGCTCAGCCAGACACCCGTGCGATTAGAAGAGCCCAGCGGGAAGCGCTGCGCATCCGAGAGGCTTTGAAAGATGGTTTCCTCAGGTTGCAGGGTAACCTGTGACTGTTCAGTTTCTTTACAGAGAAGCTGAACATGCCCCTGTTTCAGTTACTGTTGACTTTCTTTTGCGGTTACATACCCCGTTCACCACGTATCCCCCCTTCCAACACACGTTTAAAAATAAAGCTAATGGAATATTGTTAATTAACAACGTTTTCTTTACTAATGAATTCGCGTTAAAGGGTTGAAACAGGGATGCAGACTGTGGTGGGTAGGGTGTGCTGTGATGTACAGACCTCTTCTACACTCGAGGAATGACAGGCTCCTGCTCCTAGAGCGGTCTGCACTGCCGGACTGGTTGTTTCAACGGAGCCTGCCATCCCTCCTTTTCGGGACTCTGTGTGCGGGGGCTCTGTGGCCTTGTGGTGGGGGAGGACTGGGGGGAGGACGGTTACAGGTGGGTGTGCAGGAAGGGGTGAGGGGTGCAGGCTCTGGGCTGGGGGTGGGGGCGTAGGAAGGGGTGAGGGGTGTGTGGGAAGGGGGAGGAGGTGTAGGGGGATGAGGGCTCTGGCTGGGGCTGAGGGTTTGGGGCATTGGAGAGGCTCAGGGCTATGGTGGAAGGGCAGGGTAAGGGCAGCCTGCCTTGCCATTTGTGTATGGCAGGCGCTAGGACCCTGGGGCACCAGACAGCATTTCTGCGGGGAGCCGCTCTACTGTCAGGCAGGGATGCAGCGCGGCGGGGCGGGGGGAGACCCGTGGGGGCCAGGGCCCGATCCAGGCAGGGCCGGGGGAGAGACCCAGCTCCAAATATAGCTGGAGCAGAGCACCTGCCGCCTATGCACAGAACATGAAAAACACCTCCCAGACTGACCAGGGTGCCTTGTGACTGCACTGTATGTGTGACCTGCTGTAGATCCTGCCCCTGTGTCTGTACCCTGGTAATGGTGACTGTCCTATGCAATTACCAAACCCCTGCCGCCCCTTCACACGAAGTCTTCTGTAAAGAAAAATGACGGAAACAGCAATGAACAGCAAACTATTTTTAATAATCAACTACACAGTTAGGGGATGAAACTGGGATTTGGCCTTGGGTGACCCAGAAAGGGAAGGACTTCTCAAAATTTAGCGAATGAGAGCTTTTTGGTACTTGAGCACTCTGCTGGGGTGGAATGACAGTGTTCACGGCCCTTGGCGCACCTCCTTCTTGTTATTTTGGGTGAGGGGGGTATTGGACTTTGTGGCGGGGGAGGGCGGTTGCAGATACAGTGCAGGGGGGCTCTGTCCTCCTGCCTGCGGTCCTGCAGAACATCCACAAGGCGCCTGAGTGTGTCCGTTTGCTCCCTCATTAGCCCAAGCAGCGTTTGAGTCGCCTGCTGGTCCTCCAGACGCCATCTGTCCTCCCGTTCGCTGTGTGAGCGCTGCTGCTGAGAGAGGTTCTCCCTCCACTGGCTCTGCTGGGCCGCCTCGGCTCGGGAGCAGCCCATAAGTTCTGCGAACATCTCGTCCTGTGTCTTTTTCTTGCGCCGCCTAATCTGCGCCAGCCTCTGTGAGGGGCATGCTGGAGCAGGTCGGGATACAGTTGCAGCTGTGTGATGGGAAAAAGGGAGTGAATTCCTTTCCAAAGATACATTTTTGCAAAGAAGAAACATAGTCTAGTCAGTCTCTGTGAACAAGACCATGCACAGCACCTATCTCATGCGCAGTCACTCAGGGAAAGTTTGAATTTTCGGTATTCGCTTTCATTGCCTGGGGGATTGCACTGCAGATCAGACAAGCGGGGCAGGACAGCAGAATCCGTGGAGCAGCCAGGCATGCTAAGCCAAAGACTTTTGGCTGCTTAAAAGTGAATGTATACCACTGTCCTCTTGCTGCAGGCAATCCTGAAAGCATAAACTCTGCCCCTGTTCCACCCCCTTGCGTCTGTTCCCTGGGAAAGATCCCTGTATGCTGCCAAGTGACGCTTCTTGTTATGCAAATACTAATAGTACACAAATTACTCTAATTAAATGTAGGAGTCTCCGAGCGAGATCACCCTGAGGAGGGTCACAGAAAGAGATAGAGAGCGCATTCTGCGTGAAAGCGAGCACAAACCAGGGGCCTATGCTGCCATGCTCGTTGAGGCAATGGTCCCGGAGTACCAGATGAAAGCCTGGCGTGGAAAAGTGTGCTACTTCGGAGCACCCAATAAGGCAGCTCTCCCCAGGAACCTCATGCAGAGGCTTTTCGATTACCTCCAGGAGAGCTTCTCGGAGATCTCCCAAGAGGATTTCAGTTCTATCCCCATATATATTGACCTTCTTTTCAACTAGTAACTATTCCTGCTCCATTAAAAATAAATGTTAACATGTTTAAAGCACTTACAGACTGAGCCTTCCCCTGATTCAGGGTCCGGGGTAACGGCTGGGGAGGGTTGGTAGGGGATCTCAGTGAGGGTGATGAAGAGATCCTGGCTGTCTGGAAAATCAGCGTTGTAAGCGCTGTCGACTGCCCCCCCCCATCTCCTTCCTCATCTTTCCCATCGGCGAACATCGCCGAGGAACTGCTCCTCGACACTATCCCATCGTCAGAGTCCACGGTCACTGGTGGGGCAGTGGTGGCAGACCCACCAAGAATGGCATGCAGTGCCTCGTAGAACCGGCATGTCTGGGGCTGGGCTCCGGAGCGTCCGTTTGCCGCTCTGATTTTTTGGTAGCCTTGTCTCAGCTCCTTGACTTTCACGCGGCACTGCATTGTATCCCGGCTGTATCCTCTGAGTGCCATGGCTTTGGAGACCTTCTCGTAGGTCTTGGCATTCCGTTTGTTGGAGCGCAGCTCCGAAAGCACAGACTCATCGCCCCACACAGCAATGAGATCCAAGACTTCCTGGTCAGTCCATGCTGGGGCCCTCTTTCTACTCTGAGATTCCCTGGACTCCTCTGCTGGAGAGCTCTGCATCGTTGCCAGTGCTGCTGAGCTCGCCACGATGTCCACACAGGAAATGAGATTCGAACTGGCCAGACAGGAAAAGGAATTCAAATTTTCCCGGGTCATTTCCTGTGTGGCTGGTCAGAGCATCCAAGCTCGGACTGCTGTCCAGAGCGTCAACAGAATGGTGCACTGTGGGATAGCTCCCGGAGCTACTAAGGTTGATTTGCATCCACACCTAGCCTAATTCGACATAGCCATGTCGAATTTAGCGCTACTCCCCTCGTCGGGGAGGAGTACAGAAGTCGAACTAAAGAGCCCTCTATGTCGAATTAAATAGCTTCGTGGTGTGGACGGGTGCACGGTTAATTCGAATTAACGCTGCTAAATTCGAATTAAAGTCCTAGTGTAGACCAGGCCTGAGTGTTGGAAGTACAAAGCCAGAACATGTACATTAAGTAGTGAAAGGCATAAAGGAGAGTGGTAATTCTTGGGTTTATTTAAATAATAATATTATTCACTACTGTTATTTCATCATGCCAGTACATAATGAGATGCCATTCATTTTGGGAGGTAGTGTGCTGACTTGAGGGGATATTTTTTCCAAGGTTCAGTCAAGCATTAGTGGAGGTTGGAACCAGGCAGGATTATAAAGCTAGTTTCTGACCTCAGTAATAAAGTTTATATTCTAACTATCTCCATTGGCTTCAATGAAATATTGCACTGTATTAAATTAGAGCAACCAGGATTGGAATCTTGTGTATGGAATGCAAAGTCTCACTGTTTCCAGCATTGGTAAAAACAAAATGAAAGGCCACAGGCTTGGCTTGACAAAGAATATGAATACAGACTAGGGGAAATTGCAGATGTAAATCCACAAATCCCAATCCATGACTTTAGATTCTACATCAGTAAAACAGTAATCACAGGCGGTAATGCCTTTCTTTCAGAAGTTATGAAAAGAGCTTAGATTAATGACAGGGTGGATTTCTGTTGTCCCAACCATCATACTGTAAAAATTATAAGGCAGGACAGCGGTGAGAAATGGTTACTTGAATTACAATTACTCATTAACTTTCTTGCTTTTTTTTCTTTGAAATTGGGACCATTTGGACGAACATTAATCAATCCTATTGCTTTTGTCTTTTGTGGATGTTTCCCGATTTATTTCTGTGTAATCTGAAAAATGTAACTTTGCTAAAATCTTATTTTACAAGTTCTCAGGAAAGATGTTAATTGTTTTACATGCTTAAATTTAAATTACTTGATTTGGCTTTCTCATTTTGTTTCAGATGAGCAAATGGAGACAAGCTGTGGTGTCAAAACCTTTTCAGATTGATTGAGTCAAGGAGCCCTTCATTCCCCTCTGCTGCCTTTCCAATCTTTGCCTTCCAAAAGTCCTCCTATTGCCAACCCTTCACCCACCTTTGCAGAAAGGCTTTAGGGCCCAATGAGTTTATGTGCTAGGACTTGGTCTCTCCCCTCACCCCTCCCACTTTGAATTCTTTTGTGATCTAGTGTGCACCAAGGAACAACTTAGCTTCTATTGCACGTTTAGAACATATGAAAATTCCAGATAGAAGTGCTGGAGCATTATATAGATTCAGCTGGACACTGCAAATCTTATATGTACATATAAGTAAGATAATTCAGGTGTGGAACTGGGTTGTCATCTGCGGCTGAAAAAGAGCTTACCGGAAGATATTCTGCTATTTAGCTCACTCCATTGAAGGCATTCTGTCATTAGCAGGGATGACAGCACAGTAGCTTCTCAACAATGGTGATACTGTTATTGCCAGAAGTAGTCTTCTCCTCACAGCAAATGTAGGGAGAGAACTTAGTGAGATATGGGTGTTTCATACATTCCAGAGAGTTTGGATACAGTCCAGATAACAATCTGTTGTGGATGCTTATCCATACCGAACCTTTGACTATTTGAGATATTTTCTGCATTTTTTCATCCAGTAGGGAGTTTAGAAGTCCAGAATGGAGCAGCAGAGGGTGAAGGAGAGTTCATCCATGAAACAGTCATCCATGTTTGCTGGGGCAATTTTGTATGAGCATTGAAGTTAATGCAGAAACTAAAACTGGGGGAACATTTGCTATTGTTCTAGCCAAAAATAAAAAATCCAGAAACACCATGCAGGTTTTACTGCTAGGGCTTATTTGCTATATATTTAGTTTTTAAATAAAAGGGCATAGAACCAAGATTAAGTTTGCGAGGAAAAACCTCACAGGAGGTCATCGATATAAGGTCAATCTCCAGGGAACTGTCAACAAGTCATACTTTGTGAATGGACCACAAGGAATAAGTGAAAATGTGATGGTGAGATGCTTGATGACAATCGTAGGCTGAATTCTGCTCTCACTTACACTGGCACAAATTCTGAGCAACTTCACTGGCTCATTAGAGTCACTCTGTTTGCAATAAGAGAACTGGAACAGTGTTTAGCCCCTGTATCAAAACACATACATCCCCAAGGTGCATATGTGTATCTGTTTTTATATTTAAGTGTTTTCTTATATAGTTTAACATTTTCTTGCTAGTAGCCTCAGGGATATTTCAGCAAGATGAGCCTTTTTACCTAAAGGACCATAAAAAGGGAAGAGTTAACAAGGGGCTATGAGGTGTTATGGCAAGGGCGATGAGGTGTATTTATTGGAACGCTGCACAATAGTTTGCACACCCAGTGAAAGAGGCAGAATTCATGTTTCACCAGTTTCTTGGGGAAGGGCTAAAAATGAAGCTTTTCTCAACAGTGATTCATCAATCTGTATGTATGTGTGCACAGGAAGTCATGAGACACAATCTTTGACATGTTAAAGATTCTGAACTTGGCCAGTGTTCCAAATCCCTTGCTGAACGCTGATGGAAATCTACTGCTGGCAAACCTGAGGCTGTCACAAATTTAAGCTATTACACTCGGTCATATTTATATTCCACTAATGGTAGATCAGTCTTAATAAAGCCAAACTCCTCTACTAGTTTCAGTTACAAAGAGAATCTATGTGGTATAATGACATCAACTACTAGACAGCATGCATTTGGCTTTCTTACCAGTGGGAGAGCATGGACAAATTCTTCACAGCCACTTTTATAAATGATGGATGTATTAGCCCCTCTTCCTGCCAAAAATATACTAGGAATTTGGCTTTCAGGCTCTCCAAATTTGGCTCAGCTAAGCCATTTAGCTCTGAAATCTCAGTAAGTAGCATTGTGCTGATTCGTTATTTAATCATCCACATTACCCCAACAAGATTATTAAGAATAACCCACATCACCCATGTGAGAAGAAAGACCTGCCATCTCTAGACACAGTGTCTTGATTACAGATAACAGCCAATTTTTTAATGTAGGAGTTTCAAGGTGAGGCAGACAAAATAGTATTCCTCGTGTCTTCCATTTCCTATGATCAGCTAGTCTTTAGAGTCTATTAATGCTTCCTGGGGTAAAACAGAAAATAGTCTGCATGTGTGTGTGTGTGTGTACATAATATTAAGAGGCTGGACAAGTTTCTGAAGAAGAGAATGATTCCTACAGGAATTTTTTTTATCAGAAGTTTTGTTAAAAGGGATATTTATCAAAATTGTAACATAGTTGGGGGGAAGACTTTTAAAGTTATGGGATGGCAATCCAAATTGTAATTTTATAGCTCCATGATAGTGTAATACTTACATGTATTGTTTCATAGACACTTTCTGCCTTTTAAATATGATCATGTTAAAATAGTTCCTTTCAGGAGATTCTAGGAAGTGTTGTCAGAGTGAAAATATCTGAGATGTGCACTGGTTATTACCAAAGTGTGTACAGCTCCTTCATTACGTAATGAATTCTGAAGAATGTCATTGAAATGGAAAGATTCAGTGTTTGTGCATGCGCACAAACAACAAATGCTTTCAAAGGTATAAAGGCACTTAATGATCTTTACAGGCTTAAATACTATATGTTACATCGAAAGCCATCATTAAGGGTGTGATTTTTTTATAGAGCTAGGTGTTTAACATGGTGTCTATACATCTATTGTCAGCTAGTGTAAATCGACATAGCTCTCTTGACATCCGTTGTGTATAACTTCTTTATGTAATCCTGTTTTCATTACTATATCTCCATATTTGTTACCACAGAGGTATATTTCCTTATATCTTCTTCCTATGATCAAGGTGCTGCTCAAAATGTCAATACATGGTTTGCAGTGGTGTTTGTCTAAATATTAATACGCCATAGAGGGGATGACTTAGTTATACTTAACCTGACTGATAATTGCTCACTTACAGCTCTGTTCTTTTGGGCAGGGATTGTCTTTATGTTCTGTGTTTGTACAGTGCGTAGCACAATAGTGTCCTTGTGATAAGGTGCAACAGACCTTCATGGCCCCTGCTGGAGGCACCTTGCCCCAGAAAAGGAACAGTGAAGGTGGGTCCTTCAGGCTTGCCTAAAGAGGCTGCACAGAAGCAGCCAATCAGAGTCCAGCAGGCTCAGATAAAAGGAGCTGCAGGGCCTTAGTGGATCAGTTCCTGACTGGGACCTCCCTGGCCACAGGAGCTCAACTGGTTGCATTTGCTTAAGCTGAGAGAAATGACCTGAGAACTTTAACCCAATGGAAAGAGGCTCAGGGAAGTAGCAGCAATGAATTGAATGAAGCGGTATGTGGCTGCTGTTTTTAGGGTTCCTGGGTCAGAACCCAGAGCAATTGGCAGGCCCAGGTTTCCCCACTGGTCACTGACAAAGTGGTGGAAACCCTGAAAAGGGGACAAGGCTTGTTGGAAAGCCCAAGAAAAGGGCTGAATTTAAAGGGCTCAGAGCCAGGGCTAAAGACCCAGTTGAGACAAACAGTTTTTGTTGGACTCTTTGCTACCCTGGAAGGGGTTCCTTTTGACTTTATGGCCCAGCTGGAGGGCCAAGCCACAAAAGACCTGCCAAGTGAGGTTGACCATCTACAGGAGGTGCCAGGAGTGGGAAAAGGACTGCAGTACTGCATGCAGTAGCAGGAGGCACTCAAGAGGTGAGTGCTCCCTGTTATAGTGCTGGTCTACAGCTAGAGTTCCTAGGCACTTCTACTAAATACAAATTAACAGTTCAATAGTGTGATCAGCAAGTGGGTTCATTGTAGCTAAAGAGTGGCCGGAGACGGCAGCATTTCAAGTGACCAGTATGTTGGGTTTCCAAAGATTAATCATGTTGAAAATTCATGTAATCCAAGAACAAAAATATTAAAATCTGACCACCACTAGTTGTCTAATTTTTATGGTGATGATTTTAGCAATAGGAATGGCGAAATCACATCTCCCTTCAAAACTCTACTTTTACTAGTTCTGGTTTTGCTACTGAATCTGTGGCTAAATGTAATTTGCTACTGTGCTTAAGGCTTTCACCTCTCCTGAGTTATGGTCCCAACCCGCATGAGTGAACAAAGGATAAATATTGTGTGCTATTTCTCACCAATTTGTATATAATATATTGCACAGCCTTTCAAAAAATCCTATTATAATTTATTATACAAATATTTTCTAGTCTTTTCCCCAAAGTGTGAGGTCCATAGTGTGAAAAGCATGTAGAATAGATAGCAGACAGCTGTGAATTATGAGGCTCTAATTCTATTGAGGGGCTTTGGAGATGTCATATAAAACATGAAAACAAAGTGTTTGCGTGGTTTTTTAAGTTACAAGAACTTCTTGATGGGAAGTATAGTCCTGTTTCCAAATGTATTTATCTTATTATTCTGGAAAATACATGGGTCTGATTTATAAAATCTTGTTGCATGACATCTGGAAAGTTTTTTTTCCTCATAGCTGTGCACTATTTTTGAGAGAGTCCTTTTCTCCTTTTATAAATATTTCCCTGTCCTCATTCATTCTGAAGTCAAAATGATTTGACATTTTGACAGCTGGCATTTTTTCTGGGAGAGAAGCCACTTAACAAAATTCAGATTCATCCACTACTCCTTTCTTAATCATTTTATTAGGTTGTGTATGAGAAAAAGAGTCTTACACACATAATGATCAAGGTAAGTTGGAGCACAGACTCCAGGAAACAAAAGTGCTAATACATCTAGGTCTGAGAAGAACAATTTTAAAATTTGAGCTTGTGGGGCTTGGTGGTAAGAGGTAGTTCTACAATGCCTCTCACCAGTTTAACATGCTAGGTATGGAGAGATGAGGCAGATAGCACCGTTCTCCAGTGTTATGTTCAATAAAGATGCAGCCTGCCACTTAATTTCATCCCTGTGTCTGTTTGATCTGTGTGTCCTGATCAAGGATTTCTTGTAGTAACTAATCTAGACTATAATACCCTCTCCCTTTGGCCTCTTCAGCCCTTCAGTACAATTGACACTCTTTATAAACAGACACACATTTCAGTAACAAAAAGGAAGTGCTACCTAGTAGTTACAGTATAGAAACAAAGGAGAATTGATTTGACTGTCATAAATCGTTTTAATTTGAATCAAGGGCTATACTGTCCAGTATTTGCAAATGCCTGCCCCATACACCCGTTTGAGTGGAAGATGGCAGCCTTTTCTGTGCCCATCATAGAAAAGCCTGCAATCATTTTTCAAGTTTCTAAAGAAACAGTTTTAAAAATTAAATCACATCACCAAGCCAGTGAAACTTGTTCAATTTCCATCAAGCTCTGTAGCTGGAGAGGAAGTCCCTTGACTTCTGTGCAGCTGTGTCTGTGTGCACTTCACAGTAAGATCAGGGCCTATGTTGGTAACATACATGTTGATGAGGTCAAGAAATGCAGTAAATCCACAATCTTAGACTTACTTACTTAGAGTCAATTGTGCATTAGGCCTTCAGTTTCCATGCCTTAAAATAAACAAAGTGCTTTATGACAAGAGCTTTTCTTTTCATTTTGTCAAGCAGGAACACAATCTTCATAGCACCACGTCAGAGTAAATTAAAAATTCCTTCATTACATTTTGGAGAGAGAAGACACTTTAAAACAATTGTTATTGTACGGTACCTTAAATATTTTACCCTGAAAGTGATGGTAAAAAGACTGTAATTATGGTAAATAGGGAAATAAAGACCTCAATATTTTAAGGAAAAGGAGTATGGTATTTGAAATAATTGTACTTCCCAATGATAGAGCAATTACTTTTTTCTTTTAGTTGTAATGCTTTTTCTCAGTGCTAAATAAGTCCCCATCATTTTTCAAGGGTGTAACTTGCAGCAAGACAGCAGTAACAATTACATATTGTTTTCAAATAAGATGCCATTTTCCTTTCTGGCAGACAGCAATGGGTTTTAATGTTTAACGGAGCACACAGATGCTTCCTTGACAATTGCAAAGGAAGAAAAGAGACAAAAAGACAGAGAAAATACAAATAACAAATGAGAAACTCAACTTCCATGACAATTAGTCATATCAATCCTTGTGACGTACTAGGTATCTCATGTATATTTTTATCTCTGCTGCTGGATAAAATATCTGATAGTAGACCTGTTTGTAATGGGATAGGTCACCACATCACATCCTATTGTGCTGAAGCATTGACTTGATTTTTCAAAAAATCAAGTAGTACAAGAAAGCCTTTATATTTGCTACCTGAAGCCCCTATACCTGATGGAGGTCATAGTATGTTGGTATTTGTATTCTTATTCTTACTGACAGAGCAGTATAGATTTTAATTTTGATTACACATGAGGCCACTATGCTAGCAAAGTCTATCTATTCATGAGTGTACGAGTATCAGTAGACAACACCTCACTTTCCTAGCAAAGAAGAAATGTGTTAACTTTCCAGAGGTTCAAAGATGTTGTAAGCTGGTGGTCGGGGCTCAACTCTCCGGCTGGCGGGAGGGGAGCCACACCGACTCGCTCCTTGTCCCCTCTCACTGGTGGGACGGCAAGAAATCAGGGTTAGTACTGTCTCCCGTTCAGGCCCTCTGGATCAGGGGGGCTGGATGACAGCAATCAGTCTCAATAAGCCCAGGCCCTCTGGAGCAGAGGCTGGGGTAACAGCAATTAGTCTCAATAAGCCCAGGCCCTCTGGAGCAGAGGCTGGGGTAACAGCAATCAGTCTCAATAGGCCCAGGCCCTTTGGAGCAGGGGCTGGGGTAACAGCAATTAGTCTCAATAAGGCCAGGCCCTCTGGAGCAGGGGCTTGGGTAACAACAATCAGTTTCAATAGGCCCAGGCCCGCTGGAGCAGGGGGGCTAGGCAACAGCGATCAGTCTCCATTAGAAGGTTCACAGGTTCAGACCCTCAGGCAGGGGCTGAACACAAGGCACCCAATCAGTTAGTGGAAGCCCAGGCCCCCAGTCGGGGCGGGGCAACAGCAGTTCAAGTCTATGAGCCCAAGCCCTAGCTCAGGGCGGGCAGCAACCAACACAGGGCTCAGACCCTCAGACCGGGCTGAGCAGCAGTTCGAGTCTATAAGCCCCGGCCCTAGTCCAGGGCAGGGCAGCAACAAAAGGCAGGGCTCGGACCCTTAGGCAGGGCTGAGCAGCGTTTCGGTCTATAAAGCCCCAGCCCTAGCTCAGGGCGGGGCAGCAACCCACAGAGGGCTCAGACCCTTAGGCAGGGCTGAGCAGCAGTTCAGTTTATAGGCCCAGGCCCTAGCTCAGGGCGGGGCAGCAACACACAGAGGGCTCAGACCCTTAGGCAGGCTGAGCAGTAGTTCAGTTTGTAAGCCCAGGCCCTAGCTCAGGGCGGGGCAGCAACACACAGAGGGCTCAGATCCTTAGGCAGGGCTGAGCAGTAGTTCAGTTTATAAGCCCAGGCCCTAGCTCAGGGCGGGCAGCAACACACAGAGGGCTCAGACCCTTAGGCAGGGCTGAGCAGTAGTTCAGTTAAGCCTAAGCCTGAGCGCTGGGGAGAGGGGGAGACTGCCACCCGTGAATGGGGTGGCAGGGGGGACACAGGCCCACCCACTCCACTGTGTCCCAGCCCGGGGCCCTATTAGCGGCTAGCACGGCCGCTGGTCAGTGGGGTCCTGACCGAAACACACCGACATGGGCACCTCGGTGCCTATAGCCTGACAGGGGTCGGCTATCCCCGGGCTACAGTCCATCTCCCCCTCCGTGGGTACCTGCTCCTCGGTCGCCGGGAGGTCGGGCCAGTCCATCTGCATGGGCTCCTCGGGACCAGGGCTTGGGGGCAGGTCCGGCAACTCCTGCTGGAAGTCCGGCCCGGCTGCCTCCGATGGCTCCTCCGGGTAACAGCAGGGCGGAAGCGGCGGCGGCGGCTCCTCCTCGTACCGGGCGGGAGGAAGTCCTGGCGGCAGCTCCGGGTTCCGACCCCGGGGAAGTTCCGCAGGTTCCTCTTCGTACCGGGCGCGGGGCAGTGGGGGCCAGTCCGGATCGCCGCCTCGGGTCCTGGAGGGTTCCCAGTCCGGAGCTCCCGCCGGCACGTCTGCTCGCGGCGGTGGCTGGCTCCTGACTGAGGTCTGGCGTTCTCCTTTTCTACTTCCTGTCCCGCCCCTTGACTTCCGGGGGGCGGGGACAGGAAGTGGTGGCTCAGCCCAGCTGGGCTTCTGGGAGGGAGCGCCCTCTGCTGGGCAGGAGGGGAGCCACACCGACTCGCTACAGATGTACACGAATATTTGTTGCAGGGCTGGTGTCAGCAATCCAAGTTAGGATGGGTCTTGTGACCAGGAAATCAGAACAGGCTACAACTGGTTGCATGAACCTCTACATCAACAACAATTCTAGAGTCTCTGATGCTTTCAGCATATCAGGACCAAATATGTCCTTCAAGAGCTGCTTAAGCTAAAGGTAATGTTATGCAGCTGGACCAGGTAGGTTTCTTCCTCTTATTTTTTGGGGGGAAATTAAATTCTATTCTTATTTGATTAATATAGATACACACACACACTTTGCAGAGGTTTATTTTCACTGTTGAGAAAAATAGTATCCGGATCTTAGTACTCCTGAACTGTACTTAAACAAATAAACTAACACCACCATTTTGCACTTAGATACAAAGAGGGCAGGCACCTTAAACACCAAGGTAAGGGAGAACTTAGAAATAGGGTAAAGATGGATCCTTTATCTGAGATTGTCTAAATACTTTATAAATGTAATTAATTAATCCTTGCAACATCCTTGGGGGGTAAATATTATTATTTCTAATTTATGGATGTGTCAAATGCAGAACTGAGGGGTATGTTGCCCAAGGTCACAAAATGACAGAGATTATGAACAGAACTCAGATCTCTGAACTTCCATTCCCATGTTCTAACCACCAGACATCCCTCCCTCCCTGTCGTGAAATAAACACTAGTAAATCATTCTAAGGACGATACCCATCAGGATTGTTGTGCAAATTGCAAGTGTCTAGTAAAAAAGAAAATCTTACTGAACAAGCTTTTCAAACTCTGAAGTTGTGCTTTAGTTTAGATGATGGCATGTGACGTCCCTCTCTGATTCCATTCCAGGAGCTCAGTCAAACTGAAAAACAGTGATATTCTGATATGGAAAACCTAATATTTGCCTAAGGACCAGGACAGTAGCTATGACTGTCATCTACTCCTTTTGGCCTCTTCAGCCCTTCAGTACAATTGACACTCTTTATAAACAGACACACATTTCAGTACCAAAAAGGAAGTGCTATCTAGTAGTTACAGTATAGAAACAAAGGAGAATTGATTTGACTGTCATAAATCGTTTTAATTTGAATCAAGGGCTATACTGTCCAGTATTTGCAAATGCCGATGCAGCCAAGAAATATAACACTTGCAGTTCTGTTACCCATATGCTTTCCACAAGTTTGCAAGTTGACCCCCCAGCTTTTTAATGAACAACTATATCCATTCAGAATGTGTGTAGCTCTTTAAAATGACTAGTCTTAAAAAAGAAGGTAACATGAGTTAATTTCAGTTCGGCAAGAGATTGGGCTATCATATCCTGACCTTGGAGCACATGCTTTGAGATGAGAGCCATTTTTTTTCAGCCCTCACATAAACAATTCAGTGGCACAAAAAGTAATACACAGCTATCATTTTGTTATAGATGATAGACTGGAGAATTGAGTGGTTTCAGAAGTGCTTTCTTGGATCAATCGATAACGCTTGCTAATATCGTACTCAGAATCATCTAAGGAAAAGTGACTCCCAAAACAGCTACAGATCAGGAAATACTTCCTCATTATTACCACCAGAAACCATGAATGAACCCACTGGAAAAGAAAAACAAACAAAAAATATTGTTACATAAAACAGAAATGTGTCCAGATCAAATTCCACAACAGGTGCACATTTCTTTCTGCAGGTAGTTAGTGTAAAAAATCAAAGCATTTTTCTTCATGTTCCATTTTATAATTATTCATGTTATATCTGAATTTTAGTAAATAAATGCAAAAAATGTCTCAGCCAAGAAAGAATTGCTTGTTTAAAATCAAAGCCTAAGGATTATGAATTTTAAGGAGATATTCGTTTCCTATCTTACAGGTGTGTTGTGAGGCTAACATTTTTAAAATGTTTGTAAAGTGTTTTGAGATTCTTGCAATGAAGGCATCCATTAAAATATTTAAGTCTAATGAATTTTTAATTATATTATTTGTGTGAGAAGCGTTATATAGTCTACTATGGACCAGATTTACTGATGTCCTCTGCTTTGTACTGCTTTGGTGATGCAAAGCAGCCAGAGACTCTTTTAAGCTGGGTGTACAGCTACTTCAGGTCACCAGAGGATACCAGTGAATATAGTTTGTTTCTATGAGGTTGATTTCATAAGTGCTTGTATCAAAAAGAATAAAGTAACTGCAGTGTAATTTTCAATGTAACCAGAGTATACGCGTCTAACGAGAAAGTCAACCTGATATTCAAATTTAAGTTTACATTTTGAATCCCTAAGTGTGAGTGGCATATATTAAACAAAAGTGCCCATTCCTAGTAATTAAAGACCTATATTCTGGCAATGTCTCCTATTAAATATAGCTTGCCACATTTACTGGAATTTTATTTTTTTCTATTTTCAGGTTATGTGATTCTTTGAGCCAAACATAAATTTTAGGAAGGAGGAGGTTGCAGCTCTGGAAAATGTTGGGACTGGGATTTTTAAAGGAGCCCAAAAGAGAGCCAAAGTCCTTTAGGCTCCTTTGAATTTCCCAGCCTCAGTGCATTGAAAAATATGATATTATGTGGAAGTCATGTACCGGATTGGGACAGTTATATGGAAGATAAAATCCTGGCCCCATTCATAGAATATCAGGGTTGGAAGGGACCTCAGGAAGTCATCTAGTCCAACCCCCTGCTCAAAGCAGGACTAATCCCCAGATAGACTTTTTGCCCCAGATCCCTAAGTGGCCCTCTCAAGGATTGAGATTAGTAGGCCAATGCTCAAACCACTGAGCTATCCCTCTCCCCATTGACTTCAGTGGAACCAGGATTTCATCTAAGATGCACAAAGTGGGTCTGTTAGTTGAGACATATACATGTTTTGCATGTCTGCCCAACTGCATGTTTGCAGTGTGGACACGGGTACTTTGCCAGCACAATTTACATACCATGCTTTCTGAGTTCGATCTAAAGCTCAAGGAATTCTTTCCATTGATTTCAGTGGATATTGGATCGGGTCCCCAAACCCCCACATCTAGCCTTCCTTCCAATGAAGAATAGCTTTCTACATTGGTTTATTTTCTAGGGGGTTGTTTAGTCCAATATTAAATTTCTCAAGGTATAGGGATTCTAGTACCCACTTATTTTGGGAGGCTGTTCCCCAGTCCAATAGATTTCACAATAGCAATTTATCCTCCAGATATTCAGCCAAAATTGTTCTTTGCTTAATTGCATCCTGGTACTCCCTCTGACCTCCATATGTCATTTTTTCTCTTTCCTTTGGTGTTTAAAAAGTATTTTTTCCCAGTTAAAGCCAAACAGTTATCAACTAGAGACTTGTGTTATTTCTTTATTGGAGAGAGCTAATCTTGAACAGTTATAGGTAATTATGAACTATACTTAGGGGTCCACTAAGACTTTCTGCTTGATTAAATATCCCTGTAGGGAAGATAATTGCTATTTTACATTAAAGTAACAAGAGCAGTGTAGAGGAATGGCCCCTTCAGCAGCTTACAAAGCAGTGCTGATGGGCTCTGAAAGGAGCCCCATGCAATCCCCCTTGGCTGGAAGACTAATTGCTGTGTTCTACCTATCTAAAACATTTGACACTGGCATAGCCACATGAAATACACTCCTAAGGGGATGGCACGCATACAGTCTTACTCCCTGCTTACTGTAATTTCAGTATAACAGTACACTGCAAGTACAAAATATAATGCAAGTGACCCATTCTAAGGCTGCATTGTTACACTTGGAGCTAGGGTTGTGATTCCCAGGTTGTGTACGCAGACTGAGCTAGCAGACTGAAAATAGTAGTGTAGTCTCAGTAGCATGGGCAGTGGTGAGCAGAGGCACAGGTTGGCGCCCCACATATGCACCCACAGGCTCCAGGCGGTTTTGTACTTGAGGTAACTAGCCCATGCTGCCACTCGTCCTTGCCAATGCTACCCCAGCTATGCTGCTTCTTTTTTAGCACGCTAGCTCGATGAGTGCTAGTGTGGGTATGTCTACGTGAGCTGGGAGCCACACCCTACCTCCAAGTGTAGACATAGCCAAAAATAGTAATCAATACGCTTCAGTCTCCTTTCACATTGGTTTAAATCCGGAATAATTTCACTGAAGTCAGCAGAGGAAAACTGGTGTAAAAACTGGCTTAAGTAAGAGGAGAATCAACACTTGGATATTCAATTCTTTTTTGCACTGAGGATGCTTAAAATCAAACTGAGTTTGTGTTAATAGTACTCATTCCAGCTGTTTTGCGTTACGCATCCCAAAAGCTTGCTTCCCATAGTCAATTTTAGCTCTAGGCGCTTTAAAGTTAATAGACCGATTTGACCAAAGGGCCTATTTGAGGTCTACATTGCAAAAAAGTGAACGTTAAATGTGTTGATGCCAAGCTATAAACACATTTATACAATGTAATAAATCAATATTTCTGTCTTTATTTGGAGAGACTTGGCCAATTAAGTTGACTGTATAGATCACAATGATGGAACCTGTGGAGCTTCCTAGCGAACCAATAGTAAAGGACATGACCATATTACCCTTTTAAGCCTGAGTCCGACACCACTTAACTTTGCCAATCTGCCTGAAACTTGTAGCATATGCTCTTCTGCCAGAAGAGAATATTTTTGGAAATAGTACTGAAAAGATTGATGGGGGTCATAGCGAGGATTCATGAGATATGATACTTTGTGTTTCACTGTTTGAAAATTCTTGTAATGTTTTTCTTTGGAAAAGCTACTTAAATATAACATTAGGCTAGAAACCCTAGAATTGTTTTATTTGGTCAGTATACAGTAATGATGAAGACTGGTGCCTTTAACTATTTGTGGAAAAGTTAGGAAGCTAATCTTAGAGACGCTGAAGCAGTAATCAGCATAAGGATGTGCTTAACTTTACATTTAGTGCCAGTTACATTTAACTGGTTTGCTGGATGGGGGTCAGGTTATTAAATCTGGATATCGTGAACCTAAATTTATTTTGGTGTAGACGTGGTGTATGAATGAGAGAAATAAAGGTAATGAATAGAGAGTAAAGATTGAAATGTGCCCAAACCATTAGCAAGTATCAACATGCAGAGTTATTTATACTGCACCATTAATGTGCGAGGTGCTTTCCAGACATATAAAAGAAAAGGACTAGAATTCTCATGGATCGCACACCCTGATAACAGGGTCATTTTTATTAAGAATCTAAATATGAATGTAGAAGTTTAGCTTTAGGCACCTGTGTTTGAAATTTTTGCCCCAGTGTCTCTGTTCCAAATGCTTTACAATCTAAGGTGCAGGAGCAAAACAAAAACACAACCACAAACAAACAAAGGTCTGTATTGATTTTTTTGTTTCTCTGTTTGGGGATTTTCTCTCTCCTCTCTCTTCTCCCCTCCCCAGACATCTCAAAGAGTTGGTTATTTCTTTCTTGTTTTTCACATTACAAAAGCAGGTCTTGTCTACCCTATTTTGCTTGGCAGACTCTATGGACAAATGTAGAACCAGTAGAATTATGGCATCACAGCTGTTAAGCAAATAAAACATCATTAAATGAGAAGGTTGAAATGGTTTAAAATTCTTTTACCTTGATAGATGTTAAAACCAAACAAAAAATAAATAGATCTGTGCTAAGATTCAACACCATCACTAATCCCACCCCCAAGAAGGGAAAGCTAAAAATGCACCTCTGAGAACTCCAACCAGTCCTCCAATAATATAAGGTGGCCCAGAACTGACATGATTGATATTTGTAAAATAAAAATGAAGCAACTTTTTTCAGAAGGAAAATAGAGAAGTTTTCTGGCCTTCTATATAGACCATACTTCATAAAATAGCACAAATTCACTTTTTTTCCTTTAAGGGTACAGTTGGTTGTTGATCAAAGCATCTCACTTTCTTTTTAAATAGAGCTGTTAAGAATGAACATTTTGATGCTTTGCACACTGACTCTTTTGCTACTTCATTGCATCATAATGCCAACACCTTTAGAAAGATTTTTCATCTAGAGCAGATTTAGGATGGAATGCACTTCCATTTAGTATCCACTGTACCTCATTGGCATATTTTAGGACAAAATCCCTAGATTATTTAAGAATGTCCTTCAGAAAAGCATATTTTTAGTATGTCTAGTATATTACTTGTTATACTTAGTGGCAATTTCCTAATACAATGCCTAAACTACACGGGAAAAAACATACACCCACTGCATTTTCAAAACACGGATTGTGTGAGCAAACAACCCTTTGTATGTGTAAATAGGACACCTCTATTGTAGGGATCCCTCTGCATACACAACTACACATTTTTTATGTGAAAATATGCATTTTCAATTCACAGAAGATTCTCACACTGATTGCTGACAGAAATATGTTGGCCTGCTTCTTCTCACCAATAAACCAATGTAAATTCGGAGCACCTCCAAATAAGCCAGTGGAGTTACACTAGCATAAGAGCAGAATCAGGTTCAAAAAATCAAAAGTTCTTTCACAAATCCCAGCAAACATGATGTTTCACTGTCTGTTGTTATTTCAGTAACATCATGGGCCCACAATTTCAGTTGCGGCCTCTATGTGCTAGACACTAGGCAAACACAGAGTAAGAGTTTCTGCTCTGAAGATCAGTCTAAATGGACAAGTAAGGAAGTATTGTTGTTTTAATTTTACATAAGAACATAAGAACAGCCATACTGGGTCAGACCAAAGGTCTATCGAGCCCAGTATCCTGTCTGCCGACAGTGGCCAATGCCAGGTGCCCCAGAGGGAGTGAACCTATAGGTAACGATCAAGTGATCTCTCTCTCCTGCCATCCATCTCCACTCTCTGACAAAAGAGGCTAGGGACACCATTCCTTACCCATCCTGGCTAATAGCCATTAATGGACTTAACCTCCATGAATTGCATTACTTTACATTTATCCACATTAAATTTCATTTGCCATTTTGTTGCCCAATCACTTAGTTTTGTGAGAACTTTTTGAAGTTCTTCACAGTCTACTTTGGTCTTAACTATCTTGAGCAGTTTAGTATCATCTGCAAACTTTGCCACCTCACTGTTTACCCCTTTATCCAAATAATTTATGATTAAATTGAGTAGGACTGACCCTTGGGGAACACCATTAGTTACCCCTCTCCATTCTGAAAATTTACAATTTATTCCTACCCTTTGTTCCCTGTCTTTTAACCAGTTCTCAATCCATGAAGGATCTTCCCTCTTATCCCATGACAGCTTAATTTACATAAGAGCCTTTGGTGAGGGACCTTGTCAAAGGCTTTCTGGAAATCTAAGTATACTATGTCCACTGGATCCCCCTTGTCCACATGTTTGTTGAATATTTTTAAATATTGGTATTACATTAGCTATCTTCCAGTCATTGGGTACAGAACTGATTTAAAGGACAGGTTACAAACCATAGTTAATAGTTCCGCAACTTCACATTTGAGTTCTTTCAGAACTCTTGGGTGAATGCCACCTGGTCCCGGTGACTTGTTACTGTTAAGTTTATCAATTAATTCCAAAACCTCCTCTAATGACACTTCAATCTGTGACAATTCCTCACATTTGTCACCTACAAAGGATGGCTCATGTTTGGGAATCTCCCTAACATCCTCAGCCGTGAAGACTGAAGCAAAGAATTCATTTAGTTTTTCCGCAATTACTTTATTGTCTTTAAGTGCTCCTTTTTTATCTTGATTGTCCAGGGCCCCACTGGTTGTTTAGCAGGCTTCCTGCTTCTGATGTACTTAAAAAACATTTTGTTATTACCTTTGGAGTTTTTGGCTAGCTGTTCTTCAAACTCCTTTTTGGCTTTTCTTATTACATTTTTACACTTAATTTGACAGTGTTTATGCTCCTTTCTATTTATCTCACTAGGCTTTGACTTCCACATTTTAAAAGATGCCTTTTCATCTCTCACTGCTTCTTTTACATGGTTGTTAAGCCATGGTGACTCTTTTTTAGTTCTTTTACTGTGTTTTTTAATTTGGGGTATACATTTAAGTTGGGCCTCTATTATGGTGTCTTTGAAAAGTGTCCATGCAGCTTGCAGGGATTTCACTCTAGTCGCTGTACCTTTTAATTTCTGTTTAACTAACCTCCTCATTTTTGCATAGTTCCCCTCTCTGAAATTAAATGCCACAGTGTTGGGCTGCTGAGGTGTTCTTCCCACCACAGGAATGTTAAATGTTATTATATTATGGCCACTATTTCCAAGTGGTCCTGTTATAGTTACCTCTTGGACCAGCTCCTGTGCTCCACTCAGGACTAAATCAAGAATTGCCTCTCCCCTTGTGGGTTTCTGTACCAGCTGCTCCAAGAAGCAGTCATTTAAAGGATCAAGAAATGTTGTCTCTGCATTTTGTCCTGAGGTGACATGTACCAGTCAATATGGGGATGATTGAATTCCCCCACTATTACTGAGTTCTTTATTTTGATAGCCTTTCTAATCTCCCTTAGTATTTCATCATCACTATTACTGTCCTGGTCAGGTGGTCGATAATAGAGCCCTACTGTTATATTCTTATTAGAGCATGGAATTACTATCCATGTGAATTCATTTAAGATTTTTACTTCATTTGATTCTACATTGTCTTTCACATATAGTGCCACTCCCCACCCCTCCAGCTCTGCATGACCTGTTCTTTCCTTCTGATATATTTTGCACCATGGAATGATTGTGTCCCATTGATTGTCCTCACTCCACCAGGTTTCTGTGATGCCTATTACACCTCTATCTCGATATAACACGACCTGATATAACACGAATTCGGATATAATGCAGTAAAGCAGCACTCCGGGGGGGGAGGGCTGCATGCTGTGGTGGATCAAAGCAAGTTCAATATAACGTGTTTTCACCTATAATGCGGTAAGATTTTTTTGGCTCCCGCGTTATATCGGGGTAGAGGTGTATATCAATATCCTCCTTTAACACAAGGCGCTCTAGTTCACCCATCTTATTATTTAGACTTCTAGCATGTGTGTACAAGCACTTTAAAAACTGGTCACTGTTTATTTGCCTGCCCTTTTCTGATGTGTCAGATTCTTTTTTACGATGGGAACTGATGCACAGAAAGATGAAGTGCATCATGCAGGAAGTCTGTGGCAGAGCTGGGAACTGAGCCTTGCTTTCTCAATCTAGTGCCTTAATTTCATGCTTCATCAGTGTTTTAAATACTTTCCCATGACTGTAATCTCAATGGCAATTTTTCTGTATGTAAGTGAATAGAAACAGGTGAAATTATCAGGTATTTCTCAC
Source organism: Mauremys mutica (assembly GCF_020497125.1). NCBI lineage: Eukaryota > Metazoa > Chordata > Testudines > Geoemydidae > Mauremys > Mauremys mutica. The sequence continues at coordinate 44,082,076 of NC_059076.1, forward strand.
TGGTACCTACCAGGAGTAGATTTTTTTTTTTAGATCCAATTCTGCAACTCTTGCTTTCATGGGTAGTCAAATTGCAATCACTGGACTATTCTCATGACCACTCACGTGAGTAAGAGCTGTGTGCTCTGACCCTAATTATTATAATATAATTTTCACTTCACTGACTATTTGGAAACTGAAATAAATTTCAGTTTTGTGTCGTCATGACCTTTCATTCAGTCAGTTTCCTTAATTACAGCTTTCCCCCCCTTCATCGGAGTGTTATGGAAAATATAAAGCAAAGTGATGAAAAACAAATCACTAGAGATGATGTTATGGAGAATCAGCTGAGTTCTGGTGCATTAAACCTGTGAAAATCATTCATATTTTATGTTTATATAAAACATGTCATTGGCTATTAAATCTTAAGCTAACATTGCTGGAAAGGTGCTGAATTCATACAATCACTTGTATAGTTGTAGATCGACATCTGGCAACCTGTTATATAAAAACTCTTTAAAATGTATTAAAATGTGAACAAAAATGTAAAGTCTTTTATGAGAGAGGGAAAAAAAACTATATTTTTAAAGGGGGAGAGGTAAGACTTTCAGAGAACTAACTGGGGGATTTTAAAAGTGTTTTTCAAAGTCCTTTTCAAATCAGGTAAAATGTAAGCACTCTTTTTTGTCTTAGACTTGTGTGAGATGGCCTGTGCGTATTTCATGTACCTGGCACAAGGGACCAGATTTGCAAAGGTCCCTAATGGTATAGACAGGTGCCTAGTGGGATTTTGAAATCAGTGGGACTTAAGCATCTACTTAGGTGCTTTTGAAAATCCTATTAGGCAACTGTTTGCATCTTTACGAACCTAAATATCTTTGACAATCTGGTCCAAAGTCCCTAGAGAATATAAGTAAAGTTTTTATGTTGTCAGATATAAAATAAGTTGAACAATACCACAAAACAGAGTGGTATTCAAGTGCACTTTTCCTGGACTTAATTCAGCTGTACGAATGATCTCACAGGGGTTTAGTGCAGTTTAATCCACTTTTACTTCATATTTTTAGTGAATTTGGATTAATTTTTCCCGAGTGTCCCCAGGTAGACAAGCCCTTGGTTACACTTAGTTGGTGTGACTTGTGCTTTATTTCAGTCTTGACACCGCATATTTCACTCACTTAAATGTCCTCTAAGTTTCTGAGGCTTTTGCAGTCTTATTTACATTTACTTACTTATTTAGCTTCCTTTTAAACTTCATTTGACCAAATTCAAAGGTGATGGACCAGAAACTCATATAGAGCTATGCTGATTTACAGCAGCTAAGGACTTGGCATGATATGTGTAACTTGCACATCATACTTTAGTACAGCTGCATGTCTGTTTTACATAGACAAACACACACAATCACAAATGTTTTTATAAATTTATCCAATGTCATTGAAATGTTTATACAAGCATCCATCCCTAACACTTGACATCTTACAGGAGCATTTTCACTTGTTTCTAAAATATTTATCTCGTTTAATTAAACCTTTAGTAAAGGAATGATGCCTTTGAGAACAGGAGATGCTTAATTTCCAGATAGGCTGTTTATGGTAAAATTTTCCACTGTGCAATGTTATCTGCTAATTACTTGTCAAAACTCGTATTTGTCCCATCTAATCCAGTTCTAACCTGTTTCTGGTAGCAAAACCTTTATAAACAATAATTATTATTCCTAGGGGAATTCTGCACCACTGCACAATGCAGAATTTTGCAAAAATGAATGTTGTGCATGCAGAATTTCCTTTCCCCCTGCCAGGGATGTTGGCCACCACCAGGGGCTGCTGGACCTGGCAGAGCGTAGCTCGCAAATAGAAGACAAGGTCGGGGAACAGGGAGGGAACTGGAGGGTTCTCAGCATGCCCTGAAGGAAGGAGGTGGCAGTGTGCAGGAAACTTCATGTAAGCCCGGGACTCAGCATCAGTCTGTTTCTCCCTCTGGATCCCTGTGCTCTTGGGGGTTGAGGGTGTGATTGTCTGCGCTGGGGGGGCACGACTGGGCTCTGGGGAGTAGAGGGTATGACTGTCTGACTCCCCCACCCCGCGGCTGGGCTTTGTGGGGTAGGAGGTATGAGCGTCTGACCCCTCCTGCCCCCAGCTGGGCTCTGTGGTGAAGGGGGCAGAGAAACAGGAACTGGGTTGTCATAGGGGTTTCTTTGACTCTCTACTCCTGGGGGAATTTTTGTGTGTGTCTGTGCTGTTACAGACATGCTTGCTGGCTGGTATTTTGAAATAAATTACCAAAATAATTGAAACTGGCATAATTATATAGTGTTATTTTGACAAATAAAATTTACAGAATTTTAAAATATTGTGTGCAGAATTTTTTTTGGCACAGAATTCCCCCAGGAGTAAATTATAAAAGTAAAAAAGGACATTTACCTTCCTTTTTTAACAGCACTTTTAAAACCAAAGTTCCATTTGCAATTTCACAGCTTGCAACTTCAACCTCAACCATGATACAATATGTTAAGTACATTCCCAATAAGTCCACTGAAGTTAGTGCAGTTACACCAAGAATTAGCTCATTGCATCACAATCTCTGGTATGATGTCACATGCATTGACTGAAGTCAGAGCAACTCTAAGGTGTGTCCAACACCTATTAAGAAATAAACATAAAGTGGGCTGAATCAAAATGAATCATAGCTCCAACAAAAATAACAAAAAAAAACAAAAAACAAAAACAAAAAATGGAAAGCAATGAAGTGGGTCACAGGCACATTAGTCCTTGGTTCGGAGACAGTGATGAAGTGAAATGAAGCCCAACAGATAATTCCCCTACTGTCAGAGGAACTATTCCACTGCCCATCCACAACCCCAAGACATTTTTCTGGAAATTTATTTCTTTGTTATGGACTTGATTCAAGTAGCCAAGTTATTATAATGCATGTCTTTGGACATATCCCTGTGGAACACGGTCCAGATGCATCCAAATCTCCTGGGTATATTTTCATTTACTTATTTATTTGTTTTATTTTTAAACTTCTGATATTTGAACTCTTAGATCAGGTGAAAAATAACCTGGATTTCATTCTCTTTAGGGCTCAAAATTAAAAATCCCCATAGTAGTTAAGGGAGGGACTATAGCAGCTTTCTGTCCCCAGGATCAAATTCTTTGTTGTTTCCTCTACCAACCCAAATATGTCTTTGAAACAAACCTTTTTATTGTGAGGGTCTGACCAGCTGGACCCCCTGGGATGTCACCTGGTGTGCTGGGATGCCACTGAGGCAGACTATTCTGCCAGCCTGGGCCCCCTTCTACCTGGTCTTGCTGGGCTAGGTTCCCCAGCCTTTTCCAGCCAAGCACTCAGGCAGAGCCACACCCAGCTGTACAGAGAGACACAGATCCGCTCTGAGAAGGCTCAGCTTAAGGGGCTTGCCACAACACCCAGACGTCCACCCCCCCTTGGAGTACAAACCCAAAATTATACAAAATTCGCCTCTTCCCTCAATGTGGAGGAGGGTATGCACTACTTCTTGCCAGGGACGAAATAACTTGTTGTGGGCCCAGTGCCAAACATATTTGTGGGTCCCCCTGGGGAATGATTGTAAAAGGGGATGGGGTAAAAGCACAGTGGGGCAGGAGCTAGGGTTGGTATCTGGAGCAAGGGAGGGGTCGGGGTAAATTGCAAGCGCAGCAGGGCTGGGGACAGGGTAACCAGGATCCCCCCGCCCCTGCCCACACAGAGTGGGCACCTACCTAGTTCTAGTCCATTCTCTTTGTCTCGCTTTGCACTGAGCTGCCCCTCCTCCTGCAGCAGCAGGACAGGTTCTCCTCCAGCCCTCTGGGGTGGGTGTTGGGAGTGGGAGGAGTGGAGGCTAATGTGGTTACTCCTATTACTGGACATTTAATTTCCAGTCAGCGCTGCTAACCGGACACTCAGGTCCCATTTTCTACTGGAGTTTCCAGTCTAAAACTGGATACCTGGCAACAGGGCTGCCAGAAAAGCTGGGGGCGGGGGGAGAAGAGGGGCAAGCAATCATTTTTAAAAGTAAGAGGGCTAAGCCTTAAGGGGGTGGGGGGAAGTGGTGGGTGGGCTAGGGAGTGGCGAGGAGCTAGTGGGCAGGACTGTGTCTGCTGTACTGCCCAGGTAGATTGGAGACTGTGGGGATCAGCTGACACAGTATCCAGGGCGGGTGCAAGGATATTTTGCTTGCGCGAAACTTCCACCTTGCGCCCCTATAGCATCGCTTATTATAAATTTTCAAAAATGAATCCAGTGAAGTCACATCTTACACGGGGGTTAGGTTCTAAGGTCAGCGCGTAAGAGGAAAATCTCATATAGTGAAAATCCCCATCAAGTACAGTACACGCTGTATACACTAGAACAGGGTCCTGCGGGTCCTGGCCACCGCTGAGCCTGCTGCCCACCTGGGATCCCAGCCGGCAGTTCCGCTCAGCCTCCTGCCATTCACCCAGGCCGGCAGGAGGCAGAGCGGGGCCAGTGGCCAAGACTCTGGCTGGCAAGGGGCCAGCAGCCGGAACCCCAGACTGGCCGGCAGCTGGGATCACAGACTGGCAATGGGCTGAGCTGCTCAGCCCGCTGCCGGTCTGGGGTTCCATCCGCTGGCTCCTGCCAGCCGGGGTCCCAGCCGCCGGCCCCGCTCAGCCTGTGCAGCCCACTGCCAGCCGGGGTCCCAGCTGCCGGCCCTGCTCAGCCTCCTGGCAGCCTGGGTGAATGGAACCCCAAGCCAGCAGCAGGCTGAGCAGAGCTGGTGGCCGGGACCCTGACTGGCAAGGGGCTGGCAGGTCTAACGCCAGACCAGCAGTGGGCTGAGCGGGGCCACCGGCTGGGACCTCAGCCCGCTGCCAGCTGGGGTCCCAGCCACCGGCTCTGCCCAGCCTTCTGCCTGCCTGGGTGAACGGAACCCCATGCCAGCGGATGGAAGCCTGGGTGAATGGAACCCCAGGCTGGCGGATGGAACCCTGGGCGAACGGAACCCCAGGCTGGCGGACGGAACCCTGGGCGAACGGAATCCCAGGCTGGCGGACGGAACCCTGGGCTGAGTGGAGCTGGCTGGGACCCCAGCAGGCTGAGCGGGGCTGGTGGCTGGGACCCCGGCTGGCAGGAGCCGACCCACTGCCGGCCCTGCTCAGCCCGCTGCCGGCTGAGTGAACAGAACCCCAGGCCGGCAGCAGGCTCAGCAGCAGCCAGGACCCGCAGGACCTGCCATTAAAAAAAATCGTCTCGCATGCCACCTTTGGCATGTGTACCATAGGCTGAGACCACCTGTTCTAGTGCACACTGTGTGTACTGTACTTTATGGTAATTTTCACTATACGCGATTTTCCTCTTTTGCGGTGACTTTAGAACCTAACCCCTGTGTAAGATGTGACTCCACTGTAGTGTAAACATTTTTGGGGGGACACTGTTTTTTGGCACCCCCAAATCTTGGCTCCCTAGGCGATCACCTAGTTCGCCTAGTGGTTACACCGGCCCTGACAGTATCCCCAGCCCAGGTGATGTGACAGCCAGTGGTGGAGTTAGAGTTAGTGGGCCCCCCCCAGCCCGGTGCTCAGCTTCATTTTTGGGGTTCCTGCTTGGGACCCAGCCAAGAAAAAGAACATTCTCTCTTATCTCCCCCTGCCCCCATTTTTCATTCTTTTTTTCTTCATCCTCCTCCTATAAGTAATAGCAAGTAAATGAAAATAAAGTGAGGTACCTTGGTTATTCTTCTAGTCTAACTTATTTTTCCACAGACCACTTGAAAATCATGGAGGGTCTCAACGGACCACTTAAAGATCTTTCCAAATATTGTTCAGGTGCGGGGTCTGGCTAGGAGCTAGGGCAAGGGAGGGGGCTCAGGGTTGGGACAGGATGTTGGGGTGTAGAGCACTTACCTGGGGCAGCTCCTGTTTGGTTCTCAGGATGGAGGTGGGTATGTGGGGGGTGCAGGAGTCAGGGCAGGGGCTGGGGGACCTTAGGGGGGCATGCAGGGGTCAGGGCTGGGGAGGTGTGAGGGGAGTGCAGGGGTCAGGACAGGGGGCTGGATGTGTGTGAGGGGGTGCAGGGGGCTGGGTGTGTTGGGGGGGTGTAGGAGTCAGGTCAGGGGGCTTGGGGTATGTGAGGGGGTGCTGGGGGAGTGCAAGGGGGTGCAGCGGTCAGGGTGAGCAGGGGGCTGGGGGTGTGGGCTGGCGTCATGGGGGGGCTCATGCAGGGGGCTGGAGGGGGTATGCCCCTTCCCAAAGGCCTCACCCCCACCTCTTCTCCTCCTCCTCCCCGGAGCGGCGTGCTGCGGCTCATTCCTTCTCCCTCCTCCTGCTGGCAAGCAGCTGATCTTGAGGGATGCTTTGCCTTTTTAGGGTTATTCAAAATCATGAAGAACTATTCCTTCTTTCCCATGTTGTCCTACTCCCACCTTCTCCAAAAATGTTATCTGTAAGCCTATGTCAAGATTGCCTTACTGTAAATTAGGTGATCATAAGAAATAATGTTTTTCTCTCTCTCATAATCTTTACCCAGTTTACCTATTTTCACTTGAAAATATTTTTCTTTTTTTGTCACTGTTACTGGAAGCCAGTGAATTATAATGCAAAGGGCTGATTATATGGAAACAAAGTGACATTGGGCTGTCAAAACAAAATATCCTCCCCACAAATCACAGTTTTGGACTCCAGCCTGAATTTGGATTGCAGTGCAACACGGACGCCTGAGCTGTATTTCAGGGATACTTTGTGCTGCCAACCTATGAATTTCACTGGGTAAGAAATACATTAACTTTGATCCAAAGCTCTGTCACTGCACTCATTAATGAGAATGTGTTCAGGTGTTCACATAATTTAAGTTTTGCAATTTCCTTCTCTGTGGCTCTTTTCCTTGCAGATCAGGAGGGGCACAGAGGACTGATACACTTTATGTGGCTGTAATAAAAACAAATACTGAACAAGCAATTTCCTTGTGAAACCATTTTGAAACCATTCCTTGTGAAGTATAATCCATAGTTATCTGCAGGTGTTGAATCAATTGGAACCCCAGAAAATAACAAATACTTCTGTTGAAAATGTGCATGTTCACACATCGGAAATGTTTAGGAGGTCAAATTTATATGAAAAAGAACACAGGATGAACTTAATGAAGTCCTTCAGCCAGCTAAGACCAGCCTCAGACTACACATTCAAAGAGAATCATCCTCTGCCCTTCATCTTTTCTTCCAGCTTAGGCACGTAAACCTTCACTGCTAACTTGAAATGGAAATTGTAGCTCTTAAATGTGGCATCTCTTATCATATCTAACTCTGGTCTTAAATGCTTAACAGCTACAGGATTTTAAGCAGATGGTTTTGTTGGATGGGCATCTTTCTGTCTGTGCTATCATAAAAATTGACGTCTCCTGCAAGACTGGGTTTTGATTTGAGCTTTCTTTTGCCGTTGCCAATGACAAAAATGTTGATAATTTTAGAAAGATTGCTATTATTGAGCTAAACATTCAGCTCTAAACTGAAATGATCACTTTTGAGGATGAGAGTTGCATTCCCAGTAGAGCTCCTTACTTGATTAGATTAGCTAGCTTGGATAAAGGGTGAACTTATCTAAACCGCAAGCTAAACTTTTTGCTAGTTTCTAAAAAGCTTAGTGATGTATCTCCTCCCATTCTCACCTAACTGGCTTCCTTCCTTTCCTCCAATCCATCTTGATATCTCAGAACTTCTGGAAACCTCTGCTGCACTGGTTTCTGTTGTCAAATCCAATGGGATTCTTAGGATCCCTAGAAAAATGAGTAGAAAATATGTTGTGTAAAATCTTTGATTCAAGAAAGCCCTGAAGTAGGTGGGATCTGAACAGAGCTGCTGGCCTGAATTGAGACAAGTGCCAAACCCAACACATTTTACCATCGTCCCCTTGTGACATGGAGTCCATGGCATTTTGTGGAACTTCGAGACAAATAGTGATTTAGAGAAAGGGAACTCAAAGTCAAGAGCTTATTTGGGTCAGGAATAAGGCTCTGAGAGGTAAGAGGCTGAGTTACAGGGCATGGGAATGGAAGGATGAGTTGAAGGAAAGAGAGATTAAGCCTGTTTTGGTGGAAGGAGGAAGACTAGTAGAAGGGCGGTCACACAAGTCAAACTAAGCGTAGGGTAAATATTGCTGATATAAAATCAGGATTTCCAGTATATGGGAAGTTGTGATATTAAATGTGCTTTTTGTCCCAAATCAGGATTAAAAGATGGAGTATCTTTTTTTTTTCACAAAATGGCAAGTTCTGAAAAATTTCAAATCAGAATTGTTGAAATGCTTCCTTTTGACATTTTTGATCAAAACAAAATGTTTTGACATTCCCCAGTCAAAATGTTTCATTTTGGTTTGGTTCAGCATTAACCTGTGTCCTTGAGCTGCTGCAGTGCCTTGTGGGAGATGTGTTTTGGGTGTCTCATGCCCCTGTTCTCCTTGTTGGACAGGGCTCCACCAAATTCTCATGATGCACCATAGCAGTTCAACAAAATGGGAAACTGGTGCATCAAGGGAGACAAGCCTGGCCCATACAGGAAAGTGGGGCCAGGAGGGAATCTGAACTCCAAGTCCCATGAGACACCATGGCAGCCTACAGGATGCTCATTAACGTGGAATTGACCCCAAATGAAATGTTTCAACTGATTTTTTGACAAACCAAAATATTTCAATTTTGGTTGAGCTGAACCCCAAACAAATATTTCACTTTGATTTTCCCAATGGAAAATTGAAAAATGTAGCCAACATTTTTCAGTTTTCCAAGGAAAATTTTGATGTTTTGGAAACTGCATTAACAAGATTTTAAAACATATTTCAGCAGAAAATTCCCAACCAGTTCTAATGAATATCCATGTTTTCAGGCCTTGTGATCCCCCTCCCCCTCAATGACTTTGAGTTAGGGTTGTGCAAAAGCCGTCAGTTTCAGTTCATATGGTTTCAGTAATCCAAAACTAGTGGTAGTTCACATGAGTTCACACCCCATAAGGTTCTGCTAATACAGAAGATTTGATGACAAGGATGTTACCAATGTATTTATGTCTTCAAAGCATTGGTGGAGGGAGCATAATAAAAAAAGATACAGCAAAATTGAGAAACTGTTCATCTATTTAGAACAGGATCATTTAAGTTAATGCAATGTCAGCTTTGCTTTTATGTCTTCATGACTGAGACTGAAGTAACGCCTATGATAAACTCACCACTCATATTTTCCCTTGTTTGATAAGAGCAGTGTTTACATACAGCTGGGGTCATTTTAATCCTAATAATACAGTTTGGGATTACTAATTTGGATTGCTTTGTTTCAAATTGATATTGAGATTTTTTAAACAGAAAAGGCTTCACCAAGGTAATTAAATATCTATTTTAAATCCTTCAATTTTGGCAGAAATATGATCCCCGGGTAGATTCTAATCCACTAACTCCTGCTGAACACTATCTGCTGAAGTGTGTTCAGAGGGACAAAGTTTGGCAAATGGTGGACAGAAAGAGTGGTGTTTAGGTTTGATGTAGAAAGCAAATGACTTTGCTGGATAAATATTGTGTTAGGTCTAGGTTTGTGCTTGCCAGGGGCGGCTCCAGGCACCAGCACACCAAGCGCGTGCTTGGGGCGGCAAGCCACAGGGGTGCTCTGCCAGTCACCGCGAGGGCGGCAGGCAGGCTGCCTTCGGTGGCATGCCTGCAGAGGGTCGGCTGGTCCCACAGCTTTGGCGGACCCCGCCAAATCCGCGGGACCGGGGACCACCCCCAGGCAAGCCGCCGAAGGCAGCCTGCCTGCCGTGTTTGGGGTGGCAAAATACCTAGAGCCGCCCCTGGTGCTTGCTCATGAATGCCATATTGTTGGAGAAAAGGTGGCATAGAATAAACACAACAAATTTTCTTAGTACTGGAAGTTGGGTGGCTCTGAAAGTCACTGGGGCCAGTAGAAAACAGGGGAGTAGGGCTTGAGATTGAGAAGGGAATGAAGAATAATAGTCAATGTGGTTTCCAAAACTGCCTGGAGGCCAGAGAAGGCAGGTGTAGCAATAAAAAGGTGGTTAGGGAGTGAGGCGCTGCGCGGGGACAAGCTGTCAATGGACGGAATGGAGAGTGATCGCTATCCAAATATTTTGTAATTATTACACAAACCATGGCAAGTGCAATAATAAACCAGCCGCTGAATGTTCAGCAGACTTGGAAACAACGTTTCCCACATTTTTTCCATGACTCCATACCGTGATTCCACCTGTCTGGCTGAGTCTCAGTGAAGGCAGCAGCAGGTCAGCCTTTCCATGAGTCCCAGCCCCAGAGCTGTTGTGGAGGGAGGGACCAAAGGGGAGAGCCTTTCTATAGTGTGAAGTGCCTTTTCATTCCTACTTTCCTACACAAAAGATTATTTTTTCACTGCCAAGGTTCTCTTCCCATGCGCCACTCTCCTACCCCCCCCCCCCCCAAGAGACAGACATCATTGTTGCTTATGTTCTGAGTGGATTTTTATTTTGGAAAAGACAGTAAAGCTGGTTCTTTCTATGAATATAACTGATTTTCATTGCCCTGATCAAATGAATCCAAGCTAACTAGATAGTTTGAGTGCCTTCTCTCCCCCCCACCCCCACTATTATTCAGATACATACATTCTAATGAGTAGTGTGACACCTATTATACATTTTTCAGACTGTATGATCCAAGCTTGACAAAATGAATAAAATTATTCTTTTCCACATTTCAAGCCTGAGTTTTGGGCTGAGATTTTCAAAGCCGCCTGAAGGACTTGGATGCCTAATTCCCATTGAACTTAATACATGTCCAAATCTCTTAGTTGGCTTTGAAAGTCCTAGCTATAACATATTTTGTGAGGGGGCGGGGATACAGAGTAGGGAGCGAGGATACATACTGTGGGGAGGTGCTCTTAATTTAACCTCTCACTTGTTGTCTCTCTTATCAAAGCAATTCTGTTACCCTGTCCAGAAGTGCACCAACTGAATGCTGGCCCTCAGACCAAGACACTTTTCAGAAGCAGATTGCCATTTATTCTCAGATGATCTGATATAACAGGGTTACAGACTTAATTCAGAGCTCTGTTCCTCAACAGGTAGGCTGTCTCCAACAGAGCTGGATTCTAGTGGGGTATATGGAGCTCATATATGACACTTCCCACGTTGTAGCTAACAGTGCAATTATGGGGATTATCAAATGTAAGTCTCCCACTGCTTCATCTCTGCTGCCCTCCTGGGTTTACCAAATGCTTGTATGTTCTGCACATCCTGGCTGAGAAATCTGGGGAGGTAAGAGGGCCTGTATCTTACTACAAAGCTCGAGCTCAATATCTGTTCACATTTGAGTAGTGGAAGTTAGAGACCTGGGTGGGACTAGTGTGGAGCGTTGCAGTGGGACTGGGATCCCACAGGTCCTGCTGCCATAATAGCAGGAGCAGATGGGAGTGGGATTAAAAAATAGTCCCACTCAGGGTTCTAGCAAAAGCATTTATTCACCTGGGAGGCAGGGAGCATCCCCCTCTGTGCCACACAATCCCAAGTCAGTATAGGGTTAGGTTCTCACACTCTCATCTCTTAGAAGGGGAAGGCCACTGCATCATGGACGTAAAACCAATTTATAGCAGAAGATAATTTAAAAAAAATTAGGAGAGCCAAGAAAATCTCTCTACAAGATTTAAAAAATTAAACTGATGCAATATACGTGTAGACTGAAAAGAGCAAATAGCTCCACCTTTGAGAATGGGAGCTCCGGATTCTATATTTTAGCATAGAAGTAGGTACAAAAATACTTCATGGGTTTAAAAATATAACATTTTGTGTGTTTTTTCTTTTTTTATAAATTCTAATGTTCTTTCTCCCATACATATCACCTCAGAACAGAACATAGCTATTGGCTGCTTACTCCCTTTGCTTTTTCGGCTATTTCCCCATCCCATTTCTGCTGTCTGTGACACAACGGAGATGGTGCAGCTAGGGGCTTCCCTGTCAGTGAGGAATCCACAAGTGACACAGATCAGGAGAGCTGTCTCCTTAGTACCTGCTCCTGGGCCCTGCACTCCATAGATTCTGGGCTAATGAAATAGTCTTGAAGAGACAATTCAATAGTGCAAGCTAGAGCAGCCCTGAGAATGCTCTAATTTAAGCTGAGGAATGAACTGACCCATAACTGTGCCTCAGAATCAGAGGTGGGTGGAAATGTGGCAGAACACCAGCTATGCCTGCCCTTCCCTTCTCAGGTGCATTAAGTGTAACTTTTGAGGTCATTATCCCATAAAGGTAGTGGGTTTCATTTTTAAGAATTTTTCTTATTTTGAATGGCTAGTTAAATCTTTACATCTAGACATCAACTGCACTAGTAACCTCTCCTTAACCTCCAGGCTGAAAATGAGGGCTTTATTTTAAACATTATAGCATCCCTTGGGGGAAAAAAAGAGATGTGCTAACAGCTTATTCTTACACGCTTACTCATTATGTTTGACATTGTTGACCTTGTAATCATGAACTTCCTTTATTAGCAGGACAGAGTGACATTTTAACATTTCCTTAATTCTATCCACCAAAGTTTCTTATTTGTGATGTTCATTCTGCTAGTGAATTAAGGTCCTCCCTCCCACAACATTAAAGAAATTTAATGGGGAGAAAAAATAAAGTCAAATTGTAGGCTTGTCTACCTTGGCATTACCCTTTAAAGGGAGATTTTCAAAGGCATAAATGGGAAAGTTGAATCTTACCTGCTCTTTGTGTCTTAGAAATTCTCCCCCTTAAAGCTGATGCCCGAGGAACATCACACTGCCTCCTCAGTATGACAAGAGAACAGGGGACAGGAGTAAGAATTGGGAAACTGGTTTCTTTTCTTGGTTCTGCCACTGGCCTGCCACATGTCACCTAGGTTGAGTCTCTTAACTTCTCCATTCCGCATTTCCCCCATCTATAAAACAAGGATAACAAAAGTTCCCTCTTTTTGTAAAGAGCTTTGAGATCCATGAATGAAAAATGTCAAACCAGAGCAAAGTACACCTCTACCCCGATATAACACAACCTGATATAATACGAATTTGGCTATAACGTGGTAAAGCAGCGCTATGGGGGGGCAGGACTGCGCACGCCGGCGGATCAAAACAAGTTGGATATAACGCAGTTTCACCTATAACAAGGTAAAAATTTTTGGCTCCTGAGGACAGCGGGGTAGAGGTGTATTATTATTGCAGTTATATTAACTTTTCCTGCCCTAGCTGCTCTTTGAGCAAAACTATGGCATATGAGAAAGACAAAAATATTTTCATTATCAAGAGTTAGCCTGACCCTCTGCCTGCTCTCCACAGATATTGAAGACAGGCCAGGATCAGCACTTTGTAAATCCTTCAGTAACTGTAATGATACAAACTCATCTTGGTAGTGTTGTGACTGAATACAGAATACAAGATTTGCAGCTTAGGTTTCATTTATAATAATAATAATAAAAAGACTTGGTGCCTACATATTATCTTGAGATTGATCAGGAATAAAACCAAGAAATCAATACTCAGCAGCTTCTAGGAGGTGATAATGAATAAATTCCTTCCTATGGATTTCCTATTCCTGCATTTGCCCAGTGAAGATTTAAGTAGCATACAAATATCTACTCTACCTTGAGACTATTTTAATTAAAATTGTATTTGATTATACAGTCTGATGAAAGAAATAATAAAGTTTAATGTACTTATTCAGTGAATTTGTGACAGATCAGGTACTGCTGAAATATATCATATGTGTATTGGTATCTTATATTGGTTATAATGCAAGTTCTTGATTATTGGATGGTATGTTTTGATAATCGAATTGTCTTAACTGTATTTCCCCCTTCGTATTTGTTCTTTATTTTTTCTGATTTCCCCTTACTTTTGGAAAGAAAAAAACCCCTATGAAATCTGATTTTTTATTTATATTTGACTGAGCATCAAGAAATAGTTCAGGCAAAGTGGCCTCCTAGGTTTGCAAATACATCATACCAAAAATAAATAAATAAAATATATACAGTCTACTGAAGACTTCTTGCAATACGTTCCCTGCTTGTGCTGCTGTGCATAGAGAGCCACAATGTAGACCAGGGTTGGCCCCAGGTGCTTTGTCACTCAGGGTATAAAATGTTTTCAGTTTTTGAGTAGATTACAAGTTTGGCTGATAAAAATAATAGTGTTGACATAATATACTTAGACTTCTGTAGAGGTGTTTGACTTGGTACAACCTGACATTTTGATTAAAAAACTAGAATTATATAAAATTAATGACATGCATTAAATGGAACTAAAACTGGCTAACTGAGAGGTCTCAGAATGCAATTGTAAATAAGGAATCATCATCCATTTCTTGGCCTTATGCTATTTATCATTTTTATTAATGGCCTGGAAGAAAACATAAAATCATCACTGATAAAGGTTGAAGATGGCAAAAAAAAATAAAAATAAAAATGGGGAGTGGTAAATAATGAAGAAGAGAGGTCACTAATACAGAGCAATTTGGATCACTTGGTAAGCTGGTCGTGAACAATGCACATTTTAATATGGCTTCATGTAAATATATACATCTAGGAACAAAGAATGTCAGCTGTACTTACAAGATAGGAGACTCAATCCTGGAAAGCAGTGACTCGGAAAAAGATGTGTGGTTGTGGTGGATAACCAGCTGAACGTGAGTTCCTAGTGCAATGCTATGGCCATAAGGGCTAACACAATTCTTGGGTGCATAAACAGTGGAATCTCAAGTAGGAGTATAGCTGTTATTTTACCTCTGTATTTGGCACTCTTGTGTCTGCTGCTGGAATACTGTGTCCACTTCTGGTGTGCACAATTCAAAAAGGATGTTGATAAATGGAGAGGGTTCAGAGAGGACCAATGAGAACGATTAAAGGATTTGGAGACATGTCTTATAATGATGGCCTACTCCAGTGTAGTCTATGTAAATGTGAGGAGAATCAGGCCATGTGTCTTTAAAATTCTACAAGAAGTATATCTGGACAGACACCTCAGATCAAAATAAATAAGGCTTTTCCCGAAGGACATGTAATCTGATATGCTCTCTGTGACACCAATTTGTAGTATATTCCTGAATCATGCAAATGTAAGAAGTTCCTTTTCTACCAATTAACTGCTAGTAATTTTTATCGTTTGAAAGTATTTTGTTTTAATTAATTCTCCTTGTAAGTACCTGAGTACCTCATGAGAGAGCAGAAGGATTAGAGGTTAATCAGTCAGGGCTACCCATAAGGTCAAGGGATGGGGAAATAAACAGTAAAGTCATTCCATCATTTCCTCTATTACCTCTTATCTAAGCTCATCTTTCAGTTCCCCAGGGAGGAGCTGTAAACAAAATGAATGTTCTTCTGTCAAGAAGAAAGGTGACGGCTTTGTACTGTTGGTCTTCTGTTTCCCTAGTCAGACCCTCTTGGCTGACATGCATGGAGTACTGGGATTATTGTCTGTCTTTCAAAGCAAAATAAATTTGTGGTGTTTTAAATATTCTGTATCTGATCTGGTCTCACTTAAATGGGTCAATGTAACGTCACTGACTTCAGTGAAGTGACTTTTGTTTTACACCAAAATGAGATCGGAAACAGGACCACTAATTTCTTCAGCATGTCTTTAAAACTGCCTTTGTCATGAATCTCTCTGCCTTACTGTCATCAAATTCATGAAGTTGAAAGGATTTAATGGTCAAAGCCTGTAATGCAGCCTAACTATAGTTGATTACCACTTACCACCAGAACAGTCCAGATGTCTTCCATTTTGCTAAAAGGAATTACATCAATTAGAGAAACAGAAATCATACTCTCTTCTGTTGCAAGTGAGCAGCTAGTTTTTTCATTTGTGCTAATCTGAGTTGACATTTTTAAATGATAGTTGTACAGTGAATGGTGTTTTGCTTTCATTTCTTGTTTTGGCATTTTACTAAAGAGTTACTAAAGTGGAAAATTTAATAATCAAAAGGAAGATTAATGACTCCTCTTATTTTACAGTTAAAAACCAAAACTGTGTTTAAAAAATGTTAATGTTCTGACACATCAGCTGAAGCTGCAGACTTAACACCAGTATCAATGGGCTTTTGTTAGTTTGGGCCAACACCGTACTGTTAGTGAAATTATATATTTTAATTTCCCAAAGAAAAAGCTCTTGCCAGGAAGTTTATGCAGTGCATATTGTTATGCAAATGACTAAGGGACTCTGGGATTCCTCTGACTTTCACTTTTTCTACCATTCATAGATTTCAAGGCCAGAAGGGCCCATTATGATCATCTAGTCTGACTTCCTGCATAACACAAGCCACAGAACATCCCCCAAAACTATTCCTAGAGCAGATCTTTTAAAATCTTGATTTAAAAATTGCCAGTGATGGAAAATCCACCATGACCCTTGGTAAATTATTCCAATGGTTAATAACCCTCATTGTCACAAATACCGTATTGTTCCGAGTATAGGCCGCTCCTGATTATAAGCCGCACCCTTAAAGTTTAGTGCTATTTTAAAAAAATTAAATTTTTAACTTTTTTTAACTTAAAATATGTGGCGGGAGCTGGCCGGCCAGAGCCAGGTAGCTGGCCGGCCAGAGTAGGGCAGCCGGGAAGGGATGCGGGGCCGGGGCCGGAGCCGGGCGGCGGGGGACGGGCGATGCGGCGCCGGGCGGTGGGGGACGCGCGGCCAGGGCCGGCGCCGGGTGGCGCGAGGCCAGGCAGGGCCGCCCAGAGAATTCCGGGGGCCCGGGGTCTTCGGCGGGGGGGGGAGGGGGGCTTCCATTCTGGGACCTGCCGCCAAAGTGTCCCGAAGACCTGCTGCGGGGCGCCCCCGCCGCCGAATTACCGCCGAAGCGGGACCCGCCACTGAAGTGCAGCCCGGTCTTCGGCGGTAATTCGGCGGCGGGAGGCCCCGCCGTGGGTCTTCTGGGCACTTCGGTAGCGGGTCCTGGAACGGAAGGGCCCCCCGCTGCCAAATTACCGCCAAAGACCGGGCTGAACTTCGGCAGCGGGTCCTGCTTGGGCGGTAACTCGCCAGTGGGGGGTCCTTCCTCCCCGGAGCGGAAGGACCCCCCCCCCGCAGGCGAAGACCAGGAGCAGAAGAAGCTCCTGCGCCCGGCCCCGCAAGAGTTTTCCGGGCCCCCCGGAACGAGTGAAGGACACCGCTCCGGGGGCCCCGAAAAACTCTTGTGGGGGCCCCTGCTGGGCCCTGGGGGCAAATTGCCCCCTTTGCCCCCCCCCCCGCGGCCCTGAGGCCGGGGCCCGCGGAGGCGGGTACACGGGGCTGGAGCTGGGTGGCGGGGGAGGCGGGGACCCAGCCGGGGTGGAGCCGGGCGGCAGGGGAGGCGGGGACGTGGCCGGCGGAGGCAGGTACGTGGGCCTGGGGCCGGAGCGGGGCGGGGACGCGCCCGGGCCTGGAGCCGGGCGGCGCAAGGCCAGGGCCGGTGGAGGCGGGTACGCGGGGCCGGGGCCGGGCGGCGGGGGAGGCGGGGACACTGCTGGGGCAGCCCAGAGCGCTCTGATTCCCGGCCGCGGCTGGGATTTAAAAGGCTCTGGGCTCCCCACCGTGGCGGGCAGCCCAGTGCGCTCTGATTCCCGGCCGCGGCTGGGATTTAAAGCGCTCTGGGCTGCCCGCTGCGGCTGGGATTTGAAGTATTTTTATTGTTTTTTTTTTCAAGTTCCTGATTATAGGCCGCACCCTTAATTTAAAGACTTAAATTAGGGGAAAAAAGTGCGGCCTATACTCAGGACAATACGGTATGTGTTATTTCCAGTCTGAATTTGTCTAGCTTCTGCTTCCAGCCATTGGATTGTATTATATCTTTCTTTGCTAGGTTGAAAAATATTAAATATTTGTTCCTCATGTAGTTACTTATAAACTGTAAACAAGTCGCCCCTTATCTTTCTATTTGTTAAACTAAATATATTGAGCTCTTACAGTCTATCACTATAAGGCATCTTTTCTAATCTTTTAATCAATCTCGTGGCTCTTCTCTGAATCCTCTCCAATTTTATCAACATCCTTCTTGACCTGTTGGCAGCAGAACTTACCATGGTATTCCAGCAGAGGTCACACCAGTGCCAAATTTCAAAGGTAAAATAACCTACTTGAAATTCCCCTGTTTGTGTGTGTACCCAAGGATTGTATTAGCCCTTTTGGCCACAGCATTGCACTAAGAGCTCATATGCAGCTGATTACCCACCACGACCCTCACATCTTTTTCTGAGTCATTGCTTTCCAGGATAGAGTCCCCCATACTGTAAGTATGGCGTACGGTCTCTGTTCCTAAATATATATATTTGCATTTAGCCTCATTAAAATGTGCATTGTTTGCTTACAGCAAGTTTACCAAAATTGCTCTGTATTAGTGACCTGTCCTTTTCATTATTTACCACTCTCCAAATTTTTGTGTCATCTGCAAACTTTATTAGTGATAATTCCAGGTCATTGATGATAAAAATGTTAAATAGTATAGGATCAAAAAACAATCCCTGTGGGACACCACTAAAAACACACCCATTTGATGATAATTCCCTGTTTACAATTACATTGTGAGACCTATCAGTTAGCCAGGTTTTATTCCATTTAATGTGTGCCATGTTAATTTTATATCATTCTTGTTTTTTTAATCAAAATGTTATGCAGCACCAGGTCAAATACCTTACAGAAATCTAAGTATATTTCATCAGCACTATTACAAGTTTGAGTGATAAAAGGTAATCTCCTCAAAGAAAGATGTCAAGTTAGTTTGACAGGATCTGTTTTTCATAAACCCATGCTGATTTGCATTAATTATATTACCCTAATTAATTCTTTATTTATCAAGTCCTGCGTCAGCCACTCCATTATCTTGCCTGAGATCAATGTCAGCCTGACAGGCCAATAATTACTCGGGTCATCCTGTTTGCCCTTTTAAAACATTGGCACAACATTAGTTTTTTTCAAATCTTCTGGAATTTCCCCAGGGTTCCAGGACTTATTGAAAACCAAATTAATGGTCCAGAGAGCTCCTCAGCAAGCTCTATTAAAACTTGGATGGAAGTTATCTGGCCATGCTGATTTTAAAAGTGTCTAACTTTACTAGATACTGTTTAACATCCTTCTGAGATACTAGAGGAATGGAAAGAGTGTTATCCTCATATGGCATGACTACATCATCTGTTGTTTTCTCAAATACAGAACTGATACATCTATTGTATACTGCTGCCTTTTTTGCATTATTATTGATGAAACTGCCGTTTTTGTCTTCTAATGGACCATTGTTGGAATTTTTTTTATTCCTAATATACTTAAACTCTTCCTTATTGTCCCCAACTCTAATGGGCATAGATTTTTCCTTGTGTTGCTTTTCTTCCCTTATCAATTTTCTACATTTTGTGGCTTCTGATTTATATTTATTACTATCAACCTCCTCTTTCTTCTTTGTTATATTTTATTTTTATAGCAGCCTTCATTTCCCCTCAAATCAGGTTGGTTTTTAACCAATATAGCCCTTTCCCTCAGTTGTGGGATTATGGCATTTTGGGCATTTAGTAAAGTGTTCTTAAACAATTTCCAATTATCACTCATATTTTTCTGATTAAATTCTTTCTCCCAGCTGATTTGCTCATAATTGTTTTCAGCTTTATGAAATTGGCCCTTTTAAAGCACCAAGTACTGGTCTGGACTTTATTCTGTTTGCACATTATAAATGTGTTCAAGTCATGATTGCTTGTATCTAAGCTACCATTAATTTTCAGTTCTGTGATCTGTTTCTCTTCAATTGTCAAGATGAGGTCTAATATAGAATTTCCCCATGTTGGCTGCAATACTTTTTGAGTTAGGAAATTGTCTTCTATAATATTTTGAAATTCCAATGATATTTTATTACTAGCAGCATGAGACCTCCAGCATATGTCATTCAAACTGAAGTTCCACATGATCACACAGCTTTCCCCCCTACATGTTATACATAGGACAACTGGCTCCTTTTAAGTACCTATTCCCTAGTGTGATTTGGTGGCCTGTAGCAGATATCAGCCAATACCCCATCCTGTGCTTTATCTGTTAGAATATAGATCCAAGTTATCAGTGACTCAGAAATAAGTAATTTTAAACATAGAATGCCACTCTCCCTCCTCTTTTGCCCAGTCGATCCTTCCTGAATAGGTTATAACCATTGATTTTAACATTTCAATCATGCAGATCATCCCACCAGGTTTTAGTCATACCAACTAAATTGAATTTATGTGCATAAACTAGTAATTCCAATTCCTCTGGTTTGTTACCCATGTTCCTACCATTGGTATATAGGCTATTAAATGTTTTCTTCTGTTTTTGACCCTTAGCTCCTTGATTAATTTTGTTCTCAATATCTCAATTTTGTGCTTATATAAATAAACGTTATATCTTCCTTCATTTTTAGAAACTCTTTGTGACATCTCTTGCTCTGGCAATGTGCCAGGCTAAGGTTAATATTGTTTAACAACATGTGGCCCAGCCATGATGAACAATAAAGGTCAGAGGTTAGAGATGTATGCTTAAGGCTAATTGCTAAAGTTATTTGTCTGGCTTATGTTATACCTGTTGGATTCTGCCACATTAAAAGACAAGTCTGTTGAGTGCTTTAGTGCAGTTTACTTTATTGTAAATGCTTAGAATACACCAAAGAAACAATCCACTGATCATCTCATTAGAGGCCTATCTGTTTAGATTTGGATGGTTTCTCCTCTTTGATCTGGTAAGAAGAAGGTTACTTTTAATGTGCTAGAATTGAAGAGGTTGTTTTTTTGTTTTTAAAAGGCTTAAATCCAAACAAAACATCTCTATCTGGGGAACAAAATGAGAGGTAAACTTATTAAATGTCTCTGGTCACATTGTGTACAACTAAATAGGAACAAATTAGCAATGTTAACACAACGCTGAGCGAGTCTGACTTAATGAACAAAAAGCAAGGTTATTCAGTATCAAGGTGGATACATTAACCCCACCAGCCCTCAGAACCAAATACCAAAACTTTTATTTCAAAAGCTACAAAAATTCTTCCACACCCCACCCCTAGCTCTCATTTGATTGTCATAGTTTTTCAAATGCCTAGCCTGATTAAAAACTGTGGAAAATTATATGATTGAAACTATAACCTAGTATGCAAAATACTTCTAACAGGATGGGTCAATGCCATCAAAATGGCTATTCTCCCTAAACAAACTTATCTTTTCCACTGCTAACTTTTTCAAATGCATTAATGGACTCTTTATTTCATTCATTTTTTCAGCTAATAGCAATATTAAAAAACTATTTAGATGCACTGAACCCCTCTTTGGACTGATGGTCTGCCTTATTATTATTTATTTATTTTATTTTATTATTAATCATTATTATTATTTATTTGTATTACCATAGTGCCAAGGAGCCCATTATGCTAGGTGCTGTACAATCACAGAACAAAAAGCGTGTACAGACTAAGTATCAGATCAGTTGTCTGGCCCATCTAGTCCCGTATCCTGTCTTCAACAGTGGCCAATACCTGCTGCTTTAGAGGAAGGAGAAAGAAGCCCCATAGTGAGCTATTATGTAATAACGTACATCTAGGAGAAGTTTCTTCCTAACCCTCATCAACTAATGGTTGGCTTATGCCCTGAAACATAAGAGTTCATATCCCTACTAAAAATACTTAACTTTGTTTAATCCATCAGTGTAACTGGTAATGCTCTCTTTATCCATATAATTTTTAATCATATTAAGCTCTTGACCTGAAAGATATCGTGTGGAAATGGGTTCCATAGGCCAATTATGTATTGTGTAAAAGCTGTTTCTTTGTATCAGTTTCAAATTTGATGCCTTTTAATTTCATTGAATGTGCACTTGTTCTTGTATTATGAGAAATAGTTCCAATCTTTTCAATCTTTCCTCATATATCACTTAGGGAAGAAAGTGAAGATTTATTATTTCCCTGGGATTCTCCTTTATTATTAGATCAGAGATAGGATTGAAATTAACTACTACTATTAATTCATATATGGAAGATGTAACACATTCTTTGGAGTATGACCACCTACAAAATATGTATGCAGACATGCATCCGACGAAGTGGGTATTCACCCACGAAAGCTCACGCTCCAATACATCTGTTAGTCTATAAGGTGCCACAGGACTCTTTGCTGCTTTTATAAAATATGTAAAATTCTATCTTTACTAATTCACACTATAGCCTGGATGATAGCCAGTGGAGAGCAACAGAGTGGCAAAAAAATTCCACCACCTCAATCTTCAACTGTTGAGAAGATTGCATCACGTCCTATCAGACACAGGGCTAGCCATGACGATTCATGCATTTGTGACTTCCAAGCAGAGCTGGTCAGAAAAATGTCAACATAACCATTTTTTGTCAGAGAATGCTGTTCCACTGGAATCAAAATGCTCTGTGGAAATCCTGTTATCACTGAAATTTCATTTTGGAGAAAAAGCAGAAAATAAGGTTTTGACAATATAAAACATTTTGATTTTTCCATTTCCAGAACAAAACATTTTGATTTTTCCACTCTGGCCGCTAGGCCACCCTACCCCGCTTGCGAGGGGGACTCTATAGACTCTGGCCATTAGGCCATACTGCTCCCACACAGGGAGTGATTTACGTGGACTCTGGCCATTGGGCCATATCACCCGGGTACTTGGGGCAATTAGCTTTACCTCAGCTCTTCCTGTCTTGCCTACTCCCCACCTCCGCATGAATGGTGTGGCAGAACTGTCTAGAAGCAGGAGGGGAGCTGGAGCATAATGTGCTCCGTTGATCCCTGACCTGTGGAATGCCCCCGACACAACCTCCACCAGCTGCAGGTCAGAGGAGGCATAAAAGTGGCTTAGAGATACTTTTGCCTCCTGCCCAAGACCAACTGCACTGACCATGAGTTTTTGACACTTTGGAGGGGTGTAATTTACTTTGTTTTCCTATGGAATCTAGGGGGCAAAGAAAAAGCCTTTAGTGCAGCAAGAATGGTGGGTTTGCCCTGTTTGTTGCCAGAGTGCTGTCATGAGAAAATTCCATACAAGTAATATGACCCTGGTTAGCACAACTTTCCTTTGGTTGGAAAAGGGTAAATAATCTGCATACATACATGCTCATTTGAAATAAGAACACAGTGAATTTTGGCTTTCTGTAAATTTAGGTCATTGTCTATAATAGTTTGAGTGATTATAGTTTTGCCTGGGGTAAGTTTTTTAGAAAAATGTTTGAAACTTTAGAAAGGAAAGGAAAAAGCCAAAAGATTTTTTCATTTACTAAATTTCCTAAGAGCCCCTTCATGGAAAAAAAAAATTATTGCAACATCATGGCTCATTTGGAGAGGGAAGTACATGTTTTGCCCCTCTAATATAATTTACTGTCTTGTGATTCATTTAGCTCTCTCCTACCATATATGAACATTCTCATTTATCCACCAGAAACTGTGCAATGCCAGCCACATTTGAGTAAGAAGAACATACGTAGACTATGCATGTGTACAAATGAGTTACACATTCATTAGCAGAACTAATCAGATTGTAAAAACAACTGATACAAAAGTATTTTCATACATCATAGCCCTGAATTCAGTTTGCTCTGTGCGATAGGGCATAGTAGCCTGCGCTGGTACCGCAGGGGTTAACCCTTCTTTCCTAGCAGAGGAAGCCACACCCTGGAAGCTCTGCTGGGCATGCTCCAACTGGAGAACAGGTATAAAAGCCTGCAGAACAGCTCAGTCAGGGCTGACTGCTAGAGGAGAAGGAGGTATGTTGTTAGCTCCTGAAGAGGGAGAGCCTGTGTGCCAGGATCTGGAAGCCAGCCAAGTCAGGATATGCCCTGATACCCCAACAGATGACATCATGGTAGGAGGACAGACTGGAGGACCCCCCTGCAGCAGAGAACCTGGCATTTATGGTAGGAAGTGACCTGGGGAACTTTAGAGGCAAATGATGTTAGAGCTGCATAGATGCTTGGTGTGTTGTGGGTGGATCCCTGCTGAGTGGGTGGCAAGGGGAGCTTGCCATTACCAGGGCCCTGGGTTGGGATCTGGTGGAGAGGGTGGGACTGGGTCCCCTTACCACCTCACCCCTGAACTATGATGGGGTTTTCATGGACTCTGGCTGGTAGGCTGCACCCCCCTGCTTGTGAGGGGTACTCTATAGACTCTGGCCATTAGGCTGCACTGCTCCCACACAGGGAGTGATTTATGTGGGCTCTGGCCATTGGGCCACACCACCTGGGTACTTGGGGCAAGGTACATGGACTCTGGCCAATAGGCCACACTACCTTGCTGGCCAGGGGTGATGGTGTGGAAGGAAGCCATTGGGCTGCAGTTGGCCACCCACAGAGAGATGGGTGTGGGAACTTGAGTGGTGAGGCACTGACACCACATCCCACCCCTGCCACAAAGGGGTGCTGCAGTGCCAGGCCTGCTACACTCTTATTTATGGGGTCATAGTGTTTGCCAGCATTCAGACACTGCTATGTATTAATGGAAAATGTTTGTGAATCCAAAAGTTTCATGAATTTAAATGAATGTTTAGTCATTGAAAATTCAGAATTTTTCAAATGTTGTTCTGTTTAATAAGTTTCAATCAGCCAATCATATAGCAAAAACTGTGAATGTTTATGCAACATAAACACTAGCTGAAAGGAACAACTCATGGACAGTGCATAGTCTGACAATTATTTATCAAAAGGTTTTGATGCTTATAGATATAATTAAAGTATTTGCAAGAATAAGGTTTTGTTCACAAACAATTCTCTAATGAAAGTATGGAGTAAATTTGAAATGGATATTTCTCTCAAAATGAATAGCTTAACCAGTTCCACTAATGAGATGAAAAACTGAAATTACATTGATATAAATATTACTATGTTTGCAGAGTCAGAGGTTTTATTGCTATTTATTTGTATTATGGAGGTGTCCAGAAGCTCCCCATCAGAATCAGGGCACCATTGTAGTGGGCATAGAATTATATATACATGTAACTCATTTTCCCCACACTCAATTTTGGATAGTTTTGGCCATTTTCCATTGACAGTATCTTTGCAGAGCAGTTATAAACTATCTCCAAAAAAGCAGATGTACACACAGTACACAACTTTAGAGACTGAACATTTTCCTTTTTTTGAGTTTTGTATTAAAATCTAAACCTAGACTGGATACATATAGGAAAGACCAGGATGTATTGAGTAGGTAGTAAGAAAGTAATACAGGTATTATAAATGTAGAACTGCTCAAAAGGAATGTATGTGGAAGGGATGGGTGTGTGTATTTACAGCCTACAATAAGGACTAATGGTTGAGAAGCAGGTGCTTCTTTCAAGCATTGAAGTATCTCCAAATAATGTCTCCCTTCCTAATATTCCTAAAAGTCACATGAGAAGGAAGGAGAACTATGAGTTAAAACTCAGGAAAAACAGATTTAACTGTTATGAATAAAAATCCACGTGTTCCTATATTAAAAACTAAGCACGCAAACTGAAAAGGCTTCAGTAGAGCAAACAGCAGCAATGGGAGTGATTCGTACTGTTTCTGATGCTTTTTCAGAAATTCAGAGTATATGTTGTGTTTAAAAAAAGAGTGGGGGGGCAATAGCAAACATTCAGTAGAGCATGTCATATGAGGCTTGTGGTGGGGTGGACTCCCCACACTAGCCCTGCAAGAGCTGAATTAGGCCAGGTGGGCCCAATCAGCTAATTAGACTGCAAGCAGGGGAGATTTAGGCTGGAGGGAGGCAGCTAATTATGGACAGGCTCATCTGTACAGGAACAAGCAGGGCCTGTTCAAGGCCAGATAGCCAGCAACAGAGTAAAGGCTGCAGTTGCTCCCTGAGTGGAGGGTGTTGGAGCTGGCAACCACAGTGAGGAGAGGGAGGAAGCCAGATGTATAGGAAGAAGCTCCAGGAAATAGCAGCAAGAGGTAGGACTATACAAGGACTGTTGCTGCTTGTTGTAGGATCTCTGGGCTGGAACCTAGGCCTTTCCTCTACCAGCCACTGGAGTGGTAAGGGTGTTGGAAGCACCAGCCAGATCACAGGTCTGGAAAGATTGTGAATTGCCCAGAAAGGGAGGACTTTAGTGACCAGGTCAGAGGGCCAACCCACAGAGAGGAAGCTGCACACTTAGGAGAGAGCAGGGCAGCAGTGGGAGAAGACAAAATGGGAGGGAGCGTGCAAGTTGGCAGAGCTTATCCCCAGGATGGCCAGCAGGAGGTGCCACTGTGGTGAGTGCACTCTGACATGACTGATCTAGGGATTGTAATCCCAACACAATACTGGAAGGAATTTTAGAGAAGCCACAGGCATTGAAATGAAAGATGTGCGTGTAGTCAGTTATAACAAGAACTTGTTTATGTGTATAGTTGACTTTAAGGCAGAGGAATGTTTTGGGGGCACATGGTGGGGCCTGTGCCAGCCCCCATGGTGGCAGGGAGGGAGTGTCATCTGGCCCCAGTCTTGACCCCCTCCTTACTCCTGTTTGTGTTTCTGCCCCCTGAGCTGTGGCCCTGCTGGGGGGGCCATGGCTAGGGGCAAGTGGGGGTTTGACCCTGAAAAGTTTGGGGACATTGTTTTAAGGCTGTGTTTACACTGCAGCTGGATTCATGTGTGGACTTTGTGGCACAGACCATCAGCAAGGGCTAGCCCCACGAGTACAAGCCTGCATGACACCCCCCTCGGCCCTGAACTTAGTCTTTTATATTCTCTTGTAACAGGGACATCTTCACCTTTAAGTGGTTGGCAGGGGTCAGGGAGCAACTGGTCCTGTTGTGATAAATGAGAGTGGGGGTAGCTCCCTTTTGTGGACAGCCAGACAGTTAGCTACAAAATCCCTCTTGGTGCTGTTCTCTGCTTGCTTTACCTGTAAAGGGTTAATAAGCCCACAGGTAAAAGGAAAGGAGTGGGCACCTGACCAAAAGAGCCAATGGGAGGGCTAGAACTCTTTAAAATGGGGAGGGGGAACTTTCCCTTTGATTTCTGGAGAGAGGGGACAGAGCAGGACAGGGCTTATGCTATGCTGTAAAAAGCTTTAAAACCAGGTATGAAAAAGTATCAAATCTTACCTCAACCCTACTCATCTAAAACCCCAAATATGTAAGTAATCAGGGAATGTCTAGAAAGATGTGATTAGGGTTATTTCTTTTATTTCTTGTTGGCTTGTGGACTCCTCTGTGGTAACCCCAAATGCTTTTTGTTTCGCTTATAACCTTTAAGCTGGACCTCAAGTAGGTTATTCTTAAATTTTGTAAGTGGTTTTTTAAAATCTAGAAAAACCTTAAGTTCAAATGTTTTTTCTTTTTAATTTACCTTTTTAAAGAACAGGATTGGGTTTTTGGTGCCCTAAGAGGTTTGTGCATATGTTTAATTAGCTGGTGGTAACAGCTGATTTCCTTTGTTTTCTTTCCAAGCTTTTCCCTGGAGAGGGGGTGAAAGTGCTTGAGGGTACCCCACAGGAAGGAATTCCCAAGTACACCTTTCTGGTTTCAAAGGATTTTTTTGCATTTGGGTGGTGGCAGCATCTACCCATCCAAGCTCAGAGAAACTGTAACTGTGGGAATTTAATAGAAGGCTTGAGTGGCCAGTATTAATTTTTAGAATCCTCGCAGGCCCCTACCTTCTGCACTCAAAGTGCCAGAGTGGGGAATCTTCCTTAACATTTGTTCTGGAGGGAAACCCAGCACACAGGTGTTGGAAATCAGTTGACATCACCTACTGACTGGACCTGATTCCTTGCTGGGGAGATGTAAGTCAGGGCTTCAGCCCCTTGAGGCTGGTGGGGATCAGGAGAAAGCTGAGAATATGCTGTCCTGTAGCTGCAGCAGAAGGCCACCTACTTACACCAGCCCTCCTGTCCTACTCTAGTTTCCACATGTAGTTTGGAGACTACAAAAGCTAAGGTTACCCAGGCAACCTTAACTCTTCCTCTTTGTGTGTGTATGTATTATTGATACAGCCTTTGATTACATGATCACATCCTATTTCTCCAGTGATACAATACAGTAGCTTACTGTTTTATTCTACAATTTTAGTCACATGTACAGCATCTTCTATTACTGGATACCATGCTGTGAATGCAGGGGCGGCTCTAGGAATTGCGCCGCCCCAAGCAGGGCGGCACGCCGCGGGAGGCGCTCTGGTGGTCGCCAGTCCCGCGGCTCCGGCGGACCTCCTGGAGACGTGCCTGTGGAGGGTCCGCTGGTCCCGCAGCTCTGGTGGACCTGCCGCAGGCATGCCTGCGGATGCTCCACCAGAGCCGTGGACCAGCGGACCCTCCACAGGCACGTCTCCGGGAGGTCCGCCGGAGCTGCCTGCCGCCCTCCTGGCAAAATGCCACCCCAAGAGCGCGCTTGGCGTGCTGGGGTCTGGAGCCGGCCCTGTGTGAATGACAGACTGAGTCTATGAAAGTATTTGTGTACAAAGATCAAACCTGGTATGTAACAATTAAAGATGGCTTTTGTGGTGGAATATTTTTTTTTTACTATACACCAGGCTTCCAGGACTTTGGCTATGTCTACACTTGGAGCTGGGATGTGATTCTCAGTTCATGTATATGTACCCACACTAGCTCTGCTCGAGCTAGCATACTAACAATAGTAGCATAGCATGGGCAGCAGATAGGGCTAGCTGTCTCAAGAGTGTACCTGCCCAGCTGGGGTAAGTATTCAAGTGGCTAGCCCAAGCCATCACCACAGCTAGCTCAAGCAGAGCTAGCATAGATACATCTGTGAGCTGGGAATCTCGCATAATTTAGTTACATCTTTTGTAAGACTTAACCCACCTCAAACACTCCATAATGCTTTTGCAAAGAAAATCTAATCATGAATCAGCAGCAAAAATGAATCCCTGTAGCAACCTGTGCAGAACTTGAGGGAAGAGCAGAACACAGGTTGTAAGAGGGAAGAGTTTGGAGGAAGTACTAGGAAAGCCTGTGCACAAGACTAGTATGCTTGCTGCAGTTGAAACACCTCTAGTTACCTCTCAATAAAGAGACAGTTTAGTTTTATGACATGGAGTCCTTCTGAGGTTATTTCACAGCATGCAATAAATGAAACAATGTCCTACAGAAATCTGTAAAATTTACAGTATATTGTTACATCTCACTTTCTGCTTTCAGATGGACAGATTGGCAGAAGACAGGAATCCTTAATGAACTGTAACTGACAACATCAGGGGAAGTCCTTGTGCTTGCCAATGGTAGGATTCATACACTGTTCACTTAAGTAGAAGTAGTTCTGGTAAATTCAAACACAAGTGGCCTGAATTGTATAATTTCCAAGATCCCTTATTGCATTAAACAATATTTTGAAATATTTCCTGTCAACAAATCTTGAATAAATTAATGCAATTAGGATTTATTAGAATAAGAATGTATTTTTACTTTTGCAGAACAATATCAAAGTGGAAGCTAATTCATATCCTGCCTTTCAAGTCAGAAATGCTATTGCTAAGCAAGCCAGTAACACTGGCACGCTTTGGAGTTCACCCTAGAAAGTCAACCTAATTATTCAGTGTATTTTGATCTATTGTTTGAAGAAAGAAAAGTTTCTATCACGGGTTGCAGTTATACAACTGCTTTGACCTAATGAATTCATTATTTCTAGATGGGAACTAACATTGTTCATTTTTTTTGGCAGGGGGCATGGGGTAAGGTTACTCTGCCCTAGGGATGCCAGATTTAACTATCTATATGCTACTGGGTTCTCCCAGTGTTGGAGGGTAATTGACCCATGCATTGCTGTGGACTCGCTAACATCTATATTATGTCATTCCAAAGGATCAGAGGTTCAGTTTGGATAAGCAATCAACTGGTTAGCCTATGTCTAGTCATTCATCTCAGGATGATGTCAGCATAACCACACCAGGGCATGAGACAGCTTTTCTGGGAATGACTTTATTGTGCCAGCCAGTCAGTGGCTGTATGATTCCCAGAAGTATTTCTGTCAGGGGTGGTGATGACCATCTGAAAGCAGCAGCTGTAAATATGTACTAGAGCTGGCCAGTGAAGCCTAGGAAAGGGTAATATTTTTTTCTTTGTATGAATGGTAGCCAGATACTGCAGTGATGGGCACCTTAGAAATACATGCAATGAGACGTAAGCTTATCTTCTCTCATTCCTCTGCTTGTGGAAATGAAAGTTTGTGCCTAGGAATGCAGACTAGAGGAGTGCAGAGATGGACTGTGCTGCCTTCACAGCACGCTCCTCATTGTCCCCAAGGTAGGGATCTTGGAGGGGGTGGGGGAGAGTGAGGGAGTAGGTTGGGGAAAGAGGGAAGGGCAGGAGGAGGCTGAAAGGTCTCTACCAGATTCTTCCCCTATCATAAAGCCACCCTGCTCCAGGCTGAGGCTCCAGGAGCAGCCATGTTCAGGAAAGCCTCATTCAATATTGTCCCTGATTCACGGGAGCTAGATGAGTTTGGGGACCATTGGAAAGCAGTGTGTTCTCCACTGAGCACAGGGGAACTATGAGTTTGCAGATTGGACTGGTAACTTCTTCAGGAATGCTTATGGGGAAACCGCCTCCCAAGAGAACTACAATGAAATTCAGTTAACTGAAACTCATTGTTCTCTTCCCCACCCCGCCTTCTGTCTGAGAATAACCCACAAGAAGGAGAATTTGACCTTAAATAACTATTTGATTATACTATGACTCAGTTACCCCTACAATTGGTTCCAATATCTTCTTCAGAGTAAGCTTTGCATTGTCTGCTGGGAAGAGTGGCACAAAATATTTGAAGCTCCAGCCAATTTGTTTTTAAACTTTCTGATTACTTCTCAGTCTCCTAAATTCCACACACTCTTCCCTCTCCATCTTTCTCAGTGCCTCCAACCAGGACATTTGGATTAATGAATTACAAAACAGCCCAGTCCTTAGATAACTTTTGCAATGAAAATGCATTTTTTCACAAACTGGCACTAATTTTACCAACTAATCTGAAATGTTTGAGCACACCACCAAATACAAACAAAAAACCCATTAAGTTATTGTCACTTATGATCAACTGGAGAGAACAAATTAAAAACAGCAAAAAATGCACATTTCCCCACACAAAACTTAGGGCTTGTCATAAACAGATAGTTAAGGGTTAAGGTCTCTTTTACCTGTAAAGGGTTAACATGCAGTACCTGATGACCGCCTGACCAGAGGACCAATCTGAGACAAGATAATTTCAAATCTCTGTGGTGGGAAGCCTTTGTCTGTGTTCTTTGTTAGAGAGTTCTCTTTTTGGATCTAAGAGAGGCCAAACATGTCTCCAAGTTCTCCTGAAGTAGTTCCTACTATTCAATAGTGAGTATTAATTAGAAAGGCGGATTAGTCTTATAACTTGATTTCTACATTTGCAATTGTGTATTTGCTGAAGGAAATTCTTTATTCCTGTTTGTTACTTTGCTTTCCCTAAGAAAGAAAGGGGGAGGGGGAATTCTCTCCAGAGATTAATAAGTTTAGACCCTGTATATTGTTCCATCTTGGTTACAGAGACAGTGACTTTCTTTTATTTTTTAATAAATCTTTTCTGTAAAGGACTTGGTTAATCTTTCTTTGGGTGGATTCTCAGAGAAAGGGGAGGGGGAGGCATCCCTCTGTAGTTAGATCCTGGTATCTCTCCTAGGAAAAGGGAGGGGGGAGGAAGCAGGGGGGAATGGTTTATTTCTCCTGGGTGTAAGAACTCCATAGATTTGGGGCTCTTGGGATCCCCAAGGATTTTGGGGAAGGACTGTGTCCCAATCCACATACTTGATTGGGTGGTGGCAGCTTTTACCAGATCTAAACTAGGATTTTTAGTTTAGAGGGAAACCAGTGCAGGTCCCCATTTTGGAACCCAACAGCTCCAAGTGGGGGTCAGACCTATGACAGGGCTTAGTTATAGAGCTGCATTCTGTGCTTTGCTAAGATGCAATAGAGCCATGGTGACCGACCAACATTGAGTCATCACCCACTGAATATCCATCTAATTACAGGAATTTGTTGTGTGGCTTTTCAGTTCTCATTTTCAGCTTTATCTTTTGGCTTGCAAAATCTAGAGGACCCCACTGTCGCTGCTGGTCTTACTAGGTGGCAAAGGGTGGGAATTACAGTAGAGGTGGGTGAGGTAAGATTCCAATCAAATATATACTTACACATATGTAGCTGTTAAACCCTGAGATTGTTAGAGCACTAGTGACCACTCATAAAGATGTCTTCACTCTAGTAAAGAGTAAAAAGTTTGGGTTTGTTTACTTTAGCGAGGAGACTGACTGGACATGCTAAAAATATACAAAATGTGTGAGAATATAGATAACTAATTGTATACTTGGTTTGTAGAACTTATTGCCACAAGGTACCATGAAGCCAGTAGTATATCAGGATTCAATACAGACATTTCCCAGGTTATGCAAGATCCGACTTACACAAATTTGCACTTATAGAAAGTTTCATAAGCCAGAAATAGGATTTTCAAGTTGTGCACAACTTGAGTTACGCAAGGCTTTCTGGAATGGAACAACTGCATAAGTCAGGGGGCGTCTGTATGCTATTAAACAATATATGGATAATATCCAGAGTTATAAGAATAAGTACAAAAGCCTCAAGAGTTTAGGAAGGTATAAACACTCCTGCTTTAGGGTTTTAGTTGACCTCTAACTATTGGGTATTGGAGGAAACTCTTTTGGGAAGCAGGTAACTCCATAACTGCCTGCTGCTGGATTTTTTTGCTCTTTACTCTAAAGTGGTACTGGCCAGTTTCAGTGACAGGATACTGGACAAATTGAATCACTGATCTGATCCAGTGTGACAATTCCTATATTTACTAGTATGAACTGTTGGACCATTGACTTTACAGTAATTTATTATGCTTCCATTGAATTAAATAGACTTTGGATCACACCCAAATCTCCTTTTTTCACTTTGTCTTTGAATATAGGTGTTGCACCTACTCAAATATCATAACTAACCAATAATAAAGCTGCTAAATAACAAAAACCAGGAATGACTTCACCCAAAAAAAATTGGTTTCTATTTTGCAGGATTATAAATGGACCTGTTTTTTAAATCATCCACAGTATTTTTAATCAAAATTTTGGCAGAAATTTTGATGGACAAACAAGTTTGATTAAAATGCTGAGAAAAATGTTGGTAAATATTTTTGGTTTAAAAAAAACTTTTTGTACATCTTGATATTTTTCATGTAGAGTACCAGTTTTGGGGAAAAAAGGTCATCTTTGATAACTTTTCATACAGAAATTTGCATCTAGATCTACTAATGAACGATTCCTAATTATTTGGTACTGTAATTGCCAACAGTTTTTACAAAGCATCTCAAAAGCAACTGTAAACATACCTAAATACAGCAAACAATGAAAGTATTAAAAGCACCCTCAAATGGATTTTTCCTTTACCCAAGTAGGTGTACACTAATAGCAATGTACCAGTTTACAGCCTGCAGGAGATTCCCTAGGCTCAAAACTTACCATGAGCCTTTGTTTCTTATGTTTTCTCTGAGGAGAGCTGGGTGAGTGAGTGTTTATCTATTAGAGAAAGAAGCCAAATCTTTAGTTGGTCTAAACTGGTAGAGTGCCATTAACTTTACTGAAGCTGCACCAATTTGTCAGCTGAGGATCTGTCCCAGTGTTGACAAAACTGCTGTTACAAGTAAGAAATTTCCTCTTTGAAAGCTACAGGTTCAATTAGTGTCCCCACTTTTGGAGATGAAGCTCTAGAGATTACACCGCCAAAATAAAAAAAATATAGCAAAGTGCTACAGCAAATACACAACATGGAAAAAGGCAGTAACAAGATAAAGTACCATCAAGGTGAATGTATGTTGGCTACAGTCCCATTCAGACAAAATGGAAGGTCATGTGAGGAGACCTGGCAAGACCAGGCCTTGAGTAAATCATCTTGGAATGTCTTCTGTCACATGAGAAATCATGTGACAGTTCTAAATTGGAATCTTATGTTCCCTTCCCATATTAGAAAAGATTTTAACACATTTTGTCTAGGTAAGATGAATTTAGATTTTTTTTATTGGTGTCTTTCTCTTTTTAAAATAACTCTTCCTGTAAATATAATTATAGACCCTGATTCAGCAAAGTACTTAAGAACATGACTCATCAGGACTA
Source organism: Mauremys mutica (assembly GCF_020497125.1). NCBI lineage: Eukaryota > Metazoa > Chordata > Testudines > Geoemydidae > Mauremys > Mauremys mutica. The sequence continues at coordinate 44,116,077 of NC_059076.1, forward strand.
CTCACATGCTTAAAATTAGGCATGTGTTTAAGTGTCTTGCTAAATAAGGGTTGTAATTAAGATTTCACGGTTAATATTGAGGGGAACAAGTACTAATTGATCGTCACAACAACAAAGGAACCCTGTGTGTGATTAAGAAGGGAAAACAGGTGGGGTGCTATGCCACCTCCTACCCAGTACCCTAGATATGGAAGTAGGGTCATGGCATGGTGGCTTCCTGAATTTCATCTCAAACTGCACTAGTTCAATTGTTTTTATATGCATATATTTTTTACTTTCTCTCAAGCTGAATGATCAAAATGAGCTTCTGCTCAATTAATGAGCATTGTAAGGAAAATTAACAGGAGGCAATGAACTTGTTCTAATGCTGCCTTATTGGAGGGAAGCTTGCTCATGTTGCACTACAATAGGAGTTAGTGTGTGAAGGAAATACAAAGTTACAAGCCATACTCTCCTTTTTGGGGGGGTGGGGAGAAAAGTGTTTTAGTTCTAGTTCATTTCTAATCAAAACTTGATTTCTACAATAGTTTATGTGCAAGTTGCATGACAGGAAGGAATTGTTTCAGTAGAAGGAACTTGGCTTTAATTTTAAAAAGCCAGTTTCATGCTATGTTGTACATGCTTTGAAGTACCATTAATGGCTTATGTCTAACAAATATGTATAAAGAATGTAGTTGAGAATGGCATAATACAGTAATTGGCATGGTGCAGATTTTTTTCTGCATTTTTTTTCTGCCTGTTTTACTTCTCTAAATTCCCAGCCATTTCTTAGTCTAGATGCAATAAATCAACCCCCGAGCCCTCTCCTGTCTCCTGTACTCCAGCACCATGGGAGGTGCAGGCAGAGTCGGAGGGGGAGCGGCAGCAGTCAACTCACTGTGGTGAAGACCCCATAGTAAGTTGATCTAAGTACATCGACTTCAGCTACGTTATTCATGTAGCTGAAGTTGCATAACTTAGATCTGTCTCCCCTCCTCCCCCTGCCCAATGTAGACCAGGGTTTAGGCCGAGATTAGTGTTTATATCAACTCTGTTAAACTGAGGGGAGGAGAATATTTTGGTCACTTCAGAGACCTACAAATCCTAATTTTTCCTTGAAAACAACCTTAGATGAATGAGATTGAAAGTGAGTGTTACATTGTTGTGAAAAGTGTGTGCCCTGTACATAATCTGTGTTTTAGCTGTATAATCTATTGATGCTGCTATTGCAAATGTAAAAAAACAAATACTCTTCTGAAGTGGAAGAGATTGTTTGTATTTTCTCCTCCCACATGCAACACCTTGACTGGGATTGCACAGGCTCATAGACTTTCAGGCCAGTAATAGTCTGCACTTCGCAGGCCACAGAACCTTGTCCACCCACTCCTCTAATAGGCCCATAACCTCTGGCTTAGTTACTGACGTTCTCAAATCTTGATATAAATACTTCAAGCTTCAGAGAATCCACCACTTATTCCAGTTGAAACTAGCAAGTGACCCACATCCCACACTGCTGAAAAAAGTGGGGAAACCCCCCAGAGTCTCTACCAATCTGACCAGGTGAAAATTCCTTCCTGACCTTAAATACCTCCCAGTGCACATGGTGGGTCAGTGGTCCTATCTTACCCTCCCCTGTAACTCAAATACTGTAGGGACACTTAAATGAGCCCTGGTCCCTTTTTTTCTGACAGCAAGACGAAGACCCACCTCATTCAGTTGCAGGAAGCACTTTCCTGAGAAGTTTTAATTTGTAGTTTGCCCCCTCAGGTTTGTTAACCAGGGCCAGCTCCAGGCACCAGCTAAGGAAGCAGGTGTTTGGGGTGGCCAATACAAAGGGGCAGCACTTCGTCCGGGATTAGGGCGGCCCGTCCAGGTCTTCGGCGGTAATTCGGTGGCGGGTCCCTCAGTCCCTCTTCCTCTTTTGAGCTGCTGTCGAAGAGGAACAGAGGGATTGAAGGACCCACCGCCGAACTGCTGCCAAAGAATGGAGTGGCTCCATTGAGCTGCCACCAATCAACACCCTTTTTTTTGTTTTGCTGCTTGGGGCAGCAGAGAACTTGGAGCTGGCCCTGTTATTAACATTAACATTTTGACCATGTGCTTTTGGATTGTAAGCTCATCACTTCAGAGATCAGTTACATAAAATATCTGGGACAGATTTCTCATTGTATAGTTTTGTTTATGCTGAGTGCCATATAAACAAATGCTCTGTCTGCACTGCAGAGTATATTAAGACAGAATCAAACTGCGCAAATACATTTTCCTAATAGACCACAAATGTGCTTACAGCAGAGCACAGCATTTAAAGCACCATCTAAGGGCAAAAAGCCATCCAATTTTAATTGGTAAATGTGTAGATAACATCTAAAATTTGTTTCATGTAACCTCAATATGCAACGCTAGCTATGATTTGAATAGTTTTAAATCCAAATCTGTAAAACACACTTGGCAATTTAGAGTATTTTAACTTGCTTAAAATTTTGCTGAGTTCTTTATTACTAACAAAAATAACCTAAAAGGTCTTACTGTCAATTTCAAACACCAATGAGGATTTGGAGTTTAAAAACTAGTATGACCTGAAAATGGTTTAAGGGGAGAGATTTGTTCTTCCTGCAGAAACTGATGTTTTCTCACTAGAAGGTTTGACAACAAATATAGTTTCAGAACCTTCTTTATTTTAAATCTGTGTAAAACCACTTTGGTCTTACAGGCAAATAATCAGACTAGTGTCTATGAACATTAGAAAATAAGGTACCTGCTTATATCCCACTACAGCTGTGGGTAAACATGTGATATACAATGTCTGAAATCCTAAATAATTGGGGGAAGTGAATGAAGAATAGCAGCAACAAGGAAATTTATCAAGCAATTTGAGACATTGGTCTAGTACAGGCAGGATGTTTTATTATGTATGCATCAGATGCCCACCTTTCTATATTTGAATAATACTTGAGAACAGTAAATTGTTTATTTTAAAATATCAATGAGAAATGACCATGTTCTGAAAATAAAACCTGGGAGTTTCAACTCTGTCACCTCTAGGAAAGCCCAGTGGGAGGGATAGGATTGCTAGAGTTAAAGGAGGCCTCCTGTTCCAAATTTATCATTTGACTAAATCTGAAGGCATCTTCCTTTGCAAAAAAAAAACCAGGAAATGATTCCTATTCAGCTTCAAGGGCCACTTAAAGGTTATACCAGTTTCATTTGTGATGTTAAACAGCCAAATCCTTTATTTTACTGAGCACAAAATGTGAAATGTTTTCAACCCAGTCAGTAATGGGTGAGAATCCAGTCTGAGGCATTCTTTGGCTGTGTTCTCAATCTCTGATATTTAACTACAACTGGAGGTTTTCTACTGCTGGTTAGTTTTGGTTGTAAGGCAGGATTATTGTGGTTTGTATGTGGTTTTTGTTTGGTTCTTCTATTTTTTTTATTTTTATACAGTCCTTTTAATAGTGATTTATATATGGTGCCATCCCATTGATGGACCATAAATCAGTGTAGAAGGCTTGTTGAATGAAAGGCAAACCTAACAGATAAGTGATTAAAATAAGTTATACTTGTCTAAATAACTGGCATGCTTGGCTGCATGCTGCTATGAAGATCCTTCTTTGGATTCCATAAAATCATGGTAACCACTTCAAAGTAACAGTCTGTGAGATTAGACACAGCTGACTGAAACAAAGCTGAGACACATGAATTCTCACCAATGTTTGTACTTCAATGGACCATACATGAAAACAGCTGGGATTCAGAGTTTCTTTTCTCTTAAAAATAAAATATATGAAGTCTCTTCTGATTAAGTTGGTTATAACTGCACCATATCCTTAGTGAAATAAGAGGGGGAAAAAAGCAGTAACTGCATTTACAGATAATAAAGGCCCATATATTGGAGTATATTTCTATATGTTGCTGTTGTAAATATTTATCTGCTGTATAAAGACTTTGACAATAATTCAGGTAGCTCTGAAAACATTGATTGTTTTTCACTTTTGGAAAAGTCATTCCAAAAGGGATCTTAAGTTATTTGAATGGCATCAAAATTTAAAATCAATTCATTTTTCCAGATGAATCTTTTATTCACGTGCTTACTGTTGGGCATGTGCTTAAGTGTCTTGCTGAATGAAGTTGTAAAGGAAACTTCTCTAGAATTTTCAGTTTTGCATTTAGTTTTTAATTAACAGTACCAGGGGCAGATCTGCAGCTGGTGTAAATTGTCATTTTTCCATTGACTTCAATGCCCCCTAATGATTATCAGTCTGTAGCTGGAGCACATACTACAATGCATAGCTGTCACTTAAGATTGGCCAAGCATTTCTATTCTAAAGGTTATTTTTCAGTTGCTATAACTTTCTAAAACTTTCATTTTTTAGGCTGAAATTTTCTGCCCATTTGGGTGATTGTTTTGAAAGTTTGAGCAAAAAGGTGTGCTGAATCTAGGAAGAGCTTATTGCTTTTGCTGTGAATGTGCTTGAATTAATAAGCTTGAAGTCCTCTTCTATTCCATATAACTTTATGCATGTTAGTGGTTTCATATTCTAACACGTTGCTAGTGAGAATGATTGGCCTAGTGAAGTCTATTGTTAAAATGTGTGTAACAATGCTGCTGATTGTGGGTGATAAAATGACAAAGGGCTCTATGCATTAGATTTGTGTGACATAACTTGTTACAAAATAACTCTATGAAGAACCATGTCATATGAGGCAGGCAGATTCTAGCATAAAATCTACATTCTTACAGCCTAAGGGCTGGTCTCCACTACAAGAAGATCGACACTGCTGCAGGTCTAATGAAGACCCACTAAATGGATGGCAGAGTGCTCTCTGGTCAACCCCAGTACTCCAGCTTGCCAAGAAGTCATCTGCTGTTGACTCAGTGTGATGAACACACTGGGATAAGTCTACCTAGTCTACATCAACACTAGCTTCATTATTCTGGAGTAGCATAATTTAGGTTGACTTACTCCTGTAGTGAAGATAAGCCCTAAAACACCAATAGCTGGGTAATAGGGTGAAACATGGACCCACTGAAATCAATGGCAAAATTCCAATGTTCAAGGGGGCCAGTTTCACTCATAATATATATTTATTCCACATGTATCAGCACATATTTTGACAGGACAAAAGCCATGTTTGCTGCTCAATCTTCATGTAGACACTAAACTCAGAAACAATATTCCCAGAATACTTTATTCCTTCTTTGCAAAATCATTTGAAAATTGTTAGTTGAACCACTTTGATCTGTCAAAGGATTAAATGAATTGGCACAATTCACCCTGAAACTGCAACTAAATATTGATCAAGTATCAGAGGGGTAGCCGTGTTAGTCTGGTTCTGTAGAAGCAGCAAAGAATCCTGTGGCACCTTATAGACTAACAGATGTTTTGCAGCATGAGCTTTCGTGGGTGAATACCCACTTCTTCGGATGCAAGTGGTGGAAATTTCCTGGGGCAGGTATATATAAGCAAGCAAGAAGCAAGCTAGAGATAACGAGGTTAGATCAATCAGGGTGGATGAGGCCCTGTTCTAGCAGTTGAGGTGTGAAAACCAAGGGAGGAGAAACTGGTTCTGTAATTGGCAAGCCATTCACAGTCTTTGTTTAGTCCTGAGCTGATGGTGTCAAATTTGCAGATGAACTGGAGCTCAGCAGTTTCTCTTTGAAGTCTGGTCCTAAAGTTTTTTTGCTGTAGGATGGCCACCTTAAGATCTGCTATTGTGTGGCCAGGGAGGTTGAAGTGTTCTCCTACACGTTTTTGTATATTGCCATTCCTAATGTCTGATTTGTCCATTTATCCTTTTCCTTAGAGACTGTCCAGTTTGGCTGATGTACATAGCAGAGGGGCATTGCTGGCATATGATGGCATATATTACATTGGTGGAAGTGCAGGTGAATGAACCGGTGATGTTGTGGCTGATCTGGTTTGGTCCTGTGATGGTGTTGCTGGTGTAGATATGTGGGCAGAGTTTGCATCGAGGTTTGTTGCATGGATTGGTTCCTGAGCTAGAGTTACTATGGTGCGGTGTGCAGTTGCTGGTGAGAATATGCTTCAGGTTGGCAGGTTGTCTGTGGGCGAGAACTGGTCTGCCACCCAAGGCCTGTGAAAGTGTGGGATCATTGTCCAGGATGGGTTGTAGATCCCTGATGATGCGTTGTAGGGGTTTTAGCTGGGGACTGTATGTGATGGCCAGTGGAGTCCTGTTGGTTTCTTTCTTGGGTTTGTCTTCCAGTAGGAGGCTTCTGGGTACACGTCTGGCTCTGTTGATCTGTTTCCTTATTTCCTCGTGTGGGTACTGTAGTCTTGAGAATGCTTGGTGGAGATTTTCTAGGTGTTGGTCTCTGTCTGCGGGGTTAGAGCAGATACGGTTGTACCTCAGTGCTTGGCTGTAGACAATGGATCTTGTGGTGTGTCCGGGATGGAAGCTGGAGGCATGAAGGTAGGCATAGCGGTCGGTAGGTTTTTGGTATAGGGTGGTGTTGATGTGACCATCACTTATTTGCACCGTGGTGTCTAGGCCGCCAGACAACTCTCCAATACTAAATTTTACAGGCTACTTCCCTCAGATCCCACTGAGGAATACACTAAAACTGCACCATCTACTCAGGACACTCCCTACACTAACACCAGAACTAATCAACATACCCTTAGAGCCCCGACCAGGGTTATTCTATCTACTACCCAAGATCCACAAACCCGGAAATCCTGGACGCCCCATCATCTCGGGCATTGGAACTCTCACTGAAGGACTGTCTGGATATGTAGACTCTCTACTCAGACCCTATGCTACCAGCACTCCCAGCTATCTCCGTGACACCACTGATTTCCTGAGGAAACTACAATGCATTGGTGACCTTCCAGAAAACACCATCCTGGCCACCATGGATGTAGAGGCTCTCTACACAAACATCCCACATACTGATGGAATACAAGCTGTCAGGAACAGTATCCCTGATGATGCCACAGCACACCTGGTTGCTGAGCTCTGTGGCTTTATCCTCACACACAACTATTTCAAATTTGCTGACAATATATATCTCCAGATCAGTGGCACCGCTATGGGCACCCGTATGGCCCCACAATATGCCAATATTTTTATGGCCGACCTGGAACAACGCTTCCTCAGCTCCCGTCCACTCACGCCCCTTCTCTACCTACGCTACATCGATGACATCTTCATCATCTGGACCCATGGGAAGGAGACTCTGGAAAAATTCCACCACGATTTCAACAGCTTCCACCCCTCCATCAACCTCAGCCTGGACCAATCTACACGGGAGGTCCACTTCCTAGACACCATGGTGCAAATAAGTGATGGTCACATCAACACCATCCTATATCGAAAACCTACCGACCGCTATGCCTACCTTCATGCCTCCAGCTTCCATCCCGGACACACCACAAGATCCATTGTCTACAGCCAAGCACTGAGGTACAACCGTATCTGCTCTAACCCCGCAGACAGAGACCAACACCTAGAAAATCTCCACCAAGCATTCTCAAGACTACAGTACCCACACGAGGAAATAAGGAAACAGATCAACAGAGCCAGACGTGTACCCAGAAGCCTCCTACTGGAAGACAAACCCAAGAAAGAAACCAACAGGACTCCACTGGCCATCACATACAGTCCCCAGCTAAAACCCCTACAACGCATCATCAGGGATCTACAACCCATCCTGGACAATGATCCCACACTTTCACAGGCCTTGGGTGGCAGACCAGTTCTCGCCCACAGACAACCTGCCAACCTGAAGCATATTCTCACCAGCAACTGCACACCACACCATAGTAACTCTAGCTCAGGAACCAATCCATGCAACAAACCTCGATGCAAACTCTGCCCACATATCTACACCAGCAACACCATCACAGGACCAAACCAGATCAGCCACAACATCACCGGTTCATTCACCTGCACTTCCACCAATGTAATATATGCCATCATATGCCAGCAATGCCCCTCTGCTATGTACATCAGCCAAACTGGACAGTATCTAAGGAAAAGGATAAATGAACACAAATCAGACATTAGGAATGGCAATATACAAAAACGTGTAGGAGAACACTTCAACCTCCCTGGCCACACAATAGCAGATCTTAAGGTGGCCATCCTACAGCAAAAAAACTTTAGGACCAGACTTCAAAGAGAAACTGCTGAGCTCCAGTTCATCTGCAAATTTGACACCATCAGCTCAGGACTAAACAAAGACTGTGAATGGCTTGCCAATTACAGAACCAGTTTCTCCTCCCTTGGTTTTCACACCTCAACTGCTAGAACAGGGCCTCATCCACCCTGATTGATCTAACCTCGTTATCTCTAGCTTGCTTCTTGCTTGCTTATATATACCTGCCCCAGGAAATTTCCACCACTTGCATCCGAAGAAGTGGGTATTCACCCACGAAAGCTCATGCTGCAAAACATCTGTTAGTCTATAAGGTGCCACAGGATTCTTTGCTCCTTAAATATTGATCATTGTATGTAAATGAATTAGCAATTTGCATAAGTAAGATTAATAGAATTTAGTTACTGAAGATGAGAAAAAACATAGCATTGGTTTCTCTAGTACAACTCTTGTAATGTTCTAATGCCTAGGTGTATGTTGCACAATACAAACATTGTTAAATACTGCATTGGACCTACAGCTGTTTAGTAATTTGAAAGTATGAAATTCTATTAGGAATGGGGCATTTGGAGAGGCCTCTGAAATAGAGCTGTGTCAACCCTTGCAAACCAGGCAAAACTCACTGGTTTTGGGTTGTTTGGAATGTGAAAACATAAGGCCCTGTATACACAGGCAAAAAACTTCTGTTTCTTCAATCAAGTTAGCTTAACCCATTTGCAAACTCCCTTATCAGCCATGTAGAAACCCTTTAACACCTTTTCAGATAGCTTGAACTGGCTATGTTGTATCCTCCTTGCTATGTCAGAATCATAGACTTTAAGGTCAGAAGGGATCATTGATTATCTAGTCTGATCTCCTGCACAACACAGGCCACAGAATCTCACCCACCCACTCCTGTATCAAACCTGTGTCTGAGCCATTGAAGTCCTCAAATCATGGTTTAAAGACTTCAAGGTGTAGAGAATTTTCCAGCAAGTGACCTATGCCCCACGCTGCAGAGGAAGGAAAAAAAAAACCCAGGGCTTCTGCCAATCTGCCCTGGAGGAAAAGTCCTTCCTGACCCCAAATGTGGCAATCAGCTAAACCCTGAACATGTGTGCAAGACTCACCAGCCAGACACCCAGGAAAGAATTCTCTGTAGTAACTCAGGTCCACCCCATCTAACATCCCATCACAAGCCATTGGGCATATTTACCGCTAATAGTCAAAGACAAATTAATGGGATAGCCTAATTTTGGCAATTGTACAATCCCCTCCATAAACTTATCAAGCTTAGTCTTGAAGCCAGATATGTCTTTTGCCCCCACTGCTCCCCTTGGAAGGCTGTTCCAGAACTTCCCCCTCTGATGATTAGAAACCTTCATCTAATTTCAAGTCTAAATTTCCTGATGGACAGTTTATATCCATTTGTTCTTGTGTCCACATTGGTACTGAGCTTAAATTCCTCTCCCTCTCTGGTATTTATTCCTCTGATATATTTATAGAGAGCAATCATATCTCCCCTCAGCCTTCTTCTCAGCCAAGCTCCTTGAGTCTCCTTTCATATGACAGGTTATCCACTCCTTGGATCATCCCAGTAGCCCTTCTCTGAACCTGTTCCAGTTTGAATTCATCCTTCTTAAACACGGGAGACCAGAACTGCACAAAGTATTCCAGATGAGGTCTTACCAGTGCCTTGTATAATGGTACTAACACCTCTTTAATTTTACTGGAAATACCTTGCCTGATGCATCCCAAGACCACAATAGCTTTTTTTTTCACGGCTATATCACATTGGTGGCTCATAGTCATCCTGTGATCAATGAATACTGAGGTCCTTCTCCTCCTCTGTTACTTCCAAATGTATGACCTTGCACTTTTCACTATTAAATTTCATCCTATTACTATTACTCCAGTTTACAAGGTCATCCAGATCTTCCCATATGATATCCTGGTCCTTCTCTGTATTGGCAATACCTCCCAGCTTTGTCATCTGCAAACTTTATTAGCACATTCCCACTTTTTTTTTTGTGCCAGTAGTCTCCTTTGATATGTTCCAGCGAGACTCTAGCTGTATCATTTGTTCCCACATGAAGGACAATCAATGGATTCTTTCCTGCTCCCGTTAGGATCCTCTTCAGCCTCAGGTCCACATCCCATATCTTAGCACCCGGCAGACAGCTGGCTGCAAGTCCTCTTGATTCCTATTCACCCCTGCAATTCTCTGCAACCCATCCTGTATCCTCCTGGGGCTCATGTTTGGTGTCATCTCCATTGACTCGTCCCCTTTCTTTATAGAGCTAGCTGCTCTGCTCTTCTTCCTTGCCCTCTCACCTTCAGTGACCACCTGCTGTGCCCCTTCTTCATTTTCCAACTCCACAAAGCTGTTCCTGAGCCCTATTGCTCCTTCACTAGCCTGTCGTCTTTCCTCTGCCTGGTTCGCTTAGTCACATGCTTCCACTGTCCACTTTCCTCACCCAGCAGTCTCCCCTCAGAGTTCTTTGGTCCTGCTTCCATCTGCAAGTCTGAGCTTTTCCCTTTTGGTTGAGTTTAGAAGGGGGTTTGAGCAGATGATGGAACAAAGACATGATGAGGCCAGAGTTTCCACCTGCATCTCCAATCCTCAGATCTTTTCTTCTATCAGTTCTATCAGGCAGCACTTAATGCAGACAACTCTTTTCAGATACACGATCCTGGAGGGGGTACATGCCGCAGCTTCCACATCCAGTCATCTTCACTATCTTCCACTGCTTGGGTCATTACAACTGCTGCCTCTATCTGTCATAGGCTTCCTAACTAAATCCTGTAATAAAAATAAGGTAAAGCATGTGGAATACTTCATGGTTAGCTATGCTTCATCTGTTTTACGAAGAACTACATCAAATGAAACTTTCTCTGCTAAATACCCTACTAGTTTTAGTCCTATTTGAATCTCCTATGTAAGTACTTCTCTACTGCAGATAGTTGAAGCATGGGCATAAAACTTGCACTCCAACTACTTGTGGATGCAAATCAAGTATCCAAAGATGCAAGTATTCTGATTTTTCACATTGAATTCATTTGCAGGTGCCAAAAGTGTGTGTGTAGGATTTTGTGCTTGCATCCATTGAAATAAAGGCCAGACTTCAGCCTAGCTCACTAAAATCATACAGGATTAAACCAGCAACTAAAATAATTGTATCTAATCTTTTCAGAGTCCAAAAATATCTGAGTGACGCTAACCCACATGTTCAAGGAAAATCTGACTCAATCTGTTCTGGTTTTTCATTTAAAAAGTCATTGAAATAGTTTAATCAGCAGCATGATTTTAGGAGAAAATTGAAGTGGTAAGAACTTAATCATTAATATCTCAGTAAGATAATACCAGACTGTCTAACACTGAATAAAAACACATTCCCTAATGAGTGAGGCTGCACATCCAGGGTTATAAATTCCCAGAATTTATAAGTGTTAATATATCCCTTAGAGTGCACATTGTTTCCTGGATGCAAAATAAACACTGAGAATTTTAAAGAAATAGTTTAAAAAATGGTATGTAAGGGTTACAGAATTGCAACAAATGTGTTGCATAATGATACCAAGTTCTACATGTGTGCAAATACTAATGGAAATCCAAATTAACATACTGCATGTTTTGTTTCATAATGAAATGTGAACAAAACTTCCTCACTTTTTGGAAATACTTTTTTATAGGTATTGTTAGGCAGATTTGGTTAGACATGACGTTATCGTGTTCAGAGCTATATAGAAAGAATACATTTGCAAAATTATGTAAAGTTCAGTCTTGGTATCATATATTTAGTGTAATAGTCCTGCTCATTTGGGGCTTGATCCAATGTTCATTGAAATTTAATGGAAAGATTCCCATTGAGTTAGTAGGCACTGAAGCTAGCTCTTTAACTTGGATCTTGAGGGTTTTTTTGATTAACAGAAGATTCCTTTATATAGGGCCAAATTCAGTCCTAGAGAAAATGGCTGTCATTCCCATTAATGGGAATTCTTTCACACCTGGTCTGAATTTGGATCGATAAGGTTACAAGTTGAGATTCATAATTTGCTCTTTAAAATGTCCAGAGGCTAATATGTGAGGATTGTTAGAGTAACTGATAGTGGTGGAGGAGAGAAATCAGTTTTACAAGACTTGCATCCGAAGAAGTGGGTATTCACCCACGAAAGCTCATGCTGCAAAACGTCTGTTAGTCTATAAGGTGCCACAGGATTCTTTGCTGCTTTTACAGATCCAGACTAACACGGCTACCCCTCTGATAACAGTTTTACAAGTGGTGCATTTGTAAATTCAGATTGGGTTTGAAATTGCATTCAGTGAAAATCAGCATTCACAGAAAATACGTGGAAGAGCATATCCAAGACTTTCAGTACGTTTCCAAAGAAGAGTAAACGATATTGAGAGAGGGCTAGGAAGTGATGACAAAGTAGATGTAAATTAATAAATAATTCTTTGGCTTCTGCTACTTAAATTTTATGTGGCATTCACCTGAGCTGAGTAGTTCATGTACAGAGGGTTGGAAAACAGGACAGGTCTCACTGGAGTTGCATGGAATGACAGCTGTAAAATTTGCTGTGTTTCAGATTTGTTCACGAAATTTGAACAAATGGGGATTTGTCTGAGCTTATTTTAAACCTGTGGCCCTCTTACTGATATCTATCTTTTTGAGTGGGGGGAAGGGGCAGATCAAATCTGCAGAGGGTGAATTTCATTGGTGAATTTCAGGTTTATTTCAAAAGATTACAGTGGGAAAGCATGTGGCAGGTGGTCTTTTGAATATTTGAATGGCTAAGCCTCTTCCAAGTGATGAAGGATGACCATCATGATGTCAGTTGTGTTTTGAGTATTAAGGTACAGATCTCCATAATGTCTTTTGTTGAAGGTCAAAGTGCCTCTGACTGTAACAAACTCACACATACATATTTATATAAGTAGCCCTACAAATCATTACCTTCATGTAGTTAGACAGAAATGCAAGCACTAACAAGTTATTTTTCCTCTTTTCTTTGGCATAAGCTCCACTAACAGTAATTTCATCTCTAAATGGAAAGCATAGCATTATGCTGTTTGATCATGCAAGCGAAATTTCCCTGGCTGCCAGTTAGACCTCAGGCTTCTCTTGTGTTTGTGTGAGCTCAAGTCTTGTTTCCTCATATCTGGCTAGTACCAATTCCATCTCTAAGTATAATTATAACTTTGCAGGCCAGATTTCTGATTGTTTGTTAGGCCAGATATAAACAAAGCCTAAAGATTTTTTTTTATGGCAACATGTCTAGCTAGTAATTCCATCAGTAGGAAGAAAATTCATTCTGTGAACAATACTAAGAATGAATTTGGTTTTATAATTGAACTCTCCTTTTTCTCATTTTCTCAAATTCCTTTTGGGTTGTAATTTACATGCTTGGTCTCTGCCCAAAGATCAATGTTTTGGGGAAGTTTGGACAACATTTGTTCTGCTATTGCATTATCCAACCTCACCAACCCACTCACACTTTTTCTGTATGTTCCAACTGAAATTTTTTACTTGAATAACTCTAATATGGTTGAAATAAGAAGCTTCAAAATGGGCTTGTTCTAGGCTCCTCTTTAGTGAGATAAGAAAAACTGATCATGTTTGAAGAAAACAGGCACTGTATGTTTAAGGCTAGCATGTCTTCACATATGTTAAGACACTTGCTTTTGATGATTTTGCAGCACCATTGTCCTATAGCAATTTGGAATATTGAGTACGCCCTGATAAAATATTAAGTGAAGTATCTTTAACAGATATTGTTTTCAGGATGCTTCAGTTGAGACCTAAGTTGGAGTCCACCTAAGCTAGGTCAGCCTCCATTTTTTTTCTTTTTTAAAAAAATGAAAAGGGGAAAAACCAGGGAAATCAAATGCAAAGACAAAAGGTCTTTCAAGTTTAGTGTTGCATTAGCAGATATGCGCAAGTAAGGATTCCCAAAAAGTTTAGGTTTCCAAGGGAACATTAATTCAACCATTTTATACATTTTGTTACAATTTTTACAAGGAAAATAGAAAACTTTGAAACTTGGGTTCTAAAATTCTGATGCTTAGCTCCTAATTTAATGAAGCATTGAAACGTGTGCTTTACTTTATGCATGCTAGTGATTGCATCCCTGTTCAACAAAGCATTTAAGTATATGCTTTAAGCCTTTTTAAAATTGATTTATATAGAGACTTTTTGGAGCATAAAACGGATTTAGGTGTTTAAGTCTAGATAGTCCAAGTTGGAAAATATTAGTCTTTAATTTTGGATTTATTTATTATACCACATAGGATATGCTATGCAGGTGCAAAGTGTGCATGAGTAAGGTGTTAGATTATTGAATGTGCATACAGATGTGTTTGTACCTACAAATGTGGGCACTTGTATGCAAAATTTTGTGCAGGCCTGAGCCTCTAAGTATTTGTGAACACTTATTCCTATATAGCAATATAACTTTTGAACTCAAACTGTAGGTGAAACTTAAAGGGTGTAACCAGGCACATAATCAGTTCAACCAGAAATGTTTTCAAACCCCAGTACAAAGTGAAGCTGGAAAGTTTCATGCAATTCTGTAATTTCCTTTTTTTGGTGTACTAAACTTAGTAGAACCAGAGAATCACTCTTAAAAGTCCCATACCCTGATGAAGTACATGACTCTTTAACAAACACAGATTTCTCATCTGCCAATTAAACAAACAGTAGCCATTTTTGTTGGAAATTTGTAAGCACATGAAGCAGAATTGCAGCATCAAAAAACTGTTAGCCTACTTTGGCATGAGGGCAAACTCCTACAAAATCACAAACAAAAGAGTTTGGAGGGAGATCAACCTACAGAAAGATGCAGGTTTTACCCCTCAAACTACATGGAACAAAGCTGAGGTTTTGAAGTTTGTGTTTAAGGTTAGTCATCTGGAATTTTGTACATTAACTGCTATGGTGGGCTTTGCCGAGATTAAATGGTAAGACCTCTCAATTAGGCTGGGGGAATAAAAGTGCTAAAATACTTTAAAGCCTAGTGATTAGAATCTACTCACTGACCACATCCTTATGGACAGAGAAATTTTTAGCTTGTCATTAAATGCCCGGTGTAATCACCTTCGAGAGAGTGAAGGAATGTTGACAGATCAGACAAGTTCATGTAATAGAAAAACCTAGAATATTTTTAAATGTGTAGGAATATGTAACAGTAAAGAATTACTTCCAGACTGGTACCTCCTGCCTTCTTGAAGCAATGTATAATAAAATTACTTTGAGTTGGTGTTTAAAACTGTAACAGACCCATTCAGATGGTAAATAAGCTATTGGGGACTCGCTGAATACGTTGAATTTGTACTCTTTTGGTATCATGTATACAAGTTCAGTGATTCACTTATTTGACCAAAGTGCAGCAAAAAGTCACATTTACATTGCACATTTCACTATGTGTTTGAAATTGAAAAGATGAAGGCAAAGGGAAGAATCTCAAACAAAATGAAAAGCTTGTTAGAGAAGCAGAGCAATATGAAAAGGAGCTCTGATAACAACCTTGAGTACTTCATTCTGTGCAAGCTTATATGGCAAAAAATGAAGGACAACTTTGAGAACTTCTGGAAAGAAAAGCTCCTTAAAACAGCTGAATCACACAAAAGCCTCAGGACATGCAAACTGGAATTGGCACAGTATAGATTGAATAACATTGGATTGAATAACAAGGATGGAGAGACAGTAATTGACAGAGCAGGGATGGAAGTGGTCTGCAAGGACTTCCATACAGAACTGTTCAAATCAAGAATCAACATCCCTCTCCCAAGGCTCAAGAGTCAGAAGAACACATTCCCCCCCGCCCCCCATAATCGTCAGTGAAGTCCAAAGCACACTACACCAGATGAAAGGAAAAGCTCCAGGCAAAGATGGAATAACATCAGAAATTATTTCCGTAGGAGGCAAAAAACTTTGGAAGGCCCTTGCTTTAAGATTCAGTTGATATCTCAAAAAAGGAAAAATACCATCAAGCTGGAAGGAGTCGAATAACATCTTGCTGTACAAGAAGGGGATCGAGAGCCTCTTAAGAACTCACCCTATATGCCTGCTCTCTCATATTATAAACTCTTTACAAAGGTGATAACGAACTGACTCTCTTGCAGAATCTGGATGAACAGCAGCCAAGAGAGCAGGCAGGATTTCGAAGAAATTTCTATTTACCCTTAGCCAGCTTCTAGAAAGAGCAAGGGAATACAAACTCCGACTGTGCATTGTTTTAGTCAACTATGAAAAGACCTTCGATAGCATCGAGTTCAATGCAATTGTCAGGAGTCTAAGCTGCAAACACACAATTGCAAATGTAGAAATCAAATCATAGGACATGACTGTCCTCTGTTAAATCCAAAACCAGTTCTCACACAGACAAAGGCTTCCCTCCACAGAGATTTGAAAATCTCTGATTGGTCCTCTGGTCAGGTGGTCACCAACAGCAATATTAAAGGTTCTCTCAGAGCAGGGCATTAATACGCAGTACATCAGTTTGTTGAAGGAAGCGAATACTGGATGTACAACAGACGTTACTCTCCTCAAAACTCCCCTCCGCATCCCAATCGAGAGAGGCGTAAAGCAAGGAGATACGATTTCACAAACTATTTACCGCCTGCCTTGAAATGGTTATGAACAAGATCAATTGGAGCAGTGGTGTTAATATAAATGAACAATTCTCATCTCAGATTCGCAGACATTGTACTAATTGCTGAGAGCACCAACCAACTGCAGAGCATGCTACAAAGACTCAAGAAAAGCAGTCAGGTCGGTCTGAAAATGAACTGTTGCAAAATGAAATACATGCAATCAGACGTCTTAAGAAAAGCCAAAAGGAAAACTAAAAGGAAAATTTCTGCCTGAAATTCAAGGAATATTGTGGGTTTAAAAAAAAGTAGGTGAGAACTTGAGTTATTTGTGATAAACTGGGGTTTTTTACCTGCAAAAGTTTATGCCCAAATCTGTTAGTCTCTAAGGTGCCATCAGACTCCTCATTGGTTTTTGTGGATACAGACTAACATGGCTCTCTCTAATACTTTGCATGTGTGAAAGCATCCTATTTTTTTTTCCTGGGTGAATAGTGTAAATGCGAGATGCCATTGGCTTCAATGCTTAAATCCTGCAAAACACTTCCATATGTGCATAACTTTGATCACATGAGGTAGTCCTGCTGAAATCACTTTAGAGAAGTACGTTTCACGGGTTAGGGCAGTAGCCTAAAATGTAGGAGACCAGCATACAAGTTCCCTGCTCTACCACAGACTTTGTGACACCTTGGCCTTTCTCTGCCCTCTTCCATATCAGTAAATTGGGGTATTGTGCAGATAAATACATTAAAGATTGAGCTGCTCAAACTGTAGTGATGGTGGCCATATAAGTACCATAAGTAAACTGTACACCTAATCTCAAAGGGACTACTCACATGAGCATAGTTAAGCATGTATGTTAGTGTCTGCAGAGTCAGGGTCCAAATTTGCAAGAGCTACATCCACACAGGCTGGATGTTGCAACATCTAACTTTTTAAGCACCCTGCCACACAATGGATTTTGCAGCCCTGAGTTGAACCACCTAGATTCCCTATACAATGCAAGAGAGTTAATCATCTCAATGGCTATTAGCCAGGATGGGCAGGGATGGTGTCCCTAGCCTCTGTTTGCCAGAAGCTGGGAGTGAGCAACAGTGAATGGTTCACTTGATTATCTGTTCGTTCCCTTTGGAGCACCTGGCATTGGCCACTGTTGGAAGCAGGATACTGGGCTAGATGGACCTTTGGTCTGACCCAGTGTGGCCATTCTTATGAGAGAGATCCACAAAAGCCAGCACACCGAGAGAGCTTCCTAAGACAGCCAATAGGAAGCACTTAGCAGAGAGGTGATGTACAGAAGGAATTTGAGCTCTGATCTCTCATCCTCAGCTGAGTGCCCAACCATTGGACCAGAATCACTCTCATGCTCACTCTGGTCCAACGCACATTTCATTATTTATATACAGTGGAATAGTTTCAACAGGAAAGATTGAGAAACCCACCTCAGAATATCCCATTGTCCAGTCATTAGAGTAACATGCCAAGAGTTAAGCGACCCATGTTCGAATCCCTTTTCTGTAATAGGCAGAGTGGGGAATGGAACCTGGGTTTTCCATGTCCTGGATGAATTCCCTAACAACTAGACTAAAGGTCATAAGGAGGCCTCCACTGCATTCCCCTCCCCCAAATTTTGTGTGTTTTTAGACAAGGTCTGATCTGAGTCTACCTACCAGATTGGCCCCTCTGGTGAGATAGGAAGGGCAACATCTCATTTGAGGATCCCACTGGAGTTTTAGGCATGAGCGTGTCACATAGGTCTCTAGCCTGAGGCCACTGTAGCATGCTTCCTGGCAGAAACTTAGGCCCGTAGTAGACTTTCATGGTGGAAATCTAGGTGCCTCTAGGATTAGGTGCCTAAATGTTGGATTTAGACATCTAATTCCTACCTTAGTCTCCTAAATCCTCTTGTGGATCTAGCCCAGGGGTAGGCAACCTATGGTACGTGTGCCAAAGGCAGCACGCAAGCTGATTTTCAGAGGCACTCACACTGCCCAGGTCCTGTTGGGGGGGGCTCTGCATTTTAATTTAATTTTAAATGAAGCTGCTTAAACATTTTAAAAATCTTATTTACTTTACATACAACAATAGTTTAGTAGGTCTCTTTCTATAACACATAACTAAAGTTAAAATGTATTACTGGCACACACAACCTTAAATTAGAATGAATAAATGAAGACTCGGCACACCGCTTCTGAAAGGTTACTGACCCCGATCTAGCCTGAAGGCAAAGGTGGCTGAAATTCTCTCTTCCATTTTCATCCATATTAAAAATATGTACAGTCTACAATACTTCTGGGATGTATAAATGTTTTTACATACTATTTTCAACACCAGAAAGTCTATATAAATGCTGCATAGAAATTTAAAAATTTCACAGGCTTACATTGGCTTAAATAGAAGGAATTTTAGGTGTTTTACCAATTTTACTTGAGAAAACATAGCTCACAAATGACTTTTCCAATATGCAGTTAAAAGTGTGTGTGCGTATGTGTGACATTTAGAACTGAGACCTTTTTGTTTTTAACGATAACCTGAGCAAAGGCAATTTTTACCTGCCACAACACAAATATATAATAAATTTTCAGAAAGAACTATCAGACCTGAGAGAAACTTCTTTAAGAAGCCTTGATCTATATAGGGGGCATTAGAGGCTGTACTGAGAGGCATCAGCTAGCTTGAGTCTGCTAGACGTGGGTACTCTTCCTCTGCCTTCTCTTCCTCCTCATTTCCATTATAAACTGTCAGGTACCTTTTGGAATCAGAAAACACTGCCAAAATGTCCTCCACTGTCTCTCAAAAGCTCTGCCCATTTCCTGACACAGGACTGAAAGCAAGAGAAGTTCTTCAAAAAGTACCTCCTCCATCTTGCTGGCTGCACAAGGGTGGCTCTGTTTTTTGCCGCCTCAAGCATGGCAGGCAGGCAGCTTTTGGCCACTGGTCACATGGATTCGGGGGCATGCCTGCAGGCAGTCCACCGGTCCTACGCCATTGGCATCCCCGCTGCCGAAGCCATGGGACCGGAGGCCCTCCCGCAGGCATGCAGCCAAAAGCTGCCTGCCTGCTGCCCTCAGTGACTGGCAGGCCGCCCCCCGGGGCTTGCCGCCCCCAGCACGCGCTTGCTGCACTGGTGCCTGGAGCTGCTCCTGTGGCTCCAGTAGCTGGGAGCACATTGAACAGCCTGCTGAGCAGTCATTTTGATCAAACTCCCTGTAATGTGAAGGATAGACAGGCAAGTTTTCCCACAGTGCACCAGGGTCAAACAGCTAGAGTAGCCACATTTCCAGTGGGCACTAGGGCAGGGGTTCTCACAACCAAATTTTTGGTGGCCTTAGTGAAGCCACCAACTCTTGCTTGTGGCCGTGCTGACAATTTTTCCTAAAATACTTAACTTAATGCATATTTATTTATTTTTTCCTAGATGCATGTTCAAATCATTGTAATTTATTTATGTAGGGGTTTTTCACACTCTAATAAAAATGATGTACGGTGGCCTCTCTTCTTTACTGGACCTAAACAGAATAGAAACACAGATAAGTACATGCAAAACACCTTGTCTTTTTTTTATTTTTTGGGCTCTTTTGGTTGCGGTGTGTTTTGTTTGCATGTTCTTTTTTTTAAAAGAACTTGCTAGAGAGTAAGTCTGCTGCTGTGAAAAATGTTTGTTAATATTACTTTTCACAGCAGACTTACTCAGCATCAGCAAGCCCTGGATGTGGAGGGGGGCAGGGACGATGACGGGGATGGTGAGCCTGGAACCAGAACCTATGGGTGGAGCCCGAAGCCTTCCCCTGCCTCTGGGAAAATGGGGAATTTACCAGCTGCCTGCACCTCTAGTGTTTGTGTCTCTGGCAGGGGCAACCCTCACTGGTGGCCCTGGGAGAGGGGCCACTGCTCCCTTCTCTCTCTCTGTCATGCTGCAGTGATATTAAAATTTGAAAAGGTTGCATAGATTCTTAACATAAGAATGGCAATATTATATCGGACCAATGCTCCAGCTAGCCTGGCGTCCTGTCTCATAGCGGCCAGTGCAGATGTCTTGTTCTGTTTATTCTCTCTGAAACAACTTATTGAGTGATCCAATCCCCTGTTGTCCAGTCCCAGCTTCTGGCAGTAAGAGGTTTAGGGACACTCAGAGCATGGGGTTGAATACCTGACCATCTTGTCTAATAGCCATTGATGGACCTGTCCTCCATGAACTTAGCTAATTATTTTTGAACCCAGTTATACTCTTAGCCTTTACAGCCTTCCCTGGCAACTAGTTCCACAGGTTGACTGGGCATTATGTAAAAAGTACTTCCTTATGTTAGGTTTAAACCTGTCCCCTATTAATTTCATCAGGTGACCTCTGGTTTGTGTGTTACATGAAGGGATAAATAACCCTTTTTCTCCATATCATTCCCGATTTTATAGACCTTTTATCACATTCACCCTCGGTCATCTCTCTTCCAAGCTGAGCAGTCCCAATCTTTTTAAATCTCTTCTCATATTGACGCTGTTCCCTAGTCCCAGTCATTTTCATTGCCTTTCTCTGTACAATTTCCAATTCTAATGTGTTTTTTGAGATGGGGTGAACAGAACTGCATGCAGTATTCAAAGTGTGGACGAACCATGGATTTATATAGTGGCTTTGCTATTTTCCGTTTTGTCTATCCCTTTCCTACTGGTCTTAACATCATTAGCTTTTTTAATGGCCACTTTGCATTGAGCAGATGTTTACAGAGAACTATCCACCATGACTCAAAGATCTCTTCTGAGTGGTAATAGTTACTTTAGATCCCATCATTTTATATGTATAACTGGGATTATGTTTTGCTTTGCCTTTATCAATGTTAAATTCTGCCACGATGAATATTCATTCTTGGAATGCACCAACTATTAAAGTCTCAATGGAGAGTGGTAGTTTAGACGGGTAAGAAGATACAGAATTTTTTACCTGTAGGTCATTAGGCTGAATTCATCCCAGGCTGGTGTTTACTGAAAGTTGGAATCTTTGACTTTTTAGTGATTTATGTTCAATAAACTGAATGGCTTATTTTAGTTCTCAGCTGATATATGTCCACATAGCCAAAACCATGACTTCAATTTGCATTTTTATTTTAACATCCTAAAACCAAACCTGTCCTGTATTTGGTAAGCTGCACACTCAACACATGTAAGTATCCAAATTATCTCCATATATGGTTAAAGACCACTGTAGTCTTTATTTAAAAAAAAAATAAAGAAGAAATTATTAGCTTGAGTGTTCAGTGACCCAAACAATGTTTAGGTATCATGGTCACATTAGAATCAATGCTATGTGTTCAGAAGTACATCCATGCAGGAGATCAAAGAGCATTTCTATCTCCTGCTGCCTTCTAATCCTGCAGCACAGCAAGACCCTACAACTCAATCCACATAGACACCCCTGTACCTACACCCAGCCTCATTGTCCACAATGTCTGAATGCAGTCAGTTGCATAGTCAGGGCCTAAGTGAGCCAAGCTCACCTGTTATTACCGTTAAGTGTTTCATGGATGAGGAACACTGCTTCAGTGCCACAGCATAAAAGACTCTGGGTCAGATTTTTACAGGCATGCCCAATGGGAGTTAGGTACCTTTGTGGATCCCACCCTTGGTGTCTAGGTGCCTAAGTCCTGTTTTCAGACATCACTGTGATCCACAAAACTCCCTCTCAGTTCTGCCTAGCCCTGTAGGGGCTGAAGTTATTTCAGTAAAAGCTCCCTGGCTGCTCATGTGTCTCCCTCTGAGCATGTGCCCTGCAGCCTCACTCTAGGCACTCAGGCAGCTGTCTCCTGCCTAAGTCCCAGAGTGATTCACAAACCAGGCAAAGATAGTTGGGCATTAGCCTACCTAAATCACGAGCAGGGCCCACACCAGTAGGCATATTCAGAGGCTACTTAATTCCCCCCCATGACCACTGGGAGGAAAGGCAGCAGCTAGGGTACTTACTGAGCATGCTGGAGATCCTTGCTTCAAGTCCCTCTGCCACCTGATGAAAAGGGATTTTTAAAAGGAGTCTGCCACCTCTAGAGGTGTGGCTAGGGCTCATGAGGCAATTGAATATTCTGTTGTGGGGCTCGCTCAATCTCGCCTATTGAAGGTGCCAAAAGTATGCCTCGTTCTTT
Source organism: Mauremys mutica (assembly GCF_020497125.1). Lineage (NCBI taxonomy): Eukaryota > Metazoa > Chordata > Testudines > Geoemydidae > Mauremys > Mauremys mutica. Next base: position 44,138,875 of record NC_059076.1, read on the forward strand.
TTGCCTGTTGAAGTTGTTCCACTTCAGTTCAGTAATTGAATAATTAAGTAGTACTTGAGCCACAGAAATAATTGGAATGACTATAGCTCAGTGAGCCCCATTTGTGACATAGGCAGCTGAATGCCTATCTTCCCCTGGTTTGTGAATTACAAGCAATGATGGACACCTCACTGTAGCCCAGTTTTAGGTGCTGAACTCTGAGAGAGGGGTGAGGTGGCTTAGTGCACGCCCTTCTTGTCTGCATCTCCCACTGGCTAGCTTAGGCAGCTCCTTGACTAACAGCTGGCTTTATGGATCACGTTCTGAGGCACCTACCTCTTCTCCCCTTCGTTGCCTTGGCGCCTAACTCAGGCTTTGTGGAGTACAGTGGTGTTCCTGTGATTTTTTTTCCCCCTCCTCCAAGGCTCCTGACAGGTGTGACACAGCATTGCAATGACTAAGTCCCTAAGTACTAGGCATTTTAAACATCCTACTTGGCACCAATCTGCATCTTTAGGTGCCTAAATAATTTAAAATCTGTCCCCTTACACTTGTTTCATCTAAGTGACCCAAGAAAGAGTGGAGAGTTTGCAGCCTTTGTAAATGGAGAGTAGACTTTTGATTTTTCTTTCCAAAATACCTGTAGGATTTCAGCCAATGTAATTTTAGTTTCTAATGCACCTGGATAGAAAGCCCTGTCAACTCCAAAATCCAGCAAGTGTTTGTAAAGTTTGAAGGGCTCCATGAGTTTTAAATATCTATGTATATTATAGATTGGTCTACACATTTTGTTACAAATGGTTTCAGTTTCAAAGTGGAGTAAGTGGCATAGCAGCTCAAAACATATTGGACTGATTTAAAATATTAATATCCACAACTGGCAATGAATCAAAAAGATTTACCCATGATTTAGTGAGTATGATTTCTGACAGTCCTTACTTTTCAAAATACAGTAAAACATATTGTGTATATAGTTGGTTAATTTAAAATAGCAAAACAAAAATGACATGGGATTCTAGACATGTTTGCTGCAACAGGAAAAAGTGTTTTTCTATGGAACAAAAGCTCTGATTATTCCTCCACCCCTCCCCCGCCCCTTAATTCAGAAATAATCCCCTAAACGCCCTTTTCATGTCCCAGTGTGTAGCCAGTTTGCTGAACTTTTACTTTCTCTAATTAGATAAATCAGAGCTCCTGGTGGAGATCTAAAGCTGAAAGTGAAATTGGTTTTCAGGTCATTGCTCAGTCCACTAATGATATAGGCAGATATTAGCTTGGGGCCTGATCCTGCAAACATGACCATGAGTAACTTTACTCAGACTGCACTGGGACTGATCTATCTGACAACTCATATGAGTTAAGGTATGCAGGATCAGCCCTTTGGTGAGGTAAGATGTCTGAGACCACTAGACGTGTTTCTCCTGGCTCAAGAGCAGACAGTAAAAGGAAGCAATCATGTGGAATGTAGGGTACATTACACATAGAAAGAAACCAAATCTAGGAATATCAAGGAACTGGAAAAGGTTCAGAGAAGGCCAGCAAAGATGGTCAAGGGTATGGAATGACTTCCATATGAGGCAATACTAAAAAGATTAGAGCTGTTCGTATTAGAAAAGAGAAGGGATGGGTCTGATAGAGGGCTATAAAATCATGAATGGGGTGTGAAAAGTGAATAGAGAAGTGCTATTACCCTTTGCCACAGTACAAAAACCAGGGGTTACCTCATGAAACTAATAGGCAGCAGTTTTAATATAAAAAAGAAGCACTTTTTCACAATGTTCAGTTAACCTTTGAAACTCATTGCTATAGGATGTTTTGATGGCCAAAAGTATTATGTAGTTGTTTTTTAACTCAGTTAGTTCATGGAGGATAGGTTGATCAGTGGCTATTAGCCAAGATGATCAGGGATGCAACCCCATGTTCAGGGGAACCCTAAGCCTCTGCCTGCCAGAAGGAGATCGCTCCAATGGCTCTGGTCTGTACACTTCCCCACAAGCGGTTAGAGGCAGGATACTGGGCTAGATGGACCATTGGTTGGACCTAGAATGGCAGTTTGTATGCTCTAAGATCTGAGAATACTTTTGTGGTTAGTACTCTTTTTGTTTTCTATATTGAAGCTATTTTAGGGTGAAATTCTTCTGTGGTAGAGGGGACCCAGCACAAGGCTCTCTCACTCTGTGCCCTACAGTGGAGCTGAGCAGAAGTCTATGGATGAAGCAGTCTTACAAGATGCTTCCATAAGGCACATCTGCTATGGAAGATGTTTGCGTGTGGAAGATCAGCATGGAGGACAGCCATCATGAGGCTCAGCCAGGGGATGGGCCATACGCTCTTTGCTTATGTGAATCCAATATACTACACCCTGGCATGGAGGGAAGGGTTAAATTCAAAACTCCAGGCTATAGACTGGATTAGCGATAACAGGATAGGAAGCAAAGGACTTGACCTGTAGCTATGTGATATGGCCCAGGTTGTGGGTGGGTGGGAATTCACCTGCACTGAACCAAATTATGTGGGCTTTATGCAAGAGAAGTGAATTTTACCTTTGGTGTCCATAAAAATGGTCAGCCTGAGGGTAGTACAAACTGAAGTCCTCTGTTTTGCCACAGAGGAGAACAGATACAACAGGTCAGTGGCTATCTCCTCACGGCTCTGCCAAATTGCCTCTTTCCTGACCTGAAAAGACTACCTGCAGGAGTAGTTCACTGGTCTCTCTCTTTTTTTTTTTTTTAAAGGGATAGAAGAGACCTCAGGAGGTCATTTAGTCCAACCCCCTGCTCAAAGCAGGACCAATCCCCAGATTTTTACCCCAGTTCCCCAATGGCCCCCTCAAGGATTGAATTGAACTCACAATCCTGGGTTTACTAGGCCAATGCTCAAACCACTGAGCTATCCCTCCCCTCTCTCTGCCCAGATTGTTAGCAAAGTTGGAGGTTTCTGTGAAGTAAAAGTCCGTTAGCAAATGGACTGAGACCATCAACTAATTTCATAAAGGTCACTAGACAGCCATCAGATAGTAACTTTTGGTCCCTATTAATTTTCATTGGATTCAAACTAGTGAACATCTCTGTATCCCAGACTCTATGCGAGTTTCCTGCAGTATCCTGCTTCATCTTAGATACTGTTAGTTCATGAGATATTCCTCTGTTTTTCTACACTGTAATCTACAGTAATGTCTCAGGCCCTGTCCCAGAAGCACTTACATCAGGAGTCCCTCCCACAATTAGTCCTATTGACCACTACAGGGAATTAATGTCTTAAGTGGGGCTACTTGCTTGAGGACTAGTTTGCAGGATTGGGGTAGAGGAGAGTGTTGTTCTTTAAACCTATTCTGTTTTGCCTTTCTTTTCACAAGCTTCACACACTTTAAATCAGAAACAGTTTCCATTGACAGAAGCCCAAACTGACAGCTTTAGGACTTGCGAAAAAGACCTTGCTAATTTAGTGCAAAAGATGAGACCTTTCCTAAGTGCACGGCCAGTTACCCTGTGATGTCCTTTCATATTAGTGTACTGTATAGACAAGAATTTGAAATCTCTTTAATTGAAAAATTACTAAAATAAGTTTTTTGCCTGGAGGGGAAATATTTTTTAAGTATTCTGAATTGTATTCCATTTCTAGACAGCTTATCAGAAAGAGGAGAATGAAACTTGTCTGTCATATTAATTTATATCAGAATAGAGAGGACTTAATCAATAATTCAAATAAAATAGCTACATACGAATGATTAGAGAGACAATCCAGACAGATCTGACTAACTTGTAGGGATCTGCAACTATCATCAATGCTATATATGTATATATATTTTTCTGCACCTGGCCTTACATATACATACACATTGTGTGTGTATGTATATGTACGGCCAGGTGTAGGAAAAATCACTCAGCCTTTATGGATCATATGGTTAGCTGAAACAGCACACACAAAAGGACTTTAAGCAGCTTGGCTTTCCTTCGCTTCTGGATGAGTGCACACCCCATGTGTCAACTCTCAGGGCCAGATTGTGGTCAGTCCTTGTGCAGGCGCTGAAAGGAGAGAATGAAAGTGTGCTCGTTAGCATGTCCAGTGCAAGGGCCAGTTGCAATAGCCTGGACTTCTCAGCCCTTGATCCTTCAGGGGAGGAAATCAGCTAGGGAGGAGGCCTTGGCCCTTCCCCCTCTGCTCCAACTCCCAGAGTGGGGCCAAGGCGGAAGTGCAGGCTAGGTCACTCTAATTAAAGTGACCATACTTAAAATTGGTTTCTGTATTTTGACATTTCTCTGGGAGTATGTTCTGCTGGTTGTGTTTGAGTTGCTACATTGCAGAGTATGTGTGTGTTTGCATCAGCCTCTGTGCTTTAAATCTGTTCTAACCAACTGCACACTTTCTACTACTCATCACTGTGCTACGGTTGTGCTTCCTCTGATCCTCACTGAAGAAAAAATATTTTCCTTTTCTAATTCAATCTCTTAGGCCTTGTTTTTCCAACCCCAAGTTCTCAAGAAATATGATTTCTTTTTCGGAAAAAAATCTAATTAAACCATTTATCAAACTTTTCCAAGTGGGTAGAATGACAAATTAGCCCAATCTTCCACCAGCCATCTGATGGATGGGAAGATAAAGATGTGGAGGCTGTTATTTTAGCTGGAAGCTCTCTACTATATCAATTCTTGGGCTCCAGGCCAGGAGTCCCTAAGAGATGACAAGAACTAATGATGGATCTATAGAGTTTATGCAGCGTAAGGCCTGACAGCAAGGAATCTGCCCTTATTAGCAAAGTCTCTCTGCCTTCTGCCTGAAAAAGACTGGGTTGGCGGGGAGAGGGTTGTACTTGATGATATCATCATTGAATTAAAGGTATAGAAAATACCAACCTAGCATTAACTAGTACAATATATTGCTGATCAGTTTTTTTCTTTTTTTTTAAATAAACCAAATGTTATATAATCACTTTTAATTCTACTCTCATATTTTAATATAATTAGAGTGAAAAATTGCTGTCCTAAAATACAGTATCTTATTTTTAAATTCTTTCTGTGGAAGACTCGTAGGTTGCTTGATGGCCATGTACAGTACAAACAATAAGAGATTAACAGTGAAATCCTGGCCCCTGTGAGGTCAATGAAAAGACTCTCACTGACTTCCATAGGGCCAAGATTTCACCTTAAGGGCTAGATTCTCTAGAGGGACTTAGTCCAAGGCCAACATTTAGGCATCACTGACGTTCACAAAACCAGCATTTAGCTGCTGCCTAACTAGGGTGACCAGACGTCCCGATTTTATCGGGACTGTCCCGATATTTGCTTGTTTGTCCCGCGTCCCGACCAATGTTCGGTCGGGACACTGGACAAACAAACAATTTTGCCCTCCGCTCCCGTGCACAGGCGGAGCCCGGAGGGGCTCTTGCCCCCCAGCCCGACTCCGCCCCTTCCTTCCCCCATTGGATCCCTCACCAAATCCCTGCCCCCAGCCCCGCCCCCTCACTGCCCCATTGGATCCCAAGCCGAACCTGGGGAGGAGACGCCCCTGTGCAGCAGCCTGGGCACACGGGCCATGGCTGGCTGGGGCCGGGAGCGCTGCAGTGCAGCGCGGAGGCTGCTCCAGCCCTGCAGTCCACGGGGCAGCATGGTGGGTCCAGGGGCAGCGCGGAGCAGGCAGGGCCCGGGTGAGCGGCGTGGCCCGGGGGTGTGGGCTGCCCGCCGGAGACATGTGGTGGAGAGGGGCTGCGGGGGCGAGATCTGTCCCAGGCGGGGCGGCTGGCGCGAGGAGTCGGCCAGGGTCCCCCGAACCGATAAACTTCCCCGACGCTGCTGGGGAATCCTGCGCCTCTCCCGCTCGGCTGCGCTCCAGCATCTTGCCCTGCTGGGAAGGAGCTGCTGGAGTGCAGCTGAGCGGGAGAGGCGCGGGGCTCCCCGCCTGCGGTGGGACGAATCTCATGTGCCCGGGGTGGGAGGCTCCGCGGGGAATGCAGTGCGCGCGGCTGGGGCGCTGTGTGCGATCCGGCGGCGCGGCTGGGTCCTGCTAATGCCCCCGGCCCCTGCAAAACTGTTGTTTGTTTTTTTTTTTTGCTCTGCCGCCATTTTTTTTGCTCCGCCCCTCCCCCCCGTGTCCCGATATTTCATCCCTGTGATCTGGTCACCCTATGCCTAACCCAGTTGATGCCTAAAGTCCCTAGATGCCTGAGTTGCCACCAGTAAAGTCCACTAGCTGCAGAGGGTGAGAACAGATCTTTGCTTGGCTCATATAACTGTCTCTTTGCTAGACAAAGGTGAGGTACTTTAGGAACCCACACTTTGGACAGAATGATCGTGTACACAGTATAGAAGCAGCTCTTTCTGCAGGACCACGTTCTCTTGCAAATACCTGATCCTTACTAACTCTCCCCAGTGCAGGCTTGCCCTCTTTCAGGAACTTTTTCCCAGCATGCCTTTCTGGAGGCTGGTCCTTTAAATGCATCAGAAACAAATAGAAGCAATCTGAAAGTGGCATTTTTCACTTGGTTGTTTCTTGTGTCATTGTTCTTTTTGTTCTAGCTGGTAAGCTAACTTTTTTGTTTTTGTTTTTTCCCTTTCTCATTTCTGAGTGGATGTATGCTCCCACAAGTCCCCTGCTGTGCCAAGTGTTCAATCCCCCATAAAATATCTATATTTAGTTAAATGTTCAAAATTAAAATTCACTTTCTGGGAACATTTATATGAGTAAAACTCACTTATTTGAATTTTTGCACAAATACAGTTGGAGTTAAAGCCTTAAATTCCAGGGAGTGTATGAAAACTTATTGTGGTATTTCCCTACCTCTAAGAAGTACAATATTTTACCTAAACATGTAAAAATGAAACTCCTGACATTAGTAAATTAATATGAAGTCTTTAATTTCTAGATAACTATTATGAATCCACCACAGTGGAAACTCTTAACATAAAATATTTTTTGGTGGAAATAGGAAACTAGTCTCAGTCCAGTTTCTAGCGGACAAGTGTCCACATCACACAATCATTCACTACCACTGGCATTGGTTTACAAAGTCCTACTATAGCAATTCCATCATGTATACATTCAGAGTCTGTTTAATTTTTTTCATTGAATTTTTTTTGTATGGAATTGGAAACACTAATACAAAGACAAGAGGAAAATATACAAAGGTAAATTCAAAATGATGTCCTGTTCCAAACTCTTCTACATTTATTACTTGTTTTATGTTGAATATTGGTGTTCGACAGAAGAAATTCATCATGCAGAGCCAGGAAATATTTGCTATTCACTAATAACATGAGTCTTTGTCTCGGGCATAGTTTCAGTACAGCTCCTGTACCCATCAGCATTCCATAGTTTTTTCAGTTAACAAAAAAAACTTCTAAAAGTGAAGAGCAAGTGCCATTGCATTTGAGAAGTTCCTTTTCTTTTATATGTTACTCTCTCAAAAGGTGGCATGCCGTTTAACCCATTGTACCATTTTTTTTGCCTGAGAAGTATGTGACTTGTAGTGCTATAATATCAGCTGTTTTAATGTATAAAGGAATCAGTGTTTTTGTGACTCAGTGCATGCTTGGGACAGGTGAGCTCCATATAAACAATTCTGGAGGGAACAAAAGAGAGGCATTTAACTTAGCATCTTTAAAACAAAGAGTAAGTATGAACTATCCAGTGAAATGATTAGGTGAGCCATTCAGCACCCTAATATTCAAACCTACCTACCTTCTCTGCAGAGTGCTTGCTATTTTTCATATCAAACTATCTATACTAGTTATATTTGTCTTTGCTATTTGCTAATGAGACAACTTTAGAATTGAATTGCTATACTTTATGGCATTTCAGAGGTGTGCTTGTGATACAGTTAAGGTGAAGTTTCCAACAGCTTTAACTGAAGGGATTATAGCATCGGCAGTCTCCTATTCTCTGCAGATCTTTGTCACATAAGACAGTACAAGTAATATGGCAACATGCAATTTTCTTTTACTCTTGTTACTGAATACTAGATACTCAAGAATTCACATGCCATAGTCTCAAATTTAGCAAGGCAGATATTTGAACAAAAGTACACAATGCAATTGTGCAGGAAGTAAAATGTTAGTGAATGAGCAATATAGGGAATGATCACTAAACCAGCTTGTCATCTTATTTATAACTAACATGACCATTGCCTAACTACTCTAGCATACTGTAAATGTTTGTTTCGTAAAACCTACACAATTCAGGATTACTTAGAACATGGGGACTAATTGGCTCAAGGGACTGGTAAAGTGATTCATCTCTAGGTCACTGATTCATATTTGGCCTTGGTCAGTAGTGGTTACAATTTGTTTCCATTTAATTGGTGCTCAGTAAACTGAATTGAAGGTTTATATTCTTTTTATAAAGTATGGTTCTAATGGCTGAAAAGAAGTGGGTTTGTGCAGGAATGAGGTTTTTGTAAATCCCACAAGTCTCCCACACACTTTAGTTGGTGATCCCACAAGATCTTGCTTTAGACCTTGCTCCTTTTTAGGACTCAACATTGTAAGACTCTAACAAGGAGTTTCCAGAACATAGTAGTTTGCCATTCCCTATGCTAGTATTTCATTTGCCAGATCACCACGTTTCTCAGCTTCTTTAGACACTTTTACAATATGGAATGCAGAACTCCAGAATCAAGGAGCTGTTTGTGCTGTGCAGTAGTTTTGGGAAGGTGAACAGGAAAAGCATCACTTAAAAATGGGGGGAGGTTATATTTAATTACACTTGATTTCTTGTCTTTTATTAAGGCTTAGAAATATGGCATTTCCAAAGGGTTGACTAGAGCCCAATGATCTGCTTATTGCAATTCCAAATCTATTCAAAAGTTTTAAGATGTCATTTTCTTTGTAACAATGAAGGGTAGAAATCCCACACTCCTCCAAAAAAAAAACCCCAACCAAATAAAAAATCCCTGTTTCTTTTCAAGTAAAACAAACTTTAGACCTGAGGATGAGCTTTGTAAGCTTGAAAGCTTGTCTCTCTCACCAACAGAAGTTGGTCCCATGAAAGATATTACCTCACCCGCCTTGTCTCTATAAACTTAGTTATATTATTAATTAATAATATACTGAAGCAGACCAGGATAAACAAGTTATGACTGACAAAAATATACAACTGAGGTATATTACAGCTAAGATGTGGGGAGGAGGAGAGAAGGACCAACACATGACAACGGTTCAATTGATATTTCTTTCAAAGTCACCTGGCTCCCAAGATTGTGAAAAGCAGGCTAGAGTTGGCACATGATTGTTTTCATTGCCAGAATCATTTAACTTTTAATCAACTCATAACCTATGCCGAATCAGAATGTTTATGCCTATGCACACACCTATCTTGCTCTTTAAATACACACACAGTAGAAACTCGCTATCTTGCAGTAAAAAGAACAGGAGTACTTGTGGCTAGTGAGTGAAAGATTCACTGAGTTATTGTAAAATCATGTGCCTGTGGATGTGGAGGCTACCCTGGCACTAGAACCAGTGCAATTCCACTGTGCAGGGGGAGTCAGAATTCTGGCCATGAAAGGGATGCATAGTGGAAGTGGGGCCAGTATAAGCCAGGTAAGTGCTAAGAATCTGCTGCTAAACAGATTCTTCTGCTGTAGAAGGGGAAGATAGACTTATTGGGGCCAATAAGCAGCTCTCAAAGGCAAACTTGCTGAAGCACTTAATGCAGTAGTGTATTGCATGTGCAGTCTCTTGGCTAGCATGGTCCAAGTGTTTAAAAATAAAAACGACCACCTTAAACTCCCCTCAGAAACCCACAAGCAAAAGTGATCCTTCATAGTGGATGAGTAAATGTTCTATAGTATATTTTTGCAAAAGTAATGAAGGTTGAGTAATATGAAATTTCACAATATTACAGTGCTATCAAATCTTTGCATTAAAGTATGTGACTTGTAATAGGTCTTTTATAGTAATTTCTATAGAAGCCAATTGGTTTCATCCTTGTGAAACGCTATAGGACTTCTCCATAAAACTCTGAAGTTTTAAAAGTCTACCAGGTTGCTGATGCTTATGAGGATCAGGCCTCGCTACTGTATACTCAGAATTTATATTTCAAATCACAATCCTCTTGTTCTGATAATGTACATTAGCCATTGGTGGAACTCTGTTCTCTCTCTCTGTATTATCCTAAGTATTAATAATATGAATCACTCTGCATACAAATGCTAGTTTCTCTATAGAAAAATTCCTTTCTGCCATCAACATGTGGCTGTTTCACTTACAAATTGGAACTAAAAGAATCAGTCTAATTCTACCTAGTAATATAATTTCACTAGATGGCAGTGCAGAGAGCAATTACAATACATTGTCATTTTCTTTTTTTAGTTTCAGTTAGGACAGAGAATTTTTTTAAAAGGTTGTCACACGTCGGATGCAAAAATTTTGATATGTGCAAGCTTTCTAAGCCTGAAAATATTTCATGCAACCAACTCCAAGTGTGCGAAGGAGTATATTTAAGTACAAAGCCAAAAGGAATGGTAATTTTATGTGTGGAAGATTTTTCTTTTGACCCTCAATTATATGTTTAGGCTCTGTATAGACCTTATTGTAACAGATTTAGAGACTCTTTTCGCTCACTGATTCCACATTAGTAAATGTATATAAAAATGCTTCCATTTCAAACTCACTAACAGAACAAAGAAAGGTGATACGTTTTACCTGTAGAAAAACGCATCAAAATGATAAATGGTAGTTTTAGATGGAAACTGACTGGGCATCATCTCTACACTCTCACTATTATGCAAACAATATTTTGCCATAGTCAAAAATGCTGCTATTAAGTTTCACCCTAAATCAATTTGTCAACAGTTTAATATTTTACTTCTCCTCATTCCAATTTCAAGTCCAGTTTGAATTAAGTAGCTTTTTCCCCCTACCATGTCAGTTAAAATAAATGAAACCTATTGAAGCATCAGAATTGTTAACTGTGACTATGGCATGGAGGAAATATACAAATATAATATACATGGAGGAAAAATTGCATTTGTTCCTAAAGTAAGAATGGGGCAATTCTCTAATGTCAAAGGAAATTCTCCCACATACACCATTACTTAATTTGTCCCTTTGATTAGCAGACCAAGAGCCAAAATCTCTGCTGGCATAAATTTATGCAGCTCCATTGATTTCCATGGCACTGTGCCAGTTTACACCAGCAGTGAATTTGGCTACGGCTGTCTGATGTATACATTGTAAATACTGATGTATGGCTGTACTGACTCTTGATTGCCAGGTAAAGCTTTTTTTGCCTATATAAGGGTCCACGAGCTCCTGCCCAGTTAAACCTACATGGAAAAATTTTCTGGCAGTCATTAATTTATAGTGCTACATAAATGGCTACAGAGTGACAAATGAGCTCTTTATGATTTTTTTCCTCATGGCTTCTCTGAGTTAACCTACCGAATAGCAACATGCTTAGTGGTTCACATTCATAGGATGACATTCACTAAAGAGATCCAGCAAAACGGTCCAACTTTATCATTCATCAGTCAAACACAAAAATCTCTGGCCCAGATCCACAAAAGCACTTGGGCGCCTAAATCCCAGACTTGGGCGCCTAAATCCCAGACTTGGGCTCTCATGTCCCATTTTTAGGCATCTCTTGGATTGGGTGCAGGCAAGGTGCTCCTCCCAACTACCTTCCCCTGTTTCATGGGTTACAAGCAGAGATGGGCTCCTCTCTGTGGCTTCAGTTTAGGCACCTATCTCTGAGAATTGTGGGGCTTAGGACATACTCCTCTCATCAACATCTCCCATTGGCTAGTTTAGAAAGGTTCCTGCTTAGTGTGCTGGCTTTTGTGGATCCCATTCTAAGGTACGTATCTCTCTCCATGCACTGTATAGGGAGCCCAGGCACCTAACTCAGGCTTTGTTGACCACAGTGTGGTTTCTGTGATTTTCTGGGCACCTAGAAGTTGGGTGTTGTGTTGCTCAGCATTGCACTGCTAAACTTCCTTTGAGAATCCAGGCCTTTCTCTTCTGAAAAAGGATTATCTTTATGGAAACACTGTTTAGAAAACAGATTAGAAATATTTATTGAATCTACTAATATATAAGCTACATAACTGGTGCCATCTTTAAAACATGAAGTATTAAGTGTATATGCAGTGTTGCAAACTCTTGTGATTTTTATCATATGTGGTGGCTTTCTTAAAGTCCTAACTCCCAAATTGCTGTAATCATGAGAGAATATTTGCTTATTTTATATATATATATAAGTCTAGCCCTCTTAGATGTGTAGAAAACCTTGAAAACATGACCCAGTGAACCCTAAAGTCTAGAATGCAGAAAAGGCACCCAATTTTTTTAAGCCTCATGATTTTTAAGCCAATCTCATAATTTTGGAGGGACCAACTCATGAAAAATTTGGGGTTAGCAATACTATAACTATTACAGGGGGGTTCTGCCCTGGCAGCTCAAGGTGGGCTGCTGGCAATCCATGTGGAGTTCAGTCTGCTGCCAGTGGACTCTGACCATAACTGGAGCAATAGAAGCAAACTTTCCCCACTGGAGCTCCTTGTCCCTTGCTTCCCTTTTGTCTATGGTTCCCGGCCAGAACCATGGGAAGGAAGGAAGGACAGAAAGGTGTCTCGGGGAGAGAAGTCAGCCATATTTCTGCTCAACTTTTGCTGAGTGTGGCTGCTTGCTTTTTTTTTTTTTTTTTTTGGACTCAGAGGGAGCAGGTGAAAACAAGGACCAGAAATGAAGAGCACTCCATAGAATGCAGAGTGATTAGAGGCATGTATGCATATATGATGCAATCTAGGAATCTTTTAGTAGAACAATTGGTCTTGAAGAGTTTTGAGTTTTATTTTCTAACAACTGAGCTACTGGTGCTTCTCAAGATGAAATTTAGAGGCAGCTTGACAAATATCACATCAAGGACTCGTGTCTCTCTCATGAACCCTACAATAATGGCATTTTAGGGGTGTGCATGGGGGGGAAAGTGATCCATATGCTTCCAAAATTATGCCATCAGCTAGTGTCACAAATGTTATATGCACAATTGTAACAGACGAAAACAAGGGTAACTGAATAAATAAGCAATAAGAGGCATTTTTAACATTTTATGAAAAACTTTATTCACCCTCAGGAACTTCTACTAGAGTGCAAATACATATTTGTTTAGAGAACCTAAAAAATCCCATGGATTACTGAAGAACAAAAAGTGTAGTTTGAAGCAGAGATGTCAACAGATGAATTGCAAAATCCTATAAGGGGCCTTCCAAATGGCAAATCTCCAAGGCCAGATGGTTTTAGCAATGAGTTTGCTAAATCTTTTCAGACGCTCCTAATCCCTTATATACTTCAAACGTTCAGTCACTCCCTTGAACAAGGACAATTGCCCAGTTCCTATTTGGAAGTCCGCATAATAGTACTCCTGGGGAAAAAAGATAAAAATCCAGAATACTGCAGATCACATCAACTAATATCATTAATTCATGTAGAAAACAAGGTATTGGCAAAATTCTTAGCAACTGGCCATATCTAGCCCTATCACTACTCATTCATCTAGACACATCTTGCATGGGAGAGACCAATCATATTGTTTAGTTAGCATCAAACATCATTGCACTATGCAAATGAATAAAAATGGTTTCTAGCATGAGATGTTGAAAAGGTGTTTACTAAGGTTCTTTACAGCTCTGCTGGAGAAATTTAATATCCGACATCAGTTTATAGCCTTCATCTAACATTTCTACAGTAGACCATATGCAGTCCTTCACTGGAACATCTTCTGACCAGATACTGTTTCTTTAAAGATTGGCTGTCCTTGGTCACTTCTGTTTGCTCATTGAACTGCCTGTAATAGGTATGAGAGATTCAGACCATCAGAAACCATGGTAAAAAGCATATAAATACTTGTACAGGTAACTGTTTACTTTCTCGTGGGGAAAGGCAAGCTTCCAGTATCTTGAAATCTTAGAGACGCACTGCACTAGAACTGTTTTTTGTTTTAAAGATGACCAAACAGAGGTGATAAGCTGGGCCTTTCATCCTGTGAGCGCTCTTCAATTTTCCATCCTGATGGGCTGCTCGGGCCTGAGTAGAAAGCACTCAGTTGAAGATAATTAGCACACAGGGCCAGATTCTCAGCTTACTGGAAATCAGTGGTGCTACGGGGGCTTATAACTGCTGAGGTTCAAGCCCTGTCTGCAACCCCTTTTTGATACACATTGCTTCAAGACATTCAAAGATGACATAATTTACATGTCTGCAGTTAGCCAAGTCAGCTTGATTTAAAAAAAAAAAAAGGCTTGTCCTTCCCTAAGTGTTGTATTCTCTCCAGTTACCACATACTTGGTATGAAAGAGAGAAATCTAGAACGAGCTTGTTGAAACTCCCCAAAGGGAGAGTCTGTAAATGGGCAGCTGCAATTCAGTCCATTTGGAGCTGGGTTACATTTTACTGAAACTCAAAACTGCTCTACATGGCAAAATGCTGATGCAACTTGCTCTCCTTTTGTTCTCACCAACTTAATTTAGGGCAAAGACATTGCCCCACCTCCTCCGGGAGATCAGACTTCCTTTCCTAGGGACTGTTTTGTAAATATGGAAATGACAATTGGGTATGTTGGGACAAGGCCAAAATTCCCATTGATGTCCTGGGTATGTGGGCATGCTCCTTTCAGTCCACTGTAAAAACCTCTCTTTAACAGTTAATATAAGATCATGTGAGAGAGAGCTCCATTGTGAGATAAGCACAGCCGTCATGCCTAGATGCCCCTGAATACATAACATAAATCATGGGGCTGTGCAAGGCTATTATTTTTAATTTGGTAACATTAAAATAAATGGCCAATGAATCTTAATTCATTTGGTTCTCCCTGAAAAAACAGTAATTATGATATTTTAATGTGCTGTTAATGTGCATATAAAATTGTTCTGTCTTTCTGTCTAAACTAATGCAAGATGAAGAATAATAGTAGAAAGAAATAATTGTCTGGTTATGTCTTCTGCCATATTCTGTGTTGGATTGAGAGTTTAAAGCGCTGTGACTAGAAATAGACCCAGCTGTTCAAAACTATATGAACAAGTGGGTAGAATTTTTGTTTAATTCTACTTTGACGGGTACTGAAGTCAGAAAATAAAAACATCAAACAGTAAAGATGTGAACAAATGTCTGCAACTTTATTAAACCAGTTATACTAATGCATTAGTATAACTGTAAATATCCATTCTAATATTACCTAGCAGCTAATCAGTACATGCGGTATTGCTTCTTGGTGGTAAATGGGACCAGTCAATATGAGATGGAGCTCCAGTTAGCCTTTGCCCCCTATCCACTGGAATATGGACCAAATTCCACACCTACCTTTTCCTTGTGTGTAGAATTTGGAATCTAGTGAGGAAAGCCTCAGCCGGTGTATATGCTGAAGTCCATCTCTTTTGTCCCAAAGCTTACTAGGCCTGCCTCACTCCTAGCCCCCTGCATGGAACTGGGATAAGCTACAACTGTGACAATGTACCGGGTATTGTTGCCATAAGGCACACCTGCATGTCAAGTCATTTTACAATGATAGTAATGACCAGCATGTTAGCTTTCATACAACACCTCACAAGGCATGTTTTATACAAATATTCTTGTACTTGTGTAGGGTGTGAATACAGGTGTGCTGCCGGGTCACACTTACATTATATTACATGACATTAGAATCTAGCATTTCTTTTCCTAGGGTTTTTTCTGTCTGATTTTTGGCCAAGATTTTTAAAAGTGACCAGTTATTTTTTGGATGCCTAAGTTTTTGAGTGTCCAACTTGTGACACCTTCAAGAGGCCTGATTTTCAGAGTACTGTGCTTTTTCTGAAATCAAGCCTCTTGAAAGGTGTCTGAAGTTGAGCATCCAAAAATCTGAGGCACTGAATGTTGCTACTCACATCAGCAAATGTTTCATTCTTCAGTATGCTTATGTTTTCTAATTGGAGTTGCAGTATGTCTGAACCTTTATTAAACTTAAAACAAAATATGAAGCTAAGGATTTGTATAGGGTGCCAAGTTTCAAGCTAAGATATTTTTTTACGACCAAGTTAATAAACCCCTAATAATAGGGGATTATAAATGAAAAATCTGACGCTTAGCTACAACATCAGCAGTATAATAATTGGGCAATTTTGTTTTTATTATTAATTCAAAAAGATTTCTTTCCAGAAATGTATTTTACATCACAGTGAAGGCCATATACTACTGCTTAATTTGCATTTCCTTTTCTTCTTGGTGTTTAAAAATGAATATTTGGCTTAAACCTATTTAACATATTAACAACACTATTCCTATGATAATGAAAAGTTCCAGTGTTCCTTAGCTTCTTATTAGTCATAGGTAAGGATTTTCAGCCTGTTTAGTAAGATTTATGTTTACTATGCACCAGTGTGTGGGAATGAGACGCTGCCATTCTTGTGGGAATGAATACATTGTATAAATCTTAATGTTGAATAGTCTGGAAACCTGAAATTGTTACATGATTAAGAAACACATTCAGATGTCTTTCGGGTCTATTATTTTTTCTCTTTGAAGCTTTTGCTGTTGGTTTTTCACAGGATATTAAGCATTAGAAATGTAAATGAAACCGTATGGAATTCAAGAAACCTAATTTGCCATCATGTGTAGTTTACCTATCAATCATAGGTCGCATTTAATTAGAGGACCTATAGAAAATGAAAAAGTTCTAGAACCTCTGCGGTTACCCTGGTTATATAATTGCAGCAGTAGCTGGACTTTTGCAGTGCAGATGTTGGTAATTTGCCATGGAAAACCGCTAGTATCAGATGCTTAGAGTCAGAAAATGGCTTTAATTATTTCCTCTTTGGAGCAGTAATAGCCATTATTTTAAGATTGCCAAAGTTAGGATTTGTTTGTGTTGGCCATTTCTTAGCACAATCACAGTATGTTCCCTATCTGCACCTGCCAGTTTTGTTACTGTATTAGATCTGCTTTATTGGGTCTGCAATTAAAGAACAGGGGGAGTGCTTCTGTGGGGCTGCAGCATCTGGGGACCACCATCATAAGATTATTTTCTCTGGCCACCAAAGATTAGCTTTGTTTTCTGATTCATTAAGTATAGAATATTGAAAATAGAAAATAATTCAGGCAAGAATCACTTGAATATAAAAATCTCTTTGGGAGAGACTAAGAGAGCGTAATAGCTTAGTGGAAAGTTGGGTTAAGATAATGCATCTTTGTCTAACACTGATAAACCAAGATATTACTGCCTTAGACTACTGATTATACCTGTTTCTTCAGATCATTGATAAGGGAAGTTCTTTCATTTATGATGTTCACACTTAGGCCCTGATCCTATAAAACACTCTGTGTGGGAGGACCCTTTTCATTCTCTCTGTTCAGTATATAGGCAAGGTTACTGCTTTTGTTTTATTTGCTACCCACATATTGACACAGAACAGCTCTCTTGAGTACCTGCCAGAATCCTAGCAAATGACCTAACCCTAAATTAGGAAAATTAGATGGTGATAAACCAGTGAGTGTAGCATAAAAAAATCCTGCAACACAGGGCTGGTAGCTGAGGCAATTAATAATCATTTTGACTCCTAAAACTTCTGTAACATGAATGAATTTGGAACTGAGATAAGCTATAATATAATTTTCTGTATTGTATTTTCTTAGATCTATTGAAACTGATGCTATGTCCATGAAGCAGATTATTCTGTCTCCTATTGCGACTTCTCAGGGCAAGTCTACAGTTCAAAATTAAGTCAGCCTAAGTTGCATTGACTTACAGCCACCACAGTAATTAAACTGCTTGGATGTCCACACTATGCTTCTTGTGTTGGTGATGTGCTTGCACTTATTTAACAGTCAGTATGGGGAATTGTGGGACAGCTTTTGAAAAGCAGCAACAGTTGATGTAAGCAACATAGTGTCAACACTGACACTGCATTGTTTTTAAGCACTATGCGTCTCACAGAGGTGGAGTTAAGTCGGTGAAGCGGGTGAGTTACATCGGTGGGAACTGCGGTATAGTGTAGACGTTTGAGTCAATGTAAGCTGCCTTATGTCGACCTAACTCTGTATTGTAGACCAGAGCTAAGGAAGTAAGTAAATGATGGAATGTATTAATATTTCTCTGACTTTTTCAGAGAATCATATACAAGAAGTCCTGAGCTGAGCACTTAAGGTGGGATCGACAAAGGTATTTAGGTGGCTAAACCCTGCCTTTAGGTGCAACTGCAATCCACAAAACTCCCACTTGCCTGCTGCTGAACACTGTCGGCTTCTAAAGTTGCTCAATATCTACGTGTTTTTGTTTTTTTTTTAAGTAAAAGTTTCCTAGGCACCTATGTGTCTGCCTCTGAGCACACGCACTGCAGCCTCACTCTGGGCACCTGCATGCCTTTCTCTAGCCTAAGCCCCAGAGCATTGCACAAACTGGGGAAGATAGGCATGGGCTGCCTAAGTCACGTGGGGCCCAATCCAGAAGGCACACTCAGAGGCCACCTAGAGGACAAAACAGGTCCTCCTTCTCTTCCCTCCAGCTTTCTTGTAACCTTTAACCTTGTGGTTAGGGTACTCACTTGGGATGTGGGAGACCCTTCATTGAAGTACACCTGAGGAGGAGAAGGGATTTGAGAATGGATCTGGCCACCTCTCAGGTGAGGGACCTAACTCCTAGGCAATGGAACAGTTGATGTAGGTCTGTCTCTCCTATTGAAGTTGTTCCACTTTTAATTATTAATTGGTCCAGAAAGGGATTTAGAACAACTCTTCAGCCTGTGTTTAGGGCCCTCACCTGAGAGGTGGCAGATCTTGTTCAAATCTCTTCTCATTAGCTGGCAGGGGGGATGTGAACCATGGGGTTCTCCATATCCCAGATGAGTACCTTATTTACAGGGCTAAAGGTTATAAGGAAGGGCTGCCTCCTCCCTCTGCCCTCTCCCAGGTTGTTTTGTGTGAACTCTCACTGTGTGCGCTCAGAGGTCCCATTCCCGTTTGGGCTCCACTGGAATCAGACCTTGCACACTACTTAGGCAGTCAAGCACCTGTCCTTCCCAGTTTCTGACTCACAAGCAGAGAAAGGTGCCTAGCTGCTGTCCAGACATAGGTGCCAAACTCAGGGGGATGCAGGTGGGGCTTAGCATGCATCCCTCTTGTTGGCATCTCCCATTGTCTAGCTTAAATAGCTCCCCACCTAATGTGCTGGCTTTGTGGATCATGTTGTAAGGCATCTATCTCTCGCCATTGATTGCACAGGATCCTATGTGCCTAACTCAGGTTTGTGAAGTGCAAGGTTGTTCCTGTGATTTTTCTAGGCACCTAAAAGTTAGGCATTGTGATGCTCAGTATCACAATGCCTAAGTCCCTTTTGTGGATCTGGGTCTCACTGACTCATGGTACCAGATATTTGTACATGCTGAGCAGGGGCAGCTCCAGGCACCAGCACAGCAAGCGCATGCCTGCGGCGGCAAGCAGCAGGGGGGAAGGAACGGCCTGTCAGTCGTCATGAGGGTGATAATCAGGGAGCCTTCAGCGGCATTTCTGCAGGAGGTCCACCGGTGCCGCTGCTTCAGCAGTAATCAGGTGGCGCGTACGCCAAAGGCACGGGACCGGTAGATCACCCGCAGAACTGCCGCCAAATCCGAGTGACCGGCAAACCTCCCACAGAAATGCCGCCGAAGGCTCCCTGACTGCCGTGCTTGGGGCGGCAAAAAACGTAGAGCTGCCCCTGATGCTGAGTCTTCACCAGGTAACTAAAGATGATCTTTAACATCACCTAGAGATGTTTGAGAAATTTCAGTCTGAAAATTTTAGACTAACTTTAATATTAGTGTTCAATGAAATTACTCACTGAAATGAATGGGAGCATTTCCAGCAATGTCTTCAGTCATCTTTGGATCAGTTCCCAGAAGCATAAGTGGCTTGATGGTGACTCCAGGACTTGAGTGTTTGTTTTATTCCTGGGTCTGCCACTGTCCTGCTGTGTTAGGTTGGGCAAATGATGTAACATCTGTGCCTTAGTTTACTTATCTGTAAACTGGGATAATACTTTCCTACTTCATTGGGATGTTGTGAGGTTTGATTCATAAATGTTTGTAAAGTGCTTTGAGAACCTCTGATAGAGGGATTAAATGGGTCTGATCCAAATCCCACCTACAGTCAGTGAGTTTTGTTTTTACTTCAGTGGCCTTTGGGATCAGATCCTAAAAGAGACAAGTATCCTTATTAATAAAAATGTTCATGCAAAAGCAATGTACTTGGCCAGCAATGTACTTGGCCAGCAATGTACTTGGCCAGCAATGTACTTCAATGTATTTCCTTTGAAGTACAGCATTTCAGAGATTTTTTTTCTTCTGTTGACCATATATTGCACAGTCTGTTGCCAGGAACACTAGTGTAATGTCATAAATTCACCATTAATGCTTCTCAGTAGGATCAAACAGGAAGAGAAAACAGAGAAGAGAATAACTTCTAGACAAACAAGAAAATAAGTTTTATTTTAAAATAATGGTACAATAGATGCTTTGGAATCTGTTATCTTTAAGAGATGGTTAGCAAAGCACTTCTTTAAATGGTTAAAAACTCACTTTCAGATTGTGCAATATGTTGGCAATTAATTTCACCCAATTGTGTACCACACAACAGAGGAAAACATGTAACATGTTGTAACATGTTTTAACCATAGCCCAAATTTTCTTGAGTTTGTGGTTTCATTTTCTTTAATTTTGTGGCAGAAATAAATATATTAAAAGGAATAGAGGATAGAAGCATCATTGATTTCCCCTTGAGCTCATTATCCTATGGCCTGATCCAAAGCCTAGTGAAGTTAGTAGATATTGATTTAGATATGCTTTGGAACAGGCACCAAACGCTTTGTCCAAATGTTTTTTGCTGTGCACATCTTTACGCAAGGATACTGTGACAAAGGCCAAAGGTCAGGCCAGATGACTACAGGAGAGTGATAGAAAGCAGATATATTAGCCCAAGGTTAAGTGGGTCCCTTTTCCTTGGGTAAGGTAACAGGGAAGTTTCCAGAACAATCAGGAACTTTCTAGAAACAATTAAGGCAGACAGGCTGATTAGAACACCTGTAGCCAATCAAGAAGCTGCTAGAATCAATTAAGGCAGGCTAATCAGGGCACCTTGGTTTAAAAAGGAGCTCACTTCAGTTTGTGGTGAGCATGTGAGGAGGAAGGTCCTGTGGTGAGGATAAAGAAGGTGTTTGGAGGAGGCCATGGGGAAGTAGCCCAGGGAGTTGTAGCTGTCATGCAGCGGTTACAGGAGGCACTCTAGACAGCTGCAATCCACAGGACCCTGGGCTGGAACCCGGAGTAGAGGGTGGGCCTGGGTTCCCCCCAAACCTCCCAACACCTGTTCAGACACAGGAGGAGTTGACCCGGACTGTGGGTTCCACCAGAGGGGAAGATCTCTGAGGTGAGCAAATCTGCCAAAAAGCGCAGGACCCACCAAGGTAGAGGAGGAACTTTGTCACAATACGTTTTTAAAATTAGTATTTATTTTAAAAAACACTGCAGTATTCTAAGGGTAGTTCTTGTTATGATTACCAATCAGTATTATAAAACTTATGACCATTTCTGTAGTATATTCTAATATCTTATAAGGATGTATTTTGAAAATACTGACACTTCAGCAAATGGACTCTGACTGCTCTGGAGCTTTTTAACTGCCATGGGTGAGCTTGCTTATCACTAGGAGCCTGCAAGCACTCATATTACAAGCCCCCACCAATACAATAATGAAATACATGGAGAAAACCAGTATGTTTCTGCAAGAAAATTTCAACATCCTCACCCCCATCCCATCACCTCCAAGCATGGAGGGTAGAGCAGAGGAGTTGCTGAAACAAGATAACATTCATAATGAAATCACTGACCCATTACCTTTTTTTTTTTGAACAGCATTATTGTGTGTTTGTGTCTCTAAAGAAAGCCTAACACTTGTCTGATGACAAGAAGAGGAAGCAGATACAGTGATGAGAACCACTCTACAGAATTACCAAAAGGGAGATAAAATGTCTTTTCAAGTACATGAAGCCCTCCAGAATGATATGTATAGCAGTCATTCACTTGATTCTACAAATTAATCAGCATAGATATTTTTCATGTATTTTAAAGCTTTTAAGGCCTAATTTATTTGTCCTAAACCGGGCAGCACTATCCTAGGAGTTATCCTCCAATGAGGACTGTAGCATGAGACCCTATGTAGAATTTTCTAGGACTTACATGTTCAAAATTAGGCACCTTTACAAACCTCTTTCAGTTAGGGCTAGAAAGGGAGCGAACATTAATTAGAATTGAAAATAGCTTAACAAATCTCTCCTAATTTGTAAGAGTTTCTCTTTAGCTAGAGACACATATAAGGGTTTTCTAATCTTTAGATAAATATTCTTTTATCATTTAGAAATGAAACCAGAAAGAAAATTCACTAACCCGAATATCTATAATTTGCTAAGCAATTGATATTCAAATATATTTTATTTTCAGAATGAATCACTATTGTTTCCAGCGCTAATTAAATTGTACTGATAGACTATGCCGCACAGACATATACAGTAGCAAATCATGTATAAAGAACTTTGTGTACTTTATCATCACATACACACTTAGTAATTTCTCCCAACTCTCAAAGATTTAATTTCATGTTTTGTAACGAGCTCTGTATTACTAAGATTTCATTAATGTAGCATACTTTGCAAAACTCACTTGTATATCATGAAGTATTATAATTTAAAATTAAAGAAGTATAAGCACTAGGAACAAATTAAATGACCAAAATATATATATTGTGATGCATTAGCCTTGCTTTCTTCATGTTTTTTTTGGCATATTAATCAGCAAGTGAACAAAGTCAGTAATTCCCCTTAGGTCTACCACTCGTAAGTATAAATTGCTGTTCGTGTGGATGCTGTTCTGTCCCATAATAATGCACCATTACACTTGTTGTAGTATGTGAGTGATATCAAAGATCAAATTACACAAGGATCCAGCAATACAGGCACTGACTTGAAACAAATAATGAATGTTACTACACTTGACAAGACAAATCTATTAGTAAACATATTCCTTTACTGGGAAAAGAAACAATTTTTACATTTTACCAAATCTACACTTTGAGAACCTTCAAGCCAGCTTCCTGAATCTCTTATGTGGCTATTTATAAGTATATTAATTATACAGTTTGCATCTGGAATGCAATTTTGAATAACTAATTTGAAATTGAGATGAAATGGTGACAAGAACAGAATTCATTCTCAAATAAGAGTTTAGACTTCTCTAGACAATCAATAGTTATTATAACCATATATCTATTTCTGAGCAGGTTACATATTAAAGTAGATCAACATTTTAGGTCAATGTAAAGCAACCTAAATTAATTAATTTTTCACACAGGTGATTTTAGAAGTACAGTTAAACCCTGTTATCTCGACGGCCTAGGGGTTTGCCAAAAGCCATCGAGAACCAATGATCGAGATAAACCCCTATCCCACCCCCCCACCCCCTCCCTGCCCCCTTACCGCGCTGCCTGCACGTGGCTGGATCCGGCAAAGCGGAGCCGGGCGGACGGGCAAGCGGAGCCGGCGGGCGGGCGGCAGGCGAAGCCGGGACCAGGTATGTGGGGCGGGGACGGGCAGGGACCAGGTATGCTCGGGGACAGGCAGGGACCGGGTATGCGGGGGCGGGGAAGCGGGGACCGGCGGGCGGGGAAGCGGAGCCGGCGGGCGGGCGGCAGGAGAAGCCGGGACCAGGTATGTGGGGCGGGACGGGCGGGGACGGGCAGGGACCAGGTATGCGGGCCGGGCGGGCGGGGACAGGCAGGGACCGGGTATGTGGGGCGGGGAAGCGGGGACCGGCGGGCGGGGAAGCGGAGCCGGCGGGCGAGGGGCAGGAGAAGCCGGGACCAGGTATGTGGGGCGGGGACGGGCGGGGACGGGCAGGGACCAGGTATGCGGGCCGGAAGCGGAGCCGGCCAGGAGAAGCCGGTGACGGGCAGGGACCAGGTATGCGGGGCCAGGCGGGCGGGGACAGGCAGGGACCGGGTATACGGGGGCGGGCGGGGAAGCGGAGCCGGGCGGACGGGCGGGCGGCGAAGCGGGGAACCGCGGGGCTGGGGAGCCGGGGAGCGGGCGGCTGGGGACACGGTGGGTCGGGGACGCGGGAAGCGGGCGGCTGGGGAACCGCGCGGCTGGAGAGCCGGGGAGCCGGCGGCTGGGGACGCGGGAAGCGGGCGGCTGGGGAACCGTGCGGCTGGAGAGCCGGGGAGCTGGCGGCTGGGGACACGGTGGGTCGGGGACGGGCTCGAGATATTAGGGTTCGGCAAATCGACATAACGGATGAGAAACTCATAAGCCAAAGAGGGAGTCTGGCGGTTCCACTTGTAAACCGTCGACTTAACAGGATTGGCAAGTTAACCGAGGTCGACATAAATGGGTTCGACTGTACCTCAATATCACAAATGACATGTAGTTGTTGTGCATGTAACTTTCAGTAAGCATCTTCAGTCCAGTTTCTGTGTGCTCCTTCCTATACAGTCTGTGCAATTGGTACAGAGGGACTGTGGCTCCATCGTCTGGAGTTGTAACTGTCAGGGGTTCTGGGGTGTTGAGTGGAGCCAGTATGTGAGCCCCTTACCTTAAAGGGAGATCAAGTATGATCTTCCCAACTTCCTGGCACTACATTTACATACAGCTAAGTTAGTTGGGCTTCATGCAGGTGCAGTGGGAAAGGGTAGTGGTTTGTTTTTATTACCCATTCATGCAGATTTTGAAAGGAGGAAACCAAGTGAGCTAAAATCAAATATAGTTTTTCTTTTCCCATAGACTCTGCACCGATAGTTGCCAAACCACATTTCAGAAGGGTGAAAAAAAGCATCACATCTGCTTTTTTTGTGTAACTGTTTTGAATCTTCACTCCAGGAAAATTAGTTTTGAAATAATCTCAAATTGCCTGACACCTGTATCCTATTAGAAGTGACACATGGAAACACCTTCAACATACTTAATTTAGCACCATGTCAACAGTTAAAGTTAACAGGAAAAACTGATAAAATTATTGCTTCCTAGCTTTTGCTGCAACAGGTCTCTCATGTCATTTCACAGGATCATGCTGTAGGCTTGGTTCCTGCATTAGCAGGATATGGACCCATTATCATGACAAAATTGGCCCCCTCACCAATAGCTGGAACGAAATTCAGCATGTAATTTAAGATTATAATATATTGCTTGGTTTTTTTGTTTTGGCTTTTTTGCTCATTGAAAAATGTACGGATTGATACCACCAAACAAGTTTTTAATCATTAGACATTCATTCAGTGGTAATGAGTATGCCCAGTGGTCTGAAGTGTATAATCCCAAATTGTAAAAATATTAGACAGCTGATTGTTTTATTTAGCTTAAGAAACTGATTTAGAAACAGGATTAGAGTAGCTAACTCTAGATGCCGGAAAAGCTTACTAGTTGATGAAAAGTTGTCAAAAAATCGAAAGATATCTGAAATCATTCATCTACTGTGATTATACCAACAATGCACTAGGTTAAGTTTCTCATTTCTACCTCCAGTTTCCTTTGTTTCTTTCCCTATTTGCTGTTCCATAGTTCTATGATCATCTCCACAG
This sequence comes from Mauremys mutica, assembly GCF_020497125.1. Classification (NCBI taxonomy): domain Eukaryota; kingdom Metazoa; phylum Chordata; order Testudines; family Geoemydidae; genus Mauremys; species Mauremys mutica. Next base: position 44,164,410 of record NC_059076.1, read on the forward strand.
GTTCCCATAAGCTTCCTTGGCAACTCTCGGCTTTTATGAGCATATCAATTTTCTTTAATTTCTAATGTTCAAAGGAGTTTCCATATTAAGTCTATGGATGAGGATTTAGGCCACCAATATATGTCTGTCTTTCAGTACTCATAGAGGGCTAGATTCATAAAAGAACTTAGAGTCAGTGGACTAGGGGAACTGGGTGCTCTATCTTCCACACCTAGGCTATAGAGTCATTCTCAATCCTGCTCTCCCTCACACACACACAGGACCTGGGGAGGGAGAGGATCTTTTGCAACAGTAGTTAGGATCTGCCACCTCTCAGGTGAGTACCTTATTCAAATTCCTCTTGCCCCTCAGGCTGAGGAGGACTTCGATGGTCTCCCACATCCCAGGTGAGTGCCCTAACCACTGGACTAAAAGCTATATGGGAGGGCCCCCCTCCCTGGCCACTTTGTGTGTTCCTTTGCCTGGTTTGTGCATCACAGTGGTGCTTGGGTATCCAGATACCTAGTGTGAGGCTGCAGTGTGACTACTCAAAGATATAGGATGCATAAGAAAGTTTTACTGCATGATGAGGCACTGGATGAGTTTAGGCGCTTACAGGGTTCAGTGACAGCTAGGAGGTGGGGTGTTTATGAATATCAGTGGTGTCTGATTCTGGCATTTAGGCAGCTAAAGCGGCCTCCCAGGTATGTACTCTAACCATCAGCCTACAGAATCACTGAGCCAGAGAGTATGCACGAGTGACTTTGTAGCCTGTGGTTGGAGCACTCATGTGGGAGGAGGAAAACCCAGAATCCCATCCCTCTGCTCCAATGAACCTTTTAAAAGTATTTCTCCATGGTGGCACAGCCTCCACAGGGGAGAATGAAGGAGTCCCCCCTACACACACACACACCCCACCACCACCATCAGAATATCCCATAGCCTACTGGCTAGGGCACTCACCTAAGCAGATCCCAGTTCAAATCTCTTCTCTTATTCAGGCAAAGGAGACTGGAACCTGTGGTCTCCCATGTGAGTTCCTTAACCTGGGCTAGATGCTATGAAGGAAGTCGTCATTGTCCTCCGGCTTCAGCAGCATAGGAGCCTAACACCAAGAGAGAGGTTGCAGCTGAATGCCCCAGGCAGAAAGAGGTCCCTTCCCTGCAGCCCAGACTCAGGCACCTATCTCTGAGACAGGGACAGCGCACTTAGCTTTGCATCTCCCATTGGCTACCTTAGGTAGGGCACCATCCAGCATGCTGGCTTTTGTGAATCCTATTCTAAGGCCTCTCCTTATTCACTGTATAGGAAACCTAGGCACTGAACTCAGACTCTGTGACTCCCAGTGATTTTTTCTAGATGCCTAACTTTTTGTGAAACTAGCCCCAGGTGTCAGTGTAAATGCAATAGGGCTGAACCACAAAAATATTGCTATACTATTGTATTGCAATGGCATTACCGCTGAAATTCAGCTTAAATGGGGATTTGGGGTCCTAATACTTGGATATTATTGAGCTCCTGAATTCAATATCAGCCACAGGCCACCTTCTCCCACTCTAGGTCTCCCAAGGACTCAGGGAGGGCAGAGAATGCCTGATCATCATCTCCCTCTATACAGATACCAGGGAGGGGAAAGATGAACAGTCATTCCAGACACATCTCCCCAGTCCTCCGAGTGCAGGTTTGAGAACCCCTTTATATTCCCCTCTCCTCTCTTGCCACAATGATCCCTCCCCCAAACCCCTCCAAAGGCCTAGACCGCGTCCTTGCAACTACATTGATATGTTTACTGGGGTAGCTCTGCGGCCTTTTACCATGCTTTACTAATTTACTTTAATGGGTGGCTGCTTCTATCTAATTATCAGGAAATTCACACTCATCATCATGGTGTCTGCTAATTTTCACTCTCCCCTATTGAGTTTTTGTAAAGGACTATCTGGTAGTCCTCAGTCTCCAGTCCTGTTAATAGTCTGGTGGGATGGTCCCTGTTCCCAAACCTGCAGCAGAGTACCAGGAAACAGTCCCCCAGCTGACTGCTCTTAGTTTACTGGCTTGGTGCCCCAGAGACTGGTAGGGAAACATGAGTATGAAAGAAAACCTTAACAGTTTTAAAAGATACTGCTGTCTTTATATTTCTTACACTGGTCATTTGGTAGAAAATCTCTGCAGCCATTGGTAGGAAAATACCTAAAGATATGATAGCTCTACTCATAGATAATTCTTTACCCATAATACAGTTATCACCAGGTATACATCTCATCGCCTTTCCCCATGAGTTATAAAATACACATGTAAATTGTTGGCAATGCACTTGGTTCCAAAGTAGAAGAATCCCAGGTTCAACAACTGTGTTTCTGTGTGTGCGCACACACACGATATGAAGGTAGCTTTGAATCTGAGATTCTTCTGCACGCACACTTATAGATAAGAGATTTGAATATATACTTATTTTCCTTCCAGTCTTTATGTGGCTCTTACATTTATATCAGTTATGGAGATGGAGATAAGCTGGAAAGTTCCAAACTAGATTTAGACCTTCCAAAAATCCCGTTTCCCTGCTTTGAATGTTTAAAGTTTACCCATTAGCATTTTTGTTTTTAATAAGTCTTTGCCAAGTAATAACTTGATTTTTGTGCTACAAAGTATCCAATAATGAAGACATGGCATTATTTCTAGCTGGGCCTCATATACCATTTTCTTTCAAGTATTGAACAAAATAACAGGTAATACATTCAAATAAGAATCAGTCAGTGAAGAACTGTAATACTCTTTTAAAGGTGCTCTATGTAGTCTTATACCAGCACACAGTTTCCTTTCAGGGCAAAACCAAAACAAGGGTCTATTTATTTATCCCTAGAGAAAAGATGTTCAGATTAATAAAAATGTGACTTCCTACATTTGTCTGATTAGTAGCTGATAAAGTCATATAATCTGAACAGAGACAAGCCAGGGATTGTGCTGTGAGGAAGAAAAATATACTGGCAGGAAATTTGCATATGGGAAGTACCAGCTTCAGTTACTTCCATATGCCACACTTACTTTCTTCACACTTACAAAGAGCATAAAACAAACATAGTCCAAAGGAGATGAAATATGGAAACAAAGGTATAGAGAACCGGGCAAGAAAGTGAAGTAACTCAGTGGATTAACCACTGGCGTCTTGCTTCTGGGACCTTCTAACATGTTCAGATCAATTCTCAAGTCCTCAAAAGACTTAATACCCTCTGTCAATGGTCACAGAATTACTTCAAGAAGTCTGATGCCTGACTGACCTTGAAGATGAAATACACTATTGCCATTTCTGTCCTTGTTGATCAATTTAATGTGAACTAACAGGTATGTGTTCAAAGCCCCATTTCAGGTGCTTTGTTTTTCTTCAGATCAATGGTGTTTTTCTGCTTCCGTAATACTTGGTGCTTAATTATTTTTACAAACACTGTTAGGCTTTCCCTTTTTACTTCAAGAAGTCAAAGCAGTGTTAAACATGCCCATCTGAGAACCTGAGTTAGAGCATGTGGACCAAATTCTCAGCTGGTGTAAATCTGCATCGCTCAATTTTCTTTAATTGGCCCCAGTGAAGCCTTTGATTAAGCTGTGCCGATTTATATCAGATGAGAATCTTGCCTTGTATGTTTAAATGTTTATTAAATGCTTTAAGAGTATTACAGACTCTGGTTCTTATGTCACACGTTATTTATCTAAAATATGGGACTCCTGATTCTGGGTTTGTGCTTCTCTTTGTGTACATGTATATCTAATGCCCTGCCTCTGAGGTACGGGTGCTAATTCAAAATTAGAGCTGCATAAATTCAGTGAATTATATTAAACCACCTATGGTGGGGTATGTACACCATGCCAACAATGAAAGGGTTAAGTGGAGCTGGTATGATCAATTAATGGAGTGTGGGCCAGCCCAGTTAAAGAAGAGTCCCAGCTGGGGAAGGAGGTAAAATATACGTACAGGTGAGTCATGGTCTATAATTCCAAATGGTAGCAGAGAGATGGTAATCTGCCAGTCTCTCAGGCTACCCAGAGTAACTCTAGGGAGCTCTGTTGTCTTGTTCAGTTATTCTGCCCTCTTAGAATCCAAACAGTGATGAAGCACTTTCCTGTGTTTCCATATTGATATTTGTCTTAGCTCTCCTGTCAGAGTGTTCTATCACATGGTTTCTTCTTTGATGGCAGTGAGAAACAGATGCTTGATTCAGTCTATGGTTCCAGTTATTCCAGGTATCCCCCTCTGATATTGTCCTCAAGGTATTTCTGTTGTATCTGCACACAGGAAGCAGGTCTTGAACAAAATCTTGCTCTTGTAAGATTTCTCATTCTATATTGCAGGGTTCATAGAAATGTTCATATGTTGGGCACTGAGCCTAGCTGAACTTTGAAAATCCAGGCATACTCAGCTTTCATTGAAGCCAAGGGGAGAGGGGTGTGTGGACATGAAGTTTGCTCATCACTGCTTCTGAGGCAAGTAAAACTTGCTTCTTAAATAAACATTCCTCCAAGCCTCACTATCTACTCTCTCTCTGTCTTGATTATGCAGAATGCTGAAGCTGCATGGAATACGCTGTACAGGAAACATTTGATTAGAATGATAGCTCAATATGCAGAGGTTCAGATCTCAATGTATACTTCCCTACAGTCTTCTTGACTAGTCTTTATTTTTTGGAAGACCTGCAAGAAGTGATTCCTCCTTACACTTTTCTTTTTTTTTTTTTAACAGCTGTCTTTCATTTTTTTGTTCAGCTAAACTCTTAAAGAAAAATAGTAATTGTTCCACTTAGAATTAATTCTGCAAATGATACCTGCAGGATATTATCTATTTAAACTCTTTCCTTTAACCATTGGTCTTGCTGCTTTTGGGTTTAGATAAACTTAGAATATTGGTGGATATGAGTAAAACTTTTATTAAAATAACGAAAAGCAGAAAACAATTTGTTTTGGGTTTTGATTTATGAGCCCATAAGACAGTGGTTCCCAAACTTGTTCTGCCGCTTGTATGTCCCTCGGCCCACACTGCTTCCAGCAGCTCTCATTGGCCTGGAGCGGTGAGGCCAGTGGGAGTCGCGATCGGCCGAACCTGTGGATGTGGCAGGTAAACAAACAGGCCCAGCCCGCCAGGGGCTTTCCCTGCACAAGCGGCAGAACAAGTTTGGGAACCACTGCCATAAGACAATAAACAGACAAAACTCTGCTTGCCTTTCTGTCATACTCAATTTCCTTGAGATATTGTAAGCAAAAGGTCATATGTCCCTCCAAGGCATTACACGAACAAACTAATATAAGGGCAAACCCATTAGGACTTGAACCACAAGGTTTACATAGACTGCAGTCCTAGGTAAACCCATTTTCCAGTAGTGGCTATTATTTAAGGTGCTTTAAATTAAACATAGTGGATTACAGATTTGTCAGAGATTAGTTGGAGAAATGGTGGGTTTGATTTTCAACTCTAAAGGAAATGGATACAACTTGTTTCATATTATTTTTTAAAATTCCAGTCCCAAGGGAATGTTATGTAACAAACAAAACAAATATGGCAAAAGTGAATCGGTTTGTCTGAACTGTTATAAATTCTTTAAAGTAAATTTAATCAAGGCAAACTTGTCCCCATAAATAAAAACAGACATCGGGGTGCATTTTCAATTTGAGTTGAAGGGCTCATAATCACAAAGCTATCATTGAATTATCACCAGATTCACCCATCACATGGGCTAGATCTTCAGATAGTGTAAATTTTGCTTGGATGTCAATGGAGTCATACTGATTTACATCAGCAGAGGATCGGGACCACTAAGCTGAAAATGTAACAACTGTTTAAAACAGATGAGTTTTACTGAATTCATATAGGCTTTTCCCACATTTTTAAAAATGAAACATAATTAATTTTAAAAAAAAATTAAACTGAGGAGGACAACTGGAATTGCAGGAAGGCTTTTCCTAAGAGTTGAATAGCAAACATAGTCAGATACACAAAATATATATGTGCAGAGATTTCTTTATGCCTTGGAAAAATCTTATCCTAGTACATACCAGGCCCAACCTTGTTTTGCTACTTGCTTTTTAGACTTGCAGCCTGTAGTTATTATGTATGGATTCATCCCAGTGCTGGTTGTTGAGAACAAGAATCAATCCCACAGCTCCCAAATTAAAATGAGCACTACCACTTCACCTCCTGATGATACTTTTCAAAATAAAATCTCAGTCTAAAGAACTATGCATTTTTAAATGACATAGAGGTATAACAATACTAGGGTTAGTTTGAACCAAAGGATCTCTTACTTTGAAACTAGTCATCTAGCTCAGTGGTTCTCAACCAAGAGTACACGTACCCTTGGGGGTACACAAAGGTCTTCCAGGGGATACATCAACTTATCTAGATATTTGCCTGGTTTTACAACCGGCTACAAAAAAAGCAGTAGCCAAATCAGTACAAATTAAAATTTCATACAATTATTTGTTTATACTGCTCTATATACTATACACTGAAATGTAAGTACAATATTTATATTCCAATTGACTTATTTTATAATTATATGGTAAAAATGAGAAAGTAAGCAATTTTTCAGTAATAGTGACACTGTTGTATTTTTATGTCTGATTTTTGTAAGTAAGCAGCTTTTAAGTGAGGTGAAACTTGGGGGTACGCAAGACAAATCAGACTCCTGAAAGAGGTACAATAGGCTGGAAAGGTTGAGGACCACTGATCTATTTTACCTACAGTTTACCATATTTATAAAGTGCACATCACTTTTACAGCTGTATGTCAATATGCTTTTGTTAAATATAAGGATGTTTATAAATCTTGGGGTTAATGTTATAAAATTGATTTTAGGATATTTGGTTGTCATACCATTTGCTATGCTCTTTGATTTGTCATGATCAAATAGCCAAAGCTAGAGACAGCTAACCATGAGCTTTAAGGGAACATTGCAAAAGTGATAACTATTTCTAATACATGACAATTTTATCAGTGTCTCAATACATATGTACAATCAAACTTCAGGAGTCCAGACACAAGGTGATCAATCAATCAATGCAGGGATGATGAAGGAATTTTTCATTCATAAATGGTATTGCACTGAGAAGGAAAGAAGTTCCTTTCTTTGAAAGCATCATGTAATAGCCAGTCCTACGTCCCTGTAATCATCAATGGAGTTGAGTGGATGTATAATGAACAATTTAATCAACTAATTGGCCTATTCTGCTGAGGAAATATGTACAAAACACTGACTTTCTTTGATTTATTTGCTATTTAATTTTGTTTAGGTGTTGTGCACACTCTTAAAAACCAGGATTTGCTTGAAAACAGTTCTCAATAAAGCATTTGATATTCAGCTGTGATAAGTTACATGTGACCTGATTATAAAATTATTTAGATTTCCAGCACATGAGGCTGTTAAAGAAATTAGGTAGTCATAGGGTGGAAAGCAAAGTATTGTGAATCAGAAACCAGCTAGGAGAAGGAAAGCAAAATAGGATGAAATGATCAATTGTCACAGCCACGTGGGAGGTAAGACAAGATACTTTGAGATTTAATTAGGCCATAACTTTACTAGCTCATCTGGGAAATATCCGGCAATAAACTGAACTGTGCAAGACATTTTTCCTTAATAACTCTCACCTTTTGAGAGGGCTTCCAGCTTCTTTAAGGATGCCTTTCCCAAAGTCCACTTCCACCTCTGGTTTACCAGAGAGGTGGACCCCCCCACCATGGAACAAGTACTTGCTCTAGATATCTGCCTTCTGCTTGGTTGTGACAGTCTGACCTAATCTCATTATTTATCCCATTGATCCCCTGAACTGCTGTAAAGAAGGTGAAAGAAACCACTCTGCCCTGGCAGGTCTGCTGTAAAGGGAAAACTTCCTTCCCCACCCTAAATGATAGCACGTGAGTAGCACAACGCCTACAGCACTTTTTGCCCTTCCCTTGAGACCCAGGGCAGTTGGAGAATTCAAAGGAGCCACTACCTCCTTTCTCCCTGCTGTCTAGACAAAGTTCCACTATTTCTGAAGTTGCCAAGAGCCCATTATCACTGTGGCAAAAGCTGAACAGAAGAGTGGTTCAGGCTTCTGTACTAGGTCCCCTGTTTAATATATTTATTAATGGGCTGGAATGGATGGGGGGCGAGTTGGAAGGTAGTAAAATATTCAGATTAGTCAGGACTGGAGAGAACTGTGAGGAACTTCAGATGCTTAAACAAGGTAGGTAAATGCAATACAATGATAAATGCAGTTCAATGTCAAGACATACAAAATAACATGCATTGGAGGGAAAAACTGAAATTACTTTTACATGACTCTAACTGTGTATCAGACTGGAAAATGGACCTGGATTTCATTGTAGCCAGCTCAAGGGAAATCTCCTCTCAATGTGTGGCTGTTGTCAAAAAGCTAACAAGATGTTAGGATGCATGAGGAACAGGATGGTGAAGGATATGAAAAATAGTATAATACCTTTAAATAAATCAGTGGTGTTTGTGCAGTACTGTTCACCCCATCTCAGAAAGGCTATTGCAAATCAGAGAAGGGTGAGGTGGAAAAACTCTGTACAGAGAGCATGGAAAAAAGTGAGGTGTTTTTTGTTTTGTGTGGTTTTTTTTTAACTTTTAGTGATTGTCTAAATGAAAACTTAGTTTGCGGCAAGATAAGTTGTAAGTCTACTCTCCACTAGTGTCCATGTGGGCTCTAGTGCTGCACACTTGAAGTTCTGTAGTGCACTTTGATCTACCCTGCTTTGAAATGGGAGTAGACCAAAGTTCACTACAAAACTTTAAGTGTGCAGCTCCGGGGTCCAGATAGGCAGTGAATGTGTGACAGACCAGTGTGGGGGTAGACTTACACTTTAGGTTGCAGCCAACTAAGTGTTTGTGTAGACAAGTCTTGAGAGAGCTGCTGAATCAGAAGGGACATGTGATAAAAGTATATAAAATAATGATGGTGTAGAGCAGGAACCTATGTTCTCTCTGTATCCTAACACAAGAAGAAATGAATTCAATGACATTAAAAAGTGGCAAATTCAAAACTAATAAAAAGAAACACTATTTCATGCAATTATTAGATTGTGGAACTCAGTGCCAGAAGAAGTTGTTGAGGCCAAGAATTTAGCAGGATTCATAAAGGGATTGGATATTTATATGGTTATCATGAATATCCAGAGTTATTGTTAAGGATAACAAATGTTGAAAGGAATATCAAACCTCAGGCTTCAGGGCTTAAGCCAATCTAACTATTAGAGATCAGGATGAGCTCTAATGTGGGGGACACGTTCTCCCACATCTATGTACTGCAGAATTCAAACATGTTCCTCTGAAGCATCTGGCTCTGGCCACTGTCAGAGACAGGACGCTGGACTAGATGGAGCTCCAATTCCCATGTTCCTGATTATCCTTTATACTACTCTAATCATGTAAAGGAGCCTTAAATAGGGTATAAATATAATTTAATCCCACTTGAAGGCCTCTTTGCTCCACCAGAATGGTGAATTATCTTTAGTGTAAATGAGGGTGAGGCCAGTGGTGTTTTTATTATAGTCCCTATTCCACTTCAAAAGTATTTGAAGCATATAGATATATAAATAAAATTATATAAGTGAGAGAGTTTGTATTTCAAACATGCTATAAAATAATTAAATGCTCGTGATGTGACCTTGCATGCCAAGTCTCACCTCAGTGTATTTTTATTGGTCAGCTATAAAGCTCTGAAAATAAGTGTTTAGAATAGAAACGCTGACTGACCAGAGCAAGCATCACAGCTGTTGTACACTCTTTGCACAATAAATATGAAGGGCTATTAAAGCAAATTTCAGGCCTACTTATAGACTTTATTTTTTGTCAATGAAAAATATAACTCCTAATTTATAGGTTTAACAAGAAATATACTGTTAAGGTCAAAGTCATTTTAAAAGCATTAAAGACCAGTATTGATCACTGTCTCTTCAATCATGTTAACTACCTCATTCATCAAAACATCCATTTAATAACATCCCCAGATGTTCCCAAAGACACAACAACACAACTTTTAAAGCAAAATACATTTTAAAATAGGGGATTCTTCTATTAAACTGAAGCAGACAAAAAGAAGTTCCACCTTTTTTCAGCTGAGTGGAGGGGAAAAACATTATTCAGTGCACTGCTATTGAAAAAATAAAAGGTTTATTCACTTCACAATAGTTCCAGAAAATGTTCTGTGGACCATATAGATGAAAATAGAAACAAAACACAAAAATATGGACTCTTTCATTATTCATCTGAAGAATTTTCCCTTTTTTTAAAAAAAAAAGAGTTAAAATAACACAACCAATCCCAGTTGTAGTGATTTGACACAGCTCTTTAAAATTATACAGAACAACTGCAGCTAGTATACATGGGGCTAGATTTTCAAAACTTCTTGTCTGAATTCCACTTTTACTGTAGGGTTCACATGTTTTGCAGAATGAATGAATGCTTAGCATTCACAAAATGCGTTAATGCATATTTCTGCAGCTTAGGCAACAACTTTGAGAAACTTGTCCACAATACCTGATTACCTCCAAAGACTTCAAATTGAAGCCTTTCTTCCCCCCCCCCCCACCTCCGCTTCAGGCTGAATATGAAAATACAGCTATTACTGATGCCTGGTTTCACTGCTTTTTGGGGCTGATTAGCAGATGGGCTGCTTACAAGCTGAAAACATAAGTGCTGGAACTGTGTGTGTGTGTGTGTGGTGGTCGGGCTGGGGGTTCTGCCACACTCCCTGGCTTGAAGTGGAGTCCATTATATAGAGTGTGGTTCAATGACTCTCTGCACCCCCACTAGAAAAAATGTTTCAGCACTGTGGCTGAAAATATGTCCAAATAGTGATGTGTGTTATCTGGATATTAGGCTTACAATATATTGCACCTATCAAACAATGTAAAAGCAGCAAAGAGTCCTGTGGCACCTTATAGACTAACAGACGTTTTGGAGCATGAGCTTTCGTGGGTGAATACCCACTACTTGACTATCAAACAATGAAACTCTAACTTCTTCTTTGGTATACATGAGTATCATTATTCACGTGAATCATTCTTCAGTTAAATTGTAGGCTGAAATATTTCAATCTGAAAAATAGACCTAATTTGCGCTGCTCTCAGGCTAATATTTGGGCTTTTGAAAATTTAGGCCTTTTTGCTGGAGATTCCACAGGAATCCTATTGGTGTTGGCTTTAACAGGAATTCACTGAGGCCCTAATCCCACAATATTGAAATCAATGAGAGTTTTGTAGAACCAAGCTTAGAATCACAGTACCACTGGTTGGTGCAGGCATGCCCCCTGCACAGCTAGCTGCAACCTTTCTTTGGCCAGTGTGTCCCAGTGAGGTCAGGCTGCAGACACCGGATGGCTGCCACTCTGAGTGGCCTTTCTTCCATCAGGGAACATCTGCTAGCACGGGCTATGTGGTGACTCTGATGATTATATTTTTTCTATACTGTATATTATTAGTGTCGCATCCAAAAATACTTCAGAAAAAGAAACCATGGGAGGAAACAATAAAGGAATATACATTTTGAAAGAAAGGGGTTTTTGTAGTTATAGGTGAACTACTTCAGAAAAAAGTGTTTTCCCATTGCCCCGCACCTCTGCTCCAGAACATAATCGATAGAATTTTGTGTGCATTCTGAAATTTTTGTTTTTGTTTTTGTTCCCATGTATCTCTGTATTCCCAACAGAGACTATAGCCCCAAATCCTAGAAATGTCAACCTACAGCAAGTTTTCTTTTCTTTTTGGGGCCTGATCAAAAGTGCTTTGAAATTAATAGCAAAAATTCCCATTGGTTTCAATGGACTTTGGATAAGACTCCTACATTTTGCAAACACAATAGGTTATATTAGTTCTTATTAAATTCAGATAACTGCAACCAAATTGCGAGTGCTTATCCAAACAGAACTTAAACTCTGACCTTTTTGCAAGTAGCATGATTTTTTTTTAAGAGGCTTCAAATGATTTAAAATATTGCAGCTGAGCAGTTTCGCTGGTATTTTTCAGCAGCACCATGGACAGAATTATGGCTGTATTTTATATACCCTGGTCCAGCAAAGTACTTAAGCAAATGCTTAATTTTAAGTACATGAATAGTCCCATTGAAACCAATTGAACTACTCACATGCACCTTCTCCTGTGTGACCCAATCTGCCATATGTCTGTCCTCTTCTTTTCATCCATTTTCTAGGAGGCCTATCAACCTTAGTCCTGACTGCAGAAAAGGGCTAACTGTTAATGACTAAAAGACAAAAATAAAATTTAAGAATGAACAATAGTTGAATTAGCAAGATGTTCATTCCAATGCTTAACTGCATCACTCCCATCCCTTCATTTGTATTTGTTTTTAAAATGGCTGCTGTTTGGGGCAGGAACTTTATTCTCAAACCTGTCTGTAAAGTGCCTAGCATTCACTTGGTACACTAAAAAGTAAATTGTAGTAATAGCTGGAGAATCAGGACAAAGGTACCCGATGTGATTGAATGGTGACTGAGCTGTTGCCCTTTTCACACCTTTTCAGGATGCGTAAGGAGGCACATTCTGTAATTGTATTCATAAAACTGGACAAGATCATCATCCTTACTAGTGACTTATTAGTTTCTGAATTATACTCTGAGATGGAGGAAGGGCATGAGGCCCACCAAAGCTTGTCCCACCTATCTCTATGTATTTACTCCTGTTGACTGCTTCTGTCAATCTTAACAATATCAATCCTTTCTTACTTTATAGCAAATGTTATTGTATCATAATTCAGATGCACTTCCAACTCAAGTTAAAGCCCTGTTCCAGAGTCAACCTTGTCGCTCCTAGCTTGTCAGACCTCATGTGGAGATAAAGGATTGACACAGTTAATGATGTTGGCCATGTACTGTTGGTAGAGTGTTCAAGGTCAATCATGATTTCCCTTTGTTTCTGTTGGGTGATGTACAGTAATGCACAGTTGCACTGATGAGTTCACTGTTCTTGTAAGGCAGTGACCAGTGTTGAGCAGATGGTTGCAAAGCTGTTTGATCTTTCCACTGCTTTGCAATCAATACCACACTGCTGACGAAAATAGCACTATGGTAAAGATTTATCTGCAAATGTAGTAAAACCATGCTTGACTTCCATATCTTCCCTTGTTCCCCAAAGGCAGCACATGTAAGAGATTTCCTGTGTTTTATGTTACTGACTGGAATGCATCATGAAATCAAACTAGCCTAAATTTGCAACCTGCTGTCTGTGTTAGTCATTAAGCAAAACTTTCTTTGTCTCTTGATTTGAGCTGCAGCCAACTGTTCGCTGGTGTTATGAACAATTTTCATACTAATGCTGTGTGTGTTAAAAAAACCCCCACAGACTGAAAACTGAAATTCTGTCATTAGCTCACAATGTTGTGCCCTGCTATACTATCATATATTACTATATGGTAATATTACACACTGGCTTCAGACCTCTAAACCGCTAATCAGTTGGACACATTCAAGGTACAGGACCTAATTCTGTAAATCTTTATTCTCAGAAATAGTCCTACTTGATTAATAGCCTCATCCAAAGGTTACTGAAAATCAGTGGAATATCTCCCATTAATTTCAGAGGAGTTGGCTCAAGCCCTAAATCAGTAGAACTATACATGTGAGTAAAGGTTTCTAGGATAAAGCCCAATGATTAACAGAGAATTCTGATTCATTATTCTATCTAATTTATCAGTTTTGATTTACTGTCTTCATCGTCATGGTATGTGATCACCTAATGCTATGGAGACAGTCTCCCAGTTTATGATTATGAGATGTTGAAAGCCGCTATTCTCACGCTGTTTGTGTCTCAAGATATGTGTCATATCGGGCTACTGGTTACTTTAATCTCAATCTATCTCTGTTAGTGTTACCACAGTTTTTATGGATGGTAAAAGGTCAGCAAGCTGTCTTTATTTTGAACCCAGCTGCATAGTATATAGTACATAAGCTACTGGTTCCACTGTAGTTCCAGGAGCATTGGGATAATATGTATATGAATGACTCAAAAATACATTACAGCAAGGAGTTTAAACTTTCATATTTGGTGGGTTATGTGAATGGAACTGGTGATTCCAATGTGCCTTTTAGGAAATAGGTGTTCTTATAATAGAAAACCTCTCAATAACTGCCATCAGTGTGCCAGTGTCAGCAGAGAGGCCAGTGACTGGGCATGAGACTGAATTAATATTTTACTGGTTAGATATGGTTCCTCCAAGGTGTGGTTAAAGCATATTTGGAAGTTGGAATGTTGCAAGGAAGTTGGAATGCCAGTGTGTGTCCTGTGGCGAAGCAGAGAAAATTAGTCTTTAAGGCTGTTCATCCACACCTCTTACTTAAAGTACTGGGGTCACATACAAAAAATGCAACTATAACCCCTTTGCCCAGCATTAAAGTAATTTTCAACCATTAGACTAAGAGTTTGGTATCCATTGTGTAAATAAAAGAACAATTTGGTTTTTGTCTGTCAATATCAAATTTTATTTTTCTGTCAATATCTGACAATATCAATTGTCTCTAGAAATAGGCTGAAAAAACCTAATGGACATATGAGCCATACCTCACCAAATGCAGAGATGCTAATCATTCCCCACAAAATGCAGAGATGCTATTTGTTGTTTATCTACTTTCCATTTGTAATGCAGAGGCAGACTCAACTGTTTTGATTTGTTGTGAATGACAAGGCAGGTAAATAACCTGGGAATATCTTTGTCACATTAACATTCCAAAAGCTAAAAATATCCTCTAATTATCCCTTTAATGATTCAGTACCATTCTTCTAAACACTGAATGGGCTTCATTTACCTCCAACGGGTGCAGGAGTTTTAGTCTTGCACTTGAGAGGGCAGCTGCATGCTCAGAGGAACTCATCTCCTTGGGGGGAAAAACAGTGGTGGTACTACCACCCTTGCACAGGGTTTCGCCAAGAGGTAGCAGCCCCCGGTGGGAAAAATCCTGGAAGTGGAGCATGTTTCCTGGGCACTCTAGCCCTGCTGTCTCCCTGAATATCACTGTGTGCAGTTTCTGGACTCTACCCCAATGGAATGGGAATGGCAGGCAACTTACATTGCTACACTCCCAACACCATACAGCAGTGGTCCCCAACCTTTTTGTGGCCAGTAGTACATTCATGTTTTCAGAAGAGTGTGGCAAGCGCCAATTATTACTCACATAATGTGGGGCCAGCTCCAGGCACCAGTGGAGCAAGCACGTGCCTGGGGCAGCACATGCTACGGGGCAGCATTCCGTCCATTCTGCAGAGTCGGAGCGGTTTTTTTGGTTTTGTTTTTTATTTTTTTGTTTTGTTTTTGTTTCTTGGTTTTTTTGGTGCCAGTTCTGGGCAGTGCAGAGAGAAGCCGGGAGGACAGAGAACACCGGCGCCCTCAGCCCCAGAGTTCTCTGTCCTCAGCAGGCACGGGGCCTCCCCTGCTGGGCACTAGGCGGGCCCTGCGCCTGCCGGGGATGGAGAACATCGACACCTGCAGCCCCGGAGTCCTCTGTCCCCGGCAGGCTCGGGGCCGCAGCTTCTCAAAGCCAGCTTAAGCCGCAGCCCCGCGCCTGCCAGGGACCGAGAACACCGGTGGCCCACAGTCTGCAGCCTCCGAGAAGCTGGAGAGAAGCCACGGTCCCGCGCCTGCCAGGGACCGAGAACACCGGCGTCCGCAGCCTGCAGCCCTGGAGTTCTCTGTCCCCAGCAGGCGCGGGGCCGTGGCTTCTCTCCCCTGCTGGGCACTAGGCGGGTGCACATAAATGCCCCAGTGGGCACCATGGCACTCGCGGGCACTGCATTGGGGACCACTGCCATACAGCCTTCCACTGCTGGGTGCCTGCAACTGTGATTCTGCAGCTCAGAGTCTGCCGGTGGGAATGAATTGGTCCCTAATGTTTGAAACAATTGCTCCACTCTCATGCAGCTGCTTTAGCTTAGGGTTCTCATTAACTTAGCTAGGAGTGTAAACAACATTTTGATCATCTCTTTTGGCAAGTTCTCATAAAAAGAATTATGACCGTCTTTAATACAAGGAGATTTTTAAGAAGAAACATTTTCCTTCAATTCAGATAATTAAAAATTATTTGAAGACAATGCAATCGAAATAACCATAAACACTGTGTTGATTGGCAGCCAAGACTAACAGTAAGAACATAAGTACATAAGAAGAGCCATACTGGGATAGATCAAAGGTCCATCTAGCCCTATATCCTGTATTCCGAAGGCCGCCAATGCCAGGTGCCCCAGAGGAAATGAATAGAACGGGTCATCATTAAGTGATCCATCTCCTATCGCCCATTCCCAGCTTCTGGCAAACAGAGGCTAGGGACACCATCCCTGTCCATCCTGGCAAATGGCCATTGATGGACCTATTCTCCATGGACTTATCTAGTTCTTTTTTGAACTACCAGAAATCATTTAATGACATCATGTTGTTTTGAAGTTCTTGTTCCCAGCAATCAGCTGAATTATTTATCGTGCTTTACTTCAGGTGAAATTCCTTGGACTCTGAGAAGTCTACGTGATCTTCCCATACAAAACAATGTTGTTAATGCATTAATCATAGGAGACCAGGAATTGGGTGGATAGGTTGAGGACTAGATATTTGGCTCTGGCATTGAATCTAGATATGCTCTTGATATCTCTTGAGCCTTTACAACCAGTTAAAATCAAGGTTACATCAAGTAAAACCAAGTCATGTATCCTATTATTTAATTTAATTCACTGACAATGAAAGGAATAGCCCCACTATAGCTTCTAAATGACAATCCTAATATCAGATCGGAAATGCCAAGCAGCAGCTAGTTGTGTTTAACACTTTACACTAGTGCATCCAATTGAAACTGCAGATATTGTATCATGGTCTTCAACTACATTAAACAGAAGCAATCCTTGCTCACTGTGGTAAACTTCAGAAAGATCTTTTTCCTGCTCTTAAGTTGTTTGGCCAAATTCCAAAACGTCGCCCCTCACCCCCCCCCCCCAACAGATGCAACAGTTGATTTTTGTAGTTTTAGATAAATAACCATTCCATTCACAAATGCATTAAAACACAGTCATTTTCATGACTATCTAATTTGGCAAATTGTTAACGGCAACCAGTGTAAATATATATATATATTACAAAACATCCTTAAGTCACAAACTGCTATTACAACATGCTTTACAGAGACATAGGGGTAGGCACTGTAGGCCAAGCTTCAAATCTGCATGCCTACTGAGCATCTGTATAAGCGAGCAAGGGTTGCAAGTTGATTTTCATGTGCCAGTGCAAAGTTTATAGTTGGTGCAGGACAGATATTCCAAAAAAGTAAATATAGACCTGCAGCTTTGCATAACTAGATCTGTCTCTCATAAAAACTGGGCAGAGGTACAAAACTGGGTGTGCAAGTCAATTTGTCATAATAAATTAGGCTTGGGCAAAAATGTCTTTGCAGACAAGCAATTCCAGATGAATAAGGCCCATTGCTCAACAAATAATAAATGACAGTATCACAAGGTTGAATCAGTGCCGATTTCAGTAGGAAATAAGAACACTAGATAAAAAGAAAAGGAAACCAGTGGAGGATAATAAATAAATGTACGTTTATTTTCTATAGAAATCCATTTTGTAACAGCATATCTATCTGATTTTAAGTCATTTGCAAGATACAATTAAAAATAAAAATAAGATCCAAATGATTTATGGAAACCAGACTGTTGGTGACAGAATGAGAACAGATTTAAGACAAATTATTACTAAAATATATATTTTGTATAAACTACAGCAAAAGGGAAATGATTTATGCTAATTATTCAATGTTAACTCACTAAAGTACATTTGAGAAAGGAAAAGAGCAGGCCTAGTTTTTCCTTTATCCATTGAAAGAAATATGACTCTAATGCAAAGGGAGAAATATGACTGACACTTTAAGAGTGGTTATTATGAAAAGCAATATCGGTCAAATTGCAACTCGCACATAATTCAGCCAACCTTCTTTCACCATGAGATTTGCATTCCTTAAATTCAAAGCTTTATAGAGGGATGAAGCCTGCTCACAATTCATCTTTGCCACTATCTAAGAATTAAAAGGCTTCTTGGTGACAAAGAGCAAATTAATCTTGTTTATTGTGACAGCCATGACTGTTATAAAACAGATACTCTTACAACACTTGCCCTCTCTCTTTTTTTCCCCCTCCCTTCTTCAAAACCTACTGATCCTACAGTTCAGGTCCCTTGAGACTGGATGCTAGACCACGATTCTTTCAATAGGGAAATAAATATTTGTGTCAGATGCAGTAGGATTTCAGTGGTGCAAATGGACAAAATTTTGGTAACAAGACATATAGCCTTATTATGAGAGATGAAATCATAATGTAATTTCATATACCCTTGATTGCTCCAGGTTAAAATTTTAGTCATTTTTAGAAAGACATACATATTTCATCCTTCATGTAGTTATTTATTTTCCTCGTTTCTGAGGCTGAAGCTCTGTTCTTTCAGATGGTAAAAAAAGGGTGAGGGGAGGAGAAGATTGGAAATCCCTGAACTAGGCCAGGTCAGAGAAGGCCCATCTATTCTGATGTTACTACCATAACTAGGCTTAATAGAAGCGTAGGAATGGAATACTAAGGGCCTTGCACTTATAGACTGAGGTGAATTGACAAAACTATAAGAGCCAAACACATGGATTGTGATTCTTATACTTTGTCCTCAAGGCAATGTGTTGCTTCATGATATTGCAGAACAACCATCACTACCTTGCACCATGATATTGTCACATATGATGGAGTCTCATGATCTGATGATATCTTCCTAGCCCTCAAATATTTCAGGACAATTTAAAGTCCTGCCAGCAAGTATGCCTCCATTATAACTGAGATGGATAGCAACTGTACCATTTGACTGCACTCAATTTAGGTCAGGCAAGCACAATTAAAGGCAAATCTTGCAGTCCTTACCCACACAGAACTCCCATTATAGTTTAGCTGTTCTATCGGTGTTGAACAGGAAATTGCTGTGGTACCGCAGATATCAGCATATTGTAACAGTTGGAAAATGCTGACTCTTTATTGGTGACCACTATCTTCCACAGTCACTGTGTGAGACTGAAAACTAATCATTTGTCCTTCTTGTGCTTTGCTCAACTTAACCAACAAAGAGGGTAGAAAATGGGGGACAGGGTCGGGGAGCAGGTCATCACAGAAAACCAGATGCTGGAAATGGAGCTGAGCTTTCAGGGCTAAATCAATTCTAACCAATATCAGCATCACACTTCACGGTGCATGTAATGAATATACGGAAGCTCTTGATGAAGAGTGAGTGTGTTATACCAGGTTAATGTCAGGAATAAAGATCCTTAAAGAGTCTTCTCCTTTCTACTTGGTGAAGCATTAAGCTCCCTTTTCATCTGGGCATTGTTTTTCCCGTGCGTGCCCATGCTGTTGTTTTGCAGCAATGGCAAGAACAGCCAGGGTATCATTTATGGACCTTTTTATAAATAAACGTAGCTCGTCCTGACTTTAATGGCCACCGTTAATGAGATGCTGACCCAAGCTCACAAGTTCCACCGAAGAACAACAGGAACAGCTGCATTATTGCTTAAATACACAGAGGGTTTAACTCTGTTACTTTGTGATTTGTTTCTTTATAATCATTGGGGACCAACTGCCTTTTGCACATCAGATGGCTGTTTTGCTGTAATGTTCAAATGGAGATTAGGAACAGGTTTCTTGGAGCAAAATGGACACAAAGGCTTTACTGAAGACTGTGGGGATGAGAAGAGGGGGTAGAAAGAAGGGCTAGAGTAAGTCTGAAAATCTCTTTCTAAAGCCATCCTTAAGCTTTATGCCAGGAACTATATTAAATTCAAATTCTCTGCTCATAGTAGTAAAAAATACTGCCTTCAGGCACACATCTTATGGAAAAGAAATTCTCATCAAATCATAAGGGTTCCTGCCACTAAACTTTGAGATGTACCTTGTTATTGAAGGTATTAGAAGGGAGTCAATTTGATATTCAGAGTGTTTAAAATCTTTTTTAAATGGTAGAGACCATTTAAAGTTCAATGTGTCTTTAATATAAAAGCCAGCTTATTTTTCCCCTGCCCAGGGAGAAGCAGTGTAGTCCTACTCTTAATATAAGGAGATATTATAGGTGGTCTGATCCATGAAGTGTAATCAACAACCCATTACATGACTGCTAGTTATGGCTGGATCTTAGTGAGACACTGTGTGGCAGCACTTGGCAACACAAGCTGTGCTTAATTTTTTTGGTGCTAGAGAGGCAGGGAGAACCTCAGGGGTTTGTTTGCAGTCAGCATCAATAAAGAATTGTCTTAATTACAGCCAACTCCTGACTCTCCTTTTCCATGAGGAACACTTCAATCTTTACATAAACTGTAAAACAGCCCTGATAATTTAGGGATGGTATCAAGCCATTCTCATGTGGTTTTCCCTCCACCACTCCCCAGCTAGATTTCCAGATAACTCACTGGACCTAACTGAAGTCAGAATTTCAAAATTAACTGTGCCAGGAGGCTAAGAATTTTGATTTGAAAGCAGGATGTACTTAGTAGTATTGACACACATGAGATTCTGCAGTGTCTGCAGCTATTCCTGGTAATTTAAGGATCATTCCGCTAAAGAGTGCTGAAAATCGTCAGCTCGGTTATTCCAGTATTTTTCATGCATTCTTTCAAAAATGAATGCAAATAGTGAATGAATGAGGCGTTGTCTGGAATGTGATATTAAAGTAGAGAATTATGCAAGAGTGTGGAGGAAAGAGAAATAGAGGAGATGATGGCATGAATCAAATAGTGTCTTT
This sequence comes from Mauremys mutica, assembly GCF_020497125.1. Lineage (NCBI taxonomy): Eukaryota > Metazoa > Chordata > Testudines > Geoemydidae > Mauremys > Mauremys mutica. Next base: position 44,185,178 of record NC_059076.1, read on the forward strand.
GTGGGGCATAAAGGAAACTTTAGGACATTGGGTTCTTGGATCTGAAGAGCCCCCAGGAGCTGAGATGGTTTTCTTTCTCTTTTTTTTTCCTTTGTATGTTCCTAGTCAAGGAAAATTGCGTGTCTTTTCAATGACCAAGTACTTGTCCGTGACACACCACAAAGTCTTTTCAAGTCTGATGATGGCTCTTGTTTTAGTGCCAAATACAAAATATGAGTGAGTTGGCTGATGACTCACCCTTACAAAACCCATTCTCTTCACAGTTTCCCCAAACAAACCATTTTTTGTTTGTTTCCAGAGTTAGAGCAATTCTCATAAAGTAGAAAAGCAACAGGGAACACGAGTGAAAGGAAATCTTGTTTCTATTACCATGGGTGTGACAGATAGAACCCCTTTAAAATGTATAATATGCAAATACATGAGAAGAATTCAGATACATTGTCCTCATACAGCTCTCTGCTAGCTCAGTGGTCCTTGTCACTCTCTTGGTCTCTTCCTCCCTCAAGCAGATCCATGTCTTTTCTCTTGTTAGTTCCTGAGCTCTGACCATGTGTACCATGCACATCACTCTTCTCCATCAAAACCCTCCTCAGAATTCACTTCTTTCCATTGTTGAACTTTTTATAAAGGAGAACGAAGAGGACCAAGGGAATTATAAACTAGTCAGCCTAACTTCGATACCTGAAGGTACTGGAACAAATTTGTAAGCATCTAAAGGATAATAGGTTTATAAGGAATAGCCAATATGGATCTGTGGATGACACCGAACTGGAAGGAGTTGCAAGCACTTTGGCAGACAGGATTCGGAATAGAATTAGAAAACGACCTTGACAAATCAAAGAATTGGTCTGAAATCAACAGGACGAAATTCAGTAAAGACAAGTGCAAAGTACTACACTTAGAAAGGAAAAATAAGATGCAAAGCTACAAAATGAGGAATAGCTGGCTAGATGGTAGAACTGCTGGCACGTCTAGTGGATCACAAATTGGATGTGAGTCAACATTATGATGGAGTTGCAAAAAAGGCTAATATCATTCTGAGGTATATTAACAGGAGTGTTGGATGCAAAACATGGGAGGTAATTGTCCTGCTCTATTTGGCACTGGTGAGGTCTCAGCTGGAGTACTGTGTCCAATTCTGGGTGCCACATTTTAGGAAAGATACTGATAAATTGGATAGAGTCCAGCAGAAAGCAACAAAAATGATAAAAGCTTTAGAAAACCTGACCTATGAGTAAAGTTTAAAAAAAACTGGGCACATTTACTCTTCAAATATGATAAAGGCTGTTATAAAGAGGGGGGTGATCAATTGTTCTTCATGTCTACTGATGGTAGAATAAGAAGTAATTGACTTAATCTGCAGCAAGGGAGATTTAGGTTAGGTAATAGGAAAAGTTTTCTAACTGTATGAGTAGTTTAGCTCTGAAATAAGCTCCCAAGGGAGGTTGAGGAATCCACATCACTGGAGGTCTTTGAAAATGGGTTGGATAAACACCTGTCAGGGATGGTCTAGGTTTACTGGGTCCTGCCTCAGCACAGAGGCTGGACCTGATTACTTCTCAAGGTCCCTTCCATCCCTGTAGTGCTATGATTTCTATGATCCACCCCAACCCACATTCTGGACAGGGTCTCAAAACTTTTAATTTATTTAAAATCCAAACACTAGCAAAATGCATCCATCACACATCAGTCTCAGAGCTGTCACTGATGTATTCCCCGGCCCCTATTCCCATCCTCTCTTTCTTTATTGACAAACTTTGCCACCGTGTGTGTAATTTTTTTATTTCTATACCAGTCCTGCAATGAGCACTATGCAGGCAGACATCTGAATCTCTGTGGAGGTCATGGGTGGATTCAGATCCTAGTGACTAACCTTTCTTTTAGAAGATAAAAAAGGATTGTTGATAGTACAAGTTTCCCTCCTATAAGCAGTTAAAAAGAGTTGCTAGAAACACAAGATAAGGAAACATAGCAGAGCCAAGACAGCATAAATTATGAGGTACAATAAGTATATACATACTGTTAGCTGCTCCAGGCAGGAACCTGTCATTGTTCATTATCTGCAAAGCACCAAGCACACCTATGGTGTTATAGACATTCTATAACATTAATAGTCTGAATTGTAGACAATTTGACTGAGCTACCAAACTGACCTGTTTAGTCAGTGCTACACAACTGTACTCTGAACCATCTTATTTAGTACTGTGTTGCATTAGCTTGAAAGTACCAGAAGATGAGCCATTTTTCAAGGTGTTTTGATGATCCCCAGATGTTGGAGGAATAACTTACCAGGGGCATTCAGTCATGGATTTTTTCTGCAGATAGGGACTATTTAGCTCAGACTTGTTAGTTTACTCTTCTACCCTCACCATTGAAATCTGCTGGAGTTTTGCCATTGACTCAGTGGTGCATGACTTGGCCCTTAATACGGCAATAAACCTGATGTTCCTAACTGGGTATTGGTGTTAACTCCCGGAGCAACTTCCAGGCCAGGAAAGGGAAGTATGGTTTGAGGTCATGGGGACTTGGTTCAGGAGGGAGCAGGAACAGGAGGCAGAATCCTCCTTGTTGGCTGTGGAGAGGAGCCCAAGCAACTTATGAGCTGGGACTGAAGGGCTGGGAACCAGGCTATCAAGAAGTCACTCACTGGCAAAGGGGCTGGTGGCAGCTGGTGGATAGCTGGTGAGTAGCCAGGAGGGGCGTGCAAATGGGGTGGCTTTATAGATGGGCCTGAATGAGGCTGAAGGACAGGATTCAGGCTGTGGGATCTACAGGCCAGTGCATGGTTGCCCTTATATTGGGGTGGCCTAGAGTGAGAAGAATTCCCATCTTTGTAGCTCTGTGTGGGATGGAATTGGGTGATGGCCGGGTTTTTTTGTAACTTAAAGCAATCCCGCCTAGGGTAAATGCATTGTTTATTTATGGCAGCCCCAGTAAAGCAACCCTTTGTTATTCATCTGACTTTAAGTATTTATGTGGATCCACCAATGGCTACTACCCAAAGGCCCTAGCCTTTGGGGAGCCTACAGCACTTGCCTTTGGGCATGTGGTACACCCAAAATGCTATTAGACATCTAAGGGACTGTACCACAGTACTCACAGTGACTCCCTGCGGTGGAGTTAGTTACAATACTTCTGTGTTTCACTGCTTTTTATTGAAAAAATGGGAATACAGGGGAGACTAAATGATGGGCCTACTTTCTTTATAATATGCCTCACACCATGACATGATCCTCCAGATGGCTACACATTGGTGTAAAGGTTGAAAAACCCTGGTCTTGCAGTCTGATCTATGCAGGGGGACCAATGGTGTGGGGGTTATGTGGGATGGTTAATTAACTTTTATTATATTTGTTGCTGAAGGTTTATTTGATTTGATATGAGTAATCGATGGGTTGGTTTGAGGATACGTGCCGAAGTCATTGGATGGCTCTTTTATAGTAAAATAGCAAAATAAATAAATAAACCCACACAATTAATCACCAGATAACTAACTAAATAGGACTGCCTACAGATTTCCTGTCCCATGGAAATCAGTGGGGCTTCAGATGTGTGCAGGGAGCTGCCCACGCATGTGACATTGCAAGATAGATGCCCCCAAAAGGAAAGTAAATAGTTGAAATGTACATCTGAGCAATTAAGAAATACCACAAAATCAGAGAAAACAAGGAAATAAGAAGCAGAGTGAGCATCAAAGGTGATGAAGAATATAAAAAATTAACGAAATAAAAACTGTGGGGAAAAAAAGACAGAATGGAATGATGTTCAAGGAGTGAAGAGCAAAAAAGAAAGAGGATCGCTGGGGTTAACTTACAGAAAGTTGCTTACAAGGAAGAACCACCAAGGAGAAACTTGGAGGGAAGCAGCAGGGAAGGGGACGGCGGGGAAGGGAAAGAAAGATGAGATGACAACAGCAGACCCAATTTTTTTTCTTGCAACTTCTACAGATCAGCAGAGGCAGCAGGTGGTGGCATGGGTGACCAGCAGCCATGGTAGGAGGCCCACTGCCATCAGCAGATGAGGTATGCCCTGGGTTTCTGTTTGGGAAGGTGGATAGCAGCTTGTTCCTGGGGGGTTGGTTACATCAGAAATAGAGGAAAGTGGAAGGATGGATCAGGAGGGGAAGGAGAAGATTGTGCCTGACCTTTTCACGCTTAAAACAAAGGTAAGTCTGCCTCTTGAAGAAGCAAGTGGGGAGTTATGCAGGCCAAGGGTGTGACTAGAGATGGACAAAATAGTAGTGGTGTGTGTGGAATTCTCACTGCAAACACTGAAAAATGCTGTGAAGTTTGTAAAATGTTTGGCAATGGAAAATTTCAACCTATTTAGAGTGTTGAATGTGTTTTTGAAATATTACCTTTTCAGAAGAGAGGTTTTACAAACTCTAACTTGCCAAGTGTGCCTGTTACCATAAACAGACCCAATCAGGTAGCTGTGATATTAATGGGAACACTCTATTTAGTTGATGCTCACTGGGGAAATCTGAGACATTTTCTGTAACTTTATTTTTCTTAAAAAAACAACAACCCCAAAACAACAGCCCTTCTCCTTGGGTACTGAAAACATTAAGATGCTATTGAGATAATTAATTCTAAAACTGGGACAACATGACGCTGGATATTCAAATATAAAAATGAAGTCTGTGATGACCAACGTTCCATGGACCAAATTGTGATATCTGTGATATCTGACTGAGTAGTACTACCTTATTGTACAAATAGCCTCACTCACTTCAATGGAGGTGTGGTTAAGCGTGAGAAAGTATCATACCTGGCCCTGCATATATCTGTCTTTTTTTTCATTTTGAGTCTCAGCTAGAATTTTCACATTCCATTCACACAAATTTAAGTTGTGGAGATTAACATCAATATCTACCAGTGCATCAAATTTTCAGGACTTCTAATATGTCCATCTCATTTTTGTTCCCCCCAGTTAATCTTTTTTTTCATTTTCTCTTTTTTCTCTCATCCTCTGATTATGACCACTTCACATTATGCTATCTATGCTGTTTTCCCCCTCCCCCCCCCAGTTGAAGGAAATGCTACTAGAAAGGTTCACAGTTCACTCATACTTTACGTTTACTTCCTGATTTTTCTTTTTTACAATTTAGTGGTATCAGCAATATAGGCTTCCCTTAATGTTTATTTTGTCAGTAATTAAGGACAAATGGAAACTCTAATCTTAAAATTTCTCTCATTGGAGATTTCCAGCTGCATGCTGTAAATTCAAGTTTAAATTCTCTCCAAGGATTGAATTAGGCCATAGGGTTTAAGAGTAATGCTGGTCGTGATATAAAGGGTCAATATTTATTATACCACATTGTAATATCAGAGATTACATTTAAAACAGATAATGTAAAGCTGTCCATACTCACTAGGAAACATGGTGGCATCTTGAATTCTACTGTGGTAAATGTGAGCAAATGCTGACACTTTATTAGGGACTATTGCAAGACAATTTAAAAAGTCACTTATGCACTTGAGACCAGGTTTTTAAATGTATGTAGCCATCTAAAGCTGCTGATAGGCACCTTGTTGCTTTTGAAATTAACACCAGGTGCTTATCTGTATCTTTAGATGCTTAAATGCCATTAATTAGCTGGTCTCTAGGAGCCTAAATTTAATATTTTTTCAATTGTGTATAAATCACTTTTTGACAAGGGGACTTTGGCCCCCCAGTCACTTAGGTGCTTTTGAAAATGTTCCCCTAGGCCCATAAAGCCATGTTAGTTGCTTATAAAAACATGAGTGGGATGAACCTGCAGAGCTGTCAAAAAAGGAGTTTGACGTCATTAAAACCACCATTTTCGCTCTAAATTCGTATTTAATACAGTGATCTTGTAAACGCCTGTCTGTGGTGAGCCTGTATTTGCTATGATTGGGACATTCTTCCAATATACTTTTCTGTGGGTGGTTTGGGGTTTTTTTGTCTTGTCACTTGCTAGTTATTCTGGAAAGTAAAGCTATTGTCTGGGATCTATAATGGATTATGGCATCAGATGGAGCAGAGCAAACTCAAAACATTGTTACTTAAATATAGCCCAAATAAAAAGAGCTATGAATGCATGGCATTAAATGCAGGAGAGAGATCTTTGAAAGGTTTAAACAATTATATGCAGTGCCTTGGAAGCACCAGTATGTGTTATATTATACAGCCGTTGTACTCGTCAGTTTTCTCCAACTATGCAGTTCATAACCCAAACCAAATGTCGGATTCACAGGTCAGCAGACTGAAACCACAACACCTTTGTGAATTAAAGTTGTTCCCCTTCCATCCCCAAGAATTAGCCTAGGCTCCTCATAACTGACATTCACAAGGTTCTCGCATGCACTTCTCTAATTTTGCCTTTGTAATTTACTACTAGATGGCTAACATAAAATGTGAGGGATGAAGGGCCAGAGAAAAGCTCTTGTAGTGAAATGATTATTTCTGCTTACTGTAATGAACACAAATTGCTGGAGGAGTAACACCATTGTCTCAGTGGAGTTATTTCTCTCTCTCTCCAGCTATTCACTGTAAATAACTTCATTTAAGACAGCAGAGTGACTGGACTAAAAGTAATGCAACTGAGGTCACAATCTGGCCCAGTACTTCTACTGTGTCAAGAATCAGATTATGGTAATACTATGCAAGTTAGCAAATAGCAAATCATATTTGGATAAACCAGCTTCACCATTAGCTCGTAGTCTTGTATGGTATAGTATACATGCAAATGTTTGCTTTTGATATATCCTCCTACATCAGTGCTGGCAAAACCCTCTGCATTTCCTTCTGGTGTCCAGCTGGCCTTCTGTCTAAAGCTGCTGCTCTTTGATCTCCCTCCTTTATGTTTACTGTAATTAGCTCATTAGCTGGTTGCATGTCTTTTCCCAACAGCCTGAGGAAGAGACTTGTGTAAATGTACAGTGTTCCCTTTTGTTGACTTGAAAATGCATTTCAGTTTTGTGCTAAGAATGGCTAAAGAAACAGGAGTGGTCTGGTGGCTTTCATGGGCTGATCATGTTTCACACAGGATGTATTCAGAATAAAACATGCATATCTTGAGACTCCTGCCTGGACCTTCAGTTTTAAACAAGGAAAAACTGAAACGGACCCTGTGATGAAGCTGTAAGTGAAATATACATGAGCCTGAGTTAGAAATTTCTACAATTGCCTCAAACAAACACCTTCAGGGCAGGAATTATTACTCACACCACCAAAAAAAAAGAAATCCCACAAAAGTGTGTGCAGTTGAATAAGTACTGTTCTATCAGGGCTAGAGTGAAAGAGGAACATCAGAAACACATGAATGATGAGACTAGATATGAGAGCAGTAATAAGCAACATGGTTTTTTCCCCACCCGTGCTGTGGTTACTCTTTCTGCTGGATTTGCTTATCAATTCATCCAAAGTAAAGCACCTATTATGTTGTGTGAATTGTAGATGAAATGGTAGTGGCACAAACACACTGATATTTGTTAGCTAGGCAGAAGGGGGAGTGTTTTGTTTTTTGTTTTGGTTTTTTTTGGAGCGGAAGTGAGGAAAAGGTGGATGGTGTCTTTGGCAATTACTAAGCATAGGAAAAGATCAATGACTTTATCACTCTCTGTAATATATTCAGATTTTCAGATACAGCAGCTGTGTGACTTCTCTTTGGTTTTATTACATTTGTTCACCAATAAGGGTAGGGGAAGAGGAGATTAATTTGGCTAAAATTATACAGGCATAGGTGTTTATAATCGGTGCCTTCATGCTTAAGACTTGCTGCAAGGGTGACTCTCTCATTTTCCCTACATAATCATTTTGCATTTTTAACTCATTCTATGCTGGAGGAGGTGGAAAGACAATAAGCTCTTGGAGTACTGATTGTCAGCCATCACTACAGTATGGTCCGATTGCTAGCAGAGACAGTACCCCAGGGATGCTTTGACATAACCGAAGAGAAATATCGTCAGCAATATCAGAACCCCTCTACCTCAGTTTTGCTCAGTGTTACGGAATTGCAGGTCCTGTGCATGTGGAATCCACAGTAGAACATGGTCATTAATGCTCTCTTTCTGGTTGGTTTAATCAGTCCTTTTTTGTGAGTTTTGGTCTGAACTTAGCTGTGGGAAGGAGCTATGAATTTGAGCAGTCAAGGAAAAGATCACATACCTGCAAATACTCAAACAATAAATCAAAGTAACATAACTGATGTTAGTTTTTGATCTGTCTAGTAAATTATTTCCCCCCACAAAAAGGCCATATCTTCCTCTCACCCAACTACATCCCTTGAACACTACTTAGAAATATAAAAGTAATCTCTTTAAAAAATTAAACAGAAAACCCTAAATTTAAAAACTTTTTTTTTCCCCTCCATTGCCAGGAACATGAAGTTACCGATCTTAAAGTGCAAGACCAACTGGATGCTGGATGTCACTAGAGCTGTGTGAAATTTTTATCATGAAACCTCAAATTAAGCATCTTTCTTTGAAATTTTAAGTCTGAAACCAAAACCAACTGAGACTCACTGGATCTTTTGCCATATTTACTTGGTCTCTAGCTTCCAGAGACAGACAGAGGATTTGATTAAAAGTTCACCCCCAGGGGCCCAAGTTTTGTCACCAAGGTTTTCTTTATGAAACAATGAAACTGAGCGGTTTCACAAGAGCCAACTAAACTTGTCAGTTTTGCCCAAGTTTTACATGTTTTTTGGAGTTGGGTGAACTTGAATCTCAGTTGTCACAAATCCCTGTGAATTAACTCTTGGTGGAGGTGCTGAAACTCAAGAATATGGAATTGAAGCGGTTTTGCACATCACTAAGTTACAGAGAGAGCCAGGGTAGCAAATCAGTTACTCGAAGAATTCATATAAAACTATTTAATCTTAGAAATGTAGGGTTGGAAGATACCTCAAGAGGTCATCTACTCTACTCTAACCCTTTGTGCGGAGGCAGGATTGGGAATAGCTGGACCATAACACTCATGCCCCCAAAAGACATTTAATATAAACTTGTTAAACTTCAGTTAATATTTTAATAATCAGTGTCTAATATAATCTGCACAGTCAAAGGCAAATGGCAAAACCCCCCTCCCTGTTTTTGAGGTTTTGAAAATTAATGAATATTTATTAAATTTAAAAATCATGCGGTGATAGAAAATCCAATTCTGCAAAATCTGACTTAGGCTGGTATTCCTATTGACTGACTGGACTCACTCATGTGAGTAAGGACTGTTCATATCAGCAAGTATCTGCAGGATCAGGCACACACTGTGTATGACCTACCTGACAATCCAAAAAGTGTCACTTTCTAAAAACATTCATTCCGGACTCAAAATATCCCAGATGATCTGTTGCTAAAATAAACAGAACTAGGTTGATGACAGTTTTGCCTAAAGCAGAACAAATACAGAACTTAGCCAAGCAAAGCGATCTACTGATTGGAAAAGGTCAATGAAGGTGAACAGAAGAAGCTACTGTAGCAATAATTCCTGTTCCCATGTTTAAAGGTTGGAAAGAACTGGAGAATTTCTGTGATGCATCTGGCATTGGCCACTATCAGAAAGTAGGATACCGGACTAGGTGGACCATTGGTATGATGTAGAATGGCCATTCTTATGTTAACAAATTATCTGTTTTCTGCTCCCTCCAAGCAATCTGTATTCCCTTGCTGTTCAAACTGTCTGCTTTCAAAGGCTCTATAATAATTGTATCAGAGGTAGCTGTGTTAGTCTGTATTCACAAAAACAACAGGGAGTCCAGTGGCACCTTAAAGAATAACAGATATTGGACATAAGCTTGCATCTGAAAAAAGAGTAGTCTTTAAGATGCCACCGGACTCCTCGTTTTAATAATTGTAAAACAGAGGTGGACAGTCTTGACACATTCCCCTCCTCTGGCCAGAGTCATTGCCCTCTAGCAGTGTCCTCGACTGAGGTTTACAGGGTAATGTGAAATACCCAGTTTTCTTCGGTGATATAGAAAATGACCACTGAGCCTCATTGAATAGCTTTTCGGCATTAAGAGATAGAACAAGATTTATTTAGCCAGACTTATTGATTAACATTAAGTATTCATCTCAGGTAGCCCGAGGAGTCATGCCACTTCATATAACTGACTGATTTGTTCTCTTTGGTTATTTTTTTATTTAAAAACTCAGACTATTTCTAAGGTATTCTTTAAATAACATGGGATTCTTTAACAGATCCAATTTTATCTGGTTCAAAGAAATGAAATCGTGGCCTCATTTAAGATGGAGAGTGAATCACCTATTAAAACCATAGAAATTAAGTTTGAAACTGTACTGGCCAGTGGAAGGTAGTACATGCTGGCACTGAACCTCCCATGTGCATTCCTCAGCTGTCAATCAGGGAGACCTTATCTCCATTCTGGAATACTTCTAGCCAATGTCACTCTCCATTGCCATCCTAAAGCCTCGGCCTCTGAAGGGATGTGGTACTAGATGGTCAGAGTAGAACTATGGCCATTACCTCCTACATCAGGATTTGATTCGGCAGATCAGAGTTCTGCTGGCACACTCGGTTTGAGGGGCAGGACTGGCCCTCAAAAATATTGTCTTCATTCTGGAACCCACTAAGAGAACAGCACAGTCTGCTTCAGAAGCAGCTGCGGCAGGCAAAATACCCCCCCCCCCACACACACACACCAAAAGACTCCAAGCCCCAAGCTAACTTCTTGATTTGTAGAAGTGTTTTAGTTTGCCACGTGACTGACCTTTTAGGACACCTCCTTTCAACTTCATGGTAAAAGTGAGAAAATAAAGCAGGAAATCATGAGACTCACTCGTTCCCACTGGATTTTCCCAATAATTGTAATCCTCTCCCTTTTTGTTTAAATTTCAGCTTGACTTTTTTTCTATGTGCATGAAGCTTTAGTTCTGATGTACTTTGACGCATTCAGGATTTAGCTGTACCTCTGACTGGGCTAGGCCTTCCACTATAAATGTTGCCTTCCAGTCCCATGCTTCCCCATATGTACAGTAGCTGAGTTGCAATCCATCAGGGCCACACAGCGTGATGCCCAAATTGGTAACAGCATTACAACAGCATGTGTCTCAGACATTCATTAGCCCCTGTTATGAGATCATTTTTGCCATTTTTCAGTCAGGCCTTCTGCTTGAAATTAGCCAACTCTTTATGTGGCAGTGAAAATCTAACACCTGGCATTTGGAAGCTCATTACAAATCTGTTACATACTCAACAGCCAGTGTTTTAAACAAGCTTGCATGCCAGTTGGAGTGCTGCTTTCATGACATATTTTTAGCTTGATTTAGGATCAAACAAGACTTAACACATCAGAGGCTTGAGTCACCAGAGTAAGAAGAGACTGAAATATGGGTCCTGCCTAAATTCTGTGCTCTCATTTAAAAATTTTGAGGGTAAGAATGAATTTGAGGGTTGCTACACTTAAACAGTAAAGCACACCCCGCTGGAATTTTATCTATTGTCATTGATACTATAGTCACTTCCTGAAGCAGATTAGTTTGAAAACAAACCCCAAATTCGCCAAGGTTGAAACTAACTCTTCAATGTGAGATGCTGTAGTTGAGCCAATAGGCGTAATGCCCCTAATATAAGAGGTTTAACCTTAAGGCAGTGTGGCATAGTGGAATAGACAAGGATTCAGCAGACTTGAGTTCTATTTCTGGCTTTGCCACAAGCCTTTTGGGACCTTGGGCAAGTCACTGTGCTACTCTGCCTCAGTTTCCCCACCTGTAAAATTAGGCTAATGCTCTTTATCTCCTTGGTAAAGTGATTTGAGATCTATCAGTGAGGAACTCCTTTACAAGAGAGAGGCATTATTATTTATATATTAATCAGTTCAGTATATTAAACTTTCTTGTCTGAAGATGCAGTTACCCTGGCTTCATTTGCCTTGGCCCACTGAAATGATCCCCCTCCTTACAGGACCCCCACAAAGTCCCTGTAACAAGCTTCATACTAGCTGCTCTTTTTTTTTTTTTTTAACCAGCTTTCTGGGAGAGACCTAGTGTCTTTCTACACCACTCTCGATATCCACAGGGATTGAGCACTACACTAACAGAATACTCAGCGGGAACTCAGAAGGAGTTCTTCCATCGCTGTACTAAGTCCACTTCTCTGAAAGGCAGTAGCTAGGGCAACAGAAGAATGGGGCTTAGGTCGGCTTAACATCCCTGAGTGATGTATGTAGGTCGACCTAATTTTCTAGGATAGACTCAGATAAGGCATAGGAAGAAAGAAACTGAACTCTTACTCAACAAAGGTCTTTAAGCAAATAGTATTTGTAACACAGAAATAAGGGGCAAAGGAAATAAAAGCCCTGGGAGCAGAACCTCAGTTAGTGTAAACTGTCAGAACTTCACCGATGTCAACTGGGCTATGAACATTTACACCAGCTGAGGATCTGTCCCATATTATACAGGCTGAGAATTGATTCAAAATGTTTTTAACTATTGCATCAGACACAAGCAGCTATTTGGGTCTGGCTCCAGAATAAGAGAGCTATGTATGTAAAGTAACGCATCATCAGGGATCTACAACCCATCCTGGACAATGATCCCACACTTTCACAGGCCTTGGGTGGCAGGCCAGTCCTCGCCCACAGACAACCTGCCAACCTGAAGCATATTCTCACCAGCAACTGCACACCGCACCATAGTAACTCTAGCTCAGGAACCAACCCATGCAACAAACCTTGATGCCAACTCTGCCCACATATCTACACCAGCAACACCATCACAGGACCTAACCAGATCAGCCACACCATCACCGGTTCATTCACCTGCACGTCCACCAATGTAATATATGCCATCATATGCCAGCAATGCCCCTCTGCTATGTACATCGGCCAAACTGGACAGTCTCTAAGGAAAAGGATAAATGGACACAAATCAGACATTAGGAATGGCAATATACAAAAACCTGTAGGAGAACACTTCAACCTCCCTAGCCACACAATAGCAGATTTTAAGGTGGCCATCCTACAGCAAAAAAACTTTAGGACCAGACTTCAAAGAGAAACTGCTGAGCTCCAGTTCATCTGCAAATTTAACACCATCAGCTCAGGACTAAACAAAGACTGTGAATGGCTTGCCAATTACAGAACCAGTTTCTCCTCCCTTGGTTTTCACACCTCAGCTGCTGGAACAGGGCCTCATCATCCCTGATTGATCTAACCTCGTTATCTCTAGCTTGCTTCTTGCTTGCTTATATATACACCTGCCCCTGGAAATTTCCACTGCTTGCATCCGAAGAAGTGGGTATTCACCCACGAAAGCTCATGCTGCAAAACGTCTGTTAGTCTATAAGGTGCCACAGGATTCTTTGCTGCTTATGTAAAGTTGAGCATTCTTTTGCACCTTTTTGATAAGGGGCTTCTAGTTATAGAAAGCTTTTACTTTTAAATAAGTTTATTTTTAAAGTGTGTGTGTGTGTGTGTGTGTGTGTGTGTGTTCTCTTCACCCCCATCAGCCATAAATCCACATTCCATATTCTCACTGATCACTTCCTAGGCTGAGGTTTGAAGGTGGGCTTCCCATAGTGCTTTTCAGCTAAGAAATAAGAATCATTATGAATTTGGGCCATTAGATTTCAGTGGGATTTACTCATGCTTAAAGTACCTTGCTGAAATAGAGCCTACATTAGAGAACACGAGATGTGCTTCACTGTTCTTCTATTCCAGGAATTGAATACACAGGAAACAGTCTAATGTGAGTTAGTCTTGTTAATTAAATATTTATCCTTTTTTATGTAAAGGATACAATTATTTCAATTTATTTTGTGTTTAAAAAAATGAGGGATTGGTGAGCCTCAAACATATCAGTGGTTGAGTTCAGATCCTCTTTGCTATGAAAACTGGGCTGGAAAACTGACAACTTTTCCCTAAGATTTGATTGTGCTGCAAATATCTTTAAAAAAAAAAAGTTTTTCTTATATTTTGGCATTCCACTCCTGTTTCAAACTGGAACCAGTAAGTTAGGAGCACAAACATCTTTAAAATGTTTGCCCCACTTTTTTCCAAACTCATGAAGTTGAGGTCAGTTCGAGAGACACAAAATCTGAGGCTAGCTCTTACTGGAGTCAGTTCATATATCCCAGATCTTTCCTTTCCTTTCCTTGCTCACCCTCTCTTTTGCTCACAGCTGACCTCTTTAAACAGCAAACCTTGAGTGAGATTCCCTAAAGACATATGACCACATTCTACTGTTACATCAGGGCAGCTCCACTGAAGTCTGTGGAGTTGTCTGAGCAGAATTTGGTCCACAATATTTTTTAATTGAAAAAAACACCGGAACTGGCTTAATTTTTCATTGCTAGTAAAGTCTATAATCCTGGCAGTAGTGGCTAAAAACTGGCTGCTCTATAGAAAATAGAAACCATTCCTTTCACTAGTATAGCTGCCTTGCTACCCATTGCTGCCAAAAATCACAACTCCTTCTTCAAAGAGAATACCCAATGAATCACAGAATCTAATGCTTCAATTTATTTGTATTATAAGAGGTAAAGCTAGCTTTGGAGCCTGGCCTGTCTGCTTCTCAGCTAATTAAACTGACACTATGTACAAAGATGGGTTTCTTCCCCCCCACTCGCAATAATATATATAAAATAAAAAAATCAAATATTTAGGCAGATAGGACCAGATCCACCAAAAGACTCAGGTGCTGAAGGCCCCAGCTTTAGGACCCTAAGTCTGAGTTTTAGGCACCACTGTGATCCACCAAGCCCCTGCTTGGCTGTCGCCTAACCCTGTTAGGGTCAAGCTCACTTAGTGAAGGGAAGGAGTTTGAACAGGACTTCCCCACCTTTCTGTTGGAATAATAGTTTCTGACTTGGAGAGGTGTGTGTGTGTGTAAAAATATATATATATATATATATATATATATATATATATATATATATATATATATATTTATACACACACAAAAGGATGTAGTCTGCATATAACATCAATTTTTAAATCAAGGTATCCAAGGTCACATTGTTGGTTGGGGAGGTTGGGTAAGACTATAACAGTTGGCTCCAGGAACAAAATTATTATCCAGGAACTAGATTTTTGTGGGGCCCCTGTAGACAAGTCTTTTTCCTAATTTAAAACAAAATGATCACAATTATGGCATCGAGGCTATTAACGCTATACTAAACTTGCCTTTTAATTAACATAAAGCCGTTCTGTGGTTACATTTCAGTCTTAAAACATGTAGAATATAGTTAAGTTAATTCAAAATAGCCTACTCCTTACCTTAGAACAGCTGTGATATTCGTTTCTTTCTGGGAGGGAGATTGGGTGCAGGAGGAGACTCCAGGCTGGGGCAGAGTGTTGGGGTGCAGGAGAGGGTGTGGGCTCTGATAGGGAGTTTGGTGCAGGAGCAGATTCTGACCTGGGGCAGGGGTTTGGGGTGCAAGGTGCAGGCTTTGGCCAGGAGGCACTTACCACAGGTGGCTCCTGGCCAGCAGCACAGCAGGGCTCAGGCAGTCTGCCTGCCTGCATGCCATGACCCCACGCCACTCCCGGAAGCAGCCAGCTGCTTGCACGTCTCTGCACACCTCTGAGGGGAGCGGGACAGCATGTCTCGGTGTGCAGACCGTGCCCACAAGGACTGCGCCCGCAGCTCCTATTGGCCACTTCCCAGCCAATGGGAGCTGCACGGAAGGTGCTGGGGGTGGGGGCAGTGCACAGAGCCACACACCCCCACCACCACCAGGGGCCACAGAGATGTGCCCAGCAGTCTGCCACTTTCCGGAGTGGTGTGGGTCCATGGCATGTAGGCAGCCTATCTGAGCCTTGCTACTTGGGGCCCTCCTTAGCCCAGGGCCCTGGGCTGCAGCCCTAAAGCCCCTGCATTAATCTAGCCCTGCGTATGAAACATACTTCCAGCCCACTCTATCAAAAGCTTTTCTGCATCTAAGACTAATAGGGCTTGTGGGTCAGGGTTGTCGTCCTTTCACGGCTATGATATCAATAAGTTACTGAAGGTTGTGAGAGCCATGATGGCCTCTGACATACCCAATGTGATTTGGGTGTATGATACAACCCAAAACCATCTCCAATATCACTGATGTCAAAATATTGACCAAAATCTAGCAATTTCACCCTGTTTCATTCCAATTATAGGCCACTGTTATGTGGCATCTCTTCCCAGTTTAGAAATAACTGATATTAGGTCTTCCTTCAGTGCAGGGGGAAGGATGCCGCCTTGGCATGACTTATTAAACACTTTAAGCATCTTGTCAGATGGGAGGTCAAGGAAGTGTCTACAGAATTTGTCAGGGAAGTCATGTGGCTCCAGAGTGTCTCCCACTTTCATGTTCTTAATTTCCTTAATTAACTCATCCTCTATTGGGGTACATCAAGGTTTTTGTGCTGTAGTAATTTGAGATAATGTAACATTTTTGAAAAATTGATCCAAACCATCTGTGGAGTGGTTCGTGTCCAATTTGTAGACACCTTTAATTTCTAGAACGAACTCTTTATTATCTTTAGGTAATAAATGTGTATATAATGAATGGTTGTGATTCTACATGCAGAGGTCTTTTGTTTTAGAGGTCTGTTGGTATGTCAGCAACTTGCCAGGTTTCACCCAATTCCCAGAAGTCCTGCAGGAGTCAAAATAGGGCAAACTGAGCAGTTTGAGTTCATGTATACAATTAATCAAGGATCACAGTAATTATGGAGATGAGCTGTTGCATAAGACAAATCAAGCTTCTACTTTTTTTTCCCCCCTCAAGGGCTATCATATTTTCTTCATGTTGCCTTTTCTTGGGAGGTGGGAAACTTACAATTCTACCCCTCAAATAGGCCTTGAACATCCTACCATAGCCTGCTAGAAGATGCTGAGGGTTTTTGTCTCCAGGAACAGGCCAATTTCTTTTTTCAATCAAACTTTTGCAGTGGGGAATCTAATGAAAGGGAAGAATTAAATCTGCACTACATGGCTGTTTCTCTCCCAGGTCTGTTGCTATTTGCAGAGTTATAGGAGCATGATCAGAAATGCAATTGATTCATTCTGTAAATGACTCCTTAGTTAATATAAGTCCCTGGAGATGAACAAGAAATCTATATGGGAACAAGACCCATGTACCAGAGAAGTTTGAATAGTCCCTACCCATGATGTGATCTCTAGTGATTTATACATAATGTACAACTCCAGACCCGTTCTAGTTTTCTTAGTTTATGACCCTGAGGCTGAGATTAGTCCTCAAAAGGATCAAGCACCTCATAAAAATTCCCAGCAATCTCAGTAGGGAGATAAGGTTCTCCCTATAATGTACCAAGGGGGGAGAGGGGAGAGAACCTACCTATGAAAGATTTCAGGATCATCAAGATTAGGCCCATACAGATTAGCAATGAATTGTTCAGATTCCATTTAAGGTGACTGCAAGGATTAAAAATCTGCCCTGATTGTCTGTCTGAAATTGACTGAGATTGTTACTGCCTGTGCTTAATAGAAGAGGATGACTACCCCTCTGGATTTGGGTGAGAAGCAGCAAGAGATTTTCTCCTACTCCATCACATTCTAATTTAGAAGCCTCATCTGCGGTTAAGTTTCTCCTGCAGAAGCACTGTCTGCCTTTTGCTTTCTTTAATGATCACATTTCCCCCGCCCTTTTTAATTGGAGTGTTGAGACCCTTTACGTTCCAGGAAATAAAATTTAAGATTCAGGACCACTTGGCTGTGTTAAGAATTATTTGGGCTTGCACATGAAAATGATGGAATGTTTCTGTCACTTGCTGTATTACAATGTGTCCTACTCCCTAAACAGAAACCCAGAAGGCAGGGTTGGGGCTGTGAATGAAGAAATGTCTGAGGCTTATTCCACGGACTTTTGGATAACCTTGCCAGCTGCTATTTACTTGCTAGACTTGCAGGGAATAGGTAGAAGGCGGCTTTGGAGTGGGAGAGGAAAGAGCACAAGAGGACAAGTTAAAATAAAAACATATAACTTAATTTATTACTAAGCAACATTATATAACAATGAAAAAGCAACAATTATCAAACATTTAACACTATAAACAAAACCAAGCCATAAATTCTGGAAAGGGTGGGATGGATAGACACACTGTCAATCCTTTTTTAAAAATGGCATCCTATTTTTTTTCTCCCATAACGCAAAGTGGTAATTACATTGGAAGGCAACAGAAAGGGAGCACACATGCCACAAACATTGTATTTCTTAACCTGGGTATATCAAAGATATGCCTGGCAGGGGCGGCTCTAGAAATCATGCTGCCCCAAGCAGCGCGGTGCGCTGCGCCGCCCTTCCCCGGTCCTGCGGCGGGTCCCCTCTTCCCGCGGCTCCGGTTAAGCTCCCGCAGGCATGACTGCGGCAGGTCCGCCGGCCCAGCCTCCCGCCCTCCCCGGCGGCAGGGGACGCCCCCTACATTTTGCCGCCCTAGGCACCAGCTTGTTTTGCTGGTGCCTAGAGCCGCCCCTGATGCCTGGGTATTATCCTCTAATTTGTAATCTTTTTAGTTTCCAAAACCAAACCTGAGAGTATTGATACAGTCTGGTAAACTCGGTGACACATTGTATAGTGTGGGGATTACTCCCTTCTGCTTCATGCTGCCTCCCCCTTTGGTTTACAACTAAACATTTAGTTTCCATTTCCCATATTAAACATATAACTAACTACACAAATCTAACTACTCCCACAAACTGTAAATTACTGCACCAAAGAACTCAACAAACAATCCAATAGAACAATGACTCTTCTGTATTAAACATGAAGTTATGTACTATGGGGTTTGAGTTATAGAAGGTATTATGGAGAAGTTGAGGGAGGATGGAGCAACAAGGGGAAGTATGGGGGAATTAAGGCGGCAGAGGGAGGGAATGGTAGGAAAAGGAAGGCAGGGGACCTGCGGAAAGGAGTGAGCAGTGGCGGGGGAAGTAAGAGGTGATAGGGAGTACAGACACACTGTCCATGTAGCTCATCAACCAGCGTTGATCTGCTCCATTGGCCCATAGGGTGTACAACTACATTGCTCATCTCCTGCGCAGCATTCCATGACATCTGACAGGGACAAGAGCTGTCTCTTGAACTTCTAGTACATGGAATGTCAAGCTGCTGGTCTTTCAGGATGCCCTGCAGTAAGACAGAGTTTCCCACTGGCACCAATTTTAAAAAATAGTATTGGAGCCCTCTAACAGAGTAACAGGAGCTGCACCACCCCCTGATTTCTTTGGTGTAAGTCCATGCTGACCTAACACACGGACCTGCTATAATCACAACCAAATAATTCGTGTTGATCTGTCCGTTTAGGGAAGTTTATCAAATGTTTTATTAATTCCCCAGCACAAATACAGGAGCAGAGGCACGTAATATTCCTAACACACAATTTAAATCCTTTCCAGTCAGTTTGCTTTTTTGAGATTAATTTTGGGATGAGGTGTTCCCTTAACCCCCCTGCAGGGGTGCTGCTTTTTCAGTCATTTGATGAGAACTAATGTCCATGTCCCAAAGTTAAGGTATAAGCATGGAGCAGAAGAGAGATCCATCACTGTAACTAACTAACTTAGGCTAAGTTCATAATTGCAGGTAAACTAAACAACATAAGTGGGAGGGAAACTTGGTATTTAAACAAAAAAAAAAGTACTCCATTCACTGCAGGTTATTTTAAAAAATCTTCTGCTTGTGGTTTTTGGAACAGATGCACTTCCTCACCAATCCTGACAAGAAACTCAGTTGCAAAACCTTATCAAATATTTGAGCCTTTGCTGCTTGGCAAACTTCCCTTGCTCTTCTAAAGGTTGATCTGTGTTCAATCAGATCTCTTGAAAAATCATTTGTCTTGTTGTATCCTTCCCCCTACCCCCAACAGTTCTCTTTTCCTCACAAGCTAGCTGCATTATTTTTTCTTTTACATTGTCAGATTTCTCATATTTAATAAGTTCACGAGGTTTGGTATTTGAGGCTGGTTTCGGAGGCAGGGACCTAATGCTTTCTCTAAATCCAATTTTAAAATCAGGCAGGTTGAGCACTCCTGAAAGGAGTTGAGGAATAAATTTTAGAGGGTCGTCTTCTTCTGTACCTTCAAGTAATCTTATAATTCTCAAATTAGAGTGGAGAAACCTTCCCTTGAGGTTGGTTAATTTAGATTTAAGAGAAGATAAATCTCTCTTCTGGGCAGAGAACTCTTGTACCCGATCTTCCACTTATAGTCTCCCTTCTTCATTCACCCATCTTGTCAGCCTTTGAAGAGAGAACTTAACTGAGATAAGTCAGTTGTGTTGTAGCTTGATATCTACTGTGTTTGCAGCACCTTTCTCTATCAGGGCCATCATGGACACAGCTATGCAGCAGCCATCTTGTCTGAAGATTGGGGGCCTCTGTTTTCCTTGGTGGTTGGTTGGTTTGTTTTTGCTTTGGCTACTTGTAGAGCTCCCAGTAGACATATCTTTGCTTTTTGACACTTCAGAGATTTTGGAGCACCGGTTCCTTTACTGGAAGGACGGGTCAGTTGGGCCCTGGACTCTAGCTGGAAACAGATATTAGCAGATGGCTCTGGAGCTCAAAAGATCTTCTCCTCCATGCTGCAGAGCACTCTCTGGAGTTATGTTTATCTTCAGCAAGCAGAACATTTTGCCTTCTCACTGTATCAATAACAAATTATCAGGACATCCCTGAAATAACTATTACTTCAGCTCTTAATATCTGTGCCACAGCCTTTCAATTTGGTGAGATTGCAGAAGAGATGAAGATGATTTCCTATACTTTGGTATCCTCTCCAGAAGTTTGCTATGAATTGTCTATTTTATTTTTCAAGACTGGTATGTGAAAACATACTATCCTCCACTGGTATTCTTACCATAAGGAAGAATTTGTTCTGTTCATAGTGGCTAGCATTACACACTCTAATACTCTGAAGATATTCAGTTGGTGGTTCAATTCATTTCTTCACCCTAACCTCACATTGGCCCTGATCCAGCAAGGTACTGTTTTCAGTACCTATCTTCAATGTCATTGAGTCCAATCATAATCTTTAATGAGACTATTTACATGCTTAAGATTTGCACACATTTGTGTACCTTGCTGGATCAGGTCCATTGTCAAAATTGGTCTATAGCTCTGAAGAAGAAAGTATATACAACCTGCCTATTTATTTTTTTTCTAAAGAACTCTATCTTTTAATCTCCTTATGTAGTCCTATACTACAGTTAAATCTAATTTCACCTGTCTAACTTACAATGCTCTTGGAGGACTTTAGCTCAATTTTTAAAATAAATGTCTTTTATATAATTTAATCCTTTTTTAAAATGAATATTCACAGATCATTTTTGTAATATTTTTTTCCAGCCACTTTTTCCTACCTGGAGTCAAGTTTTTGACTCTTATGTTTTACTTTCCAAATAAGGGCTGAAGTCTCTGTGTTATATGTTTTTGCCAGGAACTAATGATGTGATAGGCTAAGCAGCAGCTGAATACATCTGAATTGCAACACTGAGCTTAGATAACCCCCCAATTAGTAATGCCTGAAAATAAATATATTTTAAATTATATAGTATGTGGCTCACCACTTAGGGTCCCCAGGGCAAGTCCAGTCTGTAGACTTGACTTAAATGTGTTTTGATGGCATACTTAGTCTCTGACGGTCAGTACTCCACATCACATTTGGCACAGTGGGCAGGGTCTGCTTAGGTAAGACTCCATATGGGTAGCAAGGGGACTGAATCACTTTTCACCCCAGTGAGGTAAAGGGGCGTCTCTCAGTCACCGCTGAGGGAGCTGGTGAAGTTCATATTGCAGCTGCCTGCAAATGAGCAAAATGGTGAGCTCTTAGGTGCTGACAGCATGTTAGCCATCACGCGCTCAAATGTTTAGTTTCCCTCCCCCCCATACCCTACCAAAAAGCAAACAGAATTAAAATACAATTTACTTTAGATAAGTGAGCAAATGGATGTGGAATGCAAAATGCTGTAGACTATATGTCATATGTTGACTTGGCTTTGCTGTTTTCCCTATAATTTCATTTCAGAAATGAAAACCCCTGGGCTGTCACCAGGGCTGTCAATCTAATGCTTTTCACCAATACGAATATCTCTTAGGAAGAATGTAAAAAGAAATCACATTTGCTTTCTTGGATTATAACCATGGTTTGGGAGTAGCTAATTTAAGGCTTTAGTTTCCTGGTCCTGCAAATAGTTAGGCATGTGTAACTTTATTCACCTGAGTAATCCCACATAGGTGATTAGTTACATACCTGTGTAATAGCTGTTTCCCAGAGATTACAACTCTGATAAAGTAGTTGGCTTCCCACCCAGCCCCTCTCCCCAGGTCACTAAACAGCCTCATTTACACCTCACACCAACTGAAGTCTGTGGGAATCTTTGCATTGACTTCAACAAATGTTTTGATCAGGCTCTTAGGCTGCAGTGAAACTCCATCCTGAACCTAGGTCTGAAAAAACAATGAGGAGTCCTTGTGGCACATAGACTAACAAATATACTTTGGGCATGAGCTTTTGTGGGTTAGAACCCACTTCATCGGATGCATGGAATGAAAAATACAGTGTGAGGTCAGTTTAACAAGAGAAATCAATTAACAGCAGGATACCAAGAGCCTAGCCTACAGCCATAAAATATCAAGAGCTAGATTGTGACTGGCCTTTGTGCTGGTGTTCCAGAAGAGAGGCTCCTTGTGACCTATCTTGTATGTCCTATGGCCAGGGACATTCTCCATATACCCAGCACGTTTCCTGAAGTGGTAGGCCACTCCTTGAGCACATCAGGGAACTTACCTAGCACCAAGGTAAGACCATTATGACCTAAGCTAACAAGACTAGAATCAAAGGAAAAGCTCAAAGAATTCACTCTATTTTCAGTCCAATGGGAAATATATATTTTTTATGGTTTGAGTTGTAGCTTGATTTTTTTTTCTTTGAAAGACATAGGAGGAACGGGCAGCATGGACTGAGATCTGTTAAAACATTATTAAACTGCTTCTTTCCTCGACATTTTTATTATTACATTTAGATCTATTACCAGCAGGCCTGCCCTGAAACTAGTCCTAGACCCATGTGAGCAGCCCTATTGAGAACAATGGAACTACTCATGTGAGTTAAGTGTGTGTTTTCAGGACTGGGGCCTTAATGAACACAAGTCAAAAATAAAGTAACACTTGTATCAGACGTTTAGTTCTTTTATTATATGCAGCAACACTCTAAGAAACTAAACAGACAGGCAGCTTTGATCAAAAATAAAACCGGTTCAGTAGTGTTAAGATGAACATGAGATTCCTGACCTAACAACGTATTTATAGGTATTTGTCAAAACATTGTTTATTGGTGAGCACTCTAAATTCAGGGGCTGATTAATGGTCCCTCTGCTAACTGAAAAGTATCATTTCCAGGAATGAGGCTAGTAATCCATCCAACCCTGTTTGATGTTGTGGTGTCATCTCTGGCAGCAATGTGGCTGTGTAGTATTTTCAAGGCTAGAAAGAGCAACTTTATCAACACCTTTTTCTTTGGAGATGGATGGTTAGCTTGTGTAGCAAGAAAATAGACATCTTCAAATCACCAAGACCAAGATTTTGAAACCTAGATTCCTAATGTTAGGCTCCAAAGTCTGTATTTAGGCATCCAAATAAGTGGCTTGATTTTTAAAAAATATGCTGTGTCTCAAGCTTCTAAAAGAGATACCATTTGTTTAGGTATCTCAATATGGACCTAGGAACCTAATCTTAGACCCTCACGTTTTTAAAAACTTGGCCTAAATTCTCTATCAAGAGTGCTTTCTCTGCACTGAGCTGATTCAGCCCATTTCCAATTATACTAACACCACTTGACATTTCTCTTCCTGGATATCTCTTTTTTGTTGCTGTTACATCTGACATTTGCAGGATAAAATGAATAAAGTTGGAATAGTGAGAATACAGAACAACTGAAACTCTCAAAGGTAAATTGGGTGGATCAGGACAGACCCATCCAGATGCAGCCGCTGTTGCTTCAGATGCTGATATCGATGAGGGGACTGAAATATCAGCTCAAGATAAGAGCTTGCAACAGAGTGAACAAGATGAGTCCCAGGACAGTGTCAGTGGTCCTTAAATAAAAAGGACAGATTAGTTTGTTTTGTTCTGTATTCATTTGCATGCATGCTTTGGCAAAGACCGTGTTACAACTTAAATCAGTATACGAGGTAATGCTACACATTTTCAATGCAGTCAACTGGATATTCATAACACTCAGGAACATTCTTGGTATCCCTGCCAGGCGTCATATTGCTGTGCAGTGAAATTGATGTTTAAGAAAACTGTATTTTTGGCGAATATAGCCCATTATTACTAGCTAGACCAGAAAAGAGTTGGTCAAAGCATTTTTTGTTGATACTGAGGAAGTACTTTACTTTTTAAGGCCCTGATCCTGCAGTGTGATGCATGTGGATGGGCGTCTGAACCCACACACTGAAATCAGTGGATCTCTGTGGGAAGGGTCTGTGCATGTGCATTACACTGCAGGATGGGGCCTAAACTTTGACTTGTTTCTCTAAAAGTAAACTCCCAAATAATTTTTCTAGATCCCCTTCATTGCTGTTAAAGGGAAACTAAAGGTTTAAAAAAAAAACACTTCTGTGGCTGTTATACCAAAGGTTACTATAACTGAAACTCCTGAAGGGACCACCTACAAGAGGTGAGAAGATATGTTTCTGTTGCCATTAATGATTCAGGGAAGTAGTGGCCTGAGAACTCATTTCACTGAGGCCACTGAAAAGATATCAAATAACAGGAGCGGTAGCATATGGTATATTTTTAAGGTTGCATGATAACTTACATTAATCCTCACCCCCCCGTACTGGTTTTCACTTGATGATAACTTTGAGATTTCCCTCTGTCAAGCTAAATGTGTCCAGGTTTGGCCTCTTCCCAAAGGTGAAATTTTTCTTTGAAAATGTTGGAAATTATTCAATGGTTTTGAACACAAGGATTTCAGAAAAATACACTTTTCTCGTTCTAAAAAAAGTTAGCCTTTTTTTAACAGCATTATTGCCAAATTAGCTGAATATTGTGTGGTGAAATAGGATATAGAAATAGCCATTACTGAGGAATGGTACTACACCTTTCACTGATCTGTAGAAAATTGCTTATGATTTGCCCAAGTTATAAGCCTTTGAAAATTACTTAACAAGCATACAGAGCCGTGTCCTTGTCTGTCTCAATTCTGATCCTCAGGCAGAAAGGTTAAGATTAAAAACACTCAAATCTTCCCAGTCGCTGTAGAATAAATTCTTTACTAGCCTCAGTTGTTTCACTAGATCCTCTGCTTTCATGTTAGTATCCATAGGTGCTGGAACTAGGGGTGCTGGGGGTGCTATCACAATCCCTGCCTTGAAGTAGATTCCATTATATACAGGATTTATGTTCTGGTTCAATGGCTCTGAGCACCCCCACTATAAAAATTGTTTCAGCCCCTGTTAGTTTCTACAGTTGCTTGCAATTCTTATGCATTATGAACACCGACTCAGATTGTAAACTTCACAGCATCATAGAAATTTATGGCTGAAAGAACTTTTCTAGCCTCCACCCTGCAAGATTGCTCCCTATGGTACATTCTCCAGTGCTACAGTGTGTTCAGTGTACTGTAGATTTAATTGACTCAAGCCTTGCACCATTTCCCTTGGAAAATTATTATGCTGTCCAGTAAACCTCACAGTTATGAAGTGTGTGAATTTATGCAGAAAGGTTTATTTTTGAAGTGCATATGTGGCTTATGTGGGTGTTTGAACACTTCTCACCTTAGCTACACACATTGGGCAAGTGAATTATGCCATTGGTCAGGGAGAAATAACTGGTGAGAATAGTACATGGTATTTTTATCACAGTCCTACAGATAGGTTGGAGTTAAAGGGATAGGTCTAAGGAAATTTGTTGCCTAAGCTGAGGGTCAGAGAAATGCATCCAATAAGCTTTCTGAGCAAGAGAATGCCAAACTTGAATTTTTGCTAGGGTACATTGAGCTATACAAACTAACAGGGTTACAAATCTGCCAAAACCATAATAAACTCCATTTATACGTATTATAAAAATCTGTCAGTGTGCTTTGGAAAAAATGACTTTTTCCTGCAAAACGTCTGTAAAATGTAAACCCTTCAGTGAATCATAATTGCCAGCAACATTGCTTAATGTTATGTATTTTCAATGATATTTTTTTAATCAAAGGAATTTGTTTCTAAATGTTGGTCTTATAACAAAACATGGAGAGAAATGAAATTATTCCATTTTTAGAAAAATGAGAACATGTGAATTCAAAAGCAGCCTATTTTGTTTGCATTGCAGGGTTACAATAAAATCTTTTTTCATTCCAATAATACTAACTTTTCATTGGTTCAGATATTCTGAACTGGAAATAAATTAACGCTATATATCATTCTTAAGCCAAATATTTTTGGTAAAAAAGTGACGGATCAAAGAGCAGGGTTTGGCTTATAAATGGGTCTACATCAAAATTTGATGATTTTAAACTCTATGGAATCATTGAATTGAATATCTAATACATTGTCGTTTTGTTTACTTGGAACATCTGCTGGCATGGAGCCCCTCAGCTCCTTGTGGCCACGGTTTGCTGTTCCCAGCCAATGGAAGTGGCCACTTCCTGCAGCTCCCATTGGCTGGTAACAGCGAACCGTGGCCACAGGGAGCTGAGAGGGGCTCCATGGCTGAAGCCGTTGCAAGTAAACAAAACGTCCCAACCCACCAGCGGCTTACCCTGATGGGCCGGGAGCCAAAGTCTTCCAACCCCTGAAATATAGGTTGGAAGAGTCATACAGTTTTTGCTATTTTTACCTATCCATTTTGGGGGGTCGACTTTTATAAATGAATGGGCTAATGAACGAGTATATACAGTGTGTCTGTCTCTTTTGCTTCACGCATTTCAAACACCATCAGGACACGATGCTGTGCTCCTTCCTCAGAACAAAGTCCTATTGGCTTCCCTGGGAGTTGCCCTGATTTAAGGAACCAAAGTCAGCTTAAGATAGTAGACAGCTAAACAGTCACTAGAAAGTATCATAGCAAATTTTATTGAGGCAAGTCAGCTGGTCTGCATTAAAAAAAACATTTCTAATTCTAATTCTAATTGTTTTGTTGTGCTAAATGTCATTGGCATTTCTTTCATCTTGGGTAGTGACTTGCTAAAAAGAGACAAATGTTGAGTACCTTTCGATAGGAAAGTTAAAATTCTGGCTTTTGAATGAATATACTTACGTACCATAAGCAGAGAATTATAATTCTTTCTAGTGCCTAGGGTAGAGTGCCTCTACTAGGAATTTCTAATTTAGCACTCAGTGAATTGGCAGACAAATAAACTAGGTCATATCTTGTTAAATATTTCTTTTCACTGGTGTCTAGGACTAAATAGATAACTAAACATAAATGAAGTAAAACAAAGAATTATCATAATTTGAGAGAGAAGAATAAAAATGGTCAGTCTTGGGCCTGACCAACCTTAAAGATACCCTGTTAAAAGGAAAATAATAGTTCAATTATCAGGATTAAACTGGGTATGCTACTTTCTCATTAGGATAAAATAAACACAAGGTAAAATAAAAGAAGGTTGGTTACTGTCATGCTGGAGGATCTCTCTTTGAAAGGGGGATGGGGAGCATGTATTACTCCAGAGGTAATACACAGTGGGAATTTATTTTAATGAAGTTGGGGTTGTTTTGTGTTTTGTTTCATTCCCATATACATTAAAACTTTGCTAAGGGTTTGCAGGATCAAGGCCACTGCCTCACTGTGTGGACTTGGTAAATCAATTACAGATACATTTTCAGAAGATTTTTAGTGCCCAACTTAAAATATCTAGTGATGCCAAGCACTCAAAATCAATGACTACTTTTGAATGACAATGACTATTTAGCTCTAAATAACTTTGAGAGAGAGAAATAGTCAGGATTAGAATTTAGAAGTTCCTGACTTCTGACCCTGTGTTCTATACGGTCCAAATTTTCAGCTCAGATTTAACTTGGACTTAATTTTGGCATCAGCTAAATTGTGGACAAATTTATTTGTATGCCCATTTTAGGCCATCTAGTTGTATTTGATCTGCAGATACAAACTAGGTACCTAAAATATGAAGTTACCTGAATTTTGCCTGCAAGTATCTGACACAACAATGGAGGCCCTGGTTTGAAAATCTTGCCCTACAACAGTTCCACTCTACTTTCTAGGCCAGTATTCTGCATTTAATACAAATGTCCCAGAGTACACTGCAAACAAATTAAAAATTTATCCAAGTAGAGCCTGTTATCCAAGTAGATAAACTTTCACAGCTGCAGGGTGTATAGCAATCTCAGGGCAGGAATCACTGGTGAAGCAGAACAGGCCATATTCTCCTTAGTATACTATAAGCATACAGTTGTTTTAATGGCTTAAACTGTTAAGTCCTAAAGCCGCAAGTACACAGAGGGTTTGGGTTCAAAGCCAAGGTCAGATCACTCGAAAAATAAGCCTGATGGTCTCAGCCTCATCTTTGTTCCCTTTTCAAAACTGCCACAGAATTCAGCATGGTTGGATATCTCGGCTCAGGAGGCTGTGATCAGACAGAGCATGGAATAAGGTCAGGAATGAGGTACATAATCACCAGCATGGGCTCCTACACACTATCCCCTTGGAGCCAGTCCTGTTAGCCCCTCACTGCTTCAAGCACTGAATTTATTCAATAATGATTAGAGCAAAATAACTATAGGAGCCACATAAATCACAGAAACAGCCATTTTTCTTCACAAGGGCCAGTGTCTGAGTTAGAAACCTAAATAAAATTTTAAAATGGGCTCTTTAGTTACTTGTACTTATTTTAAAAAACTAAATATTCATCTTTTGGGGAAAGTGAGCATGTTCAGTGTTATGATTAAGAGATAATGGCCCTCGCAGAGGCTGTTTTAAACCACCTTGATGGTGCACCACAACTGTTAAACTGGCTGGTGTGGGGAAGTTGCTGAGCAGAACTGGTGTAGCCAACCCACCCTGGTGTCAGGGGCGTACTGGAGCACTGCTATATTCTGGTGAGTCCTGGCTGTCCGAATGGTACGTTTGCCTGAGGCTGTCCTGCATTGCTTCCTGGGACTAGATGAGCCTCCTTTGGCCCAAGGATCAGGGAGCTGCAAAAATGCCTATAAGCTGCCCTAGGCACCCCCTGGCCATTCCCAAGGTTCTGGCCAAGTGACTTCAGCATCGAATGGCAATGACATCAGCACAGTCTTTTATTTATAAAAAAGACCCATTGTGTGGGCATAATCATACTGCTGTCAGGCCTGCAATTCATAGGCAGACATCCCGCCCCCGCCCCCATTGAACTCAACTATCAAATTGTTATCATGGTTCAAATAGTTCATGAAAATGACACAGACTGACAGAATATTTGATTATTTGATTATTCCACATCTATCGTGGAAAATGTATTCCTTGCGACTGATTTAAAGGCGATTTTTTTGGTTAAAGAAGATATCCAAATTGGTGAATAGAGCAGAGGCGTCTTACTACAATCAAACCTGGGTCTACTCCTGATGCTGCTACTGACTCATCGTGTGGCCCTTGGAAAAATCACTTAAACTTTCCACGGCCCACTTTGACTATCTGTAAAGTAGGGCGAATAACTCTCAGCCACTTTTGTAAGGTGCTTTATAAATGCCAAGAATATTGGCATTATTTATTGCAGTCCACTGAAGTCCTGGAAAGAAAACCATTTGAGGCTATCCTAAAATGTACAGTGAGCAATGGCTGTTTCAGAATAAAGTCTCAAAGGATATAAAACCTTGTTATGCTGCCATATGGTGTGATAAAACTTTTACTCCTATCTAGTTATGAGAACAGTTTATAGCTGTAATCTAACCACCCCAAAAATATCTACTGAGATGGTCACTTAGGGATGGGATTCAAGTGTTGGGTGACCAGTTGAAAATGCAGCAGCCGTTACCTCAGAAACAAGGGTTCTCAGTGTCAGGGTGGACTTCATCATCCTAATAGTTATCTCTGACTGTGCTAGCAGCTTATGATGTGGTGTGCTGTACTGTTTCTGACAGCCTGCTTGTGAATTAATTTTCTAGACTCTGGTCTCTGTGACGGCTGATAGAAATGGAATAGTGGCTGTGTCAAGTTGTTACACAAGTGTTCTTGTTAACAAACTAGGAAATGCACAACATCATTTTGTTTGCACAAGTATCTGAGGCATGTGCACATCTTTAATGTTGTGTTACCCCCAAAAGACTGAGGACAAATGTCTAAGTGCCAAGTTTCACAAGCTATTTTAAATATGTGAACAGAGAAGCAGTTTACACTGAAATATTTAAGAGCCCTCTTTGATTAAAAATGATAAAATTAGAGATGGGGAAAAGTTTTATATTGAGTCAGCTAGTCCATTCCTCTGCCAGTACATTTCCTATTGTTTGTGAGACGTCTTTGTACCAGCATCCCTTTGTTATACCAAAAAAAAAGGCTGCCATCTTTCTTACATGCTTGCTTTTAATTTGAACTAATGGTTCCCAAGCAGCCAGTGGACAGCTGGCCAGTCACATGGTACTGGCTTCTGTTATTTCCAGCTGCTAAACAGCATTAAAAGACTGATAAATTGTATTAAATATTTTCCTTATTGCTTTACCATGTAGTTGCTGCAGAGATGTCATGCAATTGTGAATGGCAGAGGAGGTGATCTGAACACATGTAAATAGTAAGGGAGAGAGTCCACAAAACAACCTATGTATTAAATTGTGGTTCTCAGGATGAGAATGTTTGGGAACACCTGATCTAGACAATCACCACAGTGAGAGGGTGTGAGTGACTTGGAGGATTATACTGTTTGTTTGTTTTTTGTTTGTTTGTTTTTTTAAACTGGCATTTCCTTCATGGAAACAAATGTGCCAATAATATGATCACCTGACAAGCAGAGGCTATACATTGCATTGGAAAAGTATCATCTTTTCATGAATTGGCTTTTAAATAGTGTGAATACCTTATATGGCACTAAACATTTTTAAACTGTAGGATGGCTTTGTTTAGCACTGAAACTAGAGCAGAAAACAGCATAAAACTAAACAATGTGTAGCCAGAAAAATGAAAATGTTATGCTAATAGATACACTGATAGCTGTAGTCTTGTGACTTAAGCTTGAAGACATCTGGTGTGCCACTTAAACAGCTTAGCTGTGCCATTTATCTAATATTTAGAGATGGTGAAATGCACTGTGCTATATCTCTCTCTTGGCAGTTGTCCCAGGCAAGAAAACATTCTTTTTATGGGATTGACAGTACACAGGATTCTGCTGTACCCAAAAAATACATGCTGCATATTACTTCTTGGTAAATAAGAAACAAATGTCTCTCTTGTTTTAATGGAGCCATCTTTCAATAACCCTAGAATCATCCGCAAAATATATTGCACACCAATTTAATTTATGTAAAAGATGTTACAAAAGGACTTTGGGGCTGATTATCTCTCTAACATTATATGCAATACATTAAAGTATCCAATATGTGGGGTTTAATCAGAACAAAGCAATAATTTGTCATACTAGCTTTCCAATAGAAAGCTGGCTGAGTTGCCTGCTTTGGAAGGTTGTGGAAGCAACATCTGCTCAAACTGCAGCAGCATCGGTAGCAGCAAAAGGCAGATTCATAGCAACAGGAGGAAAACTACCACGATGACTTTTATTTTGAGTAGAGCTGGTAGGAGGAAAAATGTTGTTGCTTTTCTTTTCAAGAAAAATATTTTTCATATACATTGACAATTTTTGTGGATGTTTTTTGTTGAAAAGATGAAAAACCAAAACTGACCTTTTTTACTTCTCAAGTGAAAAATTTTGATTTTTTTTTACACACACCTGAAATTTTTTTCAGGAAAATCCTAGACTAGATGTGCACGAACATGGAAATTTTATCAAGAAAATTTCCACTTATTGAAAAAGCCATTGTTGTTGGAAGTTCTGCCAAACTTTCTACCAGCTGTAATATTAATTTATCACTGGGGCATATTTTCAAGAAGAATGTCAAGTTCCATTCATGTTCTGCACATGAAAGTACACATTGATCTAATAAAGTGCTGTATGTCCCCATTCCTCTCTTAATGATGAATCGTGTAGCTCTTTAAAGTCCCAGGAAGTAGTTTATGCAGCACATATTTTATAAAATCAAATAGCAGGATATAATGTAAATTGTGCACCCACCAATGAGCCATACTGATGGAGACCCGTGGCAAAACTGGAGATATGCATACATAAAGAGATGAGCTCCCACACAGGTGGAAATAACAAAATACCATGGAGGGCTTTCTTTGGCACAGAGAAGATACTTAATGTCTAAAATTTACTTCTGTTGTGTATGAGTAACTATTCTGCTACTGTACTAATCAGTGTGGCTTTAGCTTAGTCTAACAGGAAAAAGGATGCAGGAAAAGGGATTAATATTAGCTTTTGATTTTAATAGTGCATGTGAATTTGTTTGGGGTGGGTGGGGAGCTGTGTATGCAGTAGTTGTGGCAGTTAGGTTAATAGTTTATATCAAATGAAATGCTAAACGTCAGTCTTAAACCACAAAGGTGTGGATGGAGAGATGTGTGGTCTTAATGATGAATCAAATAAGAATACTATGGCTGTTGTAGTTGGAAAAATCGACATTAACAAGTTTGAGTTATAAAAGTGTGAACCAAGTATAGCATTTCCATGTACTCAGCAATTTAAGCTGCAGCTTCTTAGCATTAACATCAAGAATAACTTCAAATAAATCTCTTCATGCCTTCAATGGACTTGCTTTTAATAAAATGTTCATTGAAATTTAATTACATATAGTATTGCTGACAACAATCCCAGACACATGTCATGGTTATATCTGCTAGATAGTCAGAAAAATGTCCTACAGCATTGAAAAGAAATATATGAAACCCTCAGATACAAATTATTTTATTCTTAAGAGCACAGGTCAGTAAAAAATGGATAGATTGAGATATTAGAAGATAAAACAAATGTTGATTTTACTGAACCTGAAAAATGTATTTAATAGAAAATTAAAAATTATTCTCATTAGAAATAATTACTGTGAAAAACCATATGGATAACTTACTGATACTGTGAGGAGCCCTGACCTGGTGACTTACCACTTTTTGCACTGCTCCAGTTTGACTCCATTTTTAGCTGAGAACTGGGGGAACAGAGGTTTCAGGTCTTTCTGTTTTGGGGAGACATTCATCACATTATGAACCCAGTTCTCTCACCCTTCCTCACTTTATTCCATGACTAGGTTCATTTGAGGTACTTCCTATGTAAGGTACTTCCTGGTGGCTGAGCCTAGACTAGAGCAAGGCATGAGGTTTGTGCTTTTTTTTTTTAACTAACTTTTACATGTGCATTTACTACACTGTGTTTGAAATCAGACGTTGCCTCTCTCAAGTACAGTGTATGCCTTGGCAAAAGTGGACAAGCTAATATCTGTGTAAATATATGTGGACCTCAGGTTTCAATGTATAGAAGGTTTTACTTGTATATAAATTACATACAAAATGCTACACATTAAAAGAACATTAAGGTTGCAAAGACAAACTCTCAACAGTTGGAAAATGCTAGAATTGAGGTTGTCTGTGCAATCTTTATTCAGGTCCCTTGAGCATATGCATTCTTATACAGGCCCAGCATCACTTAGGAAGTCTGTGGCAGAGTCAGGAATAGAACCTAGTAGTTCCTGGACCCCAGTCCAGTGCCTTAAACAAAACAAAGTTCTGTCTTTTTCCTGCAAGACTCTCTCATTCATCGTCTCTCCTATGCACTGAATGAGGCAGAGATCCTGTAGAGCTGACAGTATTAAGGGCTCTACCATTATGGGATATACAAGGGGGTAGATTTAAGGGGAAACCTTATTTCTGGCATCTCCTTACTTGACTTTGCAACACTAATGGTGGTTTTTGTTTTTGTTTTGTGTAATTTCCTAGGTTTTTTAAAAACAAACTTGTGAGGGTTGTGGGGTCCTGCAAAGATCTGTAACTGGATCTTTGCTATTTAACACTTTTATCAGTGACCCGGAAGAAAACAAAAAATTATCATTGATAAAGTTTGCAGTTGACACACATTGGGGGAGTGTAAATAACGAAGTGGCTAGGACGCTAATACAGAGTGCTCGGTATTGCTTGGTTATCTGGGTGCAAGCAAACAATGTGTGCTTCAGTACAGCTGAATGTAAATGTATACACCAAGGAACATAGAACGTAGGCCATGCCTACAGAATGGAGGACTCTAGCCTGGGAAGCAGTGCCTCTGAAAGGGACTGAGGGGTTATAGTGGATAATCAGCTGAACATGTGCTCCTGGGGCAACACTATGGCCAAAAGGGCCAGTACAGTCCTTGGATGTATAAACAGGAGTGTCGAGTAGGAGACAGGGAGGTTATTTTACCTCTATATTTGGCACTGGTGCTACCGATGCTGGAATACTGTGTCCAGTTCAGATGTCCACAATTCAAGGAGGATTTTGATAAATTGGCAAAGATTTAGAGAAGAGCCACGAGAATGATTAAAGGATTAGAAAACATGCTTTGTAGTGATAAACTAAAGGAGCTCAATCTACTTAGAGTGACAAAAAGAAGATGCAGGGGTGACTTGATTACAGTCTATAAGTACCAGGGCCAGCTCCAGCTTTTTCGTCGCACCAAGCGGCGAACTGGGGGGGGACATAAAGCCGACCGGCGGCACTTCGGTGTCAGCCCAATCGTGCCGCTCCATTCTTTGGCAGAAATTTGGCAACAAGTCCTTTGCTCCCTCTCTCTTTCTCTTTGGTGGCAGCTCAGAGAGCAAGAGAGAGACTTAGGGACCTGCCGCCGAATTGCCGCAGAAGACCCGGACGTGCAGCCCCTTTCCACTGGCTGCCCCAAGCACCTGCTTTCTCCTCTGGTGCCTGGAGCTGGCCCTGATAAGTACCCACACAGGGATCAAGTGTTTTAATAATGAGTTCCTCAGTCTACCAGGTAAAGGTATAATATGATCCAGAAGTTGAAGCTAGCAAACTGCAGACTAGAAATAGAGTGTAAATTTTAAATAGTGAGAGTAAGTAAGCATTGGAACAATTTACTAAGGGTCATGGTGGATTCTCCATCACTGGCAATTTTAAAATCAAGATGAGAATGTTTTTCCAAAAGAGATGCTTTAGGAATTATTTTGGTGAAAGGTCAATGGGCTTGCATTATACAGGAGGTCAGGCTAGATTATCACAATGGTGCCTTATGGCCTTGGAATTTATGAAACTGAAAAAAACAGAACTCCCCATCATAGGGAATAGCGTAGCTGAAGTCGAAGTATCTTAGTTCAACTTACCTGGCTGTCCTCAGGCCGGCAAGTCGACTGCTGTGGCTTTCCCGTTGACTCCACTTACTCCTCCTGCCGACGTGGAGTATGGGTGTCGATTCGGGGATTGATTTATTGCATCTAGACGAGACGCGATAAATCAATCCCCGATAGATCGATTACTACCCGCCAATCTGGCGAGTAGTGTAGACGTGGCCTAAAGGAATAACTGGTAGCAGTAGTAGGCTGCTGTTTTCTATGTGGGTCAACCACTAGAGGGCAATATGACACATACTTTGCTAGTGGCTTGCCCACTATTTTCTAAATATCAGAGAAATGTTGGAAATCCAGAATCTCTGGTTCTGCTTCTGACTGAAGGGGAGTGGGGTCTTTAGGTTACAGATAGCACAGCCAAGTGTAAAATTGGCAGTTTCATTCAGAAATGCAGGGTGGCTCAGCGAATGAGACATGGGTCTGCTATATCTAGGAGATCTAGGACCAGATTCTAGCTCCTGCTAAAGATCTTTTTACATTATTCCAGCAGCATACCTTATTACTTCTGGAAGAGGCCGGCAGCTCTCCTCTGGGACTAAGGAAAAAGAGACAGAGCCTAAAATGGAGTCCACTACAGCTTGGCTGGTGGGTTGCTCTGGCTTGACCAGATGTCCTGATTTTATAGTGACAGTCCTGATTTGTGGGTCTTTTTCTTATATAGGCCCCTATTACCCTCCATCCCCTGTCCTGCTTTTTTCACATTTGCTGTCTGGTCACCCTACTTAGTATTGAGAGATAAACTTTAACTTAAGGACTTTGAGATTCTGTAGGCCAGGTGACTAATAAATTGTTACCTTGTTTGAAAAGTCTGCTTACTGTTGCTGAAAATACGATGAGAGCATTGCTCCTTAAAGGGGTACAGTAAATACCTCCCATTGGAGTCTGGTTGGCTGGGTTCACTGCAGGGAGCCATGGAGAGTGACCAGGATTGCTGGTGCCCAAAGACCCGGTCTTGGAGGCCATGGGCCTGCCCCTGTGGAACTATGTGGGTCCTTGGGGCCCAGCACATTAAAGAGGTTACTCCCAAGGAATGGGCAGAGGACTGTTCTCTCAAGATGGACTTCACTTGAGTAGGGAGGGAAATAGACTTCTAGGATGGAGGCTGGCACAACTGATTGAGAGCATTAAACTAGGATTTGGGGGGGGGATAGTTGGGAGATGTCCAGGTAATCTCCACGCTGAATTTTAACATTGAGAGGGAAGAAAATGAAGCAACAAATGTCATGGGTAGGAGAATGGACATACGGAGGAAGGGTACTGTAGATACAGTTCTAATAGGTGATACTGGTGGTAGAACATCTGGGCCTAGTCGGGCAAAGAATGTGAGTGAGGCCAAACAGCAAGAATTAAGGTGTTTGTACACCAATGTGAGGAGCCTAGGTAACAAAATGGAGGAACTAGAGCTACTGGTGCAGGAAGTGAAACCAATATTATAGGGATAACAGAAACATGCTGGAATAGTAGTCATGACTGGAGTACAGGTATTGAAGGGTATGTGATGTTTAGGAAAGACAGAAATAAAAGCAAAGGTGGTGGAGTAGCATTGTATATCAATGATGAGGTAGATTGTAAAGAAATAAGATGGGATGGAATGGATAAGAGTCTGTCTGGGCAAAAATCACATTGTGGAAGAAAGCTACTAGAGCCTCCCCTGAGATAGTGCCTGCAGTGTGCTATAGACCTCCAGGATCTGATTTGGATATAGATAGAGACCTTTTTAATGTTTTTAATGAAGTAAATACTAATGGTAATTGTGTGATCATGGGAGACTTTAACTTCCCAGATATAGACTGGAGGACAAGTGCTAGTAATAGGGCTCAGATTTTCCTAGATGCAATAGCTGATGGATTCCTTCACCAAGTAGTTGCTGAACCAACAAGAGGGGAGAAGACATTTTAGATTTGGTTTTGGTGAGTAGTGAGGACCTCATAGAAGAAATGGCTGTAGTGAAC
The DNA here is from genome assembly GCF_020497125.1 of Mauremys mutica. Taxonomy (NCBI): domain Eukaryota; kingdom Metazoa; phylum Chordata; order Testudines; family Geoemydidae; genus Mauremys; species Mauremys mutica. The sequence continues at coordinate 44,222,391 of NC_059076.1, forward strand.
AACCTTGGTTTGAGTGATCATGAGCTAATTCTGTTTAAACTAAATAGAAGGATAAACAAAAATAGATCTGGGACTAGGGCTTTTTATTTCAGACGGGCTAACTTTAAAGAATTAAGGAAATTAGTTAGGGAAGTGGATTGGACTGAAGAACTTGGGGATCTAAAGGTAGAGCAAGCCTGGAAGTCAAAGTTGCAGAAACTATCAGAAGCCTGCATCCCAAGAAAGGGGAAAAAAATCATAGGCAGGAATTGTAGACCAAGCTGGATGAGCAAGCATCTCATAGAGGTGATTAAGAAAAAGCAGAAAGCCTACAAGGAATGGAAGATGGGAGTGATCAGCAAGGAAAGCTACCTTATTGGAGGTTGGAATATGTAGGGATAAAGCTAGAAAGGCCAAAAGCCATGTAGAATTAAAACCAATAGTAAAAGGTTCTATAGCAATATAAATAAGAAAACAAAGAAGAAAGAAGTGGGGACCGCTAAACACTGAGGATGGAGTGGAGGTTAAGGATAATCTAGGCATGGCCCAATATCTAAACAAATACTTTGCCTCAGTCTTTAACGAGGCTAATGAGAAGCTTAGGGATAATGGCAGGATGACAAATAGGAATGAGGATATGGAGGCAGATATTACCACATCCAAGGTAGAAGCCAAACTCGAACAGTTTAATGGGACGAAATCAGGGGGCCCAGATAATCTTCATCCAAGAATATTAAAGGAACTGGCACATGAAATTGCAAGCCCATTAGCAAGAATTTTTAATGAATCTGTAAACTCTGGGGTTGTACCGTATGATTGGAGAATTGCTAACATAGTTCCTATCTTTAAGAAAGGGTGGGGGGGGAAGTGATCTGGGCAACTACAGGCCTGTCAGTTTGACATCTGTAGTAGGCAATTTTGAAGGAAAAAGTAGTCAAGGACATTGAGGTAAGTGCTAATTGGGACAAAATGCAACATGGTTTTACAAAAGGTAGATCGTGCCAAACCAACCTGATCTCCTTCTTTGAGAAGGTAACAGATTTTTTAGACAAAGGAAATGCAGTGGATCTAATTTACCTCGATTTCAGTAAGGCATTTGATACGGTTCCACATGGGGAATTATCAGCTAAATTGGAAAAGATGGGGCTCAATATGAAAATTGAAGGTGGATAAGGAACTGGTTAAAGTGGAGACTACAGCAGGTCGTACTGAAAGGTGAATTGTCAGGCTGGAGGGAGGTTATTAGTAGAGTTCCTCAGGGATCAGTTTTGGGACCAATCTTTTATTTAACCTTTTTATTACTGACCTTGGCACAAAAAGTGGGAATGTGCTAATAAAGTTTGCGGATGACACAAAGCTGGGAGGTATTGCTAACACAGAGAAGGACCGGGATATCATACAGGAAGATCTGGATGACCTTGTAAACTGGAGTAATAGGATGAAATTTAATAGTGAAAAGTGCAAGGTCATGCATTTAGGGATTAATAACAAGAACTATTGTTGTAAGCTGGGGAGGCATCAGTTGGAAGTAACAGAGGAGAAGGACCTCGGAGTATTGGTTGATCACAGGGTGACTATGAACCACCAATGTGATATTGCCGTGAAAAAAGCTAATGTGGTCTTGGGATGCATCAGGCGAGGTATTTTCAGTAGACATAAGGAGGTGTTAGTACCGTTATACAAGGCACTGGTGAGACCTCATCTGGAATACTATATGCAGTTCTGGTCTCCCATGTTTAAGAAGGATGAATTCAAACTGGAACAGGTCCAGAGAAGGGCTACTAGGATGATCCGAGGAATGGAAAACCTGTCATATGAAAGGAGACTCAAAGCTTGGCTGAGTAGAAGGCTGAGGGGAGATATGATTGCTCTCTATAAATATATCAGAGGAATAAATACCAGGGAGGGAGAGGAATTATTTCAGCTCAGTACCAATGTGGACACAAGAACAAATGGATATAAACTGGCTATCAGGAAGTTTAGACTTGAAATTAGACGAAGGTTTCTAACCATCAGAGGAGGATGGAACAGCCTTCCAAGGGGAGTAATGGGGGCAAAAGACACATCTGGCTTCAACATAAGCTTGATAAATTTATGGAGGGGATGGTATAATGGGATAGCCTAATTTTGGCAATTAATTCGTCTTTGACTATTAGCGGTAAATATGCCCAATGGCTTCTGATGGGATGTTAGATGGCGTGGGATCTGAGTTACTACAGAGAATTCTTTCCTAGGTGTCTGGCTGGTGAGTCTTGCACACATGCTCAGGGTTTAGCTGATTGCAATATTTGGGGTCGGGGAGGAATTTTCCTCCAGGGCAGATTGGCAGAAGCCCTGAGGGGTTTTTGCCTTTCTCTGCAGCGTGGGGCACGGGTCACTTGCTGGAATATTCTCTGCACCTTGAAGTCTTTAAACTATTATTTGAGGACTTCAATGGCTCAGACACAGGTTTGATACAGGAGTGGGAGGGTGAGATTCTGTGGCCTGCATTGTGCAGGAGGTCAGACTAGATGATCATAATGGTCTCTTCTGACCTTAAACTTTATGATTCTGTGGTTACAGGCATAGACCAGACCCTCTGGATCTAAGACAGAGGAGTGTGGAGTGCAGCCATCTCTCTCTTGGAGTTGCGCTTGCCTCAGGAGAGAGCTGTAATTTTCGGCAGCCCTCACATGGCCTACAGAAAAGGAGAGTGAACTCTTTGTGCCTTCCCCAAACTGCATAACCATGCAAGGACCAGCCCTTAATAAAGCAGCATAGATGTACCCTATAGGCATTGATGGATGAAGGGATATATAACCCCATGTGCAATCTACTCTCCTAGATATAGAATGAAAAAAATTAAAAGTATTGAATCCTTTGAATTTTCTCAGTGGATCAGCATGAAGCTATTTAGATGTTTGTATAATTCTGATGCATTAGGAGGTAAGTCGTATTGTGGCCAAGTGTTAACGTACTGAACTGTAATGTAAAACATGTAATGATCCTGGCTTCCAGAATTATTCGAAGGTTTTTTAATTACATCAGTTATGCTTCCTTATCCAGTTAGACTTCTTCAGTGTCTGCATTTATTATTTTAGTGCACTTTAAAACAATGCTGTCTGTGCTACAGAAATACTTATAAGAACCTTAATATTCTTTCTACACTGCAATTAGACACCAATGGCTGGCCCATGCCAGGTGGGCTTGGGCTAGGGGGCTGTTTTTCAATTGCAGTGTAGACGTTCAGGCTCAGGAGGGAGCCCAGGCTCTGGGACCCTGTAAGGCGGGAGGATCCCAGAACCTAGGCTCCAGACAGAGCCCGAACATCTACACCACAATTAAACAGCCCCTTAGCCCAAGCCCCATGAACCTGAGTCAGCAGGCATGGGCCAGCTGCATATTTTTAGTTATAGTGTAGACATATCCTCAGATGCTAACTAAAGCCTGATGCAAAATCCTTGTGAAAGGAGGTACAAGGCTAATTTTGAACCTCAGTCTTGCACTGCAAACATCATGCCAACAAGCCACACAGGTGGACACCACATGAGCAAGTGAAAAAATGGTGGTGAGATATTTGATGACAACTTGGTGTCCATAATATATTTCATTCACTGCAGTGTTCACATGTGCATCTGTTATAGATTTAAGTATTTTTCGGAGTAGTTTTAAAGATATTTAAGTAGGTGCAATATCTATATTTAAATGATTTAACAAAAGGAAAGGATTGTAAGAGGGCTATGAAATGGCACAGAAAAAGATGGAAGAATGTGTTCATAAGAAGGCAAAATAGAAATGGATTGGTATTACCTTCAGAAGTGAAATGCAATAAAGCACTGTATAGAGAATTTTATAAAACCAATTTTTACAATTCTAGAACACTGTTTAAAAGAAAATATTACTTAGCTCACATCCTGGCAGGTAAGAGGGTTTTTTTTTGTATTTATTCCTCAAAAGTTGTTAAACTCACAAACTCTTAAATCAATGAAGTTACCATGGGTACAGTTCAAAACTCTGAACTTTACAGTACACTCTATCGTAGTGTAGGTGTTTGCTGGATTATGCTTTTTATTGGCTTGATTCAAAGCCCATTGAAGTCAGTGGAAAAACGTCCATTGGCTGACTTCTTTGGAGTTGGGGGTAAGGCCTCAATTTTGAATGCAGATTGTATAAAAGATCGCATACTAAATAAAGTTTATTATTTTGTCTTGAAATAAATGTTGGAATTTCTATTGGTTCCGTATGGTCTTGCAATATTCCTTGTGTAACCTCTCAAAACAAAAGCAGGTGAATTCTGTAGCTTTCCTTGTCTTCCGAAAACAAGCAAGTGTTAATAGGTTTAGAATGTGTATGTAAACCAAAGCTGTATTGGTGCCATCTATCATTCTGCACCAGTCACCACAATGATAAAATAGGCCATGGAGGGTTTGTTTCATTTCTAAAAGATGGATTCCTTTGGCAACTAATTTCCTGTATGCCAAATGCAGGAGATAAATAGATATTTTCTGCTTACTATTAGACTGTACTTCTTAACAACTGTTTCAACTTACATCTCTTGTTTAGCTTTTTAATTTTAAAAAATATTTTGGGAGTTTTAAATTGGATGAGAAAATTAAACTTTTAAAATGGAGTTTTTAAAGCGACAGCAGGTGGCAAGATTTTTTTCTCCCATATGTTAGATCCTAATGACCAAACCTGACATTACGTATTGATAATTCAAACCATTCCATGCAATTTTGAGTAGGATACAGTGCTGAGTAACTGTTAGACAAAAGTTGATGACATTTGTAATGGCCATATAGCCCTTTTTCTCTAAAACACAAAGAATTAAAATGTAGTTAAGAAAAAAGGTTCCAATTTTTTAATATATAGCAAATTGCTCTGTGTATTTTTTTCCAAAGTGCTCCTCTAGAAACATAAGTGCTCATGACCCAAAGGTTAAACAAAGTCAATAAATAATGTATTATTCTTTGTCATCTCACTGCCACAATATGTTTTTCCTGTAAAAGAATAAGTGAACATATTCTTTAACCATTTGTGATGGGGTATACAAACCCCATGCTGGGCAACAAAAGCCAGCCCTGCCCCCACCACATCTGCAAGAGATGCACAGACTGGAGGAGTTACAAGGAGGCAGAGCAGCTCATTTGGGGACAGGCCAGGGAAGAAAGCAGACCTGCAACTCACAGCTCTTGAGAAAAGAGCTGAGGGAAGGCAGGATCTCTCCCTACAACTTCTCAGAGGTCCCTCCCTGAGGGAAGGGAGGATCTGCTTCTGATTCCCTCCAGGAGGGAGACATCCCTCCTCTTCCACCACCACCCCCCCCCATTAATTCAGTTTGTTTGCGTTAATTTCCCTTGTTTCGTTTATGCATTACCCCAGCAGGTGTCTGACTTAGAACTGATCTGGCAAAGGGCCAAGCCATAGAAGGAGGCAGCAGCTGCCCTGAGAGCGAGGTACCTACCATGCCACATGTGGCCACAAGGAGGTGCCAAGTGGTGAGCTGATGCCCTGCACACCTCCTTGCCACAGATGGCAATGGTAGGTTGTTCAGAAGTGGCCCAAGGAGGGCAGCCTTACAGCGTCCCAGGCTGTCAAACCTTTCATAGCTCTCACAGGACCCTGGGGAGTGGGAGTGCCTGGGCTACCCTACCAAATCCCCTCTGTGCAGGATGAAGGGCCTAAGTATGACCTCTAGGCAACACTCCCCATGAATGAAGGCCACCTCACCATTCTTTTAATTAGGAAGATGGCAGACACAGCCATGAACATTCAGCTCTTTGTGAACACAATTTCTCACCAATCCATAGATTAGGATTAAGATCCCTGGAAGTTTGAAGTTTGAAGTCAGTCCTAAATAGTATCTTGCAAGCTGTGCCTGTCAACACAGGGCAGAAAGGGAAAGAACCAGTAATGTAAACTGTAAAAGTGTACAAAGTGTACAAAGCCCTCAGTGCACTTTTAGCGTATAAAGGTCTCATACATAAAACCATCTCAAATTCTGACCTAAAGAAGCCTTCACTTCTAGGTTTCATATTACAGTGCTGGAATTGCTGGAGTGGCTATTGAACAGTGTATGTAGTAAGGGCCACTTTGGATACAACTGTTCTGGAACCTCTAGAAATGAAGTAGATCAGTGCATTCACAGTGACGCTTATATAAGGGTATATAAGAGTATTTCAGTTCCTGCACTCCTCTTCTGGACACAATACCATGACCCAAATACTCAAGAGTTTCAGATTAAAAACTTCCATGCATCTTTGGTACTAAATATAATGATATTGTGACAAATGTTCTGCCTTTGTTTCAAATAAAATCCCAAATATTGAAATGATAGCTTCAATATTATAAATATTGTTACCATGATTTTGCAAACACTGAACCTCCTTCAATGCTCTCCACTGCATAGGCATTTTCTTCTCTCTCTCTCTCTCTCTCTCTCTCTCATCAGTAGATAGAGACCTGACCAGAAAATAACACTTTTATTATCCTGTTTCCACACTTGCATTTTGCAGGATTACTCATATAAGTCCCACTAAGATTGCTTCTAACCAACTCTTTTTCCAGGGGCCAATGGCTCCACTAAGAAATTTCATGATGTCAAGCCTAAACTTTTCTTTTCTTAGTTTTATGTAAAGCATATGGTGGCTGAAGAAATACTAAATATCCTACTTTTATTCAGCAACAGAGGCATTGGGAAAACTCCTGTGTAGAAAATAACAGCTCGAGCAGTTGTAGCTGGAATTAGTGGTGGCTAGGGGAAAGGTAATTTATTGTGATTTCAAGGATCTGCCATTTTACAATATTGGAAAAGGAACAAATTACAACTAATATACTCTGCAATTGCTCAGTACACTTGTGGTGCCAAACCCTCTTCTCAAAATTCTCAAATTTTTCTCTTACAAGAAAAGTAACATTTTGAAGTACTGAGTACTATTAAACTACAGGCCGAAGTTGTCTGTAAGTACAAAAGTTCCTGAGGCTCGCTAACATGGATTTGTTGTTCTCCTCTTCATTGGCTGCTACTTAAGATCCACATATTTAGGCTTGATTCCATGCCCGTTCAAGTCAATGGTAAGATTCTCATAGACTTCACTGGGCTTTGGACCAGGCACTTCTTGCTGAATGTGGTGAAATTCCTTGTTCAGTGAGCCACCTTGTTTTGATCATTAATGGCAAAGGGAGAAATGGTAATCTTTCACTCTCTTCAGTGAAATTGTAATCTTCGGTACAAGATGACTTCCAAACAAATACATGCACGCGCACACAGAAGAACACATGTATTTCACTATTTTACAAAACAAAACAAAATTCCTAGCAATCTTGCTGGTAAAACTGTAGTTGTTCAGTTATGTCACAGTGTTAATGACATGTACTTAACACCGGTGAATATTTATTTTCAGTCTAAACTGACTGAAGTGAAAAATTGCATAGCAGGAATAAACCAGGATCACCTCGTGTGGTGACGTTTAGCATCCCATAGATTCTGCTGCTAATATCCTGCTATGAGCTATTGATTTTATTTCTATCATTCCCAAATCTCATGTGGTAACACTTTCATCTTGTAGGATGCCTTAGCATTTCTAGCAACAGCATCAGCCATTTTTGAGAGTCCCAAGATTAATTTTTGATGGATTAGCTGTAATATTAGTTCAGCTGTAGAATGCTCAAAGCAAACAAATATTATTCCACTGTGATTCTGTGATAGCTGTTACAATGTTTTTGTCCCAAATTCCATTAGGGAATTAGGATTATAAAATATTTCTGATTAGAGGTGGGAATAGATGTCAAAGGCCCTCCATCTAACCAGTTTTATTTCTCCCAGATGTTCTGAGATATGGATTTGATACAGTATCCTCCTCCTGGCAAATCCATACTGTACTTCTCCAATGATTTCTTAATTTAGAATATGTTTTGGGTTGGATTTATTATAGGATTTTTTCCCAGCTCTTGTTTGTGCATCACTTCATTTCCTTCTCCCTGCCCCAATCCCACTGGGCATTTCTGTGGATCCATTAACAGAGCTTTTTCTTTGCAGATGGGCAAAGTCCTGATGCTGCTAATGCTTCTTTCTCAACACCTCTGAGAGCTGTCCTTTTTCTTACTATCACCACAGATGCATCTCTTGTTCAAGTTCTCATATATCACACCTTGACTATTGCAGCATCCTTCTCCCTGACCTTCCAGACACGCACACTTGTTCCTCCTGCCTTTAATCCATACAAAATACAACTACAGTCAAACCTCACAATAACGCGTCCCACCATAACGCGAAATCGCATATAAAGCGATCATAGGTTGGCTCCCTTTTAAGGCATAATAAAGTACTGTCCCAGTGGTCTCCAACACCATGGCAGGGGAGAGAAGCTGCAGCCCCGTGCCTGCTGGGGACAGAGAACTCCGAGGCTGTGGGTGCCGGTTCTCTCTGTCCCAGCAGGCGCGGGGCCACAGCTTCTCTCTGGCTTCTCCGGGGCTGCAGGCGCCGGTGCTCTCTGTTCCCGGCAGGTGTGGAGCTGCGGCTTCTCTCCAGCTTCAAGAGGAGCCGCGGCCCCGCACTTGCCGGGGACAGAGAGCACCGGCGCCTGCAGCCCCGGAGTTCTCTGTCCCCGGCAGACATGGGGCTGCAGCTTCTCTCCCCTGCTGGGCACTAGGCACTAGGGGCACTAGGCGGCGCACATCAATGCACTGCGTTGGGGACCACTGACAAACTGGCTTGAAACCCTGCTATACCGTGACCCCGCATTTAGCGCGATGGAAGTTTTTTGGACCCCAAACATCGCGTTATAGCGGGGTTTCACTGTACTTAAATCCTTTTCCTTGCCCATCAATTTGATCATGTCACTTCCCACTTCAAATGCCTTCACTGGCTGCTCGTTTATCATTTAAGCCTCATGTCACCATCTTCAAAACTTGACACAATCTCCTCCTCCCTATTTGTACTCCCCTGTCAAACTTCACATTGCCCCATGTCCATTCCATTGGTGCCTCCATCCTTGTTGCCCTATTTGTCAAATTCTACTAGAGTCACCCCTTTGCTTTCTCCTACCTGGCCTCTGATGCATGGAGCAACCTTCCAGAGCTCATATGCAAGGCCTTTGCTCTATCCACACTTAAGGCCCTTTTAAAGACCCACTTCTGCTGTGCTGCTTGCAGTTAATCAAGTTGACAGATGAATAAATTGCTTATTGTTCCCCTACCACTAATCTGTCTGTCTGATTCTCTTTCTATCCTTTTTGAGCAACTCAGTTGTAAGCAATTTCTGAATGTCTGGAAAGTGCCAAATGTATCATGGACACTAAGAGATAATAATGATCCAGCAAACATTTACTCACGGGTAGCCCTGTTTAGTTCAGTGGAATTAATCATGTGTGCAAAGCTACCTACATATGGAAGTGTTTGGAGGATCAAGGCGAAAATAAGGATTTCAGATTTGGGCCCAACTAAAATATTGCCTTTTTTAAAAAAAATTGCTCTTCTCTTTTCTTATGGGTTTTGCAAGTACACCAAATCCCTCCATCCCTCTGTATATAAAAATGGTGAATGTATACATGCCAAATGAGCTGAGATCTGCGAGTGTTTTTATGATGGCACAATAGAGAGCTTTAGGCAATTTAAATTCTAGAGGCAGTATGTAGTCCTTTTGTTAAAATACACACAACATAAACTGGAATGGCAAAATGAAGTACATGAACTAAAATCTAGCCTGCTCTACTGAATTCCACAGACTGGAGAGCTGATATCTGACACAGATGTTTTAAGCTTCAGATCTTATGTTGCTTGGAGACAATAGGATACACTTAAAAGGAATAACTCAGGGGATCTGAGACCTTTTAATAGATTTCTGTCATACTAATGGTCATCCACCTAATATGGGACCAGAATTTCTGTACAATTACTATCCATTTGATCTAATTCAATTAAATGCTACACACCTTTAGGGAAGAGGTATGTTCAGAAGCACCAAAACTAAGTAAATTCAGCAGGTTTGCCACACACAAAATACTGTGCAAAAATTCTGATTCTATATGGGCACCACACAGATGAACAAGACAAAGAGGAGGCTCCAGAAAGAAGTGGGACCGCTAAACACTGAGGATGGAATGGAGGTTAAGGATAACCTAGGCATGGCCCAATATCTAAATAAATACTTTGCCTCAGTCTTTAATAAGGCTAATGAGGAGCTTAGGGATAATGGACGGATGACAAATGGGAATGAGGATATGGAAGTAGATATTACCACATCTGAGGTAGAAGCCAAACTCGAACAGCTTAATGGGACAAAATCGGAGGGCCCAGATAATCTTCATCCAAGAATATTAAAGGAACTGGCACATGAAATTGCAAGCCCATTACCAAGAATTTTTAATGGATCGGTAAACTCAGGGGTTGTACCGTACGACTGGAGAATTGCTAACATAGTTCCTATTTTTAAGAAAGGGAAAAAATGTGATCCGAGTAACTATAGGCCTGTTAGTTTGACATCTGTAGTATGTAAGGTCTTAGAAAAATTTTTGAAGGAGAATGTAGTTAAGGACATTGAGGTCAATGGTAATTGGGACAAATTACAACATGGTTTTACAAAAGGTAGATTGTGCCAAACCAACTTGATCTCCTTCTTTGAGAAGGTAACAGATTATTTAGACAAAGGAAATGCAGTAGATCTAATTTACCTTGTTTAAGAAGGATGAATTCAAACTGGAACAGGTACAGAGAAGGGCTACTAGGATGATCCAAGGAATGGAAAACCTGTCATATGAAAGGAGACTCAGAGCTTGGCTTGTTTAGCATAACCAAAAGAAGGCTGAGGGGAGTTATGATTGCTCTCTATAAATATATCAGAGGAATAAATACCAGGGAGGGAGAGGAATTATTTAATCAATGTGGACACAAGAACAAATGGATATAAACTGGACACTAGGAAGTTTAGACTTGAAATTAGACGAAGGTTTCTAACCATCAGAGGAGGATGGAACAGCCTTCCAAGGGGAGTAGTGGGGGCAAAAGACCCATCTGGCTTCAACACTAAGCTTGATAAATTTATGGAGGGGATGGTATAATGGGATAGCCTAATTTTGGCAATTAATTCGTCTTTGACTATTAGCGGTAAATATGCCAAAAATTCTGCAAAATTCAGGGACCTTTTTAAAGAATGTGGGTCCAAATTGTCAGAGTCAATGCAACCTTGCAATGGGGGGGAGGGGGTGTTGTCAAATAATAATTTAGTCCTTGTGGAGAGTATTACATAACTGACTAAAAGTATGAAGGGTAATGAGACAGGATTCCCTTCTATGAAACATCAATTGCTAGCCCCAGTTATCAAAAGGACATCCAACAAGGGAGCTGGGCTAGATGGATAACATGGGTCACTGAAATCAATGGGAGATGCAGGTGTTCAGCACCTTTGAACAGCAGGCCATTCGTTTTCAAGCACAAAGTGTTTGCTGAAATATTCAGTAGTCCAAAGCCATGGAGGGATCATGTGTCTCATGTGCCTTAATTCAGGGGGAAAAAGTCTTAAGGCAGTGGAACCCATCATGAATTTTTGTGAGGGCTCGCTCCATATGGAAGAGAGATGATGTATACATCAGCTGTGGCACTAATGGAACTAGCTTTTCTTCAAGTTGAAGGAATACCAGACCCATTCCCACAAATTGTTCATACCCTTCAAAGACTTGTCGACTGTAATCCTATCCCACTGAGCCATTGCTTAGGCAATACAATTTAATCTTTAATTTTTCTTCATAAATCACTTTGGTTGCTTCCCTCAAAATTCCATCTCATTTTAGCAGAGCTACAGCTGAGAAGCTGTAAAGTACTTTTGAAAATTGTAAATATCAATGAATAACCAGTAAAATGTTCAAGGTAAATAAGGGGTATCTCTAGAGAGGTCCCTGGATTGTATAGTAGCAGTTCTTGTGTTGCATAAAAGATTGCTGTAGTTCCACTGCTGCTGGTCAAATTGAAAGATGTTACATAGTATTCGTTGTAGCAGTAATCTTGAAATCTGAAGAAGTAACTCTACTTGAAATCTGAACAACTACTCTACAGTTTCTATTTCAAAGAATAGGGAAGAGTATATATTAATAAGAGACACAGTCACTAAGCTACAAGAGGTAATTTAAAAAGCCATTATTCAATATACAACATAGCAGTTCCGAGGGTCTAATCTTCAACTGGCCTCAGCGTAGCCATTACAATGTCTTGCATATACAATTTGTTACATGCACAAAATCTGCATCTATATAAAAGGATTGACAATAGAGCACACAAGTCAAGGTGTGTGTGTGTGTGTTCGTGTTCCAAACTTGCTTTTGGACAATAATAAAGTTTCAGGGACAATTTTAGAAGCTGATTTAGAATACTGGGTTGTTTGTGTCAGTGTATTCTGACTGATTTTAAGAAATTATAATTGATGTAACATAAGAGAAGCAACATTCAAAATGGTGTGAAACATAAGCTAAAACATTTGTGTATGTTTAACTAGCACAGGCTTCTTGAACACTAAGGTCTGGAAAAAGAATTCTGCTAATGTAAAGCTATGGAAATGTTTCAAATCAGGGAAATTCTTACAGCGTTTCAGTGTGCAGTTTTTCATGGTGCAAATGTTTGCTCGTGTTACATTTCTAAGATTGTAATAAATGAGAGAACCATAATTAACTGTTCAAGGAAAACAAACTTTTGGGGGTTAGATGTCATCCTTGTTTCTCAAGTTTAAATCCACAAAATAGAATTTTCAGCATGCCCAGTAAAGAAATTTTCCATTGATTATGCATCTAGTTCTTAGCGTATGAAGATTTAGCTGAGCTGTATTTTTTCTAAAAGGTTTTGTTTTGACTTCAGGCTATACAGCATGTTACGCTACCTATTAGGCTCATACAGAGGCCTGAAGAACACTATTCTTTTCTTGCCAGATTATTCAGCCTGAAGACACTCAAGCTGCAACAGCTTGTCAGCTCCTAAAGAGAGGCAAAAAGATTTTAATGTAGCAACTCTTTTCACAGACCCCCCCTCTCCATTCCCCAAAACACAACATGTTTCTTGAATCAGATTGGGCAGAACCTCTTACTGTACAGGAAGCTCAGAGCTGATTTAGTATCTCCTAGCTACAGAACAGACAACCTGTCCCTTAATAACCATTGAGTACTGAAGTGGTTCCAGGAGGAAACAAATATCTAAAGGATGTGGATCCTCAGTTTATACCAGACATGGGCAAACTACGGCCCGCGGGCCATATACGGCCCGTTGGGCTTTTTAATCCGGCCCGCCGAACTTGTCCAAGTTATATTATTAAATTAAATTTTATTATAATTAAACCTCCTTCATTTTACCTTTCCCTGTAATGCCCGTGTTTCCCCAACAGATGGCGCACTCCAGACATTGACCTTTGTTTGAGTGTGATGTGTTACTCTCTACTTCACTTTTTCGCTTTGCAGTTTGAGCCCTTCAGTAAAAATGAGCGGACCGAAGAAAAGAAAAGTAGACAGTGAGTGCCGAGTGTTTAATAAAGAGTGGACAACAAAATATTTTTTCGCTGAAGTCCGATCAATGGCTGTATGTCTGATATGCCAAGAAACTGTAGCGGTTTTTAAAGAATACAACATCAGCCGTCATTTTGCCACAAAACATGCTAACTACGCTAGCAAACAGTCTACACAAGAACGGGTGGCTACGGCTCAGAGATTGATGGCTAATTCACAGACTCAGCAAAAAATTTTTCACAGACAAACTGCGATTCAAGAGTCAAGTACCAAGGCAAGTTTTTTGCTGGCATTCAAATTAGCAAAGGCTAGTAAGCCTTTCTCCGAAGGCGAATTTTTAAAAGAATGCATGGTTGAGACAGCAGGTCTCTTGTGTCCGGAGAGCAAAGGTAAGTTTGAAAAAATCAGTTTATCACGCAGAACTGTGACTCGCCGTGTGGAACTGATTGACGAAGATATAGCTAGCAAATTAAACAAAAAGGTGGAGTCCTTTAAGTTTTTTTCACTAGCACTGGATGAAAGTAACGACATAAAAGACACTGCTCAGCTCCTAATTTTTATCCGAGGGATTAACGACAGTTTTGAGATTACGGAGGAGTTTTTGACCATGGAGTCCCTGAAAGGAAAAACGCGGGGAGAGGACTTGTATAACCAGGTGTCTGCTGTCATCGAGAGAATGAAGCTACCTTGGAGTAACCTTGGAGTCACCACGGACGGATCGCCAAATTTAACTGGAAAAAACGTTGGGCTACTAAAAAGAGTCCAGGAAAAAGTAAAAGAGGAAAAACCTGATCAGGATGTTATTTTCCTTCACTGCATCATTCATCAGGAAGCTCTGTGTAAGTCTATATTGCAGCTAAATCATGTCGTGAATCCAGTCGTAAAACTTGTTAACTTTATACGAGCAAGGGGACTTCAGCATCGTCAGTTTATTGCGTTCCTGGAAGAAACCGATGCAGATCACCAGGACTTACTTTACCACTCTCGTGTCCGCTGGTTAAGTTTGGGCAAAGTGTTTCAATGAGTGTGGGAGCTCAAGGAGGAGATTGGTGCATTTTTGGAGTTAATGGGGAGATCCGACGAATTTCCCGAGCTAAGCAACAAGAACTGGCTTTGTGACGTTGCGTTTGCTGTGGACATATTTTCGCACATGAATGAGCTGAACATGAAGCTACAGGGGAAAGATCAGTTTGTGCACGACATGTACACAAATGTTAGAGCCTTCAAATCCAAGCTGACTCTTTTCTCCAGACAAATTTCAAACAAATCTTTCGCTCATTTCCCCACACTAGCCATGCAGAAAGAGGCGATCCGAAACGCGAAGAAATACAGCAAATCACTGGACGACCTGCACGGAGAATTCTGCCATCGGTTCTCTGATTTTGAAAAAATTGAAAAGTCACTTCAGCTGGTGTCCTGTCCCCTGTCACAAGACCCTGAAACAGCACCACTGGAGCTGAAGATCGATCAGTTCCAACTGCAGTCTGACTCCGTCTTAAAGGAGAAGTTCAACTCTCTTAAACTGAACGACTTTTATGCTTCACTTAACGAAGCCACGTTTCCAAACCTCCGGAGGATGGCACAGAAGATGCTGACGTTGTTTGGCTCAACCTATGTATGTGAACAGACATTCAGCGTCATGAACATCAACAAAGCCCATCACAGATCCAAGTTAACTAACCAACACCTCGGATCTATCCTGAGAATTGCCACAACAAAACTAACTCCAGACTTTGATGCACTTGCAAAAAAAGGAGATCAACAACACTGTTCCCACTGAAACTGAATGGGAGTTTATCTACTGTGTTATTAAATTAATACATTTGGAAAACAATTTTTACAATGAACCCTGCACATTGATGTTTTGGTGCCTGTTAAAGGCCAAATCTTTTCATGTAATGGTTTTTACATTTCATTTATATTAGTTCACACAAACACACCATCCTTCTATTCTGGCCCGGCCCCTCTGTCAAATTTTAGAAACCATTGTGGCCCGCGAGTCAAAAAGTTTGCCCACCCCCTGGTTTATACTCACAGCCCAGTTAAAGGAATGTGCCATTCATAATGCTGTCTGTTGTAAATACCGAGGTGGTTTCTGCCATTATGCTGTATGAAATGAAGAAACATATCACAATTGTCTAGAAGAAAAGGCTGCAGAGCCCCGTAAGTGCTGTGGTGCCCTTGCCGATGATTCTATGATGCTGAAAGAAACAAAATCCTCAAAAGACACTCATGCAACAAACGTAGCCTGCCCAAATGCCATCATGGTTGCAAGGTGGGAAGAATCATCTTCAGGTGGACTACTAGGATAACCCATGGAACATTGCAGATGGAGTATCACAAATATACTACTGAAATTGGTGTTGCTCTGAGCAGCTGTAACTTTCAGTATCTTGCTAATGGCACAAAACTAGCATCAGTGAGCTGGACACAGCACAGCAATAGAGGGAGCCCTGGCAGTTGTGTTGGACCATGTATTTTCTCCACTCTATGTCCCTAGTTTGCCATCATTCAGTGCATCGTTGATATTTCCAACAGGTCTATGTAAAGATCATAGAGAACTAAGAAATATGAGAATCAAAACTCTGATTCTGACCGCAGGCATGAAATAGCCATTGCAATGCACTAGACTCTCAGAGGATGCATGCTGGTCATAGCTATATGTTATTTCTGTTGTGGGGGGTTGCATTCTTTCATTCTCTCTGCTTTTCAGGAACTGAAGCCACTGCTCTCTCCAACAACTTTTCATTTGTGAGGGCAAGCTGTGGTATGTTTTTGCTTTCTTGTGCATTTTGGCATATCCAACTACCTACCATATCATTTTATGCAGAATGTCATTGCACAATCCAGAACACACACTAAATTAACTGCATAGCAACTAGTCTGCAACAAACTATTCTGAACATCATAACGACAAAGATAAGAGCAGGAAGTGATGAAACGTGACAATAATTGTACAATAGCAAAAGTGGAATATAGTACAAACCTAGCCCATTGTTCTTGCTGCTCTAAAATTAGGGACCGGATATTATAATATTCTAACATGTTTTTATAACTTAATTTATATACTGCTGGAAGAAATGCATTTGTTTTAACCTCACAATCCTCTTGTCTGGATGGCTCTTCAAAGGTTGGCTGCATCTTCAATCCTTATTAGCCAGGGCAGCATATGTGGCTGAAAATTTCTCTCTTGTGGCCAGACACTTTTGCAAGTCTGTCTCTCTTTTCTTCAAGGCATCTCTCTGTTTCTGCTGCCAAGCCTTATGCCTTTCATTCACCAGGCATTCTGCTTCTTGATTGCCAGACCCCTCTATCTTTGTCCCTAGCATCTATTTTTTTCCTTCTCTCTTTTTCTGGTCCTTCATCCTTCATTTCAGGGATCCTCTAGCTTTTTGTTTCCCCCCCCCACCCCACCCCCATGTTCCTGTACAGTTACCACACATCTTCACTTTCATTAACTGTAAGGTTGTTTTGTAATACTTTCATGTCCATGTCCATGTTTACATGCTACTGTCTGTCCTGTTACTCATCTACATGCTAGATTCTCAATGGGTTTCAGAGGCTGTAAGAGATAATTGTCAGGGCATGTCTACACTTACTGGGGATCAACGCTACAGCAATCAATTCAGTGAAGACCCACTAAATTGCCTGCAGATCGCTCTCCTGTCAACGCCGGTACTCCACCAAAAGGAGAAGTGTAAGGTAAGTTGACCTAAGCCATGTCGACTCCAGCAACGTTATTCAAGTAGAGGGGGTTGTATAACTTAGGTAGACTTACCCCCATAGTGTAGATAAGACCTCAGTCAGATTCCATTCTCCCAGATAACCTTACCTAATACTCCATGAAACACAAATCTTACAGGATTTAGCTCCTTTCAAAACAGGGAAGTGCAAATTGATTTCAAAACATTTTTACTATATTTATCCATCACTATTTAAAACTAGTTTTATTTCACATATATATCTATATATCTCTCAGGGACCACTACAAGTTGTTGTATTTTGGAATGAAAACTAATAGGAATGAATTAGGGGATAAACCCTTCTATATCATCATAGATATTCTATTACTGTTCATGTTAAATAGAAATGGAGCTCTCGTTATACTGAAAACAAATTGTATAGCATTAAGCACAGTCTCTTCTATAATACTGAATTTTTTTCATTTGAAAATTAGGTAGCACCAAAATACTAGTGACTTTGTAGACAATTCTTCAAAGTTTGACAAGTTCTGTTTTTGTATTCATTTATATATAAAGGATAAAGAACGGAATGACACAACAGATTTTCCTGGGAATGAATCAAAGAAATGGTGATGAAAAGTTTCTAGCCAATCAGGAGTACTCCTTCAGCATGTAGCATTATTCATTTAATTTTTCATTAGCTCCTTTTATCTAACTACTACTAAGGCAAATAGCTGGTGTATGGAAACATTCATTTATGCCAGATCACGTGACAGTCCTAACTCTTCATGTCTGCAACAACAGACTGGAATACAGATTGACCATTACTAAATAATAACAGCTACAACACGACCACACTAAAAAGGGAAGTTTAAACTATGCACTCCCAAATACCACATACTTGCTAAAATCTTCCCTAATGTTGGGTCTCTGTTCGTATATCATAAGCAAATGTTACTCATAAAGGGTCTGAACTCCCCAAGCATATGTGTCCACTTCCACTATTAAAGTGGATTCAGGTGCTTGGCATGGCTATCTCCAGACAGGCTTTCTTTAAATAATTGATAGCTGCAGTCTTATTGCCCCAATGTTCTATATCTGGATATACTCATGTTGCATTTATAGAGGGTTCATATAATTCACTAGCCAGCATAACACGTGGTAAGGTTCTCACACTTTCTTTTATTAATGATACCTATTTGCACATTCTTTGATGACAAATTTCCCCCAAATGAGCTTTTTTTTACACCTTTTATAACATGATGAGAAATTCATATGTAAACCATAGCTGAACAGCAAACATTGTACTGCTTTCAGTAGTGTGGTGCATGGGGGGATTGATTACTGGGTATGAAGCAAAGAAAGGCAGACGTCCTAAAAAATAAACATTTACTGGAAAAAAGAGGATCACTTAGCCATGAACTAATGTGTTGCATTTGGACATGTGCATAAGTGTATGCGTGTGTAACTACACAGACTGCTGTGCATGATGATGGGTAGTATAGTACACTTAAGAAAATAAGTAAGGGATGGTTGGTTGGGCTGCTCATAACTCATGAGTGGCTCAATGGAGAAATGCCATGAAGAGAAATAATGTATTAATCTGCCATTATGGGTAGCCCTGGGTAGGCAACTTCAGCCCCCACTCCACTTTGCTCCAACAGGAAATTGACATTTTATTCAAGTGACACAGCAAAATGAGACAATTTAACTAGCAATATTTGTAAGCTTTTCTCCCTCACAGGTAAAATCTGTCCTTTTTATATCTTCATACGATTTGTTCAGTCTTGCCATATTATATTCACAGTGGCCAAAACAATCTAAATCCTATTTAAATCCCACTATAACCCATGTGAGATGCTCACTCTCACTCATGCCCCTTCATGCCCAGTAAAAGGGAAAGAATGGTATAAAGGGGCTCTAAAAGTCCTGGTTCTGGTCAAGGAAGGATTCCTCCAGCATAGGCACTGCAGAAGACAGCTGTCCGAGGACTGTCTTACAAGTCTAGCATAGAGAGTCACTCCTGGGGGTTGGAGGAGGAGGAGCAGTGTCCAAACACACAGTTCTGTGGAGATTCTAACCAGTGCTGAGACCCATAGACCTGTGGAGGCTGCCATAACTTACTAAGTCTCCCTGGGCTGTATAAGGTACCCAGGGAGTCAGTTCAGTACCAAGAGCAACCCAGGATAGGAAGGAGACAAAGATGGCTTGAAGCCATCATAGTTCCCTCCCCATCTCTTAGAGGTGCAGCACAGAATCTCACTCCCTATTTTGAGGAACTTAATTGGTGCCTAGACCTTTAGCTGGCCCTCTGCACAGGATTGAATTTCACCCATTCTGCCCATTACATTGGCTAGATACCTATTTATGTTATATTTATTTAAACAGTAGAACCAGTCCACCCCTCGCCCCCACACCCAACCCCCACACAATTTTCCTAGATGAAATGAAGATTTATAAGATATTTAATAATATACAAATGTGAAAACAGAGGAGAATTACATATGCTGTAATAGATGAGAAATTTAAAATCTCAAAAGAGCTAGATGATGTTTTAATGAAAGTTCATAATTTTTGATAGTCCTCAAAAAATAACACTAGCTGCTCTGACCAAAACAAAGCCAATAAGCAAAAACCTTGCTTTTATCTGTTATTTTTTACATTACTTTGACAGACTTCATCTTAATTAACTGTAGTTGGCAAAGTTAATTATTCTAGCTGATGATGATGATGATGATCATTCCTACTCTGAAGTCCACCAATTAAATGAAATTATATCATTCATGCAAATCAGGAGGATGAGCATGTTGTACTAAACACACAAACCCTAACAACGAGATAATGACACATCTAAGACAGATAAACATTCATGTTTCTGAATATGTATTTTAAAGCTAGTAAAATGCTTTTTCTCAGATGAAAGGTGCAACACTATTATTCATTAAAAAGATAGCCCGAGCTTTGTAAATCTTTTTGTTTCATACCTCAAAATAAAAGGAGCAAAAAATCTCTTTTGAGAAATGATCAGAAGCTGGTGGCAATGGTAGAATGAAATATGGTATTGGTGCTAGACAAGACATCCAGCTCTCTCTCCCTTCATTCAGTGCTGTACTTTGTCAGGCCTAGTTTCTGTTTGCTGTGAATGGCTACTAGCCTTCTGGAGCGCTGGTATGTCCAATAAGTTATTTTATGACAAGATAGTCTGGCCTTAAAGCTTCATCCTGCACCTGTTTGAAAGCAGTGGGAGCTTTGTCATTCACTTCAATGGATGCAGGATCATTTCCTCAGAGCTTGATTATTAATAGTGGGGCTTGATCCTGGGCGCACTTACACAACTTTACTCATATGAGCAGTTCCACTGAAGCCCCTATGGCCAAACAACACCTGAGTGTTTGCGGGATTGAGCCATAGGGCAATAGAAGGGGATTGTCCAAGAACTATAAAACAACTGGTTTGAAGAGTCATGTAAACCTGACCCAAATTAAATTCCGGAGACTAGCTGTTTAAATCTGGACTTTGCCAGGATAAGGGCTGACACCAGAATTTTATATCTTAGTGAAATGAGAGTTGTTTACGAGGACAGCATATATATGTGTCTTTTATGTGTTTAAAGATACTGGAAGATTTTTGCACAGTCATATTGTTGACTCTGAAGGTTCAGCTTAGGACAATACAAGTAGAAGAAAATGCAGTCTTGTTTGATTCTTTGAGAATAATGAAAAGACTAAAGGAGACTGAGAACCAGAGTTAGTTTCCTGCATGGTTATGACTTAACTGATACGAAATGTGAAACATATATCTAAAGTCTTGTATGTAGAAATATTGTACACCAGGCACTTGAAAAAACATTTTGGAGCACTGATGCTAGTTACAGATTTGGGTCAAATTTGGCAAATGGTTTTTGCTTTAAAAAAAAATGAAAACAAATTTTTCAAAAAATCCAAATATTTCATTTCAAGTTGATATTTTTTAAATGAAATGTCAATTCTAAACATTTTTAAATGGTTCATTTTGACTGACTTTCAGGTGTTGAACCTGGCTATAGCTCTTAAGTAAGACTACCAGTAAAGAGAGCCAATAGAGTTATTGAGTGGGGGCGGGGGATTCATGTAATCAGAAGGCTGATAGGCAAGATGATCTTAGCAGATACATTTTGAATGGATGAGGGTGAGGAAGATGAATGCTGAGATGGCCAGAGAATGGTAAGTACCAGGAATCAGGATGGGAAGTGATGAGGGTCTGAACAAGAAGAATGCTGGATTTTTGGTTAGGGGGAAAAAAAAGTCAGATTTTAGAAGCATTACTAAGAAAGAAACAGGAAAAAAAATCAATTTGACCTTAAAATGACTAGAGATAACCCGGGGAGAACTCCCCTGGCACTTACATGGCACTCAGTGCGTTTAGCAGATTAGAGACTCTGGCTTAGTGTCTATTATTGTAAAATCACCTTGGAAACCAGAATTCATGATTTTGTATAATTTTATTTTTCAGTTAGAAGTACTTTAAAGAAAAAGTGGTCACCCTTTAGCAGGAGCAATTTACATCTGCATAATTTGCTCCTGCATTTTTGAATCTGCAATTAAATTGTGGGCACAAGTCTGAACAGTTGCACATTTAACTACTTATTCATGGGAACAAATCAAATATTTAGACATTCGTATGCTAATATCTATACATTCAGTTCATTGCAGGTGTAAATCATACAGTTCACATTTGTGGAAGTAATTTTTTTGGTAGAAGTCACTTGTGCCCACAAATTTATTCTTCAGTTGAGAGTTACTATTTCCAGAAGTAAGGTGTCCAATATAAAGAGAAGATTCAAATATATAGAACATCTTATGGAATCTATCAGATTTCTTTATCATCTGTGTAACCAATACAGGACTTCAGCAACAATTTGTCAGTCCTAAATTATTTCATAAAGCTAAGCACTGAAAAACTGAGATGATATAGATATGGTAACATCCTGGTTTGATTCAATTTTAGTAGTGTGTTTACTCTTTTTGTCTTGCTGATCCACTGAGAATGGGACATTCACTTCCAGCTGTCAGGAGGCTTATCCATTTTCATCTCCCAAACAGTGGTGACAGGTGCATCTTGTCTCACTATGGTGTACATTTCAGGAGTTCATGTCTGTGTTGTTCATCATTTGATGATGAGTATCGAGCATGGGTGACCATGTCATTGTTGAATACAGTCAGGTGCACTTTGAACCTAGGGAGTGGAATTTATTGCTGTTGACACATTTTGCAGTTTAAGAGGTCATCAGACCGTGGGCTTTTGAGATTTCATGCCTGTTTTTTAATTTCTAAATACAGCTGATTTATGCTGCATGAACATGATACCTACTGTTACATCAAGTATGCTTTTTTTCTTCACTGAATAGATGCAATAGCTAACCGATTAATTCTACAGCTTAAATGATAAAGGTAGCATTCAGTTACAAGGTATTGTATTAGTGCTAAGTGTAGCATATATTTTACAGAATAATATGTTTGTATGCAGCATTCATTTTCTCTGCCACTGTGCTAAGTTACTCAGTAAATGCAGTGTTTAGCCTCACCAGAGTTCTCTGAATATGTATTCTTTGGAACAACATGATTTACCTCAACATCATCTTAAACGAGCTAAATATAGACATCTGACTTTGGGCCCAAACCCACATTGCTTGTACGATGAAAACCTCCATTAAAGCCAATGAGAGTTTTGTGTGCTCAGGAATGCAGGATCCTTTACATAAGCATTGATTTTAAGGAATCCTATTACTAAATCAAAGCATGCCAAATTAAACAGGGAGCAGTGACCCAGACAAGATAAAATAAGAAGCAACCTGAATCCTTGCTCAGAACTTAGATCAAACCTTCTCTTGAGGTTTGGAAAGTTTAGTTAACTTAAAACCGAAACCCTAGGTTTATTCATGTGAATTACAAGCCATTTTCCAAGCTGCCTTGTAAAAAATCTCTTCTGTGTGAAAGGTTCATATAGTGGTCTCCTTTATGAACCTCTCTAGTCTCTGGAGGCTCTGGGCTGCCCTCTCCTACCACTTCCATTGTCAGATGAGAGAATTCTGGTTAAACAACAGTTTTTAAGAATCATATAGTGGACAAATTGGGGTTAGCAGTCATTTTTAAGATGCACAAAACAAATCTTTTATGTCTCCTTTGCAGTCTGTCTACGTTCACCATCACTTGTGATTCTAAGGAACTGCATCACCAGTTTTTAATCAATGACTGATATGGTCACATGCACAAATGAGTAGTAGTTTCCACAGTATGAACAGCCTATTTGTGGAGGCACAACAGTATCTCAGCACAAATTTCACTGATCTTGGAGGTAGTGAGCCAGTTCTCAGGTAGTCCCAGTATTGGAAGACTCCGATACCTGCTCATAAATATGGCAGCTTGTCTAAAAGTTTCAGCTTGAACAGAAAAAGCTTACAGACTTCAGCTTAGAACTGTCTTATTTTCACTTCTCCAAGAATAAACTGTTGAAATAAAATATTCTTTCAACACTTTTTTCCATCATCTGCTGTTTACTGGAACACTTTGCATGTCATCCCCCAGCTATTCTTGGGAACTTGCTAGTAAGCTAAGGTTACCTGAATATCCAAAGACACAGAAAAGATCTGGTGGATTAGAAAAGATCCTGTCAAGAATTTGAGGCTAGACCTTGCATAGTACCACCCATTCCTTAAAAGACCCATTCTCATTTCCTTTATCAGAACTATTTTATCAGGTCAGCTTCAACAGCACGGTTTTGATACTATGTGGTGCTGAGCACCTCAATTACTACTTCTCAAGCAATTTTTGTAGAATCAGGCCCAGTGTTTTTTGTACCTTCAAGCAGGAATATCAGATTATAACTGGAAGCATAATGTATCAGCCAAAATTAAGTGCCAAATTCTGGCATTACAGCCCAAAGCAGTGCAGCTGCAAGTAGTCAGACACACAGTAAGATATATCTGGCATAAGAGACATCCTGCTCTCAGAGGGAAGGATGTGGAGCCATTTCAATGTGACAGAAGGATGCTACTTACCGCTACTGCCTTCTGGAGTGAAGGTCTTTGTGCTGCAGAAGATGGCTGTGTTTGTTGACAGCAGCATATGCATTAGCTAATTTGTAGGGATATTCTTATTTTTGAGTACACCCAAGAAACTGTGGTCAGGGTGCATTTCCTAAGATTGTATCAGTGTGTATTTTATGCTATGTTTCAGTGCCCTAATTGGATCCTGTCTGAATCCTCACCTTCCATACATTGTTGCTTCCCCATTATCTTTTATGCACTTCAGAGGTTTAGGCATAGGCTGAATTTTCTCCAAAGTCATGAGATAAATTGGAGTACTTGTATATTATATCTAAGCACATATGCTAAAGTACGCACTAATCTGAGTTACTGTAGCACAGTATAGAACTGCATGAGAAACATCTGGAGAGCTACATTAATCAAAATTTAAAGTAATTGTCCTCTAATGTAATAATGACAATACCTAACTCTTATATCGTGATTTTCATCCTTAGATTTCAAAGTACAGTACTTTTACAAAGGAGGTCAGTATCACTTATCCACCTTTAAAAGTGGGGAAACTGAGGCACAGAAGTGAAGTAACTTGCCCAAAATCACCCAGCAAGTCAGTGGGAGAGCTGGGAATACAACCCAGGTCTTCTGAATCTCAGGTCAGCGCTTTATCCACTAGGCTATATTGCATCACAGTGTAATTTACTTTCTTCTCTATCTGTTATTTTAAAAAGTGTCTTGAAAAAAACTGTCTAGACATTTACTATTCATCTGGTTAAATGGGAATGTGCCAGTTTACACCATTTGAGATTTAGCCATACATTTTCAATATTTGCAACGCTATAACACAGACTCATCAGTTCTGGAAATAGTTTTTACTTTAAACTATCCAACTAAACATAAGCTCATAAGAAAAAGAAATACAACCAACACTCTTATTTATATTGAATTATGATTAGCTATATCTTTTCCTTCTCTGCCATCCCACATGTGCATGTACATGCAACACTGACAAACACCTATCCCACACACCCACACCTGATCTGAAATATTTTCCTTCCCCTGATGGAAGCTGTATAATACAGACCTATCCTCTCATATCGGCACAGTATTTTGCTCTTCATTCAATTTCAGATTCACCCACTTTAGGTATTCTGCTCTCCTGCCACATGCACATATATCATATTTATGCCACAGTTCACACAATAGTACTCCATGTGAATACAATATGCTCCTGTCAATGTCAAGGGGAGATCAGAGTAATGAACAGTGCAACCACCATCTGAATCAGAAACTTGGTCTTAACAGAGAGAAAAAGAGCATCCAACCTGGCAACAAAAACTTGTGGAAACTGTTGTGCATAAAAGAATCATGAAGCATCATTAGTATTCACTTATTGCCACTAAATCTGTTTGTCATAAACCCAGAGTTTGGTACAGCAGGTGCATATTGGGTCCAGACCATAATGGGCACCTCACTATTGTGCCTGTCTGGTGGTGGTGATGGTGGTATGACTCAGTGACAAAAATCACCAGTAAAATTAGAGATTAGCTTTCTCTGATCTAGCTCATCTCCCTGTCTAAACTGCAGTTTCTCATTTCTCCAGTGTTGTTCTGAGAGAGAGAGAGTATACACAGGCTTGGAAAGGAGGAGGAGGTTTGTCTTGACATTGAAACAAACATAGGTATGCACGTTCAAATACATCCACTGATGTATATAATTGAATGCATGTGCACATGTTAGTTTTGAATGATGCAACCTCTCAACATTTTGCAAATAAATAAATACAGGTCTGGAATCTCAAGGCCTAGCTAGCTGGAAAGAGATGCCTTCTTTTTTATTTTTTTAATTTGTTTTAATTTTGGCCCAAGAGTCTCAGTCCCAAATCTTTCATAAATCTTAATTTCAAGGGGGTTCTGCATGAATGCTATATATATAATAAAAGTGTGTATGCGTGTGCGCGCGCACATACAGACACACACTCGATGGTTGTTGATGAGCCTGACTGAGAAGTACTTTTCAGATGTGCAAATCCCTGGGGGTTTTTTCTTTCTGGCATAGCTCAGTGGTATTCTCTTTTGAGAACATAAATGTGAGGTAAAATGTTGAGGTTAAGAAAAAAGCCCTCAAGAAACAATGGAGAACTATATTTATATAGTATGGGATCATAAAAGTACTACTTTTAGATACCACTTAATTTAATTTTTTTCCTTTCCCAGTGGAATATCACATCTGGTGTGAGAGAGATAAGCTCATAGTTACACCCACAGAAGGGGAAAATTTGTTATGACCACTGAAACATATCATATACATGCAGTAACTTACTCCAGTGAAAGGTTTTATATATGCGTTTGGGTTAAAATAACAAGACTAAATAGATTTGGAATGTATGTCAGAGGATCTAGTTCTGTAGATACAGATCCTCTTCTCTGAAAAATAATTGAGAAAAAAGCTTAAGGTATATAGTACATAGTTATAAATAACAATAATAAAATTCTGCTCATCTTGAGTGAATAAAAAACCACTTCATTGGAGAACCATAAAATAATCCTTTAAAACTTGGCAGTATCACAACATATCAAAGAGAAATTTGCTAATGTCTTCTCCATTTAGAGAGGCGTGTAAGAAATTGTACTTGCCAAATCGACATTCTTTCTTGTGTAACTATAATTAGATTATCCTACCCAAGAGTTTAAGTCTTAGATTTCTTTTTATAATCACTATCTGTCAGCTACAGATTTTGTCTTTAGAAAATGAACTGTATGTTGTAAAATTTTGACTTTAGAAAATGAACTGTATGTTGTAAAATTATCCGCATATGCACTGAGTTACCCTGAGAATGAATTCACTCTTTGAATGCACTACTTTTGTGAAATTCCTCTGTTCTTACTTACCTATCTTCCTACTTTCAATTTTATACTGGTAGCCATTACCAAAGTATCAAGACACCTTCTCTGTTGCTGTTGATTTTATATGAAAGTCCCTAGTAAACTTCATGAAGTCTCTCTCACGTCTCCCTTGTTGGGCTAAAAACACTGCTCGATGAGTAGGGTTTTGGTCTTGATTTGTTTACATGTTTATTAATTTACATTTTTTGGGTAACCTTTTTGGCGGTTGGGGTTGGTTGGTATTTATGGCTAGAGGGGCATTTCTTTGCTGTGAGTATCATTCTTATGGTGGAAAAGCCTTCCAGTATCTCTCCAGTGATGCGGTGTTAGATCATTCACTGCTGACATTCTTATGGCTTTCTTACTTATAATTCTATTAAAAGTCAATTGCTATTTAACTAAATACTATAAAATTTCAGTCAAAGTTTAATGAGAAACCTGGAGGGTGGCAGATTATTCATATTGCAAAATTATGGAAGTAAACTTCCTTTCTAGTAGTAGTTGAACAAATCATACGTGTTCTTCCAATACAATGCTATTCTTATTGTGCAATAGAGACTCACTGTGTATCAAGAGTCTCACGTAGAGTTTGTTGTGTAACTTTGTAACCTTCTATAGTCATTTCAAGTTATTTTTAGTTAATTATGTGCCCTCTTGTTATCGTTTCCCTACAAATATCCATACCTCTAGAATAGATTTTCTATCTGAACAAAAACAAACCAAAAAGCCCCACACCCACCCAATACAGGACTACATGGAAAATTTTATGCGCAGGATCACACACAAGAAAAGTAAACCAACGTGAAGGATATGTAGTACTGTCTTGTCCCTGTTGCAAAAAATGTGCTGGTAGTGGAACAACATTTATGATGGGAATGAAAGGCAATGGAATCATAGCAAGAGCTATTGATGAGCATGGTTAAAATATTAATTGGTAGTCTTCTCAGAACCTGTGTGCTTGTGTTTAGCATGTTGTAAGGATACTTATTGTCATGGTTGCCCTGTGTTAGAAATACTGAGGTTTCAATCACAATGATGATGGCACACACTAATTATCATACTTTTGTACAGAGATAATTACTCCAGGGACTGGAACTGTGAATTCTAGGGGTTTTGTTCCATTAAGGCAAAAGAGAAGCTCCCTTACACTAGGTCAGAGCCTGAATATAAACACAGTGTTTTAAATAAAGAAAACAAAAATGCTCTTGCATACAATAGGTTCAATGCCCAGTTGATATGTTGAGTTTGCACTCAGCACACCAGAGAAAAGTGGAAACTGGACTGTAGCCACCACACTCCTCCCTTGATTTTTGGGTTGGCCAAGTCCCAGAAAGCCCGTAGCATAATTTTAGCGCAGCTGCAGGGCTGTTCTAAGTTACATTGCTGCAGACAGTAGTTGTGACAGGGGCAACCCACAACTGCTCCTTTATGGCAGATTTCCACTTACTTTAGGTTGAGAATTAAGGGGAATATGTCAAATTCACTGTTACCTGGTTTAATATTTTATTATGTTTTTAATTAATATTAAAGGGACAATATGAAAGATATATGAAATATTATGGATTAATAAAAATAAATGAGAGCAAAATAGCAGCATCAGAGCACCTAATGTCAAACTGATAATTTTACAGAAGTTGACAGAATTATCTGATTAGAATCTGCTTAATTTGCTCATCCTAATTAAGGAAACAGAAGTGGGCCTGAACTGTGCAGTTTGGGTAGTAACTACCTCAAAATTCAAAGTCTTCAGAAAATATTCCAATTAAGATCCATTTCTGAGAGAGAGGCCCAAATGATGAAGTGGGGATGAAAACTAGTCATTAGTTAGTGAGATGAGAATCAGGACCAGAGATTGCTGAAGAAAATGGAGAAGACCTAGTAAATTCTCTTAAAGTGAATGCCTGTTTGCCATGATGAATTACTATATGAAAGGACATCGTCTTTCTTCCAATTTGTGACTGTTGTGAGAAAAAGAAAAGGAAATTAAAATATTGCCCTTGGTTTTATTATTTGTATTATCGTATGCATAGGAGCCCTAGCCATAGCCCAGCTCACCATTGTGGTAGGTGTTTTACAAACATGGAATGAAAAGACAAACTTTGGCTGCTTTCAACTTAGACTGTCAGTCTATCTAGTAACATTTTTCTACAGATTGTATCCTTGTCCTTAATGTAAGCTTACTTTTTCCATGAATACAAAATAGTGAACAGCAGAATATAAAAATATACATTCCTTTAAATGACTCACATTTTCTTCCAAATATATCATTTGCCAATTGAATCTGCCATTTTAATTAAAGGGCAGAAGAGACAGAAAGGGCTGGTCTTAAACTAGTCTCTGTTTAAAATAACTTATGCTACCAAGTCATTGTCCAATATAATGATAGATTGACTTACCAGAAGCCAAATTCTATCCTGAGATCTGGATACGTACATTTCCCGTTGACCTAAGTTCATCAGAGTAGGTTTCACTGTAACAGGGCCATGCTGTATGGCTCCAGGACAGCCAAGTACTTTAAACATGTCCCAGTGAAGTCTGAATGGATTTGCTGTCCCTTGCAGTGACTTCAGTGGCATTTATGCACTGAAGCTAAGTATGTCTTTTAAGTGTTTAACTCAGTGGTCCCCAACCTTTTTGTGGCCAGTAGCACATTCATGTTATCAGAAGAGTGTGGCGGGCGCCAACAATTTTTCAAGGCTTATTTTGTATTTGTACATTAAATAATATGAAAAACATCATATTTAATATAACATAGTATATGAATCCAGAAAAGAGAGAAGCCGGAGAGAAGTTGCAAGGACAGAGAACACCGGCGCCTGCAGCCCCGGAGATCTCTGTCTCCGGCAGGCGCGGGGCTGCGGCTTGTCTCCCCTGCTGGGCACTAGGCGGGCGCACGTAAATGCCCCAGCGGATGCCATGGCGCCCATGGGCACCACATTGGGGACCACTGGTTTAACTGAATCATGGCCTAGATGTAGGTAAATGTAAAAATCAGCAGGCATTATGGATTTGATCCAAATAAAGAAGTTTCATAAGGTGGCATGTTCCCTGGTATTTTGTTTGTTTGAGGGAAGAAGATTCCTTTTTTTTATTTTGTCTTTCAGCCTATATGGCATTTTACCTTGCAGTGGTCTCTTCATCTACTCTGTTAACCCATGTGGTGAGACTTACACCAAGATGGAGAGCTAAATTGTGCTCTTCGTTTCTCTGGTGCTGTTCCAGGTTTACACTTGTGTAACTGAGAGCAGACAGTAGCGTGTATTGTCCAATAAACTCAATTCATAAATCCTTTGGAGTTTATTTAGTCTCTTGGAGCCTGATTCTGCAATCCTTGTGGCATGCAACACCTACACATGTGAGTGTGTAGAATAGATTTTTAGTTTGTTACTCAGAATTCTGAAAGTTGACATGCTTTAGTTTGTGGTTAACAAGTACTTTTATTTCTTTATCTTTTGCTTTACTATTAAAAATAATAAAATGTCCTTGGTATAAGTTCTTCAGTTTCTTTTATACAAGACAGTAAAGTGCTCCCTTTCATTTCAGTTTTTAGCTGAAACCTATTACAGCCAGCTATTCCTACTCTTGTGATTTATACTTCTTAGGAAGAGAAACTATAAAAAGCTTTTTTCAAATTTTATTAACATGTAATAGAGACCAGCACTAAGAGTTAAAGCAGAGGCATTGTAGTATAAATCTGTTTTAATTCTGGCAGAAAAGACTGTTTCAGTGCCACCTCTAGAGTCTCTCCTAAGTAACTATATTGTTTTAAATCCTCTCTGCTCTGACATGGTCTTCAATATAAGGTACTCAGTGGGAGAACGGGAACTCTTGGTATGTACAGCCCTGAAATTTGCAAAAATTCAGATCCATATCCAAGCCATGCTGCTCAGGCTTGTCTAGGGAAAACTGATCTCCTTAACTTCCTTAAGGATCTCAACCAAAAAGTTGGCCGGAGGCAATAGTTATTGCCCTCCTCAAATGTGGGAAATCACCAGATGATGCCACCAGCAATCGCCCAGTATCAGTCCTCTTCACAACTTGAACTTACTGGCCCACCTATCCCCTATCTTTGAGATTATCTTGCCAAAAGAACAGGTTGGTTTCAAGCTCAGAGGAAGATACTGTGGCCGCGTTCTCATAATTACCAGTCACATGCAGGCTGTCTTCCGGAGGAATTGAAAAACTGGAATGGCATTGACAGGAATGTCTGCAGCTTACATCACAGTATGGCGATAGGGACTATTGCTCAGGGCACAAAGGGTGATCAAAAGCTGTAGCACTGTGCAGCTCCACAATATTGAGCAACTGTCGATAAGTGCATTCTTTTAATGCATGTACCCACAATAATAGTCTACCTCAAGGATCTGTGCTGGCTCTTCTGCTATTCAACATCTACATAAATGACTTACCTGATACAATTTCAGGTAAATTAATTTGTGCTGACAACCTTGCTTTTGTGGCACAAGGCAAAGGTCTCATGACTATCAGTGACTCCCTTTCCTCCAATCTTAATATAATGGTGGAATACTTTCATTACTGGAAGCTTCACCCTAATGCTTCCAAGACCTTGCTAACAGCCATTCACCTAATGATAGAGTTGATAAGGAACCACTTCTAAAGTCTGCTTGTCTGCAATGAGCATTATCCAAAGTACTTGGGTGTTACCTGGAACAGAAGCCTGACTCTTAAAGTTCATCTGGAAAAGACACGAGAAAAGGCAAAAGCAAAGACGAGTCTTGTCCAAAAATTATGAGCACAACAAGGAGTACTGAAGTGCACACACTTCAAACAGCAACTCTAGCACTGGTACAGTGGATTGCTGAATATTGTGCCCCAGTCTGGGCAGGCAGCTCAAATACCAAATCTCTGGATGTTCAGCTCAATGCCATGATAAGAATTAGAATATGGAATATTAAAATCAAGACTTGTTGAGTGCTTATCCTCTCTAGAAAATATACCCCCCCACCCAAATCCAGAGAGAGACACACACACCTCATGAGTACAATTGAACGACTGCCAATTGAACTCACCAATTCATGAGGTCTTCCAGAACCTTAGGATCAGGTTAAAGCTCTTAAATGCTTTTGGTGTGAACCTCCCAGCCCAGGTTGACTCAGGCTAGTGAGGCTTGCACAAGTGCTCTAAATATAGTTGTATGGACAGTTGAAGTTGCAGCTTAGGTTCGGAGGCCTGGAGGGGGGGAGAGAAGGGGTTTCTGAGCCTAAACTCCAGCCTGAGTCTCAAATTCAAAGCGTTGTCTATACAGTTATTTTTAGGGCACTAGCGTGAGCCCCACTAGGCTGAGTCTGGGGCTGGGAGGCTTGCTTCAAAGTGCTGTATAGACATTCCAAGGCATTCTCATTCAATCCTGAGAAACACTAGAAAGAATTCTGGGATAATGCTAATGTTCTAAACAAATACCTCATTGTCAACCCTACAAAAGAACTGCCAGGATTTAACCTACCTTGGAAACGATAGTCCTCATTGAACCATTTCAGAACATCACATGGTAGATGCTACCATCTCCTGTATCTCTGGATGATGAGTGAATGTGAGTGTGGACAACAGTAGCAAACTAGGGACCATGTTGATTTGTGTTAGTGGCATCACAGGCTTGCACCAAGCCACTTGCAAAGCTATGCAGTGGCTCACTAATCTGGACTGGTTATTTTCAATGTTGTTGAGGTTAATCACCTCTCTTGCTATTTGAAAGGAGATAAACCTTAACTTTAGTGGTATTTAAGCACCTGCTTAGAATTAAACAGAAGTATCTTGCTGAATTGGGTGCTTAGGGCCAACTTGTGTCTTAGAGGCCATGGCCTACATTTAAAGGCATTCCCACGTTTCCAGAGAATACAGGAAATGTGCTCACCCAGTACTATCCATTTGGATGGTGCTCTCACAAGGGTCTGCATTTGTGTCTGACCATTGAACAAGGGAGAGACTCTGTATTCCTTTCTTTGTGTCCCACCAGTGCAAGGGTCAGATCTAATCCTCCCCTTACTCTGTCTGTTATTGACAATGCAAGTCTCATTGTCCTGTGTGTATCCTTTCCCCTCCTATTGTCTATTATGCTATCTAATTTAGACTGTAAATTCCTCAGGGTATGGCTCTTGTCTTCATTCGAGTCTGTAAATCACCATGCACACTAACGGTGTATAAAAATAAGAGCAAACAATAATAGGCTTAGTTTTCCAAACGTCTCCTCACTGTTATGATAAATGTGAGGTTAAGTAAAATAATTCTATAGTCTGCTTGCCAGTATTGTTTTCATGTCCCCTCTGAGCATGAAGTACTTAGTACCTATAAAGTCCATCAAATGCAGAGGATATATTCCTTTTAGTACCTAGGGCTGGTAGAACAGTTTGAACAGAAATTATTTACAGCAACTGTTTCTGGTTAATGTAAATCCAAACTTTATAAGCAGTTTGTATAATATAATACACACATTTTAATTTATTTTTTTATATTTATATATAAAATATTTAAAAGGAGAGAAAGAGGTGTTTGAATTCCCAGGAAAATAGTGAGGTCTAACTCATACCACATGCTTTACTGTTTTCCACATAGCAGAATCATGATATTTAGTAGATCATTGAATTGTGCTGAGGCATTGTGCAAGATCAGAGAGCAAGGTTAGATGCGATGAAGAGCATGCATCAGGTCTTTGGAAAAGGAGATTTTATCTGATAAACTGGAATCAATCTAGAAACTGAATTTCCTGGGGTTTTACCTACCTCTACACTAAATATTCTCCCTATCCTTACAAATCAATTCAAAGAAAACACGGACTAGGTATCACTAAATAATGATTGCAGGACTATCATTTTGAAGATCATATCAATCGCCTTTAGACCCAAGATTCTTTGAGCTAGTTCATAAATTTGAATCCATGCAGAGAACAGAAGACAGTTATCAGATTCCGGCAGTATAACCAATACAGACAGTGTCTTTCTCACTATGCATGGACCTCCACTGAAGTCTTCTGTTCACTTCCTTGTTCATCTTTCATGAACATCTACTTTATAAAATCACCCTTAAAAGAATATTTTTTTAAAAAATTCTTAGCATAGAAAAAGCTCCTTCTCACTTTTTGTATAAATCTGCACCAGAGTCAGAAATTGAAACCATTTATCATGTTCTGACACTTCTGTGATTTTGTTTTGCATCCCAGTTTCTGCTGTTTAAGATACCTGGGTGAAAGGTAAACATGCTCATTAGAATATTTGTGTCTCACACACTGTGAACATCCAATAAGTAGAATCATGTGAACATCCAATAGGTAGAATCTCAACATGCAAGTGATACCCTCACATCTCTGAGCTGAACAGAGTTTAGTACCAAGTATTATTTGTTTTATTCCTTTGATCAAAATCCTTTCAGATGGGATATTAACAGAGGCCACTTATCTTTAAAGATTCCATCATATTTCTTGCAAGAAGAGGATTATTAACTTATTCTTTTCTTGGTGAAATTCCAATATAGGCAGTTACTTTCTGCCTATGTAAAATTCCACCTGCACTTTCAGTTGGATGAGTTACTGAGCTCCTCTTTTGTTCCTGGAGCAAGTGGTTTGTAGATTGGCACCTACAAAATACAACTGAAGTCCAATTAAAAATTCAGGCCTCAGAATTTCAAATAAATGAAAGAAAAAAATAAACAAATTAACATTTAAATCAAATCAAGCATTTTAAGATTTTTCCATTTACTATGAATAATTATTTATACAGTGGTACCAGTGTGACGGTGATTTGGATATAAAAGATATGGCTCTTACTCCAAAAAGTCTGGCCATAGAGAGCCATCTAAGGCCGGGGTTCTCAACCTCTCTTTCTGAGGTCCCACCTTTGCCACAATAACTGTTTTTCTGCATATAAAAGCCAGGACCAGCATCGGGGAGTAGCAAGCAGGGCAATTGCTGGGGGCCCCATGCCACAGCCTCCCTCCCCTCACCCTCCCCAAAATGTGCTCAGGCTTAAGCTTCAGCCCTGGGTAGCAGGGCTCTGGGCTTCAGCCCTATGCGGTGGGGCTTCAACATTTACTCTGGGCCCCAGAGAGTAGAGTGCTGGCCCTGCTTGGTGGCCCCCCTAAAACCTGCTCATGGCCCCCCAGGGGGCCCCAGACTCCTGGTTGAGAGCCAGTGATCTAAGGCATGACAAGACACATGTAGAAATGATATCAGACAATGGAGATAGGGTTGGATTATCATAAGGTTATACCACTTATAAAATCATGAGGTTTTGCACATGTTTTTGCATTCTTCTCATCATCCCAGCTCCTTTCTTTTATCTAACAAACTCTCTAAAATACCATAACCAATTTCAAGAAATAATTTTCAGTGGCTCAAGAATTGGCACTTTTGGTTCTCTCTTAGGAGACTAATATCAGTTTTCAAAAGTGTAAGTGGCATTTTTGCATCAGACAGGACTTATAAAGAGAAGCAGGAAGCAAAAGCAGATTTTTATCTCACAATAGCTCTCAGGCAGGAAACTTAATTTTCTGCCTTCTGGAAAGGTTTCAGTTTTAAAGGTGTTTGAACAAATACTATGGTATTGCCCTCTAAATTGATGGTTTTAAAGGAAATAATAAATTTATGGCAGGGAATATAGTATAATCCAATATCTTGTCCTTTGTTATAGGGAAAATGAGTCTTACCCTGGGAGAAGAATGATCTTGTAAAGAGTCGTCTTCAAATTTATGTTAATGATGTCTCATTGTCAGATTAATTTGTAAAAAGAATAGAAAAGGCAACTCTTTACTACTTTTTGCACATCAACGGGATACAGACAGGCTTTTTATGGTCCTTTCCACTTTTGTGTCTAAAGTTGAGGACACCTGACAAATCCAAGGATAATTTTTCATCAATTATAAATAGGTGGATGTAAAAAGGTTCAGGTTATATCAGATAATAAAAAGTTTGGATGTTTATCTGAACATCTTAGTTCTTACAAGGTATCCAGCCCAATTTTGTAGAGCAGGTTTTCTCCAGATACATTAGCTTCCTGTCCCGACCAGAACTACAAAGTGCAGAGAAAAATGAAAAGGAAAAATAATTGGGGGGCGGAGGGGAAATCAGAATTTTTTTTCCAAACTGTTTGAAAAGCGTATTTCAGGTTCAGGTGATGGTTCTTGTTTTGCCCAATCAAGGTCACTTTTCTAAAAATAAAATAAATAAAAACCTAATACAGTGAAGATAATTTTCCCTAAAGTTCACAGGTCCTCAAGAAACATACATGTTACAGAAACAATGAATAAGGTGCAGGTAAAGCTGCAGAAGTCACAGAATCCCAGATTCTTCTATTACTTTTCCAGAATGGGTCACAGATGGCTACTACCATCGGACCTTGCCCCAACACTAGGAAATGCAATCAGGTTCCTTTACCGTAATGTATGTAGCTATGCAACTGGTGTGATTTTTTTTTCTTATTTTGTTGTTTTCCCTAAATAAAGTCATTCAGGCTAAAAGTATATGGTAGCTCTTTGTATATAGAAAAACATAACAGTTGGATAGGGGTGAAGTGCAAGATTTGTTTCCTGATTTAATTTTCCAGACTTGAGAATTGGGCTATATATTGTGATCAGCCAACCTGATCAGTGACCTGCTGCTTCCCAGTCAGAAATGTCAGGCACTTGACCATGCTGGCCATTGCCTTTGGAGCAGTGTAAAATATTTGCAGCGTATCTTGAATCTACTCAGACTTAGCCTGGGTGCATTGTTTGAAATGTTATGCACACGTGAGCAGAGGATATTTGCACAGCTGCAAATTTGCAACAATCTCCCTCCTCACCCTCAAAACCAAAGACCCAGGAAGCGGCCCTTTGACCTTCAGAGTAAAAAATAGGAGGGTAAGCACAGGCCACCAGGCTAACCCTTGATAACATCTAAGAATGGTCCCAGGATTCATTGGAAGGAAAGAGGTGAATGCAGGGTACATACAATTGAATGCAAAGTCCATATAGTCAGCATAAATAAGAAATGTAGGCTACAATTTAAAAATTTTAAAAACCTACTATTATCACTGACCAGGGCTAGATAGTTTTGTGCAATATCTGTAAAACCTTTAAATAACACAACTGTTCTACAAATGTAGATGGACTTCTTCAACATTGGCCCTATCCCAGAGGATATGAAAACAGCTCTGATTACACTAATCCCAGAATAGGATAAAACAGGAAACCAACGCAGAGGTTTCCAGCCAATTGCTTTCCTAGATGTAAATTGGAAAAGGTTAGCAACAAATCTTGGCTGCAGGACTAAACAGCCATTTTTTCACAATTATACAGGAAGGTTGAGTGGGGTTTTATAAATGGAAGGTTAGGAGCTGACTATGCTCAAGGAATAATACAGTTAATGCTTGAAACCTAATAATCAAAACACTGTGCCATTGCTGTATCATAGGCTGCCAGAAAGGCATGGGATAGAGTTGAATGGCCATATAGTATCTTCTACCTATAATCAAGAAATTTGGGTTTGGGCCTAACACAAAAAAAAAAAGATGGAGACTGTATTGTATAGCATACATTTATATAACAACTGGCTACATATCCTATCCCTTTGAGCTAAAACTGTGCAAGATAAGGATGTCCACTATTTCCCTCCTTTTTAATATTTCCTTAGAGCCACTCAGTGTCTATTTACAGTATACACATATTAGGCTTTGGTGTTGCGGATACAGCACTATATATATACTTAACATGTATTTAAGCAATTCTCTCAGCAATCAAAATGACTAGAATTAACACTACATCTACTAGAACCAACCACCAAATTCAGAAAATTACAGGAAACATGAATAACAGTGGAAAATCTAGTTTGCTGGACTTTAACAATCCTTAGGTGTACATCAGCAAAGTACTTACGGAATTTGAATTTTCAACATAATATATATTTTAAAAGAAAAAATGGCAATGACTCCTTTATTTTGTGGACTACGGATTTATAAAAATGAATATTGGTCCAAATGTTTTGAGGCTCATATCCCTAGGAAGAACCTGTCAAAACCTTTCCAAAAGTATCATTCATTTTATCTGTGATAACAGGTATGAATTCCAGACAAAATTTTAATAATCTCAGATGTGGACTGTACATTTGGGACCACAGTGCTATCCCATGGAATGGGACTGTTCATGTCCATCAGCGTGACTAAGGGAATTATATTCTAGCCCTTACTATTTACTATTCTTCTTCCTTCATTTAGTGAAATGGTTTTCAGTAATACAAGATGATTACAGAGCATATATTTGTGGGCAAATATAAAATAAAACTTCAGATCACTGCATACTTTTATATACTTTACCCACTCTAGTTAATAAAAGGTAAAAGCTTACTCTGGTATATTCTAAATCAATATCTAATTCATAAATATATTATTCTTTTAAAACTCTACTGTGGAATAAACCAACACTTGAAATTGAGGTGAGAGGGGAGACAGTCTAATAATTGTATATAAAAGTAGAGTATAGAAATGATGAACATCTACTGATCAGCAATAAACCAGAGTAGATTTCAACTATTTTATGTAACAAACATCGATATTTATATCTCCCATTCTACACTCAACTTCCATTCTGAACAACTACAGAACCTTTTAAATAAACATATGATCTGGACTGGCTGATAACTACGCATGTCACCTGAAGAATTACTGCATAAATTGTTTTCTCTATAAAATTTGGCAGGATACATTTATATTGTAAATATAATATTGTATCTGCTGTCTATAAAACAATTCCCATTAAGTCAAGGGAATTTTATTAATTGCTTCTGTGAGAGCAGAGTTAGGCCAACACTGAGCCCTATTGAAAATCCCATCCTAAACAGGAGGAAAGAACCACAGGCCAGCATAACCACATGAAGAAATATCAGAAACATATAATCAGTCTGGCATCTAGATTTTTTTCCCAAATAATACCCTGATCCAGCAATGAATGCTGCACAAGCAGATCTCTGCTCTTACATAGAGATCCATAGGATTGGTGCCTAGATTTCTAAACAGATGTTTATGGATTCCAAAGAAAACCTACATGAGCAATTCAATCAGAAAACAAATGAGGAGGCCAAAAGAACTTGTTATTACAGCAACATGTCCACAATGTTGTTTGTATGAAACTAATAATTCTATGTTTTTTAAATCTTTTGATTCCTCCTTACCTCTTTCTACATTCACTACGAAGTCACTGAGGAAAAAAAGAAATGTTATTGTTCATCCTCCAGATACAGAACTGTATCCATTTTAAGTAATAATGGTAATCGATTAACAGTTTTTGAGCTGTGAAAAGTGTGCTGCACAAATAAGAAAAAGACAGTTATTAGTCCAAACTGTTTAAAATTTAGTTATAAGACATGACTCAATTAGTAGAGGTGAAAATTCCTCCCGGGTTACAAATATGAGGTTAGTTAACAGACCTGTTTGAAAAATTGTTCTTATTATGAAACACTTTGAGTTTTCATGAAAACACTACAAATAAAAAAATTCATCTAAAAGATAAAAAATTTTCATAGAAAGCAAACCATAAAAGGTCTACCAACTATATTAGGCCATTACTTCAGTATATCATGTACATCTCTTGCTGTTACCATGATATGCACACACATGCGCATGCTTTCCAGTCGTTTAAATTTAGGAAGTGGATTTTTTTTTTGATGGTGGATAGAGAATGATTTGAGCTCTGGTAACAGAAGGGAGGGAAGCTGTGTGAGTGCAATACAGGGGAGGAAGAGAGATTGTGAGGAGAGCCCTGAGGTGAGAAAAGACATGGGGAAAAGAAGACATGGGATGGAGAGAAAATGTAAGAATCAGGTGGAGGAAGGTGATGTACAGCAGGCAGGTGGTCTCAAGTCATTATCTGGTGTCTGGATTCAGGGATATCTGGTGCTGTATTGAATTTGGGCTTTGAAGACTGGGCAGGAAAGCCCATGTCTGAAGTTGCTCCTGCTGTCCTGTGGCCATCCACTGAGCACCTGGTTTGTTATCACTGCAATTAACACAGCTAGACTATTTCACCTAGCAAAGTGGGGCAGAATCAACTGTTACACAGTGGTAACAGGTGGTAATAATCTGTTACCAGCCTCGTGGATTTCCCTGAAGATATTATGGGAAATGAAGTTTTCACTGAAGGATCCATGCTGCTAATACAAAGAGTGAATAAACAGAGTTTGTGGCTCAGCTGGAAGGGGAAGTCTGCTTCTGATTAGAGGAGGAATACTGTGTGCTCTGCCTGAAGGTTCCAGTGGCAAACATCATTTTACGTCAATTCATGTAGCTTCCCTTTCATTTTACCCTTGTTGACTCTTTAACAGTTTACTCTACTATGTTTCCTGAGCACTGGATATATTTAGTGTCCGTAGTTAGGTGAAAAGCTCTGATACCCTAAAACATAGGTGTGACTGCATGCAAGCTATCTGCTGAGGAGTTTCTGTGCTTTTCCAGCACCTGGTAAAAGAATGTGACAGCAGTGTCCATATGGAATTTATTTTTGTTCATCCTTCAGGATGCAGGATTACCTTTTTTGCCTTGAGGTTACAGACCTATTTCCTGCAACATATTCTTTGCTCAGAGCTAGGTTCTGAGACGTCAGCACGAACATGAGCATCAAAACAAATCAAGCTTTAAGTTTCTTTTCACTATAAAGGATCTTGATTATATTGCCGCTCCTGTTTGAGACGATTCAAATTGTAAACAACCATGGGTATAGCATAAGTTCCTAAAGCTGGCGGGTTTAGATGATGGATGTTTAAAACTGGGGAATATTTCAGTCTCAATTCACTGTTGCCATCCTATTTTGCATAGCTGTAAATGAGTACAGAGGCTGATGTCAAACATTACTGCTCTGAGTTGGCAGGGGATTGCACTCACTTTGCACTAGTGTGTATGACTATATAAGAGTCAGGGAAATGGTGAATCAGGTCCTCAATGTACTGTATATATTTGACAGGTCAACCAAAGGGTTGACTAACATTAAATGCAGTATTGTATAATCCATTGATAGAGAATGAATTAATCTTTCTCATGCAAGGGGATGGATTCATCTACCACAATGGGGCTTTTTTCAATTCTATCTACCATAGTCCTAATTATGAGCCCAGTTCTTTATGATACTGAGCACCACTTGAGGACCCCATGGTTTCACCTGGAGTGTTCAACAGGAAATGTGCTAAGCACATAACATATAGGTGTCAACTGTGTTAATTAGCATACAGTGGGTTCCTGCTTGCTAGAACTGTACGAAAATGTGTCAAAGATCCTTTATCCACGTTTTTAGTAGACTGTGTAGGGCAAGAAAAGATTTTGGTTGCTGGGAGCAGGTAACCAAGGCCCCGCTCCCATAATATAGGCTATTATTTATATGTCTTTATAGGCATTTTCCCCCTGATTGTACACTCTTTTGGCATTGCATTCCAATATGTTTCTTTACTCTGGAGTGCAAACAGAGACAGAGTGTCTGAAAGTAATACACTACACTAATCCTTCTACTAGGTGCCCTTAATATGTCATTTAGTTGGCTCTTTAGCTACCTTGAAGCCCTTTACACGCTAATGGATGCGTTAATCCATTGAGTCACATCACATCAGAGAGCTTGTCCGCTGTCTTCTGGTACCAAAAAGTTCAACTCAATTTTCTGTATTGTTGCTAGCCGGTAGCTTTTGCATTCACTACAGAAGAAATAAAAAAAATAAAGTGAAAGAAGAGTTTCCTTTTATCAAAGTTAAAATGACGTTCTCAAGGAATTTCCCATAATTTTCACTTGCTATAAGATGGGGATTTATCAGTTGGAAGTGACAGAGGAGGATAAAGGTTTGGGTGTATTGGTTGATCACAGCATGACTATAAGCTGCCAATGTGATGTGGCTATGAGAAAGGCTAATGTGATCCTAGGATGCAGCAGGCGAGGTATTTCCAGTAGAGAACAGGAAGTGTTAGTACCATTTTACAAGGCACTGGTGAGACCTGATCTGGAATACTGTGTGTAATTCTGGTCTCCCATGTTTAAGAAAGATGAACAGGTGCAGAGAGGGGCTACTAGGATGATCAAAATAATGGAAAACCTAGCTTCTGAGAGGAGACTCAGAGCTTGGCTTGTTTAGTCTAACCAAACAAAGGCTGAGGGGAGAGATGATTGCTCTTTATAAATACAGGGAGGGAAAGGACTTAATTTAAATTAAGTGCCAATGTGGACACAAGAACAAATGGATATAAACTGACCATCAACAAGCTTAGGCTTGAAATTAGATGAATGTTTTTAACCATCCTAGGAGTGAAGTTCTGGAACAGCTTTCCAAAGGTAGCTATGGGGACAAAAAACCTAATTGGCTTCAAGACTAAGCTTGATAAATTTATGAAGGGAGATGTATGATGAGACTGCTTACAATGACAGTTAGCCAATCTGTGATTGCTAGTAGCAAATATCCCCAATGACCAGTGATGAGACACTACATGGGGAGACCTGTGAGTTACTACAGAGAATTCTTTCCTGGTGTCTTGCTGAAATGCTCAGGGTCCAACTGACTGCCATATTTTGGGTTGGAAAGGAATTACCTCCTCTCCCCCCGGTCTGATTGGCAGAGACTCTGGATGTGTCTTGCCTTCCTCTGCAGCATGGGGCACAGGTCACGTGCTGGTTTAAACTAGTGTAAGTGGTGAATTCTTATACCAGGAAGTCTTTAAATCATGATTTGAAGACTTCAGTAATGTAGCCAGAGCTTATGGATCTATTTCAGGAGTGATAAGGTTCTGTGGCCGGCAATGTGCAGGAGGTCAGACTTGGTGATCATGATGGTCCCTTCTGGCCTTAAAGTCTGAGTCACAGATAGCTGGGAGATTAAAATGTCGTCTTCGTCCATATAGGTCTAATGCTTTTTCTCCATTGTCCAAGAACACTGGTACGGTTTTGAAGAGCTGCTCAGATTGTTGCATTGTTTTCCTAATCATTTTTTTTAAAAAGCCTGGGAGGAAAAAAGCCTATCCTGGGAGAAGCTGCATACAAACTAAACTTAAAGGGAAAGATAAAGGGGGGGAAACCTTGATAATATTTTACCTGGCATTCTTTTATAGCATTTGCTTGGCTTAAGAGCAACGAAAAACCCCTTGGTGGTTGAAATAATATTGGCGGAAAAAGCTAATGATGTTATAACACATGGTGAGTCTGAACATGTGTGATGATGCTGGGAAAGGATCTGAAAGGGAAACCAGGCTATTGGGAATGGAGGCTATTGAGCAGTGGTGAGTCAGAGCCCAGTCTTGCAGATACTTAAGTACATGAGTAATTTCACTCAGATGAGACTAATACCTATTCTGAGCAAAACTCACATACAGGCACCCACTCTGTTCTCCAGCTATGTAAGTGTGATGCTGCATCCCATAATTCTTTATAGAAATATGGTTATGAGTGTAAATATAACTTAACTGGAATGTGTTTTATTTAGATATGCCATGTAACATCTCTGCAAAGGTTATGATCTACTAGATAGATTCATCCTATTTGTATGCATGTATCATTTTTGTATTCAAAATTATGAATATTGGCTATATATTTGTTTAATTTTAAGTAGCCTCACTGAAGCAGTTGGTCAGCTTCCTGAGAAAAGAGTATTCTCAGTAAGTGCCCAATCAAGAAACACTTAAGCTAACAATGAACTTTGAGATGCCAATCCACATCTGAGCTTTCCTGGGAATGTGGCCTGGTTTGTAAGGAACTGAGTCATTCATGGACATGTGACTTGCCCATGTGACTCCAAAACTCTGTCTTGCATCTGGATTCTGCCTAGGAGAGAGGAAGGGGTTTCCACCCACAAGAGAGAGTCTATATAAAGTCCTGTGAGACCCCTCCATTTTGTCCTCAGCAGGCTCAAGAGATAGTCTCTCCACCCCCAAAGGATACCTGAAAGAAACTGGAACAAAGGACAGTAACCACAGGAGTGTGAGTGATTGCTGGACCCAGACTAGAAGGAGGCTAGTCTGTAAAAGAAACTTATTGGAACATCTCTGACGGTGAGAGTTCATCTGTAATCACTTTCTTACTGTATTATTAGGCTTAGACTTGCGTGTTTTATTTTATTTTGCTTGGTAATTCACTTTGTTCTGTCTAAAGAGAACAGGAGTACTTGTGGCACCTTGGATACTAACAAATTTATTTGAGCATAAGCTTTCGTGAGCTACAGCCCACTTCATCGGATGCATAGAATGGAACATACAGTCAGAAGATATTTATACATACAGAGAACATGAAAAGGTGGAAGTACTCATACTAACTGTAAGAGGCTAATTAATTAAGAGAAGCTATTATCAGCAGGGGAGAAAAAACTTTTGAAGTGATAATCAAGATGGCCCATATTGGAAAGTTGACACGAAGGTGTGAGGATACTTTAATATGGGGAAATAGATTCAATTAGTGTAATGACTGAGCCATTCCCAGTCTCTGTTCAAACCTCAGTTAATGGTTTGTTCTGTCTGTTATTACTTGGAACCACTTAAATCCTACGTTTTGTATTTAATACAATCACTTTTTACTTATTAATTAACCCAGAGTATGCATTAATACCTGGGGGGGGGAACCGCTGTGCATATCTCTCTCAGTGTTATAAAGGGCGAACAATTGATGAGTTTATCCTGTAAAAGCTTTATACAGGGTAAAATGGATTTATTTGGGGTTTGGACCCCATTGGGAGCTGGGCATCTGAGTGTTGGAGACAGGAGCACATCTTAAGCTGTTTTCAGTTA
The DNA here is from genome assembly GCF_020497125.1 of Mauremys mutica. NCBI lineage: Eukaryota > Metazoa > Chordata > Testudines > Geoemydidae > Mauremys > Mauremys mutica. Next base: position 44,267,130 of record NC_059076.1, read on the forward strand.
AATCTGCAGCTTTTGGGGGACGTTGTTCAGACCCGGGTCTGTGTTTGTAGCAGGCAAGCATGTCTGGCTCAAAGCAGGCAGGGCACCAAAGTCCCAAGTTGCCAGGGAAAATGGACTCAGAGGTAGTCTTGGCACATCAGGTGACAGTCCCAAAGGGGGTTTCTGTGATCCAGCCCATCACAGCAAGTACTTAGCTAACATCTGCAGCCTGGGCAAGAACTTGCATCTGGCCTACCAGCACCACAATGTTTGGAGCTTGTGCTATTAATATTCATTTCTCTCCTCAAATCAGTACCAATTTTAACCAAAAAAGTTCATTCTGTTTTTATTATTGTTCCTATACAAGTGTTATACATGTCACTGAGGTCAGGAAATAGAGATCATTACCAATTCTAGGTCCTTATCTCAAATGCCTTCTGTCCAGTCCTTGGATGGGGATAAAGAGTACATGTTTCAGCCACTGTGCTCCAGTTAACTTTGCAACTTGCTTTACACATAGCATATGTGCTGCGTTTAGAGGTTTTCTGCATATTACATCACTTTTACAAGTGACACCATGAACTTGCACCACGAATTCAGAAGTTCAATAGGATTAGTGACATTTAATTTACATTTCTTTAAACTTTCTTCTTCTAAAGGATGGGCTGCTGAACAGAAGTTAGTCCTTCTGTTAGAAAAATGGTAATGGGCTTGCTACCTGTTTAAAAACATGTGCACTAGCATGCAACCTTCTATTACAATAGGGAATTACATCTGATAATACACAGGACTTTGATCAGATCCTTATTCTTTGCCCAAATACATTCACCCTGATTGTCTTATTCATTTCCAGTGGCTAAGCTACTTCTGCTTCAATTACCGTTGCCTCAGTCTGATAGATCACAGAGTAAAGTAGTTACAGGAAATTACCAGTATTTCTAGATTGTCTCAGCTTCCAGAGTACTGCCAGTGAACTTGCTGAAAATTGAGGGCGCTCATGGCCCCTCGGGAAATACTCAACATTTTCACTGAAAAATGGCCTTTTTCCTAAAGATTTCCCACCCTGTTTTAAGCAAGGGGTCAGATGGTACAGAGACCTTGCCTGCTTGTTATAGGGTCCCTGGGCAGATAGGTTTCCCTATCCGCTGCTGGGAAGTGGCAAGGGCATTTGAGATGCCAGCCATACAGTGGGTCTGGAAGGGCTTTACATTCCCTGGCAGGGGTTGACCTTAGTGACATGGCAGGAGGGCCAAATCATGAAGAGGAGACTAGTCTCTGAAGTGAGGGGCCGCAGGGCGAGACAGCGCGGGGGAAGACGCCACGGGACGGGGAGTGCGACACCACACAGAGCTAATTCCCAGGACAGCCAGCAGGAGTATCACTAGCGGTGAGTGAACCCCGAGACCGATCTACTCAACATTTCATAGAATCAGGACCAAAGTTCTTACAATTTGTGTGTCAGATGCTGCTTCCACTGACTTTTGAGAGGTCAGATATTCTTTGTATTCATGGGTGTCAGAGACTGGCTTACATTCTTGAAAGCCTTAAAGGAATAAACATCTTCTGCCCCATTTTTGTCTTAATAGGATTATCTCACATACATTTATTTATGGCTGATTTGTAACCTTACAATCTAGCCTACATAAGGGACAGTGTATAGCTGGACTGCTCCAGAACCTGGGCAGGAACCAGACTGAGACTCTGAGATAACTGGCATAACTAAGACTTTGTTCACCCTTTGTAAAACAATACTACTTACATATTTGCTCATCATTAGCCAAATCTTGCTTCTGTCTTTCTTCTATGCAAATTGATTTCTGAAAGTGAAAGTAGGAATGAACCCCCTAATACATGGCATTGTTCTATAATAACTTGCTACAAAACGTGGGTGGCTACATCGTATCAGGAAATAGGTATGAAACAAGTGGGGAAAAATAGAAAGTTTTAAAAAATCCATTGACATCTCTTGGAAAACTTTGAAAAATATTCTAGTTAGAGCCATTTCTGCCTATGTCATCTAAAAGGAAAGATGATTTTATTGTTGGGTCATTTGCTCCTGCTGCCTATTCCCCACCTGAGGTTATGGAATCCTCTATTTGTGACATCACAGTTACTTGCTATGGAAATGGCTGTTGGTGTCACAGAGATAGGATTTTGACTTCAAGTGAGGAATAAACTCCCAGAAGATGCCTACCAGTGCCACAATGGTGGTAGCTTGTGCTATTAATATTCATCTCTCTCCTCGAATCAATACCAATAATGATCATTACCACTATTATATCAATAATACCTCTTGTTTTTCTTTTATTTAGACTGTAAATCCTCTGAGGCAAGGAGCATCTTCCCATCATATAGTTGCACAGATCAGGGGCCTCTAAGTGCTACTGCAATACAGGTAATAAAATAAGAAAGAAGACATCAGTTTAGTGTAGCACTGAAATTGTGTTTTAAATTGAATGGATTCTCTAAAACATCAGCTCTTCTTTCACGAAAAACTCTTTTCCATCTAGTCTCTGTTTGATAACATTTATTATATAGACATATACATTAAAACACAAAAATTAGCCAAATGTCAAATAACATCAGACTATAGAATATATTGTCAGTGCATAAATCTAAACCAGTCTGCAAAATGGCCAGTATTGCAGTATTTGAAATGTAGTGTGCATATTGTCACATTTGAAATATATGTGCAATAACATATATCAAAACCATATTTTTCCATATTTGGAAATTAAAATGAAAAATAATTGCAAAAACAAAGATAAATTTTAAAAGTTAGATACTACTCCATAAAATAATCCCCAGGCAATCATAAATGATATGGTCTCTTCACTCAACTAAGAAACCATTGCTGCATCTGTGATCAGGGAAAGAGGGAGTTATATTGATCAAATAAACCACAATACTTAATACTGTTTAGTTTATACCATCAATGTGAGCATAGATAATGTGAGCTGGAAACATTAATTCTTCTGTACATCAGAGGATAATTATATCCATTGTCAAATGTTTTCTAATCACTCACACATATGACTGATGATGGGAAAGGCCACATCTGATGGAGGAATCTGGTAGATTCAGATCCAACTGCACATATTTCTTCCTATCTATGAGCATCTCTCATACTCAGTGACTGCTGATTGCACCAGACAAGAGCCCTTTCCACCCATAGGTACTCTGACTTGTACTGCAGCTGAAGCTTGTAAAATAAATATCAACTGCAACAGTAACAAAACAGAAGTTTAAAAAGTTGTAATGAAAGTGTGTCTGGCATTTCTGTCCAGCTTTGAAACTATAAAGAGCTTCAGCTTTAGTATGCTAATATTTATTGGAAAGAGTCGTAAAACAAAGTCTGTACCATATATAATTAATTCATCCTTAGAGCCAATAAAACATATCCTGGATAACTGCCAGCTCTGGAGAAAAACATTTTAAAATGTGATAACTAAACATAACACAAAGTTGTTTTATTTAAAGCTAAAAATCCAAGTTCCTGTCTTTCCTATACTTAAAAGCTGTAGGTATCTTTTCTTATATCCTCTGTAAAGGGCCAGTAAAGTCTGTAAAGTGCTTATCTTTTACATAGTAAATTTCTTTTTCATATTGTTACATTACTACTAATATCTATGCCTCTTCCAACATTCTTGGTAGGTAGGCGAGGATTGTTATCACCAATTTAAAATAAGAAAATCCATTTATTTATGTCTGAATATTGGTGACATCAGAGTAGAATTTTTGGAAACCATCATAATCCATTGCTAACTTTGAGCACTCAGCAGCTGAATTTCCAGTGATCTGCACACACCATTCATCTATCTCTTTACTCATCATCCACTACTAAAATGACCCTCCACCATTCCTTCTTAAGGTTATTTCTCTGTGTCATGTACATAGTACAAATAAGCCGCTGTTGAGTTCTGACATCAGTCTGCTTCTCTCCAACAGTATTTCTAATGTAGGCATTTGCCTTTCCCCCCCATCCAGTAGATATGCAAGTGTCTTTTTGTCAGCATCACCTTTCAAAAGCTTCAATTCTCTTCTTGTCAGCAGCATCAGCTTCCCAGGATACATATCCAAAAATCACTGTGCTATAGATTAGGCTTTTCACCATTCACTAAATTGGGCTTTTGTACATTTTGAAATGTCACTGTTCTTCCACATTTTCTTAAGGGAGGCCTTAGCTGAGCGAGTCATCGCTAGTCATCTTCCGATTTCTTTGGAACACCCTTCTTGGTTGGAAATATATATATGGTCCCAAATAATAAAATTACTACTGCATTTACAGCTTGTCCATTAATTGTGATGTCTGCTTATATCCTGTTTTTGTTATTCATGTCAGTGTACATACATTTTGTTTTTGTTGCATTCAGGAATAGTCCATATTCCTCACTAATTGTTTTTATGGACCCCAACATTTTCTGCATTGCCTCAATAGTTGTAGCAAGGAGCATCGTGTTCTCAGCATATCTGAAGTTGGTTAAGAGGAGTCCATCAATGGAAATCCCAGCTCCCTCCAGTTTGTCAAAACCTTCCAAGGCTTGTCTCATAATAAAGGGTATATGTTAAAAAGGGCTGGGGACAAAATACAGCCTTGTCTCGCATCCTGTCCAGTCAAAAAACACTTACTGTCACCTACAGCTGTCCCCTTGGTGATATGTTGGTGGAGGAAGAGACGTGCAATGAGTTCAATGAGATGCTTTGAAATTCGCACGTCTGCCAGTATCCTCTGAGGGTGTCAAACACTTTTGAGTAGTCAATGAAGCACATGATCAATGGGTAAACGTACTCTTTGCTTTTTTCAGTGATGTGATGGATATTCATAGTTTGGTCACATGTGTCTCGTCCCACTCTGATACAAGGTTGTGGTGGTGGTGGTAGTTTGGCTTCTGTCCTTTATTTCATGCAATCCTGGATTATATAGAACGGAACTTTACTAATGTGCAATATCAGGGAGATTGTATGATAGTTACTACACTGTTATGTCTCCCTCCTTCAGAAAGGGCAGAAAAATTCCCTTTATCCAGTTCTGCAGCCAATTTCTCATCATGTTTACTTCATTACGAATTTTCCACATAAGATCAGCACCGCATTTGCAAATTGCTTTTAACAATTTTGTAGGCATGTTATCGACCCTTGCTGTTTTCCCACACTTCATTTTCATAATAGCACGTACCACTTTCCCTCCCAGGACTGATGGTCCCAGCTCTGTACTCCCTTCTCTGTCATCCTGTATTATGAGGGGCTCTGGTGATTTCATACAGAGTGGCAGCATAATCTCTCCACCTGCGTTTAATATCACCCTCCGTGAGGACTCTGTCATGATCTTTTATTATGTCTGATCACGGGGAAAACCTTTTGTGGTAAGAAATCTGACCACTGTGAACACACCTGTTGTATTATTACTTTCTTTATGATTCTGACGTCCATACACCTTGCCCTTATATATTTGCTGTTGTCTTTTCTAGTCTGCCTTTGAATCTGTCTGTTAGTTCTTTATATTCTCTCCTTTGTTCCTCCATCTCCAAGCCATTCTCTTTCACTCTGTAATTTTTCCACCTGCTCAACCACCTTCTCAGTTAACCATGGTGTGGTCTGACTTTTTGGAATGTGCACTTTGGCAGTTTCAAACATAATAGTTTCCATTTTATTTCAAAGTTCATCACCATTTTACACATGGGGAAATTGAGGCAGAGAAGTATGGTACCTTGCCAAAGGTCTCACAGGAATACAGTGTCATAGCTTGAATTAGAACAAATGGATTCTTGGCTGCAGGCTGAGACCCATATTTTTTGAATATTGTAATGTCTTCAGTGACATGCAGCATTTCATAGAGGTGTTACTCAGAAAGATCACTATCACTATTATAAGTATTAAGATGAAATTTGTGCTGGCTACTGATTCCTATTCCATATACATACCCTTTATTATGGCTGAGCAATCTCTCCTTGGTTGACAAAAATTGTCCTATATTCTCATTAGTGGGGTCACAAAGCCAGGTCTTCAGCTGATGTGAATCAACATAAGTCCATTGAACTCAATGCATATATGTCAATTTACAACGTCTGAATATCTGGCCTGAACTTTTTCCATCTCAGAAGTGTATTCTTTATTAACAGTAATACTATTGAACAGTATTGGCCTCTCCATAGTTAAAGATGAAGGTAGGCTGAACTTTGAATCAAATTTTCATCCTTCTTTCCCCAATTCAATGCCCCCCAAAAGAGACTCAGTAATTTCACATGCCATATCTCATCCCAAAGAAATCTTTTTACTGGGAGCATTGGAAAACATCAGAGGAGGAGTTTTAAAGCCATTGACAAAAATATTCAAACTTGAGTGTCTAAAACCAGGCTTCTTAACTGATATTTACTTCACTGAGAGCTGGTAGGTATTTAGCACTTTTGGAAATGGCGAGCATTGTAAGAAGAGAATTGAAAGGTTGTTTGGTTTCAGTATAAATTTATCTCTGACCTCCCCTGATGTTGTATTTGGCAACAGATTTTTTTTCTGTAATGAAATACAACTACAGAATGAAGAAGCTGAGAAGAAGTTTGAGGAAAACTGGTTTTGTTGTATATGGATTTGCATAAAAAATGTTTAATTACAGTGGGACAAACATATAATGTAAATTATAAGAATGTTTTAATGAATTCACTCAACCACATGTTTGCGTATTACAAACATTTGAATGAATGCTTTTTAATCCATTGAAAGAGTTAATGATAAGCAAATTTCAAAGATGCACCATGTAAGCAAACCAAATGTTGATACTCAGACACATATATTTACTCTGGAAGTGTTTTTTGTACCTCATCCAATCAAGCAATGGAAGTAATACCATGTGACTTATCTGACCAATCAGAAGTAAGAAATACAGATTGGGTTTCAAATATTTGAGATCCATCATATAATAAAAGATTTTAAAAAGGTATGTGTTAAGTAAATTTGAATTACAAATACATGTGAGGGTTCCCAGACAGATATACTTTGAGCAGAAAAATAGGCTAAATTAATCAAATACATTATTCATTTTGGATTATTCATTCAGCTTGAGTTTAAAAATAAATAGTCCTTGAAAATTCAAACTTTTTTTTCCAGCTCGTAAGTTACTCAACATACTCATATTACACAAAGCTGCTTTTTCAGCTGGATCACAACATGATAGCATTTGCAGATCAGTGCTGATGTTTCATTAATGATCTCCATAACAAGAAGATCATTGTTTCTTTTGCATAAACACTGGCTGAGTTACTGTCACATCCAAACTTCACTTCATGCTTTTTTGATGGCCCAGCATCACAGAGAATGTCATGCTCCTTGGCAGTAAGTGCACTTAAACCATGTGCATGTGCAGACTATTTGGCAGGGGGTCTGCTGATGCGTGTGGTTTTTTTTTAAACCTAGTTTAAAAAGCCGTTCAGGAAAGGGAGAAACTTAGATACCCATGTATAAATTAGGACAGTGTTTGGCCTGATAAGTGAGTTACACAATATAAAAATGAAACTGCAACTGCCAAACTGCTATCAATTTTTCAAATAGTTATAATTCTCTTCAAGTGAGGGAGGTTGGCCTTGAAGTTAAGGCACTTGACTTGCACTCAGGAGGTGTGGGTTCAGTTCCTAGCTGTGTCTCAAACTTCCTGTGAGATCTTGGCCCAGTCATTTAATTTCTCTGTGCCTCAATTCTTCAGCTGTAAAATGGAGATGATAATACTTCCTTTGTCAGTTTGATCAATTTAGATTGTAAGCTCTCTGGGGCAGGGATGGTATCTTACTATGTGTGTGAACAGTGACTAGCACAATGGGGTCTCGCTCTTGGCTGGGGCCTAATATACTACTATAATACAACTATCAATAATCTGGAATGAATACTATACAGTATACACAATAGAGTAAACTTTTCAACAGCAACTAAATTACTTATGTTCCTAAGTCCTGTTGAAAGTTAATGGGCTTAGGCTCCTAAGTCACTAAGAAATCATAGCTTTTTATCAGAATCGTGAATCATAAAACAGCAATCTCTTTTTAGATTTATGAATTCACACATGTACCTGATTCATGAATCTGACAGAGAAATGGCTAACAATTTATATAACCTGTGAACACCATTCTGAATTGGATCTTAAATAATATTACAGAACAATGAAAAAGATATCCATGGGGATGGGGAGTATTGGGGGGCTATCATTAAAAAGGCTACATTTGCCAACAGATGACATGCTTCAGATTTACCACAGTTATTTCCCAACAAAATATCTGCAACGAGTGAATATGGGGTTTTCGACAGCTTTGTAAATATTTTTCATAAAATCATTGACTATATTTTTCAATATACACTCCGGTTAGTCCCTTTCCCATTGATATCACAAATTTGAGGAGGCTGCCAAAGTTAATTAAATTTTTTCAAAAGCACTTAACTGACTTAGGAGCCTAGGTCCCATAACATTTAGAAAATCTTTTGTAAATGGGAGTTAGGCTCTAAATCACTTCATTTAAAAACTATTACCCTCTATCTCCTTTTTAATATCAATGCATGAGCTCTAAGCACACTGACAAAAATTAAATTTGCAATCCATAGAAATATTGTCCAGCCATAAAATACAGTAAGAAAAGTTACATAGCAGCTGGCAAGTAGAGGCAAAATATATGCTATTATACTCCACCCAAAACCTTTTCCCCTCAGCTATCCCTGGAAGCCCTTTCAAATTGATTGTTTTTCCAGCATGCCTCAGATCTGTTTCACACCAAGAAGGTGATTGAACCCCAAAGCAAATGCTTTATCCCACTGTCCTTCTCTTTTATAATGTGAGGAAAGAGGGTCAAGCATAAATGCCTCTTCTGATCTCAAATGTTGTATTATGGCATGGAGGCCTGTCAAAAAGCCAAGTCACAGGCCATTGAAGGCTTTATTAATCAAAACCAACACCTTATCCTCCACCCAGAGACCAGCAGGCAGCTAGCACAGACCATTGTTGTCATACACTCCCACTCAGATACACTAATTAAAAATGAGTTGTTGTATTCTGAGGGTTTGTCTACACTGTGATAAAACAGCTGCGGCTGGCCCACGTGAGCTGACTCGTGCTCTTGGGGCTCGGGCCGTGGGGCTATAAAATTGTAGTGTAGATGTTCAGGCCTGGGCTGGAGCCTGGGCCCCTCACAGGGACCCAGAGCAATTTTACAGCCCCGCAACCTGAGCTCTGCAAGCCTGAGTCAGCTGACGCAGCAGCAGCAGGTGTTCTATTGAAGTGTAGGTTAGGGTTACCAACTGTCTAATCGCACAAACCCAAACACCCCTGCCCCCCCTCACTTCCTCAAGGCCACACTCCTGCCCTGCCCTTTCTCTGAGGCCCTGCCCCCTGCTCACTCCAGCCCCCCTCAGCCCTGCTCACTTTCACCGGGCTGGGGCAGGGGTTTGGGGTGCAGGCTCTGGGATAAGGGGGTGGGGCCAAGGGCTTTGGAGTGTGGGAGGAGGCTCTGGGCTGAGCCTGGGGCAGGGGGGTTGGGGTGTAGGAGGGGGCTCCGGGTGCGGGAGGGGCTCAGGTCTGGGGCAGGGGGTTGGGGTGCAGGAGAGGACTCGGGGTGTGGGCTCTGGGAGGGAGTTTGGGTGCGGGAGGGGCTCAGGTCTGGGGCAGGGGGTTGGGATGTGGCAGGGTGTTTGGAGTTGGGTGTGGAAGGGAGCTCAGGGCTGGGGTTTGGGTGTGCAAGGGGGTTCAGGGTGCAGGTTCCAGATGGTTGTTGCTTACCTGGGGTGGCTCCCAGAAGTGGCGGCATGTCTGGCAGTGGCTCCTAGGCTCATGGGTGGTCAGGTGGCTCTGCGCGCTGCCCCTGCCTGCAAGCACCGCCCCTGCAGCTCTGATTGGCCACAGTTCCCCATTTCCAGCCAATGGGAGCTGCGGAACCAGTGCTCGGGGCGGGGGTAGGGTGCAGAGACCCCCTCCTCCCCCGACTGTGCCTCCTCCTAGGAGCTGCTGCCAGACATGTCGCCACTTCCAGGAGTGGCACAATCCAGGGCAGGTAGGGAGCCTGCCTTACCCCCGCTGCACCACTACACTTTTAGTGGCCTAAAATCTCCCAGATTGGCTTCAGTAGCCTCTGGGAGATCGAGCCCAATTCCAGGAGGCTTCCAGCCAAACCCTCAGAGGCCCCAATTCAACCAAGCACTTACTTAAGCATGTGCTTAAGTGCTTTCTTGAATTGGGATGCTTTCTTGAATGGATTGAAGATGTCAGTCAATATACAGCACACTGTATTGGAATGAACTAATGAATCTGACAATAGGTTGCTCACTGCATATATGTATGCAATTTTGAGAACATTATAAAAAACGTGGTTTCAAAAATCTGATTGATAGTACTGACAGGTTAGTTAAATAGTTAATCACATCCATCATATAACAAGTATTTAATCAGCAATTTAATCTACTACTTTTATAACATAACTAACAAGACTTTGAAATGTGGCCCATCAAAGCCATTGGGAAATGCCACTTTTCAGACCATTCAAACCCTACTGAATGATGGTGAAACAGACTTATGTGTGAAGTGTTATTTTTTTTTGTCCATGTGATAAATGAAAGTGTGTGTGGGGGGGGGAACTCCCTTTTATGGACACCCAGCCAGCCAGTTAGCTATAAAATCCCTCTTAGTAGTTGTTCTCTACTTTCTTTACCTGTAAAGGGTTAAAAAGTCTCCCTGCGATGCATAGGTAAAAGGAAGGGAGTGGGCACCTGACCAAAAGAGCCAATGGGAAGGCTAGAACTTTTTAAAATTGGAGAAAAAACGTCCCTTTTGTCTGTCTGTTCTCCGGAGAGAGGGAACAGAGCAGAGGTGGTGTAAAAACCTTTGGGCCAGGTATGAAAAATCATCAGATCATATCTAAAAACTACTCATTTGAAACCCCAGATATGTAAGTAGATCAGGGAATGTCTAGGAAGACGCAATTAGGTGTATCTCTTTTTTTTTTTTTAATTTCTTTATGGCTTGTGGACTTTGTGCTAACCCCAGGTGTTTTTGTTTTGCTTGTAACCTTGAAGCTGGACCTCGAACTATTCTTGATGCTTAATCCTTGTATTTGCTCTTCTTAAATCAAGCAATAGCCTGAGTTTCCAGATGTATTTTCTTTTTGTTTTAATAAAATTTACCTTTTTTAAGAACAGGATTGGATTTTTGTGTCCTAAGAGATTTGTGCACATATTGTTTAATTAGCTTTGTTTTTCTTTCTCAGCTCTTCCCTGGGGGGGATGGGTGAAAGGGCTTGAGGGTATCCCACAGGAAGACATTCCCAAATGCGCCTTTCTGGGCTCTCAAGAGGGGTTTTGCACTTGGGTAGTGGCAGCATCTACCCATCCAGGGTCAAAGAGAAGCTGTAACCTTGGGAGTTTAATACAAGCCTGGAGTGGCCAGTATTAATTGTTAGAATCTTTGTGGGCTCCCACCTTCTGCACTCAAAGTGCCAGAGTGGGGAATCAGCCTTGACAGTCCATAAGGTGAAAAAACATGTTTGCTTCTTCCAGTGCTGTAACAGTTTCTTAGGTCAGCTCTTATCCCAGGAATCAGCAGCAATGCTTGATCCCCACAGTAAGAGCTCTGGCAGGTAGCTCAGGAGAAAAGCTTCCATAAACACTGTGAAACATATTGGTTCAAGTTGGGAAATCAGCAGGGAAGGCAAGAGTCATTTTGTGCTTTTGTTCTTGTACTTGGAAGGAAAACAGATGAGTGCATCTTTCCAGATTTCTTGGAGGAAGATCTAAACATGGGAGCCAGGGAACAAAGGGGTGAGACCTGAATTTTACAACAGCAAAACATGGAGAGAAAAGGCAAAGAAGGGACATGGGGAGAGGGAGAAGTTCTATTGGGGAAGCACAGAGAGGACACTGTTGTATTTTGAGCACACTACAGGGCTTGTGCAGTGAAGTGTGTGTGAACACAGAAAATAACTGGGGAGAAACCTTAAAAGAGGAACTGAGCTTGGCCAGCACTCTTGCAATATCCAAAGCCCTCCCCCCATTTCACTTATGAAACACTTCTGACTCATCTGTAATGACAAGTTCCCTGATCCTCATTTCCCAGCTGCTTGCTTTTCCTCTCCTGCCTTAAAGGCCACTGTCCTTGATCTGTCCAGCTGCAAAGTCCCTGCTTCCTCCAGTCATGTTAGGTGAGTTACGGAAATCTGCCTGAGGCCCCATACATCTTGCTTTGCAGGGGCCCTGCTGTCCTTAACCTAGGTTTTTGGAATCATTTACGGAGGTAACTCCTGCATGCATAATATAACAGCCTTGATGCTGTACTTAATCCTAGCAGGATGTACCGAAAAGAAAAAAGAAGGAAACTAAACCCATAGAAACTGTGAAGCAGATACTGCTTCTCTCCCTTCCCACAACCACTGCCCCATCAGCACACCTACCTAGTATTTACAGTCTCTCTGGTGGATGGCAAGCTGTGGTAGGTAATCTTTGCATTGTTGATATATAGTAGTGAAATAACAGCTGCAGATGGTCAGTGATTTCACTTGTATAAAGAGGAGATGTCATTCTGCCATGGCGTATCTGCAGTTATACTAGCTGATGGGTTGAGTGTGGAATCAAAAGGGGCAGGGTTATTATTACAAGATCATAATATTGATGCTATTCTTCCTTGTCTTTATTTACTTGTAGCCATTTACACCTGTGCAAAATGGGGACTAAATGCTACCTTTCTGATTTGGTGCAGGGCAATGGAGAATTAGCCCCTTGGTTCTATTCTCAGCTCTGCCATTGACTCACTCCATGGGCAGGTCAATTATAATTGCAATTCATAGAGGTCCTGAGTACCCACAGGTCCTATTCCAATCAATGGGGAATGTGAGTGCTAAGTATGTCTAAATACCAGGTCACCCTATGCCTCAGTTTTCCCCTTCTGTAAGATGGGAGTAATTATATGTTCCTTTGTGAAGTGCTTGGAGATTCTCTGAGGAAACGAGCTGTTTGAGTGCCAAATAGGACTATGCACTCTACCCTATTGCATGTTGAATGTTTCCTTCTGACTGTAATTGTGTGTATATCAATTACTTTGTCCCACTAACTTCACACGCCACGGTAGTTGCACTACTATGTGACAGAATAACCAGAGCAACCAGCTGTAGGACTCAAAGCGTATGTTTCTTTTTATTCACACTTTTTCCTCACTGCTACTCAAGCCTCCTGTGTTTGCTTTGCTCTTCCCTCTCTTGCAACTGTTCACACCTTTTTGCTGCAGCCAGAAGAGGCTACGAAAGCAAATAGGAAGCTGAGGAAAAGGTTATTGTTCATTAGTTTTCTATGCTTGATAATCACAAGCAAGATGGCCTCAGATCTAAATCATGGATGGGGAACGGAGTGGTTATGGCAGCAACTGTTATGGTCACAGGAGGCCTCATTCAGCAGCTCTTTTACTGTAATAATATTATTGCACTGTAGTGAAATACTCTGGCCGGCCTCCAGTAATAATGAAGTCCATTGTTGTGTCCCCGGTGACTCCTGGAAGGAAACTTCCTGCAGAGTGATGGGAACGGCCGCTGCCTACTGGAGAGGGAATTCAGTGACTCTTCACTATATGGAAACACCCTTCATATCTTATGCCTGGGTCTGAGTCACTGATTCTCTTCCTTGCCAGGCAGCAGAAAACTCACTTTCTAGCATTGTGGATAAACAATAAATTATATTTGGGCAGCAGACTATAGTTTTTAATTATATATATATATATATATATATAAGTATAAATGATGCATAGACAAGTTCCTGGCTAGGGAAGAAATTGCATCACTGGAATCTGCTCGCATCCTGAAAACCCTAACTCCACCACCTAAATGGCAAACATAAGATGACATAAGTCACCTGTTTAGGACTGACTAGCAAATAAGTCATGAAGGATTGTAGAGTATTCACAGCAAATAGTTGCTGACCTGTATGTGTATAGGATGTGCTATGGTGGACAGACATGGAGGCTGGAATTTCACTAGCTTGTGGGACTAGAAAACATACAGGAATTAATGGTATCTATCTGGCTAACGGTTCATAGATCCTAAGGCTAGACACAGGGCTGGATTATGACATTCTGAGGCCTTAAACTATGTCAAGTGTAAGAGGTCCCATACCATAAAAAATGCATTTATTATTTTCACAGAAAGGACACTGAATATATAAACACTAAAGATTTATATTTGCATATGTACAAAGGCGAAGTTATAAAAATTGAAGAATAATCTTCATAATGACATCATGACAGAAATAAATTTTAGACACATTCTTTGAACTAATTGCATATATAAGTAAAGTAGAAGTAAACGATACAATATACAAAATAAAAAAAATACAAGAAAAATACAATTTGCTAGAAGAGTTTTCAAGAAATTTTTCTTCTCTGTTGGGGCATCTAAATTGTGGAATTCCTTTCTGAATATGCTATAAGATGGCAATAGAGGATATATAGGATGCAGATAAACCACAAACTTAAAGGTCAACTGTTAGTTTTATTGATATGAATTACACCTAAGTAATAAGCAAACCATCAGAAAATTATATGCGGGTTGTATTTTTCTAATAAATTGATTTTTTTTTATATCAGAGGGGTAGCCGTGTTAGTCTGGATCTGTAAAAGCAGCAAAGAGTCCTGTGGCACTTTATAGACTAACAGACGTATTGGAGCATGAGCTTTCGTGGGTGATCCGACGAAGTGGGTATTAACCCACGAAAGCTCATGCTCCAATACATCTGTAAGTCTATAAGGTGCCACAGGACTCTTTGCTGCTTTCTTTTTATAGCAGGTTATGCTGAATTACCTAATATTGATACTAAAATTACTAACAAAGTTTTTATTGAAACCTGTAAAAAATTGTAATTTAATTTATATATCTATATAACATATATTATTTTTATTAATATATATATATGCTCAAAACCTGTGTTATTTTACCAAGATATTTCTGTGAAAGTTAGGGCATGTCTACATTTACCGGGGATTGTCGCTGCGGCGATTGATGCACCAGGGATCGATTTTTAGTGGGTCTAGTGAAGACCCGCTAAATCGACTGCAGATCACTCTCCTCATGACTCTGGTACTGTGGAACAAGAAGCGTAAAGTAAGTTGATGGGAGAGTGTCCCCCGTCAACCCAGCATGGTATAGCGACTGTATTAAGTCGACCTAAGCTACGTTGACTCCAGCTACATTATTCACGTAGCTGGAGTTGCGTAACTTAGGTCGACTTACCCCCTTACTGTAGACCAGGCCTGAGTGCTATTTTGTCTATGGGCTGGTTTCCTGGCTTCCGTTGACACGCGCAGTGAAGACACCGGGGTAAGCCGACCTAAGCTATATCGACTCCAGCTACATTATTCATGTAGCCAGAGTAGTGTAATTTAGGTCGACTTACCTCCATAGTGAAGACAAGCCCTATGTTCTCACAGGAAAACAAGAGAGGATATATAATTTTTTTTATACCATGAATAAGGAAAATTATCCTTTTTATATGAATAAATGGAAAAATGTTTGATTAATTTTGTTAGGGAAATGCAAGGTTTGTCCAGACTATATATAAAATATATTTACAAACGTTTATTCCAATTTAATTTTCGCTATGAAACAATACATTTTGGGATATTTCTTTTGCCATACTATAAAAATACATTGGTATTATGCATATATGTGATTTCTAAATTTATACAAGAATTTTTACATAGCATGCTACTATAATAAAATATTATCTTGTGTGCACCAAACCTGCCAAGCAGAAAATCCCAGTCTTTTTTCGAGGCAGACATCTCTCTTTGCATTTGCTTCTCTATCCTCTGTCTCCCCCAGGACCACTGATTAATCTTGAGTAAACACCTCAGAGACACAGAGTGACAACAAGCTATATGTGCAAAAAAGAAAGAATTTACCAGAAAAAAGGCTGGTAATTTCTAGAGAGGCATTAAGAAAGTGAGAAACATTAGCCTATATTCAAGCAAATATAACGAATATTATAGGCTTTAATAGCCTATGAATCATATATGCACATAGTTTGAAATAACTTGCTCAGCAAGTACTCAGAATATTTTGATATATCTTCCTTCACTTCTCTCAAAACCCTCTATTTATCCTTTTGTCAGCACTCTCTGATATTTACTGTGAAGGTTCCCGAAACTGACGGAGGGAAGCCAACACAAATTTATCCTCCTTAAGATCCACTCAACCCAAGTCCATAAGATGATCACCTACAATCATGTGAAGCATGGATAGTGCATGAAGCAGAAAGCGGCATGTGTGCTAAAATACACAATTGTATGTATGTACAGATCAAAAGATGAAAGAACACAATAACATAGGAGTATGAGCTTGGCAGGATTGCTTCACGACACTGCCATCTCTGACCACATATTTTTCCCCATTTTATCAGCAATGAGATTATTTATGTGTTTAAAGAAGTTATGAAGACATGGTCAGAATTTTACCAGTAGCAGCTGGCCAACAAAACGCTGCCTTAGGAGACTAATAGCAGATTTACTCATAGAAATACTAATTTTACAAGTGCAATTATCATTTTTCCCCCCTCACCCCTGGCCTCCTGCCAGGCAATAACGAACAATTAGTGAAGGGTAAGGGTATTTGTGTAGCCAGATGTTTATTTTTGTCATATTTTATTGAAAATGTCTGCATTTAGAGAGAATCTTTTCCCCATATCTCTTTTATTTATCAAATGATTTTGATAACATTTTAAATGGAGTCAGTTTTTTCTTTTTTAGAGGCCCCCGCGTATTGAGGCCCTAAAATGTAGCTTGCTTATCTTATACCTTAATCTGGCTAGAAGGAACCATTGTTATCATCTAATCTGACCGCCTGTATTACACAGACCATAGAATTTCCCAAGATAATGCCTCGAGCATGTCTATTAGTTAATAAAACATCCACTATTGATTTTAAAATAGTCAGCGATGGAGAATCCACCACGACTCTTGGTAAGTTGTCCCAATGGTCCGTTACTCTCACTGTTAAAAATGTACACCTTATTTCCAGTCTGAATTTGTCTAGCTTCAACTTCCAGCCATTGGAGCATGTTATACTCTTCTCAGCTATATTAAATGTGTTCCCCACAGAGGTACCTACAGACTGTAATCAAATCACTCCTTAACTTTCTCTTTGTTAACCTGTCAGCTAAATAGACTGAGCTCCTTGAATCTATCACTATAAGGCACGTTTTCTAATCTTTTAATCATTCTACTAGCTCCTCTTTGAACACCCTCCGATTTATCAACATCTCTTTTGACTTTTGGGAACCAGAACTGTACTCTAGCAGTGGTCTACTTCTACTTGAGATTGCCGTGTTAATTCATCTCAGGATCACATTTGCTCTTTTGGCCACAGTGTCACACAGGTAGCTCATGTTCAGCTGATTATCCACCACGACCCCCAAATCTTTCTCAGAGTCACTCCTTCCCAGAATGGAATATGTAGGGCCTGTAAGTATGGCCTACATTCTTTGTTCCCAGAGCTATACATTTATGCTTAGCCATGTTGAAATGTATAGGTTTGCTTTTGCCTGGTTTACCAAGCCATCTAGAGAGCTCTGAATTGGTGACCTGTCCTCTTCATTATTTACCACTCCACCATTTTTTGTGTCATCTGCAATTTTATCAGTGATGATAAACTTAGTGCAGGGCTTGTCACTGACACTATTAGCTCATAAAGCAGTGTTGGGCAGCAATTAAGCAAGGCAGTTATTTGACATTAATGCAGCAAACAAACAAAAGAAAGCTTTCCCAGAGTGCAGTAGTTACAGATTGCTTCTCAAAGGTCTGCATCAATTACTGTCACTTATTTGTCAGCAGCATCCTGAGATTAATTGGAAAGATCCACATTTCTTCATGTCTTACGTCACACGTGGCTCTGCTTTCCCATCTGTTTTCATTGGTGCTATAGACCAAAATGTTCCACTTCATGTACCTTGTCAGAGCTATATTAATGTCTCACAATGAGCCCAGGCTAGAACAACGCAAAACCCCACAGAGTACCTAAATGTGGTGAAAATAAAGATGTAAAGAGAGGTGGCTGAAAGAATGATTTATTGGACCTGCAAGATGAGCTGCAGTGGGAGGTTGGTGGATTAGGAGCTATCTTTCTTCACTTAAAGGAGAAATGTTATGATTATAGAAGAAGAGGCTTTTCCAGTCAGTACGATAGTACGGAGGGATGGATTTTAAAACCCCAATTCACACTGTGTAGCACTTTACAAAGAGGCTACTTGCAGCATAAGTCCCTATGCAGCATTAATAAGCATGTCAGAACCTGAGCCTAAGGTTCCAGTTCAGGATAGCACTCATGCACATGTTTAACAGCCAACTTGTACTTAAGTCACATTGACTTAAATTTGTTAGTCTACAAGATGCCACAAGTACACGTCGTTATTTTTACTGACTTCAATGGAACTTAAGCACATTCTTCAGTCCTTTCTTCAACTGGTGCATTAGTGAGACCACACCTGTTTATGCAGAGAACGGAATAATAACCTCACCAACCGTGGGGCCATGTTTCGAAAGCAGCATAACAGTATGACCTACGATATTGTACTATGAGGTGATATAGTTATAACCATTGTACTCAGAAATCATCGTAATACTTAGCCTTTATAGTCAAGTCTCACACTTAAAGCCCCATGTAATTATGTGAGAATGTCTGCTTTCTTTTTTTTTAAGTCAATTTCTATCCCTCATGTTTGGTGAGAAAAGATCAAAAATGCAAAGTCTAAAGGCTTATTGCCCAGAGGGCAAATAAAAAAGAAACCAATGTTTACTATTTTAAGCTCTTTTGTCATGTTAGTCTCATAATTTCTGAGTGTGTGCTGTTGACCCTAGAGCAAGCAAGGAAAGTGAGGCAGAAATTAAGTGATTTGCCCAAGACCACTTGGTGCGTCAGTGGCAGAGCCTAGATTAGAACTCAGTTAAAACAAAGCTCCCAGCTTGGTGCTTGTTCCTTGAGGCCACCCAGCCTCACATTATTAAAATTAGAAAATTTAGTAAAAATACATTGAATGCATAAAAACTAATTACAGTCTGAAGTCTCTGATTCTGCTGCCAAACCTTTTGGCTTTATCATTTGTCAGTCAGCTAACTACAAACAACTGTGCTTTCCACTTATAAGGCAGATGCTGTTTTGAAAACTGGCACAATGAGAATTTAGTGACATTTCCTGGTATGGTTCCATTTATGAACACTTGACTAGCGTAACTGATTAAACAATATGGAAGTTTACAGTTTACTTTATACTAACCTTACATTCAAGTATTAAACTGGCATATGATGTGCATTGCATTAATATTACATCTTCTAATAAGCTGTGTTACGGTTAGTTATAGCTTCATCTGTTAAGAATTTATCCCTAATATCTTGAATAACGTACTAAAGCAAAAGTTACTGAAGCATGGAGTAGAATCTAGCAATCATTTAATAAAACATATATTAATGAAGTGATATTTCAAGCCTTACCCCAAAAAATCATTAAAGTTGGAACAGAAGCAGGACTATGGTTTATGAATTGATTTTATTACCAGAAAGAAGCTTGGGGTAGCTGCTTGGTACATCGTGGCCAATGGACAGCTTTGGGTATCTAGAGATCCATAAAAAAGGGAAACAAAAACATCTGCACAGCAGCACTTAAGATTTTTATTTATAGACCCAAATGATCCTAAAGAGCCATTACTGACAATAAATGGAGCTTAAAGACAGTGAACAATTACCAGTTTTGATCCTGTCAGATTGTAGCAGTTTGTCAAGAACTTGATAAATAAGACCTTGCTGAATGTTGAAAAGAGAGGGAATGGGGCAGAGAGAAGAGATTCTAGGACATCTGCACCTCTCAGTAGGTGGAATACTAATGAAACTAAGCTTCTGTGCACCCTAGGTGTACATAACGTTGTTCAATGTACACCTTGTATAAATAGGAATGAAAATAAACAGCATTGAAAGCAATGGGATTAGCATGTAGGAAATTCTGAAGGACTTTATTATTTTTTTTAATTTAGTGATGTAACATATTTTGAAGACTTAATTATGCATTAACGTGTGGCTGTTTTAAAACAGTGGGCCACTAGTTCTTTGGCATTAGTTTTGATTTACACTGGTGTAAACAAAAGGTGAATACAGGCCATTGAAGTTAATAATCTAACATTGAACATTCATATATTTATTTCTTTTAAAAAAGCTATAGGAATTGTACTCGCTGTCCATGTAAACTCAGACTCGTTCTAAAACAGAGAAACGGCCATTGGACAGTTGTTCTTCATATGTTCGTGCACTCAAAAAGCAATTAAAAGAAAAAAGCCTAGTTGACTTAAGTGCCTAAGTCCCATTGAACATCAATGGGATTTAAATGCATAATCACAATCATCAGCTAAAATACCAGCAAGTGCATCAAAACCATCTGTTAGTAAGGATTTGTAACAAGAATTTACTAGGGCCTTTGCTGTCGGTCCCTGCTCCAGAAAACAGGACACGGTCCATATAGTATCAGAGGGGTAGCCGTGTTAGTCTGGATCTGTAAAAGCAGCAAAGAGTCCTGTGGGACCATACAGACTAACAAACGTATTGGAGCATGAGCTTTCGTGGGTGAATACCCACTTCGTCGGATGTATTCACCCACGAAAGCTCATGCTCCAAAAGGTCTATATAATGTTGATATTGTATATCTGAAAAGGTGTCGTCAGCACCTTGGACAGTGTGGGATTGTGAATAATAAACACTAGGTACAAAGAAAAATATAAACAATATCCCCTAGCTCTCTATTGCTGACTTCCACTCCTCTCCTCTCGCCCTACCTTTAATCTCTATTTAAACGCATCACAATATATAAGATTTGTTTGTTTTATGCCTCACTCTTCTTTCCCTTATTCCCTTCCATTATCTGGTACCTTCATGTTTTATATTGGTCTAATTTAGGTCCTGATCTTGACAGGGGAACCAAACCACAGGCGTGGACAACTGCAGCCATGCAGAGCTCCATTGAAGGCAATGGGGGCACTGTCAATGCTCAGGGGTCCACCCATGTGATGATTCTTGAAGGGTCTGGACCTTTGACTGTGAATGCAGTGGGGCAGGGACCATGGCTTTTTTTTAAGTTGTGTAATGCTGCGCAAAGTTATGGGACTAGCTGTATGTTTAACATACAGAGAAATAAAATAAACATGGCCAAGATATTCTGAATGACTCAGAACAGCCACACATTGCACTGATATTGTTTTTAATATTCAAGCCTGGGTTTCAGATTTCCCGGCATCATTTTCAGAATTCCACCTTGTGGCTTGACGTAGGCCTGATCTTCTTGGCTCTTACTAGTACAGGGACTAATCTCTTGCTATCCAGCTTTGAAGCTTTCTTCTTCTGTACATGCAGCAATCTTCAAGATACAGATTATATATTATATGCCAGGGTTGTGGAAGGCTCTGATCTCTTAGTGACCTTAGAAAAGTTTCCCAGGGCTTTATGAGCCTCAGAATAAGTATGTGATATTTCATACATCTCATCCTGGTTTTTACTTCTGGCTTCCTGAAGCAGTCAAAATTGGAAGAGTAACTGCATGAGAATAGGCAGGATCAGAAATGAAGACCACATTTGAAGTTTCTGATCAATTATGTCAATTTTTACTAATCTGAGTCTTTAAAATACTGTTTACGCTCAAGGTTTTTTTTTGTGGTTTTGTTTTGGTTTTGGGGTTTTTTTGGACAAATAAATCCAGTAGAGCCACAGCACACACTAATTTCATTTTCTTTTCTCTAGAAAATGAAAATTAGACAACCATAAAATGCTTCCAGATACTTAAATCCAATAAATCTAAATCTACAGTATTTATTACGTTTCAAATCCACAAGAGGGCAGAAACACAGGTAAACTGGTGCACGTAGAATAGACAAAATATACTAGGGGAAAAAAGGTAACGAGCATTACAGCATGTGCTCTATGTACTTTATGATTTGACATTATTTAAAGCAGAACTGGCCATGTACTGTGGAAAACGTGTTGCT
Organism: Mauremys mutica; assembly: GCF_020497125.1. Classification (NCBI taxonomy): domain Eukaryota; kingdom Metazoa; phylum Chordata; order Testudines; family Geoemydidae; genus Mauremys; species Mauremys mutica. The sequence goes on from NC_059076.1 coordinate 44,289,117, forward strand.
ATTGTGTTTGCTCGAACTCACAAACTTGCCACGTGTTGAAAATATGAAGTCTATTTCCAAAAGTAGTCCCAGTTTTTCATTTGTTCTGAAATCTGTGACGCTGATCTACCCCCAATTTTAGTGTCACATTGATTTCAACTGCAAAGTCAATATTAACTACCAGACCTAGATGTAACTTTACAAATGTACAGAAGTGTGGTCATCCTCTTGATTTCTTCTTGGGAATTATCCAATCAGTTTGTAGAACAGCTGCCCCAGTTCAAAACTGGAACTTTGAAGTTTGTTTCTCCTATGGGGTATCCTACACTGTTTGCTGGTAGGATTTAAATAGACTGGGTAAAATTTTCAGAAGTACTTAACACTTAGATTGTTAACAGTATTGAATCATTGCTGTGCTAGGCATTGTGAGACCTATGTCTCATTTTCAAAAGTGACTCGGGCACTTCGGCGCCTAAGTCTCATTGATCATCAATGAGACTTTGGTGCTTGAGAAAAATCCTACTAAGGACCAATCTGAATCTTTAGGTGACTAAATACCTTTAAAAATCTGGTGGTAAATCCTATTGATTTCATTGGGAATTAGGGGCCAGATTTTTAAATGTACTCTGTCCCTAAAGGGGCAGATATGTGCCTAAGTCCACCATGTAGTCGCCACTGCCATTTTCAAAGCAACAGCTCAGATGCCACTAACCTCTCCTAGGTTCCCAAGTCTCTGGGGCACCTACGTTTGTGCTGGTCAGTATTTACAAAAGCAGTGTGTGCCCTACTGCCACCCCCCACAGCTGCTAGCAGCCCTAGCTGAAGCCAAAGCTCTGGAGGCTCCCTAGGCTGGGAACACCTGTCTTTCCAGCAGGGCCCATCCTCTAGGTCTAGGTATGTTGTGAGTCCATCTAAGACCTGATATCTGTCAGATGCAGGCCACAATTGGCGGTGGGGGAGAATAGCACAGTACCTGCACAAAAGACTGCAAGGGACAGAGGGAAATGAATGAGCATGAGAGAGCTGGCTGGCTTCTGAAAATCCCTTTCTTTGGTGTTAAACTAGCTTCGTGCACTCTGTAGGGAGCATGGATGGCACAGAGCCCACTAGGGCTGCAAAGGCCAAAATCTGGCCTTGAATGCCTAAGGTCACTTTTGCAAATAGACTTTAGTACTATGAAAATTTTACTCATACACTAGATGTTCAACTCCACCTATCCCACACAATTGGAGCTGTGTTGTTTCTCTCTACAGGTTATTCAATGCATCTTAATTGGAAAGGGCCCTTCTAACTTTAGTCAGTTGTGCCCAACTCGACTAAAAGAAATATAAAATGACAATCAGACCAAAAAAACCAGCCTCTCGTGTAGGCAGGGTTTCCATCTGCCAAAAGGAGAGAGGCAGATTAAATTTTGTTTAACACTCAATTTTTAAATAATTCTGAATTTGAGAAAAGCTCTTTGCTACTCTGTGTGTGTGTGTGTGTGTGTGTGTATCTCTTTCTCTATGTGAACATATTAAACATTTCTATTTTTTTGAGGTCAGTGGAGTTAAACCAGTATGAGATGAGAATGATTTTTGTGATTCTCAGACTATGTGCTCAGTATGTCTACAAACATACTGCCAAAATCTAGAACAGCTGTGGATTCACCTATTACAAGTCTGAAATACAATAAAGACCCAAAGACTCATCTGTGATCCATTTTATTTGGATTTCAGAAAATGTACATTTTTTTTTTGTTCTTTTTGTCTGGCTCTTCTCAAAGTCATGTCATGAGGGATACCGGGTGGAGAAAGAGCAGTTAAACCAGCTGCTTTATCTAGCAAGGATCTGCTTTAAGAAAAAGGCTAACGCCACAGTCGTTTGGAGCACACTAACTATGTGGGCTCTAAATTCCTTTGGAGTAAATGCCTGTAAAGGTTGTTTTTATCTCTCTCAAGAGCTCTTTTGAAGCAAAACATCTAAATATTTATCCTCTATTGATGGAGAGATGAACCCTAGCTAGATGAACCACATCCTTGTGGATATGACTGTAGCCCATATCCTGACCAGACCCAGCTGGGACTCTAATTTAGGAAACTGCAGAATCAACTAGAAGAAACTTGTAATTAGGAAAAAAATTTAATGCTGACCTTGGGCTTTTATGCTCACAAAAGAGATGAGCAGGAACTATGAAAGTCAGTCTATTAGGAAAAGTTCATTTTCAGTTCTCTAGTAGATCTTTCCTTCTTAGGGTGGATTGTAGAGCCTTTATTATAGTAAGCACTGACTCATGAGCATAGACTCAACGACTTCAGTAGGAGCTCACCAAAAGAAATAAGGAGTTCACAATCTGGCCCTTAATGGTTAAAGAACATGGGAAAATTCTGCCTTTCAATGGCAAACTGGTCATCTTTATCAGCTGTTTTCTTACTAGCTGCATTCATGTTTGTTACTGCACTTTAATTTGGATTAGCAAATGTTTGAACATGAGAAGCTAAGTGTTTTACCAAGAGGAGAAATCACAGGCAGATCCTAAGTTTTAAAGGCCAGTAATTTATTTAGGACTGGGGAGGTAGATATTCTCTCCTTCTTAGATAAATATCCTTGTAGGCAGGGCCGGCTTTAGGCCAATTCCACCAATTCCCCCGAATCGGGCCCCGCGCCTAAGAGGGCCCTGCGCCCAGTGAGAATCTCTTCCCTGGCTAGAGACCCCTTTTTAATTTTTACTCACCTGGCGGCGCTCCGGGTCTTCGGCAGCACTTCGGGGGTGGGTCCTTCGCTTGCTCTGGGTCTTCGGCAGCACTTCGGCGGCGGGTCCTTCAGTGCCGCCGAAGACCTGGAGCAAGTGAAGGACCCGCCCCCAAAGTGCCACCGAAGACTTGGAGCACTGCCCAGAGAGTACAAGCCCCACATATTATTTTACATTTTTTTTTGTCATCCCTGTCGGGGCCCCTTCGACACTGTTCGAATTGGGCCCCGCACTTCCTAAAGCCGGCCCTGCTTGTAGGCAATCAACCTGGCTACACGCAGTTTAAAGAGGCCCTTTTACTTTGCTATGACTGCTACCCATATTACAAGTAGCAATGCAGGGGAGAAAGCAGTTGCTGTCAAGCCTTGACTCCCCAGTCCACGCAAGTGGGTGAGGAGTGGACAGATGCTTTGAGCTGTCCCTCCGCTCCATGTGCTGGCCAGTACAGATGGGGAAGTAAGCTATGCCAGGAAGAGGGCTTGTGTAGTTTACTTCTTGCCTGGAACAAGAGGAGAGCAGGAGCAAATTGGACTCTGAGTCAAAGAGTGACAAATTTCATCTCTGCTCTGCTCCAGGACAGACTGCAACTACACACTTCCTCAAGGCAGATTGTAAGATTCCTTTCAGGGAAAATATCAGTTTGGTTTTGTTGAAATTAGTATTTCACTCATAGTTCTAGAAGCTATCATGCAGCAGTAACATTACATATGTGACTTCTTGTACCTAGGAATGTTACAGTTCACCTAACAGTTTAGTTGATTGTTACAGTATGGTTGGTGTATCTTTCACAGAAAATTCTTTGCTAGTCCGTTGGGTAAGGTCAAGTATAGCAAAAGTTTAATTATTAATACCACCTCCATCATGCACTTGCTGGGATTTGGGCTCAATAATCAGATAGGTATTTCCAATCTCAGATTCTACTATTCTATGATACTTACAACTCAACTGCAAAACTCTTCTCCTTCAGTATCAGGGCATCTTCTCTGAACTCACATTTAATTCCAACGTACTTATTCTTTTCCTCTTATGAAGTAGTTCCTAATAACATCTAGTCTCTGTCTATCTGTCTGCTGTGACAATGAACATGTCACCCACAGATGCAGACAAAGAAAGTTCCATGTTTTATCACAGTATAAATGACCGGCTTGAAAAGTTAGCTCTTGCCCTGTACATGTCTTATTAGGTAAAGATAAATGGACTTTCAAGCCTGGAAGATCTACTAAGAAGAGTTTATTTGATGAAAGAATTTGGGATTCCATTGCCTTGCAAGCTGATACATGACAGACTATTAATCTGGCAGGTATAATATAATATGTTAAAATGTGAAGACATGACACTAATAGAAGTGACCACAGTGCACACCAAAGGGTTAACCTTGACAAAACACCAGTGAAGGCCTATAATCCAGCAGCAGCAGCAGTACCTGTTGTAGTACTTCCTCCCAGTTTTGTTTAAACAGCTGTTAAACTGGAAATGAGTTTGTGGATTTAAGGGCTTATAGTCTTTGCCTTCATAAAAGAATAATAAGACCCTTTTTTATTAATGGTCCCCTTCTTGTTAAATGCCCTGTTTGAGGAGGAACACAAATTAAAACAAACTCCCTCCAATAAAACATTGTTTGGCAAACTGAATGGGCGCTTCCTCCACTATTCAATGTATCAAAAGAGAGGAATATTGTTATTATTTATAGTATAGTCATTCCTGGGGCCCCTTTGTGCTAGGCATAGTGCAGAAACCTAACAAGATATGGTCCCTGCTCCAAAGAGCTTACATTCTGAGGACAATGCAACAAAATTTATGAATTAAATCATATTTTTCAGAGAAAGTATGTTTAATGAGAAAGAAGACAAACTTTTTTTGGTAGCATTTATGGGGTATTAATACTAAGTCAACAGAAACTGCATAATCTATTAAATAAAAGTCCATATATAACCGTTATTTTCCTTTCCAGTGGACAACAGCAACAACCCCAATAAAGGGCATTTCCTGGGGATTAGTGGCCAATTTAGATGAATATCCCTCGACTGCATTTTCAACAATCAAGTCCCTCCCTCAAGTTAGTAATTTTGAGGAAATGCTCCTATTATTATTAACAATTATTTGTATTAGTTAGACCTGGAGACACCAACCAAGATCAGGGCACCAATGTGCTAGACACTGTATAAACAGCTAGTGAAAAGGTCCCAGCCCTGAAGAGCTTGCAGTCTAAATATAGAAGACAAAGAGTGAGATGGGAAAGAGGGACACAAAAGTGAAGTGACTTGCCCAGGGTCATGCACAGGTCATTGGCAGAGCCAGGAATAGAATCCAGGGCTCCTGACTCTCAGTCAAATGCCTTATACAAGAGTCCATGCTCGGAACCTCAGTTTTGCTTGATTACTACAATCTTACAATGTTTTTGTGGGTTTTGTTTTTTTAAATGCAATTCTCCTTTGGCAGTTATAATATGTTTAGCTGTGCAGAAGTCATACTGGTAGAGTAAAAGTTCTTTTTCTTATATTGGTGTGACTGTTGACTTAAAGGGTATCACTTCCAATTTACTCTGGTGAGAGATCAGATTTAAGGCCTGGCCTAAACTTAAAACAATTGGAATAGTTTCAGTGCTCAGGGGTGTGAAAAGTTCAGATCCCTGAGTGCCAAAACTATAGCGACCTAAATGTCCAGTTCCTTTTGACTCGACCAGGTCAACAGAACCAGGCTTCCTTTGACCTCGCTACCATCGCTCAGAGAGATAGTTACTTCAGTGATGGAAAAACCCTTCTGTTGCTGTAGTGTGTCTCTACACTACGGCCATACAGTGTATAACAATGCCACAGTAGCATCTGTAGTATAGACGTGCCCCCTCCCCCTCCTCCTCCTCCCAGCCCCAATTCAACTCTGTTCAGCAAAACACTTAACCTTCTGCTTTTCTTCCATGAATAGACTTAAATGCATGCTTTTGCTTAATTGGGGTTTACACCTGGTCAGGAAAAGGTGTCTTGCTTAATAAGTTACTGCAATGACAATGCTCTTTTTCTGAATACTGCTCCTCTGAATGCTTGCAGGATTAGAGCCGGGATTTAACATTGTTTTCAGAAACCTAGATGACAGTTCTTTTCTCTCTTACTCTTCATTTCAATTAAACAATAATGACTAAGCTCGGGGTATTTCCTGAAGATTAACAACCTGTTGGAAGGAGTTGATGGCTTGGGGCATAACTCGGGGGCCATTAACTCCAGTGAGACATTTCTCATTCAGAAATGGCCTGGGCAGAGTTTTTTGTTTCTATTGTAAGGGTGTGTGCGTGAGAGCGAGAGAGAGAGAAAGTCGGGGGGGGGGGGGAGGAGGAGAAGAATCATAGGCACATAGTTTCCTTGGATGATGCAGTTTCAACTGATCTGTACCGAGCATTTGTTGTACTGTACCAAGTCACATTGCTTTCATGACATCCTATTCAGCTTACTATGAGACACTTAAACCTCCAGCAATTAGAATCTTTCCAAAACTTAGTTGATTCCTTTGGTTGCTATTGATCACTGTGCAGTCTCTTTAAAATAATCAAGAGGGCCAGACTCTCAGGAAATGTGCTGAAGGTTTCTACTTAAAAAATCCCTTTTATTGGAATGCTTCATAGCCATAAAACCCCTGCTGCACTCCCTCTGGCAGTTAGTTCAGATCAAGGTTTGTCAATCATAAAGCACTTTGTACCACTCTCTGGAAAGCCACTTCTTAAAAAAAAAAAAAGAGCATCAAAACAAGTTACCATTAAAAAAGAAACAAAACATTTGCTTCCACCACCAGAAAAATAAATAATTTTTTTTTTAAAAAGGCTAAAAATTACATAGGGTTTGTTTGCTTTTATTCCCCGACCTTGCTGTCTGTATCATTCTGGGGTAGCTAAGGAGGTCCAGAAATGCTTTCCCTCCTACCTAGAAACGGAGCATCTGGTCTCTCTATCTGTGCCATTCTGGGTTGTTGTTTCCTCCTGGTTTCTTTCCTCATTGGAGAGTGATGACAGAGTGCACGTCTCACAAGGCCTCTGATCTCACTTCTAGTGTAACTGGAGACATAGCTAAGGTTAAGCAGCGCCTTAGTAGCCTGAGATATAAATGTCACTTGAGCAGAACAAATAGAAGAGAGTGAAAGTGGCAGTGGCAGTGAATGCTTTAGGCACCATGTTCCTTGCTGTGAAGCAGTATATCCATTTTGTTCCTTATTTGTGTGGTATTAAAAGATCAGCTAACTTCAGTCCCAGCTTACAGCCTTATGGTTTATGTGATCTGTGCAATCCCATGTGCATCTGATTCTTTGTTTGTGGCCCTATCTGACTCTGGCCCTATTAGCCCAACGGAGTAGTTGAATTATCCACCTGGGCCCTGTCTTTGAGCACAAGAAAAAGTTTCTAAACAACTATTCCATATTATGGGGCACTAGAAGCTGAAGAGCCTCGGAAACAGGTTTTGTGGGACAAAAAGGTTAGGGAGAAGGCAGATGGGGAGGGTTTTTTTGGGGGTGGGTGGTTATTGAGGAGGTAGGGGAAGCTGGATGTGGCATGTTACTTCACATGGGGCACCTCCAAAATCTAGGGTCAATTCACCTGTTAATATTTTTGATATTGTGGTACTAAAACCTACCTTTTTCTGAAAAAATTCATAAGGGATTGAATCAATTCAAAAATTGGCTTGATAAGTATAATTGGCTACAGTGTCTTAGTCAAATTCTGAACTACTATTGGCCAAAAAGGCAGTGGTGGGTTGCTCTGAAGCCTCCAACTGGCCCACAACAACTTACAGTCCTTTTCATCCTTAATGGTGCACTCCTCCCCTACCCATCTCCTGAGATGGCCAGCCAAAGGGATTGTGCATGCTGTAATCCCCATGTGCTTTGGGAAGGCCTGAGAGGCATTCCGTCTCCTGGAGAGGCAGTATTTCCTGGAGATTCCTTTGGAGCTGTAAAAAGAACGAGGAGTACCTGTGGCACCTTAGAGACTAACAAATTTATACAAGTACTCCTTGTTCTTTTTGCTGATACAGACTAACACCGCTCTGAAACCTTTGGAGCTGTGTGACTGCACTGCTCTTAATGTAGGACAACGCCAGGCTCGTGTGAATGTTATGATCCGGGCACCGGTAGCCAAAAATTACAGCCTTTCAACGGGTGGCATAAGACTAACGTTTTTTCTGCAAAAATACATTCCATCTAACATTAGCAACAGAAAAGCTGTGAACTCACCTCTCCCTTATCCTAATCCTTCCAAAGAGTTGAATGCTCCAAAGCTGTCATGAGCATAAAATACTAACATTAATATGCCCAAGCAAAATATTATTCTGTAAAGAATGTTTTAAATGCATTAAATGAGTTTAATTTATATCATGAATTTCTACACACAAGGAAGGAAAAGGATAGGGTAAGTAACCTCATATGTACACAATATACTATATACTGTATGTATATTTGGATATATAGTAATAATTTAATATGGAAAATACATGTCCTAGATGAGATAATTAATTATATTACTCTTAGAACATAATATTCTGACTCATGTTTTAAAATTGCAACCTTTATTTTTTTGTTTGTATGTATGTAGGCCACTATTCTGCTTAACTTAATTTACTAGGACTATTCACAGTACATAAAATTAAGCATGTACAATTTGCAGAATTGATGCCATAATTTATGATTATGTAAATTATCTTGAGGCCTGAAAGAAATGTTACATTAATCTGTGGTTATCACTATTAGGATTTGAGCATTGGAATAGGTGTCTCAAGATTTATTTTAAAAAACATCCTAAAAAGTTATCTTAAACAAGGAGAAACATTCTGATCAACTGAAAAGGCAAAAGGTTCTTCTCTGAGAAGACAAGAGAGTAACAGGAACTTGTATCCAAGAATTTATATTTGTTTATGTTAATATGCTGTATTAAAGAAGGAAAAGTTCACCATTTATAGCTGCTCTCTGCTACATGGCATGCATCATGGCATCTTATACAAAGACACCTATTGTGTTTGCACACAGTCAGAGGGCAGGTTTCAGCCCTTCATTGCTGAAGTTCAGTAATCCAGTGTGGGTTCAAATATTGTTTTACAAGCTCTGGCTTCTGTAACTTGAGATTCAGTGTTCTATTGTGCCTAGTCTACATTGAGATATCATTCCTAAATGGACCTCCAGCTGTCTTGACCTGGGAGTTCTAGTTTAAAATACTTTATAAATACTGACTTACTTTATTGCAACATTTCACTGGTATTTGGTGGTTCGCTCTGGCTCACAAACATTAGTCTGTCACGAGCCAGTCCAGCGTGCTGGCCTATATAGTCACTGCTAAGCCATGTAATCAAGTGAAATGTGGTGATGGCAGAGTATTTTAGATTCAGGCATAGGAACGCTGTATTTGTCAAGAAATAGTATGCTACTCTGAAGCAATCCTCCTCACAATGAGGTATGCGTTCTCCTGACTGTTTTTCAGAATCTTCCCCGTCAAGTGGACTGTAAACTACAGCATATATGGTATAAGTAACGGTAGAAAAATGTTTGGGGGAAAATATAAGCTTCTCTAAGTGTGCCATATAGAAGAGGAGTTTTCTGCAAGATGGGTTTCTTAGCAAGAGTTCATCAGTTTACATTGGGATGGACTTTACAGTGAGAACAAAGAGGAAAAAATAGAAGGCTAAGACATGAAGAAAGTTACACATACCTAATTTTTTTTCCTTTACATATGATTGTCTCCTGTCACTGATGTTTTGTTTTGGAAGAGTTGGCTGTGTCTGACCCAAGACATATGATTCATGTCAACAAATTAATATTTTTGTTTTGCTACATTGGACTATCAAAGAGCCCCCACTTTCCACCCCCCCACCCCAAAGTGTGTGCACGCGTGGAGGGAGGTGACCGGGATGTGGGGGAGGGGAGACATAAAATGGCATATTTCACTCTCCCGTTACTCAAAATTGGTTGAAGGGAATTTTCTTTAGAAAATCATATATGGTATCAGGCAATCAAAGGAAAGTTGTTGTTTTTTAATTCTGAAAGAACACTTTTTTTTAAAAGCTATGGCCAACTGGAAACAGGGTTTATAGTTGTGCTGTATCCTCGATATAAACTCAGTATACAGTTCAGTATTGTGAATGCTGTAATACTGGTCACATTACCTCCCAAACCAGTATTCTATCCAAGAGATGTATCCCTTGGATAGATCTCAGTAGCTCTTATAATAGAATTACCTGCAGCTTTAAAGACGGGCATTGGTTCTTTACTGACTCAGTAAACATTTTTGCCCAGGAGTAAATGCACAGATTCATAGACTCTAAGGCCAGAAGAGACTCTTGAGAACATCCAGTCTGACCTTCTGTATAACACAGGCCACAGAACTTCCCCAAAATAATTCCTTCAGAACCCACTTACAAATACATTTTGAGACCTATCAGTTAGACAGTTTTTAATCCATTTAATGTGTGCCAGGTTAATGTTGTGTAATTCTAGTTTGTTTAATCAAATTATTATGTAGTACCAAGTCAAATGCCTTAGAGAAGTCTGTTACATCAAAACTATTACTTTTATCAACCAAACTTCTAATCTCATAAAAAAAAAGTAACAGCTTAATTTGACAGGATCTATTTTCCATAAACCTATATGTATTGGCATTAATTTATTACCCTCCTTTAATTCTTTATTAATCAAGTCCCCATATTAACTACTCCATTAATTTGGCTGGGATCGATGTCAAACAGACAGGCCTAAAATAACCTAACCTGAGTCACTGCATTTATTCTTTTTAAATATTGGCACAACATGGGCTCTCTTTTTCTGGAACTTCCCCAGTGTTCTAAGACTTTTTGAAAGTCAAGTTCTTTGAAAACTCTTGGATGCATATTAGCCACATGTGCTGATTTTAAAAGGTCTAACTTTAATAGTTGCTGTTGTAACTCAGGATGATGTTAAACTGGAATTGAAAGAGTGCTAGCCATATCATATGATGATATCTGTTTTTTCCCAAACACAGAACAGAAATATTTATTGTACATTTCTACCATATTGATAATTCTTCCATTTCCAACAAGTAATGGACCAATACCATTGTTAGAATTCTTTCTGTTCTTAATATACTTCAAGAGTTTAAGTTCCAGATGGGGCATCATTACAAGATTCAGCTGTGAGGTAGGTTACAGCCTGCTGAAACTTCAGCATCACTTCCTGCAGCTCCTGCTTATGTTTTCCCTTCAGGTCTCTCCTCCAAATATTGACCATACCATCCCTGCTAATGAGAGAGCTTGTCAAATACACAGCTGCAACTATCAGTTACAGTACATACAAGTATAATTGAACTTTTGCTGCAATTTATTCAGTAGTGCTTTGACACTAAATAAAATTAATAAAAATTAATGATTTTTCATGTTCATGCAGATATCATATTTGAGAAAAATCACTTATTCAAAATTGTTCACCAAATTGTTTTAGAAAAAAATTGGTAGAAATGATTACTAAATTGAAAAAAGTGTTCCATGGGGTTTTGAAAAGGAACACATGTTCAAATGAAAATTAAATTAAAAAATGTATTTTTTCAGGTTTGTTTCCTTCCTCTTCATATTTTGTCACTAAAAAGTGGGAAAACAAAAGAGGAGGAGAAAGGGAGAGGGGAGAAAGAAACCAAATCCCACCCCAAAATTTTTTTTTTCATTTTATTTTTGTCAACGACACACATTGTTTCTGTTCACTTATTGGCTGAATGTAACTCTTGGTATCAGGTTTCTGGTACTAATAACAGCAGCAAGTTAATTTAAAATAATCTGTTTCTGCAAATATCCTTGCCAGTAAACTCCTTCATGAGAACTTTCCCAAAAGAGGAGTAAACATAAATTCAACTTAGTCTTTTGCGGTATTTGTCTGACACACCTGTAATATATATAATTAAGCAGACAAAATTGGTAAGTCTTCAGAGTGTCATAAGATTCTCAGAAACCAAACTATGTATAAAGAAATCTACATTTAGAAGTTTCACAAAGGTAGTTGAGATTCCAAACTAACAAAACATTCCCAATTATTCTCCTCTTCCCAAATTTACAGATGTCCTATTCAATAAAATAAGATTCAATATGTATTTCAAAAATCAAATGGAATGCAATAAAATGAACCAACCATTGCTGAATAATTAATTATAAAATGAAACACCTACTTTGTGCCTAAAATATGACATTGACACAAACTGTTATAAAATATAGGAAAATAAGTTCTATTTTAATTAAAATTCAATATCATAGGTTATAATATATCAAATATAAAATGACAACATATGCATGTGATAAATTCTCCTCAATTTACTGTTAAATCTAATTAATTCAATGGTGTTACACTGGATTTACATTAGCGGAACTGAGAGTGGTCCATGCATTATAATTACATCTTATATATGTGTAGCATCATATCCATTGGCTTATTACTGTGTCTATTCTATTTTTACAAGCAAGTTTTTGGATGACAGACTTTAGTGTCATCCAGATAGAGCAGAGGGTCCCTTGTGACCTGGCTGGTCACATGGTGCCTAAACAAAAGGCCATTGGAGTATATGGTCTGGCCCAAAATGATGGTGCTTCCATCTTATTTCCAGCTAGTTAATTGCATTAAAAGACAGGTAAGTACATTAAAAGTCTTTCTTATAAAATGACACCATGTAAACAATTGCCACAGTTGCCCCACAGTATTATACAACTTTAATGGGAAGGGAGGTGGTCCAAAAATAGTCTTGTAGTAAAATATGGAAATGTGGGCAACCCCCTGAAATAGTCCATTCCTCAGAACACACTTATTAGTGACATGCTTTCTTTTTAGTTTCAACAGGAACCCATGAGGTGTTCTGTTACCATGTTTGAAAATTAATAATGTTACTGATAATTACACATTTTCTCTTCAGTTTTGAGAATTGACTGTAGGCAGTGGAATAGGATCCAAAATACACGTAAGACCATTAATAGGGAAATGGCCCCCTCATTTCCTTCCAGAATGGAAACAGTGGTTGAAATTCTGTCCCCAGTGAAGTCAAATTGAGTTTTACCATTGACTTCAGTGAGGCCAGGCTTTCACCTTCTATTTCCTCTTGCTCATCCATCCAGTGTCTATCTGGTCACTATTGCCATCCAGGGGGAAGTTTACAACATTTCCCATCAGCAACTGAGATATGCTTTTAGCAGGAACAAGGTGTATAGTTACAAATTATTCCTAACAATATTGGTCCATGTAAAATAAAATGAATGTGAGCACAAAAGCAGAGTCCTAATGTTTAACTGTGAAGACTACTGAGGAATTGTATAGAATCTCAAATGCAATCTACTGCTAGAGTTATGCTTTTCACGGTCTCATTAGGTAAAAATGTCTCTTTGTTATACAGTAGCATACATGGATAGCATATGAGAATTATTTTTAAGAACTGTGGAATACAAATCTTAATCTAACATCTGGGAGAATTTGAATGTTATGCAGTTGTACACAATATTTTTTTCCTGGTACTCATTAACAGTTTTATGAAAACCAAAGCCATTTAAGTGGGATAATCAGGGCAGCTGATTTCCACAGGCTAAAACCTCAGGGAACAGCATTTTCCCCAGTAAATTAAACACACATTTTTTTTCCTTAACCAGACAATTGTATTTGCAGAAGCCATGTTTTTTTCCTTCCTGGCCCTGCCAGTTACAACTGTGGGCATTAATATGGTTTTAAAACCTAAATTGTTCACAGCTTTTGCTCTTGGCTTGTCTCACACAATGGCAACTAGAAGAAATTACGTCTTTCTTGCTGATTATGTTAAAGTGCGTGAGTGTGCAGACTCCTGCAGTTTCTGTACCGTACATTAAATTGACCTTGAGATGCCACAAAGTTACTCCATTTTATCTAATAATTAAAGGCACTAAAAGTGTGAAGAAACTATGTTCTAATAAAGCGTGGTGTTAAGATCTGAATAAAATTTGTTTGGATCAATCAGGATGAAAGTGAATTTATCCAACTGCATTTACTGTGCTCCAGAAACTTCAGATACGCTGATCTATGTCCAAAATTTCAGGATAACACCACCAAGATCTAAGGTACCAAGGCTGCAGATAAAACTGTGTAGATTATAAGAGAAATAAAAGTTCTTTTATCTTCAAACTGTGTTTTACTTGATTAAAAATACTCTAGTAACATAAACACAAAGCCAAATGGAAAAAAGATTGTGAACATATTGCAGTTATTTTTCCTGTCTCTGCTCAGTCATCAGGTGAGAAGTCTGGAGTTTGTACATGTACAAATGGAACACTCTTGAACACTAGACACACTCTTCTTGCATAAGCCATGGTTAGCTGTCAGTTTCTCCATGGACATTTTCCATGTGCACTTTGAGGTAGTCATTTCTTGTAAACTTCTTGTGGCAAAGCTGGCATTCAGCCATTGGACGATTAGGATTGTGAGTCAGCTTGTGTCGGATCAACATTTTCTTCAGGCTGAAGGATAAATCACAAACCTAAAGCAGGGAAAACAAGACAAAAATAAAAAAATATTCAAAAAACCTGAATGTGTGTAAGACATTTTACTTATTTTAATTCAATGCAATGACACATGAGCTTCTAGCATTATGTGTTTGCAAAACTGAGAACATGAGCTGAGACTCTGGAAGACTAACTCCTTTTAAGTTATATTGCTCTGTTTCTTGTATCTTTGCCTTCTTAGGTTAAAAGTTGGCAAGATGGGCAATTTTTTTTTTTAAAACCACACTGCTGGAAGCATTGAGGAACTTGTTCATATGCATAGTCCTACTGAAGTCAATGACTTCCTAGTTCTTGAAAAGAATTGCACTGAAGCTGACAGGACTGCTTATGTGGGGGAAGTACTCACATGCACATATTTGGAAAATTAGGCCCTAAATTTATACGTCTTGCATATTGTGAATTCATAGAACAAGCCCAATTTAATAACTGAACAAAATGTTAGTTGACAAATTTAGCTTTTCTGCACATTGACTGTCAGATTGCAATTTCTTCCAAATTATTTATTTGCCTTCACTCAATTAATGTTAAACTCTTTGCATAGCTAGTGCAAGGTATTCACTTTTCATTTGAAATAAGAACTGGGTTGTTAGTCATGATTGGTCATATTAATCACATGGTACTATTTCCATTTCTTCCCCTCAACCCTGCACAGCTTCTACAGAGTGGCTCTGCACCCATTTCATGGTTTGGAAGAAGTGCAGAGGATTTTTCCTTCCTGCCTCCCTGCATACCTGCCAATCTTCCTGCCCAGATATTTGGGTTGAGCACTGGGAGTTGGATTTGAACCTAAAAATATATCAGTAGGGAATAATCCACTAAGTACCCTATTGCTCATTCAATGTTCCCTTAACTTAGGTTCTGATTCTGCAACCCTGTCTCATATTGAGTACTAGTAGTATACAAGTAAGTGTGTTAATATCACTACAACTAGTCAAGAAAAAAATACTCCTAAATGTAAGTTATAGGATCTTTCCCATAGCCAGAAAACGAGGGAAAAAAACCTCACTGCATGCCCTGACTGTGCTTGCTTGCCCAGAATTAAACTATAATGATTGATTAAATGCTTTTCATAGCACTTTGGAACCATATTAGAATTATTGTAGGCATATCAAGAGGCAAGATGGATGAAGGGCACTGAACTTTCAAGTGCTATGTATGTACTTTAAAGAAGGACTTTCACTGTTGGAAAACCTGAAACAAAAGAACATTTGTACAGAAAGCACATTGTTCTGTCAGCAATTTCTGTATTCTCTGTGAATGTCTGTCAGAAGAAAATTGTTCTCCCTCATGAAATAACTTTGTGTGCATGGACATGGAGTAGAATCACAATGCTGTGCTTATATTAGTGAAGAGGAACAGTAACATGCTCAACAGAAATGAAGGTGGCCACCAACAAAAAGCTGCTTATATATTTCAGTTAAAAACACACACACTGGGGGTCCGGACCTTATTGATCCTGATTATCATAGAAATATTAACAAATTATAATAGAAATAATAAACTATTGTATAGTTTTAAGAGTAATATCTATAGAATCATATCTATACTTATTAAACTTCAGAGGACTTTCACATAAGGATGAAGTGAAAGGAGGAAAATAGAAATAGGGGGAGTGAAAGAACAAAGGGAATGGTAGTAGCTATTTAAAGAATGGAAATAGAGAAGAGGAAAGTTAACTGACAATAGAATAGACAAAGACTGAGGAAATAGTGTCAGACAGAGAAGAAAAGGAATGAATTAATACAAAGCAGAGAAACAGAGACACGGTAAGTTTTTATTTTAATTTCATAGAAAGTTGTTGCAAAAACATTTTGCTGAAATACATATAGAGATAATCCAGGTCTTGATCTCAGAATAGAGTACATGAGCACACTTGCTATGCCATGGTACAAAAATGTCTCACACAGACAAGGTCTTACAGTAAGCTCCCACTATTATTATTTGTATTGTAGTAGCCTGGGGCAGGAGGGGGACGCATCAGGGCATCAGTCATTATGTGCTCCAAGTAGATGTTGAACAGTGTGGGCGAAAGAAGGCAGCTTTGCCGACTCAAACAGTGGTGTGAAACCACTCTCCTATTGTACCATTGACGAAAAATGCACAGCTGGCCTTGGCATACAGTTGTTTAATGGTAAGAATAAGCTTACGACCAACATTGTACTTCTTCATGGTTGCCTAGAGTGTTTTGTGCCATACTCTGTCAAACGCCTTCTTGAAGTCAACAAAGACATGGTAGATGTCCTGCTGGTGTTGTAAGTACTTCTCACATAGAACACAAAGGTTGAAAATCTGTTCTGTGGTACTTTTTCCAGCATGAGCCAGACTGTTCTTCAACTATATTTTCCACTTGTAGCTTCAATCTGTTCAATATGACTTTCAACATCACTTTGCTGGGATGGCTAATTAAGCTTATGGTCTGGTAATTGTGACACAATTGCAGGTTGCCTTTCTTTGGCATAATGATGATTAGTGACTGTGTCCATGTAGAGGGCCAGTCATCGGTCTGCCAGAACTCGTTGCAGATCTTGCTGAGTACATCTATTACTATTTCTCCTCCGAATTTCATCAGTTTGGCTAGGATGTTGTCAATACCTGTAGCCTTTCCATTCTTGAGTGATTTCACAGCTGTCTCCATTTCTTTATGTAGTATTGGAAAGACATCCTCCTCTGTTGAACCTGAGCTGTCTAAGACACTAGGATCTCCATTTGTCTGATGGTTGCATAATGACTGATGCCCCAGAAGATCACATTCACAGTCACCATTGGGGGGGCGAACAATCTCAAATCTTCAGTTCTCTGATGACATTGATGGCCTGGCAGGCAGCAAAGATGACCATGCCAACCTTGTAAAACGATTGGATGAAACCTCTGCAAAATATGGCATGGAAATCAGTGCAGAGAAAACCAAGCTGATGACAAATGTGATGTGATCAGCTCACATATCATTATCAGTGGACAAGAGCTGGAGACAATGAAACAGTTCAAGTATTTGGGGGCAATCATCACTGATCAAGGATCCAAGGCAGAAATTTGGGCAAGAACTGCGCAAACAGCAGCAGCAGTAACAAAGCTAAAGCCAATTTGGAGGAATAAGAACATCTCCCTGGAATCCAAACTGAAACTGCTGCATGCATTGTCATCTCCATTTTTCTGTATGCATGCGAGACATGGACCCTTACAGCAGAACTTGAATGGAAAATACAGGTAGTAGAGATGAGATGCTTCCGTAAAATCCTGGGCATCTCCTACTCATATCATATTTATATGCACACATAACCTAATCCTGGGCATCTCCCATCACGTCACTAATGAAGAGGTCCACAATATCATCATTCAATGTGCTGGGTCATATGAAGACCTCCTGACGACCGTGAAGAAGCACAAGCTGAAATGGTACGGTCATGTAACAAGATCATGTGGCCTATCCAAGATCATCCTCCAAGGGACAGTACAGGAGAAGAGAAGAAGAGGTAGACAGAAGAAGAGATGGATTGAAAATATAAAAGAGTGGACAGGAATGGATTTTGCAGAGACTCATGCACTAACACACAGTCGTCGGGGTGGAGACAATTGGTTGATTACTTATCAATGATGGTACCCCAATGACCAAATGCCATGATGGGAGTGATGATGATGAGGAGCCCCAGATTGTATCTAAGCTGATCTCTCAACACCATTTTAAGGGGTATGGATTTTGCATACTCATTTTCAGAAATTAATTCTTCTGTATGTAGGATAGCTTAATAGTTGTTTTGAAAGATTGCAGGTATATTTTCACATACTGATTTTGATCTTGGTACATTGGTATTTGTGTATGGACTTCTTAGGTGGCAACTTTTTTTTAAGCATGTCCTTGTGGTGATTGAAGAGTGAAACTTGTTGCACTCTTGTAACAACAGCTGCAGTCCTGGGATCACAGACATCCACCTTTCCTGCAGGAAAGGAGTGTCTTATAAGTATGGGACCTTGGTAGTAGCAGTGGAATTCACCATCAAGAGAGGTGGAGTTTTAAAGCTGTACTTGTGCTAACTAGTGCTGGTGCTGCATTTCAAATGATGCAGCTCCCTTCTAACTCAATAAAACCAGTTCAGTACATTTATATAATTAGGTTATTCTGACCTGGAATGTAATTGTTTCATGCCAATTAAGGAAAAGTCATAGGTTGGTCATAGAGAAAAGGGCAATAGTCGAAGGCAATATTTTGTATCCAAAATAACTTATTTTTTCCGAACAACAAGAACAGTACATATGCTGTAGCAATGGAGTAGTGTTAAATAGATGAGATGACGTAACAATGCTGACCTTTGAATAGCAAATGTGGTGATCAAGCAATTATCCTTTTACCTCAGGCAAGAGGAGAACCTTATGACCCTCTGAAAATAAAAGTTACTTATAGAGGCCATTGTTCTGGTCTTATGTTGGTGCAGGGGCTTTTGCTGATCTCTTGCTCTCTCCTACACTCCCGTACAACCCAGGAAGTAACCTTGTAGCTCTTAAGGCTTGAATAAAGTTTGTCCAGCTGTGACCATCATGTTCCGCTCAAACACATGCACATACACAAATCCAAAAATGTCAGATGTAATGGCTATTTTGTAATAATCATGACAGCCATGAAACTGACATTGTATATGCCCACACAGATATTACATACATACATATATTTGTATGCACACAAAACCTATATACTGTACAATAACCAATATGAGTGCCTCTATGAATAAAATGCAGTATGTCAAGTTCACCTTTGAGTAAGTAATTTCTAATGAATCCCCACTGTACAGCGATGACAGCTTAACAATGGCAGATTGTCTGTCTGCCATAAGAGAAGGATAAACTGCTTACAGACACAGGTTATCCAATGTTAATTCCTCTTCATATTCAATAATGGCAACATTGCAAAATTCCATGCAAAAATAAGAGTGCATTACCAAGATTAAACCTTAGAATGAGGCCACAAAATGTAGCAGTGTTAAGAATAAGATTAGCCAGTCAGAAATATTGCTTTAAACTGCAAATGTAATTCACCTAAAATGAAATGCATCATTTCCTGGTTATTACTATGTTTACATATTGTAAAAAATCACATTATGACAACAGAGCTTTCTGACTGGTTGAAAAGCAGTTATGGAGTAGAAAAACACCATGGAATGTTGAAGGAAAAGGTTTCTGAACTTGGCTGATAAAGCTGACAATTTAATTGCCTAAGCCAGCAAAGCGCACAAGCACATGCTTAAGTAATAATACCTAGCTCTTTTCAGCAGTAGATCTCACAGTGCTTTACAAAAAGGCAGCCATTTATATTACCATAGAAGGGGCAAGGTCATTCAGTGCTCAGTAGCAGAGCTAGGAATTGAATCCATGTCTCCTGAGTCCCAGACCACTGCTCTTTCCACTAGGCAACACTGCCTCCCATGTAATGCGGAATCAAGGCCTAGAACTCAGAGGAATTCCTCTATATTTTTACATTAAAAAGCTAATTAAGGTTGTATTAGCAACAAAGAGTCTTGTGACACCTTATAGACTAACAGACGTTTTGGAGCATGAGCTTTCGTGGGTGAATACCCACTTCGTCGGATGCATGTAGTGGAAATCTCCAGGGGCAGGTATATATAAGCAAGCAAGAAACAGGAAAGAGATAACGAGGTTAGTTCAATCAGGGAGGATGAGGCCCCCTTCTAGCAGCTGAGGTATGAAAACCAAGGGAGGAGAAACTGGTTTTGTAGTTGGCAAGCCATTCACAGTCTTTGTTTAATCCTGAGCTGATGGTGTCAAATTTGCAGATGAACTGAAGCTCAGCAGTTTCTCTTTGAAGCATGGTCCTGAAGTTTTTTTTGCTGCAGGATGGCCACCTTAAGATCTGCTATGGTGTGGCCAGGGAGGTTGAAGTGTTCTCCTACAGGTTTTTGTATATTGCCATTCCTAATATCTGATTTATGTCCATTTATCCTTTTCCGTAGAGACTGTCCAGTTTGGCCGATGTACATAGAGGAGGGGCATTGCTGGCATATATTACATGGCGTATATTACATTGGTGGACGTGCAGGTGAATGAACCGGTGATGGTGTGGCTGGTGTAGATATGTGGGCAGAGTTGGCATCGAGGTTTGTTGCATGGATTGGTTCCTGAGTTAGAGTTACTATGGTGCAGTGTGCAGTTACTGGTGAGAATATGCTTCAGGTTGGCAGGTTGTCTGTGGGCGAGGACTGGCCTGCCACCCAAGGCCTGTGAAAGTGTGGGATCATTGTCCAGGATGGGTTGTAGATCCCTGATGATGCGTTGGAGGGGTTTTAGCTGGGGACTGTATGTGATGGCCAGTGGAGTCCTGTTGGTTTCTTTCTTGGGTTTGTCTTGCAGTAGGAGGCTTCTGGGTACACGTCTGGCTCTGTTGATCTGTTTCCTTATTTCCTCGTGCGGGTACTGTAGTTTTGAGAATGCTTGGTGGAGATTTTGTAGGTGTTGGTCTCTGTCTGTGGCGTTAGAGCAGATGCGGTTGTACCTCAGTGCTTGGCTGTAGACAATGGATCTTGTGGTGTGCCCGGGATGGAAGCTGGAGGCATGAAGGTAGGCATAGCAGTCGGTAGGTTTTCGGTATAGGGTGGTGTTAATGTGACCATCAATTATTTGCACCGTAGTGTCTAGGAAGTGGACCTCCCGTGTAGATTGGTCCAGGCTGAGGTTGACGGTGGGGTGGAAACTGTTGAAATCGTGGTGGAATTTTTCCAGAGTCTCCTTCCCATGGGTCCAGATGATGAAGATGTCATCAATGTAGCGCAGGTAGAGAAGGGGCGTGAGTGGACGAGAGCTGAGGAAGCGTTGTTCCAGGTCAGCCATAAAAATGTTGGCATATTGTGGGGCCATGCAGGTGCCCATAGCGGTGCCACTGATCTGGAGATATATATTGTCATCAAATTTGAAATAGTTGTGTGTGAGGATAAAGGCACAGAGCTCAGCAACCAGTTGTGCTGTGGCATCATCAGGGATACTGTTCCTGACAGCTTGTATTCCATCAGTATGTGGGATGTTTGTGTAGCGAGCCTCTACATCCATGGTGGCTAGGATGGTGTTTTCTGGAAGGTCACCAATGCATTGTAGTTTCCTCAGGAAATCAGTGGTGTCACGGAGATAGCTGGGAGTGCTGGCGGCATAGGGTCTGAGTAAAGAGTCCACATATCCAGACAGTCCTTCAGTGAGAGTGCCAATGCGCGAGATGATGGGGCGTCCAAGATTTCCGGGTTTGTATTAAGGACACATTATTTCATTTTCAGTGGCCATACAATGACGGGATCTAGCATTACATGTTACAGGCTTTGCTTCAAGCCCTTAAACCGTTTTAATTATCATCTTTTTGGAAAGGAACAGAGACCAGACAGTATAACAATCATTACTTGAATATATGATCCTTCTTGTGATGCTTTCTGTGTAACTGTAAAATTATTTTAAAGAGTTTGCTTTTCATCTCAATTTTGTAATTAACCTGTTACATTTTATTGATTTACAAAGTCCTACTATATGCTCACTTGAACATTGAATCTCATTACAATGATCAACAGTTTTAGTGTGGAAGATGGTGATAGTCAACACGCAAAGGTATGTTTAGGGTCAACTGAAAGAACAGTGTGAAGAGATTGTACCATACCTGAAATAAACCAGATAGGCAATGCATGCCCTTCTTGCTCCTAAACAAGCATCTGTTGCTTATAAAAGCAACTGTGGTTCATTTGTCTTTTTAATAAAAACATGTGTATTTTCAGAGGACAGATATCATTTAAAACAATCTCAATTCCAGTTTAGTCCACCTTTTTTATAGATGATATGCTAAGATTTTCACTGTAGTATGTGGGAAGCTGATTTCCACTAATATTAATGAGATCTGTGCAGGATTCAACTTTGAACCGTTACCCTTATGAAGGTGAACTAATTAAAACAAAAACCTTGACAATATTTTTGATTAAAAACTAAGCAGATTTCAAAATAAATATAATATACTAATCAAAAGTAGTGCATGGATTACTTTGACTCACTAAAGCCTAATACTATAACATCCATCAAATTTGCTCCGGGGTGTGGGGGGGGGGAGGGGGAGATGAGAAGCTGCTGTTTTTATTTCTGGTTCCAGAAGGCAAAGAATATTTACACCCAAGGAGCATTTTCAAAGGTAAAGGTGCATCAATTATTTCTGTTAGGGGCAAGTGAAGCCTTTTCATGAGGCTAATAAAAATGCTTTACTTCAACAGATGAAACCTGATCTTGTTTAACCCTTTGGCACTAGAGGCATTTCCTGGTGCTAAATGCTAAAGTCATTAGTATTAACAATGGCAAAGCTTGACACCTAGAATAAGGGGGTTATTTAAAAGGCACTGAATAGTCATTATGACTGCTCTTGATACCAGGTAAGAAAAATCAGTCATTCATTAAAAGACTTTTTTTTCCCCCCCTCAATATGATCACATATACGCTTGAATTGGTAAATAGAACGGTCACTGAAAGAAACTAAATTTCTTGTACCTTAAAATGATTCTTTACTGGCCTGATCACTGCAACTATTGTAGCTCTACTGGACTACCCTCCTAAGTAAGGATTTGCCAGAACTAGCCCTATACGACATCTCAATTCTTATCCCTGCATACATGAAATCACAGTATAAAAAGGACTTAATGAGCGTTTGTTACTCTATCCTGGATGCTTTACTGTCTCTAAAACATACATCAAAAAAAGGAGTCCAGAGAATAGCAGGACCTATGATTAGTGACATGGAGAGTCTTCATGAGGACAGACTGAAAAAAATGACACCATTTAGCTCACAGATAAAGAAGAATAAGAGGGGACACGATAGATGTATATAAAATAATGAATGATATACAGTAAAATCATGCACTCCTATTAACCCTTTCCTATAACAAAAGGACGACAAGGGGACATTAATTAAAAGTGAATGGCAAGACATTTAAAACTGATCAAAGGATTTAAAAAAAAAACCAAAAAACAAAATGGCTAATTAACCTGTGGAACTCATTGACTCAAGATGTCTTTGAGGTCAAGAGCTTTGTAGGAATTTTTTTTTTTTACCAGCTAATGAGAATATCTACTATTACCTTAGAACTAAAAAAAATCACAAATAATATAAATTTGCATGCTTCAGTGCATAAACTAACCCATAACTGATGGGAGTCAGGAAGAAACTTCTATGGGCAGATTATTCACTTTTGGGCTTTTTACACCTTCCTTTAACGACTCTGGTACTAGACTGCATGTGAGACAAGACACTGGACTAGATTAACCAATGCTAGTGTTTGGTTTCTATGTTTGTAACGTCTTCAGCTGGGACTCCAATTGGAAGGAAAACTCTCTATCCACTCTAATTCTGCACTCAGTGGTAGATAATGATGCGTAACTGAGTAATGTCTGAACCACTCTAATATGGAAGCTTCTTTGTGGGTAATACCACCTGAGGAAACGTAGCATCTGCTAGAAGTGTGGAGCTGATAAGAGAATGTCAATGAAGCGTAATTTGCATAGATGGGGCAGTAATTTATTTTTTAGAATAGAGAGTGAAAAAAATCTTATGGGAAAAGAAAGGAGATGGATGAGTAAAAAAAAAAAATCCCTTTACAGAAAGCCTGTTTTGAATGGATTAAGTTTTAGTTTAATTTTTATTTTTATGTATTTATTTATTTTTTAAAGCTAGAGAAGACACTATTCTCTCTGACTAATCAGGCAAATATAGAGGGCTGCTGGAGCATGACTGAATTTTTCCATTTTGCTTCTACCACCACATAGGTACGTAATACTCCAAAAAGGTTCCGCAAATAGATATTTTTAAAGGTGTGTGCAGGCCAAGCATATAATTATGGATGATGACATTAGCCTCAGCCACTATAGGAAAATTACACAGACACTGCAAGTTGGCTGAAAAAATTGAGATGAAGTACAGCAATCCGAAAGCTGTAGAAAGCATTGACAATGACTCTAAATTAAGGAAATCCGATATAAACTGGAGTAGGATTGCTCCAACAGAATATTGTATGAGCCAGTAAGAGGGATTAAATATCTGTAGATGTGTGCACTATTTGAGATGTTGCTGTTAATGCAAATTGCGGTGGCCCAGAAAACATTTTTGCACTCAATATGAAACTGGGATTGATTCTAACGGAGTCATTTGGAAAACGATTGATCTTTCACTTGCTGGACTCACTTCTGTTTCTGTATATTTAATAAGATCATACTATGGTTTCAAATTGGTTAGTGAACATCATGGCTCTTATAATTTTCCACAATTCTATAAGGATTTTGGCTTACAGAATAATAGTCTCATCCAGACCAAAATACACAGTCTTCTGAGCACACAAACCCCAGCAAGTCCCACGTGCTGACTCTGCACTGGGCCAGCACATACAAAGGACAAGACCTGCCCAAATCAGGGCTAAAAATGGAGGAAATAGTCACATCAGGGAGCTGAGGAGTGGCTATGAGTTAAAGCTCATGTTAATGAGCTCCTTATTTCTAGGTACCACAAATCCTCTCTCCACACAGGTTCTGTACATCCCCATGGGAGTTATCCTTACTTTAACCCTGAAATAACCCATATGCATTGCCGAGTCAAGGTGTTTAGGGTGAGAAACTCCCAACAACTTTTATTTAAAGCCCTGTGATCATTGGTGGGGTGCTCTCCTACCTCACCATGACTGAAGAAGGGGCTCAGAAGTTGGGAGTGCTGCTGGTTCCTGACTGCTAGCCAGAGATAGTGAAGCCCTCAAACACCTATTGATACTGTTGGAGGGTTTCTTCCCTTTCTCCAACTCACTCACTCTTTGGGGCCTGAGGGGAATCTTCAGCTTGATGGGGCCTAACTCATCTATTTTGGAGTTGTCAGCCAGAGAGCGAGGCTCTGTCCCAAGCACCCATCACTGCCAAAGTTTATGGAAAGTTTATTTCAGGCATGGTAGTGGAAAGCCTTTTAATCAAGAAACAAAGTGTATTTATTTACTGATGAAAGGAAATCAGAAGTACTTTGTAAAGGCCAGATCATTCTAATCAGTAAACAGAGCCTTGTAACTGAGGGCTTGTCGACACAATGCTTTAGTCCACTCCAGAAGGGTGTAAATTCTAGTCTGCACTAGCATGTTGCACATTAACTGGCCCACGTGGACCGTGCTGGTGTGCACTCAAAGTTCCCTAGCATGCATTACGGTAGTAGTGTTTGAAATGGGACTATGTTAACATGTGCTAGAGAATTCTGAGTGCACACCAGTAGGCTCCACACAGGCCAGTTAGTACACAGCACTCCTCTGGTGTGGACTAATGCACCATGTAGAGAAGCTCTTAAGTGAGCTATCACACAGCTCACATATCTAGTTCTGAGTTGTCTGAAACTTGTTCACAAACTATTTGTTGAGCACTTTAGAATAAGGAATACATTTGTAAAAGTCATGGTCTGTTTGTGAACTATTCACAAAAGGATGAAAAACACAGAATCAATGTCATGTACTTTTTTAAAACCACTGAGTAACAAATTTTATTCTGGCACTTAGTACTTCTGCCTAAAACCTTTCCAAACCAACCAATGGTCATCTTTCCAACCATTTAGATGGCTATCAATTTTCAAAAGTTGAGCGATACAGCACTCTCATCTGCAAACTCCATGCACAGGGACTCTACACCATTTATGAGGTGGGACGTTACAGATCGCAAAGAGCATGCTAGTGATATATTATAAAAATATATAACTGCATTCCAGCCATTACCCAAGACGCACAACTTTTAGAGACCATTTAACAAGGTGACCATGTGCCAAAGTACTATCAGTTTCAATTCAGATTTTGATTAGGAGAAACTGGAAATTCTGAATTTGCATTCCGGTTATTCAGCAACATTACGACCATTATATGGAAAATATATATTATAGACATTCAGATTCTACTGTAATATAGTAAATGATATTCCCATCCAGGCTAATCTCCAGCTATTAACTTGTCAAGGCCTTATAAATGAACAAAAGGTATGCCTCAAATGGTAATGAATTTGCACTGCACAACATCCAAATTACATTAAGAATGGTGCAAACAACTCTTTAGGGATATAAACCATTAAAAAAATGTGTGCAGTGATGCTCTTGGAAACACAAGAGGCTACATAAAATTACTTCAATGATATCTCATTAGTTAAGCAATCGAAGACCATAAAACAGTGTAAGTTTATGCTGTTGCATGTAACTGTAAAGTGAAAATACATATAGGCCAATACTCTTATGGAAAATAAAGTCTGACTCCTGGGTTGAAGTCAAGAAGAAAAAGGGAAAGCTCAACTCACATCACACTGGAACGGTTTCTCTCCAGTATGGGTTCTCATGTGCTCATCCAGACCCCGCTTCTGACTGAAAGCCTTGTTGCACTCAGAGCACTGGTATGGCTTTTCCTGTATGCAATGACAACAGTGAG
This sequence comes from Mauremys mutica, assembly GCF_020497125.1. Classification (NCBI taxonomy): domain Eukaryota; kingdom Metazoa; phylum Chordata; order Testudines; family Geoemydidae; genus Mauremys; species Mauremys mutica. The sequence continues at coordinate 44,315,753 of NC_059076.1, forward strand.
TGAAAGTGAGTTTACACAGAGCACAAGGCATTAAGTGGAATTCCATGCTGGATGGTGCAAGTTTTATATTCTCTCTAAGGGATTGCAGTCAGTGAAAACAACAGAAAACGAGTTTCAAATGATTAAGTGAAAGCTGGGAAAGCTGTGGCCTGACAGTTTCCACTTCAACACCCATTATGAATTAATTATCTGTTTTAGTCTTTCAAACACAGCAGTTCTGGGGGTCTGTTTTTCATAATGTGAAAGGTACAAAAACAAAATCCCAATGTACTTTCCTTTCCCCTCTATGAAAGGTTAAAGCATAAAGACAAGTGAGTTATCTATTAGACTCTCAGGATTTCCATCCATGTTTTTCTGGAGAGTAGGTAGTGGGAGGGGGGGGGAACCCTCTTAAAAAGTTGGTGACAGAAGACTAATCACTTATTCATCACAAGATCTCCCAATAAAATACAGAATCACCAACTCAGCTGTATTGTCACTGGAACGATCAGTTAGTGGCTACTGTAGCCCACGATTATTTGTAACAGTTGCAATAATCTAATGGGATTAAATCATTTCAAGAACATATATCAAGAACTGCTTATATAGCGATTTTCTTCTTCCAAACCCTTTACAACCTTCCCAAACTTAACTTAATCAAAGACCTTATATGGGAAGACATAAATCCTTCTTCATTAACAGTAGTCCAAAAGCATGACAGAAAAAATAAGTGACTGAATGAATAAAAATAGCACTGCACTTACAGTCAATGGTCATTTTTAATGCTTTAAATACACAAAGGGCCTTTCAAAGTCAACTTACTGCTAGTCATTCACTTTCATGCGAGGTTTTTGTTTGGCCCAAAATTTCATATTGTTTCAATTTCAAAATTTGTGCATTTATTTGAGAAAACAAAACTATCAGATTTTGTTTTCTGGATTAAAACAACAATAAAGTAAATGATAAAACATCAGTAAGTGGGAAGTGAATACAAATTCTATGTAACCCAGTAATACAAAGTCATTGATGTGACTTCATAGCTGAAGTTGTGCGATATGCAAAGTGGCATTTAAAGAGTAGGAAAAGTCACTTAAACACTACTCAAGTATTCAGTCTCTGACAAACTCAAAGTTTGACTGGGGACACTTTCTAGGCCTCATTCATCACGCTGTTACTCCAGTTGTACAGTTCCACAGAAATCAGTGGCAGAAAGCTATTGTAATGGAGTACAGAATCAGGCCTTCTATATTAAGAGATTGGGGGTGACGTTTTGGTCCCATTGAAATCAATGGGAGTTTTGCTATTGAGTTCTATAGGAGTAGGATTTCACCCTATTTGGTTTAAGTGAGTCATTTCTGGAAAGTTACCAAGGTATTTTATGAGACTCTTGGTTTATCTTTTGTTTATACTTTAACAGCTATGTTACAATGACCCATCTACACTACAACTGTAACAGAATCAGGAGATCTGATTACAACATGGTTGTTACACAAGCATCCAGGATGACTGCTCTGCCTACAGTCCCTCTGTGCAGCTGCTGTTTAAGGTTAAAAGAGATATGGTGGGTCTTGTGCTGGCCCACAACATCAAGCACGGAATTTGTCCTTAAAGAGCATTGAAGAAACATGTTAAAGACCTGTCACTTTAAACGTTTAAATAGCCTAGTGAGAAAAGGTAGAGTAGTTCTGACATAAGCCTGTTCTGCAATGTTTTCTTTGTCCCCTGAGAATCATCTGTGGTTAAAATGCATTGTTTTGGAAGAACAACAAGAATTCAGTGACAATTTGAAAACTATGTAATGAAGCTTTGCCTCTTTTTAAAAACAACTCCAAAAAAATCAGAGTGTAGTATTGGTACTTAATTAAAAAATAGAGATTATCAAAATATATCCAATGGATACACTTTTTTCCTGAAATAAAATGGCAAATTCGCCACATTTTCTCAATCCTTTATCATGCAGTCTTGCAGTGTCTCAGGAGCTTATGGTCTTTGCGCATGCGTCCACAAACAAACACATCTGTTCTCCCCTCCAAAAAACCAAAACAATACACAGACCTAAACAGACGTCTTCCCTCACATCAATACACAGACCTAAATAGACATCTTCCCTCACATAAGTACACTGAGATAAATGTATATTTATATAGCACATGGCATTTATTTAGGAACTTACACTGAATTTTAAAACTAAGTACAACTATTTAAAAAGTAAATGGAGTCCAGGAGAATAAATCAGCCTGCTTAGCAATCTGTACGTGTGCCCAGAGGGAGTGTGAAACTACTAATGCTATAAGTAATGTAAGTGCCTGTGCAGTTCATAGAGATTTAGATAATGTTTCTGTCCAAATATTTTCCAGAGTGGAGACTGGCAGCTAAGGAGGAGAAAGTGTTGTAGAGTTTGGTTTAACAAATCATACAGCATTAGTTCATTTTGGGAGATACACTCAGACCCAGGGAAGTGAGGGAAAGAATCAATCCTCCAAGCTTAGGTGATGGAGTCACAGGGGTAACTGAAGCCCCTCCAGCTGTTGAATCCCTACCTCTAGTATGCAGGCAATAGATGGCTTATTTGTATAGTGTATTCCGGCCAGGTGCTGAGCAGTCTGGCCCCAACCAGCAAAGCACCAGAGTACATGCTTAACTTCAAGCATGTAACAAGTTTTACACTTACTGAGAAATACTTCTCCAGGATTTTAATATTCAAATCACATAAATTAAGAGAGAAAACAAATCACAATGTGGCATACAGCACAAATCCTGCTAGTAGCTCAGTCTGTGCAACCAGTGACTAGATTCTGATGGATGTGTGTGCTGTGCAGGATAGAGCTTTCACACATAGTGTATGTGGTTTGTGGCTTTTTAAAATCATTATCTTACTTTTGTGGCTTGCATGATTTTTCAACATACAAGAAAACATACCCATTTCCTCACAAACAATGAACTTGAAAAAAAAATGTCTGTCCAGTCTGAAGCTCTTACGTCAATGGGAATTTTGCCGGACTTAGTAGAGACTTCACAGACTAGGTCCTGTAATTTTGGGGGAAGCTTATGGATAAACCATATGAAAAGCAGGTTTCCATAACACACCCTTAATTGGTTTTGCATTGTGGTTAATGGAAACCACATTTTCTGTAAACTCTCTGAAAATGAATTCCTCCATAGAAAACTCAAAACAAAACACAGTAAACAGTCTATACATCTGTGTGGCCTATAAATGCTCCATGGCAATCACTGATGTGCCAAAACATTCCTTAGTGTAAATTCTACCTGCTTTACTTGTTGCCTCTCTGTCCGTGCAAGAAACCTACCTAGTTCCCAGTCAGTGGAGTGTTGATGCCATCACAGCTTCTCCTGCCCATTTTACAGGTGCTCAAGGGCAATAGGAGTGGCTGGGCTGTTTGGGGGAGAAAAGGGCAAGAACTTCTCTAGGAAATTAGGGCTCCACACCCAGGCGACATAGCAATGGGATGAACTCACAACCATAAAAAGCAACAAAGAGTCCTTTCGGCACCTTAAAGACTAACAGATGTATTGGAGCATAAGCTTTTGTGGGTGAATGCCCACTTCATCAGACGCATGTAATGGAAATTTCCAGAGGCAGTTATAAATATGCAGGCAAGAATCAGTCTGGAGATAACGAGGTTAGTTCAATCAGGGAGGATGAGGCCCTCTTCTAGCAGTTGAGGTGTGAACACCAAGGGAGGAGAAACTGCTTTTGTAGTTGGCAAGCCATTCACAGTCTTTGTTTAATCCTGAGCTGATGGTGTCAAATTTGCAAAGAAACTGAAGCTCAGCAGTTTCTCTTTGAAGTCTGGTCCTGAAGTTTTTTTTGCTGTAAGATGGCTACCTTTACATCTGCTATTGTGTGTCCAGGGAGATTGAAGTGTTCTCCTACAGGTTTTTGTATATTGCCATTCCTAATATCTGACTTGTGTCCATTTATCCTTTTATGTAGGGACTGTCCAGTTTGGCCGATGTACATAGCAGAGGGGCATTGCTGGCACATGATGGCATATATTACATTGGTGGACGTGCAGATGAATGAACCAATGATGTTGTAGCTGATCTGGTTAGGTCCTGTGATGGTGTCGCTGGTGTAGATATGTGGGCAGAGTTGGCATCGAGGTTCGTTGCACGGATTGGTTCCTGAGTAAGAGTTGTTATGGTGCCGTGTGTGGCTGCTGGTGAGAATATGCTTAAGGTTGGAGGGTTGTCTGTGGGCAAGGACTGGCCTGCCTTCTAAGATCAGCTACAACATCACTGGTTCATTCACCTGCACGTCCAGCAACGTTATATACGCCATCGTGTGCCAGCAATGCCACTCTGCTATGTACATCGGCCAAACTAGACAGTCCCTACGTAAAAGGATAAATGGACACAAGACCCAAAAAGGTCCGGTCTCTTGGCCTCCTAATTTTTGGGGATGGAACTAGAATGCCCTTGCTTTTCCTTCTCATTGGCCACCGACACAACCAATGACCCAGGGGGTGGGTCAGTGTATAAGTATTTGAAACCCCTGGTGGGGGAAGAAATACATTTTATTAGCCCTCTTGGAAGTGGGTGCGACTGAGGACGGGGTTTGCCAGAGGGCTTTGGCAATCTTTAGGACCCCTTCGTGCACTAGAAGCGCGACATATGCAGGGGTGGGTATGGAGTGCACATTGAACAAAGTGTCTGATTGCTCCGCCATCAATTCTGCCTCTAGGCCTAAGTTAGTGGCCACCCTTTGTAACAGGGCTTGGTGCTCCTTAAAGTCATCTGGTGGGCTAGCGCAGAAGGACCCCGTCACAGCCTCGTCTGGAGACGAGGACTGAACCACTGGGAGACGGCCCAGGGCATCATTCCCCGCAGGGGAAGGGGGCCTCAGGGTGGGCACCTGTCCCTCCACCTCAGTGTCAGCTAACGCTTTGTGCACCGAGCCCAAGCCCAGTGCCATCAGTGCTGTTTGGAGTCTGTCTGATGTGGCGACCGACGATTGGTGAGACAGGCATTGGCATAACCAGCACTGCCGAGGTTGATGTAACCTCAGGAGCCTAGATGCTACGATGCGGTCTCAGAGAGGGGCTGAACTCCCTCCCTGTGCCAGAGGAACCCTCCTCCAGTGAACAGGGCAGGGCGGTTGACGCCTGAGTCTGGCAGCTAACCGTCACCATGGGTGACCTGTGCCTCAAATAGTCAGACCAGTGCTGGGAGTAGGGGGAGCAGCACCGTGCTGGGGAGCGTCTAGGTGACGGTGATCATCGGTGTGGAGAGGGTCGGCGTGAAGATGACCAGTGCCAACTATACAGCGACTGACGATTCCCTCTGGGTGAGGCCCAGTATGAGGGTGGAGACCGGGAGCACGGTGCTGGTGCTCTGTGGCGGTGAACTGGTGACATGGGCTGATGCGGAGACTGGGAGCACAGCGATAAATGGCTCTGCCTCAGCTCTGTAGACCGGCAGCATTCACTCACCTTCTGGGAGGCTTTCACGGCTGGCTTGCCCTTGTAGGGAGCCTTTGCCAGGTCCATCGCTGCACGCAGTGCTGGCTGCAGTGGGAGAGTCCTCTGCTCTCTGGGAACTGGGAAGGCATTGACTCTGCCATCAGTCTGGATCCCCTACTGCTTCCCAAAGTCGGTGGATCCCTTAGGGGGGTAGGAGGTCCCCTCGGGGATGTGCCACCTTGCAGCTCTGGTGTGGACAGGCGGCCCAAACAGGGTCCTTTACCCAATGCCCCTTGGTCTATCTTGCTTGGTGCTAGGTCCCGCTTCTTAGGCTTCTTCTTGGGCACTAACGAAGGGGGATCGGTGCCGGGCAGAGCCCAGTGCCAGGGGCGAGCTACGCACCGAGGCCAAAGTGCTGGCGTTGCGTCCGGCCAGGCCAGCTCCGAGGCTGGGCAAAGAGCGGTCTTCCTGTGGCGGACCCTCAAGTGAATGTCGTATTCTTTCTGTGTCCTAGGATGAAACTTCTCACAGATGCAACACTTTTTTTTTTTTTAACGTGGGATCCCCCTGGCACTTCAGACAGCTGCCATGCCACGCATAGGCCTGTTACAGTCAGCGAAGGGTGTAAAACTCGGAGACGGGGCATCCCCTAACTGACTAACTACAGTACTTCACAGCTAACTAACTAACTAACTAACCTACAATAAACAGAACTATTTACAGCTGGAACATGAAGTCGAAAGGGAAAGAACTGCTGATCACTTGCAAGGCAAGGGAGAAAGGCACTCAGACCAACCACTTTTGGCGGTAAGAAGGAACTGAGAGGGCACAGAACTGGCGGTACCTGATATGCTGACCCATTAGTGCGGAACTCGAGGGGCAGCCACAGCTGACCCTACAGATACCACTAAGGCAAAAGTCTCCGACAACTGTGTATGTGGACACACACACACACACACACACACACACACACACAGACACACACACACACAGAATGGAACTGACATGAGCAAGCACTTGAAGAACAACTTTTCTGTCTTGGAGGATGACCTCACATTATAAATAACTGCTTTTTCAAAACAAAACCAATCACACTATAGAAAAAAAACCTAACCAAGTTTCTATTACAAGAAACTGATACTTGGAGAAGAGAAAATTTGTAATGTGGAGAAAGAAGATAGTGCCTGATGCAACCTCCCCTCTAGAAAATCTGCAGGAAAAAATAAAGATTAAAAACTAGCAACAAGTTGGACAGAAAATAAGTGTCATTGGAAAGAACAATGGAGACAGTGAAGAAATTAAAAGAAAGATGGAAAGATTTAGAGCATAAAGCAAAGGAAAACATTGCTAACTATTAACAAACAGAAGGTCACTGGGAAGATAACAAATCGGACTTCACTTGAGTCTAGGATTGCTAGCTTTATAAATCCAGATTGTCTAAACGCTGCATGATCCCAAGCTACAGCAACAATGGCAGCAAAGTTATGTATTTTTGTACTGATTAGATAAATAAGAGATGAGACAGTCACAATGTAATTAACATCAAAGTGATTTAGTATTACACGTTTCAAGTATATAGGCATAAATAGAAACATCTATGGTAAAAAACCAGGATTTAAAACCTTTCTTCTTCCAAAACATAAAGAGGCCAATGGGAGCCCGATTGGAGGCTCGGCCTTTTCTGAAAAAACAGGTAGAGGCCTAGCTATGGGATTTAGCAGTCTAACTTTAGGCTCCTGTTTTTGAAAATCTTGGCCTTATAAAAGTAAACACTTAGAGACATTTAGTATTTGAACTGATAGATCTGATAGACAGATGCCTCAAGATTGCTGGTCTCAAAATTGCAAATCTTCTTTGTCTTTGAATTAAGGAATCATGGGTCATGACCCTGACTTCTAAGCAACTGCATTAATGTCTTTTATTAGATTACAGCTCAAAGCTGTGCATGAATACCTAAAACTACCTCCCTTATGTCATATTTATCAAATAGATACAATATGTGTGTCCAGTCTCTTACAACCATGATGGATGAAAATGCACAAAATTAGAAATATTTGCTGATATGGGTGCTTATGTCTTTCTTACAGAAAACATATACCATATACAAATTAACATATATGGTTGCTTGTTCTTGCATTTTGATGGTAAAACTACCAAGCTAATACCTATTGTGTTGTTTAGGTAATAAACAAGTAAAGCATGGCTGTGGTTTTGTGTGAATGTCTCCAAATAATTTTCTAAATCCTCCTAGGAACTTGGAATTGTTTAGCAAAATGAACATTAAAATATTAGCTCTTCAGTAAAGACAAGAAAGTGATGCTAGATTGATGCTTGTTTTTCCAGAAACCCTCTCAAAACTCAAATAAATTAGACTGAGATAAGAATACATTTCATACACAAGGTGGCAAGTACAATTCACATAAGCAGCATATAAACCATACCAGAGATATCTAGGACCTAATCTTTCTAGTTACATTGATTTCAAACCAGTGTCTCTCCATTGACTTCAGCAGTTAATCCTGATCACCACCAACTCCCAAACCTCTCTCTACACTCACTTCCCCATCCACCACATGCACCCCTTTCTTGTATAGGCCACACATGCCCAGGTTCGCACATCTGTGCCAACTGAGTGTAAAATGGCTGTACAAAGACACAAACCACAATTTAAAGCCAAATCTCCACTTTTCTAAACCTTGTGCAGTAAAATTGCTCACACTAATGTAATTTAGACCAGTGTAAGGGTATAAAGTTGTCAAGGCCAGGGGCAAAACAGTATGTGGTTAGGTAAAAGTAAGTTTGATTCTGGGTTCCAATACATTTATGTAAGATGTGGCTGGTTAGAGAGACAAAGTTGGCGAGGTAATACCTTTTTTTGGACCAACTTCTGTTGGAGAGAGAGAGAAAGCTTTCAAGCTTACACAGAGTTCTTCTTCAGGTCTGGGAAACTAACTCAAAGTGTCACTTGCTGAATACAGGATCTTAACAGAATGCTTAGCATAAGTAGTTAACACATATTTCAAGAGGCCACAGTGAAGTGGCCCGTTAATACCCCTCCAGTCATAAGGAGGCAAGGAAAGAGGATGGGGGACAGCAGTTGGGAAGGTTGTTAGTGGATAACAGATTGTTGTAGTAAGTCATAAATCCATTCAGGCCATGGTTTTTAGTGTCTACCAGAGTTATGAATTTAAGCTCCCATGATTCTCTTTTGAAAGTGTTGTTTCTTTGAGGATGAGGGCTGATAGGTCAGATGAGTGATTGCTTTATGAAAAGTGTTCACCCACCTGTGACATGATGTTTTTGTCTTATCATTTTCCTGTGCATAGTCTTTGGCTGGTTTCACCCACCTAGTTGCTACTGGGGCACTTAGTGCTCCGGATGGAGGTACACCACATGTTGTGATGAGGTAACATGTTGTAGGATCCATGGATCTTGAAAGGTGTTTCGTGGTGGATGTTAATCATTGTAGCAGTGGAGATATGTCTGCAGGTTTTCCATCTGTTGTTCTGGCAGGGTCTGGTTCCACTTTGAGTTGGTGTGTCCTGGTCTGTGGGGAGCTTGCTTCTGATTATGAGCTTGGAGAGGCTGGTGGGTTATTTGAAGGCCAGAAGAGGGGGTTCAGGGATGATTTTTTTTTTCAGAGTGTGATCCCCATCTAGTATGGGTTGTAGTTGTTTGATGATATGTGGGTGGTGTAAGCCTGAGCCTCAATCATCTCCAAAGTCCTGTGCAAATGTGGTGTACAGTTGTGCTTTTGCAAAAACGCATATTCACTCACAATGGAAGAAACACATTTAGAGAAAAAACTATGAGCCTGGGCTTTATGAAAGTGATTGTATTTTTAAAAAAAAAAAAATCAATTTTGTGATAGAGCAGCCTTTAAATAGTATGTTCTGATTTTTTTTTAATGCTTTATTATTAAACAAAGGCATTTTCTTTTCCCTTGTTGGTAAAACACCCTGAGCTGCCTGTATGAGATACTATCTGCATTCAAAGATGTATTTAATAATGTGTAAATTATCATAATAAAACAGCTAACAGCAAACTACTTCACAGTTAAGCAGACAATGAATGAATAAGCAATGAAAATCTTACAGAGTCCTGAGAAGGTCTAGAAACCCCCTGTAGACATTACCAGATGATGCAGAGTGGCATGGTTATTGGGTAGTTCTTTACAAGAAAATCTATTAGTTTAGCAGCTGTGGCAACAGACTTTTGAACCTCTGTGGATTCCAGTGGCAGTGACAGGGTGTTTTTGTTTTTATTTTTTAACAAGTAAAAAGGGACTAAGGATAATTTTACTACCAATCAAATGGTAACACAGAATGCATTTGTCTATTTTTTTTTTAAGGACCAACTTTCCTTTTAATGAAGGATTTGAGGGAGAGAGGGGGTAAAGGCAGAATCATGTCTGCTGCAACAAGGGCCGCTTATCAAGCTGATTTTTATACAGTTACATTTTAGTCTTACAGAAGGTATTAAACTGATTTATGTCTCAAAAAAACATTGGCAATATTTTGTTAGGTCCCCTCCACCAGCGTAACATCCCCTGTTGAGAAGAGAGGATAAGTCACCTAGATCACAGATGGTATGGAGTTAATGAGGTCAAGTTTTGTACTAACATGAAAAATCTGAAAGAACTAAAAATGTCTTTTCAACCATTGGAGATTGCTTAGAAATCAGAGCAAATGTCTCCTTCACAGACAGAGGTCTATTTAAAGTGTCCAACATGTATACAATTATCAGTGTAATGTTTATTCAGGAAATAGGCACTTGGATCAAATACGGATAGGAGTTCCTAATGCTTGGACTGGCCAGACAGAAATATTAAGCTTTTGCGATTTAAATTATTCTAAGATTCATAGACAAGAGAACATTAGATTATGAATAGCATGTTTTCTACTATTAAATTAATAATAGTATCTGCTGCTGCCAAAATTTAGCAGGAGAAATCTATCTTTCAATTTACGTGTACTGTATTGTGTATGTAATAAAGCTGACTGAAAAATTTCCATTTAACAAGTATTCGATGGAACATGGTTTTTATAGCAAAACAGACATTTTCACAAAACATGTCGGTTTTTATTCTATTTTTTTTATTCACAATTGAAAACCAAAAACGTTTTGGGGTTTTCAGTAACTGAAATGTGAAATTTTTCAGTTTTAAACAAAAAACTGAACATTTAAAAAGAATATTTGATAAAAATGAAAAAAAATTAATGTTGACATTTTTCTCACAAAAAAAAAAATCCTGACCAGCTCTAGTATATACAGTAGCTTGGTTTTATTATCATCACATTCACTTCTTGTATTTCACAGTATCTCTGCCTGTTTATGGCAATCCACTGCAAAGAAGTTCTATATAACCTGAAATAATTTCTGTCCCTGAGATTCAGTGAAAAGAGGCTTTATTTAAACAATCATGACAAAAGGTGAACAGATGTTGATCTATCCTTAAAAGAAGAGCAACACCTACTTCAAAATATATTTTCCCTCTACTTGGGAAAAAAGTCATCAGTCAACTCCAGAAAATAAAAGGTGTGAAAATGTAGGCCCTGTGATATTCATACCTTCTATCTCCTGTAGGCAAACAAAGAGATTTCACATACAGCAACCACAGTTCTTGCAAAAGCATCATCTTCAAGAGGACAGATGTTTGGGAACTCACTCATGTCTCGCCAATGGGAAAATATAAACAGAAAAAACAGTTACCTACCTTTTGTAACTGTTGTTCTTTTAGACATGTTGCTCATGTCCATTCCAAGCTAGGTGTGTGCGCACCCATGCACACGGCTACTGGAGATTTTTCTCTTAGTGGTATCTGTAGGGCCGGTCCTAGCATTTCCTGCAGTCCTGCGCTTATGCACTGGTATAAAGGGGCACTGACAGCCCCCCACCCTCTCAGTTCCTTCTTGCTGGCAACTCTGACAGAGGGGTAGGAGTGCAGGGCATGAGCAACACATCTTGAAGAACAACAGTTACGAAAGGTAGCCAGCCATCAACATCATCATCTTCATCATGATGACTCCATGCTAGGTGACTCCCAAGCAGTATCCCCGAAGGTAGACTCAGTTCACAGACATGCAGTCTGTAACATGAAGCTGGCATCATCCCAAGCCTGCTGTGTAATGGCATAGTGGGAGGTGAAGGTATGAATCAAAGACCAAGTAGCAGTTCTGCAAATGTCCTGAATTGGAACCTGAGCAAGGAAGGCCACTGATGAAGCCTATGCCCTCATGGAATGGGCGTTCATGATCGTCAGGGGTGGCACCTTAACCTGCTTGGAGCAGAACCTGATGTAGGTGGTTATCCAAGACAAGATTCTCTGGGATGAGACCACCAGACCTTTCCATCTGCTACCACTACAAAGAGCTGTGTCGACTTGTGAAAAGATTTAGTTCTTTCGAAGTAGAAGGCCAGGACCCGCCTAACATCCAAGGTATGCAGCCGGCGCTTGTCGGGTCTTATGAGGCTTAGGAAAGAAGACTGGTAGAAAGATGTTCTGATTAGTGGAACTGTGACACAACCTTTGGTAAGAAAGCTGGGTGGGGGCACAGCAGTATATAGTCCTTGTAGAACATCGTATAAGGAGGTTCTGATGGCAATATTTTAATCTCGGAGACCCTTTTGGTCAAAGTGATCGCCACCAGAAAGAAAACTTTCCACAAGAGAAGCAGCAGAGAACAGGAAGCCAGCACCTCGAAGAGGAGACCAGTGAGTCTCGTCAGCACCAGGTTCAAGTCCCAGTGGGGGACCGGGTTGCAAACTTGCAGGTAGAGCTTCTCCAATACTTTCAAGAACCTGATCGCCACCTCATGGGAGAAGACTGATCTACCACGCCCTGAAGGATGGAAGGCAGAGGTGGCCTTTAATTGACAAAAGATGCTTTAGGTGGATTAGATAGTCTAAGATGAATTGTAGTGATGAACAGGAGGGAGAAAGGCCATTCCTGTTATGCCTCTTGGTGAACAGGTCCAACTGGGGAGTCCCCCACCTCTGGAAGATGTCACTGATCACTTCCAGGTGGAGGGACCACTCATGGCAATAGGAAAAGGACCTGCTGAGTTGATCCGTCAGTGTATTCCAGTTCTCTGGAAGGAGTGATACCTCAAGACGAACTGCATGTTGGACTAGAATTTCCACACCTGTAGCACCTCCTGACATAGAGCCAAGGAGTAAGCTAATCCTTGTTTGTTGATATAGAACACCGAGGCCGTATTGTCTGTGAGAACCCACACAGCCTTACCTGACAGATAAGGAAGAAACACCTGGCAGACCAAGTGAATCACCCTGAGTTCTCTGCCAAATGAGAGCACTGGAGATAGCCCTTCCCACATTGTCCTGCCAATAAAATGCAACTCTGATTTGGAGGGAATTCCTCAATGGGGAGTTTATTTAGCCTCCATGCTCATTCATGGCTTGAACCTGTTTGCACTGAAGTCAGTAATAAAACTCCAAATGAATTAAATGTTACAGAGAGAGAGAGAGAAAAAAAAACCTCAGTCTTAGCCTCTAAACTAAAGCTACCAAAGGCAGTATCAAATGTGGTGGCCTAAATGTGAAAAACTAGTTGGCCTCATTAGCAATCTTCTGCATCAGCAATCCTCTGCCTGGTCATTGTCTAATAATTAGACAGGCCAAAAAAGTCAAATTTTGGTAAATAAAGTTAGGCACCTAAATAACTGGCTTGATTTGCAGAAGTGCTTGAACCTGTTCTTGCATTCATTCAATGGGAGAATCCTGAAAACCAAGCCACTTGTTTAGTGGCCCTCAACATTGATTTAGATGCCTAACTTCAGGAACCTACGAAGGTAACAGAATGAAACATAACACATTATACTGTAATGTCTCTCTGAATCCTTAACATTATAGTCAGCAGTATTCAAACAACTAGTAATTAGATGTAAAACGAATGGCAAAAGTAATACATCTCATTGTTATCTTTTCTAAGGGCATATATATATCATCACTTGTATTTTTTATATATATATATATAAAATACAAGTGATGAAACAGCATTTGGGGGTGCCCTTCTCTTCTTTCTGTTTTCCATTATTGCCATGTACAATCTGGAACTTAATATAATAAGAGTGTTTTTAAAAAAAAGTGAAAAAGCTGATTCAACACAATGATGGCTTTGGAGTACACATATATGGTTACATTTAATATTCAAAAATGTTTTTGAGTAAAATGCAGTAAGCTATTTCTTCTCAACAATTAAGCTTTGGGCCCTGCAGTAAGCAGCATCATGGTATATACTGTACATGATTTTGGAACAAACCCAAAACCTACTTCACTGGGTAGGTAGGTAGGTAGAACATGATATCTCCTCAAAGCTAATACGATTTGTAAGCTCACTACATCAAGAACTTCTACGCATTCCCCTTTCACAATTCTTTGGGTGCTTCTATTTTTCCTTTTAAAAAATATAGTAGCTTTTATTAAAACAAATCCACACTTACATAAAATTTTAATGTCAAGTTTGCCGGTATTTTCTCCTCTTTTCATTGTTGGAAGAGGTTTTGACTGCTCTTCTGTCTTTCCCTTCCTGTTTACTCCAGCATTAGAACCGACACCTAGGGCCACCCACAGTGTGCACTATTTAGCAGCTGCCAGGTCTAAATCAAACTCTGCAATGATTTTTCCGGCAGCCTTTCTTGTTCTCTGGATGGTTTGCAACCTAGTCCCACTGGTGAAGTGCATGACTTGTTGTTGCATTTAGTAGACTTTACAGTTTTCCATTTCAAAGGCTTAAGTAAAGCATTGTTTTCATTAGAACCATGTATAAGGCTTCTGAATAATAGTGCTAAATGATTTTTTTTTAATTCCACATTTCTGTGCTTAGCTAATGCAAAAATACTTGACAGATGACTCTTTAGACTTTTAGCTATCCCTATCCTTAGAGCTCATGAAAATAATTGTGTGGCAATATGTGAGAGAAACAACTATACTATAAAAATCAGTTTGAAGGTGGGGTGGAAGGTGAAGAAGGAATGGCCCATAAATCACAGACTGAAATTTGTAATCGTTTGCGATATGACTAAAGTTAAATTAGAATATTAGAGATGATGTAACAGAATTTAGACCCTTCAGTCTTTTATAGTGAATTTTGTGTACTAAATTAAACCTAGAACTCTGTTAAGCCACCTAACCCAAAAAGTAACTCCAAGAAATGTTGCCACTTAAGAATGTTTATTGGTTTATTTATTCTATTTTTATTAAAATATTTAAGAATTACTGGAAATGCAAATCTAAATTTTGATTTTTGGCCTATTCTGCTTTTCCTTAAGAGCTATACATTGCCTTTAAAAGAGTAATTGTTCACGATCTTGTCTTTTTATTTTTCATTTGTGGGATGTCTTCCACATCTCTTAATATTTTTCAGTTTGCTAGAAACAAAGGAAAATGAATGTATCTTATACTTTTATCTAAACTCTTAAATGTGCTTTTACTTAAAAGTCTGAAAGGATATCATTAAAGGATAAAGCTAATCATAGCTAAGCAAAACTCACTCAAAATGTCAAATATTTTTGGGGTTTTATTTCATGTGAGGCTGAAGATTGCTCAGTTTTTCAGGGAACCCAAATCCTCAACCTGTATCTGTGCATACATAGGGTCTAATCAATTTTGACTTCAGTGGGCTTTGGATCAAATCCACTAAGACCAAAGGCAAGCTGAAACACAGCCTTGTGGAGAATCCATGCAATGGGACTCTGTCATATGTTTCCACAAGGAACTTTGTAAGGAATAGAGAGAAGTGGCCATGCTGGGGGCATGAACAGTGAGAGAACACATTGAACAAATCCATAAGGAGGAAACCTGATGTTGAAATCGAGCAATTAGACTGGTCACCCTATTCCCAGGAGAACCTAATCAGAGACAGATCACATGAACAGAAATATTTTTCTTCCTTCAGCCCTGCTGTATTTCAACTAATTTTCAGTGCAGCAAAGCCTTTAGACTCAGGTTTTGCTCCATAGCACTGTGGAAACATAAGAGAAATTTCTTTATAGAGAGGAATTTATAGAAGGCAGCAACAAAAATGGCAATTGCTAGCATTCATAAAAGTATTCTGTTTTGCACAGTCATGTTTTACTCTCAACACAGCAGTACAACTTCCACTTTGGAGAGGAAGAGGAAGATAATATAAATGGTGGTCATATTTAGGCCTGGTCTACACTGGGAAGGGGGAGGGGAGAGGGAGGAATTGATCTAAGTTACGCAACTTCAGCTATGTGAATAACGTAGCTGAAGTCAACATACTTAGATCTACTTACCACAGTGTCTTCACTGCGCTAAATCGATGGCTGATGCTCTCCCGTTGACTCCGCCTCGCCTCTCGCCCTGATGGAGTATCGGAGTCCACAGGAGAGCGCTTGGTGGTCGATTTATCACGTCTAGACTAGATGCGATAAATCGACCCCCGCTGGATCGATTGCTGCCTGTTGATCCAGCGGGTAATGTAGACAAGCCCTTAGACTGTCAGTCTTGATTGTACTCCTTTAGCTGACTTTGGGTAAAAAGGTCTATTTTTCTATAAAACTCAAAATGATGTTTAACAAAATATAAATAAAGAGAAAAAGGTTCTCTTGAATACCAATTATTATCATATTCTAGCTGAGAGTTTATAAAACATTAGATTTCAGAAAGGGTTGCCCTGTTTCTACAGGTAACTAATGCAATTTTTTCAGCACCATTTTTTTTTTTTAAATGCAGAACTGAGCAGAACTTAATTATTTCATTTGTGGGATGTCTTCCACATCTCTTAATATCAATTCAACAATATACACTGTATGAAAAATAGGCAGGCCATTACTACATGGACACAATCATGAATCATTTCATATCGCAAAATACTGTATACATTATCAGTATACAGTATTTGTATGCTTAAGTATCCAGGCCATGTTTAATTGTTCAGATGACAACTGAATGAAAAGTTTGTCTGAATAAGCAAAAAATACTCAGCTATTGGTCACCAGTGATTGTTTAAAATGCTTTACACATGTTTGTTGACAAGTTTTCATAGTTTGCTATGAATGTATTTCTAACAACGTAAGGTCAAAGTTTAGATGATGACATTTAGTCAAATCTTTTCTAAGATCACGGAATTCAATAATGTCCTTCTAGCAACTAATAAAGCCTTTGTACTTTTAGATATCACAGTGGGAAATACCTACACATAAAAGTGAACATTAGGAATAGAGCTGTGTGGAAAAATGCAATTTGGCTTTACAGAGGATTTCAGTATTTCAAAATCTGATTTAGTTCCGATTTGGAACAAAACCCCCAAATTTTGAAAGGGAATGAATCCCCAGCTCCAGGGCACTTCACCGGGTAGGCTGCCCTCCTGAACCATGGAAGCCTTGGGTGCCCCAGGGTCCCAACATACTAGAACACTCACCTCAGAGGTGAACTCACATCCCAAATGCTCAAACCACTGTACTAAAGGTTATAAGGGAGGGCTCCTCTTTCCCTTGACCCCACTTCCACCAGCATGAGGTTAGGTATGCTCTGAGACTGCCTAATGGATGTTGGCTCCACAGGCAATATAGGTGTATCAAATTCTAGACTCAGGATCCCGTTGGGACTTAGCTGCTTGGGTTCCTAGACTTACGCAATTGTGTGTATGCCCACTGGCAGAGATTTAGGGTATGTCTACACTGCACACTAAGCCTGGGCTCTAATTCAGATGTGAGCCCAAGCCGCCACCTTCTGTCCACACACAAATCAGTCCGTCTCAGGTCAGTAAGCACTCAGTACCCTGCTAGAAGGGTGGGTCATAGCCTGAGTCTTGCTGTGACTTGGATCGAAGCCCTGTCATTTTACAGTGAAGATGTGGCTCAAGTCACAGACCTGAGTCAGAAGGTCTGTGTAGTTCTGTACAGACACCTTAGCATGGCTGTGAGACCTGTACCTAGGTCTAGGAATTGTAAACTCAGGTTTTCAGTTCAGTCTGCATGCTCAAACATGGGCCCAAGTCCCACAGACGTAGGTTTACAATGCAATATCAACATATCCTTGGGCACCTAGGGGACTTTAATGGTACACTCTCCAGGATCAAGGAATTTTAGGTGCCTCCAGAGTTAGTTGTCAGCTGAGCAGGGGTTCTGAGGATCTCGGTGGCACCTAAGTGTTGGCCTTAAACATCTAGGTCCCTTTATGGATCTAGGTCCATAAGGAACTACAGGTTTAAGGGTATCCAAATGTATATAAAAGTTTGTAAAAACGTATCAACTAATATCCACATTAAGAAACCAAATATGTCTCAATATTTTGCCCTAACCTGAATGTATCTGAAATTTGAATAAGCTATTTGCTGTTCAAACTGGGGTTTGCAGTGTGTAACCTCAGGGATGCAGAAATGGTTTGACGGCAGAAGGAATGTTGAAAATTTCTCTAGAATTTTCAGAAGCGCTCAGGATGGAAGGTACATTCATTAAGAAAAATCATAGTTTCCAATGTTTTATCTGAATTAAGCTAATATTAAGTTAATATTAAGCTAATATGTGCAAAGATAATTAACTATTGGAACAACCACTGATGGATTCTCCATCACATGAAGTCTTGAGGTCATTAAATGAAGACTGAATGTCTTTCTAAAATATATGCGCTAGCTAAACCAGAAGTTATGGGCTTGATGTAGGAATTACTGGGTAAAATTCTATGACCTGTTTTATGTCAGACTAGATGATTATAATGATTCCTTCTGGTCTTAAAACAATAGTATTTTATTTTATACTATTAGTTACCTTTCAAACAATGACACCTTCATAGAAATTAAGTTTTCTGCTATCCAGATGCAAATATGGAGTTGGGGTGTGAAGGAGAGGGGAGCATGAGGGCAACTTAATTATAGCGATAAGCTTGTTTACTCAAAACATGCCAGTATTGAGCCCCACTATTTTGAAGTGACAGATCCCTACTCTGGTGTGAGCTTATATAAAATGTCACTCATATATAAACAAACTTGACTTTTAAACTTCAGAACTAGGGGTTAAGTGGTATATAAATAACCTGACAGCACTAAAACCAGGAATTTCAAACAGAATTCTGTGTCTGCCCACAACATGGCTGCAAGGATTTCCACTCATTTGCTTGTCAAAAAAGAGGAGAAATAGGACATTCCAGCCTCCTATTGGACAGTCATGACATCTCAGATGTATTGAGATCATCATACTACATATGGCATGAGTTGAGTAAGCTGAGGAAATGCTGTTTTCTCGGCTTCTGAACTGATGCTATTTTGATTAAATAATTGTATTATTACAACAATAAATTCTGTTTGAGCCATTTTAAACATCAAATAGAAAGGTTACTTACCTGACCAATAAATGGAGTTCTTTGAGATGTGTGGTCTCTATTTGTATTACACTCCAGGGGAGCATGCACACTGTGCGCCTGAGACAAGAAGATTTTTGCTAGCGGTGTCTGTTGGTCTGCACCTGTGCCCTTCTCCTCCTCCTGAGAGTATAAATGGCAATGTGGACTGACCGCCTCTCCATTTACCTTTCTACCATGAATAGCCCCAGGATAAGACTCCACAGCAGAGATGAAGGAGGGTGGGTAGTGGAATATAGCTAGGGACCACATATGTTGAATAATTCCAGTTAATGCTAGTAAAAATCTTCTGATCTCAGGCTCAGACACACCTCAAACAGAATACACGTAGACACCATCACTTGAAGAAGAACTTTATCATGTTCCTTAGCAATACACAACATTTATAGAAAACAAATTTCCACTCAGTAAAATCCAATTACCAATGTCTCCTGGTTGCTGCAGACTGACTAGTTAGTGTGTCTGGTTGAGCTGTTCTGTCATGCAGAAGCAGAGCTTGAACCATTTCCTTTTTCCTCCTACCTCATATTCACATAAGTCCTTAGCCCATCTTTCATTCAGTCCCATATTTTACAAGTCTTTTAAAGGCAGCTGGCAAATTTTAAAGGTGTTAATGGTGTTTTGCTTACATACGACAGTGGCAATGTGGAAAGACATATGGGAACCCATGTAAGCAATGTATTAAGTAAAAGACTCTAGCGAGCTGCCAGACTGAGAAGACAATATGTATATATATAAAAATTCCTTACAGAGGTGAGTTATTATGGATATCTAAGCGCATTAATAACAGAAGGAAAATCCTAATGAATTACACTTCTCAAAAGAGCAATTCTGTAAGTATTCCAGTTCTGGCAAATAAAAGCTTCTTACTTCTTTGAAATGACTAATTTCCTTAGACTGCAAAAATAATGTGCATCTGTGAGCACTTCATTGTCTGCATTATGCAGGTGATCAAGATCTATCTACACAAAGTGAAATTTACAATACTTTTCTATTCCACAAAGGGTGTCAGCGCACACCCAGCCTAGAATCTGTCCCCAGCATGGTGGGGGTGGGGGAGACCAGAAGTAAATAGCACAAAGCTGGTTATGATGACTTTACGTCACTTGGGATTCTCATATGCAAGCAGAATTCATAGCTGCCTGTTTAAAGCCATCCCTTTTGCTAGGCAGGCACAAGGCGGAGAGAGTGGGAGCAAGGGTTGTCTTCAGTAAATAGATTTAGGCTTTGGCTACACTTACACTTCAAAGCGCTGCCGCGGTAGCGCTTTGAAGCGCTAAGTGTAGTCAAAGCGCCAGCGCTGGGAGAGAGCTCTCCCAGCGCTGTCCGTACTCCACCTCCCTGTGGGGAATAACGGACAGCGCTGGGCGCTGGGGCTTTGACCACACTGGCGCTTTGCAGCGCCGCAATTTGCAGCGCTGGAGAGGGTGTGTTTTCACACCCTGCTGCAGCGCTGCAAATTTGTAAGTGTAGCCAAGCCCATATATGACTAGCCTTTTAAACCAGAACAGATGACTCCGGGGATATCTGTGATCTTAAGGTCAGAGAATAATCTTCAGAGACATCTCCAGCCTGCATTACAGATATTATTCCTACCTTCTTCACAAGGTTGTTTTAAGACTTAACTGATATTTGTAAACAGATAATAGGGTAAAAGCGCTACACATGCCATTATTGTTATTAAGACAGACAGAGAGTTTGCCAGAGACTAGGTCTGGAGGTGAGAGAAATACAAAAATGTTGGGCATTTAACTGTCTTTCTCTTACTAATAATGATGCTTTTATAGTGACACTAAGCTATTAATTGATTTTAAACACTGAACAAGTCCCAAGACAACTTTGTTAGGAAGATAGTAATAATTACCCCTTTTTATATGTGGAAAAATGAGGCACAAAAAAAAATAAACTAACTTGTCCAAGGTCACACACAGATCAATGTAGGAATCAGAAATAGAATTCTAAGATTATTAATTTTTATGCCCTTTTCCTCCATTTTGAATCACAAATAATATCTTTGAAACATCCTCCCTTTATACAAACAGGAATAATTTATTTCCCTGCATTGTCCATGGGCAATCATGGTTCTTAAGCAGGGGTAGGCAACCTATGGCACGGGTGCCGAAGGCGGCACGCGAGCTGATTTTCAGTGGCACTCTCACTGCCCAGGTCCTGGCCACCAGACCAGGTCCTGGCCACCAGTCCAGGGGGCTCTGAATTTTAATTTAATTTTAAATGAAGCTTCTTAAACATTTTAAAAACCTTATTTACTTTACATACAACAATAGTTTAGTTATATATTATAGACTTATAGAAAGGGACCTTCTAAAAACATTAAAATGTATTACTGGCACGAGTCTTCATTTATTCAACCTTAAATTAGAGTGAATAAATGAAGACTCGGCACACCACTTCTGAAAGGTTGCCGACCTCTGTTCTTAAGTAACAATTAAAGCAAGTGGGCCACGCTTACCCTTGTATGGGTGCGAATGTGCATCTTTAGTCCATCATTCTTGCTGAAAGCCTTGTCACAGTAAGGACACTGGTAAGGGCGCTCACCTGAAAATACGATAAGCATCAGAGTCAACAAATGCAGACAGAGGAAAGAAACTATTGCCTCAGTACATCAAGGCAGCACAGCATGGTTGTGTGTCAAACATTTTTCTGTTCTAGTGTTCATGTTCAGTTCAAACAGAGAGAAAAAGATCTGAGCATTAGGGAAACTACATATAAAGAACAAAAGATCTGTTTGGACAGCATGCCAGGCTGGATCAAAGTATCACTTTCAGCTGCTTGATTTTGTCATAAAATATGAATACATGCAGAGAGGGATAAAAAAAGCTGTTTGGTGACAACTGTGCTAGGATGAATTCTATTGTGGCTAGTACATGGTCACTTTTATGGTTAGTCACTAACTGTTCTCAAAGTACAGTACATTTCCCTCACTTCACATCTATTCATCATTAGAGCCATTTGAGTGTCACAAGCCAATTTAATTACAAAACCCACTTCTGTTCATTTGTTGCATTTAACAAACAGGATGGCAGCAAGATCTGCCCTATGGGAGGCACAGCAGCTTCTGTGAGGTGCCCAATGACCCCAGTGGGAGTAGAGAGCACTCACAGCACCTCACAAGAAGCCCGCTGTACCTCACAGGATTGGACACTTAAATTGATGTAAATCAGGATAGTTTCTGTTGACTTCAGTGAAGTCACTCTGAATTTATAACATGTAACTCAGAGGCTGGGCCATTCAGATCCGCTCAGTAGAGGTTTTCTGTAGCAATTCTATAATTTAAAACTAATGATAAATTTTACAAGTTCTTACGTAAATTTTTCTTTGAGTATTTTAGGCAATGTCCTGGAATAAGACTCCAGCATCTAGGCTAATTGCACACAAAAGGCTTATCAACAAAATCAGATTTCTTCCATCACCAAACATATTTTTCAACAAGCTAATCTATGCTAACTAATTTTCCAACTAAATGGAATCTGTTCCGGCTAATCACACTGCTGCCTGGAGAACACTCCTTTATGTGCAGATACAACGAACCCCTTTCAGCCAATCTAGGAAAACTCAGTTGGTCATAAAAAAAAATCTTTACATGCATACAGAACTATAACAGGTTCCAAGCACTATATAAACATTAACTGACCTTCACAGCAACCTTGCATGGTAAGTAAATAAGTAAGATTAGCTCCATTTTAAATATGGGAAAACTCTGGACAAGTTGCAATGAATTGCCCAAGGCCACAGAGCGAGTGAAGGGACGGTAAAGCGGACTATAGGAACATTCATTCTTGGAGCAAGGCAGACCTCCCCCGCCCCCATTCCGGTTTTCATTTCACTGTTTGAGGTGCTTATCCTTGAGTGCTTGACAGAAAGATGTTGGATGTTTTGTTCCGTATGAACAAAAACTTGAGGAATTGCAAAAGTGTGCATTGGAGCCAGCCTAGAGAAACAGTTTTTTAAGTGACACACTTTGATTACATTACAGCTGACCCACTGGGTTTCACTGCTGCATGTATAGCCTTCTCGGAGCCTTGGCCTTTAATAGGCTGGCCCATTCTTTAATGCCTGTGGGGAAAGATCTCACCTAAATGAAAAAACAACAGAAATAAAGGCAATGGAGTACTTGTGAAATGCAAACACTCCCTTTTCCTCCACCCTGCCTTATCTTATTAAGTACAAATGTATGGACTTGGCAAAGTATTTTTTAACAAGGCTGCTGTGTGATTCTGTGTGTTCTGAATTAGAAGTTTCACATCTGTTTGAAACATGACACTATCTCTCATGACCCCTGATGTCCCTAATTTATGCCATGAGCCTTCGAACTCTGTAGGAGCCGCTGGTGCTCAAACATTTAATTAATCCAGCTGACATTTTTATGTTTTAAAGCTTTTGTATTTTGAAGGTAAAGTCTGCAGAGGTCTGTAAGCAGATGAGTGCTGACAGCTAAGTGCTACCCCCCATTCTTCTGACAGAGGAAGACTTTTGCTTACAGGGACAGCTTAGAGCAGGTCTGAAATCTATTAATACTGTCCTTCACAAATGTATCCTGTTGTTTATGGTTCTTGATAAATAGATGTTTAACAGCTTTCAGCGGATGCCAGTAGAGGGCAACACTGTGACTTGATAGCAACATGTACCTGATAAAGCCTGCCTATGGTCAGCCATCACATCATGTAAATTTGCACCTTACAACTCTCTGGTATGCAGCTCAGTATTCCTATCTACTTTTTACCATTCAACAGACATGGAGACTGTGGGTTGATGGGGCGACAAGTCATTGTGGCCTCATGTTTTACTGAATTATACAAGTGTCTTCTCAACCATAACTATAGCATCAGTGATGATTGATAAAACATCTTTAATAAGATCCTAACTCATTTTATACTTATTCTTATTTGTGTTGTTTCTTTACCAGTTAAATTTTCTAAAACATTTCATATATGTGCCCAAAATATGCTCGTATGTGACCAATTGGCCCTTTTAGGCATGCAAACTGGCAACATGTAGTTACCCAGTCTAGTTACAAGCATCCCTCTCCCACATATATCCCTAGGGTTCTGCAGGATTAACGATGGGTCCTATTCAAGCCAAATTTGAATCTGCAACTACAGAACCTTTAGTACAACCCAAAAATCCTAACCTCTTTGTAACTGACCCAGAAATGAGTGTGTGTGTGTGTATATGTGTGTGTGGGGGGAATGAAAAAGTATTATGTCAGCTTTTAAAATTATTACATGCTTTCCCCCCCCCCCCCCTTGAATAAATGAAACTCGAGTTGGATTTCAAGAGTTGGGATGTATACAATCCTCAATATGCCTGGCCAAAATTTCCCTTCCTCGCTTTGGATTATATTGCGCTACCCGTATTTACATCAGTGAGTGATCACCTGCTCACAAAAGAATCCCAATAGTGGATTTCTTAATGAGACTGAGTGAACAGGTGCTTTCGAATGTGTGTGCAGATTGCACAATAAAGCCCATTTTGGCCCTACTGGATAAATTTCAAGTTGTCCTAAAAGAAGAAAAACACCTTTGTTCCAAAGCATATTCAAAAATAATAAAAACTATATATTTCTTCTGTGTGTTTCTGTTAAGCTTTTGCCCAGAGGGTGTATTTCATACTGGAATATATCTTAAGTCTTGAAATGAGAGGTTCTCTCATTCTAAGAAAGTTAAGAAGTATTGGACATTAAATCAGGAGGAGCCAATGCTATATAATAAATGCTGCTGGGGAGGTGACATTATCCATCTATGTTTTGGGATTTGTTTGTGATCAACCAAAACCCACCAAAAGTCAAATGTAAACATTGAAATTCCAAGCCTAGCTTCAGATCAATTCAGACACAATAAATACTTGGGGATTTACAGGTGTAAACCTTCTCTGATCAGGAAGGGAATCGATCTCTTGTGTTTGTGGAAGAGATTAAAAATAAGATGAATAATGTTAAGAAATGAAAATCTTCAGCAACTCATGTTTGCCCAGATTTTGCATATCCACCTCTTTTCTCCTCTCCCTACCAAAAAAAAAAAAAAAAAAGTTACCAACCTTAAAAAGAAATAAAGATGAATAATGTAGCATGGTTTTTGTACAGCACACTCAGTTTCTTTTTTAGATATACCACTAATAAGACTGGTATTGAGACACTGTGTAAATATGCAGGTCATCTCACCACACTGAGAAAAATCTCCTGGGTAGAATCTTTAGACTAAAGGATGTTAGCATCAACATTAACCATTCTACTCTAAGTTCCGAGATAGGCAGTAAAAAATAAAACATTTTTCAGGATCAGAACGTTGGAGACGGACTAATTTGTGGTCTTGTCTATGGTAGTGTCATTGTTCTTTGCAGTAAACAACAAATTAAAATGTTTTAAAATACTGATCTCTCTTGAAAAATGAAAGATCTTAATTTAATTATTTTATGTGTAACACAGAAGGATGAGGTGTTGGCAAAAATCCTTCCCATCCCCTAATATTTATCTAACAAAATATCATTTCGGATACATATAATTTGAAAAACATCTATGACACAGGCCAGTTTTTAATAAACAAAAAAACTTTCAACACCCTTATGCCTATAATTCTCATAAAAGCCGGCCTGATTTTTTTTTATGCTGACAGCTGCGGCCCTGCTAGTAAGCCCCATGTGAGCCAATCTGATCTGTATACCCCAATCTGAACATTGCTGAAGATTTCCTACATTCAGTGTTCAGCAGACATAGTTTCTATATCTGGCCGTACTACATTTGCTAACATCCTCAAACAACATACCCAAAATAATTTTATAAATGCAAATGATATCTGACACCCATAATAATCAACTAAATAAAAAACCAGCAGCTGTCTTACTAAAAAGAGCACAACAAACTTGAGTGACATAAACGTAGTAAATGCTGCAGCTATCCCTCTAGTTACATTTCACTGACTGTCACATCTTCATTGTTTAAAGTCAAACTGTTCAACAAATTACTTAAATTTCTCTGACAAAACCATCAGATGCCTCAGAGAAGCCACACTAGAATTTGGAATTAATTCGAAGTCTAGACTAGGGGTTGGCAACCTTCAGCACACGGCCCAACAGGGTAATCCGTGGGCGCCGCGAGACATTTTGTTTACGTTGACCATCTGCAGGCACGGCCTGTTGCAGCTCCCAATGACCGTGGCTTGCCGCTCCCGGCCAATGGGAGTTGTGGGAATCGGCGGCCATGGCCTGAGGCCGGTCAACCTAAACAAAATGTCTCACGTCCCGCCAGCAGATTATCCTGATGGGCTGCATGCCGAAGGTTGCTGACGCCAGGTCTAGACATACTATTTTGAGTTTTTATTTAAATAAAACCAAACTTTCAATTTAATAAAAATAAATTTAATCCTAATACGGAATCAAACAAAACTACTACATGATAGAAAACGATATGGGAGTTTTATGAAAAGTAAGATGTCATGATTAAATTTCCATGTATTACTTTAAAAATTTGTATGTATTTAAAGACCTAGCCAATTCAATTTGAGATAATTCACAATATGTACTGGACACTAATACAGCTTAAAAACTAAATTTATTTAGATTCCACCACTCTTATTCACATCCTGTAGTACCTTACCCTATGAACAGTTCCTCTGATTTAATCAGACCACTCGTGGAGTAAGGAACTACAACATGAGTTAGGTATCAGAATCTGGCCCCAACGTCTTATATCTTCTGGAACTATAAAAAAGTCATTTTCCTACCAATGAGTTCAGCAGCTATGGTCAAATGTCTTGAGCCTGATGATGCAGCAGGATTTTGACAAGGGACTAAAATGTGTCTTACTTGGTGGTACCTCCCCACTTATTTTTCGGTCACTGTAATAAACCATAGTTCCCCAAATTGACTCTCACTTTCAAAAATCTAGGGGAAAACTGGATATAAAAATCATTAGAATAATATTTTGTTAGAAGTTACTAATTATTAAACAACCACTTGTGTAAGACTAAACAAATGATCAATTAAAAAAAAAATTCAGTAAAAATTCAGAGGTCTCCAATCTGTGGACTCACCCGCCTTAAGTGGGCAAGGAGGAACATTTGGTGGTGGGGGGGGGGGGTGGGAACAGCTGCTGCCTGGGTCAGCCCCCACCAGGGGGTGGGAGGTGGGGAGGGAGCGCCACTCAGCTCTGCTCCTGGCCCCAGCCACTGGCTCCACGCCCAGGGGCCCTGGCTGCCAGCCTCGGCTGCTCCCACTCCCAGCTGGCCCCAGCCTCCTTACCCCTGTCCACACACCCTACTCTTGGAGCCGCGGCCCAGGAGGGGAGGCACGGACAGGGGTAAGGAGGAGACATGAGGTAAAAAGTTTTAGGACCACTGGTCTAGAGGTCTCTATTGAGATCAGGACAGTTTACAAACACATAATAGGAGAGAGTCCCACCCTGAAGAGCTTACAATTTAATTAGACAAGACAAAAAGTGGAAAGGGAAACAGGCATAGAGACAAGAGCCACAAATGTGGCATCTATTTGAAGAACTACTGTATATACGATGAAGCAATCTTATGAAGATCTTCATTCACTTAGGTTTGGCAAAAAATATTTTAAATAATTTCAATGGATAATATCAATATTTATTTTTAAGCATTTTTTCAATGTTTATTTCATTTTTTAAAAATGTTCACAGTGGTGCAAAATTTTGGGTTGTAAGAATTTTTTTAAATGTTTATCTATTTAAATTTTCAGTTGTGGGAAACTGGAGGTGGGGGTCAGACAATAATTATTTAATGTCAGCAGACATTGAGATTCAAAAAGTTAAAGTTTATACCTGGTAAAGCACAAATGTTCTACATTATAGGTCAAAATATGCAAAGTAAATATCCTTAAAATCAAACTCTAGTTCTCAAGCAGCATTGTTCTTACTTTGCTTACCTGTAAATTTCAATCATGATCAATGGAAATATTTTGTGTGTGTGTGTGCACGTACGTGTGTACACACAGTGAAATCAATATTTACTGACATTTACCAATAAAAATCAAATACTTCCAAGCCTAATTACATTGCACTGGCATTCACTTTGTTTAATTTCTCTTAAAAAAATTAATATCCATCCATGAGATACCTCTAATGGTTAATGTGTAGATTTTCTCTCACTGATAGGTGATTCCTCGTTACAATTATTAGTGTTATGAGTGGTTCATCTAGCCTTGTATCATCCTGTCTGATTTACTGGAGTTTCTTTATATTAGTTCATTTAGAATTTGACAGAGTTAGAGCACCAATGTATCAGATAGTGTGTTTAAAAGTATATGAGCCCTGAATGCTGGTTCAGTTGAAGATTTTGCACAGTGGGTCAACTGAAGTCAGAGGCAGCCTTTCCACTGATTCCAGTGAGCACTGGATCAGGCCCAATGTGCTTAATTTAAAATCAACTTTATTTTTTTTAAATGATCTTGCAGAAAATTATTTTTAAGGAGCCAATCCTGCTGAGTGTTGAGGACGCTCAGAACCTTCCATAAGGCACTTAGCATCTTGTAGGATCAACTCATATACATGCAATGAATTTGTCTTATAAAGATTACTAAAGACTCTATAGAAGGGGCATTTCAAGTGTATTATTTTTAAAAGAGACTTTGTTGAACTGCAGCTCTGAAATTCCCTGGGTTTAAATACCTGATTTGAGAGCAGACTAAAGATGATTAGAGTTTAAAAATAAAATAAAAAAATCCATCACCACACAATTCTAGTGGAATGGAGACAATTCTCCTGGGGAGAAGTGGTTAAGCAACAGGGACATCTGGATCACATATGCAACACCCCCTACCAGGTGATCAATAGGGCAGTCCAGAAAGGGAGTTGTAAGAGCCCCTTTTAGTCAGAGATAATGTGGGGTGATGACAGCATTCAATAGCAAGTTGAGATGGGCAAAAGGTTAAAAGATAGAACAAAATTATAATCTGTGGCATATGCTTAGAATTTTATCTGTTCTGGAGTGCCTCATTCTTTACACATATACCTTATGCTGCTACTGTTCCACACCTTGAACTCCCACTAAAGTAAATAGGAGTTTTGTGTTCATAAGAATACTGAGCATTAATTTTATATATGTACCTACAGAGGGAGAGAGAGAAAGAGAGAGAAAAAACCACAACAGTCACTAAGAAATGATTCACTGTCTACTGAAATCAACGGGACAGCTCCCATTGACTTTAACAAGGAATACTGGGAACAAAAATCACCACACAGGTGGATTATCTTGTGAAGATTAAATACGTAATATTGGTTTCTCTAGCACTTTTTCAACTTCCAAAAACGTTAAGATAATACTCAGTTAAGTATTTATGTCTAAGTGTAAAATGATTTACACTGACTCAGAGGAGACAAAAATCTCATTGCAAATAAGGTGCAATTTCCATTTCCCCAATTTTTCAGTTATGGGGTCAAATTTTCAAATGTGCCTGTGTGTGGCTTAGGTAAATAAGGCACTTTTGAAATTGTTACCACTGGATACTAGCAAGGCCAAACTGAGTAATACCAAATGGGTCAGTATTCAAGCAGTGATCTTGGCCAAACACTGTAGCTAACTGTTCTGTATACGAACTCGACAATTAGGCTCAATGGATAAAGCAGACGATAAATAAGTGCGGTATTTTTACCCTTTCCCTTCCCAAATATTTTGCTCATTTGGTAAATGTACCATTGGATGTTCATGGCTTCAGAAGGGATAAACGAAAACATTTAGTAATAGTTTAAAAATTTCTCTCATGTCATTAGCCAAGTTATTTTATAACTGTTTGAAAGATACAATACAGGTTTTTCAATATTTCTGGTTTCCAGTTGGGACCAGAACCAGAAAAACCAAAATTCTTGTGCAATTATATACCCTGAACTTAGTTGGATATGAGGGGTGGGGTTATATTCCTTCACTGGGGTGAGAGAAGAGATCTTGCATTGAGACATAATGATTCCATTACATGCCAAAAATGGAGAAAAGGTCTTCAGCTGTGGTTCATTAAGAGGTGTTTCTTGGGCTGGAGGTTTCTTGCTGAAAGGACCTATACTTCCTACATTCTAATCAGGATTCTAACTGGACATGATCTGAACACAAGTGGCCAAGTATTTCTGTATTTTGTTTTTGCTCCCCTGATTATAAAAACAGAACCTTTTTGTTTGTGGATGTTCCCTAGCCAAGAGGCAACACTTGTATATCCTCAGCTACAAGGGAGAACCATAACTGCTTTTCTGTGACTCAAAGAAATGTGTTTCCTACTCTCAAGTGAAATTAGAGCTACCAAAAGGGAAATCCTGAAAAAATGTTCTTTCCAAAAAAGAAAAGAAATCAAGTTGTTTTAACCAGACCTTTTAGTATTTTTTCCTTTTTATGTGCTCAGTCATCCCTTATTCTTGGGCATTAGAGCGACAATAGAGAAAGTCTGTTCTTGGAGATTTCTAGTTTAATTTTGCAGACTGAAGAGGTTTGAAGTGTCTAGATTAGTTTCAGATAAGCATCCAACCAAGATGGACCATCAAAAGCTTCGTCATATGGTAGGAGTTTTGTTTGTTTGTTTTAAAAGTCAAAGGCTAATCAGAAATTACAATTCTGCAAAAGTCAATAAGTTATTTGAAGTGTTGCAATAAAGGAAGAAGCAAATTGTTAATCAGACACAGAACATTACTAGTTTTATAATCAAATTCATAATTTTAGCCATAACTCTACCAAACATTACTTAAAAGAATGAGAACATCTCAAGTTTGATTCTTTTCACTTATCAGTGGAATGGAATGATTCTGCTTCCCCAAGAAAGGAGCATTAAAACTTATGACCTCAGTGAACCCAGTGCTGGTATTCTTTTAAACTATACACATTAATCAAACTATTAGCTGTGTAACTCATTTGATCTAAAGAAGTTTCTTGCATTCAAGAAAACTATTCTTTCTAAGAATATATCTTTCTCATCCACTAGTAGTAGACAACAAGAAGCTGACAGCTTCATGAGACTTTACAGGTATTTTTGAAGATATAACTCTTGCATGGAGATAAATAGAATGATGATGTATAAGCTGAAAGGTTTAAGAATGCAGAGTCCTTAGCTCTGGGTCTTGATCTCTTTTTTTAATCTATTGGTTTAAAAAAAGAAAGTGTATCTACAGGTTATTGAACAGAGACAACCTATTTAAAGACATTTGGAAGCTGTTCATGGACAAGATACTTTTGCATAAAGATACTGATATGCAGAGCCAATTTTGCTCTTAATTATATCTGTGCAATTCATATTAACAAGTTGCATAATATAAGAGCAGAATTTGGCCCTCAATTTTTAAACACAGTTGGGTTCACGCGAAGGGGAAAATATCTTCAAATATGATTTTCTAAAAGTATGAAAAGAACTTCAAAAGACTGCCAAAATTTTATTAAATATGGAAAAGAAAACAATGGGAAGAAAAACCTTGATATTTTGGCAATTAAGATGTAGAATCAAGGTTCTAGTTGATTTTGTCATTTTAATGCAACTTTAGTATTATCTGTAATTTATCTACTCTGAATTAGAGCTAAAGGAATTCTCTCAACATTATTTCAAGAATTAAAAGCTAGCTTATTGCACAGTGTGAGACAATATATAGGAAAGCTACACTGTATGCTATGGATTAATTTAAAAAGATATAACATTAAAGAAATAAATATGTTGGGACAACATTTAGGGCCTGAACCAAAGCAAATTCTTTGGGAGTCCTTCTATTGACTTAATTGAGCTTTCGCATTAGGCTCCTTGGCTAAAAGTGGGGGGAAACAGAGAAAAAAAAATCAAGTCTATCCCTCTATGCTTAACTCATCATCACACGCATGAATATCTTCAAAAATCTGATGTGCAAGATCATCGATTCTCTATCACCAGCCCCCAAGCCCGGTTTATTGGAATTGGTAAAGAATGGAATGACTTTACACTCAGCACATCCTTGCTACTATGCATTGAAAAACAGCAGCTGTAAAAATAAACTCATCACACACCAAACTGTAATGCACAACTTCAAATACGGTATCCTAAGATTTTCTATTCTTTATTTAGATGGCATAATCAATTAGGAGACCAGCCACACAATTATTTTTTTTAAATATGAGACAGTGATTTATTATCACATTTAAATAACTGTGTGTAAAGGTAGACGCAAGAAAGCACAAACAACAGCCGGTATCTGTTAGCACTGAAAGTTGGTTGAAACTTTAGGCAAATAATTAACCTCCTGGCCCAGAGCTTTAAAACCCCCAAAAGCAGTTCATAGAATTTCTTTCACAATTTATGAACAATCAGTGGAATTTATGTCACAGTCAGAGGATTCTTTTGCTGAATTAACCCTAGCTCCCTCTGACCCTGAGAAGCCATAAACCAACAGGATATAGCAGGGAGAGAATGTGCTATAGTGTTTCGGCTGACCTACAGAGTGCTGTCTCTGTCATTCCAGGGCTGGAAACCCAGATGATGAATTACAGAGCAATATGCCAGGCTCAGACCCAAACATCCACCTTCTTATACACATGCACACACATACGGCTTCACTCACCCCAAACTGGCAGTTACAGCTGAAAGGGCAAGTACTGTTAGGCCTCATTTACAGAGGCCTATTCTAAGATAAAAGGGAACAGAAAATTGCTTATTGAGGGAGCGTGCACACATCTGTGAGTAACACCATTTGAGAACATGCGCCATGTATTGAACAACAGTGAAGAAGGTTGCTTTAAAATTTTAGAGATGGGTTACAGTGCTTGGGAACAATACTTTGTAAAGAAGGGTCTTTCAAACTGTGGCTCATGGTGAGATTGCAAATGGGGTCATGGTGGGTCACAATAGGTCATATAAAATAAATTCAATATAGCATATGATAATACTGGATCCATAACATAAGACTTGTAATGGTATGCCACTTTCAGGCCAACGTAGTGTTGTAACATGAGCATCCCATGTAGGAGTTCAGTGTGGATTAGTGCAGGATGCTACAGCCCCTACTAATAAAAGAAAATTAATCTGAGCCCGTGTGTGCCTGGATTTATCTCATGCAAAACAGGACAAGCCCCCTGAACATAGTTATATACAACATGAATCACCAGTACCCAGGCTGAGAGAACATGACAACCCACGTCACTGAATTGGGACACCAGCCACGTCAGCTGTAATCACTAAGGCCTGAGGGCATTTCTGAGTCATTCACAACTGTGATTTTCAGTCTTTGTCAAAACTCAGCCCTGGCTGGGGGGTGGGGGGGAAGAGATGACCCAGGAAGATGGATTGTTTCATTCAAAGTTCAGAACGAAATGAGATATGCAGAAATGTGATGACAAACATAGGAGGGTATAATTTTGAATTGATTTCATTCAAAACCACAGTGTTTAGTGGATGCCAACAGCATGAAGTCTTCAAAATTATTGCAACGTTTAGAAACCATGGCTTCATGTTTAATATGCAGCCAAGGTCTCTTACTGCTCAGAAAAATCTCCTAAAAAACTGTCTCAGGTCTTTCCCAGAGCAGTTCAAAGTAATGAACTTTAATAATAAAGGCCATGATGACAGGGATTATCTTCACTGGCAACTCATATTTCCCTTTGCAGCGATGCAGCCCCTCAGAAGGTGAAGCACTACTTTGACCCTTTCAATTAAACTGGAGAAGTACAGATTGTCCACAATGAATCTCCCCTTTTTGACAACTTCAATAATTCATCTTAGTGGCACACATGGTCTAGTATCGGGGTAGCCGTGTTAGTCTGTATCCATAAAAACAACAACGAGTCCGGTGGCACCTTAAAGACTAACAGATTTATTTGGGCATAAGCTTTCGTGGGTAAAAAACCACTTCTTCAGAAGACAGAACATGTCTTCTTCAGAAGAAGTGTTTTTTTACGCACAAAAACGTATGCCCAAATAAATCTGTTAGTCTTTAAGGTGCCACCGGACTCCTTGTTGTTTTTACACATGGTCTAAACTTTGCTGACATCTTTGGTTACCAGGGCAAGTTGAACTTTTCTCTCAGTGCAAGATGGTGTAAAAGCATTCACCAGAAAACTTGGCAATCAGTTTAACCAACTGCATAACACTGAAGTTATTCCCTTTTATTTCAAATTTCACTAGGGTAACTAAAGAATTAGTCAGGAACCAAAAGGAACTCATAAAATCAGTGTCTGAAGAAACTTTGTATCTAGCTGTCTATTTCTGTAGATCTAGGAATATATATCTGGTGAACCATAGAGAGGAAAGACGTGAATCACAAACACCATGCAAAATAATAATGACTTGGTAGCAATAATTAGTCTATTGCAAGCAAACAGTTCTTAACCATGACAAGGTACTGCAAGTGACTTAAGGTATGTCTACACTACGGAATTAGGTTGATTTTATAGAAGTCGATTTTTAGAAATCAATTTTATACAGTTGATTGCGTATGTCCACACTAAGCGCATTAAGTCAGTGGAGTGCATTCTCACTACCGTGGCTACCATCAATTTACGGAGTGCTGCACTGTGGGTAGCTATCCCACAGTTCCCGCAGTCTCCGCCCATTGGAATTCTGGGTTAAGCTCCCAATGTCTGATGGGGCAAAAACATTGTTGTGGGTGGTTTTGGGTACATGACGTCACTCTCCCCTCTTTCCCCCACTCCGTGAAAGCAACGGCAGACAATCGTTTTGTGCCAGACACCAGGGCGATTAGAAGAGCACAGCAAGGCATGCTGCATATCAGAGAGAGAGACTTTGAAAACCAGTTTCTTGACTGGTCAGGCTGCGGTGTGACAGTTGTGTGTGTTTCTCCTTGATGTAAACCCGCCCCTTTTGTTGATTTTAATTCCCTGTAAGCCAACCACCCTCTCCCGTTCAAAATAAAGTAACTATTGTTTTGAAACCATGCATTCTTTCTTTATTAATTTAAAAAAAATAAAAATAAAAAGAGAACGGACAAGGTAACCCGGGTAGGGTGGGGGAGGAGGGAAGGACAAGGCCACATTGCTTATTGTAGCGACACTAAATAAAATCAAATTGTTTGAATGACAGCCTTCTGTTGCTTGGGCCAGCCTCTGGCAGTGGAGTGGCTGGGTGCCTGGAGCCTCCCTCCCCGTGTTCCTGGGCATCTGGATGAGGAGGCTATGGAACACTGGGAGGAGGATAGGCAGTTATACAGACGATGCAGCGGGGGTCTGTGCTCGTTGGCTTTCCTGCAGCTCCAACAGATGCTTCATCATGTATGTTTGCTCCCCGATTAGCCTCAGCATCACGTCCTGCCTCCACTCTTTGTGCTCACTTAAT
Source organism: Mauremys mutica (assembly GCF_020497125.1). NCBI lineage: Eukaryota > Metazoa > Chordata > Testudines > Geoemydidae > Mauremys > Mauremys mutica. The sequence continues at coordinate 44,350,750 of NC_059076.1, forward strand.
TCTTTCCTGGCCTCTGTCACTGAATGTCTCCATGCATTAAGCTGTGCCCTATCAGTGCGGAAGGACTGCATAAGCTCAGAAAACACGGCATCACAAGTGCGGTTTTTTTGCCTTCTAATCTGAGATAACCTCAGGGACAGAGATGATAGGGGGAGTGTAGAAACATTTTACACTCTACGCTTTTGGGGGGATTGCATGATCAGCTGTGTTGCTGAGTTCGCCATGCTGACCAAACAGGAAATGAAATTCAAAAGTTCTCAGGGCTTTTCCTGTGTACCTAGCTAGCGCATTGGAGTTAAAAATGCTGTCCAGAGCGGTCACAATGGAGCACTCTGGGATAGGTCCTGGAGGCCAATACCATTGATTTGTGTCCACACTACGACAAATTCGACCCAGCAAAGTTGATTTTAGCGCTACTCCCCTCACCGGGGAGGAGTACAGAAATCCATTTTAAGAGCCCTTTAGGTGGACGGAATGGGTTGGTTTTGTGGACGCATTCATATTTAAAATCGACCTAACGCGGCTAAATTCGATCTAACCCCATAGTGTAGACCAGGCCGTTATGTTGTCATGTTCTGTGAAGGAGAAGTTTCCAGCTTTAGATACAAAAATCTTGAAAGTTCTCATTCCCTTTCTTTAATGGCGGCAATAATACTGAAGCATTTCAATTATCTATTGATCAAAGAATTACTTAAGCCTGCATATTTCTCCAATATCTTGTGTAGATCATAATCTTTCAGCCAGGCTCATCCCTCACATCGAACTGTGAGTATACTTTTTTTTGGACTCCTCTAGGATTCAAGTAAACCTCCTAAAATATCGTAGTTATTGTTTCTGGTACAGTTATGGCTCCAAATTGTTGCTTTATCATAGTTCCCATTAGAGGTCTTGCAAGGAGTAGGTTCATGAAACCATTTCTCAAAATTTGAGAAATCCTGCTTGAAGGAGCCAAAGCATTAGGTGTCATGGATAATGCTGTACATGTAAATAGAATTTTCAACCTGACAGCTATAAAATCCCCCCTGTTCAAAAGAGATCTATTGTCTGATTTGAAAATAACTAACTCCACTTTACACTTGAGAAATGAAGTCTAACATCTATAGTTCATAGAAACAGGGAAGGTGTGTGTGTGTGTATATATATATAAACATAACTGGAATGTGTTTTATGCTACATATGCCATGTAACACATCTCTGTAAAGGTCATGATCTACTGAATCTATTAATCCTATTTGTATGCATGTATCAGTTTTGTATTCGAAGCTATGAATACTGGCTGCATACTTGTTTGATTCTAAGTAGGCTGTAGTTAAGCAGTTGGTCAGCTTCCTGAGAAAAGACTATTCTCAGTAAGTGCCCAATCAAGAAACACTTAAGCCAACAATGAACTTAGAAACACCAATCCACATCTGGGCTTTCCCAGGAACATGGCTTGGCTAGTAAGGAACTCAGTCATGCATGGACATGTGACTTGCCCAGGGGACTCCAAAGCTCCATTTTGTAGCTGGACTTTGCATATGAGTGAGGAGGGGGATCTCCACCCACGAGAGAAAGTCTATTTAAGCCCAGGGGAGACCCTCCATTTTGTCTTCAGCTGACCAAAGAGAGCCTCTCCACCCCCAAAGATACCTCAAAGAAACTGGAACAAAGGACAGTGACTGCAAGGGGTGTGAGTGATTGCTGGACCCAGACTAAAAGGAGATTAGTCTGTAAAGGGGAGCATTCTGGAACTGGTGAGGATTTTATCTGTATTCAGATGGATTAGACAGAGACTGGCGTGTTTTATTTTATTTTCCTTGGTAATTCACTTTGTTCTGTGTCACTACTTGGAACCACTTAAATCCTACCTTCTGTATTTAATAAAATCACTTTTTACTTATTAATTAACTCAGAGTACGTATTAATACCTGGGGGGGTAAGGGGGCAAAACAGCTGTGCATCTCTGTCTATCAGTGTTATAGAGGGTGAACAATTTATGAGTTTACGAATTTATTTGGGTTTTGACCCCATTGGGAGTCAGGCATCTGAATGTTAAAGACAAGAACACGTCTTAGATGCTTTCAGTTAAGCCTGCAGCTGTTGGGTAAGTAATTCAGACCCTGGGTCTGTGTTGGAGCAGACGGGCGTGTCTGGCTCAGCAAGACAGGGTGTTGGGATCCCAGGCTGGCAGGGAAAGCAGGGGCAGAAGCAGTCTTGGCACATCAGGTGGCAGCTCCCAAGGGGGGTTCTGTGATCTATCCCATTACAGGGACTTCAGCTGGTGGTCCCCTATATCTCAGCTGAGTACCCTACCCAGTGGGACCTGCCCCACTCCAGCTGTTTTGTGTGAACTCACCCAAGGAGCCTGATCCAGTAGGTGCTCTCTGAGCATGCTTACTGGATTGAGTCCTGCACACGACTTAGGCGGAGGAATGCCTATCTTCCCCTGGTTTGTGAATTGCTCTGGGGCTTAGGCAGGAGATAGGTACCCAGGTGCCTACAGGGAGGAAGCATGCTCAGAGGCAGAAACAGACTCCTAGGGAACTTTGAAAACTTAGGCATCAAGTGAGTTTAGGCACCTACAAGGTTCAGTGGGAGTTTTGTAAATTGCAGCAGTCCCAAAACAAGGACTTAGGTGCCTAGCTCCTTTTGTAAATTCAGGCAAAAAAGAGTCTTAACAGGGCAAGAGTGACCCCCACACACTCTCCTAATGCAGCAAGTAAGACCCCCAAAAGGATCCTTCCACTTGTCCTTAAAACACAGTCTTGGTAGATTCTAGAATTTGTTTGCAACACATGCCCCTCAATGCACAACACCTTCAAAGACAAGCTGAGGAAATTAAATGCAGAACGCTGCTAGGCACTAAAAACCATGGACTGAACAGAGTCACTGGTTTTATGGCTCATGACAACAATTTGTAACATGTCCTACTGCCTGCTAACCCTTAACTGCCCACTTCATTTTAAGTGGTCTCCTATAGCATGTATGAACCCTTTATGCTTAGCACTCTGTCTTACCTTGTATTTAGCTCAGACACTCTGGTTACCTTCCCCAGACCTGAAGAAGAGCTCTGTGTAAGCCTGAAAGACTCTCTCAGGAATGAGGACCTGCAGCTGCACCTGCCCAGTTGTCAGGCAGACAACAATCACAGGCCACAGCAGAACCACCTGATTGGTTAAGGCAGTCAGGTGGCTCGCTCTTAAGCCCAGCAGCTGCGAGGATCAGCGGCTGCATAATCACACACCCAGAGATTGTCTGCCTCTCTGTGCTCACCTTACTCCAAGCTCTGCTCCAGCCTAGACCCTGCCGTGCACCCACTCTTGTTCCAGTCTTGTCCCAGCCTTGCTCCTGCCTCCCTTGACATGAGGTAATCTGGTTCTGACCCTTGCCCTGGTTCTGACTCTGTCTCAACCCTTGGCGCTGGCATTTGGATTCTGACTCAGTTTTGACCTTTGGCTCCAGTCACCATCTCTGACTCTATTTTGGCTTTGTGCTCAGACATTCGGACTCCGAGCCCTAGACCTGATTCTTGCTCCAAGCACCAGACTGCCTATGAGCCAGTCTCCTGCCACCTTGTCCCTTCCACCAACAGAAGCTGATCCAATAAAATATATGCCCTCACCAAACTTGTCCCTTACGCTAATATTCTGGCATGTGTGAAGCATCTCTCTGACTTCACCTCATCTTGTACTGCCCACAAGAACCAGAAATCACTAACATGGTGATATATTTATAGAATCAATTTTTGCTTCCAAAGGTGAAAATAACAAAACTGACCATTCTAATGTATATGTAATCAATTTTTAGTCAATCTCATATTTGATAGACAGATATTCTTTACCATGGGAACTATGGTGAAGTCTCAAAACACTAAGGGCCATATCCTGCTTGCCTTACTTATGGGAGTTGTTCCATTCAAGTCACCGGGACAGATCCTCAACTGGTGCAAACTGTTATAGCTCCACTGAAGTAATGTGGGACTACACAAACAAGGGTAGCAGGATTTGGCTCTAAATTAATTAGGCCAGAACAGCAGTCCAATTAGTAAGAAAAGTTCTTTCATGGACAAACATGGGTAATCAGAAAGTCTAATGGGATTTTTGTAATTGTATGTTTGAAGTATGGTAGCTGTGGATCTTCAAATTAATCAGGCAAAAGAGCACTAAGAATCTCAAAATGCTGTATTCAGTCATCCTGTGTGTAAAACAGTACTTAGATTGCAAGAAATATTTTTGTAATATAGTTCTATGTCTAAACAATTAAGTTCTCCTTATTACATAAGCTACTGTACCTGTATGACTCCGAATATGAACTCTTAATGTTCCATTGCTTGCAAACTTCTGTCCACAATATGGGCAAATTTTCTCCTTTTCCCCTGTGTGTGTCTGGATGGGGAGGAAAGGAAACAAAAAGTTAAGAAAAGAAGATATTGCATAGCTTTAAAGAACTAGGATTTATAGAAGATTCAATATACTTGACATTGACCATTTTTCTTTTGTTTTTTCTCTATTGTATTTCTTTTCTTCCAAGCTTATATTTCCTTCCACAGTCATTACATATTTGATTCCACACCATCAGGCAGAGATTCTAAAGAATTAATCATGGATGTCCTTTTAGTCCACAAAATAGCTAAAGTTTCTAAACTAATTAAACTCATCTCATTATTGATTGTAAAATAAACCTGTTTATCAAATCTAACTACAGTTTCACCGAGTTTATAATTACTTAAATAGTTTGGTTTATAAATGTTTGATTAATCTTTATGTGCTTTTGCAAATACCCAATGGGGGGGGAGGTATTTTCAATGCCAAATACTATTAATAGTACAAAACAGGAAACCGTGAATTGATTTCTTCAAGGCACCACTAACCTCAATAAAATGAACCCATTGCTTAAAAGTTTGTGTTTTTGTCTAGTCCTATTTTATTACAAAATAGAATAGAGTTTGATTTGTCCTGCAGATAATTTTTTCTCTAGGAAAAAGAACTGGAATTGGTGTTACGAAATTTCATTTGGAGAAAGTTCCCCCACCCTTTCTCCACAACTTCTGGTTCTAATTGGCTTATAATAATGAGATCTAATTGTAACATAGGGTACGTCTACACTACGGGATTATTCCGAATTTACATAAACCGGTTTAGCAAAACAGATTGTATAAAATCGAGTGCGCGCGGCCACACTAAACACATTAAATCAGTGGTGTGCGTCCACGGTCCGAGGCTAGCGTCGATTTCTGGAGCATTGCACTGTGGGTAGCTATTCCATAGCTATCCCATAGTTCCCGCAGCCTCCCCCGCCCCTTGGATTTTCCGGGTTGAGATCCCAGTGTCTGATGGGGCAAAAATCATTGTCGCGGGTGGTTCTGGGTAAATGTCGTCAGTCACTCCTTCCGCTGGGAAAGCAACAGCAGACAAGCATTTCGTGCCTTTTTTCCCTAGATTGCCCTGGCAGATGCCATAGCATGGCAATCATGGAGCCTGTTTTGCCTTTTGTGACTGTCACCGTATGTGTACTAGATGCCGCTCGCAGAGGCGATTCAGCAGCGCTACACAGCAGCATGCTTTTGCTTTTGCATGACAGCAGAGATGGTTACCAGCCATATTGCACCATCTACCATACCATAAATTGGTAATAAGATGATCGTGGCTACCAGTCCTTTTGCACTGCACCATTTGCTGCTGTCGTAAGTGCCCCTGGCTGAGATCAGCCAGGGGCGCAAAAGCCAAAATTGGGAATGACTCCCTGAGTCAATCCCTCCTTTTTGGTATCTAAAAATAAAATCAGTCCTGCCTAGAATATGGGCAAGTGTACTAGAGAACCACTGTATATCATAACCAGAGAGCACAGTTGCTCTGTGTCAGATCCTGCAGAAATTATGAGCTGTATGCTATTCACAGGGGGTGCTCCTGCAACAACCCCACCTGTTCATTCTGTTCTTCCCCCAGCCTTCCTGGGCTACCATAGCATTGTCCCCCCACTTGTGTGATGACACAGTGACTTGTTAGTGAGAAATGAGTGGAAGGCAGCCTCCAACTGCTATGACAGTCCAGACAGGACATTAAGCAGTGTGTAGGAGAGGAGCCCAGCATCCCACTGCTAGTCCAGGGGCAACTGAATCTTTTCTTTACACATGAAGGGTGGGGGCTGATGGAGCTCAGCCCCCTGTTGCTATGATGAAGACGGTTACCAGCCATATTGCACCATCTACCAGGAAAAATTAGGGGCAGGCATCCTTGATCGACCTAACTGATGCTAGTCGGCATGGTTACCAGTCCTTTTGCACTACCCCATGTGCCAATAGGCTGATGATGACAATGGATATCAGTCTTATTGCACCATCAGCCACCCATGACAGGGGGGGAGCAAGGATGTTGGTGTTGAGTGCTGCAGCATCGTGTCTATCTGCAGCATTCAGTAAAGATAGGGTGACATGTAAAAGAGTCAAGAGAGGATTGTTTTCCCTTTCACTTCTGGGAGTGGGTGGGGGGGTGCGTAAATTGCCGAGCTATGCCCTGACCCACCGCGGACACTGTGTTTGACCCTAGAAGCATTTGGAGCTCAGCCAAGAATGCAAATACTTTTCGGAGACTGCAAGAACTGTGGGATAGCTTGAGTCCTCCAGGCCATGAGCGTCCATTTGATTATTTGGCTTTCCGTTATGCTTGTCACGCAGCAGTGAGCTGAGTCCCTGCTATGGCGTCTGTCTGGAGATTTTTTAAAAATGATTTTGAATTTCGTCTTCTGTAACGGAGCGTTGATAGAACAGATTTGCCTGCCCTTACAGCAATCACATCCGCATGGTCCATGCTGGAGCTCTTTCTTTATTTTGATTTTTAACTGCCTCGCCACACGTGCTGATCGGAGCTCCACACTGGGCAAACAGGAAATATTCAAAAGTTCGTGGGGCTTTTCCTGTCTACCTGGCCACTGCATCTGAGTTCAGATTGCTGTCCAGAGCGGTCAGTGGTGCACTGTGGGATACCACCCGGAGGCCAATACCGTCGATCTGCGGCCACACTAACCCTAATCCGATATGGTAATACCGATACTAGCGCTACTCCTCTCGTTAGGGAGGAGTACAGAAACTGGTTTAAAGAGCCCTTTATATCGATATAAAGGGCCTCTTAGTGTGGACGGGTGTGGCGTTAAATCGGTTTAAACACGTAGTGTAGACCAGGCCATAGTTGAGTTATATTTAAACTCTACTCCAAATTAACATGGACAGTCCTTTAACATACAAAACTCTAATTCACTTCAATGCATATGGATTGCAAGACTGGACCCTATGTATTTAATGCATGATAAATATTAGATTCATTCATTTATGGAAAATTCTGTAAAATATTTTTGTGCATATTGTACTTTGATAAGGAAACTACACAAGTGTATATTTGAGAGTATGCTTGTGTTAACTGGCAGCTTTGGAAGAGAAAAAGTCTGTTGCAAGGCAAGAATTGCTATAAACCAATTATGAACATCTGTGGGCACAATTTCAAATTCTATACAATTATTTTCATATGTATCTCCATTTGCAAGACTGTGTTCTTGTGGTATTTCTGGTTTGAACCAAATGACGCAATGCTGGAGATCTTATAAAAATCAGACTTTCTTGCGAGACGTTCATGAACCCTACAAAGTTGAGATAACCACCCAGACTGTTGGATACTTAGCATCTTTTGAGGTTAGACCATAGTTAGCTATTTTTTGTTCAGACTGTCCATGTTCAGAACACATTCCATACAAAAATTGTAGTCTACATTTTGAATAATCAAAATTATTTGGACCACTATCAGCTGGCTTAAAAACAGCAAGAAAAATCCCTTAATTTGGTATACATTTTGTGTAAAAAAATCAGCTCTATCATTTATGTATGTCACCTAAATTTACTTGAGTGACATACATAAATTAAGAAATCAGATCTGAAAAATACAGATTGCCATGTTTAGGCAATACTGTAGACAAGAAATTATAGTTATTTGTCTAGTTACGGGTCAAATGCCCTGAAGTTCTCACTCAGTCCTTACTGCAGCAAAACTCCATTGACTTCAAAGGAATATTTGCCGGTGTGAGGAATAAGTAAAAACTTTAGAATTTAGCTGTTTGACTCTTACACAATTTTCTATTTTATGATACACAGAATACTTAGTGATAACAATAAGAAAGACACTCTTTCATATCAACCCAGTTCTTCAGAAGGTAAAGGACTAGTTTGGATGGGGGAGATTTATAGTTAGGACAACAGTTCTCTTTGGGGATATTGGGCCCAAATATCTATAATTAGTTATAGTTATAGATTTATCTGTCTACTGAAATTATAGTTATTTTTGTATGCAGTTATATTTTCAGACTGTGCTTCCTACCCCTAACAGTTATATTCCAGGTTTACCGAGATAAGAGTTAATATTTTTATTGTATAAATAAGAAAAATATTAGTTACAGTAAGTCAAAAGGATATGTGCGTGTGTGTACACACATATAGTAAATTCCCTGTGGATAATAGAAGAGCACACTCCTCTCCTGGGAAAACAGCTTTCATCATTATCTGAAAGAGCAGCAAATTTCTTTAACGTCAGCTTTTCTGTATTTTATTATCAGATACGTTTTACCATGAAAACACTAACTTGTTTTCTTAAATTTAACGCAACTGATCATCTAATTAAGATTATAAATTTCACTATCAGTCATACAGAGATAGAACACATGACTTTGAGGTTTCTTTGCCCCTCCCCATAATTTTATTCCTACAACAATTAAAAATTCAATTTCCATGTTTACTTTACTTATTAAAAGCCTTAGTGAGATATATAATGTTGACATAGCTCATCTTATCAAATGCATCAGCATAGAAACACAGTAGAATCAAAAAGTTAAGACTGTACTTACTGGCCAATACCTTTACCTATCAACTATAAAAACCTATCTTGAGTGACATGCTGAGCATTTGTAACTTTCACTGTCTTCAATGGGAACTAAGATCACTCAGAATTTTAGAGGTTGTGTTCACTACCTTTGCATAATTGGCCCTTTTATGGCTAGAATGTCATACTGGTATAGTGAACAGCTATTTTGAAGGAACAAAACTACCACCTTGAACATAAAGATAATAGAAGGACCACTTTGCAGTGAAAGCTGTGGGCCTGGATTCTTGCAGATTTTCACATATTGCTCTGAGGCCCCAATTCAGGAAAGCATTTTAAGCATGTGCTTAAGTATGTGCTTAATGTTAATATGGTTGTTTTCCTTAACTGGGGTCTAACAGTACAGCTCAAACTAACCTGGAAGAGATGCTCTCCCATTTGGTTCTAAACATTCTATGTTGCTGAAACTAACAGCACAGATTGATTTACAGCAACTTATTCCACACGTAAGCACATTTACTGAATGCGACTACTCATGATGGAAGGTACTACTCAAAGACAGTAAGGATGTCAAAATCTGGTCCTTATTTTATTTTTTACTTTACAAATTACTGACGGTAACAATTAGTCATTTGAAGTTATTTGACTGTACTTGTGTCAAAACTGTGTATTTACTACTCATGATATCAGGAATATCTAGACAAAAATGTTTTCAATACAAAAATAAAAGGTAACATCAAAATATTAATTGTGAAAAAGCAGAAAACATTCAATAAGCTCAAACTTATTCTCTTCCCACAATGAAAGGCTGAACCATTTGAACAAATGTTGTGAAACTTGTTGAATTAAAAAGGGATTCTACCTAGCAGTTACAATGTGAGCATCATCATGTTACCTCAAAAATAACGTCAACACTGGGAAACAGCAATTCACATCTCAGGGCTACCTCTAGCCTTCTTTTCTGAATAAAGATTTATCTGTCTACTGAATTGTATACACATAGGATGGTGTCTACCCATCTCTGGGGAGTTGTTTGAAAACATTAATATTCTTCATTTAGGATTACTGACTGTATTTCAAATGGGATAGCAGAGGTAAGATTACTAAACCATTCATCCCACTGACAAATTCAGTTTTTAAAACTTTGCATTTAATTCTTTACAGGTCAGGAAATTAATTCTCATTTTGATTGAAAAATCCTCAGCCATTATAAAGTTATACATTCTTTATTCTTCAGTAAATACCTTAACTCACATGGTATGCATTATACTGTAATCGCAGTTAAAGTAGATGGGATACAATTTCAAAATCCAACAAAAACGCACTTTTCACTCCATGACGCCAGGGATATGAATGTTAAATCCATCTTGATTAGGATAAGGTTGTTTAGAAGTTTTATATATCTTTTATGGCAACATTGGGGGATTCCAGATAGACAACTACTAATTCATTCCGAAGAACCAAAAATCACAGGATTCCCTGAAGCAATACATAACTTCCGCAGGAGTTCTTGGTTGCTCAAATACATGGCCAGTCTTATTTGTAATAGCAGCACAAAATGGTAGTGGTTACAATAGAGAATGAAACAAAGGGACCAACGAAATAAAGGACAGGTACGTCTCATTTTTTAAAATAAAAACTAGTTATCTGGTTTTTAATTTTATATATATATATATATATATATATATATATTTAGGAATAAATTTAAAGTCTGGTATTTATTTATACAGAACCTGTCAATAACTCAATTTGATATTTATGATCCTCAGATCTTGAGAGATCCTTCTAAGGATGAATCATAACAAGGAAGAGAGAAAATTAATAGGAAAGCATTAAAAAAAACCCAAAACCCCTGCATTCTTAATCTTAGATACACTATGGATCAATTCTCCATGCAAGTTTGTGTGACTAATGCAAATGGATGAAAAGAAAAATAAAGAACAATTAAGTCTCTTCATTGGGACTAACTTGGCTTCTTATATCTAACTTCTCAGTATCATCTGGGGTTAAAATGAGAGTGTATTTTTAAAAAATTTTGACCAATAAAAACTGTTAAAATTACGGGTCAAATGCCCTGAAGTTCTCACTCAGTCCTTACTGCAGCAAAACTCCATTGACTTCAAAGGAATATTTGCCGGTGTGAGGAATAAGTAAAAACTTTAGAATTTAGCTGTTTGACTCTTACACAATTTTCTATTTTATGATACACAGAATACTTAGTGATAACAATAAGAAAGACACTCTTTCATATCAACCCAGTTCTTCAGAAGGTAAAGGACTAGTTTGGATGGGGGAGATTTATAGTTAGGACAACAGTTCTCTTTGGGGATATTGGGCCTTAACGTCCTGGCTACATTGTAGAGTGATGTGCAGCTGTCACAAGGACTTTATTCACCAGTTAACAGTTACAAAGTTATTATTAGAGATGGGCTTAAGTTTGGATCTAGATTCAGATCTGAATTGCCTCAAAGTTCAAAGGGCTGTGGGAAGGTATTTTTAGACAAAGGGCTTAGTCCGTGTCTAATTATTATGTAACCTCTTAAAATCTCATATGATGTTTTTACTGGCTATCACTTGGTAGACCCTTCAGGATTTTCCCCTGCATAATTAGACCAACGTTGCGCGCACACACAAAAATCATCATCCAGTGACCTTGGTTTGACAATAGTATTTATATTTCTCAGATAAAGGATTTAATGTGCTTTTAAAACAAATGTTACATGCAAATTATGAGAAATATCTTCCATCGGACATCAATGCTGTAAATTTTTACCAACAGTTTTCATTACCGTTAATTGCATCCATAAAAGACAACTACTTCAAACATATGCATGAGCCCAAGCTGAATAGACAGATATCTCTCAGATTTGCACAAAAAGCAACTGGTTTTGCAACCACAAACTGTATCTTTTGAGGAGGGACATATGATTGTGCCCACAAAATTAGAAGCCATTTTTCAAAATGTTGACTCATATATAATTATGGCTCTGTGTGCGTGTATATATACACACACACACGCACACACACAAATATATAAAAGTGTGTGTATGTGCAACATATATAAGTATTCCCATGACATTGATCACTATATAGTTAGTATCAGAGTTCTTACATAAATTACACGGATTCAAATCTACATGCACAAATATACCAGCATAGATTCATATTCATCAAAGAAGGAGCAAATATTACCATTTCATTCAAACTTTGAAAATATAAGAATTAAGATTAATTAAATTCTGTCATCATTAGCACATCTCTGAAATGTTTTTGTAGCTTCAGAAATTCAGTTAACAGCAATTAAAAGAAACAGATGCCATTATCTGTAAGTAAATGAGATATTTTGCATGCTATATTTACATCCTTAACATTTTCTATTTTTTCCACAAACCATATTAGTGTGAGGATCAGAATTCTATACTACTTGCCATCTCAGCTATTTTAAAATGAAGGTATAACAAACTCAAAAACAGAAAGATACATACCATAGAGTAGGGTATGATTCTGAAGTCACTTCTCAGGTCTTACACAAGCAAAGCTCCTATGAACTTCAATAGGAGATTTGCCTGTAAAAAGACTTAATAAAGGACTTCAGATCAGTGTTGAAGAGATGCATTTGAAATTAAAATGAATCTTTTAATAGAAAAATTAATAGAAAATAAACCAAAAGCTTCAAAAACAGTCAAAAAGGCATCTTTTTTAGGCCAGGATCCTGAGATTTGTTAAGTGGCCTTGTCTCCTACTCATTCCAGTGGGAGTTAAGTGGTTCAGCACCTTCCTGCATGGGGCCCTTTACAAATGATCAGTCATTTCTTTATTAACAGTTACAATAGACATAAGAAAGGAATAGCTAAGTAGCACAATATATTTCTACACTAGCTATTCACCTTTGGACTCCTGTGTTCAAACCATGTCTGAGACCAGTCACGGGTGAAAAGGAGTTTGGCAGCTTTTTCTAGTCTTCAAAAGGGAATTAGTTACACAAAACAAAACCATTCCAGAGTTTGCAGGATGTCTATCTTCATCTGAAAACTGCTTATAACTGGAAAGCAGAGATGTTGTAGGCCATATACAGAAGTGCACAGTGTGACAAGGAAGGTCTACATGAACAAATGCTTACAATGTGCCTCGCTCTAGCCAGTACTGCATATGTACAAAATTAAAGAAAAAGAGCTGGCATAATGCTTTGTGAAGGGGATAAGACCTACAAATTAAAGAACATTCTGAATGATATTGTTTTGCCAAGACAGAATTGCAAGTCTGAGGTTCTGCTTGGGTAACGGACAGGAAGAAACCAGTTGAAAAGAAGGCAACTGAGATACTGTATTTGCCCACAGCTCAAAAAAGGATGTGGTGACATTGTTTTTTTGAGAACCTAAAACTCAGAAGTCACTTCCTGGAAGAGGGACTAGAGTTCCATCATTCATCAGTCCTACTGAGCATATCAAGAAGTAACATTCTTTCAAAGCATAATACTAGACACAAGGGAAGAAATGGATTGGTCAGGTTATCCCAAGAAACTTCTAGCAGTGTGTATAACTAATAGGAATGACTTATTTCCTCCATTATGTTTTGACAGTGTTAAGGGCAAGTTCGCATTTTCATAACTACAGCTATAAACATATGCTCACTATGTTTTAGATAAACAGTGTCCCCAGAAATGTTTTTAAAGACCCTTCTGTTTGTTCCTTAGATTAAATTTGTTTACATAAATAATATTTATTATATAATATAAAGTATATTAATTTATTAACTTTATTATTAAATTAATAGGATTTAAAGTATTAAATATTTATTGTTTATAATCTTCCTTTTAGAAATTATTTCTATACATTTAGACATAATAGCATATATTAGAGAGAATAAAGTAACTCAACTTTGATCTACCCTCAAACTCTCTATTCAATTAAACAGTGCCTATAAAGGGATCAAGGTTTCCAGTCTGAAAACAACTACATGCATAAAGGATTGGACAGTGGCAGCATAAACTATCCCTATAAGCCTCATAGGCCCATCTTTTTATAGGTGGATTCTGCTATTTTTGTAGCATTCCATGACAATCTTATTTTAAAAATATTTTTTTCCTGTACTCTCAAAAAAACAAAACAAAACAAAATCACACACAACCCTTATGATACGTGGTAGATGAGAGGGGTCACACATTCTTTTTCCACACATTTCCTGTCTCATTTATTAAAACGGAAAGAAAAAATTGAAAAAAAAATACTTAGATTATTTTTAGTTTTTACACTCTGTATTATTGTGGTTAAAAATAAATATATAGATTGTAAAACAAACTTGATTTTCTTGATAAGAAGGATACCACAATTTTAATGTACTTTGTTTACTCAACATATCATTACTAATTAAAAAAATCAATCTGAGATATTGAAAGCAATCCATTTTGTTCTGGTATCTCAAAGTAGTGCAGTTTCAAACAAAATCTAATTAAGTAGCCATTTGATAAGCATGATGATATTTGTCGGAGGACGAGCGGATCATCATTGTACCAAAGAATTAATATCTTATTCTACTATTTTAATCTGCTCTAATACAGGAAATTACAAGTGAAGCTTTCAGCAAACAAGCTTCATTTAGTAATCATAACCAACTTACTATAAACCAGCATCAACACAAAAGCATAAAAAAACCCACATACACACACTATACTAATAAGCACTGGGTGAAATTGGTTAATGTTTTTTCACAAAAATCTAGCATCCATTTTCTTGAGGGGACAGGGCTGGCCAAAGTATTTAACGTTTGATAGGCACATCCTAAAGATGGATGTGCCTATCATGGAACTAGAACCCAGGTTTGCAGACATTCCCACATTGCCAGCAGGAGGTAATAGAGAGCCATGTCCGAGAAGTACTGTGGAGACTGGGTGGTACTTCCTGTGGAGCCTAAGGGAGCTCTAGTGATAGCATCCTTTGGTCTTCTGATTGGCCCATGCCCACTATTTAACCCTGGAGGTTTCCCAGAAAGTTGCACAGACTTCTGGGCTGCTGTAACTTCAGATCTCATCTTGCTTTCTGATCTCCAGTCTCTGACCCAGCCTGATCCTAACCCTGACTCTCGCTTATCAATCCTGGCTCTAGCAATTACTCTGATCCCTGCCTGCTGACTACACTTCATGGCCATCCTTGACTTGTGGACACCAGCCCAGCCGTGACCATCAGGCCAACTGCCTACGCCCTAGTCCTTTGAAAGAGGGAGAGATGGAGCAGAAAGAAAAGGAACCAGAAACAAGAGGAAGAACTAAACAAAGATAAAATGTGGAAAAGGAACAAGAATTCTCCAAACTCCCCACCCCCAGCTTTGCTGAAAAGCTTAAACATAAGACACCCATCATCTACCAGTTTTCACAAGTTTTTTGGCGCTTCGGCGGCACTCTGGCGGTTTTTTCTTTTTTGCGCTTTGGCGGTGCTCCGGCCACGTTTTTCTTTTTTTTTTTTTGCTTGGGGTGGCCGGAGCCACCTTATGATCGCCTTATATCCAAATTTGCGTTATTGTGGGGCGTGTTATAGTGGGGTTTCCCTGTATATTTAAGTAAAGGTTAAAACTGTTAAAAAAAAAATCTATTCTTTCCTTAACTGGCCCCATTACTATTTGTAATCTGTGACTGTGTGCTTGGTGCCATACAAAGCTAAGATGATGATGCAGTCCACTATGTTGCAGAATTCAGAGGTCTGAGATCAAACCCAGGCTATGCGGTGGGCTGAAAGGTAGGTGCTAACACATACACAAGCACTGACCATAAGACAACATATGGACAGAGTGGCAACAAACTTTAAATTCCCTTTTGTAGTTAGTCTTTATAAAAGTACCCTCAATGCTAAACTCACTTGCATGATAATTAGGGCTCTACCAAACTCACAGCCGTGAAAAACACGTCACGGACCGTGATATCTGGTCTCCCCCCGCTCCGTGAAATCTGGTCTTTTGTGTCCTTTTACCCTATACTATACAGATTTCCCGGAGGAGACCAAAATTTCTCAAATTGGGGGTCCTGACCCAAAAGAGAGTTGCAGGGAGGTCACAAGGTTATTTTAGGGGGGTCATGGAATTGCCACCCTTATTTCTGCGCTGCCTTCAGTGCTGGGCAGCCAGAGAGCAGCGGCTACTGAATGAGAGCCCAGCTCTGCAGGCAGCAGCACAGAAGTAAGGGTGGCAATACCATACCATGCCATCCTTCTTCTGCACTACTCTCCAGCTGCCCAGCTCTGAAGGCAGCACCACTGCCAGCTGCACTACAGAAGGGTAGCAGTACCTCAACCTCCCCCTACAATAACCTTGTGACACCATCCCACCCCCGCACCAACTCCTTTTTGGGTCAGGACCCCTACAATTACACCACCATGAAATTTCAGATTTAAATAGCTGAAATCATGAAATTTACTATTTTAAAAATCCTATGACCATGAAATTGACCACAATGGACCGTGAATTTGGTAGGAACCTAATGATAATGTAAAGAATCAGTGCTTCATATAGTCTCATGCTTAAATTGCTGTACATAAATACCGCAATTACACTTGGTTTTGCTATTAATCTATAAAAAAAGTTAAGGATTTGTGTTTTATACATACATACACACACACACACACACACACACACACACACACCAATTCAAACTGTAAAGTTAAGAACACATACACAATGTTTTTTAGCAGATTCTCTCATATTCTACATTTGGTGGCAGCACTGGAGATCATTTATTGTGGCTAGTCATTTTGTTCAGTTGTTTTCTCTACATTCACCCCTATTAACATCTACTTAAGTTGACACCTTACCTCTGGCCAGGAAGGTGAGCAAGTGGCCTCTTCTAAAGCTGACACCAATGCCGCTCTATGGACTGGTAGATAGGAGTGCTGTAAGAGCAGTGCAACAAGTCACCTCTGCTACACACCCAATGCTGGAGTGTTTAGAAAGGACTTTTACCTATGAACCTTCTAAACTCTGGATGCCACCAGCAACCCCAGTTTGCTTATTTCAATACATTATGTTTGTTCTTGTTAATAATAACTGATAACTTTTTACTGAAAAAAATACCATTGAGTGATATTATGTTTTGTCACAGTCTTGAGGGTAAGCGAACAAGGAAATGAATGAAAATGCAGGGGAGTTGATTATACTCACTTTTTTATGACTCTTAAGCACTGAAGGTGTAACAAAGGCTTTGTCACACAGATCACATTTATATTTCTTATGTCCATCATGCACAACTTGGATGTGAACATTTAACGTGTCCTTCCTTTTGAAAGTAGCATCACAGTGATCACACTTGAAGGTCCTCTCACCTAATAAAATGGAAAAGCAAGGTGTAAACACACCAACCAATGTCAGGAATCATGTTAACTCTCTAGTCTCTTGAGAAAGGGAACACAGTGCATAAATCTGTCCCATGGAGGAAGTTGTACTGACATGTCCCTGGAACAAGAAGTGAAAGAACACCATATCCAATATAAATTTCAATTTAAGAAAGCAGAATGTCATCACCCAAATAATTTAGCCAGGAAGTTGGGATTAACCTCTCTACCCTTGCCGAAAGTGAATGATTTTGAATGACCACAAGTGGTCATGACCTTTGGGTTTATATCTAATCTGAAAAGCAGCACGCCCAACACCGCAAGTCTCTAGCTATTGTGGTTGCAAAGAAAAATTTCAAAATGGTAAGTGTATATAACTGATGCAGAGATGCCTGCTTGAGTTTGCAAAGAATCTTTAACAATAGCTTTGAGATTAGAACTGCCTCATTCATTTCCATGAATGCTAACTCAGATGCCAGTGGTGATATTTTAATTGTCATCAAGAAAAGAAAATAAAGGAGAGGAAGTATCATATTATGAAAATCTACACAGAATTTTTTATAAGAAAATCCAAGAAGGTGAAACTGGAGGTAAATAGTTACAAAATCTTACTGTTCTTATTACCTTAAATATAGAAGTGAATTTCAGGTTCCTGCTAAGTATATTACTATGTATTGATCTGTAAAATGAAATTCATTCAGAACCCCTTCATATTTAAAATATCTATAGGCCCACAAAATTTGGTAAAAACAGGAAATCAAGGTGTATCTGTCCTGAGGTAACTTCCATGCACTTGAATAAAAAACAAAGAGCAGTCAAAGTGAAAAGAAAGTCCAAGGAAGCCATTATTCCCTGGACCTCCCACTTCCCAATCTAGATTTTTGATCTGCAGGCTCCTGAACCCTAGCAAGGCTACTTTGTCAATACCATGTATTAGACAATACAGCCATCTTAGTTCCATTGGGTTCCATTTTCCTTGTGCACTCTGGGCTAAGACCAAAGGCTAATGAATGGAAAGACTCCTGTTTGCTTCAATGGCCTTTGGGTAAAGACCAATCTGATAGTACATGCCAATGGTGCTGAAATACTCATTTCCTTATTGCATAACTTTATGTTGATGACACCAAATTAATCCACCTCTCACTGACATTACTATTTAAAAACACAACTATTGTAAACGAAACATTTCATTTTTCCATTAGCAACAGTCCTCGCTCATAACAGACTCTACTTGTCATGGAAATAGATCTTATACCTATTCTCTTCTGGTAAGCAGCATTATCCAACCCATAG
Source organism: Mauremys mutica (assembly GCF_020497125.1). Classification (NCBI taxonomy): domain Eukaryota; kingdom Metazoa; phylum Chordata; order Testudines; family Geoemydidae; genus Mauremys; species Mauremys mutica. The sequence goes on from NC_059076.1 coordinate 44,369,192, forward strand.
AGCCAATAAAGATTAGAACTTTTTTTAATGGTTCAGCCTCAGTTTCTCTTCCCAATAACATCAATCATAAAAAATGTATTCAATTTGCAGTTGGGAGCAAAAGCACCATCGTCTGAGGCAATTGGAGACAAGATTTTACACCAAAACTGCACCAAAATATTTAATGAAATTCTTCATTCTCAACCTTTAAAACTCATGGCCTGATGTCTCTTTTGGAATCCCTTTCCTTTAGTAACATCTCCCTGTGTTAAGTGCAAGTGAAGTCAATTAACATTCTGATTAAATATCAGAGAGGTAGCCGTGTTAGTCTGTATCCACAAAAACAACGAGAAGTCTGGTGGTACCTTAAAGACTGAGAGATTTATTTGGGCATAAGCTTTCGTGGGTAACGAAAACCCAAATAAATCTCTCAGTCTTTAAGGTGCCACCTGACTCCTTGTTGTTATTCTGATTAAAGTAATCTGCAAGCTCTTACTGCTTCATTAAATAAAAAATACTGAAAACACTTTTAAACGTAATCACTCCAGTCAGCTTCAGTTCTGTATTTTCACAATGATATAACAATTCTATAAAACAACAAATTCCACTTTAAAAAAGTATTAATGTTCTTTTAAGGTTCTAAAGTGAAGCACCCAAAAGTTAGAAATGTCAAAACTGAGGCTGCAGACAAAACCTTAACTCTGTCCCTTTGTGTGCGCACTTTATGATACAGTCTTTAATTGCATGGACTATGTACTTTTTTTCCCCCAAAGACCTTAATGGATCCTCTAAGGTGCTATGTACTCACCTCAATCCAGTAAAGCACTTAAGCACACAGAAGTCAATGGGTCTACTAACAAGCTTAACGTTAAGCATATATTTTAAGTGCTATGCAGAGTAAGAGCCAGAATGTACAAGATGGATAGAGCTCAGTGAACAAAGAAGTTATTCAATATTTTTTTCTAATCCTAATTATTCAGTGTGTGGCCCCATACCTCATTAACTATATGCCATCCAAACACTGTACTGAATAGGGAATTTCTCCTTTCTTTAGAGACTTTTCTCTACTTTAGCCTCACAACACACCTTCATTAATCACAGAAAAGACACAGGAAAACTTTCCTAACCAACATACTCCTGCACCAAAGCAATAGAACATTGGTAGACAGTTATGGAGGAGATTTTCAAAAGCCCCTACAGGACGTAGGAGCACTAGTATAACTGATTTTCAAATCGGACGTATACACCTAAATCCCTTAGGTACATTTGAAAAGATTGCATTACAAAATCCACTGTGCATAGTATATATTTTTACAGTACACAAAATATATTTTATAACACCTCATTACTTAGATAAATCACAACCTATTTTCACTAGACTACTGTGAAGCATGTCTGCAGGCTATGGACAATCTCTCTGCCAAATTTCTTCCACCTACTACTTCTGCTCTAGAGCAGCGGTTCCCAGACTTGTTCCACCACTTCTGCAGGGAAAGCCCCTGGCGGGCTGCTGCGTCCGTGGGTTCGGCCGATCGCGGCTCCCAGTGGCCGCGGTTCGCTGCTCCAGGCCAATGGGAGCTGCTGGAATTGGCGTGGACCGAGGGACGTACTGGCCGCCGCGTCCAGCGGCTCCCATTGGCCTGAAGCAGTGAACCGGCCAGTGGGAGCCGCGATCGGCCGAACCCGCGAACGCGGCGGGTAAAGAAACCAGCCCAGCCCGCCAGGGGCTTTCCCTAAACAAGCGGCGGAACAAGTTTGGGAACCACTGCTCTAGAGCTATTGAAAAAAAAAAAAGTCACTTCATACATACAAAACGGGGAAAGTATTTCCAGTCTCTATTTTCAAGTCAACAGACTTTGGCTCTGTTGGATTGAGGGGAAGTCCATTTTAAAATTAAAAACATACTAATCAAAATTTTCTGCCTTTAGCCCAGACAGTCAAAGCTAGAGAATAAAAGTGAAAATACATCTTACTTTCTTGTGACAGTGCACAGGGAGGGGAGTGTTTCTCACACAGCTAGAACCCAAACTGCAGAGCTTTACCATGCAAAATCTGTACCTATAATTGCATCCAAAAACAAAACAGGGACCCAATGGAGCACTGGTATAATATACCCAAAAATGTCTTTCTCCCAGATGTACTAATCGTGTTGAATTGCTTACATGGAAATCACGCCTCATCAGCTTTGCTCCGCCCATTTCTGTGCTCTCTTTCTGGTACAGATTATAAGGAACATAGGCCTCACTGTGTTTTTTGGAGAGAAGCTTTCCCCAACTTTCACTCCTACAAATTCTGCTGCTGGACACAGTAGCAAGAGCTTTTTAATTTTTTATTATTATTATTGTTTTTACAAGTGTAGTTTTGTACTCTGGAAAGTATGTAAAAATCGAGTCTTCTTGCTCAGTGGATCTTCTTACATATGTATGTATTTAGAGTCCTACTTGCTTGCTTTAATAACCAAAGTAAGTGTTCACTCTCTTTAATTCTTGTTGGTTCTGAGGTGCATAACACGGATTATATTCCTTCTCATGTATTATCAACAGAATTGTTTCTAAAAGCTATAAGTTACATTGGAGTAAATCTGTTGAAGTCAGAAGGGTTGCACAAGTGTTAGTGAGAGCATAATTTACAGAGTGGATAAAAATCAATGATTTAAAAAAAATTCAGTTTTTTTATTTAAATCGGATTTTTTGGAAAAAATGCTTTTTGAGGAAAAAGCCTATCTAAAGATAGTTTTAATTAAGATATATCTTTGAGCTATAATGTCTCATCATGGAATAGGGATTATAAATTCTAATTCTATAGTAGGAGACAATATATTCATGTAATGTTTAAGAAAAGTTTTGTAAATGAGTTCCAATAGTTCACGAATTAGGGACCCAATTTTATAGGGTTCCTGGGGCTTCTGTATAAATTATTTAGATTAATCTTTCTATCTACCCAATGGGACTCAGTGCTCAGTCTAGAAGATACCATCAGAGATGCTTAGTTTTACAGTTCTCAAACTGTGGATTTGTGTCTCCAGAGATAACGTGTTTGTTAACAGCAAAAATGTTTTAAAATAAATAAATAATATATAGAGGTGAGAAATAACAGTCCTCAACCCTATTGTCCCAATACAAGTTTGTGTACACAGTGTCAATCCCTTACCTCTCTCTAAAAGTGCAAAGTTTCAAAAAGTTCAATTAATAGAAGGATGGGTGCGGGGGAGGAAATAGATCTGGACAAGGAGAAGAAGTCTGGAGATAAATGTGAGAAGGGAGGGACAGGCAGTAGAAACAGAAGTGAAACTGTTTGAGCAGCGTATTTCAGAATTCTCGAGGTTTTTCCGAGTATTGCCTTCATTGATTTGAGATCTACCATGCCATTCTCTCACTAGAAGGGAAAATCTATAATGGCAGCAGGCTGTAAAAGAGACCCAGTTTGGGAATATTTTAATAAAGTTCCTCTACCTGTGGGTAAGATAAGCATGCATGCAAAATGCAAACAGTGCAATAAAGGAATGCAAGGCCTGGTTGCCCAAATGAAACAACATCATGAGAAGTGTTCCTTCTCTGCAGGAAGCTGCATTGAAGATGATGAAAGGAACATGTCTGAACATGCAGGATCGTCAGGTTAGTAAACTTTTTTATTTCATACTTCTTTCTTAAGGACTGCCTGTCTTCCTTCTGGACTATTCTTGAATTCTCATGTTTGAGCAAAAAATATAGTTGTTACTCTATGGTGCTATCATTTTAGATGCAGTTGTGATAAAAAAATAAATAGCTGAAATAGGCAGATCTTCCTTTTACAATTTCACCTTTAAACCAGTACTGAGTGTCAGTGAATGAGCAATACTAAATAAGTAACGTGGTAATAATACTGCATTGACTTATTTTGTTTAGGAGAATTTATCCTCAACGTACAGGATTCTGAAGACTATCCACCTTCAAGATCGCCATCATTTTCTATAGTTTCAGAGTTATCTGCCATTGATAGTGTTTCAGTCACATTATGTATGTCACATAGCCACAGTATATCACATGTAGCAAAAAGAAAAAAAAAATCGCCATCATCCAGAAACCACCACAGATAAGTTTGTGATAAGAACCAGCAGATTACAAAAAGAGGTAACTGATGAAAAAATTGCCCAGTTTGTTTATGGAACAAACTCTCCTTTCCGTATGATTGAGAACCCACGCTTCATTAACATGGTTTAGTCATTAAGACCAGGACACAGTCCACCCAACAGAGCAGATGTCACAGTCAAATTGTTGGATAAAGTGTATGAAAGAGAAATCGAGCAGTGTGCAAAAGGTCTACAGGGTAAAATTGTTAACCTAAGTCTTGATGGGTGGAGCAATGTCCACAATGAGTGTGTGTGTGTGTGTGTGTGTGTGTGTGTGTGTGTGTGTGTGTGTGTGTGTGTGTGTGTGTGTGTGTGAGAGAGAGAGAGAGAGAGAGAGAGAGAGAGAGAATGAATTGGTCACAGACAATGCTGCAAATATATCCAAGATGAGAAGAAATTATTTAGAAGAGAGTCCCAAGATAATAACATACGGTTGCAGTGCTCATTTGATGCACCTCCTAGCCAAAGACTTCATTGTTACAGAAATAAAAGGCTAATGTTATGGAAGTATTTTGCAATTTCAACAACAACCACTTTGCAGCAGCTGCTCTGAAAAAAAGTGGGAGGAACCAAGCTAACTCTCCCACAAGACGTGCGATGGAATTCAGTAGTGGACTGTTTTGAGCACTGTATCAAGAACTGGCCTAATCTGATGAACAAAATTGTGAAAAAAATTGTTTGCGAACAAAATTGTTTGTGAATAAAATCGTGAAAAAATAGATAGCACTGTCACAGCCAAAGTTCTCAACATTGGGCTTAAGAGAAATGTTGAACACATGCTGAGTATCTTCAAGCCTATTTCTGTAGCCTTGAACAAAATGCAGGGAAATAGTTGTTTTATTGCTGACGCTGTTGAATTTGGAACTGAGTGAGATCTTAAAAAGAGAAATATGCAGTGACAGCGTTAAATTACAAGCATTAAAAAAACAAATGGGACAAGCACTATCTCCAGCTCATTTTCTTGCAAATATTCTCAATACTCGGTACCAGGGTCAAACCTTAACTGCTGAAGAAGAGGAGTTGGTTATGACATGGACATTCAGCAATCATCCCTCCATAATGCCAACTATAATACACTTCAGAGCTAAGGGTGACCCATTCAAGAAATATGTGTCTGCTGATGATGTTTTAAAGAAAGTCACACCAGTGAACTGGTGGAAGTCACTTAAGCACTTGGATTCAGAGACTGTTGAAGTGATAATCTCTTTTAACAGAAGTAGCTTCTTCTGCTGGAGTAGAAAGAATATTTTCTTCCTTTGGACTAATTCATTCCAAATTGAGAAATGGTTTGGGACCTGAAAAAGCAGGAAAGCTTGTTTTTCTTTTCCAGTTTATGAACAAACAGGAAAATGAAGGTGAAGACGATTGAGTTAGCCATAGAAGCCAATATTTTATGTTTCTCATGTTGACCTGGCTGACATTTTTATGTAGAAATCCATGATTAAATTGAGCCTTCTTGACTAGTGATTTAAATCATGATTTAAATAAAATCCACCCTGATAATTTAGCATAAAGGACCTAGTAATCTTGCAGTGATATGCAAGAATGGGGATGAACTCAGCTTTACTTTTAGATCCCAGATTGAATTTGCAGAGCTGGCAGTTGGACAGTGGGAAGTCTTTTACCTCTAAACAAAACACATTTGATCTGGATCTTGAATCTTGAAAGACAAAAATAATCATCATCATCATCAAAACACATGATACCATTTTTCATAGATCCACTTTTCAGAGTGGAACCGCACTTCTAGGCATTCTTTTATTAAAATATATTTATTTTTGTGCTAATTTAACATTATTTTTAAAAAGTTTAAGTATGCTAGATACCACTGCCTGCAGAGTACCCCACTTTTAAAGTAACAACACAGTGTACAATTTGCATATTGATTTTAGATGGAATTTATGATGGAGGTTAAGCTTTAATTCTGAGTTTTCCATGCTTTCCTGAATTTACTGCTCAGTGGGGAAGAAGTTTCCCACACAATTCCTTCCCGATGACACAGCATTGTAAAACTAGCAGTAGGTGGATTTTTTTGGTTTTGTTTTGCTCTTTCTTCAGAAGCAGCACACATAGTTCAATGCTGGAAGAGGGACCACTGGTCTGGTCTGCTCTAGTATGACACTGCCTATGATTCTCAGTTATTTTTGAGTTATTAAATAAATGACAGGCTCATAATCATGGCCATAGCCATAATGAATATCAAGATGAGGTCAGAAGGGCTGGAGTTTTAATGTTCTTTACCTGGAACACAAGCTCTGCTCTAACAACAACAGGGACCCTTGTTTTAGCCACTATCTTGTATTTAAATTATTTCTTACTCGGTACATGATAGTGATGACTTTCACTTTGCTAAGGGTCTGTCAGCACTTCTGTTATAAAGAACTATATAGGAAGAGGCGATGTTGTAACAACTGTAAAAAGTTTGCCTTACGCATATATCAGTGTTGGTACTGAGGCCAGGAGCCAGAACATTTATTTTAATAAACTTGGGATAAAAGTGTGCTCTCTCCTTTTTCCCCCCCGAAGATGTTTAAAGCACAAAACAAAAAGAATACTTTTGAGCTCCGGGAATTTGCAAAACCAAAAGATATATTTTAAATAGAGATTCGCAAGAGCCTGTAACTCAAAGTGCATTACTACTTTTGGATATTTTGGAGGTGAGGGGAGACAAAGCCCACTGAAGTCAATGGAAAACAATTATTTCAATGGGCTTTAGATCAGTCCCTAAATTAGTGTTTTAAAAAGGGTTTTTTATGCAGTGGAGTATATATACATTGAAAAAAGATTTTTAGCATTCTGGATAACTTTAATCAGGAGAACAAGATTCTACAAACTTAAATACTCACTGAAACAATAGATCAGAGCAGCTTTGAAAGCCTTAAAAAAAACATTGTTCCAAAAATGTGTATTCACTTAGTACAAAACACTGGTATATTAAATTATAGTAAATAAAAGTTTGCCCCAAAACATAGCGCTGTCTTCAAAGCTACAGTGATCTTAGGAGTAAAATAGTGAGAAATTTCCATATACTTTTATAAAGGTATTTTTTAATTAACTCATTTAACAAAATATAAAAGAAATTAAGACTCTCATAAGTGACTAAATCCTGTCTTCTGCTGAAGAGGTAAAGAGGGCACCTCTGCCCCCAAACCTCAAAGCAAGGCAAGGTCTCTTAACAATGATTGAGAAGACTAGATACAGGTCCAAGAGGGCACAGCTTGTAGGCCAAAGGGGACATAGGGACTTGTCTAGTCTGCTAGCATTTATGCTGCTGACAGAAAGACTTGGTTTGTGGCTAAGGGCCTGGACAGGGACTTAAAAGCTATAACATGAGTTCCCAAAGCTGACACAGACTTCATGTGTGACCTTGAAGAAGTCATTCAGTTCTCGGGATTTCAGTTCCCCATCTATAAATGGGTGTAATACAACAACTTCATCTGGAAGATGCAGAAGTCCTTTGTCAAAGGACTTCGGAACAACACTGGATTATCTGTAGCCTCCATGTTGTGCAGCAGGAGTCGTCAAGGGTAAACTTTCAGACTTTATTGAATTTCCTGGCTCTTGTGGGTTGAACTTTATAATAACTGAACATAATTTAGTGTATTCGGGAGCAAGACAGAATGAGAACGTACTTTAATTTTGTACTATGTAACAGCGCATTTCCTCCCACAAGTCAGTGATGTGAACTGATGAAGCCCTTTGCCTCTCTGAATTAGCACTTACTGTTATGTATTAGTAGGTGTCTCTGCAGAGAGAATGGGGTGCGGAACAAAGCCTTGCATTCCTCACACTGGAATGGTCTCTCTTCAGAGTGGGTCTGCAGACGAAAGAGAATGAGTCAGGGGGAAGGATCAGGGAAATCGATTAGGCGTTATTACAATAACTGTAGCTAACCTGGCAGGCTACATTCAGAGAAGACATACTGGCAGTTCTGCATACTAGGTGACAAAGGATTCAAATAACCATCATGCTTCATTTAAGTGGAACTTTGCAAGACAACTTGGCAGCTATTAAACAGCTGTACACCACAAATCCTTGCAATTCTGTTATGTAAAGAGTGTGTGTGTGTGTGAGAGAGAGTGTGTGTGTGTGTGAGTGTGTGTGAGAGAGAGAGAGAGAGAGAGAGAGAGAGAGAGAGAGAGAGAGCGCGCACTCATCTGTGTCTGCCTGTGTGTACATATACAAAGAGAACACCTATATTTTGAAGGAAAGCTACAAGCTAGAATTTGCTGTTTCACCAAATAATACATAACGTCATCAAAATAAAGTGCACCCTCAAAAGCACATTTTCTCAGTTAATTACAGTCCACTCTTAGCCCACTGCTGATCTGCTAATTCTCAAGACACCAATTTAAAATTTAGCAAAATAAAATCTTTCAAATCTAGAACCTATCCCCATCCTCTTGTCTCAGCTTCATTTGCTAATTTGAAACAGAAGACAGAAGTATTTGTATTGAGAGCCTTGCTTACCTCAGTAAAAATTCACCATAGCTGAAATAGTCACATCAAAGTCATAAACAAGATGGAAAGCTAAGCTTGGCTGAATCTTGTAAACAAACTTCATAGCTGCTGATGCTGATCTCTGGAGCTTGTGAAAGAATCAGCTTTTATCCTACTTCTGTAAATTTCAAATAACTTCCTCTGTTTTTTATTGCAATGAAGTACTATCCCACTATAGCCAGTAAATGAAGCTGTACAATATGTTATCTAACCAAATTGCCTATAATTTTCTGATAATGGGAAGTTTTAAAGAATCAGTCTCTAAATACCACATTTAGCTCACAAGGATCTTAATTGAAAGCTATTGTGCCCCAAGGGAAAGAGGAGTGACTGGAAGTGTTTTATCACACACAGGGATTATGGTTAATAAAATTATGTATATTAAACAGTGAATCTCAAAGCCTGAGGGTAAACATGAATATAGTACATAAACACACAATCTATTTTCTCCTCGTGGCAGGGAAATCCCTAATGTCATAAGACTTTCATAGCTACTCCACAAACAGGAGGTGGTAGAGGAAAAAGGGGCAGTAAAATTATTTACATGCAGCCTTTAACCCTTTTGGGTCACATACTCTCATTCATTTTTAACCCAAATGTCCTTTCTTATGGCTAGCAATATCAAGATGTTACAGTAGGGATCAGCAACCTTTGACACATGGCCCGCCAGGGTAAGCCCCCTGGCAGGCCGGGCCAGTTTGTTTACCTGCCACGTCCGCAGGTTCGGCTGATCGCAGCTCCCACTGGCCAAGGTTCGCCACTCTAGGCCAACAGGGGCTGCAGGAAGCAGTGGCCAGCACATCCCTCGGCCCACACCGCTTCCCACAGCCCCGATTGGCCTGGAGCGGCGAACCATGGCCAGCAGGAGCTGCGATCAGCCGAATCTGTGGACGCAGCAGGTAAACAAACTGGCCCGGTCCACCAGGGGGCTTACTGTGGCGGGCCATGTGCCAAAGGTTGCCAATCCCTGTATTGGATCTGTAGTGGATTGCAAAAACCACAGCCAGAACAATGATTAGATAAATAAAACAAACAGCACAGGACTCTTTCATTCGTAGATACTTATTCTTTTAAACATTCCTTTGTTATTAAAGAACAAAGCCTTGCTACTTTACACCTATTTATTGGTGTATGTCCACAAGAGAGTCACATATAGTAGAAAGGCCACTGAATGACCATCCAATAGCTATGTAAAATAAACTGATAATTTTAGTCTGGTTCTTAGTGGTTCATATCATAATTAGCATTAGTTGATATCCTTATTGGCAGTCTCAGCAGAGAGGCCAAGGATTGACTGGGCATGAAGAGACTGAACTACCTTCTCACCTCAATAGGTGGTTCCTCCAGAACAGGGTTGAGACATATTGATGAGACACTGTGGGGAAGCTTGCAGTGCTGCTGTCTGTGCTGTACCTGTTCTGTGGATAAATAGAAGGGTTCAGTCTCCAGGGCTGTCAATCTGGCACTTTTCACGAGCGCAAAAGTCACTTTTTTTTTTTCCCTTTTTCCAAAACACCCTACTCTAGAATGCTTTTCTGTTTTGTTAATTCTAGGGATGCAGGACCCTTCCATTGTCACTTAAAAGCCCTTTGTAGCTTCTCTCATATATGGCCTTTTAGCTACAGTATAGGAGCCCAACTGTGTTTCTAAACCTCATAGTTGAGACGAATGCCTAAATGTGTAATAGATGTGAAAGTGCACCTTGAGATGAATTCATCATTGTCATGATCACACACTTCTCACAATCACATGTTCACTTGCCCACACCATGAGTTCTTTGGGTTTTGCTAGAAATGCACATGGGTTCTATAGTAGGAGACTCCAAATTGGAAAACTGGCCTAGTATTTTTGTTGTGCTCACATGAAATTTGAAGGTTCAACTAATAAGGCTTTAGTTGCTGTTACAAAATTACATCTAACTTTATATATATATAAAATATTGTATAATAGTACACACACACACATTATATAGTGTGCACAATACACCAACTTTTGTATTTTAAAAGATACGATTAATATACATGCAGTAGCAAAAACACTGAGCAGGAGATAATCATACAAGCGTAGACTATCATATATCCAATTTCTCTCTCCCTCCCCTCCTCCCGCAACCAGGTGATGGCCGCATGGGGAGCTGCCCCTAATCTGAATGTAACAGAACAGATTGCAGCTGCTTTCATATGCAGCTGACCTCCACTGGGAGCAAGCTGAAGCAGCAAGCACCAAGACCTGTAGTTTCTGCAGTCAAAAGGAAGGTGCCCATTACCCTTATAGAACTCCTTGGGCTGCATTTACCAGTTTAGGCTCTGATTCAGCAAGGTACTTAAGCAACTGCCTAATACTAACGATGTGAGTTTCATTGATTTCAGTAGGACTATTCACATGCTTAAATAAAAGCTAAATATATAGCAGTTTTCATCCACAGACCTCACAGTGCTTCACAATTGTTAATGTATCTATCCTCACAATACCCTTGTGAGGTAGGAAAGTTTTATCATCCTCATTTTTAGAGATGGAGAACTGAGGCACATTCAGACTGAGTGACTTGCACAAAAGGTCGGTGGCAAAGCAAGACACTGAGCATGGTCTTCCAAGTCCTAGGCTAGCACCCTATCCACAGGCTTGAGTACACTGCTGAATCAGGGCCTTGGAAAAGTATCTAATCCGCTCAGTTGTTATCCAAAGCTCTTTTCTACAAAGTCAGTGGCAAACCGAGCCTTGAAATATATTGAAAATTTGGATACAGGACTGAACCCAGGTTTTTTGAAAGTGTACCAGCACAGAAAAGGTCTATCTACACTGGGGATATTTGTAAGCATTTTACTGCATTAGTGCAGCTCACGCAGTAACGTAAATAAAGGAAAGTGCAACATAGGCAAAGATGCTTGAAAATAATTTCCCTCATTTGAATTTTATCCTTATTAGGAAACCATTGCTTATACATTCTAGTGTTTTGCATGGCATGGAAATGTATATACTATAGACTTGATTCATTCAGAATCTGGGTCGGCATAGGGCACCTCGTGTTAGAAAGTCTGCACAGAGGGAGGATGTGGCACCCAAGACACCTACAACTCTTACTTCGCCGGGGGGGTTGCAACCAGCCACTGGAATTCTAAAAGGGCTTGGCTTCTGTTCTGGAGGGTGATGAGACCAAGGCAGCTGTGGAAAATACTGCTATGGAACATTCCCTAGGAAGCTTTAACTAGCACGGGTCTTGTGGAATTCTATTCTTAACCCCAGCATACAGCTGCTTATTCTAGTAGAAACCCCATGGTAGTGCCATCAGTGAGACTGTCTGTCTTGAGTGAATATCCCTGGATTAGCTCTAGGCCCTTCTGCATCTTGTGTCTACTGAGTTACTACTGTTTATTGGTCACGTATCTTATCTTCACATTCTCTTCCCTAACAATGTCGGCAACATGTAGTCAACAAGCAATGAACAGGTGAGGGAAACAAAACCAGATATTTCTGCGTACAAAAATAATTCGTACTATACGCCCATCTTTGTCAGGTCTGACCTTCCATCATGAAAGGTAACAGGGTTTCTCTCCAGCACAATTCCAACACTGCTCACTTCCCCTAAATATTACTGCTCTCCTCTTCCACAGAAAGGAACTATGCATACCAAATGCCTATTTAATTCTGTAGACTGGGCTTTTCAGAGGAGCCTCAGGGTACAACCACAAAAACAACTCCCACCCAAAAAAGAAACAACATGGCAGCAGGTCTCATAGCCCGGGTCAACTGGCTCAGACTCACAGGGCTCGAACCACAGAGATAAAAATAGCAGTGTAGACATTTGAGCTCAGAATGGAGTCCAGACTCCAAAACCCTCCCCCTTGGTTGGGTTTCAGAGTCTGGGATTCAGCCCAAGCCCGAATGTCAACACTGCTATTTTTAGCCCCATAGCACAAGCCCAAAGCAGTTGACCAGGCTCTGAGATTCATTACCGTGTGGTGTGTTTTTTTTGCTGTGTAGACTTATCCCAAGTGAGTTAACTCCCACCTCCCACTGAAGTTCCATGAGAGTTGGGCACCTAATTCTCTTCAGCTTCTTTGAAAAGCCCCGTCTTAAACTGCACAACGGGCAGCACTCCCCAAAACCTGAGCCATGTTTAAAAGTACTACTTTATTCTGACACTTCCACACAACACCAGCTTAAGTATCCTCTATACATTAATCAAAAAAACCCCAAACCTTCATCTAAATGATACATATAAAATTCAAAGAGGGCAAAACACTTCCGTCCTGTTTCTTATTATAAATGAAAGTCTGTTGCATAATGCTAGATGCAGTGTAAAAGCCAAAACGGTTTTTCAAAACTAAAAACAGTTTTCCATTACATACTGTTTATCTATTTTTTAACCATAGCACACATCATTCCTACTGCACATTTATAACCAAGCTGCTTCAGTATAGTAAAAGTATTCTGAAACTGAAAAAGCACTGTTGGCCGATTTGGGTGCAAACATTTACTTTCACTCAAAGAAAATAAAACAGATACAGTATTCCCAGAGGATTATACACACACACACACACACACACACCAATCAGGAGAATGGAGATTTAAACAAACAAAACCACAAATATGATAAAAAAAGCGTAAATGAAATATATGATGGAGTGGGATGATATGAAGTTTTAAATTTCCATCTTATTGGGATAACTACATTGTCAATAAGTCACTGAGCCCTCTGCCTCTTGTGCATCGTGCAGTCCTCTCAAAATCATGGCCATACAAATAGACTAACACCCCTTCTATCATACAGTTTGTGCCACATTGTTTGTTCAATGTACACAGGGATTTACTGTGTTTTAAAGAAGGACAGTTGCTTGGACTTGAAAGGATTGATAGGACTTGTCGCTGTTGTGTCATTAAATGTACAGATCTTATATTTTTTTTGTTTCTCTGTCCATTGTCTTTATCTAATGGGACTAAGATACTCTGCATTACTACCACATAGACTCAAGAAATAAGTATTACTGCAAAGTGTGGAAATAATTATGACAAAACTAAATAAAATATTTACCAGATAATCAACTATAAAGTCTGCATATTTCTCTCAGTTAGCAGAATCTGTCATCTTCAGCAAATATATGATCCGACCCTGCAAGGTTTACTCATTGAATCTTTAGTTACATGAGCAAAGCCACCTACTTAAGTAAGGGTTGCAGTATGGGGCCAAAATGATATGGCAGTTCATTCATTATTCTTGCTTGATCCTGAAGTTCTTGTTCAGGCAAAACTCTTTATTGGACATCAAATGAAGGTTATCATAACAAAATTTGTAGATTTTCTTAGTTTTTAGATAGAAGTGGCTGCCCAGATTATGTATTTCAGGAATTTTCATAAAACTGTATCCACTTGGTGAGGTCTTGTTTTTTGGTTGCTGTTTTTTTTTAAAATGAAGTTACACGTGAGTTATGATCATAATATATATGGCAGCTAGCCTTGTCTTTCAGCATGCTTGTGCATGTGTTCTGTTTTAAGGGGGGGGGGGGGAGTCATCCCTGTTTCATCCTGTAAGAGACATTATTATTACTTTCATATGATTTATGTCTGAAAGTACAAGAGATGGTGCAAAGATCCTGTGCCAAATTCCCAGATGGCATATAACATGAGCCACACTGTGAAAACCTTATAAGTATGGGTCTATCAGTTTATCAAAGTGGAGGGGGGAAAGCAAGGGGTTCCAAAGACTGGGCAGGAAATCAGCCAGAAAATTTTTTTTTACGGTCTTGTAATTCTGAAGCAGCAGTCATGGGTAGCCTTGCCATTGAAAATGTAACATAGGGTTAAAAGTAATGACAGGCATTACAGAAATTAGGACAGGCAGATTTGAGCTTAAATCAACAGAAGTAGAGCATCCCTTCATGTGTACATTCTCAGAGTAGTGTTTCTTCTGCTGCTTCAGTAATGTATTATTTAACACTACCAAATGCAAATAATATGTTGTTTGAAAGTGTCTCCTGATAAATATGATTAGGAATGACTGCAACGGCATTATTGCTCATTTTGTTCAAATATGATGATTCTTTTTTAAGCCAAAAACTGAAGACCTTTTAGTTCAGATAAATATTTGACTTGATAACATATAAAAACAAATGAAAAAAATCAAAATGGGGATTTATTCAGTGCATTTAGCAGAAGAATCATTTCTGTGTGTGTGTTTGTATTTTACTGGAATTCATTTATTATCTTGAGATCTTAGTTATAACAAAGAACACTAGAAAATACATTTTTCAATACTTTAATCTCATGTTTATAAGCATGCCAGAGCTTAATGATCAACCATTTAAAAGAAAAATAGCTGCATATCTGAGGCTGGCAGACCTGTAAACAACAACAGCAGAGTGCTTTACCTTCTTGTGATTCTTGTAAACATTTCTGTGGGCAAATCCCTTTCCACAAAGCTTGCATTTATAAGGTTTATCTTCACTGTGTATTATTTTGTGTGCAGTCACTTGGTCAAGTCGTTTGAAGGACTTATTGCAAACCTCGCAGGTGTAGGGGCGTTTTTCTGCAGAAAATGAGTGGGGGGACATTTAATCTCCTGTTTATACAGGGGGAGAAGATGAAAGGCAGAGACAGTCATCTCCTCAGAGAGATTTTTGCAATTAAGTCAACCCAATTAAGATTAAACCAATTAGAAAGACATCTAATGCCCTTTATGTTAGACAGTTAAGTCACTTCATAAAAGATGAGCTATGGTGTATCTCAAGAAATTGGCACATTCTTTGCAATAATCATTGCTAACACTAAATTCTGATTAATTAGCTTAAATCAAAAGAGAATGACTTCAAAGAGGAAAAGCCTGCTTCCAGATTACAAATGTGAAAGAGGGCATGACAGTTTAAATGTTTTAAAAGTTAATTAACAATATACATATCATATTAGTTTCAAAAACCAAAAGTTGCTGTGCAAAAGCCTTTCTGCTTGAATGGGTGACTCAGACCCAAGCCCTGTAGTCTCATCCAAAAGCATCAAAAACCTAAAAGCCTCTGGATAAAGCTTATTTTAAAATAAATGTGATTGCAGTATGTTGAAACCAAGAAAGCAGATATATTAAAAGGCTCCGCTGTTACAAAATCCTGCATGTTTAAACTTGAATGTATTTGACAGAACCAAGTTCGTGCCTCCATTGTGTTCGTTGATGTTTCTAATTACTGGATGAAAGACCTAGAAACGCCAGGTTCCAATGATCAAAAATGCTGGTAGTGCCAATTCATATAATACTGCCAGACCTGCAGACACAGGATGCTGCCAGTCACAGCGACCTGCTCCATCAAACATCAGGCAGGCTGATATGTTAACGTGTGGTCTACTGCATGGGGTGGAGTATGAACTGCTTTATTCCGACTAGGAGCTCTGTGCTCATAATGCGAGTCCATTAGAGAATCTGAACGTCTCTCCTTTTATCACAGCCCTGTCTGGGTCATATCCCAGTTCTGCACCCCTTGCATTCAACCACTAGACACCTAAACCCCTACACGAAACAAGCAGCAATGTTATTTCTTCCCCAAACCCCATAGCATTGCACTCTCCCATCCCACCTAGCCTGAAGGAGAAGCTTGAAGAAGTTGCCAGGAGCAGGAGGTTGCACCATTAAATTTGGACCT
This sequence comes from Mauremys mutica, assembly GCF_020497125.1. Taxonomy (NCBI): domain Eukaryota; kingdom Metazoa; phylum Chordata; order Testudines; family Geoemydidae; genus Mauremys; species Mauremys mutica. The sequence continues at coordinate 44,385,401 of NC_059076.1, forward strand.
TCCACTGGTGCAAAGAGCATTAGCTGGCACCCAGATTTACTTGCACCAGCTCCCAGACACTGCAGAATCCATCAAAATGTCTATAAAAAATAACATAAGGCAATATACCTCAAGGACCAATTCTGCTATACATGAAAAAACACAGGGTTTTCTTACCTGAGTGAGTTATCATATGGCGTTTTAGCTGGTTAGCTGAAATAAATTTCTTGTCACATTCCTGACACTCAAAGATCTCATGAACCTGCAAAATGAGTGTTTAATGATAATTAAATATGTGTCTCAAACAAGATCACACATCTTAGATATACAGAACATCTCTAACAGACTAATTATTTCTTAGCTAGTAGCTATGTTAATACTCATGGAGATATTGTGATTTCTTTCTTAATTATCCCATGCTGAACAACAGTGTGTCTCAAAAATCAAATCTTCATACTTCTGAATGAACATTTATCACTAAGACAACACACAGGAATGAAAATTATGTAAATATGTAATATCACATTCATTTTAAAACTCATCAATATGGAAACATGAAGCAAAAAAATAAATAAATGTTGAAAACCTTGCAAAAATATTTTCAGTTCTTTATTTCCAGTAAGCATGGGCTTATAAATAACAAAAAGAGCTTGAAAGTTTGTCTCTCTCACCAACAGAAGTTGATCCAGTAAGAAATATTACCTCACCCACCATGTCTCTCTAACAAAATAACACACATGCAATAATTTTCAAAAAGCATAACAAACATGAAATGCTATTGGAGTCCAATGTAAATAAAAATATATTTCAACATTATCAAGAATATCAGATTACTAACCTTTTTATTTTGTTAATCAATGATAAAGTAGATAAGGAATAAAATGACTTAATCCACAATTAAAGAGCTAGCCTTCAAGTATTGAATCATAAGATCCAGATATCAAATACTACTCTTCTTCTCCCTCAACTACATTAATAAATGCATTCCATACTATGCACACAGCCCCAGTGGCCAAAGCTTTCTAGAGAGTTCTAGCAAAGACATCAAGTGTGTATGTGCACCCAACAGGACGGATCTGTCCAAGCAATCATCTAGGGCCTGGACCTGACGCTGCACTAATGACTGTATTTTGAAGCAAATTAAATATTGTAATTGTCTAAAGACCAGTTACAATACTCCACAAGGCTTCCATTCCCTTCCATTTACATACTGTTCAATGTAAACAGGACAAAAGTCTTATTTATCCAAAAAACTCTTATCCAAAATTAGGTTATGCCCCTCAGTGGACATCATTTGTACTGAAAAATTCCTTGTTTATCCAGATAAATTCCATATTCCCTGCTCCCTATTGATTCATGTGGTTTTATTGTATTCTTTTTCAGCTTGGTTTTTCTTCTTCTGGGGTTCACGTTCAGATTTGTATAATTCCACAGACCTGCCTCCTCCCCAAATATTTAAGACATCTTATTTCAGGAGATGAGTGTTTGTTTTTCTTTAGCGTAGACTACTGTTTAATGCATCAGAGTCTAGATTGCTCTCTAATTCCATGTGACTGTCTGATTTCAATTTATGAACTTCTGTTATACACAATTTGCTTTTCTCCTAAAAAGGAAGTGGCAGTCTTAGTAGGTAATTAAACAGGGGGAAATATTTCTATATATAGAAAAAAAAGCCTTTTTTGCCTCTCCCTATATCAAGAATGACTTCACACAGAAACAGTTTCATTTAATTACACCTCTACCCCACTATACGCGGTCGTGGGGAGCCAAAAATCCCTACCGCGTTATAGCTGAAAACCCGTTATATCAGGGTAGCAGCAGCAGGGCTCCGGTGGCGATTTACAGAGCTCCGGGCTCCAGCTGCTGCGGGGAGCCATGGCCCTTTAAATTGCTGGCGAGCCCCGCTGCCGCAGCCCCGGGGTAGGGACGGCAGGGCTCCAGTGGTGATGTAAAGGGCCCGGGGCTCCCCGCAGCAGCCAGAGCCCTGGACCCTTTAAAGTGCCGCCGGAGCCCCGCTGCGACCGCGCTATACGCAAACCCGTGTTATACCGGGTCGCATTATAGCGGGGTAAAGGTGTATTTGGTTGCACACACAACCCTAAAAGGGTAGATCAAGAGGGATTAAAAAGTCAGACATATTTTTATAATTGTGATTATCTGATCAAGGTCTATGTACCCTCAACAAATCATATTTCCTCATTTAAAAAAGTGACACTCTCAGAAATCTTCATTTGGCCTATTAAAAAGGACAAAAGTCCTTTGAATAACTTTGCGGAGGTGAACCTGAGGTGGATTAACTTTGCAGAGTCTAGTTTTAAAAAGACTAGCTTCTGTTAAACTTACTAACACTGAGCTACCTCACTCCAGTTCCACTGGGGTCAGTGAGACCACATGTGGAGGAAGGGTATTACTCACTGTGAGTTAGGGGGTAAATAGCCAACATGGATTTTCTTTTTTAAAGATGAGTATTACATTTGCCTTTCTCCAGTCCTCTGGTACCTCACCCATCCTCCATGATTTCTTCAGGATAATGGCTAATGGTTCTGAGACTGTTTCGGCTAGTTCCTTAAGTGCCCTTGGATGAATTTCATCAGGCCCTGCCAACCTGTATACATCTAATTTATCTAAATATTCTTTAACCTGTTCTTTCCTTATTCTGACTGGAGTTCCTCCCCCCTTGCTATTAATATTAATTGGGTTCAGTATTTGGTCACCCTTAACTTTTTTTTAGAGAAGACTGAAGCAAAATAGGCATTAAACATCTCAGCCTTCGTGATGTCATCTGTTATTAACTCTCCTTCCCCACTAATGGACCTATACTTTCCTTCATCTTTCACCTTGCTCCTAATGTATTTATACAACCTCATCTTGTTGCCTTTTGTGTCCCTTGTGAGTTCCTTTGTACTTTAGCCTCTCATTTTATCCCTACATGTTTGCGCTATTCCTTCGCATTGGGATAGTTCACTGTTGTGCCTTTAATGCTCTCTCTTTGAGAAACTGCCAGCTCTCCTGAACTCCGTTTTTCCTTAGATTTTCTTCCCATAGGACCTTATCTAGCAGTTCTCTGAGTTTGTTAAAGTCTGTTTTTTAAGTCTATTGTGTGTCTGCTGCTCTCATTCCTTCCTTTACTTCAAGTCATGAAATCTATCATGTCATGATCACTTTCACCTAAATTGCCTTCTATATTCACAACCAATTCCTCCCTCTTATTCAGAATCAAGTCTAAAATGGCTGTCTTCCTGATAAATTCTTGTTTCAGAAGGTGGAGGAAGTAGTCCCCAATACATTCCAAGAACTTAGACATTTTGTGTTTTGGCGTATTAATTTAACTACCCAGACATCTATCGGAAAAGTCTCCCATAACTACTAGGTCTTGCATTTTGGATATTTCTGTTGTTTGTTCTAGAAATGATTCATCTACTGCCTCCTGCTGATTTGGTAGTCTATAAGGGACCCCTGCCATGACATGGCCCTGTTTTTTCCCTTTTTATCCTCACTCACAGACTTTCAATGGGTCTGCCTCTCCCCTCCTACCGGTGTGTATATTCTTGATGTATAATGTAACACCTCCTCCCTTTTTGTTCTGTCTCTCCTTCCTGAACAAGCTATACACCTCTTTACCAATACTCCAGTCATGAGATTTATCCCACCCACTCTCAGTGATGCCAATTAAGTCATAATTTATTTTATGAACTAATAATGCCAGTTCCACCTCTTTCTTCCCTATACTCCTTGCATTTGTGCACATACATCTAAGATGTTTGGCAAATTCCCCGACTGTTTTCCATCTTATTGCTCCTATTAACCTATTGTAATTTTTCCATGTGTGACAAGCTTGATGGGATCTAGGGCTGAACAGGCAGTCAGTCAATCTGCCATTAGTGTCACAGGCAAAGCTTGTCAATGGATCCTTTGGCTGGCAGGATCTGCAGGGATTTATAACAACTGGGACAAAGTAATGATCTTATCTATTAGCCTAACAATGACATGCCTACAAAGTGGGACATTCCTGGTTTACAGTGTCATATGGCTACCTTAGTGTGCAATGGTTTGTGGGTACCATGCTAAAACAAAATAGGATACATTTTAATTAGGTTTGAGAAGGCATGGTAGAATTTGTAAGGCTTTTTCAAGAAAAAGTACAGGAGAACACTAACACTAGCAAGCAAATCACAAAAAGATAGTACAAGAGATTACCACTCCCCTTGCAACATCTTAGTTACCATCTACTTCCTCACTGGATTTAGGTTATAACTAGGACATTATTAAAGACTTGTAGTTAATCTGATAAACATTAAAATGTAGGGTTTTGGAGATTTATCAAATTAATCTTGCTGGGTCTTCCTTTGCATAGAATGAATTCCGAATCTCATATTCATAACCATGTATTTCTATACTAATTCCATTATTTTCAGGATATTAACTCTTCTGTGCAGGTTATTAAAGATTACACTATTTCAATTTATGCACAAAAATGTTTTGGTTTTTTTTGTTTGGGTTTTTTTTTCTACTATATGTGACTCTCTTGTGGACATACACCAATAAATAGGTGTAAAGTAGCAAGGCTTTGTTCTTTAATAACAAAGGAATGTTTAAAAGAATAAGTATCTACGAATGAAAGAGTCCTGTGCTGTTTGTTTTATTTATCTAATCATTGTTCTGGCTGTGGTTTTTGCAATCCACTACAGATCCAATACAGGGATTGGCAACCTTTGGCACATGGCCCGCCACAGTAAGCCCCCTGGTGGACCGGGCCAGTTTGTTTACCTGCTGCGTCCACAGATTCGGCTGATCGCAGCTCCTGCTGGCCATGGTTCGCCGCTCCATGGTTTTTTTTGTTTGGGTGTTTTTTTTGGTAAGTGGCACTTTTTATACTAACCAAATTACTCATAAAAATTGCATACAACACTCTTAGGACTGTGATGTTATTTTCACAAAGGGTGGTAAGACAAAACTGGTTTCCATTTTATGCAGAGGAAGAGAGATTCACAGATTTACTTTAATGGCTAAAATACACTTGGATTCACTTCCCTCCTTGTGAACTGCAGACAAAAAAAGTGGTGGGGGGGGGCAGACAATTTTGTTTTAGCTTGGTAATGTGAACATGACACACATGAAATTTTATATTTGGTAAAAAAGATACATTAGAATGAAACCAGGAGTTTTGGTTTCATCTACTGTAGATACAAAAATAAATACTCATAATCAAAGAAAAGGCAATGCTTTTGTAACCACGAAAAAGACTACCCAATAGTTTGTATTACAGCAGCTCTCAAGTGACTCGTGCTCCCTGGCCTTACATCTTGGTGAAGTCAAAGCCTGCTGTGGGTCAGCTTTCATCTAACTGACCTTTCGATGCTCTTGAAGATTTGTAGCTGAGGAACACTTCTTATTGCACACAGAGCACATCAACTTCTTCCTAGAATTTCCTAGAACAGAAACAAAATACATCTTAACAAGAACCATCTTAAAAAGGAAGTGCAAAGAAAGAAACCAAATGTTTCCACTGGGTGTGTGATTTTTCACAGGTCATTTGACTGACAGAAAATTTTACATTTGTAACCCATCTTCATGGTATTGGGTTACAAGAGTTCTCTGTAGGTGTCCTATAAGCTATTTTTTTCCAATGGAATGTAAATCAAGAAAGGTTTCTTTTTTTTTCTTTTTTCTTTTTTTTAAGAAAAGAATGTGATAAAATTGAAGTATCATCTAATACCAATCTTCATGTTACAACTAAAAAACATTGTTATTCAGTAGCCAAAACAATTATCATCCACAAAAACTTCATGTTACAGGTTAACGAATGAATGTTTGGAATCAGTGAAACAACAAGAAATAAGATCCATATTGAAGTCAACACCAAAGCTTCTATTTTCTATAATGACAGCCTGGCCTAAAAGTTGTAAGTATTCTACCCTGCTAGGTGTGCTGTAAGAAACAGAATTCCATTAACATTTTCTTAACTTAGAGCATTTGTAATAGAACTGCATCATGAATACAAATCTAATCTATCTTGCAAAACTATAAACCCAGTTAAAGGTCAGCTACCAGATGCATTTCCCTTCCTTTTTCACAGTTCATTTAAAAAGTGACAGGACATTTAATTAGGTTTGTCTATTAATTACTGTGGTTTCAAATTCATGTTAGTACCGCACAAAGCTGTTTTAAATACAGGGCACAATTACTACAAACTTAGTTCTTTGTTTATAACCAAAGTTCCACGTGACCTATCTCCTGACATATATCCAAGAATTACACTACACTACACTAAAAAGAAAGAGCACAAAGCTAAACAGGAGGCAAAATGGTGTTTCTTGGAAGAGCAGTGAAGCATAGATCAGAAATTAACACATCAGAAGGTTTCCAGCTCAAGATTTTTCCAGGATTCAAGTGTCTGATCTTCTCCACACTTGTCCTCCTGAAGACTATACATTTCTTTTGATTATTTGTTTTTCCAATTTCTTTCTTCAGAATATTTTACAAATAATTAAATCAGCTTTTGAATTGCATCTGATCTTTATCCTCCCTGAAAATTGTTAAACAAATCAGTTTAACAAGAATAATAAAGACCACTCCCGTCTGCTTATTCATTCAAATATTTAAAATACATGAGTGGTGTGGGCACCTAGCCCATAAATTAAAAATTACAACGTAAGCACAGACAAAGGACTGCCCCATAAATATACTCCACCTCAATCCACAGCAGCCTTAACAATGAGTGAACCAAGATGGGTTTTACAGTGTGCTCAGAAGGTTAACTAATCTGGACTCTTATCCCAAAAAAACAGAGGACATCTCACAGAGAATGCTCTGCCTGCCGCTCCCTCTACTGAGCGACCTCCAGTTTCAGCACCACTGCTGTTCTCATCTGTGGCAGTATATCACAGGGAGGGCCAATCTCTCAGGAAACCAGGTGTTTACAGCTTTATAAGTTAAAATCGACATCTTGAATTCCTCCAACAATCTTACTTGAAGCTAGCATAGATCATGGGGCATTGGTCTGAGTCAACCTAATCTTGAGGCAACAAAGGCCTGGATAACTGTGTCAAAGTCTCACTCTTGCCTTGCCAGTGCTTAGGGATGGCATCTAACCTCTACTGCATTCAGGTCTTTATCAGTCATTGAACACAAGGAATTGGTGGATGAAATAAAAAGGGCTTGTTTCACCGACACTTATTTCAGAGACAAACGGCATTCTGTGAGCCAAATTCTCACTTACAGAGGAGGGCACTAAAAGCTAGTTATCCAACCATCAATTTATCATTGGACCTTGAGGCAGACTATTCTCTTCTAAGAGCTGTGCCATGGTCTCTTGGTAAGTTAGCATGATAAACTTTTTAGTGACTTCCATTACATATGTAGCAAGACTATAGACAGAAGCCTCTGTCAACATGCAGGTGCGCTAATATGTTTAGATAATAGCCAAGTGGGGTCAAATTCCTCGAGTCTGTATACTTGGTGAAGGCCAGCAGGCTGCTGCTGAAAAGAACTAGGAATTCTGAGGTATGACAAGCCTTGTTCTCAGTGCCTGCCAGGACTGCAGAGAACAATGCCATTTGTAGAGCATATATGTTTACAAACCATTTTGCCTTATTGCCATTTTGTCCCATCCTTGTCCCTCCCAACTCCATTGTATACAGTTTCCTCCCATGCCCCATCCTTTGCGTATATCTTTACTCTGTTTCCCTCATTGCCTTGCTCTTTTTGCATATTTTACTACTTTTCTTCCCACTTCTCCTGGCTCCAAGTCCTCTCTTATTTCTTATTCTTCTAGTGATTTGTGTGTGTTTGTCATCCTTCTGTTCTTTCATTTTCTCTCTTCTTACCTCATTTCTAGGTCTGTCTTATGCCTTTTCCCATCTCCAATATCTTCTCATACTCTTCCTCTTCGCACAAGCCTCTTGTCCCTCTCTTCTCCTCCCCTGCCAGGGCCTGGACAAAAGTTAAGATCTTTTTCCTGACAGGAACTGCTTTCACTCCTGCTGCAGTCTGCTAGCTTCTAAGCTCCAATCAGGAACAGAAAGGACTTCCATCTTTAAAATTCTCCTTTCTTATGAGGCTTATAAAACCCTTGACCTTGACAAAAGTCTGTCATCCGTTCCAAAAACACAAGATAATCCTCTTAGGGGACTTTTAACAAGAGTGGGCCGAAACTCTAATGTATGGAGCAGTACCAATGGGAAGAAAGGAGTAGGTAAGACCAATTCCAATGGCATCCTTCTACTCAGCAAATGCACAGAGCATGGCCTTGAGATCACTAACACAATCTTCAGACAAAGCAACAAGTAAAAAACAACTTGGCAACACCCCCATTCAAAACAGTGGCACCTCCTAAGCTAAGTCATTATAAGAATGCAGGATATAAAAGATATCCAAATTACCCAGAAGCAGACAATTGCTGGACTGACCACTGCCTGGTGAAGTCAGTCATGTCCATCAGGATAGCACCAGAACACAGAAAGTAATTCAAATCACACAGACGGCAATACAACATTCAAAAACTTCAATCCTCAGGTCACCAAGAGAACTTCAAAGCACACCTCAGTGAAAAACTGACCACACACATACCTGGAAATGACAACACAAGCGTCAAAGTAGTCTGGGAAGTTCTAAAATAGACCATCCATGAGGAATCCATCAGCCTTGCTACCCTCTGCCATCAGGACTGGTTAGATGACAAGAACACTGAGATCACAGCCCTCTTGGACCAGAAGAGGAAAGCTTTCTGCAACTGGCAGAAACATCCATTATACAGTCAGAAGCAGAGCTCTTACCATCAGCTTAAAGCTGAGGTTCAAAAGAGGATCTGAGAAATCAAAAACAAATGGTGGGAGGACAAAGCAAAATAAATCCAAGCATTTACTGACAGACATGATATGCACATTTTTTTCTGAGACAAAGACCTTGTACGGATGAAGCGCATGTGGCCTCACACTGCTGAGATTTGAAAAGGGTAGCACGCTTCTTTAAGGCAACAAATGCATCAAAGAGCACTGGAAGGAACACTTCCAAAAGCTTCTAAATCAAGAATCAACTGTGACTGACGACACCATTGACTCCAGCCCTCCGTACCCAAATTGGGAAACTCTTGCCAAACCACCAACACCTGAGGAGGTCTGCAAAGCAATTAATCAAACGAAAAACAATAAAGCTCCAGGTCCTGATGGCATACCAGCTGAAGTACTGAAAGTGGGGGGAGAAACACTGACTAACAAGCTTCATTTGCAGATCCTCAAAATCTGGTGCACTGAAGAAATCCCCACCGACTTCTGTCAGACTAACATCGTCATCGTTTTCAGAAGGGGAGACAGGGACGACTGTGGCAACTATCGGGGCATTGCCTCTCTCTCCATCGCTGGGAAGATTCTTGATAGAATCTTACTTATTCGCCTGGTCCCTCTTGCAGAGGAAGTACTTCTAGATTGCAAGTGTGGCTTCAGACCATCACGACGCACCACCGACATGATTCTCGCAGCCAGATAGATCCAAGAATAACATCAAAAACACCACCAGGAGCCGTATATGGCCTTTATCGATCTGACCAAAGCCTTCAACTCTCTAAATCTTGAGGCTCTGTGGAAAATCATGTCAAAGTTTCAATTCCCAAGCAAATTTACCACCATTGTAAGACTCATCCATGACCAGATGACTACCTCCATCCTATGAAGTGGCTCTACCTCTGAGCTCGTTGCATCTGAACTGGCGTAAAACAAGACTGTGTACTGTCACCGATCCTCTTCCCCATTATCCTAGCAGCTATGAAAACGCTAATCCAAGACTGTCCACTACAGGGCACTGGCATCCAATATTGGACTGATGGCAACCTTTTCAACCACTCTCACCTCCGTGCCAGAACTAAAGTAACATCAGAAACAATAACTGATGATTGTGCTGTAATTGCACACTCAAAGGAAGATCTACAAACAGCCCATAATTGTTTCTCTGAAGCTTACAAAAGGCTAGGGCTAAACACTAAACATTGTCAAAACAAGAGCTCTCCACCAACCAGCTCCCAGTGAGTCATCAGACCTAGCAAGGAAGTTCTACATTGACAGAGAAGAACTGGAAAATGTAGACCACTTTGCCTATCTTGGCAACCACCTCTCTCAGAGGGCATACATAGACACTGAGATTCAGCACAGAATCTGCTTTGCCAGCCTTGCCTTTGGCAGACTGTCTTGACTGTTGTGTTAAAAAACAATGACATCAGAACACACACGACACTTTTAGTTTATAAACTGGTGGTAAGCTCTATGGGTGAAAGACTTGGGTGACTTACAGAAAACACCTGAAAAACCTGGAACACTAGCACTTTCTCTGGAAAAATCTTCAACATAAAGTGGAAGAGTGACCACACTAACATCAGTGTCCGTACAGAGGCCAACATCTTCAGTATTGAGGCCTTGATTATTCAGCACCAGCTGAAGTGGAGTGGACACTGTGTGCATGCCTGATGCATGCCTACCAAAACAACTGCTGTACGCCCAACTCACCAAAGGAGAAAAGAAACTGGAGAAAGCCAGTTTGAAATGCTTTAAAGACACCCTCAAAAAAAATCAAGAGATGTGGCATCAATACCACGCACTGGGAGACAGTAGCCTAGGACAGGGCTCACCGGCGAACACTTGTCAGAGAAGGAACAATCACTTTTGAGGAAAATTTCCTTGCCATGGTCACAGAAAAATGCCAGAAAAGAAAGGACAGACGACTGTTATGCAGCAGTCATGGCCCATCCCTGCCTTCCAACATCACCTGCAACGTCTGCCAATGAGTTTGCGGCTCAGCGATTGGACTCCTTAGTCACCAAAGGACCCATAAAAATAAAACTTGTGGAAGAGATCATCCTTGACCCCGAGGAATCACGGACGATGACAAAACACTTGACAACATTTAGGCTGCTGGTGTGCGGAGACCAGAGCCTATCATGCTGATCAATATTGTCTCATTGTTTCTGTATCCGTTTCTTGTCTTATACTTGTATTTCCAGCTTCTTAGGGAGCTTGTTCTGTATTTGAACATCAACTAGTACAATGTGTCCTGGTCCACAACTAGAGCACCTAATTTGCGGATACAGACTAACACGGCTGCTACTCTGAAACCTAATTTCCCTGGTAATCAGTTGAAGCAACTGGAAAGGTAAACTGGTGACAGCTGGCTGCTGGAGATGTTGCTGTGTGAGACACACAAAGCAAAGCTAATGAGAAGGAAGGTGGGTAGCTTCTGGGATGACCAAACACCACAGAAAAAGGGACAAAAGAATAACATCATTCTGGACACCCATACTGTCCCTCCACAATAATCCCCACCAACATCAGTATCTAGTGTCCCAAGGCACCTTATTCCAAGATGATTGCTAAATCATAATCTACTCTTCTACCCCCTTTGTGTTTTGATGGAAGAAAGGCAGAGCTGCACTTGGTCTACTTTCAGTCAAACACCATCCATACTGTATTTCAGCTTCAACTGATAATATAAAATACTGATTGATAAATAGGAAAAAAGCCTACTTACTCAAACATGAAAATTGAAATTATTTAAATACATTATTTATCTTACTACAATATAGATATTGTTTAAGCACTGTATGAAAATATACAATTGTATTCTCTTAAAAATGCTGAAAAGACTTCTAATCTCAAAATGAGCAACAGCCGCAGGTAGCTAGAAACTGGAACATTCCATAGCCTGTGGGGACTACATTTAACAACACATGTCTTAATCCTCAGTGTTTCAGTCTGCAGAAGTTTAATTAGGATAAAACTAAAGACGTTAAGATAGAAAATAAAGTCAGCATATATCACAGCCATGTACCAAAAACCTGTAGTTAAGAAGGGAAGTCTACAGTGTTTTATCACTTTCCAGATCATCTTTCTTACGCCACCATTTTATTTCAAAGTTAACACTAATATTATTAGTAAACATTTTGCACAATGCACTCACTATATGCAGGAATGAACAAAGTTAATAGCATGCTGTAACCATTAATGCATAAGATTTCAGGAGCCTTGAATACTCAGTTTACCCAATTATTTTTTTTAAAGAAGTTATTTTAGCCTAGATCCTCAAAGACAGACAGACAGACACCTAAATATCTCTGAGGATCTGGGGCTCTGCCACAATGGCTAGTGAAAATGAAAGTGAAATCATCTTTAGAAATGTTGTCCATGTACATAGAGCAGATTGCACTTGTATTACACACTGTAGATACCTTACTGCAATATATTCAGTCATCAGTTCATCAGTCCTTATTTTGAATTTGTAACTGATAGGGAATTGCTTTATTTCCCTCTTCGGGAGCTCCAAGGAATGACTCCTTCAAGACATTTTCATGTATTCATTATTAAGAAATCTACCTAGTTCCTTATATCAGAGCACTAGTGAGATTTTTTGGGGAATAAGTGGAGAGTGAGAGTTACAAACTTCTCTCTGAGAGCTGTGGAAGCAGGGAAATAATTAACAAGGATTTGAAGGGGATTTTAATGCATGTCAGTCAGTTAGCAAGAGTCAGGCCATACTGTAACCCTAATGACGTGAGACTTGTAGAAGCAAGGATAGTGCGAGGCGAGAGGACAAGAACTGTGTACAAAGTTATTACGACCTTGTAACTGATAACCAAATATGCAGGCTTGCTTTTCTTAGGAGTGAGACAAATAAGATAGCAGAATGGCTTATGTATAAACAAAATGTAGTGTTCCTCTTTATTGTCTGTATTATTGTTAGTTATTGTCTGTAACAAAAGTATAAAGGCTTGCTGTAATTGTTTACCAGTTGAGAGACCTGTCCAGGACTGGGGCGACCCTGTGTCCTATGGTACTCTCTCCCCTCCATTGTAATTACTGGAGAAATAATAAAGTATTTGATTTTGCTGCACCCAAACAAAAAGCGAGAACTGAGTTTTTCTCCGACAGAGCTATACTGTGCCTAAGCACAGTCCTGTACAGGGGGCACATTTATCCACGTACAGGGGGCACATGTACAAAGAGCTCATTGTGCACGGAGAAGGAGAAGCCCAGGGAACTCCTTTCCTGCTCTTACCTTCCTCCTTGAGAGGTGTAGGACAGTGACATAATCTGCTACTGCTCCTCACCAGTAGATTACTTTCCCTTGGACATTTTTATCACTTGTGCTTTCCAGTATGGTGGAGGGACAGAATCAAGGCTCTGCCCACTCCCCATCCACCTAAGCAGGCAGAATAGTAGCAGCCCCATGGTGACTGCTCCCCGCCATGCTTGAAGTGGTAATGCACAGAGACCACAGGAAAGTTTGGTGAAGTCTGATACCCCTGAATGACTGCATAAGGCTGGCCCTAATTATGCAATGCCAATAGAAAATGGAAGGTTCTGCTCTCCCTGAGCGGCTGCTGCCAGCCTACTTCCTTTTTCCTTTACGCAGAGAATTTTAACTGCTTAGTGTTCTTTTGATCTCAATCTCTGGCCCTTCTGGCAACAAGCAAGTAGGCATTTCCCACTGGCTAACTCACCCATTGTTTCTCTTAAGGACCCCGCATATTCTCCCTGTACATATCTCATCTCTGTCATTGTTTCATTTCCTATTTGCTCCTCTCTAACAGCCTCTTTTGATTTAACTCCTTGCAGTCAGCCAGAATAATATCAAGCAGGTAAACTGAGTACATATAAAATGCATACAAAACAATACAGCTATCTCCCTGGTTCTCCAACATCCAAGGATCGCATTAGCCTTCTTTGCTACAGCATCACACTGGGAGGTCACATTAAGTGCTTGTCCACTATGACCCCTAATCTTTTTTAGAGTCTCTGCTTTCCAGGATATAGTCCCACATTCTGTAGGCATGGCATACATGCTTTGTTCCTTTGGTTTTACATTTTGCTGTATTACAACAAATTTTGTTTGAATGGACCCAGCTTACCAAGTGATCCAGATTGCTCTGAATGACTGCTCTAGTCCCATCATTATTTATCACTCTGCCAATCTTTAGGCCATCTGCAAGATATATCATCAATGATTTCTATGTACTTCCGGACCATTGATGAACATATTCAATAGTGTTGGAACTACTACCAATCCCTGGAGAACCCCAGAAAAAAACACCCCATTCAAAGATGATTCTTCATTGACAACTACTTTTTTAGATCTGTCAGGTAGTTTTTGATCCATTTAAGATGTGCTTTACTGATATTGTATAGTGCTATTTTTGAAATTATAATGCCACAAGGTATTAAGTCAAATGCCTTAAAAAATCTAAGTATATTACATCTATGCAGTCAACTTTATCAACCAAATCTGAAATGATACAAAAAATGAAATGAGGTTTGTTTGATAAGACCCATTTTCCATCCAAACATATTGACTGGTGTTAATTATAGTCTCATCCTTTAGCTCTTTATTAATTGAATCCTGTATCAGTTTTCCATTATTTTGCTCAGGATTCATGCTGGACGAACTGATTTATAATTAATTACCCAAGTCACCTTGCCTGGCTTTTCTCAATATTAGCATACATTAGCACTCTTCCAATCTTCTAGAATTTCCTGGTATGCCAAGACTTATTAAAAATTAACATCAGGAGGCCAGACATCTCAGCCACCTCTTTTAGGACTCTTGAGTACAAGTCATATGGGCCTCCTAATTTTAAAATGTCTAGCCTAATAATTGCAAACATATTCCTGAGTTACTAATGGATATAAGAGTAGTTCATCATCCTCATGAGAGATGAGTACAACATCTTCCTTCTTTCCAAATACAGAACTGACATATTATTGAACAATTCTGCCTTTTGTCCATCATTTTAAACAATTTTGCCATCTCCTTCTAGTAATGGCCATTTACCATTGTTCAGATTTATTTTATTCCTGATATACTTAGTTATATCCACAGCCTTTGGAAGAAGTGGGAAGGTTACATTAATTGTATTCAAATCAAAACATTACAGAAATAGGATATTCAACTAAATGAAAATGTATCAAGAATACCATTTGAAATAGAATGAAAGATGGTTCTTCCTTTTGTTTGTGAATGAAAAGTTGTCTGTTAGGCAACAGATCAGCAATCCTGTTAATAATGTCATATTCAATAATTTCTTACCAGTGTGAACATTTTCCTTGTGCTTTTTCAGAGCGTCCTTACTCTTGAACCTCTTCCCGCAGCTATCAGCCTTGCATATGAATCTAGCATCCCCTCTGCATGCTTCTTTGTGCTGCTCATAACTATATCGGATAACCAGCAAAGGAAAAATAATACATGAAGACGTAGCTAGAGAACACAGACTCATAGCAAGCACTCTGAGCTTAACACATGCCACACAGCAGAGTTCCAGGGCCACCTCATGCATTACTTACAGCTGGTAGGAATGAAAGTATTTCACTTCTTTCACTGTTAGGATTCACATAAACTAATAAGCTTGAAAGCAAACATGCAAAGGGAGGCCAGCAATGATATGACAGCAGTCCAGTAACTCGGACACAAAACCTCGACTCTGAGCTGAAGGACGTATTGCAAACAGAACACTGAAAACTTCTTGAAGTGTCTCCTGGATTGACATTCTCTGTGCACTGAAGGACACTAGGGGAAAAGATAAAACAAAATATAAGGCAAATATTCTCTAAACAACATTTTGACTGTAACAGTTAGAGAAGATAGGCCCAATCTTACAAACACATGAGTAACTTTACAAACTTTGAGTTCAGTGGGATTACTCACATGCATAAATATGAGCGACAAGGTGGATGAGGTAATATCTTTTACTGCACCAACTTCTGTTAGTGAGAGAGACAAGCTTTCGAGCTTACATGAAGCTCTTACTCAGATCTGAGAAACATACTCAGAGTGTCACAGCTAAATACAAGGTGAGCAGATTGTTTAGCATAAGTAGTTAATTCATATTTCAAGGGACCATTCAAGGTGAAGTGGCCCATTTACACCCCTTCAATCAAAGGAGGGAAAGAAAAGTGGTGTGAAAGCAGCTTCGGAGTGTTATAAGGGCTGTTATTAGGTTAACTGTTAGAGGTTGTTGTAATGAGCCATAAATCTAGTGCCTCTATTCAGTCCATGACTTTTAGTGATTAGCAAAGTTATGAATTTAAGTTTTGAGGCTCATCTTTGGAGGTTCTACTTCATATTTAGCTATGACATTCTGATTACCTTTCCCAGACCTTAAGAAGAGTTCTGTCTAAACTTGAAAGCTTGTCTTTCTCATCAACAGAAGTTGGTCCAATGAAAGATATTACCCCCATCCATCTTGCCTCTCTAATATACTGGGACTGACACAGCTAAAGTTTGGGGCCATAGTATAAAATGGAAAGCTATTCTCAATTACCAATGCACTTATCTTTTTCTCCCCAAGCGCTGTTTATGTGTATATGTGTGTGTGTATGTGTGTATATATATATATATATATATATATATATATATATATATATATATATATATATATATATATATATATATATATATATATATATATATATATATATATATATACACACACACACAAAAACAGCACTTGGGAAGAAATAAAAATACGATTCCACAATTATCAACTGAAGCAATGGGAAGAGCTACAAGCATGGTTGAGAGCTTGTTTTATTTAGAAAACATGTTCAATCAGGTTCAATCATCACTGTGATTCACAGTCTGTTACCATCCCATTTTTAAGTTCTCAGCCATTTTGGCTTTTTTTACACTTTGCAAATTACACCAAGACGACAGCAAAGGCTTTCACCTAGTTTTTAATAAATTTAACTAATCACCTAGCACAAATCAAATGCAAATTATAGATTAGAAGGACGAAAGTTTATTTTTGCTTGAAAACATTTTGTTCCCTCTACAAAATACTACTCCAGAAAATCACATTATTCAGAAAAGCACACAGAGCATTTGCTTATAAATAAGATATAATTATTTAAGAGATTAATATGATGTTATCTACATGAAAACAACAGATCACTTCATTACAGAAACAGTTTAATGCAGCTATGTAATATTATTTTACTCTTTTTCCAATATTTAACAGATTAAATGGGGTACCCTCTATAACTAAATCTACAGTTAAAAAAAAAGTGGTACATCCATTTCATCCACTATTTGATTTACTTACAAGCATTGTGTATTAGAAGAAAAACACAAAATATCAATTAGATTAGGAAAGTTTTCATGTAAAGTATATTGTACATGACTTTAAAGGCTAAATATACACAATAATGGACAGAACTGAAACCGATTTGCTTTTAAATCTTGCCTCTTTTTCAGGTTTCAATTTATATTTTGTTCTGCCCACAAAGGTTCAATTAAATCAAGAGGTTTTTATTCCTCTTTCTTCGTCCTTTTACATCTTCATCTCCCTACTTCAAAGTTTTATTCTAATTCCACAATGGCACCCGTTGGAGATAGCTGAGATGCCATCTGTTTCCATGAGGCTCCTTGATAAAATAGTCCACTGATGTAGACCAAAGTTCCAGCATTGCACAACAGCTCTGATATGCAATACAATACATGGATTACACAGCCTTTTCCCCCAGACCAGGCTTCCTAAAGGCACCAATTATTTAAACATTAATGGCACTAGTGGTTCAAACTAAAGATCTGTACGAAGTACAGCAAGTCAACATATTCAAAAATTAATGTACTGGGCAAAGTATGAAAGGCTAATTCAATTACTAAAGGCAATGAAATTTAGTGCAGCCCTAACCTCTTAAATCACAACACCATTAGAAAAAAGAGGCATGAAAGCTGCAGGCAACAGAAACTGTAGTTAATGATGTGACTAAGCTTACTGATTGGTTTAAAGGGTTATTTATAGAAAGCACTCGTGTGTGTACGCACTGTCTTTGTAAGGCTTGTTTAACTGGGAATTTCTTTCCACAGTTCCTGCACTTAAATTCCTTTTCCTCACTAGGTTTTTGGTGCAGCGTCTGAAGGTGTTCAGCTAGGATCTCCTGGCTGGCAAAACTGGATTCACAATTTGGACATGTGTGGTCCTCTTTGCAGCTGAGAGAATCTACACAGTTGGGGGACGGGGGGAGAGAGAAAAAAACACATTAGTAGAGGTATACTTTCTAGGCAATTATATTTCTGATTACTTTAAAAGTGAGCTCCTACTCTGAAAAGGGACTATATAAAATGGCCTCATGAGATTCACCGAGTTCAGTGGGTCCATTGTTTCTCAAAGGATTATCCATACCAAATCCCAGGACAAGTAGGGTTTACTTTTGCTAAATGCCAACACTGCAAACAGACTGGATTCCTTCCTTTTGGTGCATCATCATATCAATCAGTGGTCTGCAGGCCAAGTTCGGCCTTCAGTTATGCCTATGCAACCTCATTCCCTGCAGTGTGGTTGTGCAGATTACTGAAATTTGCTGATTCTCCATAATAAAAAACAGAATCCAGCTCACTCTCTCTCTGCTGTGTTGCCTTTCTTAACAGGAGTAAAAAGTAATATTGAGGTCGAGCACCAATTCATCAATGCTCTACACACTTTTGGCATTTGCAGCAACGTATCATTCTGCTCTGGTAGCTTTACAACCATTTCACACTCTCTTTCAATGAAGGTAAATGACTCTACATGTGCAAGGGAGCAGAGGACAGGGCCCTCAGTTTTGACACACAAATGAGTAAAATATCTGTACAGGCATCTTCAGTTTCTCACTAGTAAGAAGTTTTTGTTTCCTTGTTTTGATGTAGTTTTTAAACACACAAAAGCTACTTTAGTTCTCACTCATGTCTCATCTGTACCTTTCTCACCAGCTTGTTGTAGTTCTTTATTGCTGTTGTTACTATTAGTAGTAGTAGTAGTATTGTCTTCATCTTCTTGATTAAGGATCATTTCCTCCTCCTCCTCCTCCTCCGCTTCTTCCATATCACTATCAAGATAGCCAATCAGCAGCTCTGTATCCATTTCAATATCTTCAACAGCGAGATAGAAAATGTTTTCACCTTCCTATTGCAATGAGTAAATACAAGCAATGAATCACCATGACAGAAAAATAAAACTCTAGAGTCAGGTCCTGAACCCTACTGGCACAAAGCCAGCTTAAATAGCTACTGAAGGATGCAGGTGACAGAGTCAATTCTCCAAGTGGCACCAGCTGGCATAGCCCTTCTCAGCTTTCTCTCCTGGTGTAGGGTGTGTGGATGGAGGGCCCTTGCACTTGGGTGAGGCTTGGATGCTGGAACATCCTCTGAGGATGATCTATAACCTCTGCTAAGGGATAGGCTTAAGATAAGGATGTGTAAAGGTGATGTACCTCTGCCCTCCTCTACCATCATCCTCAGCACACCAAGAACTTTAGGGCTGGAAAGTGACACACTCAGAAATTAGGAAGTGCTAGAATGAAAGTAGCCTGTGCAACCCAAGCTATGCATTATAATACAGCCTTCACTTACATGGTTACATAGCACTTTTTTCCACAGGACCCCAGCCTTCTTATTGAATAGGCTTTCTACTCTGATCATAAGCTTAATCTATAGAATTATAACAGACACACTCATAATACACACTAATCTTAAAGTCAAATCCTCAGCTGGTGTAAATTATTGTTGCTATGCTGATTCATACTAACTGAAGTTCTAGCCCAGATACTGTACCTGATTTAAAAAAAAAAAAAAAAGCCCCAAAATCATCTCCAGAAGCATCTGGAATGAACAGTAAGCTGCCAAATAGATACATGAGCTAACTATTCTGTGTCTCACAATGTTTACTTAACCAAAGCTTATATATATATAAAGCCATTTAACAAAAGCAGCTGTCTCCTCATAAGCTGATCTACTAGGCTGCCTATTCTGCTGTACATAAGCCAAGTGCTTTGGGTGCTACCCAAGGCAACTAAAGGAGAATCATGTTTACCTAATGAAGATTTCCAAGTGCTGTCATAAATCTTAATGCTTATCTGATTAACATCCAGTAAAGTTAATACAACCTTCTTTATAGTATATCTAGATTGTAGCAAGCTTCATAACACAAAGACAAGATAATGATTTTTAATGTTGTGATATGCTAAGATTAATTTAAACTGTCAACAGGAATATAGTATTTCTAATACTTCAGAAGGTCTGTAATATATTAAAAAAGTAATTTTCATACAACAGTGAAAACTATTTAATTCAATAAACTAGATGTAAGCAGCAGTCTTCAAGGACCAACCTTATTTTTTGCCCTTATATCACTGAGGGCATTTGAAAAGAAATCTAATTACACATTTTGTTTTCAAGATCTGTATTTCAAAGTGCAATCTAGATCGCTATCCATTTACCATCCTAACTCTTGCCTACATCTAAGAGGTGCTGGTTTTTATATAACACTGTCATGTGCTTCAGAGAACTTTAATTTACTACAATGTAAGTTAAAACAAATATATCTTCTGTAGCTTTGATTTGAAGTAAGATAAAAAGGGCTCTCTCCACTCATTGTCGGCAAAGACAGGATGCAAACACTGGCAGATCCTGTCTTTATATCATTGTTCAGCACAGCCCAACTTATTCTAAAAGCAAGGCAATTTTATACATGTAGGTGAAATGTACCTGCTGTTTCTTATAGGGGAAAGTATACCACTGGAAAACAAAAAGAAAAAAAACACCCACAAAAGGAGTAAAATATACGATTTGCTCACACACCAAGCATTTAACACACTCATATGAAGGATCTGGTATTATGCCTTTAAAGAGTGTATTCCCACTGACGTTTACTAAACATACGAATACTGTGGACTACAAGACATATTTTAAACTTCACCACTCAATTGCAGTAATTTCCTCCATCCTTTGCTTGTTGACTGTTTAGATTGAAAATTCTTCAGGGCAGGGGCTCTCGACCAGATTTTAAAAGATTACAGGCACCTAGTGATGCAAATAGGTGGCAAATGCGAAACTCAAAAGCACCCAGATGCCTAACTCCCATTGAAATCAACCATTAGCCACCTATGTGGTTGTGAAAATCCTACTAGACATCTGCATCTTTAGTCTCCTAAATACCTTTGAAATTTTGGCCTTTTGTCTTCTTATCAATCTCTACAACAACTAGCACTCTATGTGCTAGACAAATAATTATTAGTGCAAGTAACAATACATATTACAGGGACTTATTCTACAGCTGCTCCACATACAGAATTTCCAGGGAAGTCAAGGGTGTAGTAGGAAGAGAGCCTGAAACATAAGTCGTTGTAGCAAAGGGCTGCCCTGGTATGAGGCAGGACCTGCTCACAGAATCTGGAAAGAACAGGGCTGATATTGCAGAAATACACATTCCTAAAAAGTGCTAGTCACAAAGTACTCACACAAACACATCTCAATATCAAGTGGTACCAGAACATCCTGATACCAAGGATGGTACAAACACGTTCCCCGAGGATAACAGAACACACTGACCCCTCCTAAAAGATACGGTCAGGAAGACAATATGTAATAAAAATGTTTTTAAAAAACTAACATGTACAAGGTAATGAGTAATAATTAGCGACGTCAGGAGGCAGTAACTATGTCAGAGGGGCAGTACTAACTTGTTTGTATTGGGGTATAAAAATGTATCTCAAATAAAGTATCTTTCCCTGGCCTGGAAAAAAACAAAAACTCCCGCCATGCACTAAGCTGGTCCATTGTTATGGGCACACATGTATTAGTGGTCTGGTAAAGTCTGCAGGATACTAGTACCATGCTTCATCAACAATAAACATTGTCCCTTAACGAATCTTGTGGTCATTGGGCGGTTCGCTCAAGGTCTGCCATACCAGCTCTCTGTGGAGGGCTGGGGCAGCACACACATGCACAGCCAAACATTTATCAACATCTAAGGACATTGGTGATGCACGATTGCTGATCTGGTAAGTAACCAAGCTGTCCTCTGTACACTTTAAAAATGGACACCACTTTTGGAGCTAACACATAGTTTAAGACTATGTGACTGTCATGATGCATGGCCTCCTCTACCCAAGAGGGGAGCCGTGGTGCATCTGGAAAGTGTGGTCCAACCAGGAACCCTGGCCCATAGATAAGATTGGGAGCACAAGGAACCCCAACTCCCAGCATGCACCACAATGGCATTTCTGAACCAAACTAATTCAATTTTTGGTCCAAATATTTTGGGTTTTGATTTTTTACTCCAAATTTTCTGTGGAAATTAAAATCCATTTTCCAACTTGCTCTATACATTACCCTCTTCTCTCTAAGGTAGGTTCTCTCCCATAGCATTCTAACAGGCTGGCTAACCTACACCCACTCAATGTGGAACTCTGTCCCTCTCTAGCGATAGCTAGGACACCTGTAGAGGCTGATGAACTTGCTAGAGCCTTGGCTAACCAAGGTCTTTTGCTCAGGCAGCAGAGGTTCATGCTTTAAGACCCAGAAGTCCCAGGCTCCATCTACACATCTGATGACCATGCAAGGTGCCATGCTTCATCTTCTCAGAAACACTATTTGTCTGCAGATTTCTGGGTGGCTGGTTTGAAGTCCCTCTTCTCTACCTAGCTTTGGAATCCCTCATTTATAATTGCACCCACTCTTTAAAGTCATATCCATGTTCACATCAGGTATGCCAGGCATTCCTAACATGGATTTGGTGAGATTATGCTGCTTTTTGCAGTCTATATTTCAAAGTATGTTGACCAACATTTCAATAATAAAGCAAATATTAATGCTAATGCCAGTCTCTATTCCCAGGATTTGCCATGGGTGATCTGACCTACTTTTTCCTCCTTGAAAGAAGAGAGCGTGTAATTATTATTTTTTTTTAAACCAAAAGAACACACAGATGAGCCAAAGTCATGAAGATTAGCTCTGACTTTGGGTCTAAATCCAAACTCTCCTCAAAGTTCAGGGATGTTTGGATTTGCTGTTCTAGTTTGGATTCATCACTGATTAAAAGATTATTTTATTTAATTTAAGAAAGGCTGACTTATTAAGACATAAAAAGTACAGAGACGCTGCAACACTATACGGAGTTCAAACCTAAAACATTCACTGCCACAGGAAAACATCAAAATCAACAATTTAACAAGCCTTAAAGAGAATTAGATCTTCACAAGCTCAATCCTGCAAGGTGCTGAGCATCTCCTGGAAGTGCTGAGTGCCCCAGTTCCCATTCAAGTCAATGGACATTACAGGAGCTCAGCACACTGGGGAATGGCACCACTCAGGATTTTGCAGGATTGAGCCTTTTAGGTTGGATCCAGTCCCTACTGACAACAATGGAAAGACTCCCACCAACATCAGAGGCAGTTCTATAAAGCCTTATATGAACCGGAACCACATTTGAAGATACAGAAGGGAAGATCATGTCACCTTGATTTTTGGCTGACAAAATGTGTTAGAGTCTATCATGGACTTGGCTCCCAAGAAGCAAAGACAATACATGAGACACTTGAGCTCTAATCTAGCAAAGAACTTCAACATAGGCCTCTCTTAAGCACAAGAGAAGTCCCATTTACTTCATTGAGATGGCCCATGTTCTTATTTACACATATGCTTAAGCAATCTTGTGCAACAGGGCTTTAATTCCAAAGGGTAAATATTACCTTCTCCCCCCCACCCCAGCTCCCATTTCAAAATTACTCCCATAACTGATCAAGAGTATCACCATTAAAAAGTCAGCATTTATCATAAAGTACCACTCTGATGGCAACAGTTTTTCCAAATAGGTGAGAGGAAATTACTGTGGTAACTGTAGTATTGATTGCAAAAGTTATTTTTTAATTTCTACCTTGTAACACTGTACCTCAGCAAACAAAACTATTAACAGCAGCTAGACGGACTGACAAATAACCACGTACAGCCTTTTGAAAGCCATAGAGTAATAAAAATGTGGGGCCTGATTCTCATTTATACTAATGCCCCCTTTGCATCACTCTGGCAGTAAAAAGGGGTCTTTAAAGTCGACATAAATTAAATTGACACTCACCTTAAGACTTCTCTAATAGCCACAGTGCTGCTAAGCGGCTTTACTGTTTCTCAGGCTCATATTCATCAAGTTTAACCCAAACTCCTATTGATATCAGACTACATTGATAATGCAGCTATAGTCTGAAAAACCTGTTGGAGAAAAATAGCTACTTCACTCTTCCAAAGCTGCCCACTTTGTTAGCTCGTTTTTGTAAGTAACAGAATATCTGAAAAGCACTAAACACGCTGTGTACTCAACAACTTGATAAATGTGTATGACCTTGGAAATAAATAATTCAGTCTTTTTCCTAAAAAAATAATAAGGAGAAGAAAGCATCAAGCAGCCATTTTAATTCTGTCCTCTGAGCATCCAGGGTGTTAACACTGTGTTCATTTTACTACTTACATTGCATAACAAGTTAATCTTGTCTTTGTAGTTATTAAGACACTAGTAGATTTCAGACTTTCACAAAACTGTCCTGTAATATGTAAATTTATTAAGAAGCTTATCAGTTTGTCCTTGCTTTCCTTGTGTTCTCCCCCCACCCCCGGCTTCACTCTTGCCTGTTAGACTGAGATAGTCCAGTTGCACTATATTTATTATAGTGTTGACTGATTCTCAAATACTAATCTTCCAGTATTACATTTGTTAAGTATGACTTTAAACCACTCTACTGCTTCACAATAAATACCTCCTTTCACATTAACCTTTGCCATTTCATTATTCTAACTCATAGTTTGCTGAGTTAGTCCAGACCACCGCAATGTCTGGTTGTTAATGAACAAAGTATCTGAATTTAAAGCTCTGGTTGGCTATGATTCTATTTATAAAATAGTTTTGACATTAACAACCAAGTGGTTTTTGCTGCACAGTAGTCTACTGCAGAGATCATTTCACAAAATGACAATTGGCAAACAGATAAATGTATGTGCACAGCATTAAGAATATTGAAAATACAATACTCTTCCAGACTAATTTGTTTTTAAAGAGCTCCTATAAGATATTTAATAGCAGCCCTTTGCTTTTGATCATGACAAATACAATGGACTGTTTGGATTTCACAGGTCACATGTGTGTCAGTTGCAAGGCATGGCCTAGATTCCAGTTCACACCATCAGGTGTTACTGTTGATGACACTGATGAAGATTTGCCCAGATAAATGCAATCCATGAGTAATGACTCTATAGATGTATACTAACAGAGGATAAAAGTTGTAACTCAATTGTCTATTGAGATTTTTCTGTGTTGAATTTTTCCTCTTTGGGTTCAGGGTAATGGAACAGACCACATTCCTCTGTCACAAGCTCCTTTAATGGAATAGGTGAGAAAAGCCTCCCACAATTCAATTCAGATTTGTAGAGTACACTGAAATGAAAATTGGTATATCCAGTACACCCCAACCTTTCAGTCTTTTCCTGGTGCTCACATGCCAGTATTAGTTATTTAACAACTATTTAGAAATATTTTCTGGTTGTTCGACTCAAAAGAGTATCTAAGCATCCTATTTTATTACAGAATCCTAAACTCCAACAATACCAGAAACAGCTTTTACCCGAGCTAGCAAATCAGGTACATAGCACAACCAGCTTACTTCAAAAAAATGCATCTTCAGGCCAGTAAATTCCCTTTATATGCACAAAAGGAAGCATGTTCTACAAATCTTAAAACCTAGACATCAGTGCTCTTAAGAGTGATCCTTCAACAGAATCATCTCAGGGTGAGATATTCTTCTGTATGTATTCCATTCCACTCTGTGATGTGGTTCATCTTATTTGTGTGTGTGGCACATACACATAGTTCATCCCCTTTTAAATCCAAGACCATGAACTGCTCTACAAACACTGAATTGACTATCAGGCTCATTCTGTCACCCTTATGTTGCGTAAGGCCTTATATGATACTACTCTGCAATAATTATCATGACAAAACCTGGTTCTGTGGTTTTTCCACAGTCTAGATCAAGAAGTTCCACCTATATTCTATGAAAATTGAAAAGACAAGTTTTGCCAGTGAAGGGAGCTGCAATTTAGCATCTGTTTGCATTTCTGGTCATTCCTGTGGGATATTGTAATGGACTTCAAAAAAAGCTACTGTAAAGTACCCTTTGCAATTAAAGTTAGGATAAGCTTATAGCAGTCACGATACCAAGAGAACATTCTGTCCTAAGCCATATTTGCTCTCTAATTACCAGTATTCTGATATTTTATAGCTCATCGTAAGTACCAGCAACAAATCTTTATTCCTAACTACATAGTTTGAGGTGATGAAAAATCATTAGAGCATTTACCCATAGCACAATCCGAAAACTGAACAATGGGTTAGAAAGACAAAATTAAAATCCAGTAGTAGCTTTATAATCCCAACAAATTCCACAAGAACTCCTCCTTCTCATACAATAAAAATGTCTTGAGAGGTTAACATTATGAGAATTTCTACGTTTCATGAGGGTAATTACAATGTGCCAGTTAGAACAAGAGGTCTGGAACCCCATCTGAATTTAAATATTCCATTTTCTCTTGTTAATTAGAAAATTAGCCCTGTATTCTATGTAATTATGATAACATATTCCACTTTATTCAATTGAACTATTAAGATTAGGATTCTCTTGTGTTTGATATAGATAATCTGTATAATGAATGATTTTAATGTTTTAATTGTTTTACAGCTTTTTCAGCAATGTAACTTCAGTAATAAGTTTCAGTAATAGTAGCAGCAGCAGCTAAGTAACTGGAGTTAATGATATCAAAGTTAAATTCACTTTGCTGATGTAAATTAAGAAATGTCCTATTTGCAATGCTTGCAAAACATGGTCTAACAGAGTATCATTGCAGTATCTTTATGAAGGCTGCCACAGTTCAGGGAAACCACACCTGTATTTCCCCTCAGTGGTTCAGCGAGGGCACCCACGCTCAGGTTTTCAATTTCCTGACCATTGCCTTTCTGACTGGAGACCCACATCTCCCCCAGTTCTGACAGGGGTGCTTCCAGGCTGCACAGTTCCCTGCCTTCACTGTGTACTTCCCAGCAAAAATAGATTGCCCCAGGACACCTGCTTGCTTTCTCTTTAGAGATGGATAACAAGTATAGTTGCGACAAGTACCACACAGACTTCCTATGCAAGCCTACTTTATTCTTAAGCTTAAAAGCATTACAGAAAAAACATATTAAAAACAATAAACCTCCACACATGCTAACAAGCTTACCAGAATTAACCTTAACCCTAATATGAATTCTGGAAGGCTCAGTCCAACTGTACCCTAAGAGCAGGGCCTCTGTGGACCAGGGCCCTGTCCATTTACTAAATCAGGAAGAAAGCCCTTAGCCAGTTTAAAAACCAGGCTACTCAACCAAAAACCTTCTTTGTCAGTGGGTTCCTGGAGAATCCAGTTTGAACAAGTAGATGCATATCTTTCCCGGGGGGGGGGGTGGCTTCTATGGAGATGTAACAACATGAGTGAATTTGCCTAATGACCCCCTGCTGTTTTCCTATTTACCCTCACCATGGAAATACATACAATTGTACAACAACACATACATAATTACATTTTTAGTACAATGAACTCCAAAGACTAATTCAATAAGGTTTAACTTAATTCAATAAAGTCCATTCAGGATACTGCAGGAAATTGTCAGTCTGTCACAAAGGCTATACAGGGAGATATTGTATTTAGCTTTAATAATAAATAAGGGTTCCATTACTCGAGCCATTCCACAAACAGAACTCCCATTGATCCAGTGCCCGGAGTAACTACAGAAATTGACCCAAAATTTGCATAACAGTAAAAACATTAGAGTACCAAAACATTTCCATATTAAAGGAGTATGGGTTGGTTTTCGTGAATTACACCGAATGTCAGAGCTTTGGCATCCTATATATTAAAGAAGTCTCCAGTGCTACAAAGACTTATGCACTGAACTTCATGCACCAAGAGTAGTCCCTCCAACTACTCACACCGTGTAAAGTTAAGCACATATATGAAGTGCAGTACTGGGGCCTTAGGGTACAACAAATCAGTAAAACATCTGGGATTTTTAGTATACCATTACTGATGATGCCCAAAGACTTATAAGGCAACTTGGAAATAGGAGCGCCCACTTTACCTTTCGTTATTTCCTATACCTCTATCATGTCCACTCTGTCTCCTCACTAACTTAAACAGTCCCAATCTTTACAATATCTCCTAATATGGGAGTCTTTCCATGCCTCTAACCATTCTTGTCACCCATCTTTCAACTCCTTCCATTTCTCCCTGGTTTTGGCACAGAGAGACCAAAACGAAATCCAATATTCAAGGTGAGGCTATACAGTTTGCAAATTGTATAATATTTTCAGTATTATTTTCTATTCAGTTATTTATACAACCTAACACTTTCTTAGGGTGTTTTGTTTGTGCAGCCGGTTTATTTAAACATTGTATACTGCAGCCAGCTCAATTAAAATCTCCGCTCAGGGATGCCCCTCTTTTTCTGCTGAGTGGCTCGAGTTAATTTAGAATCCAGCAAAGGCCATGAGTCGTTCAAACTATTCCTTCTAATGCATTTGTTTTCAAACTGCGGAACGTCCCCCCGGGGGAGCATGACAAGGTTATCAAGGGGGCGCGAGGAGGGGCACGGGGCTGGCTAGGTATCTGAGTCAGGGCAGGGCAACAGATGGAGACTGAGCAGGCAGTCTCAATGATTCGGGAGAGGGCAGGGACAAGCAGCCCCACCCTGCCCCACCCAGCCTTGCCTTATCCCAGTAGCAATCTGCTGCTCTCTCCCTCCTTCCTTCCCTGATCACTGGGGGTTCCCAGCATGCTGACCCCACTGCTGTCCAGCCCTGGCCTGGACACTCAGCTGGTTGCAGCCCCATATATTTTAAATCCTCTGGAGCTTGCGGCACCAAGAGTCACTGGGCAATGGGGAGGGAGGGGAAGGATCCACAGTCCACTCCGTGCCGCACTGCCCTGGGCTCCTCTGGGGATGGATCCACCTGGGTCCTGCTGATACCCCAGGAGTGAGCCATCCACTCCGACTCTCAGTTGCCATTATGTTGCCCATTCATCTACCTGATTTTAATAACAGTAGCTGATTTTAATGAGATTGCGTAGTTTCATAAGCAGCTCATGCACTTTATTCCTAAATTATTTCAGAACTCTTGTATTAAATCATCTATACCTTGTGACTTTTTATTCAGTTCTGCAACATACAGCATACAGGTGGACTGCTAGGCCCATACAGAGCCCCACTCTAGCCAACTGAATCCATGTGGGCACAGCACACAACTTGCACGCTACGCCAGTGGTTCTCAAACTTTAGCAACCTAAGGACCCCCATTTTGATTTTAAATTGTTTCATGAACACCCAAGTCCCCCACTCAGTCCCAGGCCCCACCTCCACTCCACTCCTTCCCCCAAGGCCTTGCCCCCACCCCACCTCTTCCCACCCAGCTCCACCCCTGCCCCTCCTCTTCCCCGCCCCTTTCTGCCCCCACCCCTGAGTGCTCCTCCACCTCCCTCCCACGCCTCCTGAACGCCACTGGTTCCCGCTGGAGGCACTGGGAGGGATGGGAGGAGTTGATCAGTGGGGCCAGCAGCCCTGGACATGATTCTGCCCCCTCCCCCCAAGCGTGCCCCATCCCCGCTACTCTCCCTCCCTCCTAGCGCCTCCTGCACGCCGGGGAACTGTTCCTGCACGCCGGGGAACTGTTCCCCGGTGTTCAGGAGGTGCTGGGAGGGAGGGGGAGAAGTTGAGGAAGGAAGGGGAGGAGTTGATTAGCAGGACTTGTGGACCCCCTGGAGTATCCTCGTGGACCCCTAGGGACCCAGTTTGAGAAACGCTGCGCTACACAATATATTTAAGTTGCATCTCCCTCTTTTGACCCCTACATTTCTGGCAATGCCTCATCTTTATTACCTGAAAAGAGCAGGTATATAGCTAACATCTGTGATGAAAAGTGAAAAAAATCATTTAGATCTTCTGCAATGACTAATCAATTACTACTTTCTGGTAATCCTGCAAACCCATTAAATCTCTTAAAGCTTCAACTGGAATATTTAAAATATCTTTTGTTTGTTTTTATATCTTTGACTATTTGCTTGAAAAATATTTTTAAAAATTCTGATTTCTCTGAGCACTGCTAAAGATTTTAGTGGGAGTTTGGTGCGAGGAATACAGGATAAACCCCTAAATAATTATCCCTAATTCAGCTAGATATATCATCACATGCTTATCTTCAAGCATAGAAATAGTACCACTGAAGTTAGACAGAGGCTTAGCTACCTAGCTCAAACAGGGCTGTAAAGAGAAAATCTAACACAAGCTGTATTGCATGAACTATTCTGGAAACATGAATTCAAACTTTTTTTTAATATAAACAGTGTTAGAAATGGAAAGAGAAATGGATTTTAGATGTTTACAAATTCTGTACAGCAACTTCAATCAGCGATTTTAATTAAAACCTTTCAAAGACTACACTAGATGCTTTAAAATGCCCTCAGTCCTTGGGCTTGTTAGTGGTGAAATGTTTATTTATGGTACATCTTTGAGGACAAACACTTACCTCCCAAAAGAGGGGACAGGGAAAGAAAGGTATTGAAGTTGCTTTGTTTCTTATAAAATGCAATTTTACTGCAAGAGATAAAGACTAAACAAGAGACAAACAAACCTTAAGCAGATTAATAACATGAAGTGAATGGTAAGAATTCAACAAATTTACCTGGATGGCAGCCAGGTTCTTTTGTTCCTGTGATGGTGCCTCATGGACAAAACGCAGCCAGTTAGAATATCGTGGATTGCTAGCATCCAGAACATAAAGGACCTCACCTTTACTCCCTCGAACCTGAAATATTAAAAACCATTGAACAAAATGAACACCAGAAATAGTATCTCAGAGAAAGGGGAAAGATTAAATCTTATATGTAAAGAAAAAGAACAAAGTGCTAGATTAATTTTTGTTGTATGTTTTAGATACAGAACAAAGACATTGAAAGTGTCCAGTCCACCTGATGTTTGGCAGGTGAATCCTGCTTTCAGCACATATGCTCAGATATTGGCGAACATTCTTTTTGCCTTCAAGCACATGATGCATTATCTGTTTATGCTATCTCACGGTGGATCTACTACTCAGAACTCCAGCAACCGTGTCAGCTTCTTCCACTATGTTTACTCTCTTTTTTCTCAATCTCTTCGTTACTGAACTCTACCTCTCTCTTTCCTGACTGACGTCCATCTGCCTTCTCCCTCTGACTCTCCACAAACATATTTCCTTCTATTCCTTCTTTGCTTAGGATCTTACCAAATGTTTCAAAAAACAAAAACTGATACAATCAAAAGGGCACGTTCCTCTTCCTCCCTTGCTACTACATCCTCCTCCTCTCCCACTCCACCTTCATTCACCTCCCTCACCTATGTTCCCTCTATGTTGCGTAGCTGCGCAGCAGCCTATTAAGTGCTGCGCAGGCGCTCAGGGCTGCGGCAGGGAGAGATACGTCTCCCCCAGCCCTGCACCTGCCACAGCGGGGAGAGGCACCTCTCCCCACAAGCCCCAGACCTGCCGTGGCTGGGGGGAGAGGCACCTATCCCACAGCCCCAGTCCTGGAGCTGCCGAGGCAAGGATAGGCGCCTCTCACCCTAGCCCAGGTGCTTCTGCGGGAAGAGAGGGCTGGGGGGAGTCCTCTCACCCCGCCTTAGCCCCAGGGGAGCCTGCGCCTCAAACCCCTCATCCCTGGCCCTACCCCAGAGCCCACACTCCAACCTACTGCCCCAGTCCTGAGCCTCCTCCCATACTATGAACCCCTCAGCCCCACCCCCACCACATGAATTTTGTTATGTGCACCAATATGGAGGTATGTGTGACATATCACCTCCATATTGGTGCACATAACAAAATTCATTCCACACGTGTGTGGGGAAAATTAGAGGGAACATTGTCCCTCACGTATCTCTGATGCCAAGATTTCACTCCTACTGTCTCTTAGTTTTTTGGCCTCATCTCCTGTCTCTTGTCCCACTCATTCCCTCCCTACCAATTTATTTTATGCCTGCTCGCTTCCCTCTGGCTCCTTCCTATCCACTTACAAAATACACCTGTTGTCTATCCTGATTTTTTCCCCCTAATCTAATCTACCCTCTCTCTCTCCTCCCCTTATTCTCTAAGACATCTGAGCAGACTGTCTCCTCTAACTCACTCCTTCATCCTCTCTGATGTAGCTTCCAACCTTTCTATTCCACTGACACTTACCTCACCAAGGCCACCAATATCATCTTTTTTCTAAGAACCTAAGAGAACATATCTCTGTTCTTGCATCCCTTCACTGGTGAGCTGTCTTCAGCACTAATGATCTCCTTCTCCTTCTCCCTGAGCTTTTGTTCCTCCTATTTCTCCTTTTGCCATATTGTTCTTCCCTTAGTAGCTCTTCATCCTCCCCTCTTCTCATAGCTGCCATCACTCTAGGTTCCCTTGTTGTTCTCCCATTACGTTCTCTCTCTAGGTGATCCCATCCTGCCCATAGTGTCCCAAATCCACCTCTCTAGCTCTGTCTAGTTTTGCATCTCCAAATACTTCCTACCTTTGAGCTGTAGCCTTCTGTCCCCCTGAATCTCATCTCTCCTACCAACTTATTCAAATACTTTTCATAAAGTCATATTCTTCTTGTAACACGTTCCTCATTAAATCCTCCAATTATATTTCTGTCTTCTATCATTTCCAGGGCCTTTTCCTCAGTCAAGGCTCATGTACAAACATACTGTGCATCTCCTCTGAGTCCCTTCACTTCCTTAAGCTTTGTTTTCTATACTAATCTTGACATAAAGTATAAACATGTGGCCCCAATGGTCACCATTCAATCTTAAATTATACCTGCTGAACTTTCACCTGAGCAGTGGGGGATATGATAAAAATCAAATTAATGTAATATGCAAGGGAAAGGCTGTAAGTTATTTAATTAGAGTGCAAAGGAATGAGTCATTAAGTGAAGGGGCTACTTCAAAAGACTGCATTGGATCATGAAAGGTACATTTTACCTGCACAAGATCACTCATTCATCAGTTGCACATCATATTCATTCCACTTTAAAATGCCAGTGATGGGAAAATCAACCTCTCTACCAAGGTTTATTGATCTGTAACCAGGCCATCTTGTCCGAGTTTCTCAGGTCAGGCCTGGTGAGTATATGGATGGGAGAACCACACAGAAGGTTTAGTGCATGAAATGTTCTTGTCCTACAAAGCCACATACGGCTAGAGATCACTAAAGATTCTATAGCATTTTTTTCCACAAGCATCCCTGGTGTTCTGTCCACATTCCAACTCAGGTTGGCAGAATGCAAATACTTATGTTTCCACTTGCAGTTTCAACTGGCTAAACTATTCTTCACTCCTCATTCTAAAAACAATCTGGGGCTTGGTGACAAAATATGTCTGCTTGGATTAAGAATATAGATGGAATTCACATAATCACACTTTACAGGTAAACTCTGTATTTCCACAATAGCACAAGTTTATGTTGTACTCACAGCCTAAAAAGACCTGAAAGCCATAAGTGAGCACCACGATAGTTCATTGCTATGCCCACACTGTTCTAAATATGTAAGCTACAGAACACTATCTCTGTATGAAAAAGTTTAACAGCACAGATTTACATCTTTGAGCAATTAAAGACAAGTTAATGGCTTTGGGACTTGGCAATAACTACCAAGAGTGGGAGTCAGGGAAGCCCACCAAGCTGGTCCTAGAAAGGTTTTCATCAGATCTTGACTTGGGTTGCAAAATAGAAACAATCAAGTTCATTCTATAAAATCCATATGTTCTTCTACCTTCCTTTTAATCTATTTTTTCATTTGCTTAATCCTCAAATTAAATTGGAAGAATTTATATTCATCTCTGTTTTACAGTCATCTCAGTTGGGCGCTCTCAGTGCCTGCCAACGCATGAAGAGATGTCAAATGTGCATCAAGGATTTAACACATAAGGAAACTATTGACCAAAATAATCCCATAAAACCCTTGAAGACATGTGTTTGATTTTCTATTGCTTTTTTCACCTCATAAAGACATAATGTTGCATTAAATATACAGATGTGAAACAGAGGAAAAGTCAAGAAAAATATATTCAAAACATTGTATGTTACACTGGACTGGATTAGTGACATTTACGGATGCCCTGTTCTCACTGATGAGCCTGCGGGGGCTCATATGAGCCTTTTCTTAACAGAGCTAGCTAGCCTCTGAGCCCCATGAAAGAAAACAACTTTTATTTATAAAAGAATGCCTCCAGCTCTTATCCTTGCCCTAAAACTGTAAACTAGTGCAAATCAATCACAAGGAACAAACAGCTGGACTCCAGTTCTACAGTTTGAGGCATGGGGAACCTAAATGCAGACAATGTAAACGTCAGTAATTAAGTTTGGGGTATACCTCCAAGAATCATTTCCCTAAAATCCTTTGGCTGGCCCCCACGCCTAGTGGTGTGAACATGGAGCACAGGAATAAGTTACATTTGGGGGAGTAGGAGACATTCGAAAACACGTTTTCACAGATGTGTGCTAAAATCCTATGTTCAGATGTGCTGATAAAACTGTTCAGCCATCCAAGGGGATAAAACTAAGATGGCTGCCACTCAGACAGATGCTGTATTGCAGGTGTGCTCATAATTGCCACAGCTGCAGCCATTGTAGCAAAGGGGTTTCCCCTCCTTCATACCCCACCAGTGCCATTAGAAAAGCATAAGAAATGTACTATGTAATTTCAGTATCTCACTCACACCACAGCAGCTGCTCCAGCTGTGCTAGTGAGAAAGGAAGACAAGAGATGGTGCCAAGCAGCAGTTGGGCAACAGTCCTGAAGACACAGCAGCTTGCCTCTCTCCTCCTCAGACTGAGGCTTGGCAGGCAGGCACTAGAGCCTCAGGAGCCAATACTGGAATGGAAAATGGAGCCTACACTTGCCCTCTCCCCACCACCACCCTAGGGAAAATGGCTTCCACTTATAATCCCCTCAGCTAAGAGATACTCACTACCCTACCCCAACCCTTTCTACATAAACTAGGGTTTCCTGGCTCCAAAGGCCCCTATCCCCATCCACCCACCAATGGTGACACAGTCCCACACAAGACTTTATAGACTGTAATCAAGCCATCTCTTGATCCTTAAGCATCTACATGGGGAACAAATATTTAATAGAGGGCTCTTCAATCTATCAGAGAAAGGTACAACATGATGCAATGGCTGGAAGTTGAAGCTAGACAAATTCAGACTGGAAATAAGGCTTTTTTTTTTTTTTAAATTAAATAGTGGGGATAATTAACCACTGGAACAATTTACCAAGGGTCATGGATTGGAAGTTTTTCTAAAAGATCAGATCTAAGAATTATTTTGGAGAAGTTCTATGCCCTGTGTTATACAAGAGATCAGACTAGATGATCACAATGGTCCCTTCTGGCATTGGAATCTATGACCAGAAGTGATGTGCTCCCTATATGTCCAACCACCCCACAACTAGAGGCTGCAGGAGAATCTGCCTGCCACTACTATTGTCAACAGGGAATTGTATGGAACCGATGGAAGGAAAGAATATTTAACCAGGGAAACTCACATGTATCACAGACTCAGACTGGACGTGTTCAAGGGAGCCTTTTGCAAAGAGTAACAGCACAGCATTGCCTGTTCTCCACACCCCCAAATATATATCTGAATAGTGGCCATTCATAAAAGACTGTAGAAAACCTATTTAAAAGAAGACAAAGTTTATATTGCTAGTGGCAGTATGTTCATGTTCCCTACCTTGCCAGTAAACAGGGTGCTGACACCTGACTGCATGAATCATTACATATATTTGAAATTATATTTTCCAACTTGGTAATAATGGGTCTAGTCTGTGTCCAGCAAAATGATATGCCCAGTTTTAAGTACAATTCCTGAAAATCAGCAAGTGATGTTTGGCCTCGTAGTCCAAGAAAGGATTTTAAAAAACATTCAAACAACAGTATACCCCAGGCACAGAGTTGGCAATTATTTCAGCTGAAATGGTTTTTAAAATGGTTTCCTAACAAGGTCAAACTTGTGAGGTTTTAAAACCTCACAAGACCCCTGTGAGGTAAATAAGTATTCAGGCATCTACAATATTTTCCATGGATAAAATGAGGCCCTGAAAAGTTAAATGATGTGCCTGAGGTCACAATGAACATCAGTGTCAGAGCTGGAAATGGAACTCAATATTTGGGCCAAAAAACGTGTCCTTTTACCATTACACTGCAATCAAATTATTTTTGTAAAATCAGTCCTCTGATTGAAAAGTTTTTCCATGAACAAGTAGAATGGATTTAATTTAACTGAGAGAGAGGACGTGATCCCCATCCTCCCCGCCCGCAGCCCTCTAAACAGAAGGGCAAATCTGCAGACAGGTGGAGCCTGATGTTCTAGCATCAGCGGCAGTAAGGTAATATCCTAGTAGAGCATTATAAATAATCAGATATCTAAAATGCATGAAGATATCTACAGCGTGCAGTGGATGATAGCACACTTTTCATATAAATGTCTGGAAAATATCTATCTGAGCTTAAACACAGTGGTGTCAAATACATTACTGAGTTAATTCAGTCAAATTTCTTTTACAATAAATGAAATAACAGACTTATGTGATCAATTTCATGTCTCTAAAAAGAAAATTCTCAGATTTTCTATTAATATCTTGCTGATCTTTCTCCAGAGAAAGGTAAGGATGTACAAGTAGGGCCCTACCAAATTCACAGTCCATTTTGGTCAATTTCATGGTCACAGGATTTTAAAAAAATCACAAATTTCATGATTTCTGATATTTAAGTCTAAAATTTCATGGTGTTGTAATTGTAGGGGGCCTGACCCAAAAAGGAGTTGTAGGGGGTTGCAAGGTTATTGTAAAGGGCTGGAGGATTGCAGTACGGCTACCCTTACTTCTGCGCTTCTGCTGGCAGCGGCTCTGCCTTCAGAGCTGGGTGGCCAGAGAGCGGCTGCTGGTGGCCGGAAGCCCAGCTCTGAAAGCAGAGCCACTGCCAGCAGCAGCACAGAAATAAGGAGGGCATAGTAATGGTATTGCCACCCTTACTTCTGCGCTGCTGCCTTCAGAGCTGGGCCCTCAGTCAGCAGCTGCCACTCTCTGGCCAACCAGCTCTGAAGGCTTCAGTGCAGAAGTAAGTGTGGCATAGTATGGTATTGCCATCTTCACTTCTGTGATGCTGCTGGCAGGATGCTGCCTTCAGAGCTGAGTGCCTGGCCAACAGCCACCACCCTCTGGCCGCCCAGCTCTGAAGGCGGCCCAGACATAAGGGTGGCAATACCATGAACCCTAAAAAAACCTTGCAAACAACCCTCCCCACACAGCCCCTTTTTGAGTCAGGACCCCCAATTTGAGAAACACTGGTCTCCCCTGTGAAATCTGTGTAGTACAGGGTAAAAGCACAGAAAAGACCAGATGTCACAGTCCAGGACGCATTTTTCATGGCTGTGAATTTGGTAGGGCCCTATGTATAAGGATCCACTTAACTATACTGTATGATCTACTATAACAAAGTTTAAATTGGAGTACTAACACTTAATTCAATCAACTCCGGATTTTTAAAGCCATTTTTAAAACATTTAATATTTTAAAGAAGTTTAATAATTAAGGGCTTGATTCTTCACTCACCACAAGCCATACCTCCTCTGAGAGTAGTCCCGCAGGAATCACTAGACTAAATGTGTAGCAAGGTGCTACTCAATAGGCCTGTTCCAAAGACCACTGAAGTAAATATCTTTGATTAGGGCTAAAGTGAGTAAGGGTGATAAAAATCAAGCTTAAACCAAGCACTTAACAAAATACATGAATCTATACTAAATAACTGATGAAAAATTGTGATAAGAAAAATTATTACTGGTCAAATTAGGATGACCATAAAACCCCACCAAAAGCATTTCTATAAGATTCAAAATTGATGCCAAAATTTGAAAATTAAAATTAAAATCAGGGTAAGGGAAAAACAACTGGAAACCCTATTTCCAGTGTTTGAGCTTGGATGTGGTGGTGATTTTAAATACAGGCACATACATTTATGTGCATGATTGTGAGAATGGTAGGAGAAATAGACAAAGAATATTTCTAGAAAGAGGAGTAAACAAAGCTGCCTACAGAGCCATTAAAGCAAACCATTTTAGAAGATGCCTTAAATGTAAAAATTCTCTAAAGAATAAAAGCATCAGAAGAACATTCCATCATGTCATAGAAGAACTTCACACTACATTGCTGAATCCCATTTCACTGACATTGCAAGCATTAATCTTCTGAGCAAGAAAATATAACAAGCTTCAGTTCAAGATTTGTTCTTCTATGAAATCTCAGAAATATTGTGAGTTGTTGCATTGTGTATAAAAGGCACTTCTCCCATTCTAGTTCACATTTCTGATTAACAGGAAAGATGATATAATTCTACCAAAGATTAATTACAAACTTTTAACTTTTCATACCTTGAACAGAAACATTAGCGGTCTGATCCAAAGCCCACTGAGGTCAATGAAAGTCAGGTCTTATAACTGTAACCAATTTGTCACTGCAACAGTGTTGAGAGTAAGTAGCAGAAACAAAAGCTCATTTCATTCTCTAATATAAATAAACTTAAGCAGTAGCTCCCATAAAAAGACTGATTTCTAGCATGTGTCTGCTCCTCTCATATTTAATTTACAGCATTATCTTGGCAGATAGACAGAAGCCAAACCTAAACTATATAATGTTCATTGCTATAAGTGTATTATGTGCCATCTTATCCTGACCAACATTTCTTCATGGTTTGTCAGGAAATTTGGAAAGGACTAAGTCCTTCCAGTCCTCTCTGCATTAATGTTTGCCAAAAATCAATACTAAAACAACATTTGCCATATTCCAACACTACTCAAAATGAAAAGCCACTTGCTTGGTTTTGGGAAAATGTATGCAAGAGAACACCTACCCCCTCCCACACAGCCTGCAGAAAACAAATACTGGGGGTAACATTAAAGTAGCCTCCCGAGGTAAAAAGTTATGTAAAATAATATGATGCCCAAAGAGTATTCTGTTCTGCCTTTATTTTCCCTTTGGGCAAATAAAGCAAAGTTTAAAAATTGCCATGCTTTGGATTATATTCTAAATAAAATAGATGGACTTCAGCATGTGAATATATACATTCTATCAGGGCATTTGGGTGGCCCTAAAAATTATGAGGCCAAAGCTCTCTTTCACAGATCATCATCAAAAATTAGTTGCATCTAAACGGTATGACATGCAGTTAGTCCAAGAGACTGATGACCTTAGAGAAAATGCGATAAAGAGTCCTGTGACACCTTATAGACTAACAGACATATTGGAGCATGAGCTTTCGTGGGTGAATACCCACTTCATCAGACGCATGTGGTAGAAATTTCCAGAGGCAGGTATAAATATGCAGGCAAGAATCAGTCTAGAAATTTCCACCACATGTGTCTGACGAAGTGGGTATTCACCCACGAAAGCTTATGCTCCAATACGTCTGTTAGTCTCAGGGCTGCCCAGAGGTGGGGGAGGGGGGGCAAGTGAGGCAATTTGCCCCAGGCCCCGGGCCCCACAGGGGCCCCCACGAGAATATAGTATTCTATAGTATTGCAACTTTTTTTATGGAAGGGGCCCCCAAAATTGCTTTGCCCCAGGCCCCCTGAATCCTCTGGGTGGCCCTGGTTAGTCTTTAAGATGCCACAGGACTCTTTATTGCTTTTTACAGATCCGGACTAACACAGCTACCCCTCTGATACTTAAAAAAAAATACAACTCAAACATTTTCTCTAAATGATTACTAACTACTTGGTTATCTACCCTACATTTTTTTTCACCCCCTTAACTCTTCAATAATAAATTGCAAGCTGCAGCTGTTACTGAGTTGAATTTGACAGCTGAATCCAGGATGCTCTTGTATCAATCCTTTAGAGAGTCTCTTGAATGAGCAAGTGTAAATGTTTGACTTCTTCAAAAGAGTACAAGTTGCATAGGAATTGCAGGCAGAATAAGGACATTCTGCTATATATAACAATCACAAATATTGATATTCTCAGATCGTTATTTAACAAAATTACTGCAGATCACTGGAACGCAATACTTCTTTTAAGTACTATGTTTTACAAAGACCAAAGAAAAACATGGAAGTACAGTTCTGTTTCAGTGTGACCTTTTAAAAAAAAAAAAACTCATTCAGAATGTTGTTCTCATCACAGATCAAGCACAGACCACTACATATGGTGCACAACCAGAAACGTACACCTCTACCCCGCTGTCCTAGGGTGCCAAAAAATCTTAACGCGTTATAGGTGAAACCACGTTATATTGAACTTGCTTTGATCCGCTGAAGCATGCAGCCCTGCCCCCCGGAGCGCTGCTTTACCACATTATATCTGAATTGGTGTTATATCGGGTCACGTTATATCGAGGTAGAGGTGTATGTTGGTAATATTTTTTCAGGTGAGCCCAGCAGAAAGACTACACATTTCCCCTGACTTTTCAGCTGCTTTTTACTTTATAAATTCCTGGCCTCAAATTTCAACTCCAGGCTACTCAGCATGACTAAAATTACATTATAGAACTTGTATTCAGATCAACTCCAGTAAACACAAACTGCCTGGGTTCAAACATCCAGGAAATCATAAAATTTGGTATACAGGGATCTTTTCAAGACTCTCAAAACTAGGCTGGAGTAAGATGTCATGCAATGGTATTAGAACTCACGAAAAAAAACCTCATTTTCTGGTTTGCTATCAATGGGGTCATGTTAATTTTGTGAATAAACACGTGTTTGGCTTTTATTTTTTGCCTTACAAAGAAAGGATACATTCAATATAAACATTAGCAACAAGGCATTTGAAAGATTATTGCACTCCATGAGCAACCTAAGTTAGTAGGCCTTCATCTTGGTGCCTTTACCTATCCAATGTTTTCTAAAGTCTACCCCAGATAGGATATCTTATTGATTGAAGGTAACCTGTAGAAATGTAGTGAAAAAGTGAGAAAGTTCTACGATACCATTCAGTACAAGTGACATCAAATGTATACTTTTTTAAATTGATGAAGGCCAATGAAATCAAGCCAGTTGCCATGACACCACAATTATCAGTTGCTCTCCTGGAATATAGAACCAACTCATACAAAGAAGGAGCATAGGTGTATTTGCACTGCATATATTCTCTCATAACCAGTCAAAACGAGAACCAATCAGTGGTGAAGGCCTTCACAGACTTGCATAAACCATCCAATTGTGAACCTTTTGCTGTTCTCAC
This sequence comes from Mauremys mutica, assembly GCF_020497125.1. Classification (NCBI taxonomy): domain Eukaryota; kingdom Metazoa; phylum Chordata; order Testudines; family Geoemydidae; genus Mauremys; species Mauremys mutica. The sequence continues at coordinate 44,426,482 of NC_059076.1, forward strand.
ATCACTAGATTTATATTGATTTGGGGTATAATGAGACTGACTTTTAGCATTCTTTCACAAGTTGTTTAGCTAGACAGAATCTGATTTCTAGCGTGCTTTTACAGATAGCTTGATTGTGGTGAGACCAGGTTATATTGTGTGTGTAGTCTATGTTAATAATAATTTTTTTTTTTTTTTTAAAACCTCACTTCCGTTTTAGTGAGACATTTCATCTGCTGCAACACAATAAACAAGTTATAGTAACCTTTATACCTCCGACCTCATAAGGTGAAAGTTGGTGGAAAATCAGCCTGTCTATGTTGTTCTATCCCTCCCCATCTTCAGACCACAAGCCAGCCATAATACTTAGGCATGACAATTTGAATGAGTAAAATCATATTTTCATTTAGAAGTGAATTTTGCAAGCTATGCTGAGAAAAATAAAATCGGGAATTTTGGAGCATTAAAAATTCCAAAGAAAATGAAATTTTCAGGAAAATGCCATGGAACAAAATTAGTGACAATTTCCATTTAAATTTCACAGAAACTTTTTTGCCTGCCTCAGCCAAGCCAAATTTTAAAATTTGTAATTGATTGAGACTATAAATTCCTAAAAAGGAGCGCTTCAATGGGATAAAGAAATTAAGCTTCCAATCACTGGATCTAGTGTAACAGGACTACAATCACTGAACTTGAAAAAAAGTCTCTCCATATAAATGGATGGCAAGAAATATTTAGGGAGGAAGCAGCCATGTTGTCGCTTTGAGTGGCACTAACAGGGAACAAGATCAAAACTGCAGACTAATATGCACTGCACAGCAGAAATTTTCTCTTAAGTTGTTTTTTTATTTGGCTGAATTTTCTTAGTAAAAGCCCTCTTCCGATAATTGGATCTATGCCAGCAGAATTTAATTCCCCTTTGGGTCCCATGGAGTCCTACTAACATTGTTAACTTCTGTAGGACTGCATATGGGTAGAAGGTTCCGCCTTCATGGATCTGATTACAACATCAGGGCCTAACTGTGTACTATTTACATTTGAGGAATAGTACCAGGGGAGCACAGAGAGAACCTGAAAACTGCTGCATTGTGTGCCTGGCTGCAGCTCAGAGCTTTCTGTCCTGCTGGACTATCATAAAGCTATTGTGACACCCCAATATTCACCGCCATGTAGTTAGGATATGTCTTATACAAAGTATGCCTTGTGAGGTGTTATTCTAAAAGTCTTAATCTGCTAGACTGTAATATCTAGTTGGACTATATGTGCTATCGTCATGTGTGAAGTTATGAAGTTTGGCTATGTATGTGTTGCTGAAACATGTCCTGAGGTTGACAACACCCACAAGCAGCCTTTCACATATGACAGTAAAAAGGCTAAATAATGTTAATTTCTTATTGGGGAAATGCACACAAGCACAAGGATTACCCCAGGAACAGTGTACAACAGAAACCTCTCAGAGATAGCACTACACAATGGGAACTATTTGACCCAGGTCACAGCAAAAGAGCTTTCCAGCAAGTGAGGAGAAGATATAAAAGGAGGAAAATGACAGTATGGGAGGTCCTCACCACACCTGGAAACACCCAAGGAACAAAGACTGAACTGTGAGATGTGATGGTCCCATGCTTGAAAGATTTTTAGCCTATGAATGAAAACCTGGGAAAGCCAAGACAACTTGTGCCTTAAGAATCTGTCAACCTGTTTATCACTCAGGGTGAGAATTTGCTAATTTATATCTTACCTATCTAGTGTGTGAAGTTCAGTTTGCGTTTTTTGTTTATTTAGTAAGGTAGTCTGTTTTGATCTGTTTGCAACCCCTTATAACTACTTACAATTTACCTTTTGTAGTTAATAAACTTATTTCTTGTTTATAACATAACCCAGTTTATGCAATTCATATCTGGGGGAGGGAGTGTCAGGGTTCCTTCCTCACTCTGAACTCTGGGGTACAGAGGTGGGGACCTGCATGAAAGACCCCCTAAGGTTATTTTTACCAGCTTAGGTTAAAAACTTTTCCAAGGCACAAATTCCACCTTGTTCTTGAATAGTATGCTGCCACCACCAAGTGATTTAGACAAAGAATCAGGGAAAGGACCAGTTGGAGTCCTATTCCCCCAAAATATTCCCCCAAGCCCTTTCCTGGGGAAGGCTTGAGAATAATATCCTCACCAATTGATAAAGGTGAACACAGACCCAAACCCTTGGATCTTAAGAACAATGAAAAATCAATCAGGTTCTTAAAAGAAGAATTTATTTAAAGTTAAAAGAATCACCTCTTTAAAATCAAGATGGAAGATAACTTTACAGGGAAACAAAAGATTCAAAACACAGGATTTCCCCTCTAAGCAAAACTTGAAAGTTACCAAAAACAAACAAACAAACAAACAAACAAAAAACAGTAATAAACCTTCCTCTTAGCACAGGGAAAATTCACAAGCTAAAACAAAAGATACTCTAACGCATTTCCTTGCTATTACTTACTACTTCTGTAATATTAGATGTATCATTTCAGTGGGAGCTGGATTACTTGCTTGGTCTCTCCCTTTGTCTCCAGAGAGAACACCCCCACCAAAACAACACAGCCTCCCACTCCACCCCCGGATTTGAAAGTTTCTTCTTTCCCCATTGGTCCTTCTGGTCAGGTGCCAACCAGGTTATCTGAGCTTCTTAACCCTTTACAGGTAAGGAGGGATTTTATGCTACCCTTAGCTGTACGTTTATGACAGGGGGAGGGGGACAAGAAGCTGTGCACATCTCTCTCCACATTGAGGGAGAGGGCGAATTTTTATGAGCTTGCTCTGTGCAAATCTTTCTATACAGTGCAAGTCAGTATTATTTTGGGTTTATCCCCCAAAAGGAGCATGCACATGAGTGCTGGGTGAGTCCTCTCTCACAGAGCTGATGTCAGTCTGTGTCTGCATCTAGGTGTGGCCATACCTGTGTGTCTGTGCTGCAAGAGGCCGGAGGTCCTAATTCAGTAAAACAGGAAGAGGGAATCCAGGCTGGTAGAGCAGGAGAGGCTCAGGTGAAACCCCAGTACATCAGGTGGCATCCCGGATGGGGGGAGTCCAACCCATCACAGCTATATACTGTACTGCAATTGTCATTAAAAAAATATGGTAGCCACCTGTATAACACAGTGCCCAATTCATATCAATGAAGAGTTAGAAACATTTCCAGATTTATTGAATACTGCTTTCAAATATCCTTGCTTAAAACACCTTGAATGTAGTAAGTGCTATATAAAAGTAATGCAGTTTTTCTGTAGCAACCTGTGGGATCTTGGGAGGAGCATGCCATAGAGTAGCTGATCCATGGCTCTTCCCTACCATCAGTCCCACAGAGCTCCACCCACCCAGCTACACTTCTCCAAAGCTTGAGGAGATTGTGCCATGCAGCCACTGCTCCTTCCCTTCTGCAATTTTTAGGCCCTTTTACAAGTTCCTTTCTTTATCTTCCTCTACACTTGCAGAATGGAGAGAAGAGAGGAGCCAATTACCCACTAACCTACAGCACAGATCTACACTACAACTGGAACAGTTCAAAAGCAGCATGAGGCTGGGGCCCAAAAAAGCCTTACAACCATGTCAGACTGAAACAGTGTTTGAAAAAGTTTTCAAACACTAGCAAATACAGGACCTAATCCTAGGATCTCAAACCCAATGATCAGGCCACAAACCTGCTCCCTAATATAATTTTTTAATCGCTTCCATTGCAATATGTTCAGCTTTTAAAGGGACATGGTCAGGCTAAAATTTTAATAAAATAATAATAATCATAATAAACAGTCTCTTAACTCTATCACTAACATACGTTGTTGTTGGGTTTTTGTTTTTTTTTTAAAAAGGCTTCAGTGTTCATAATCAGATTTTCACCTTGCTTGTTGTTTACTTTTTTCATATTCCTCAGCATGGATGGCAATCAGTTTCATTCTTAGGGTCTCATAAATTAGCAGGATTTAGGTGTTATTCCTTATTCCCTTAAAAGGAAATGGTTTCCCTTAAAATATATTTTTAAAAAATCAAAGAAACATTTATATTGATGTTAGGCTTTGTAAGAACTCCTACTTGGGATCAAAATAGTCCCTCAACATTAATAAATTATTTAATATAATAATTAAGAGCCTAATTCTGCAAATGCTTTCTACTGAGTGCGATACCACTTTGGGATTACTCAGGGTAGCAAACACTACATGTGTTTGCAGAATTGGCCCCATAGATCTCACCTCCCACATCAGTCTGCAGTCTGTGTTTTCATCCAGTTCTTGAGGCATTCGCTTTTCTCCTGCAAACGGGCCAAATTTTTCACCCTAAATAATGATTACACAAAGAATGCATGAGTTACCAAACGACAATCTTTTGTATCACCTTTAGCTTCAGAAGAAAAAGATAATTTTGTTCTATCAGCCTCCCATCCTCCTAAGGAGCACACATTAAACAGAGTTGCAGCTGAGAGCTGGATGGCTAAAACTTAAAGTTCATACACCACTTTGCAAATTTAAGGCTAAGTGTCTATCATGTAGAACTACAGACATTATTATACAATGAGCTAATGTGTTTGGGGTTTTTCCTTTTCATATTTTGTGACATTGTTATTTTACAACAGTTTCCCTTACCACATATATCCTTGGCAAATAATATTTTTCTGTATTTTGAAAGAGGCTGAAATTCACATGACACATTTGTTTAATAAAGAACTACAAAACGTCAGCACCAATATTATCTCTGCATAAGGTTATAAGAGAGTATTTTGCAACAGACATCCTTATAAAGGGTAAAGTATTTGGCAGCTATAGAGTTTACATTAGATTTATTTGCATGATTACAACACTGCTTTTTGAAATATCAAATCAAAATACTCAACATTGTATAAAATATATAATACACTGTATAAATGGTAGGAGAGAGATTAAAACGATATCGTGAAGAGTCCTTAAGATTTGTAATTCATGGTACAAACTCCTCAGTTTACCTGATACAAGTCACATTTCCACATTACACAATACCCAGTCCCTCAAAATTCTTCCAGGTAGTCATAGAATCATAGAACTGGATGGGACCTCAAGAGGTCATCTAGTCCAGTCCCCTGCACTCAAGGCAGGACTAAGTATTATCTAGACCATTCCTGACAGGTGTTTGTCCAACCTGCTCTTAAAAATCCCCAATGATGGATTCTCTTTCTAGGCAATTTATTCCAGCGCTTAACCACTGACAGTTAGGAAGCTTTTCCTAATGTCCAACCTAAACCGCCCTTGCTGCAATTTAACCCGATTGCTTCTTGTCCTATCCTCAGAGGTTAAGAACAATTTTTCTCTCTCCACCTTGTTAACAACCTTTTATGTACTTGAAAACTTATGTCCCCTCTCAGTCTTCTCTTCTCCAAACTAATTTTGGTATGATGAAATTCCCATACTAGAAGTTAAGTATTCCAGTCTTGTACAGGCTAACTGAAATGGCTATTCACTGCTGAAGTATAATAAAGTGATACAAGTTAACTGTGACTTAGCAGTATCCAAAGACTGGATTTATAAACTGAGAACAGTTTAAGTGTAAAAAGACACACATGTGAATTGACATATACCAAAAAGTTCTGCTGTAACAGAAGGCATCAAGGCCCCAATCCTGCAAAGTTTTACACAGATGCTTAACTTTACTCAAGTAGTTCCAGCTAAATTGATATAAGCTATGTTTAAACAGACATGGGAGCGTCCACACACAATGTTGCACTGGTTTAACTAAAGGTGTGATGTTAAATCAGTGCGACTTCTACATTGATCTTATTTAAAACAAACAAAAAAAACTAAGGCCCAAGTTTGTAAGGTATGGCTGTTTCTCCCCCATCTTTCCAAGAGACAACACCAACATGCTATTCAGCCTTCAAGAGCTCCAGCTAGGAACACAGAGAGCATTCCCCTTGTACCCTTTTCTGCAAGATGGACATACTCCTCCCTGACACCAAGATCTTCAGTCCCCTTTTACTCTAGGCCATAGAAGGGAGAGTAGACAGGTGTCACCCAAGTTGGAAAGGATATCTATTCTTCCTTCCCACCAAGAGACAAGAGACAATGCCACAGGGCTCTTCATTATTTCATCCCACAGAGCTAGGAGAGGGAGAGTAATGGACAAGGATCAAACCTCTAGGAGGGAAGAGTGAGCATTTATGGCAGCAATTTGGAGGAAGCATAATCAGCAGCATAGGCTGAAGTCTACAGGTTAGGTTAGGCGCGCATAAGTAAAAATGAGAGAGGAAGGAGACTCAGAAACTAGAAACAGGATGACGATTACTGCACTCCAATAGCTGCAGCTGATTGCATAAAAAAGGCTCTGTGTTGCTATGCTCAGCCAAACCAATATTATAATAAATTATTTGTCTTTATACTTAGACAATGAATAAGGGCTCCTGCTTTTAATCAAATAGAATCATCCAACCCCTTACTTTTCAGCACTGAATCCCCAGCAAATTAACAACTACTTATACCATATTGTGTATTGTCCTTCTCTAGAAGTTTGACTGAAAACTATATTTTATTTTTAGTATTTAATTCTCATTTTTCATTTCATTTCTCAATGTGAGTTTTAATATTCCACCATCTTTTAACATTAGTGATATACTAAAGCAGTAAGGCTAGCAATGCTTAGAGGCCATTAGTATGTCAGTCTAGTATTCATAATCCATTTCTATTTACTGTCTATCTCTATCACTGCGTCCCTAATGCAATGTTTATTCTTGGAACTGGATAAAACAACTGCAGAAATCTAAAGCACAGATCTAATCAGAGATAAAAATGTATCAACACAACCCAATTAAATACCTAAGTAGTCTATGTATGAGTGCACTTTAAATAGGACTTGTCTGCCAAGGTAACCTTAACAGCTAAGAAGTCAACTTTTATAATTTAGTTCCTGTAAGCAAAAAGAACATAATGCCAGATTTTCCTTTATACACAAGATAGCACTATAGTTCTAGAAAACATATTATTAAACCTTAATATCAGCAAGCACAATATTATATACACTTAGGCCTTGTCATCACTTGGAAAAATTGTGCGGTATTTTTAACATGTGCTAGCAAACGTTAAAATTTTAGTGTAGACAAGGCAGCTGTAGCTTTAATGTGTGTTTCTTGGATGAGGTAAGGGTTTACTTTACCAGCCAAATCATGTTAAAACTGTAACTGCTTTGTTTACACTAGTTAATATGTGTTTGCTAACACATGTTAAAAATACACTTCCTCCCCTAGTGCAGACATACGGATTATTTTGGTTACTGTTGATAAACATTTGTATAGCTCCATAATTTTGGAGGGTTCTGAACAGAGATCTTTAAAAGGTCACTAGTCAAAAGAATTTATAACATAAAGATGGGATTGTAACTTTGCAATCTGCCCCCAGGTAAAGGGAAGTGTTTAATAATACTACCTAGCTCTTACATTGCATAGCTGCACTGCCCCTGGAGCAGGCCAGCGTGTAGACTGTGACTATCACGATTAGTTCCCTAGTTTCTCTCTTGATTCAGAGGCAAAGTAGTCTGTGATCGCCCTTCTCCACAGCAGATTACTTCTTTTATGTTGGTTTAGTTCCTCTGGCCAGAGAATTGTGGGGGAAGGAGAATCATGGTTCTGCCTACCTCCCCACTCCCATCCCACCCCTCGTGGCCCCATCCACCACCCACCACCAGGGGCAGTCCTGCAGTGCCTGATCACTTCCCCCCAGCCCCACCCTCCCCAGCTCTGTAACTAGCAATAAGGGTAGCCCACGCAGGGCAAGAGACAAACACAGAATACTAAAATAACAGACAAAGAAAGGGTCCTGGGAAAGGATAGATGAGGTTTAAGAGTATGGGAGAAGGAAAGAGATTGCACAGCAGGCAATGTGCATTCTTATATTTTAAAATAAAAGCTGCAAGAGGAATGGACAGCAGTGGAAGAGAAATCGCAGTGGAAAGCAAGGCAAATGGAGCGCAGAAGAAAGATTTCAAAGAGGAGAGTGAGGACACTTGGTGCACAGGGAGGAGGTCATTACAGACAGCTGTGTGAAAAGAAGGCACAACAAGAGCAGGAAGAGACAGAGCAGCAAAACAAGAAGACTGGAGCCCAAGGGAATGATGGAGATGAAGATCAGATGTACACACAGGCAGGACCTAAAAGTGACCATGTAAATGCTGGCATTCTGAGGCTTCATATTCCCCGTGCCTCACTTATCTCCATAACAAATGTCCTCAGCATGCCATCCTTGGCTCTGAAACTGGATTCTCTCCCTCTTGCACCTCACCAGTAATGGAAGTTCTGCAGGTCAAATTAGGCGCACAGCTACACCCATGCAGACCTCATTGTTTTCATCTTATGCCCTCGATGACACCCTAACAAACCTACATAAATCTAATGGTGCATTGTTACACGGGGCATAATCTGAGAGCAATGGGCATAATCTGCCACATCGTGTGCTTAGATGGAGCAGAAGGAGGCGGCCTGGGAGTTGGTTGGGGTTTCCTGATGTAGGGCAACCCAATCTCATAGCAAGTTAGCTTAAGTGCAAGGACTGTATGCCAGTGGCGGCTCAGGTGTGACAGAGCTCATCCTTCCTCTTATGGGGACTGGCTGGCACAAAAGGCAGTAAAGATACTTTCGGCAAACTTTATGCCAGTGAAGTTCCCTTTTGTAGGGGAATTCTCCACTGGGCCTTTTCCAGCCACGGACATAGCACAATATAGCCTTAGCAGCAGGCAGAATTCAGCCCAAGAGAGCTGCATGGCTCAAAGTGAGGACATAATTTTATCTGCAGAACCTTAATTATTGACTGCAATTAACAATGTAGAAAGTTTGACTATCATGACCAGGTTTGTTTTGTGAGGATGACAGTGAGAAAACAATCTACTTGCAAACTTTCAAAGGGAGGATGAGAAGCTGAATGTACCTATTTCAGGTACTTATATAGCCTCCATTATCACAGTATCTGATCACCTCACAATATTTAATATAATTGTCCTCATAGGTGTGTGAGGGAAGGAAGATTAGACAAACCCTCAGTTTCCCATGCTACAAATGTTTTGCCATCCTAGCTATACCAGCAACAGAAGGAGTTCAGCCGGCATGGCTAAACCACCTCCCTGAATGACATTAACTAAACTGACAGAAGAACTCATTCTGTCGGCATAGTGTTGTATACACTGAGGATTTTGCAGCACAGCTATGTCAGCATTAAGCCCTTTTTGCGTTTGTCCTCATTCTAGACACCCTCACAAGGAACATACAGAAGGCAGCACCTTGGTGCACATGATATTCTATGCAGTGAGGAGAAAGATAGGTTCTTGAAAAATAGAGATATGTTGGAAAGACGGGCTCAAAATAAGCACAGAAAAAAACAGAATATATGGCATGTAATTTCAATAATATGAATACTGAAGAATTATCCTTGAAACTGGACAGGCAGACAACTCTGAAAATGCAAAGCTTCAAGTATCTGAGTTTTAGAATCCAGGAAAATGAGGAAATGGAAGATGAAATTAGGGCTAAGATAATAAACATGTGGGCCCAAATGGAGAGAGCTAAGTGGTGTAGCGTGTGACAGGAAGATACCAGTAAGATTAAAAGGCAAAATCTACAAAAGAGTGGTCTGTCCACATTTAATGTATGGCCCTGAGTGCTGAGCAACATAGAAGAAACATGAGCAAATGATCTGTTCCACAAAAAGGCGAATATTGAGATGGATGAATGGTGTATGAATGAAAGACCATGTGAAGAATGTGCATGTAGAGACATGCTCAAATTACTACCAATAAATGCAAAAATAAGAGAATGCAGGCTCAGTTGGGTTGGTCATTTTAAGCACAGTCCTGACAACTACGAGGTAAGAGTCCAACAGATCAAGAATGAAGGAAAAAAGCCCAGAAAGGCCAACCCAAGAAGAAGTGGTAGGATGTCATAAAGGAAGATGATGTGTGATAGAGGATATGGTACTGGACAGAGCACTTTTGGGGGGAGTGATGGGGGCAGGACTTGTAGATTTGATGGGATTAATGCAAGGGAAGAGTTGTGCCAGTGCTAGGGGGTATGATTTTTTCACACTCTTAGCTGACATATGCGAACAAAACTTTGTAGTGCAGACTAAGGAGAGGTCCACACTACAGCCTAAAAATCGATACAACTTATGTCGCTCAGGGATGTGAGCCCCCCAACTCCTCCCAAGTGATACAAGTTTCATGCTGTCCCCACTGGCACTATGTTGGCAGGATACACTCTCCCGCCAACATAGCTTCCGCTTCTTGCCGAGGTGGAGTAATTATGCCGACAGAAAAGCGCTCTCCTGTTGGCATAGCACGTCTTCACCAGACATGCTACAGCAGTGCCGATATAGTATAGACTTGCCCTGGGACACTGACTATATCTGTCCCTGGGTCAGTTAGCTCCACTATTTTACATTTATACAAATCCTTTCATCCCAAAGGATCCCCAGGAACCTTACAAAGTACCTACAGGAATCACTTTACCAACCATCAAAAGGCAGCTATCTCTGGGTTGGAACACAGCAATAGTTTCATACTGCATAATGTTGAAGGACAAGAAGTCAGGAATACCACATGTGATTCATACACCAATCACACAAAACCAATAAACTTCTACTGCAACCTTTAGGCTACATTTACACTTGGAGCTGGGAGTGTGATTCCCTGCTTGAGTACACATACTCATTGTGACAGAATATGCCCCTGCATTAAAATCCTACACGCTAGTGTAATATTTTTGCACAAGGCGAGTCTTGTGAGGGATCATTTAAAAACTGAATTTCCTGATCAGTAATATTGTGGCAAAATGCACATAACAGTGTTATATGTGAATTTATAAACATAAGCTGAGATCATGACTAAAAGCTTGTTTTCCAGATAAATCTGGTGAGTGGCTAAACCAAAGGCTTGCTGTGTGAAAGGGGCCACCAGTACAAAAGTCTGAAAACCCCTGTTCTAGGCAGCTAGCCAATATGTCCTGCAACACAATGGTCCCAGATATAAATAACATAGCCTTTTTTGATGACTACAAGTTTCTTTTCTACAGATATATACACATTTACCAGTTCTAGCAAACAAATATTCCATTATATGCCAATATATATTAACTAATACCAGATTCTTATACTTCACTTCCTCTCAAGTCAATAAAAAATAATGAATGAAACTACACACTAACATCTATCATAACAGTGACTAAAAGGAGACAAACTGCCATATCACTAAAATGGCAGAAAACACAGTAGGGATCAACTTTAAAGAAAGTCAGGCAGCAACAAATGATCTTGTTCCATTTCCAGCAAAGCACTGAGAAACCAGTGTTGCCAATGCTTATGACTGTATCAAGAGTTTTGTGATATTGGGTGTTTGAGTTAAAAGTCTAGCTGATAGAGAGAAGAGATTACATGAGAATCTCAGCTTTCATTTAAAAAAAATAATTAAAATATGAAGTTTCTAGCCCTTGTAATAACAGAGAAAAACTTGAAAACATGACCTGAGTGCAACCTAAGGGTTCACATCCAAAGGCAAATTAAAAAGGATGCAAAATGGATTACCCTATATCAGGGGTCGGCAACCTTTCAGAAGTGGTGTGCCGAGTCTTCATTTATTCACTTTAATTTAAGGTTTCGCGTGCCAGTAATACATTTTAACGTTTTTTAGACAGTCTCTCTCTATAAGTCTATATATTATAACACTAAACTATTGTCGTATGTAAAGCAAACAAGGTTTTCAAAATGTTTAAGAAGCTTCATTTAAAATTAAATTAAAATACTGATCTTATGCCACTGGCCCGCTTAGCCCGCTGCCGGCCTGAGGTTCCATTCACCTAGGCCGGCAGAGGGCTGAGCAGGGCCTGCGGCCGGAACCCCGGCTGGCAAGGGGCTAAGCAGGACTGGCAGCTGGAACCCCAGACCGGCAGTGGGATGAGCGGCTCAGCCCATTGCCAGTCTGGGGTTCCATCCGCCAGCTCCTGCCAGCCATGCTCCCAGCTGCCAGCCCCGCTCAGCCCGCTGCTGGTCTGGGGTCCCGGCCCTGCCAGATAGAGTGGGTACCTACCTTCTCCCTGATTTTAGCCCATTCTCTTCCTCTCTCTCTGCACTGAGCTGAGGGTGGGAGTGCACTGAGCACAGGGCTTGGGGTGAAGGAGCAGGCTGGGGGTCGGGGTGAAGGGTCTGGCCAGGAGCTAGAATGAGGGAGGGGGCTCAGGGTTGGGGCAGGAGGTTTGGGTGTGGAGCGCTTACCTGGGCAGCTCCCATTTGGTGTGAGGGGTGCAGGTGGGAATGGGAGGGTGGGGGTGCAGGAGCTTCAGTTTGGTGCTCAGGGTGGGGGTTGGAATGTTGGAAGGTGCAAGAGTCAGGGCACGGGGTGGGGGGGGCTGGGTATGTGTGGAGGGTGCAGGAGTCAGGGCAGGGAGATGGGGGTGTGTGAGGAGGGTGCAGGAGTCAGGGCAGAGGGCTGGGGGCGTGTGAGGGGGGTGCAGGAGTCAGGGAATGGAGTGTGGGGGAGCTGGGTATATGTGGGGGTGCCGGAGTCAGGGCTGGGGTTGTGGTGGGGTGCAGGGTCAGGTCAGGGCAGGGGCCTGAGGGTGTGGGGGTTCAGGAGTCAGGGCAGAGGCCTGGGGTGTGGGCTGGAGTTGTGGAAATGCTCCCAGCCCCCTGCCCTGAGCAGCTCACGGCAGGGGGCTGGAGGGGATATGCCCTAATTCCACCCTTCTTCCCCAAGGCCCTGTCCCCACCTCTTCTCCGGAGCAGCAAGCATGCTGCAGCTGTGGTTCCGGCTCTGCTTCTCCCCCTCCCTCTCCAAGGCCATCAGCTGTTCAGCCGCAGGGAGGGAGAGGAGGAGGGGCAGGAACCCAGCATGCTGGGGGAAGAGGTGGGGGAGGAGAGAGCTTGGTTGCCGGTGGAGGCTGCCCTGCAGCAGCAGCCGGCAGGACCAAGCTTCTGCCCCCTGCCCCCGCAGGAGAGAGAGGTGGGCGGGGGGGTGGAGAAGAGTAGGCTGGGCCGGGCAGGATTTTTAATGGCATGCTGCGGCCTGCTGAGGTCCCGGCCACCAGCCCCGCCCAGACTGCTGCCGTCCTGGGGACCCTGGCAGGCCACAGCATGCCACTAAAAATCGGCTCGCATGACGTCTTTGGCACACATGCCATAGGTTGCCGACCCCTGCCATACATACTCGATCATAAGCCGGTTCGTTTATAAGCCAACCCCCCCCAAGAGGGATAAGTAAAAATGGAAAATTTTTACAATCCGTTCATAAGCCGACCCTATAATTCAGGGGTCAGCAAACTTTGGCTCCCGGGCCATCAGGATAAGCCGCTGGTGGGCCGAGATGGTTTGTTTACCTCGAGCGTCCGCAGGCACGGAGGTAAATCTAAGTAAACAAAGCGTCCCGGCATTCCAGTTGCTTACCCTGACGCGCTGGGACAGCAACTGGTAGGGAAATTTGGGGGGCAGGGAAAGTTGGGAGTCAGGGGAGTAACCCCTGTGACCACCCCCCACATGACCCCACCCCACCCCTAGCCCGGGACCCCCACACTCTCCCCATCCCATCCCTTCCCACCTTATCTGGGGAGGGGGCCAGGGGAGGATGTCTCTGGCCTGGCTGGAGCTGCTCTGGCAGGCCGGGCAGCGCGGCTGCAGCCTGCTCTGGCAGGCCAGACCAGGCGATGCGGCTGCAGCATGGTCCAGCGGGCTGGGCTGGGTGGCACGGCCCAGGGTGCTCCGGCACCCGGGCGGCATGGCCTCAGCCTGCTCTGGGGGGCGGGGCTGAGCGGCGTGGCTGCAGCCTGCCAGCCCCGGGGCTGCAGCTGCTTTGGAGGCTGGGGGGAGAGTAGCATGGCTAGAAGCGGAGAGACTCTGGCCCCATCTCTTCCCTTCTGGCTCTGCTGACTGTGCTGCCCTCCTTCCTCCCTCTGTTGTGGGGTGGGGGGGAGGCTGTGTCCCACCTCTCCCTCTCTATACCCCTTCATAAGCCCCCCCCCCCCCCCCCGTCTCTGGTGCTTCCCTTTTTTTACTAAAAAAATTCAGCTTATGAACAAGTATATATGGTATTTTTTTTTAATCACTCAATTTTTGAGGGGCGTGCCTCGTTATTTTTGAGCAGTTGGGGTTAGCAATACTAGTGATAACATAAGGACATCTGAAGGGAGCACTTTAACCACAGGAAAGAAAGATACAGTTAAGATGTCAGACAACACAGAGTACTCTACAGAATTTGCTATTCAGAAATATGTGTCTAATTTCACATTCAGCACCGCCTCCCAAAAATTGTTAATGGAATGACTTTAGTGGCCATTACAATAAATGGCTATAATATAGTATAATTAGTACTGTTTCCCCTCTGCTGAGGTAGGCTTCCCAGTGACATGGAGTCTGGTTACATCCTATGAACAGTTTATTTTATTTATGCATGTACACCAGTCCTGGCACAGAGGTGGTCACAAATAGCATGCAGGACAATTCCTTCTTTCAGGAATCTCAGTCATACACCAATGCTTGGTTCCCAGGAAGTAACACTAGCCTCCGTTGACCAAGGAAGAGGGCAAGGCCTGCTGCTTACACAGATACCTCTACTCAGAGCCTTGCATAACAAACTAACAGCAATATTTAGCATGCCTTCCTAACAGTGAACATTTGCCGCCAAACTGAGAAAAAGTGCTTGGAAGATTATGTGTAAAAGCACCACCTGCCTAAACAATATGGAGGAATTCTGGCACTGAGTGTAGGCAAGTTCTACTTTCCTTTTTCACCAGTTTCACACCAATGAAATTTATATTTAAGAGAGAGGGAAATCAGGCCCAAAATTGTAATGACTATTGAAATAGATAATAATTTTGATGAATTTCACTGTATTCTATAGAGTCAGGTGAATTGCCACAAGATAGCCCAAACAGCACCTCTCTCAAACCAATAGGATCCAAAAATGGGACAGACACACAAAACAAAAGATAGAAGCTTAAATTAATGTGGGACTGATCATTTTAGTTCTGTACCACTTCAATTATCTAAATATAATGGGGGACACTGAATATTTCTGGATAAGTAAGATTGTGGATAATCAAGAGAATTTTCAATTTAATTAACAGCTGTCAGGGGATGTGACCTGTTTTGAATAAGAAGGATTTGCACTTAATTGACGTTTCAGCTGTATCACATCTTTTGCAGCCAAAGTTTCATTATTCTGCAAAGCAAATTAAATCATTTATTCTGTTAAAAGTGGGGGGGGAAAAAGCAAGAGTTTGGTGGGGAGGGAGGGATATTTAGATGGAAAACGAGATGGAAATGGAGAAATAGGTTAGGACAGGGGCACTGCCTGGGTTTTAAAAAACTGTTTTAAAACACAAATAAAAACGCAACACCAAACCAAAATAAAAACCTCCTACTAACCCCTTCCTATGCCCACGATTAACCCACTCTTTGTTTGTACATGTGCATGTACAGGGGCGGGGATTTGCCTAGCTGGGCTAGCCATTTTACGCCACTCCCCAAAGAAACAAAGCTCCCCAGGGGACGGTGCCTTTTTTGTTGTTTTTGACCCCGGCTTCAGTCCTCGCGTGCCAACAACAGAGTCTGTGAAATGCACCAGAACATGCCTCAGTTTAACGCTGAGGTTTTTTTCATTGCAGCAAGACGCTGCCCGCTGCAAAGCAGACGGCGCGTGAGCTCTGGCGAAGGGAGTTTGGGATTCAGTTTGAACTCGAAACCCCTGCAGGCAGCGAGGGGGGAAGGCGCTGCAGTGAGCTCCGGTACTACGTGGCAGGCTTTCTCTGGAGAACCCAGCATGTTGGAAACTACGCGGGGGGGGGCGGAGTAGCTTGCAAGCTACGCAACTGCCCTCGCTGCTGCTTCAGTGCACCCACCAGACAGCGCACAGCCCCCTATGCGCCCTGGTCTCCCCGTCATGCCGACCCCATGGGTGCCGAGGAGCAGCTGCGAAATCACCCACCTTTTTCACTCTCCGGGCCGTATAGAGCCCCATCCCGTCCTGAACTTTAGACGACTTCAGGGCAAACCTGTCCGGCACGTACATGCCCAGCATTTTGCACTGACTCGGGCCGCCTGCTAAAGGGGAGAGGAGTTAGCGGGGGCTTTCATTGCAAAGGGCAGGAGCGGGGGAGGGGGCAGGGACAGAGGGGCCGGTTGCAGGATTACCCCGGCTGGCTCCTGGAGGAGAGGGGCGGAGTCAGAGGCGGCTGCGGGAGCGGGATGGGAAAACCTGGGCTCCAATTGGCTGGAAGTTGGTCGGGGGAGATCGCTGCAGAGAGAACGGGCCGCTCCGTAGGGCAGCGTCGCGGCGGGCAGGGAGGGGGGAGGCATTTTTTCAGCCGCCCCAAATTGCGCACTCCAGGGCTCAGACCCAGCCTGGCCGAAACCACGAGCTCTGGCTCGGGATCTTCCGGCAGTTCAGTGACGTTCTGATCCAGCCCCGCTTGCTTCAGCCCATTAGAGACAGAGAGGAAGGCAGGCCCACATGTTTGGACCCGACCCTTTGGTGGTCTTTGGGGAAACGAGAGAGGGAACTTAGGCTGCCCCTGACCCAGTTTAGCTCAATAAGTAAGATCCATAACTTTGAGATCCTGCATAATATTGACTGGTTTCAGAGTAGCAGCCCTGTTAGTCTGTATCAGCAAAAAGAACAGGAGTACTTGTGGCACCTTAGCGACTAACAAATTTATTTGAACATAAGCTTTTGTGGGCTACAGCCCACATCATTGGATGCATAGAATGGCACATACAGCAAGAAGATATTTATACATACAGAGAACATGAAAAGTTAGAAGGACCCATACCAACTGCAAGAGCTAATTAATTAAGAGAAGCTATTATCAGCAGGGGAGAAAAACTTTTGAAGTGATAATCAAGATGGCCCATTTTGGACAGTTGATAGGAAGGTGTGAGGATACTTTAACATGGGGAGATAGATTCAATTAGTGTAATGACCGAGCCATTCTCAGTCTCTGTTCAAACCTAAGTTAATGATATCTAGTTTGCATATTAATTCAAGTTCAGCAGCTTCTCCTTGGAGTCTGTTTTTGAAGCTTTTCTGTTGCAAAATTGCCACCTTAACGTCTGTCACTGAGTGGTTAGAGAGGTTGGAGTGTTCTCCTACTGGTTTTTGAATGTTATGATTCCTGATGTCAGATTTGTGTCCGTTTATTCTTTTGCGTAGAGACTGTCCGGTTTGGCCAATGTACATGGCAGAGGGGCATGTGCCAGCATTTTACACAGAAGGTCATCCCTGTATTACCCTCAAGCCAATGGGGAAACTGAATGGTTTAACAGAAGTTTGAAAAAGAGTTTGCAAACAGCTAAACTGGAAGGGCGATTGTGGATACCCTTCACTACTGATTTCTTGCAAGCATACCAGGCTATATAACATGCCACAACGCAAAGATCACCTGCAGAGTTACTGCATGGGAAACAGATGAATACTACACTGAACATTGCTGGATTGTTAAAGGCATGACCTGAGGCCCCAACCAAGGATGATGTGAGAAAAACAGTTGAACAGAACCAAGCAAAGTATATGACTTTCACAGACAAGCAGCGGGGTGATAAGGAACCAAAGTTTGAGTGTGGTTCCTTCGTTAGAATACGAAAACCTGTAATTTTACGCAAAGGGGACCATAAATTCACAGCTCCTCTTAAAATCATAGAGAAGAAGGGACCTTACACCTATCGACTTTCTGATGGGCGGGTATGGAATGCTTCTTATCTTGCACCTGCCTATGCACCAAGAGGAGATTATCCCAACACCCAGTCTGCATTGGATGACTTCATCGTAGTATCAACACAACAAGACATTGCACTGGAACCGGGGCTTGAGAGACTGCCTGTCAGACCCAGACGACCACCTGTCTGGACTAAAGACTATGTTACGTAGTATCTACAGTGTTTCCAGTGTAATATTTCTGCCAATAGTATAGTGTCTTGTTTCCTATTTGTTCCTGTGGTTAGAACAACAATGTTTATTTTAATTGCCCTTGTCAACCAGGGAATTTTCCCTAATGTGTTATGCTGCCCTTTCCTTATCAAGTAACACTGAAAAAACTACCTATTTCCCTTATCTCATTTTTAGAAACAGCTAAACTATTTTTGATGAATCTTTCAGAAACAAAAACAACAACAAAAAATCAGTCTGAAGCAGAAACCAAGTATGGAAGCTTTCAGCCTGACCTGCTAAAAGTTTGGCAGTTGCTTAACACTTTCTATTATAATTCTGTTTTCAACCTTAACTACAGGAAATAGAGTTGGTCGAGGGAGGAGGCACAGTTTTCTGTTGGAAAAAGCTGATGGGAAATTTTCAGCCAGCCCTAATGTATACATAAAAAAAGAATCACTGTTTATTTTTCCTTGCTTTTATATTTTCATATAAAAATGAAAGCCATAATCTGCATGTTAGCAACATAAAAGCTTTTTTTCTTCTTGCATAGATAAAAGTTGAAACAAGTACTGATATCTTTTACAGCATCTCCGAGCCAATATTAACTTGTATGTCTGCTGCCTGTGCTTGATCTATGAACGATTTCATTCTACATGGTCTGTCAAGCCAGTACCTTTTATGAGCATGACATCTCCCTAAACATTTTTAACTAACGAGAGACGCTTAGACACCATTTACCAATCTATGTATTAGTCCAAATTCACCCCTGCTATAAACTCACTGCATGAATGGTAAATTCTGAATATTACCTTCACTTTTGACATCAGTTAATGCTACAATTTTAGGCACTGCTGTTCAAAGAAGTTTAGATAAAATCTCAGAAACTTAGAAAGCATGAGCAAAAAGAACCAAAAACATCTGCCAATCTGTATATTTTTCTAAACAGTAAAATTAAATATATAGTTAAAAATAAAGCAAAAACTGTGACATTACATTTTGAAAAAGCAGCAAAGAGTCCTGTAGCACCTTATAGACTAACAGAAGTTTTGGAGCATGAGCTTTCGTGGGTGAATACCCACTTTGTCGGATGCATGCATGATATATTTTGAAAAGTACTGTACACAGACCTAGTTTGAATACTAACCACCTTAACAGTTTGATAATATAATAAACTGTTAGACTGCAGTATTACAAATGAATTAATTTATTCATTAATAAACAGATTAAATTTAGCTGTGAATTCAATCCAGAATGCATATATAGCTGCCTCAATATATAAACGATTTACCAAATGTAGTGAAGATTGTAACTGGCAAAAGAGCATTCTTTTTCCAATGGAGAGGTTGGTTTGTTTAAATCTCATTGTAAAGTTGCAAGGAAGTGTTAAGGCGTTTGAAGCAAGCAGAAGGGACAGGAAAAGATCAAAAAAGTTGTTGATAAACACTTAGTATTTTAGACTATATATTTAAAATTCTGTGTTCATATCTTATACTTTTAATAAGTAGTCCACTTGTTCTTTTGAATTATGCTGTCTTGTGAAGGGCCTCACTAACATAGCAGCCCTTGCGAAGTATTCCACAGCGTATAATTTCTTTATTTTCCTTGTAGTATTTAGAGACTTCCACAAATTAATTTATAGATGGGAGGAAGTTACAAGTAGTTGAAAGTAGGGGATTAGAGTTCCATCCAACTCCTATTAAAGTCTGCGCAAAGACTTCCATTGACATAAATGGAAGCAGGACTTAGCCCTTAGAATGGAGATGCCTTCTGAAGCTTAAGTGCAACATTACAATACACAGAGTGCCTTTTTTTATTGTACTGTACACAGATATTCTATCACACTCTTCCAAATCACTACAGTGGTCTATATATGTACTCAAAACAGTACTTATTACAAAAGTGACAGGCATTTAGATTGCAGCCAATCACTTCTTAAAAATAGCCATGCTATAGTTTGCATATGGTTTGTTACAGCCATTTAAACAACCAAGTTTTGCCTTTATACTTTAAAATACCTGTGTGACAGCTTCTTTTCATACATGGACAACGGTTATAATAAGTCCGGTGTGACTCCTGACTAGATATGCTTTTTACCCGATAGCAAAAAATAATAAAAGAACTGAAAGAAATATAGAATCTCTTGTGCATTATAACAGTGTGGCTTGCCCCATGGGTTGGAGAACCTGGGGCTAAGCTAACCCTGATTCACAATGAGCCCCACCTGAGAGGCAGTAGGTGATTCCAGTATAAAAGAAGCAGGAAGTTACAATGAAGGGAGAAGAACAAGAAATTGTAATTATGGTTGTAGACAGCGTAGTGAGTAGTAAGAAGTTTCCTGCAGGGCCCTGAGTCAGCAGGGTAGCTAATTTCTAGGAAAACGAAAAACTACAGTGCAGAACTAGTGGGAAGGATGCAAACAGGCCTTCAGGGAGCAGGGGTAGTACCTAATTGAAACTGGAAGAAGATTGTGAGAATTAGATGTGGTCTACCGTGAGTGGGGGGATCAATCTAAGTTACGCAACTTCAGCTATGTGAATAATGTAGCTGAAGTTGATGTACTTAGATCCACTTACTTCAGTGTCTTCACTGCGGTAGGTTGACTGCTAATGCTTGCCTGTCGACTCCACCTACGTTTCTCGCTCTGGCGGAGTACCAGAGTCGATGGGAGAGCGCTTGGCGGTCGATTGATCACGTCTTCACTAGACACGATAAATCGACCCCCGCTGGATCGATCGCTTCGGAGGTAAGTGTAGACATGCCCTTAGTGTTCTAGAGAATCCTGTGGCACCTTATAGACTAACAGACGTTTTGCAGCATGAGCTTTCGTGGGTGAATGCCCACTTCTTCGGATGGCATCCAAAGAAGTGGGTATTCACCCACGAAAGCTCATGCTGCAAAACGTCTGTTAGTCTATAAGGTGCCACAGGATTCTTTGCTGCTTCTACAGAACCAGACTAACACGGCTACCCCTCTGATACTTAGTGTTCTGTTTTTAAAGACTATGTGTTATTTTGGATTCGAGAGAGACTGAATTAACCTTGGGGCCTGAAGGGCCCATGTGTGCCCAGAAAACTAAATGGGACCAATTGAGGGAATAGTGTGAATTACTTGTGGGCTGTGGTGTTCTTAAGAGTATGCCTACACTGCCCCTCCCCAAAAGCCTCAGCGCCAGGGTCAACTGACTCAGGCTCATGGTGCAGGGCTAAAAACAGCAGTGTGGACATTCCTGGTTGGGCTCTGACACCCACTCCATCTCACTATGTTTCAGAGCATGAACAGGAACATCTATACTGCTATTTTCAGTCCCATAGTGTGAGTCTGAGTCAGTTGACCCTGGGCTATGATACTTGCTGTGTGTGTGGGGGGGGGGGGGGTGGGTGTGGGTGTGTGTGTAAAATCTAGATATACCCTAAGGGTATGTCTACACTGCAATTAGATACCCAAGCCTGGCCTGTG
Organism: Mauremys mutica; assembly: GCF_020497125.1. Lineage (NCBI taxonomy): Eukaryota > Metazoa > Chordata > Testudines > Geoemydidae > Mauremys > Mauremys mutica. Next base: position 44,447,799 of record NC_059076.1, read on the forward strand.
CCAGCTGGCTTGGGCTAAAAGGCTGTTTAACTGCAGTGTAGGCATGCCTCAAGAGGGAGATCTGAGGGAGGCCACTGCAAAGGGAAATCTGGACATGGGGTGGGGAGGAGGAAAAGGGTGCACTTGGTAGGTGGCTGCTTCTGTTATATGCAGCATGTCTAGATAAATGAATTTGAAAACAGTATTTGAGGACACCTACGTTCTAATTCTAGAACGGCCACTCATTTGTGGTCAATAGAAACCAGAACTTCAAATGTGAGTGTCAAAATCAATTTAAGTCAATGGAAGCTGTGGCTTCTCAGCACCTTTGAAAATAAGGCACCATTTTAACTGCCTAAACATGGATTAAATAGCTGGCCCTGCTCTCACTGAAGGCAGTGGCTATATTCTTATTGCCTTTATTAGAACCAGGCCCAAAGGTCCCAATTCAGAAATGAACTTAAGCAAATGCTTAATTTTAATAGTAATACTTAGCTCTTATATAGAGCTTTAATCAGATCTCAAAGCCCTTTACAAAAGGTCACTATCAATATTCATTCTACAGCTGCAGCGCCACAGAGAAGAGAAGCGACTTGCCCAAGATCACCCAGCCGGTCAGTGGTATAGCTGAAAATAGAACCCTGCTCTCCTGACATCTCAGTCCAGCACTGATCTTCTCAAGTAGGGCTACTTTCTTGAATTCAGACCAAAGTGCTTACCTTTAGTTACCGCTGTTTAAAAATGTTGATCTCACATTCTCTGTTCCTAACTTTGTTGATAGGCTAATAATAAATACGTACCCATCTTGCCATTAGTGTTAAGTAATTAGGGTTGCTCTACACACAACATACCTGATACAAACCAACAGATGCAAGGAAGTGAAAAGTTAAGCCACCTAACAGTACATTTCTTCTTTTCCTTCACCCACAGGCAAACCCCTCATCATACCATGATTACTATGCACCACCAGCCAGACATTGCATCCTTAACTCTGTTTCCCTCAAGCTTCCCTTCTCCATATACATGTTTACCAATCTACCCTCCCCCCACCACCTAACACTGTTACACTATTGGAAGTAGTGGTTTGCTATGCTAACTGCTAAGGCAGTTTGCTAAACATGGCCATGGAAGGCTGTCATCACTAAGTGTTTCAGCCCGAACCAAAGTTCTAACCTTTCCTATTAAAACATGAGCAGAAACCAAACCAAAATTGCTCAGAAAATTCAAAGGGTCTAAAAATTTATCCTGTACATAATTTCACACCAAAAGGCCACCTACTTTAAGAGGAAAGACAGTGATTTATGCCCCATTTTAAGACTATTTTTAGAACACAACCCTAACTACCAGGGTACCTCCATCTTGTTAAATCTGGAAACATCACAACTCAGAGCAATACACTGAAGACCTTTTGAATCTATGTAAAAACCACAGCATATTCACTGAACTTTTTTTTAAAGTTCTCTATGGAACTTTTTTAAAGTTCTCCATATTTGATGGATAATTCTCAAGGAAGCCAAAAAGCGGTTGTTGGGATCAGAAAACCCCTGACTCAATAGCTTGGCAAAAAGTCTTATCTGTAGTGTAAGCCACAGATTCTCCTGAATCATCTTCTGCAGTCCAACTGCCATGAATCTAACTCAGGTTTGGGCATCAAAAGTTCCTGTGAACTTAGGAGTGGTGTGTGTGTGTGGGGGGGGGGGGGTTGTATTGTCTAACTAGTATGGAACAGTTCATTAGCACTCTCCACTTCCCTGTATTGACTCTGCTAAGCAAATGAGGAAGGGACAGAATATCAGCCCACTTGCAAAGAGTATCAGAGTGAAAAAAGGGAATGACAAAGCACGTTCTGTGTTTATTCTTGGCCATCGGTATTTTTAGGCTCTGGATTATGATTCACTTTGCCTGGTTGTTTTCATCTCACAAATGAGAGTACTCAAACATGTAGTCTCTCTGCTGGCAAGATTTACCAGATCTGTAGAATTCAGTAATTGCCTTCACCCTCCCCAATTGCTAGTGGTATTCATATTTTTTCAAGGAACCTACTGCTAACCAACTCATGTTGGCAGCCATAATGTGTCTGTTTCTTTCCTCCATTTTTCACGTATTCTTTTCTTGGCCCTTACAGGTGCAATTGAGTATAGAGGAATATGTGCATGTGCTTTATTACAGAGGAGGGAACTTCCTTGCATAAAAGTAGAACTTGTTATGTAGTCTGTTTAATTAAACTAATGGGTGGCATCCATGCCCTAATCAAAGTCTTGAAAACCAGTGAGTGAGCATAACTCAAATATACACCCACAAGACAGACAAGAGATCGTGTGCAGAAGGTGTGCATGCTGAAGGAAGGACTTACCTAGAACACTCAAATGACTATTTTCTTTGAGATTGCATGCTTCTACTTAAAATGTGTGCTAGCATTAATTTAGCTCTGGGCTATTGTGATCATTTGTGGATGTTAATCTACTATAACTGGGCTACAGTAGATCAACTTCCAAAAATAAAGACAGTGGCTTTTGCATCTGTGATGCTCCCGACGGTGATGCAGGAGCATGAGAACCAACTTAAGGACAGACTGTTAAAAACCAGGGCACAAACCCCTAATTGGTTCCGAGTTCTAAACCATTTCACCATTCAACCTTACCAAGTGCAAACTTTTCTGGCACTTTTACAGACTCAACATGGAGTCACAGACAGTCCCCTTGGGTACTCCAGTTTTTCTTGACACCCAGGTGAGTGTATCTCTGTGATAAATGGCCCCTTATACCAAGAATTACAGCAATATTCAGGTTTCAGAGTAGCAGCCATGTTAGTCTGTATCCGCAAAAAGAACAGGAGTACTTGTGGCACCTTAGAGACTAAATAAATAAATTAAATAACTAAATAAATTTGTTAGTCTCTAAGGTGCCACAAGTACTCCAGCAATATTCAGGTTATTCCTAATACCAAAGGACCAGTCACTTACCCCAGGTCCATCGCAATTTAGGTCTCACACCAAAGACAATGCTTATAGGCAATCCTAGAGTAAAATATATTCAGATTTATTAAATACGAAACGGAAATTAGAAAGTTATTTACAAGATTAAAGCAAGCAAATATAGACACAAAACTGAGTTGCAATCTTTGGTTTCAAAAAGTAATAGAGGCTTCTGTAATCAGCATGCTCTATTTGTCCTTTAGGGCTAACCAAGGCTAAGCAGCTGGAGATCTCTCAAAACACTTTGTCCCCCCTCTTTCCCCCTCCCCAAGTCCAAGCAGCATAGGGATACCTAGTTCCTTTTGTTTAAGGTTTTTAATCCCCCTCCTGCAATGTGCTCTGAGCTGCAAACTCAGCTAATGGGAGGGGGCCACTTGCATGACTCATCTTCAAGGAGAGCCGAGCAGAACAATAAGAGTCATTAGTCCTTTGTTGAGGATTCCTCAATCCAGGTGTTGGGAGTTTCCAGTTGTAAGATCTACTCATAGCCTGTCTGGTATTAATGGGTCTCCCCTTTCAGGATGGGCATAACAATTTCTGTAGAAGAGCAGCTCTTCAGACTAATGCCTCTCTTGTGTGGTGATTCATACAGTAATGGAGGCTCACAATACACCTGCTCAAATATTACATTACAATATCAAATTCAGATTTTAAAATGTTATTAAAGCTAATAGTTAAATATATATATATATAATACACAGGTTTAGGAAAGAGTGTCTGAAAATCTGGGTATAGTACTTAGATTATCCACAAATACAAAGTTTATTGTTAAAAGTTATAAGATACATATAGTACATAATTAGCAATAACCCAAATTTAGGTGAATAAATTTAACAATACAGTTTAGATAGTAGCATCCAAGTATTCGGGTACATCACTCATGAAAAGTTACACAGAGCTGGTTGTGGAAAACAAATATTGCAATGAGTGAAGATTGTCCCTCAGTAATTGAGAATTTAGGGTAGGTTGTCCATTTAGAAAATGCAATCCATGAGGAAAGTATTTCAGTTACTTTCCCCACTGCGCTACTCATCAGCACTCCAGCTCATCCCTCCTGCCGATGTCCGGTGATGTGTTCTATGTAGATGTCCTTTGACCTATTACAAGTAAGATTAACGTATGCAGCAATTCACAAGCATTCAATAAAATCCAAACACTACAACATTTCTTATAATTCTGATACTTATTCTATCAATACTGTATTAACCCATAAGAGAGCCAGAAAGATTTCTGCTATGTATCTGTCAGTGTCCAGCTCAGACATGGGGACCTTGGCATGAGCTGGGGTCTGGTCTGCCAACATCGCAGCATCTACTTAAGGAAAGATTTTCAGTATATATAAATAAGGTAAAATGTTCCATAGGCATACAGAGAAGAGCACTATAAGAGTTTCTGTAATCTATGATCTCATTGTATAAATGCCTTCAAAACGGGCCAGAACTAGAGCCAATACTTGTTCAGTTTGGAAAGGAGTATGCATGCACACACACACTCTCTCTCTCTCTCTCTCTCTCTCTCTCTCACACACACACACACTTTACCTTATGTTTCTTGTTGGAATGAATCAACAATATCAAACCGAAACAGATGAAAGTTTGAAACTGTATGGAAATGGGGGAATTTTACTTGGTTCTCATGGAAAGCCTTAAAACAACTCATGCTTGCTTGAAAGTTCTGTGAACCTTTAAGTGTACCCGAGGGGACTTTCATAACAACGACAATATGCTTGGCAGCGAGGGTCCATAGCACTGAATGGCCACGGCCATGGCTACATTGTGTGGCTTTATTCTAGGTGTTTAAAAGTTCCACAAGGTTATTACTGATCTGGAGTAGCCAAATTAATCATGGACGACCATGAGGCTGCCATCTGTCCATGGCAGGGCAATGTCCCCTTCTGACTTTAAGTTCAATCTTCAAGGCTCAGTGTGCAGGGACTTTATTTCTGAGGCCAGCTATATGACCAAAAAGTGCCAGCTGGCAGTGAACAATGAGACCTTCAATCCTCTTGAGGCCAGTTCTAAATAATACATCCCTATTACTGATAAAAATCAAACCATTAAAAATGCCCAACAGTCGCTGTTGGCAATGCATATGAAATGCCTCCAGCCTCCTGCTATCTAGTTTAAGCAATGTCCATGTTTCAGCTCTCTGTAAGAGGACCAGAAGTACACAGGTTTGATAAATCCATACTTTTGTATGTAATGTCACCTACTTTTGGCTCAGGCCCTTATACTATGCAGGTCCTTCATAGCTGAGGCTGCTAAACTGATTCCCCTGAGGATGGCTGGCTGGCTGCACCTATCTGATGACAATTTACTGCCTAAAATAGATGAAGTCATCCACTACATCCACAGTTTGTCCAGCAGCACAGATCTCTTGTATCACAACTTTTGCACCAACACTCTGGATTTTTCTTTTTGCCCGAGAAACCCCGTAACCCAAGGGCAACTGCCATGTGCTGGAAGTGTATCTTTAAGGTCATTTGCATTCTGGCCGAAGAGGATGACAGACACATAATCCAGGTCAGTAAAAGGAGTTGAACCAAACAGTTATGCCAATATATATGGAGATCTGTTCAAGAAGCCAATCCACTGCCTAGCAGAAGAGGCTGGGGGCCAGAAAACATCCCTGCTTTATGCTTGATCTAGTATAGGACCTATGGGTCCCATATGACATTCATGACCCTGAATCATTATTTTGAATTAACCTCAAGAGGATGTTGGGAATGCTGATGCCTTGTAGGGCCTTCCACAGGGCAGCTCTGTCAACAGAGTCAAAGGCTGTCTTAGGATCTGCATATGCTGCCGTTGAAGGCCAAGTGAATTTACAATGAATCTCAAATAAAGGACAAAGAGCAAGTAGAGTGTCCATTATAGATCACCCAGCTGCGAAGTCCAATCTTTCTGGGTGATGGTATTTCGCAAGGAGAGGCTGAAGCCATGCAAGTAGAACATGTAAAAACATTTCTGGGAATAGAAAACAAAGTTATTGGCCTGTATCTGCTGCACTCAGTGTGTGGACCTTTCCCCTTATAAAGTGGGATGATGGTCCCTTCCTTCCACTCCTCTGGTATCTTCACAGTAGTCCATGCCCGGAGAAAAAGTTAGTATAATGCTACACTTATGGGCTGTATAGCACACCGGAGAAGTTCAGGTGTTATGCCATCAGATCCAGTAGCACACCCACTTCACAATTTCTTTATGGCAGAGTGAACCTCTTCCAACAAAGGTACATCTGCACAGGCTTCAGGGTCAGGGATTGCATCTACTATTAATGTGTCGAGATCTGGGCATGGAGTCACTTCAGGATGGTTAGTGAAGTTTCATACTATTCCTTCCATCTTTGCGGGACTTCTTCTTCTGTTGAGGATTATCATGCTTGTAATGAAATGTGAAGACAGATGAGTTTCATGTGGTTTTTGAGTTTCCTTGTGCATATTTCTCTTGACTCTGGTCATAAGAACATGCTTAGGCTGAATAAGGCATGGGTGTAAGCATGTCCACTAGTTTAGATGCATATAACATAGACCATTTCATGTATCTAGCACTTAGGCTTCCTGAAACAGAAGCATTTCTCAAATTTAGCATATAACAGAAAATAGTCCTGGAATTCAGATATGAAATTTAAAAGCAAACACCTATAAAAGTTGCTTGCACCATTCATGACAACCTAGGTTTCAGTACAAAGTTCTAGCAGCGGGTTGAAGCGGTCTTTTCCCAACTGTTAACGTCATGCTACCTGTGGTTTTTTGCAGCTTTTTTCATTCATGTTGTATTCATTCATTATTCTCACTTTTTTACTTTTTATTAAGGCAAAGTTACAATAAAACATTAACATACTACACCGTACATTAACTGTTCAGGAGCACGATAATATTCAAAGAATCTGGTTTAAAAGTGTCTGGCTTGCTGGTCGGTGAGCCCACCTCTTCTGAGTATGCTAGAGAGGGTGACCAAACTTCTAGATACCTATTCTGTTTCTGGTGCACATACTTGGTGTGAAAGCTTTTCCATTACAAGAACAGTCCATATTTTACTATACCACAATTCCATAGGAGGGGGGGGGTGTCACATATTTCCAATAATGTGCAATACAGATCCTAGCTGCTAGTAATAAAGAAGAAATTAATTTGTCATTCTGGTTAAAATGCAGATCCATTCATTTAAGTAAGCAGGTCAGGGAATCTCTAGGAAGCTGGCATTGTGTCTAAGCCGAGTATCTATTAATTTCCTCCCAAAACCAACTAATTCCTGGACACATCTACCACATGTGCAAGTATATTCCCCTTTCCCTGCCATCTCTTCAACAGAATGCCTCCCTAGTAGCAAACATATGAGGGGTCTTAACTGGAGTCAAATACTATCTATACAGTAATTTAAACATTTTCTTCATGAGCTACACAAATTAAAGATGTATATCCCCTTTCCCATATACAGACCCACTCACTGAGATCAATTTCTTTGTCCAAAGCCCTCTTCCATTTTTGCAGCTGAGTTGTTTACTTAACATCTTTTTCAATCAAAATTGTATATACCTTAGAAGTCAAATGTTTTGTTCCAGCTTGCTCCTTGGTCAGCTCCTCAAATGTGGTTAAACATTGATATAGAGCCATCTCATATCCAGATTTCACAGTAAAATGTTTGACTTGTAAATATTGAAAATATGCATCTTTTAATTGTGATGTATAATAAAAGTAATAAACCAGATTAGGGAAAACTAGTCTTCCCCACTTTGTAGGCTGATACAGATTTTTTGAACTCCCCTTGTCTGATGTTTCCATATGGATTTTAATAGCACATCCTGTCATATTTGTAATGTCATGTCAGGGATATCAGCAGGATATTATTTGCTATTTTAATTTATTTTTTGCCATTGTTAATAGGGTTCTCTCTTTTCTGCCAGTCATTATTTCAGCGAATGTCAAGCCTTTTGTTTGTTTGAAATAATCCAAAGCTAATTAAAAATAGATAACTAGCTATAAATATCAATAATCTGTTTAAAAATACTATTACACAAAAAAAGGGAAATAAAAAATCCATAAAAAGAACAGGAGTACTTGTGGCACCTTAAAGACTAACAAATTTATTGTAGCATGAGCTTTCGTGAGCTACAGCTCACTTCTTCAGATGTGAAATCCATAGTGTACTATGTATAATTGGAGCAATAGGATGGGATTTTTATTAGCCTAAAACTGAAGCTAATGGGAGCTTTACCACTGACTTCAGTGAGAGCAGAGTTAGGCCAATGCTGAAGATTTTTTAAAATCATACTCCTTGAAGCACAACCAGGGTTTAAATTCAGCCAGAGCTGTCCAGAGCAGAGCTCCGGTAAATATTTTCAAACCTGCAGGAGCATCGGCGCCTCCCCGTGGTGCCCCTGCCACCCCCCCAGCTAAAGCTCCAAGCCACGGCACACACACAGATGACCCCCCATCTCCGGCTCAAGCCCCGAGAGACCTCCCCCCACCCTGCAGCTGAAGCTCAGTGCCCTGAATGTGGGGTCAGGGGGGCATCCGGGAAATAGTCTCTGCGAATTTAGGCCCTGGGCACAACAAAAGCATTTCAGTGCGTAACCCAATTCTAATGTGGACAAAGGAGTTGTTTGCAGTGTTATTGTAGCCATGTTGGTCCCAGAATATGAGGCTGGTGGAAGAGACAAGCTTTTAAGCTTCACAAAGCTCTTTTTCAGGTTTGAAGAAGGTAACCAGAGTGTCTAAGCTAAATACAAGGTGGCACAGATTGTTAAGCATATAATTGGGTTCGGTACATGCTGCAGGAGACCAGTTAAAGTGAAGTGGGCAATTAACGGTTAGTAGAGAGTAGGGTATGTTACACTGATTTTTATGGCTCATGACAATTTGTATCTTTTAAGTCCATGTTTTTTAGCGTCCAGCACAGTTATGAATTTAAGTCCCTAGGCTTGTCTTTTGTAAGTGTTGTGCAGGTTTCCTTTGAGGATGAGGACTGAGAGGTCAGATATTGAGTGATGGCTTTGTGAAAAGTGTTTGCCTGTGGAAGATAGAAAAATAATAATAAAACAAAAACACCCTGTGTAAGTTCGTTTGAGAGTCTAGTGATTGTCTTGTTTCAGCCACATAGATATTGGGGCATTTGATGCATTGGAGTTGGATTCTGAAGAAGTCTAGTGCTTTCAAAGTACATGGTGAGATGGATGAACAAATGTTGATTTATAATTATTTGTTTACAAACACATGGGACATTTATCAAAATTATTATGGAAAAACAGAATAAAAATACAAAAACATTCAGTAGCCTTCACATTTTAAACCTAATAGGCTGTGTCAATATCTATTTGTATAATTTTCTTGGAAGGAAAAATAGGACACTTGAGCTATTGTCAGGATAAAGCTGCTTGTGCAATGATCAAGACTATTATGTCCTAAATTGAAATATCGAAGGGAAGGAATATACAATTTGTGTTAGCAAATAAAAATAATTCTAAAAAGTTACTTGCTCAGATCACTGTCCATATATTCCAACACCAGAACTAGAGCTGATCAGAGCCTTTGACAAGATATGCTGTTTTATCAAAGCTGAAACATTTTGGAGGGGTAGTGATTTTGACCAAGTTTTTGTCTGGAAGATTTTTTGGGTTCTCTGTTCATTTCTGAGGCCTGACTTGAAAAATCTGAACTTTTCTATCCAAAACCGTCTGTTTCGACACAATCCTGTTTTCACTAAAATGTTTCCATTTCATTCCAATGCAGAACAAAAACAAATTTGAAATCTTAAAAGTTGTCATTAAATGGAATTGTCTCCCTCTAGCCAGCTTTAATTATAACAGAGAAAAAAGGTTAATGGTGAGATTTATAAACTAGCATGTCAAAATTGAAGGAGAAGCAGAAATACGTTAGGAAGAATCATCTTTCAAAACTCCAGAAGAAAATTGGCCAGCAATTTTCAGAAGCAAATGTCCAGTGGCTTAAAGATAGTGTGTGTCACAGTCATGGATGGCTGTTCTGCAAGGTATAGAAACATCCTGAAAAGCTTGCTTGAGTCTTGACAGCTTTTTCCTCCACTTTAGGTAATTAGAGTGAGATCAGGGAAGCAAGTGCCCTTGTCCCTGTAATGATTTCTTGAAATGTTCAATATTTATACCTTATCATCTCTGATGTCTGAGATTGATGCATTCCCAGTGTTCCCAGTTGCATTTAGTGCCTTCCTGCATAGGGATCCTGTAGGAGTGTTTTAGATGGATACAGTCAGCCTGATGCAGTGCTCTACAAAAGCACCTATTTCTTCACTGGAGCCCGTAATGATGTTTAGAGTATTTGTGAATATTGTTTGGGGTGGCTCTCTCAGAACCTGACCTCTCTTTGACCCTCCTCTAGCTCTGTGAAAATGGATGCAGTATCTTCTGGGCAGCTATGGGCTAGGCTGGGCGTCACCTCTAATAAACATACACCTCAGTCTCCCGTGTATATGTTTCCTTCTGACAGATTTCACCAGTGTAGCCCCAAAATGCAGTTAATTTTCAGCCCTTGCCAGGTTTGCAGCAGCAACAATCAAATGTTCTCCTAGAGCTTAAAAAATGAGCTTCTTGGGGTTGTGATCACAGTCATTATCTTTGTTTGAGATCCCTCAATGCCTTTCACCACAGACCCTTGATACTGCAGATTTTGGACTTGCTTCTTTTTCCATGCAGTAAAAGTGCCTTGCATTTTATATCACTGTGCATTTAAGTATCGGATTAGTCATGTTTCTCCAACATAGAAGGTTCTGATGCATGCAACGTGTTAGAGCTGGGAGGGCAATTTGGGCCTCTCTGTGGTTTGTCTATACTGCAGGTGGGAGCGAGCCTTCCAGGCCAGGAGACAGACTTGTGCTAGCAAGGCTTGGGCTCTCAGACAAGTGCACCTGACCCCCTAGGCTTGAGAGGCTGAGCTGTAGCTCAAGCCACAACAAGCATACTGTACTGCCAGCTGCAGTGTAGACATGCCCTCTGTGCTTTGTTCACTGCTTAGCCAAGCAGAGTGTGGTTTAAAACAAAGTCCAATTTTTTTCACTTTGTCTTAATTATTCCCCACAATCATACTGGTGAACAGAAAAGAGTTTGCAGTCAAATACATAGAGAAAGAACGAGAGCGAGCAGCAGAAGCTCTGGCTGAAACGTGTCCGACTAGCTGAATGTGGGGGCCCTGGAGCCCAAGCCTCTGCCCAGCACACAGACACGGTAGTACTTTTTTGAAGATATTAACTTTTAGAAAAGAAACCTTTACAACTTTACAGATTTCAAGGCAAAAACCACAGCTTAGAAAGAGCCAGTTTCTGCCTTTCAAGCACTGCCCCACTTTGGGGCTAGTCGGACTCTCACTGTCCCTGGGAGCTTTGGCAGTAACTTAAGGCACTCCTGGAAGGCGCTAAAATACAACAGTGACTGATGAGGAAAGGTGTTAGTTGGGAGGGATTCAGCTGAATGGAAAGAGAAGGGAAAGGAGAGAGGACAGACAGAGGAGAAGAGGGTAAGAGGGACAGGTGTGGAGTGAAGCAGAGGTGATGAGACTTGTGTGGGAGGAAGCAACCCAGGGCAGAGAAAGGTCCAAAGGAAACTGTAGAAAGTTCTCTGTGTGTCCAGGTTCCTGCTTTGGCTGTTTCTGTTCCTATCAAATGGAGTCTCTGGTTGTTTCCTCTCTGCAGTTTTCCACTAAAGGCGACAAAGTGTGGGGGAGACTGACATAGGGTGACCAGATGTCCTGCTTTTATAGGGACAGGCCCAATATTCAGGGCTTTGTCTTATATAAGGACTTACTATTCCCACCCCGTCCCGGTTTTTCACACTTGCTATCTGGTCACCCGAGACTGACATCATGTGGGTCCTAGTGTTTCCCCCCCCCCCCACACTCACAGTTTTGGGTCCAGGGAGTGCTATGGGAAGGAGCAGCTTCAGCTGGACCTTACTGTACTTCCTTTCCCTCACCAGTGTAGCAGTACCTGCGTTGGCTGTTTCTGTGGCTGTTCCTACTGGCTGGAGTCTCTGGCTGTGTGACTGATCCAGCTCCTATTGACTTAAAGGTGAAGGATCAGGCCCCAAGAGCCTATTTAAGAGCTCCTCCCATCATTCATGTTCCTTTCTCACACACTGACAGAGAGAACTAGACATCCTCTACAGATTAGATATACAGTAGAACATCAGAGTTATGAACACCAGAGTTATGAACTGACCGGTCAACCACATACCTCATTTGAAACCACAAGCACTCAATTAGGCAGCATCAGAGACAAAGAAAAAAAAATAGCAGCAAATACAAGAGAGTACTGCGTTTCTATTAAAGAAATAAAGGACGAGTTTAAAAAAAGATTTGACAAAGTAAGGAAACTGTTTCTGTGCTTGTTTCATTTAAATTAAGATGGTTAAAAGCAGCATGTATCTTCTGCATAGTAAAGTTTCAAAGCTGTATTAAGCCAATGTTCAGTCGTAAACTTTTGAAAGAACAACCATTTTTTTCAGAGTTACGATGAACAACCTCCAGTCCCCAAGTGTTCATAACTTAGGTTCTACTGTATTAGTAGAACTGAGGCAACAAGAATCAAGGCAACGTAGTCACTTCATTCACAGCCAAGGTTGATGACTATGTGAAATATTGTAGGACGGCTCTTAATAGCTCCGTAAATAATATTCTCTGTTAACACTCAAATAATTCCCTTCAGTGTAGGGTTGTGATCCAGACCGTGTAAAAACAAAAAGATCAGAGAAGTTGTAAGTATGAAATAAGCAATTGTTCTAAGCCTACTTTCAAAGGAAAAAAATTAGAGCCAGACATATTTATGACAGTCACTTAAGTAAAGAGAACATCTGGTTAAAAATAAAAGAGGTGAGAACATTGCATCAGTGGGTTAGAGTTATGGCAGTGTCCTCACAGTTGCCAGCTGAAGTGACACTGCCACTTTACAGTAATTACTAGTGACACTTTTATTTGTCTCTTTGCACTAATTATTCATAATGGGGGATTCCCCCTGCAGCATTAGGAAGGGAAAGGATTAAAAGCTGTGGAATCACTGCAGGGCACAACCAGAAAGGGTGACATGAAGGACTTTTTGTGCTGAACACTATATCTTTTAAGTCACCATTTTGTCTCAACTCCTGGATTTCTTTTTTCCATCTTAGTCTGGTGTTGATAGCAACAGGACAGTTATAGACAGGAGACCTGGAACAAATTGTGTTGACATGGACTCAACACAAACCACATGGTTACACTACCGATTCTGAACTCTGAATCCCGTAAAAGAAATCAAAGACGTAATCTACTTTCCTAAACAATTAAACAGGCCTTTTGTCAGGCTTCAAGCAAACCCCTTCTGCCCTAGAGGGAAGTGTCTCAGTTTTTTCAGATCTACAATGTTGTTTGCTTTGTCTACATTTTTGGTGATTTGAAAAACATGTTATTCTTTCTCTACTACACTTTGATTTGCTAGAAGAAAATGCCTTTTAAAGGTTTTTTGTTTAAAAAGAGTTGCATTTTTTAAAATACTTCTTTCAAAGCCTTTTGGCTTTAATTATCATTTCAGTGTAGATTATTACCTCAGTATTGATTATTACCCTCCCAATCAATCAATAAAGTATTCAATGTGTGTGTTTCTTTTTTTTAAAAAAAATCATTTTGGACTGTTTATCAAACTTGTGTTATAATATCATTTGCTACCTCACATGAAATCCATGAACATTTAGTTTTCTGCTTTCAAATCACTTGCTTTTGCATTTTAGTTATAGCTGCATGAAGTTTACCCCCCTCTGCCGAAGTGCCATCGAAGCCCTGGACTGCCGTCGGGTATTCGAATCGGGCCCCACAGTTCATAAAGCCGGCCCTGGTCACATGGTATTTCTTTTGATCCTTTTTTTGGCTGACCCTACTGCATGTAGTTAGGTGGGTTAGAAGAAGCAATTTGGACTCATTTTCTTAGAGAGTGTTGCTACCTTTTGAGTGTTTTCTTTAAGCCATTAAAGGGAAAAGATAGTATCTTATTTTTCCAGGAACATAACCCTCGGGTTTACCTAGCAACCATTTACAAGGGCTTATGGAGCATCACTGTACCTCAGCTGCCTATTGCTTAGCAGAAGGAGGGAGGATTTTCTGTTGGTTTGAGCAGCTGGTTACCACCCCCAGCCTTTCCAGACCATTCTAGATACAGGATGTACAGGCCCTGCAACTCTACCATTCGGCCAGTCCACCATGAACAACAGATGGCAACAGTGGAGTTGCTAACTCAAGCAAGTCTTTCAGATCCGGTGTTTTTCTTAAAGCCCCCCCATTGCTGGAATCAAGTGATTAGAGATTTTCAGCTTTCATTTCATTCATGGTTGCAGAGAAAAGCCTGAAAATGTGACCTTAGAACAACCTAAAGGCTCAGAAACCAGAAGGCAAATAAAACTGCAAAATTCATTAAACACATTAAACAAAAAAGAAACACTCAGAAAAGTTAAGCCAGTCTCATGATTTTGGGATGTTTAGGGATGCTGAGATTACACAACACCACACAGCATAAGAATGAGAGTTTCTTGAAATAGGTCGGGAGTGGGTTTATCTTAAAAAGGCAAGGCCATGCTTTCCTTCTACTACAAGCCCTGCGGCCTGGAACCCTAACACCATGGACTTCGCCCTCAGTTCAAAACTACCCTGTTTCTGTTTCCGAGGGACACTTCCTACAATGACCTTGCCCTTGTTTCCCTTACAGCCCCTCCTGGGACAAGGCTTCCCCCCTCTCTCCTTTAGTGGAAAGCCACAGAGCTGGGCTGAAAACAGTTTTTCCAGCCCATCAGTATTTTTGATATTTCAGAACATTTCTTCCAAACCTTCCTGCTGTATGCTGGTCACATCGGTGTTGTCTGTACGCACCCTCCACACCAGAAATGCTACAAAATTAAGACTAATCTTGTAAAGCTTGGATTCAAAGGGAATATGCCCAGAAGTGGAAACCGGAAGCAATGAAAGACAGTTAACTCTGATGTTTTTAGAACTCTAGTTTTTCTTTATGAAGTGTTTAATTCATGTCTTTCCATAATATTTGGTGTGATTTTGTTGGCTTTTTTTCTTTTAAAATGAAACACACAACAAAAATCAGGTAGCCAAAACCAATTCTGTGCCTCCTGGTTTGCAACCCTAACTCTCATTGGACTTCAAGTGTGCAGTATCCAAGAGCATAAGTGAGTCCTTTGATTTTTTTAGGGCTATTGGAATCCATGTTCTCAATATTTTGTGGTGTAACTTATCCAAGGCAATAAAGCTAAACAGTCCCAGAGCTGGAATTAAAATGCAGGCACTCCTGGCCAGTCCCATGCATAAAAACTGCCAATAGTATACTCAATACCACTGACCACACTAAGAGTGGCAGGAAAGTCAATTTTAGTACACATTCATTTAAGTGTTGCTAATTTTTTAAAATTACATGTCCTGTAATTTGCATTTACATTAATAGACGTAGATAAAGTTTTATGCCTTTACATATCATTGTGCAACAGCACCTTTAATACTGAGCCCTGCTTGTACTACAAGTTAAAAGTTGCTCCCATTCTAGTCTCATTTCTGATCTTGCATGTGAGCTTTCTAACTCAGAGTAGATTCTTGTTGTAACTGTCCTATCTGTTGAAGAGACAAGGTGGACGAGGTAATATCTTCTGTTGGTGAAAGACAAGATTTGAAGTTACATAGAGCTCTTCTTCAGGTCACCATGTCTGTTTCACCAACAGAAGTTGGTGCAATAAAAGCTGTCACCTCACCCATCTTGTCTCTCTAATATCCTGGGACCAACACGGCTACAACAACACTACAAACTATCTGTTGAAGTCAAGGTCAGAATAAATGATTTGAGGAAAACCAACTCAATCTCCGTTTAGCAGGAGCAGATAGGTATTTAAGGAATCAGTATCTTTTTTCTTTACAAACAGAAGTCAGTGTTCTTGGATTCATATAAAGTCTTGTCTGAACATTGGCCAAAGGCAAAATTCAAATCCTCCTTAAAAAACGTATTTGTCCAAAATCTGTTAGTATAAATCAAACTTCCTCACCAGCCAGCCTTCTGGTTTTTCATGATTTTGGAAGCTATGTTATTTTGCTAAATCTCTCATTATTGCGGACCTTAAATTCTCGGATTATTACTCTAAGCCCCACCCCCAACATTCTATAAAAAAATCCAGGGCCAATGAGGGGGACTCGAGGCTCCAGGCTTCAGTCACTGGGCTGGTGATGGGGGAGTTTGGGTCAGCTGACTTGGGCTCACAGGGCTAAAAATTGCAATATAGATATTCAGGCTCACGGTGGAGCCTGGACTCTGAGACCCCCCCATGGAGGGTCCAGCCTGAGCATCTACACTGAAATTTTATAGCCC
The DNA here is from genome assembly GCF_020497125.1 of Mauremys mutica. Lineage (NCBI taxonomy): Eukaryota > Metazoa > Chordata > Testudines > Geoemydidae > Mauremys > Mauremys mutica. Next base: position 44,464,092 of record NC_059076.1, read on the forward strand.
TGCAGCCCACACCCTGCTATCCCAAGTCAGCCACGGCATCTTTTATCGAAGTATAGACGTACCCTCTCTGGATGTTACTGGGGCATTTTATTAATTTCTAAGTTAGATTACCCAAGCAAGAGCTACCAGTTTTAAGGATGGGCAGTTTTAAGGATTTTGCCAATTGGGAGTACCCTCGTTATGGTGCTTCTGCACAGATAATTTTTAATTCCCAGCAATACTGCTTTTTGTAGGAACTTTACACTTCTTAAGCACTAAGGGGGTAGGAAGACCGCCCCCGAATTTAGAGCGGCTGAAGTGGTTCCCCCCCCCACATCCAGTCAGGAGACACACTGATTAAGCGCCGACCAGGTGTTTACCACTGGAACACGCAGTGCATAAAGCACCAATCAGGAGAAGGGGTGAGAAGTTGGACTGAGTTAGTACATGAGCATAATAGGATGATTATGTAACCAATTATAATAAAAGGACGTGGAAAACCCCCGTTCGGGGCGCTCCACTGGAACAGACTGACGGACTTGGCTTCATTTATTGCTACATCTGGTGACCCCGACGTGATTCCCCCTGCTCACCGGCTGGAATAGCCTTCGGTGCACCGAACCTCGCTGGGAAGCCCCGTTCCGTGAGTATGGGGGGGGAACTGTCAGCTCAGCAGAAAGTTCATGCGAAAGAGCTGCAGGCTATCATATGACAGGCTGGCAGGCCAGTCTCCCTGGGTCAGTTAGAACAGCTACTTGCTGAAATCAATCGCCAATGTCCTTGGTACCCGGATCACGGGTCACTGTCGGTAGATGATTGGATAAAGATAGGGGCGACAGTGCACGCGGAGCCTCGAGCCGCGGTGCAGTGGCTCCTGCTTTGGCAGCGATGTAAGGAGGCTCTGGAGACAATCGGGGTTGGAGCGTCATCCAGGGCTATCCTTCTCGCTCCCGCGCCTTCGGCCCCTCCTCCTTACCCTCAGATCTTGCCCCCTAAGCTGCCTGAGGCGGTACCCGAATGCCATGATGCATGTCCGGGTGCGGATGGCTCTTCACGGCCGATTTCTCGGCTGTCCCCTTTTCAGGCAATGATACAGAGGGAAAAGGAGAAGGGAGAACTGAGCGGCGAGGAGATGGGGGAGTTATTGGCTGCGTTCCCAGTGACACATCGTCCTGGCAACGCAGAGGGAGAGGCTGAAGTGGAGATCACAGCCCTCCCCTATTCCGTTCTCCGAGAGGCAAAACGAGCAGTTACTGAGTCTGGATTGAAATCCACCTTCACCCGAGGCATGTTAGAAGGGATTGCAAATGGATATAGCATGCTCCCCCAAGATTGGAAGGATCTTTGTAGGATGCTTTTAAGCCCCGCGCAGTATGTTATTTGGGATAGTGAATTTCAACAGGAAGCATTACAACAGGGGCGGGCATCGGGGGGGGCCTATACTCCCGAGCAGCTGTATGGAGCAGGACAGTTTGCCAGCATACGGGAGCAGGCTGCGAATATCCCTCTCGTAATGCTTCAAGTTGTGGGGCGTTGTGTTTTAAGGGCCCTGTTTAAAGTACCGGTGACGGGAAAACCCTCCCGGTCCTTTACCGTCACCCGCCAGGGCCCTCAAGAGTCGTATGTGGAATTTATTAATAGACTACAGGAGGCTATTCAGAGGCAGGTAGATAATCCTGATGCCCAGTGGGAATTAATGAGGAAACTCGCTTATCGGTATCCCCCTTGAGGGGCTGGTGGATACTGGAGCTGACGTTACAGTCATCTCCGCTCGGCAGTGCCCGTCCACCTGGGACAAATCCGAAGTGCCAGCCATTTGGGGAGTGGGCGGATTGCAGGCTGCTCAACAAAGCACCCGATGGATTGCTATAACTCCGCGAGAAGGGGGAAAGGAGATTCTCCTTAAACCCTATATCATGGATATTGCTGTATCCCTATGGGGAAGAGACTTGTTAAGCAAATTTGGATCACATCTTACCATTCATGACTGAGTTTACTGCCCTTCCCTTTTTGGCTAACACATTTTGCTATTGCCTGGCCGAGTTCTGCCGCTCTCATAGCTGCTTTTTTTGACTGTCCGCCAAGCCCCGCTTTTTCTTGGCTGTCTGCCAAGTTTTAGCTGTGAGTGGTGTCCTTGACTGTGGCCGGTGTCTTATTTTTAGCGTTTTTCAGTTAACTCATTCTGTTCTTTTCGGATCCCATTGATAGTCATGCATTTTTTCATTAAAATGCTAAATTTTTAGTGAAGCATTTTATGATTCCTCTAATTCAGGCCCAACGTATTGTTAAAACCTGCAATCATTGTGCAAGTCTTCATTATTATCCCGAATTGGGTGTTAATCCCCGTGGCCTTCAATCCAACCAAATTTGGCAAATGGATGTCACGCTTTATCCCCCTTTTTCTCCTTGGAAATATTTACATGTTACCATTGATACCTACTCTCATTATATTTGGGCCACCCCCCAACGGGGCGAACAAGCCAAACATGTAATTAATCATGTTCTTGCTGCGGTGGCCATTATGGGCCGCCCCCGACAGATAAAAACCGATAATGGCCCCGCCTACATTTCTCACAGATTTGCGGATTTTTGCACACAGTGGCAAATTAACCACGTCTTTGGTATTCCGTACAATTCCACTGGTCAAGCCATTGTGGAACGAGCCAATCGTACACTTAAAGAGTACCTAAAAAAGCAAACCAAAAAAGTGGGGGATGATGGGCCATCCCTGGGCGCCAAGCAAAATCAATTAGCGATATTATTGTTTACCCTAAATACTTTAAATATTTTTCAAAATTTTACAGCCACTGAACGACATTTTAAGACGGAAACCCCGCTCCCACGCCCATCTGTTAAATATAGGCAGAGCCCGGACCCTAATTGGTATGGCCCCGTTCCGTTGATAACCTGGGGACGGGGGCATGCCACTGTGCTTACTCCTACAGGTCCGTTGTGGGTCCCTGTCAAGAACGTGCGACCGTGGCACGATGACGTGGCATCAAGGCCTCAAGAACCCGATACCCAACTTCAATCTGAACCTGACCGAGACCTTTCCGGTGTGCCGAGCCACAAAGACGGCACCAAAGGTTACCTGGGGGCAGGTGAAGCGACTGGCGCAGCAGGCTCAGCAAACGCTGGAGAATAACAAGGCCGAGCCTACCCCCGAAAATTTTACTGCTGCTATTTTTGCCTGTTTGACCGCTAATTCTTTTATTATATTGTTGTGTTGTTTTTGTGTGTTACCGGTTGGGGCCGAACCCAAATTGCATAGCCGCATGCGTTATAATATATGGGCTCGACTTGCGGTCCTTGCCAATCAATCTTCCTTTTGTTTACAGCAGGCCCCTGAGATGCATGGCCTGTTGGGCACCTGCCTGGTCCCAGTATGTAAGGCGCCAGGCAGTGCTGCACATGCAACGGGGATGTCTAATTTTATAAATGCCACCGAGATTCAATATTCTTCTATGAGCCTATGGGGCCAGGCCACTTAGGTGAAACCCGCAAGTGCCCTGTCCCTTTTTACCCCATGGGTAGCCAATCACGCCAATTTGACCTGTGTACGGATGGTTAATTGCACACATCACAGGCCCCCAAAAGGATGTTTGTAGGTGGGTACCCCGGAATGGAATTGTACACATTTTCAAAATGTGTCCAGCAATTACGGGCACATTTTGTTACCAGAAGGTTGGTTTTTTACGTGTGGTCAGAGGACCTTTAATTATATTCCGGCCAATATTTCAGAAGCTCAATGCTGCCTAAGCAGGCTCACATTGATACTCCCCACAAGGTCAATGTTGAGTGGCTCCCGAACTAATGAGGCCCGCACCCGACGCCGGCGAAGCTCAACCCCCATGAGATCAGAATGTAATGCTAATGTCAGCCTTTTCAGTCGGGCTGAGTACATCTCTCTGGCTGTTTCCTTGGTGGGTCTCCCTGCGTTGGGAGTAGCCAATCACCAACAGCTTAGTCGATTGGCATGTGCCTTAGCGAAAAATATTAATTATACATCTGCCGCCTTGGCCTTGCTGAATCAAGAACAGGAGGAGCTTCGCAATGCCATATTAGATAATTGAGCGGCAATTGATTACCTGCTATTGCTCAGCCATGTGGGTTGTGAGGAGGTATATAGCATGTGTTGTTTTAATCTAACAGACAATTCTAAACGGATTCAAGCACACATAGATAACCTCCAAGAATTGGCACAACACATTCAGCAGGACAGGAACCCATCATGGTGGGATGACCTTTGGGCGTGGCTGCCATCCATGGGATGGGTCCGAACTGTTTTGCAATATGCTTTGATTGTTATCGCCTGCTTGACTGGTTTTTGTTGCTTTGCTCAGTGTATTCCTAATATAATTAGGATGTGTTTTACACCCTGTCGGCGCAAACCCCTGCCTACACCCCAAGCCGTCATGTATGCATATAAAATCATGAAACATGCGGCCCAGGCACGGGTCGACAAAACAGAAAAGGAGGGGATGTAGGAACTTTACACTTCTTAAGCACTAAGGGGGTAGGAAGACCGCCCCCGAATTTAGAGCGGCTGAAGTGGTCCCCCCCCACATCCGGTCAGGAGACACACTGATTAAGCGCCGACCAGGTGTTTACCACTGGAACACGCAGTGCATAAAGCACCAATCAGGAGAAGGGGCGAGAAGTTGGACTGAGTTAGTACATGCGCATAATAGGATGATTATGTAACCAATTATAATAAAAGGACGTGGAAAACCCCCGTTCGGGGCGCTCCACTGGAACAGACTGACGGACTTGGCTTCATTTATTGCTACACTTTTAGTGGAGGACAGTAGGTAGAGGATTAATAACTCAGTAAATACTGACTGGGTTTCTGATGGTACTGATGCTGTAATGGCATAGTCTTAAATGGTGACTTCTGGGGCCTGTTTAAAGGAACGTTACAGAATAGATGTACATAACACTCTATGACCACCCCAATTCCAGCTGCACCTGTATGTTTCCAAAAGGGGAAAGTTAGACTGCACAGTGCTGTATACCCCACTTTAAAATAAAGACTTTTGTAACTATTTAAATAATGTATCTTAGTAGAACTAACTGGGTATGAACTCCTCTGGGTAGTTCAAGGACCTGAATGATATATATACACCAACACGTAGATTCTATTTTACACACACACACACACTTATATATATATATATATCACACCACAAAACAGTATTTAGTATGATTTTTAGGTGTTTAATAAGCATTTAGGGCCAACACTTCAAAAATGGCTTCCAATTTTGGGAACTTCAACTTGTGAATGCTTGAGCAGCTACAGCTCCCATTTATTTCAGTTCAGCCTATGGGTGCTTAGGAGCTCTGAAGGCTGTGGCCTTGCTATGCTCCAGATTAGAGGCACTCAAACTCACAAGCCATCTTTTGAAACTGCAGACTCACAGAGGCAGACGTAGAATTGTGTGTGAATTTTTCTAGTCTGTGGCATGGATTGCTTTCTTTTGCAAGAGTAAAAATTATTTTGCCAAACAGCCAAGTGTCTGCTATGGTTATTAATATTTCACTTACCTTATTAGGGTGTATGCTACATCCAGGTACCTTATTAGGGTGTATGCTACATCCAGGTACCTTGAATCTAGCATTTGATAGTGGGCACTGTTGTCTTCATATTTAATACTACATGAAGCCATATGGCCTAGAGCTTGCACAGAACACTAAATGCACTGTGTACAGAACATACACAAAAGGAGATTATATTCTGGCAACATTTAAAGCAACTTAATAACATTTTGGGGGAACTTATTTCAATAAAAATCTGCCATTTGATCCATGGCCATCCACTGAATAACACTGATGCAAAATGAAGTGAGTTGTAAACCTGTCAATTGGGCAATCCATTTAATTTATTATATCTGTGTGAAAGTGCACATTTTTGGAATGAATGTTTTAATTGAATTTCACCATCCCTTGGCAAGATACACAACATATTCCAATACCATCATACACACAGACTATGAATAAAGAACTTCGGGGGGCATTGTTTGCTGTTTGTCAGTGCCATTTAATGAAGATGCCTCAGGGTCAATATTTGATTTTGAAACATGCTTTTTTGTTTGTTTGGTTTTTGTTTGCAAATAGTCTTGTTTGTGTATAAGACTTAGTAGGCTATTTTACTTCCAGATACAAGAACAAAAGCTACCACTACCAAAAGCTATAAACACAGGGCTATTATTTTGAGAGAGAAGTGTTGCACAAGATCAATCTTTCACAATAGCTCTGTAGTGGGAAAGAATAATTTCCTTCCCTACAGGAAGGGGTGAGTTAGATTCTACTATGTGGGAAGTCAGACTAGACAATCTTCATGGTCCCTTCTGGCTTTAGAAATCTTTAACAAGAGTAACAGTTTTCAGAGTAGCAGCCGTGTTAGTCTGTATCCACAAAAAGAACAGGAGTACTTGTGGCACCTTAGAGACTAACACATTTATTTGAGCATAAGCTTTCGTGGGCTACAGCCCACTTCATCGGATGCATAGACTGGAACATACAGCAAGAAGATATTTATACATACAGAGAACATGAAAAGGTGGAAGTAGCCATACCAACTGTAAGAGGCCAATCAATTGAGATGAGCTATCATCAGCAGGAGTAACAGTGTACAGTTCTGTGTTTATAGGCATCAGCAGCAATAATCTATGGATTGACTATATCATGGTTTGTGTCCAATATAAATTAAACAAACACGAGAAAGAGGAGGGAAAGTAACTAGGGTCATTTTGAAAGTGTTAAAAACATATTATTCCAAATACGTTTGTTGAGAAAGAGCTCTGTGGAAATTAAAGAAATACAATTTGTGCACCTCTAATGGAAAAGGGGACACAAAAACAATATGGTATCCCAGGAAGGGGTTTTATAAAATACTTAGAAATGTAGGTTGTTTCTTCTTAAATATCCCTCTTAGGGCAAGAAGGGAAACAAGCTGCAGCAGCAAATTCTACAGCTATGACTGACTCTACTGCATCATATGAGAAGACCTGAACGCCTGCTTATTCTTGACTCTAGCGTCTTCTCCTTCACATTTCTTAAAGATCAACTACGTTCCCTTCTGGGTCAGGCTGCAAATTATATTGTTTGTGGGTTGCTGTTTTATTTATTGTGCAATTAGGGTTCTGTTTCTCCATCAGCTCTGTTGTGTGTTAGGTCACACTGCTTTTTAGCATTATGTTTTTAGTTAGTCTGTCAAGTGCCCAGAGGCATTCAGTCATTGGGTTTCCACATAAATTTGAAAAATTACTACTACTTGGTACTGCCTTAAATAAGGATTAGTTATCTCTTCTCTTAAAGAAGAAAGAGGGGAAAATATGAAAATATTGAAAATATGGCGTATCTGTATCTTATTTAAAAGGGGGGGCCTTCCAAAGAATTGAAGATGTGCTCCTATTTTGAAGTGGTTTTACATTAAAGTCTGTGTCTGTTATTAAGCTTTAATAACTTACCACAAAAAGCCTGAATAATACGATCTACACTTCAGAACTAAACATGTACACACCCTTGGCTAAACATGTACACACCCTTGGCTGGGGCCAAATTCTATTATGAATATGGTTTATTCTTTTGTGTGTTGACAGAAAAACAATATATTACAGAAACCTTTATAACTGTTGCTACCAAGGCTATGACATGACTAACATGGATTGGCCTCAACTGTGTTATTCTTGTAGGGTAGACAGAGCCTAAACGAGCTGTGGGGGAAAAGAAGAGTATGTAGAATACAGAGCAACCGTCCACTACAGAGCTGCTACTAAATCTGCAACCCGATTCTGGACCAGAATTACTGAATCCACTGGTCACACCTCCAACAGGCCCAACACACACACAGTCTTCCCTCCGAAAGGGAGAGCCACCAGCAAAGAGCAAAGAACTTCTGTAAGGTCTCCAGTTCCTTAAACCATTCTCTATAGTGGAAACATGCTTTTTTCTCTGAATTTGGAGTCACTGGATTTTGCCCTATATGTAAAAAATTGTTTTTAAAATGTACTTTAAATAAAGATTATCTTGCATCTGTAGTAAGAAAATGTACTAGGTGGATGGGGAAAGAAAGGAGTTTCCTTTCTGAAATAAGGACGTTAAATTTGAGTGGTGATAATTCCTTGTCTTCTAAACCTATGTGTTTCATCATATCACAGATTTGCTGCCATTAGGTATAAGCATTATTTCTAATGAAAATGTTTAAAGGCCATAGAATTTTTTAATAGCTGAAGTTTAACAGTGCCGGGATTCTAGAGGAGCTATTCAACAAGGCATGGGAAGAAGAGAAAGTACCTGAAGCATGGAAGAAAGGTATCATTGTGAAATTACCAAAGAAGGGTGATTTGTCTTTGTGTGATAATTGGAGAGGTATAAACCTGTTATCAGTGCTCGGGAAGGTTTTCTGCAGAGTCCTGTTACAGAGAATAAGACAAGCAGTAGAAGAGGTCCTGAGGGAAGAACAAACAGGATTTAGGAGTGGGAGAGGATGCGTTGATCAGATATTTGTATTACATATGATAATGGAACAATCCCTTGAATGGAACTCGCCACTGTTCATTAACTACCTTGATTTCAAGAAGGCATTTGATAGCGTCCACCATCCATCTCTCTGGAATATCCTAAAAACATATGGATTCCCTCCAAAAGTTATTAACATCCTCAAAGATATGTATGCCAATAATAAGTGTTGTGTTCGCCATGAAGGACAGCGGAGCAAGTGGTTCCATGTGAGAACGGGAGTTAGACAAGGATGTGTTATTTCGCCCATCCTATTTCTTGTGGTTATAGACTGGGTGATGCGGAAAGCCACCGAAGATAGGCCAAGAGGGATCGCATGGGGACCCTCTGGTCATATTGAAGATTGTGACTTTGCGGATGACATCGCCCTGATTTCAAGCTCTCAGATGGACCTCCAAGAGAAGACTGATAGAGTAGGTAGAGCAGCAAGGGGCGTGGGACTTAATATCCACGCCGGTAAGAGCAAAACAATGAAAGTAAAAACAGCCAGCTCGACGACGACAGTAGTATGTGACGTAGAATTGGAGGAGGTGAACGATTTTAAATATCTTGGCAGTTACATATCAGCTGATGGTAATATTCAGAAGGAGATATCTACCAGAATCGGTCTTGCAGCAACTGCATTCTATAGACTTCAGAACATTTGGAGGTCGGCCATCTTGCAAATGAAAACCAAGGTAGAGATCTACAGGTCGAACGTCCGCTCTGTGTTGCTTTATGCGGCGGAAACATGGAGGACCAACAAGAAGATAGAAAGTCGGCTTCGGGGTTTTGAAGGAAGGTGTCTTAGGCGAATTCTTAACATACACTGGCCGCAGCGTATCACCAATGTTGAAGTGAGCCGATTAACGGGCATTAACAACATAGTGGATGAAGCCAAACAACGAAGATGGAGATGGTTGGGGCATGTGTTGAGAATGGGTGCTGATAGACACCCTCATATTGCCCTACGATGGACACCACAAGGAAGAAGGAGGAGAGGTAGACCATTGGGGATGTGGCAAAGGACCATTGAAGAGGAAATGAAAGGCATGGGAATGAAGTGTGATGAAATTTGCTGCCTCGCTCAAGAACGAAATGAATGGAGGAGAATGGTTGACGCCTTATGCTCCACTGGGAGTGAATAAGAGGAAGAAGAAGAAGTTTAACAGCTACACACCACTCAGCATAATTTGTGTAAGAGATTTAAAAAAAAAATCATAGAAGTGAGAGCCAGAGTTAAACAGATATAGTGGAGGTATGTTTATATTGGAGGCATTTTCCTCCTTAATAATCTATCCTTAGATGAATGCAATTAATTTTCACAATGTTCTAGGTGTGGGTTTTGCCATTTTACAGTTTGTGTTATTAACATGCACATCGTTCTAACAGGTAAAAGTCACACAAGAGCCTCTGACATAAGAACCAAACAGTTACTGGATCTGACAGACCGTTCTAACCAAACAAACACCCCTTTGCTAGTGAAGAGTCAGACTAAAAGTGTTTCAACAGAGTCCAATTAAGACCCTTTTTTTAAAATGATTTTCTTCACAAAAATTCTACACTCTTTAAAAATAACAAACCAAAAACAATATTGGAAAATCTGGGAGTGAACCCTTCACTGCCATCTAGTCCATGGGGATCTGGCCATCACTCACTGTCAACCCATCTAATTTATAACATCCACCTTTAACTTCGACCGCTAAACATTTTGAAAATATATGTAAAGTTAAAAGTAACAAAATTCTAGGCATCATAAAATCAAGAAATCTGTTTCCACTGTACTATACTACTAAAATGTATTACAAATCACTACAAAACAGCTCCAGACTGTAGGCCCAAAATTCTGGGTAAAATAACCTTGTCACAGCTACACTCACCTTTCGAGGATAGGTCATTTACAGACAGTTTCACCAAAAATTCTGAGGGCAGAGAATATTGGGGCTGTAAAACAAACAAAACAACAGAAAGCCATGTCTGAGTGGAAAAGGGAGTGGTGGGAAAGGGGCTTCAGGCAATAGTCTTGTATTGTCTGGGTCACCTGCAAACCTCCCCTTGTTCATCTGAACAGATGTGGCAAAGAGGAAATGCACAACCACAGCAACAGCAAAAACATTTGTACCGAATTAAGCTTCCTGGGGGTAGGTGTGCAAAAATCCAAAAGGAAAGCCTTACTAACGGCTGCATGTTTGGTACTTTTGTGGTTTGTCATAAAGGTTACTGTTTAAGCTAGTTTCATTTAATGAGCATGGGGTTTTACTAGTTTTATTGTTGTTTTTTGGTTATTCCTTTCATGTATGTTCAGCTCCTTAATATCTTTACCATAACATTTTAAAACAATTTTGTTATTTCTCTGTTGATGGTGAGAACTGTTGTATAATTTTTTCGTGATGGTGGTGGTTTATTTACAAACTGATTTCACTTACACATGTATTTGATGCTGGTAAATCAAGTACCAGCTCTGGCCAAGGCCATAGGCATTAGCCAAGAACTGAAACTCCTGGCTGGAAATCAAACCGGCTCACCCATATGTTAGTTTTGTTCAAAATAGGTATTAGTATTATAAGAATGTATTTTGTGTTTAGACTCTATGAAATGCTTGTAAGTTGCTACATGCATTAATCTCCTTTGTAATGTCTGTACTTCATGCTACAAGGTAAAATATAAGTTTATTTTATAATTTTAAATATGCCTGCTCTGAACTTGTAAACTTGGGCAGCGTGGTTCCCACCTCCCATTCCTCTTCAAGAAGGGCTATCAAGACTTACTGGGCCATACAGGACAAAAAGCTTTGCTGATTGCCGCATCCACCCATGTTGATGGGTATGTTCAGGAGCCCTCCTCTCATCGGTTTGAACTCTGGGAGAAGGACATAAAAATACTCACAAAAATAAATAGTTCTCTTTGCTATTTGAGCTGCCACAATACCAGAGACACTAAATGAAAGCAGAGATTCCCATGGTCAACCTGGGTCTGCCCTGAAAGACATTTTGAATGTACAGATTACTAAATGTCTGGGACTTTAAGGAACCATAGCTGGTAACCTCATTTATGTGTATATATTTGCTTGCTTTAACCTGGTAAATAACTCAGGGCAGGGGGGAAATGAGTTAATAAAACTTTAAATGGTTTATTACAGGATTGGCTACAGCCGTTGTCGTTGGTGTCAGACCTAGGGTAGCAGCTGATTTAGGTTAAGTGACTGGTCTCTTGGGACTGGAAGTAACCTGAATATTATGATCTTCAGTGTAAGTGACCATTTATCACTAAGACCCAAGACCCCATTTGACCAGCTATTGGAAAACAAAGGCACTATATATCTTTTTTTCCCCATTGCAGCTGGACAGTAGAGTTGTGTGTCATCCACATACTAATGGTATTGCAGCCTACACCAAGCTCTCTCACCATCTTCCCCAGCAAACCTCTTGAGCAGCAGGGGGTAGCAGAAAGAAAGCCAGTGGAACCAGACATCAGAAAACCCCAAGGGCTGATGAGCCATTACCCAGTACCAGCCAAAAGGAATCAGAGGAGAAGTAATGGAAGCACTCAGTCAGCATCTGCAGGGTAGTCAACAAAAAAACAAACAAAAAAAAAACACCTCACAGTGAATGGTTCTAAAACTTATTATATTGTAGTTTTATATAGAGTGCAAAATAAAATTATGGTGCAATTAACATATATGCATTAGCACAGTTTATTAACCATTAAAGATCTTTATAAAAAGATCACTACTTGAAACCATAAAGAAATAGCATAACAGAGAGAACAAGAACAAAGGAGAAAACAATGTGTCACCAAACAATCCAGGGAGAGAGTTGTCCTGGCTTCTTTGCGTCTAATTATAATGCTATACAGGATATCTTGAAGCAGATGGTATTTGTGTTTATTTTATTGTTTCCTAAATTGCCCATCATGAGCATCTGGGAAGCTGAACAAAAATTAAACACAGTAATGGTGGTAGGATGTGGGGGGTTGTTGGGGGGGGGGGGGAGAACCAGACTGGCTGGCACTCAAACAAGTGCATGGGAAGGAGGGATGGTGGAGGGGAGAGGCACAAGGATCCATGTCTTTCATAAAGGCCTGCCATTATCGCCGATCCTATTCTTGAGGCAGTCCAAGGAGTGTCCTAGCCCTATGCCCCAAGTGATGCAATCCATCCATAAGGGGATGAGAAAGGCCACAACTGCACTGGCAAACAGCACCTGCAGAGTGTGCTGCACCATCTGAAAGGATGCAGCAGCAGAGACATTGGGAGAGAAATTCTGCCTCCTAGTCAGAACTCCCCCAGGGGCACCGTGGTACCACATGGCCCTTTACTCAGGCCTGTGAGCAATTTGCACAAATAAAATTAAATACAAGTAATTAAAAGTAGTAAGCATTTCACCCGGTAATAAATGTTCACAGGATTCATGCCGTGAATGAGATATTTAATAAACAAAAATAAGCATGATTATAAGCAGAGCATTTTAAGTCTGAACATTTTCACCCTTTTCCATACATTTCTTATATCAGATAATATCACTGACCAAATTGCTCTAGGAGAGAGAGAGAGAGAGAAATGAGATGAATCATGAGCATTTATTTAGCTCTTCACAAAGAAGGACCTCAATTCTGCACTTCTCTGAGCACCCAGAAATCCATTTGTAGTCAGTGGGAGTGTTGGATGTGTAAGGAATGCAAGATCAGGCACATCAAAATGAATTCTCAGGTGGCACTGAGAATTCTCTCTCAGATGCTGGTTGGTCTTGCTCACATGCCCAAGGTCAAACTGATTGCCATATGCAGGGTCAGGAAGGAATTTTCCCCCTGGTGAGATTGGCAGAGACCTTGGTTTTTTGTTTTTAATTTTTTCCTGCAGCAGGGAGTGCAGGACACTCGCTAGGATCATCTGGATCTCTCTCACTTAATCAATTCCCTGCCATTGCAGGGGCCATGGGCATCGGTGTACTGCCCATTCTCTGTCTGTGGCACACAATAGTTTCCTAAGGCTGTAAAAATTTGGTCTAATTCTGGTGGTTAGGATTTGTGTGGAATGGCACTTAGTGGCCTGTGATATACAAGAGATCAGACTAAAGGATCTGGTGGTCCCTTGTTCCCTTAAAATCTAGGACTGTAATCAATCATGACAATCCTGTAAGTGTTGTTGTCCCCATTTTAGAGATAGGAAATCTGTTATTAAACGGTTATTTGTACTGGAGTTACAGCCATCTGTATTTAGGAAGTGATCACCATTATTAGTTCATTTAACTTTAAAGATGATTCATTTTTTGCTGGCCTTAAAGGAAAAATGCTGAAATAGAATCCATACATGCAACTGACATGGATGACAAAAGTTGTTGCTTGCGCAGGCTGAGGGCAGCCTATAGCCATAACGATTTAGGTGGAAGGCAGATGGAAGAGAAAAACCATGATGCGGGATAGTAGAATCTGGAACTCTTGCGCTGAAACTGTTTAATAATTGAAGTCAAATAAGAATTTGTATCATCACCAGCTGAATTAATACTGTATGTTTGTAAATTACTTTAAACATTATTTTGTTTAGTAGGCTAAATCTTCTCTTTATTGTACCAATTGCTAATAGTAGCATATATCTGCTTTACTCCAAAGCTATTAAATGTATTGTAAATCCATATTGTAGCCAAAGGAGACTAATCAAAGGCTTTCCCCAATGACAGGCATAAATATGGAACAACTGGAAAAAAATTAATAAGAAAATTATGTGAAAACCGAGCCGCCTGTACTACATGTGGGCTTAAATTACATAGCCATCAACGGCTGCTGCTGCTCAGCAGAAGAAGGCTACATATGCAAAACAGCAGCTTTGAGTGAACAAAACAAATAGAAATAATCATTCTGGAAACATTTAGAGCAACTGAAAAATAAGCTGTTAGAAAATGTGAAAACCTTTCATTTAGCAAAGCATTATAACCTCAAAATAATAGATGTTCTTTTGTTCATGATACTTTGTACTCCAGTTAGCTTTAACTCTATATTCATGACGTTCAGTTACATTTAAAGCAATCCCACGCTTTACAAGAGCACAGATATCAAAACTGTTATAAGCTTCAGGACTTACATGGGACCAATGATTAACAGGCGTTGAATCATATTTAATCATATTGCATGTTCTAATTCAGGTCCTCCTAGCTTTTGTGCTGTCTGAAAAGTACATTTTGTTTTTAAAACAAGCAGAGCTTATTTCTCTTGTGTTTATAACCCCACTCATATGTGAGGAAACAAAGCAGGTTAATTAAATTCACAGATAACAGGATATAAAGAGGCGTCCTGAATCATCTAACAAAGAGGTGCTCCTCCTTCTACAGCAGGAGAGTCATCTTGGGCCCTGTCCTACAGTTGGGTCTGAGAGGCCAGACTCTTGGGGACTGCAGGACAGGAGCCTTAGTCATTAGAGTCAGAGACACACTCTTGCTATACTTAAAGTGCATGTAACAAGTTAATAATTGTGTTACAGTAAACTTATTTTAGCTAAACCATAAAAGCAGTTTTCACTTACCTCAGTTGTCAATGAACACAGATTTAACCCAATTGCACATATCTGTTTCTGTTGGGAGGATGTTCTTCTATACCTTGCTTAAATCTGAGAGGAGATTCAGATGGGTGTAGCAGGATAACTACAACGAAGTCAGGCCAAACTGCTGTACAAGCTCTGTGCTCTCCAGATACCTATCCACTCTTGACTTGGACACCGCAAGTGAGATTTTCAGAAGAACTCAAGCCCAGATTCACAAAGGCATTTAGATTCCCAACTTCCACTGACATCAGTGTAAGTTGGTGCCTCAATACCTTTTCGGATCTACATCTCAGTATTTGCCAAACTCTATCACAATTGAAAACAATGAGATAAGGGGCTCACTGCTTCTGAAATTACTGCCTCCTCTAATTACTAAGACTACTTACTACTTCCCAAATCCCATTTGTTTTACAATGGAAAAAATAAGTTAATGTCTGAGGTTACTTTCAGAATTGCCTATGCTGGTAAGATTTATTATTGGACAAATACATGATTGGTAAAGAACAGAGATAAAACCCATTGACTTCACTGGGGCCAAATTGTTTCCTGCAGATATTTATAGGATATAATGACACCAAGGAACATATTGGCATACCTGTTGCTAATGAAGATAAATTATATACCTTCCTGAGAAAGCATTTTAAGGTTTATAAAATAGATATAAAGCTAATAGTACATCCAGCACTTCCAGTTGACTTAACTGTAATCAAACAAAATAGAAAAGGCAAGAAAGCAAACAACATTTAGTAGCCAGAAATAAATCAATGCCTGACCTGCAGCTCTGCTACCTAGATCTGTGATCCCCTCAACTAAGAAGGATCTGGGTTGCTCATCAGTATGTGGCTGGGAGACATCTGAATTCAGCACTCAGATATGCGCACAATATAAGAACCTAGATAGATATATAGGTCTCAGATGTTATAGGAAGTATTGTAATATGCATTAGGTAACATTCTACCCTCTGAGTCAGCATCCTCACTTGCTGCTAGGGAGTAGTGTATTGTTAGAATTACTTTTCTGTAACAGGTTTACAATAGTTTTGGAGACAGATATACCATTCCACGGACATTAAGTCACTACTCACTCAGAGGAAAGAGAATCACATCCAGAAATAAAGACTTTTTGCAGCACTTGCCACATTGAAGCGTCCTCTCCTAGGAACAGTTAAGCAGAGACCCAGACTAGCTTGAGAGATCTAATGGGGTTAAAAAGACAAGGTGACATAGATACAGGTTTTCAGGTGAAAGAAAAAACCCCCCTAATAGTGTTATATTTACAGTGTGTTTGTAAACACCTGGCTGAAATAACAGTAGTACTGTTAGGCTGTACTCCCCCCAACAAAACTAATAGCAAACAAAAACTAGAACACACCGTCTGTAGTACAGCACTCCCTACAGAATAAAACCTAACACTATTCTCCGGCTTCCCTACCTTTCTAAACCAGGACAGACACCTTTTATAGTTCACCTTAAAAGGCTTGTTTGAGGAAACAAGGTCACCTGACCATACTATCTGAGTTAGTAATGAGGCATGCTTGCCTCCACTTAGCCCTAGACGAACTGGAGAGGGAAGAACTCAAACCCAGCTAATCTTCAAGAGTTCCACTACCAGAGACCCATGAGACTCCAGTAGAATCCTGATCACTAGGGCCCAAGCTCCACAAAAAGACTTAGGCACCGAGAAAATCACAGGGATCTAAAAAGCCTTATTTAGGTGCCAAGGCTTCTATACAATGAACAGAGGGGGAGACATAAATGCTGAGAATGGGATCCACAAAAGCCAGCATGCTAGGCAGGGAGCTCCCTAAACTAGCCAATGGGAGAGGCTGATGAAAAGGGTGTGTCCTAAGCTCTGCCCCTCCCACAGAGTTCAGTGCCAAATCTGGGCTGGAGGAAGGTACCTATCTGTGCTTGTTATCCAAAACTAGGAACCCCTCTTCTGGAGGCGGTTTAGGCTCCTGTTAGGCTAGGCTTAGGCTGAGCTGTTTATTGTGAGAATGGCTTAGGTACTTGCCACAAACTGGCTAGGGGAGAAGGCATCCCTTCATCCCATGGGTGCAGGTACTGACAGGGCCGCCCAGAGGATTCCGGGGGCCTTGGGTCTTCGGCGGTGGGGGGCCCAGCTTCGGCGGTAAGTCAGCGGCGAGGGGTCCTTCCGTTCCGGGACCCGCCGCCAAAGTGCCCCAAAGACCCACGGTGGGGACCCCCCTCCACTGAATTACCGCCGAAGCGGGACCCGCCGCCGAAGTGCACCCCCCACCGCGGGTCTTCGGGGCACTTCGGCGGCAGGTCCCGGAACGGAAGGACCCCCCCGCCGCCGAATTACCGCCAAAGACCCGGCTGCACTCCGACAGTGGGTCCCACTTCGGCTGTAATTTGGCGGGGGGAGGGGTCCTTCTATCCCAGAGAGGAAGGAACTCCCGCCAGCGAAGACCGGGATCAAAGAAGCTCTGGAGGCCCGGGCCCCACGAGAGTTTTCCGGGGCCCCCGGAGTGAGTGAAGGACCCTGCTCCAGGGGCCCCGAAAAACTCTCATGGGGGCCCCTGCTGGGCCCGGGGCCTGAGGTAAATTGCCCCAGTTGCGCCCCCCCCCTCTGGGCGGCCCTGGGTACTGACCTAGAATATAAAAGACCCTGGTTCAATTCCCCCCTCTGCCTGATGAGGAAAAGGGATCTGAACAGGGGTTTCTCACCTCTTAGGTGAGTGAATGTCCTAACTACTGGCCTCTAGATTCTCTCTCTGGCCCACTTAATATTTCACTAACATGCAATGACTCAACAAGAGAAACGGAGAGGCCCACATCACAATATCCTATGGTCCACTTGCCTGAGATGGAGGGAACCCTCAGGCAAGACTGGCAGAGAAATGTCTATATTCCTTGGGTACACATGACCAGAGGCAGAAACTTAGGCAGCTAGGTAACTTTTACAGTAGGCACTGAGGTACATCTACACTACCCGCCAGATCGGCAGGTAGCAATTGATCTATCGGGGATCGATTTATTGTGTGTAGTGTAGACGCAATAAATCGATCCCCAATCGCTCTCCTGTCAACTTCTGAACTCCAGCTTGGCAAGAGGCGGAAGCAAAATCAACGGGGGAGTGGCGGCCGTCGATCCTGCGCCGCGAGGACGTGAAGTAAATGATTCTAAGTTGATCTAAGATATGTCGATTTCAGCTATGCTATTCTCATAGCTGAAGTTGCATGTCTTAGATCGATTTCCCCCACCCCCCGTGCCGCCAGTGTAGACCAGGCCTGAGTGAGTTTAGGTGCCTACAGAGTTAGGTTGAAGCCCAGCAAAGGTTTTGTGGATTGCATAAAAGTGAGACTTAGGTGCTTAAATCTGGGCTTTAGGCACCTAAGTCCTTTTTTGGATCTGGCCCGAAGGGCCTAATTTTCCATTGCCTTGCACCTTGCATAGTCATTTACACCAGTGTAAAGTGAGATCAAAGTGGGAGTGAAATACCACCACTCTGATCTGGTAGCATTTTATATCCATTTTGCCCTCACCTTGCATTGTTGAACACGACTATACAAAATTGCAGGACAATAGAGAATCAGGCCATATGTGTCATTGAATTTTCTGTGAACAGTAACTGGCTTCACAGGCCACCTCCAACAGCCTTTATATGGCTGCTCATCTTTCACCAAGATGCTGGGTGTTTGCTTTGCACCGGTGAAATGATTCTGAGCTTGTTTAGTGTATTGGTATAGTCCCTTCTAATGCTACTTCCTACTTTTAAGCAGATGTATTTGATTTAAATTCAGAGAGCTAGAATTGCACAAGAGGCAAGAAAGAACGTTCACACTTCCCCATCCCCTTTATAATATCATTGAATGTCAGAAGAGTTTTAAAGTAATAGCTAACATTGTGAAACAGAATAGTACATAAAAGAAAATATTAATGCCCCAGAGGTGCTCCTTCCCTTTCTAACTTTCCAGAATGGTGCATGAGCCTCCTGTATACTTTGGCACCCAAAACTTTATCAAATATTTTCTTTGCATAGCCCAGGAATTTAAATGTGCATTTTAACTTAGACCTGCAGGAATGCTTGCACTGTAAAATTGGAGCAAGGAAATAGAATAGAAAAATACAATTAAATGGTCAATTTTAGTTCACAGAAAGCAATTACTTTGGGGTTAAGAAGAGTAAAATTTACTACTGCAAAAAGTCCCAGTCAAATATAGTCTTGGAAAATGCAACATAATTTTCATATAATTTATCCCACACCTTTTATTATGTATTGAGTGCTGTCATTTTGCATGGCCCTGTACAATCCATAGAGGAAGACATAGACCCAGCTTCTCAGGATCTGGACCAGAGTCCCTCTCCTGTTTACAATCTAAAACCCAAATCCTGTAACTGGATCTGCCTGGATAGACCCCTGCCCCAGTCAGTGTATGGGGATCCCATTGTAGGGCCTAAAATATACAGACAAAACAGTTTAGATACAAACCAATCTCCAGAGCTGTTAGCAATACGGCTCTCCCTTGCATATTGTCTTGTTTGCATGCTATATTCATCCATGATGCCAGCACAGCTCTGAGGAGGTGTGTTTGACTCCTCTGGTGAATGGGCTGGCTCTGCAGAAGCAGACAAAAGACACTGCGACTTTATACATCTATGACATACTAATGAAATCACTGGACTTGCATGGGTGTGATGACATAATATGTAAGCATTACCTAAAAAGTGACTTTTGGGGTTGGTTATTTATTTAAGATACAAAATGAGGGCTTTCTCTCATATAACTCCATTGAAATCATTGGCCCACTGAACAATGATTCCACTGAATGTGGCACTTAGAATCCAGAAGCTAGTCCCTACCAGATTATAATAATTGTTTGGCAATTCAAATTTTAAGCCAAAAATTACAATCCCAAGTGTAAAGTTATTGTTTGGTTGTGTTGTTTCTTTTCTTTTTATCATCATTATTATTATTTCTACATGTTTGATGCAAACAACACACAATGTATCATGACATTTTGCGAGGTGTTATGGTAGGGAATAGTTTGTTGCTCTGAAGGGGGAATTTTTCTCTTGCATGCTTCAGGTCATAAAATACTACACATGCAACTGTTGCTTTGAGGCAAAGAGATAATTTTCATAGCTGCTGTTCTTAAAGGATCATTATAAAGCGGTTTATAGCTCATTGATTTATTCTCCCACTGCTCTTACCATCAAAAACTTCATTTGATTTTTGTAATTCATAAACCATTTTGTCTCGTGGGCTGTTTGAAGCTTGTAAATGTAAGGCTTCTGTCAGTAAGTAAATCAGTCAAATTAGATAGGCTTTGATTGATGAAGATGTTAAAGATTGTCTTGATGTGGTGTGAAATGGCTCTGTGACTCCTCACTGGTCTTGAGATGAAAAAAAGGCACAGTATATCTTCTCTATTACACATTCATTTATTAGCACATGTTGAAGCCCTCTACACTAACATTCCACACAAAGATGGACTACAAGCCATCAGGAACAGTATCCCCGATAATATCACGGCTAACCTGGTGGCTGAACTTTGTGATTTTGTCCTCACCCACAACTATTTCACATATCTTCAAGTCAGTGGCACTGCTATGGGTACCCGCATGGCCCCTCAGTATGCCAACATCTTTATGGCTGACTTAGAACAACACTTCCTTAACTCTCGTTCCCTAACGCCCCTACTCTACTTGCGCTACATTGATGACATCTTCATCATCTGGACTCATGGAAAAGAAGCCCTCGAGGAATTCCACCGTGATTTTAACAATTTCCATCCCACCATCAACCTCAGCCTAGACCAATCCACACAAGCGGTCCATTTCCTAGACACTACTGTGCTAATAAACGATGGTCACATAAATACCACCCTATACCGGAAACCCACTGACCGCTATACTTACTTACATGCCTCCAGCTTCCATCCCGGACACACCACATGATCCATTGTCTACAGCCAAGCTCTAAGATACAACCGTATTTGCTCCAATCCCTCAGACAGAGATAAACACCTACAAGATCTCTATCAAGCATTCTTAAACCTACAATACCCACCTGCTGAAATGAAAGAACAGATTGACAGAGCCAGAAGAGTACCCAGAAGCCACCTACTACAGGACAGGCCTAAAAAAGAATATAACAGAACACCACTAGTCATCACCTACAGCCCCCAACTAAAACCTCTCCAGCGCATCATCAAAGATTTACAACCTATCCTTAAAGATGATCCCTCACTCTCACAGATCTTGGGAGACAGGCCAGTCCTCGCTTATAGACAGCCTCCCAACCTGAAGCAAATACTCACCAGCAACCGCACACCATACAACATAAACACTAATCCAGGAACCTATCCTTGCAACAAAGCCCGATGCCAGCTCTGTCCACATATCCATTCAAGTGACACCATCATAGGACCTAATCACATCAGACACGCCATCAGGGGCTCGTACACCTGCACATCTACCAACGTGATATATGCTATCATGTGCCAGCAATGCTCCTCTGCCATGTACATTGGCCAAACCGGACAGTCTCTACGCAAAAGAATAAATGGACACAAATCTGACATCAGGAATCATAACATTCAAAAACCAGTGGGAGAACACTTCAACCTCTCTAACCACTCAGTGACAGACTTGAAGGTGGCAATTTTGCAACAAAAAAACTTCAAAAACAGACTCCAAAGAGAAACTGCTGAACTTGAATTAATATGCAAACTAGATACTATTAACTGTGGCCTAAACAAAGACTGGGAACGGTTGGGTCATTACACCAATTGAATCTATTTCCCTATGTTAAGTTCTCCTCACACCTTCTATGGGCCATCTTAATTATCACTTCAAAAAGTTTTTTTTTCCTCCTGCTGACGATAGCTCATCTCAATTGATTAGACTCTGCCTGTTGGTATGCATACTTCCACCTTTTCATGTTCTCTGTATGTATAAATATCCCCTGTCTGTGTGTTCCATTCTATGCATCCGAAGAAGTGAGCTGCAGCTCACAAAAGCTCATGCTAAAATAAATTTGTTAGTCTTTAAGGTGCCACAAGTACTCCTGTTCTTTCAGTAGCATTAGTAATTCTAGAGCTCTTCAGACATCCTTTTCTAAACACATTAAAAACTCAACTACACACAAGCCCTAACTGAACATAAGAATGGCCATACTAGGTCAGACCAAAGGTCTATCCAGTCCAGTATCCTGTCTGCCGACAGTGGCCAATGCCAGGTGCCCCAGAGGATGTGAACCTAACAGGTAATGATCAAGTGATCTCTCTCTTGCCATCCATCTCCATCCTCTGACAAACAGAGGCTAGGGACACCATTCCTCACCCATCCTGGCTAATAGCTTTTAATGGACTTAACCTCCATGAATTTATCTAGTTCTCTTTTAAACCCTGTTATAGTCCTAGCTTTCACAACCTCCTCAGGCAAGGAGTTCCACAGGTTGACTGTGCGCTGTGTGAAGAAGAACTTCCTTTTATTTATTTTAAACCTACTGCCCATTAATTTCATTTGGTGGCCCCTAGTTCTTATATTATGGGAACAAGTAAATAACTATTCCTTATTCACTTTCTCCACACCACTCATGATTTTATATACCTCTATCATATCCCTTGTAGTGAGGCGGTATGGTTCCCCACCGCCCCAGAGACAGATGAGTCCCTCCGGACACCAGAGTGGGCAGAGCCAAGGAGCTCTGGCTCCCCCCCCCCCCCGGAGGGTCAGGCATTGCCCCGGAAGTATAAAGGGCCGACCTCAGGGCTCACTGAGAGAGCAGCCACCGGGGAGGCCAGACGCCTCTGGCATAGCTCGCAATTGGGAAACCCCAACAGCCTGCAGTAAACTCGAGGACTGGCCCAACCTGCCTGATGCCAGCTACCTGGAGGAGTGGTCGAGCCTGCCCCACGCCAGCCACCCGGAGGAGTTGCCAAGCCTGCCCTGTGCAGCTACCAGAAGGAGTTGCCAAGTCTACCCTTTGCCAGTATCCTGAGGAGTCCATGGTGCTGGATCCCCCTGAGGACACCACCCTGACCCAGGTACCGCAAAAGGGGGAATCTGGAAGTGGCCCAGGGGCAGCCAACCCTAGTCTGGCTGCAGCACTGCCAGAGCCCATGTCAGTGTGTTGTGGCCAGGATCCCCACTGACACAGTAGTGAGTCTTCTGCCACTGCTAGGGCCCCGGGCTGGGACGCAGTGGAGTGGGAGGGCCTGCGTCCCCCCTGCCACCCAACTCACGGGTGGCAGTCTCCCCCTCTCCCAGGCCCTTCGGAGCCAAGGGCCTGGGCCTACTGCTATTAAATACTGTTATTGCTCAGCCCCTGCCTGAGGACCTGAGCACCTGACTCTCCATTGCCCCGCCCTGACCTAGGGCCTGGGCTTACTTTGTTATTTCTACCTTCACAAAGGCCTCATAGGATGACTCTGCGGCTGGACTAATTTCCCCAATTTAGTGAGGCGGTGTGGTGCCTCGCCACCCCAGAGAGAAACGAGCCCCAGCTAACCTCTCTACTCCCTCCCCTTAGGCTCCTCTTTTCCAAGCTGAAAAGTCCTAGCCGCTTTAATCTCTCCTCATATGGGACCCATTCCTACCCCCTAAGCATTTCAGTTGTCCTTCTCTGAACCTTTTCTAATGCCAGTATATCTTTTTTGAGATGAGGAGACCACATCTCTATGCAGTATTCAAGATGTGGGCGTACCATCGATTTATATAAGGGCAGTAAAATATTCTCTGTCTTATTCTCTATCCCTTTTTTAATGTTTCCTAACATCTTGTTTGCTTTTTTGACTGCCACTGCACACTGCGTGGATGTCTTTAGAGAACTATCCACGATGTATGTATAGTTGGGGTTATTTTTTCCAACATGCATTACTTTACATTTATCCACATTAAATTTCATTTGCCATTTTGTTGCTCAATCACTTAGTTTTGTGAGATCTTTTTGAAGTTCTTCACAGTCTGCTTTGGTCTTAACTATCTTGAGCAGTTTAGTATTGTCTGCAAACTTTGTCACCTCACTGTTTACCCCTTTCTCCAGATCATTTATGAATATGTTTAATAGGATTGGTCTGAGGACTGACCCTTGGGGAACACCACTAGTTACCCCTCTCCATTCTGAAAATGTATAATCTATTCCTACTCTTTGTTCCCTTTCTTTTCACCAGGTTTCAATCCATGAAAGGATCTTTCCTCTTATCCCATGACAACTTAATTTATGTAAGAGCCTTTGGTGAGGGATCTTGTCAAAGTCTTTCTGCAAATCAAAGTACACTATGTCCACTGGATCCCCCTTGTCCACATGTTTGTTGACCTCTTTGAAGAACTCTAATAGATTAGTAAGACATGATTTCCCTTTACAGAAACCATGTTGACTTTTGCCCAACAATTTATGTTCTCCTATGTGTCTGGCAATTTTATTCTTTACTATTATTTCAACTAATTTGCCTGGTACTGATGTTAGACTTACCAATCTGTAATTGCCGGGATCACCTCTAGAGCCCTTTTTAAATATTGGCGTTACATTAGCTATATTCCAGTCATTGGGTTCAGAAGCTGATTTAAAGGACAGGTTACAAACCATAGTTAATAGTTCTGCAATCTCACATTTGAGTTCTTTCAGAACTCTTGGGTGAATGCCATCTGGTCCTGGTGACTTGTTACTATTAAGTTTAACAATTAATTCCAAAACCTCCTCTAATGACACTTCAATCTGTGACAATTCCTCATATTTGTCACCTGCAAAGGATTGCTCAGGTTTGGGAATCTCCCTAACATCCTCAGCTGTGAAGACTGAAGCAAAGAATATAGTGCCATTTCCCCCTGCCCGCATGACCTGTTCTGTCCAATATATTTTGTACCCCATTGATTGTCCTCCCTCCACCAGGTTTCTGTGATGCCTATTATATCAATAGCCTCCTTTAACACGAGGAACTCTAGTTCACCCATCTTATTATTTAGACTTCTAGCATTTGTGTACAAGCACTTTAAAAATTTGTCACTGTTTATTTGTTTGCCCTTTTCTGATGTGTCAGATTCTTTTTTATGTGAATGTTTCTCTTCTGATCTGGCCCCTACTTTATCCTCTTCCATCCTCTCCTCCTGACTAAAACCTAGAGACTCTCTATCAATAGACTCTCCTCTGCAGCAATCGGCTTTACCCCGTCTCTTAGTTCATGGTCACACTTTTATGTATCAGGTGCCTAGGTTCCTCTTTAGAATACCAAGAGAAGAGAAGTAATATATAATCTAATATTTTTAATTTTATGTACAGGAATATAATGTATGACAACTTTATACATGAAATACATACAGTATTTAAACGTTAAAATCAACCAGATAAGAATTTACATTAGCAATGAAACAGACTCATGTGCAGCCCAGTTAATACTTAGTTTAAATCTGTATTTTGATGGGGCATGATTTTAATAGTTTACAATCATATAAACAAACATTTAAAATGAAACTTTATAAAATAATTTACAGAAATCCTACCATCTACGTAAAGCGGAAGTGTTTGTGTGTGTGTGTGTGTGTGTGAATAACAAGGCAGTTGAATGACTTGTCTCAGCCTTTTAAGTAATAAAATAATTTAGAAGCAGTTCATGCAATATGGAAGCAAAAGAATGGAAGTTCCTTCAAGGTTTCTTGCTACCTTGAACATCTACTGAGCATCAAACGTGGACCACCGAACACATAATACAACTGCCAGATGCCATCAGAAAGCACTGGGCTTAGTCTCTCCAGACAATTACTTATGTAAACATAAATATACAAGTTGATGTTTTTCTACACAGTACAAATACAGGTCACAACTTCTCAGTTGTGAAAGTAGTCAGTCTCTTTATTGAAAGTAGGATAATGTTCAGACTGGAGTTCCATATATTTCTATACACAAGGTCACTAACAGAACTTCCTTGTTTTCACCAGTTTGCTCTGATATTTGACTGAGTGTCCTCCATGCCCTATAACATAAACATCCAGCAGGTAGGACTTGCCAGGCTGCAGGCCTTTAATTGTCTCTGTGGTAACTGCTTTCTGTAGATTCTGGCTATGAAAATATTTACAGAGGACTTTTTCTGATTTCTTCCTTGTATCTGGACCCAAGCACTGGTTCTGTTCTCTTTTCTTTTGCTCGTCACTATAATTGTCACCCACTTCCTTTTTGTAGATGCAAAATTTGTTTCTTTCTTGTGTGCCTAACCAGGCCACTGTGGCTGAAGAACATGTGCGAAGTTTATCGAAGGCTTTGATTCTTGTGTCTTCAGGAAGAGAAGGAAATGATTGCTTATTAGGTCTTGTAGTAGCTAAGATCTTCAACATGGAAGCACCTTTCTTACTTCCTTTCAGCCTAATTAGATATTTAGCTTTTGGTTTTCCTCTAAGTTGGAACTGACGGACCTCCTCAACATTTTGAGACAAGAGAAGTTTTCCATCTCTTCTAATTTGGATCTGAACAGCATCCAGGCATGAATGAACAAAGAAGGTGACTTTTTGGTGTGACGAAACAGGAGCAAACCGTAGAAATTTGGCCCCCTTTCTCTTGATAAACACATCTGTAACTTTTCCATCTTTCAGTTCAACTGTCTTCTGTTTGGCTTCCTCTTTAGTTCTGGCAAAGGTGCCAACATAGGCAGTGCTCATATTTGTGTTAACATTTACTGCAAACATGTCAAAGTAGTACTGTGTATCAGGTTTCAGATCAGATAGTGTGAAAATGTTCTTGTTCCCAATGCAAATCTTCTGCAGGTCAACTCTTGGCTTCGAAGACATTTGGCGACTAAGCTTTGATGATGATTTTAAGAAGCTACGTTCTTTGCCAGAATTGTTGTCTGAAGGGAAGCCAAAATGAGCAAAATCAAAGAGGCTGAAATCCAGGCCTGGTTTTGGAGCCATCATGAAGGCATCATCAGAACTGAGTTTGGCTTCAACAGCACAGAGGCTTTTGAAGTTGTGTTCTTTATTGATGACGATGCAATACTGAATTGGCTGTTTCAGTAAAGATGCTGTAGGGCTTGGTTTCCATGCCAATGTGACTGTTGTGCGTCCAAGAGAGGTGACATCAACTCTTGGATCATAAGGTAATTCGGGATAAGGCTGGTCTGATTCTGGAGTTGTCGTGGCATATACTTTAAAATGTGTATCTTTCTCAGTTGACAGCAGTTCTAATTGGTACAAACCAGATGGGGAACTAGGAGAGACAAAGTATTCAACATCATTGCCTTTGTAAGAGAACAGCTCTGTGCCTTCTTCATTAATAATCTGTTGTTTCTGCTGCTCAAGTGGTTCTGGTTCACCTAGAATATGAACATAGAAAAATGTTAGAAAGTGTGTCAACATATGATGATATAGGAAAATGAAACTCTAATAGCTACTTGTAAGTAAAATGTCAGAGCCAGATTAAACAGTTTCTGGAGCATAGGATACTCCAATCATAAATAATGATCAGGCAATAGTGAAATCAATCCACTTTTGAGCAAGTAGTACTTGAGTCTTAATACACAGTGAAAATGATTTAGAGATCCTATTATTTACAAGTACAACAGAATTTGTACGGTATGTGATATTTTTTTTGAAGACTGGATTCACTTTGTATTTAAAGACAGGTATTTGGTTTTTAATGCTTCTACAAAAGGTTCTGGAAATGAAATATCACATTCTTTCTCTATAGAACAGCTACCGCCTGGAGAGAAGCCCCAATTGCAGGCTTCCCCATATCAATAGCCCACAACAGGTATGTTCTCAAAGGAACACCACTAGGGGTGAGAGGGAAGTGAGAGAACTCAAATCCATTTGGCACTGGTGAAACAGCTGATGGAATACTGTGTCCAGCTCTGGTGCCCACAATTCAAGAAGGATGTTGATAAACTGGAGAGAGTTCAGAGAAGAGCCACAAGTATTATAAAATGTGGCTTCTAGTAATAGACAAAAAGTCCTGTGGCACCTTAAAGATAGATCTGTTAGGGCTTGGCTACACTTACAAGTTGCAGCGCTGGTGGAGGCTTTCCAGCGCTGCAACAACACCCCGTCCACACTTGCAGGGCACAACCAGCGCTGCAACTCCCTGGTTGCAGCGCTGGCTGAAAACCCATCCCGGCAGGGGTATAAGGAGTGCAGCGCTGGTGATCCAGCGCTGCCCAGCAGGTGTGGACACTCACCAGCGCTTTACCTGTCCTCCAGGGAATAAGGAGGTATCCCAGAATTCCTGTTCAGCCACTCTGCACATCAGTTTGCACTCTACTGCTCTTGGCTCAGGTGACCCGCCCTGTAAATGCCCCGGGAAATTTAAAAATCTCCTTCCTGTTTGCTGCAGCCAGGTGTGGAGTGCAATCAGTTTTAATCAGTTACAGGTGACCATGCCTCCACGCGGCAAACGAGCCCCAGCATGGAGCACTGGTGAATTGCAGGACCTCATCAGTGTTTGGGGTGAGGCATCTGTTCAGGCACAGCTGCGCTCCGGCCGTAGGAATTACGATATCTTTGAGCAGATATCAAGGGCCATGCTGGATCGGGGCCATGATCGGGACGCAGTACAATGCAGGGTGAAAATTAAAGAGCTGCGGAGTGCCTATTACAAAGCCCGAGAGGGGAATCGACGATCCGGAGCTGCTCCCACGACCTGCCGTTTTTACAGGGAGATGGATGAGATACTTGGGGGTGACCCCACTGCCAATCCCAGGATAACGATGGACACTTCTGAGCAGGCTGGGGGACAGGAGGAGGAGGCGGAGGCGGAGGCGGAGGCGTGGGGGGGGGAGGAAACCGCGAGTGAAGCTCCTGGCATGGGGGAAGAAACCGCAGATTCCCTGGAGGCATGCAGCCAGGAGCTCTTCTCAAGCCAGGAGGAAAGCACCCAATCGCAGCAGCCAGCAGTTGCAGAAGGACAAGCAGAGGAGCGTGTTACCGGTAAGCGGCTTTTATTTTCTGGGTGAAATGTTTCTGGAGAGGAGGGGGGGTTATGGATGCATGCATGCCAGCCTCTAGATGTGGAATAGCCCGTTGATGTGGTCTATCACGTCGCGGTAATCTGCCTCAGTTATCTCAGCAAAAGCTTCATCCAGAGCGTGGGCAATATGCCTGCGCAGGTTTATAGGCAGAGCCACTGTGTCCCTTGTCCCAGTGACGGTGACGCGTCCGCGCCACTCTTCTGCCAGTGGTGGGGGGACCATTTCTGAACACAGGCAAGCCGCATAGGGTCCCGGGCGGAATCCACATTGCTCTAAAAGAGCCCCCCGCTGTTCCCTAGTGACTCGCAGTAGGGAAACATCTTCCAGGATTAAGTCCTGTGAAAAATGTTGGGAGACTCTTTAGTGAAGAGATAGGGAGATAAGATCACCCCTGCATCTGCATTTCACTCAACCCCTCTAGCACTCCAGATTACCCGAAGCAACCAGCTCCCCTCTTACACCCAAGCCCCACTTCTCCCCATATAAGCACTGCTCACTCACCATGTCGTGGCTTCTGTAGTGTTATGCGTGTGGGTAAAAGAATGCTTAAATAAGAACTCACTCCCTCAGTGTAACAATTCATGTCTGGAGATAGTGGATACAATGCTGCCCGTGTTAAATGTTGTCATTTCTGTTTCTACAGTGACCTTGACTACTGGACTGCCCAGATGTTCAACATCGCAGAGGCTTCAAAATTTGAGAAAAAATCCCCGAAAGAGCAAAGAAGACATGCTGAAAACTGTTCTTAATCAGTCTGCTCGAGAGAGTAAGGACTTGAAGGATTGGCGAGAGAAAGAAAGCAGGACACGCAAGAGAAATGCAGTGGCCAAGAGGAAAACCACGGAGCGGCTGCTAAGCATCCTGGAGCGCCAAGCGGAGTCTATAGAGTCACTTGTTGCCATGCAAGCAGAGCACTACCGTGCTACTCCCCCACCCGCCCCGTCCTTTGTGCCTTGTGCCCCAATGTCAGCTCAAACCACCTTTCCCCAGCATCCAGGTTCTTACCACCACCAGCTGCCTCCAACACCTGTATGTTCCCCAACCAGCCCTGATACCTACCACCACCCTTACCCTCTGCATTCAACCCCCATCACCATGCAGTATATGAACCCTGAAGTGCAGGATTCATTAAACAGCAATCCAGACAGGGCATATGCAAACTTGTGACTGTACAGTTCACCAACCCACACCCCTGCCCTCTTGTGTTCATGAAATGTTGTGTGTCTGTCTGTCTGTCAAGGAAGTTTTTTTCTTTTCAATAAAACAATTCTTGGCTTTGAAAACAGTCTTTATTATAGCAGATAGTGAAAGATACCTTAGCCCAGTAAAGAAAGAGGCACTACAAATCATATTATTATTATGGATAATAGAATAACAGTGTAAGCAGTGCAATTCACTCCCATGCAAGGCAGCAAACATTATTGTTGGCTTTCAGCCTCAAATTCTTCCCTCAAGGCATCCCTAATCCTTGTAGCCCTGTGCTGGGCCTCTCTATTAGCCCTGCTCTCTGGCTGTGCATATTCAGCCTCCAGGACTTGAACCTCGGTGGTCCATGCCTCACTGAATGTTTCACCCTTCCCTTCACAAATATTATGGAGGGTACAGCAAGCGCATATAACCGCGGGGATGCTGCTTTCCCCCAAGTCTAGCTTCCCATACAAGCAACGCCAGCGGGCTTTTAAACGCCCAAAAGCACACTCCACAGTCATTCTGCACCGGCTCAGCCTGTAGTTGAACCGGTCCTTGCTCCTGTCAAGCTTCCCTGTATAGGGTTTCATGAGCCAAGGCAGTAACGGGTACGCGGGGTCTCCAAGGATCACAGTGGGCATTTCGACATCCCCTACTGTGATCTTCCTGTCTGGGAAAAAAGTCCCTGCCTGCATCTTCCTGAACAGGCCACTGTTCCGAAAGATGCGTGCATCATGCACCTTTCCAGGCCAGCCTGTGTAAATGTCAATGAAACGCCCGCGGTGATCCACAAGCGCCTGGAGAACCATAGAGAAATACCCCTTCCGATTAACGTACTCTGATGCCAGGTGGGGGGGGGCCAGAATAGGAATATGCGTCCCATCTATCGCCCCTCCACAGTTAGGGAAACCCATGTGTGCAAAGCCATCCACAATGTCCTGCACGCTCCCCAGAGTCACGGTCTTTCTTAGCAGGATGCGATTAATTGCCTTGCAAACTTGCATCAAAACGATTCCCACGGTCGACTTTCCCACACCAAACTGGTTCCCGACCGACCGGTAGCTGTCTGG
The DNA here is from genome assembly GCF_020497125.1 of Mauremys mutica. Taxonomy (NCBI): domain Eukaryota; kingdom Metazoa; phylum Chordata; order Testudines; family Geoemydidae; genus Mauremys; species Mauremys mutica. Next base: position 44,495,281 of record NC_059076.1, read on the forward strand.
AGTTGCCAGCTTCCAGATTGCAATAGCCACTCGCTTTTCCACCGTCAGGGCAGCTCTCAATCTTGTGTCCTTGCGCCGCAGAGTGGGGGCGAGCTCAGCACACAGTCCCATGAAAGTGGCTTTTCTCATACGAAAGTTCTGCAGCCACTGCTCGTCATCCCAGACTTCCATGACGATGTGATCCCACCACTCAGTGCTTGTTTCCCGAGCCCAAAAGCGGCGTTCAACGGTGCTGAGCATTTCCGTAAATGCCGCAAGCACTTTAGTGTCACACGCGGCAGGCAAATCCATATTGATATCATCGTCGGAATCCTCACTGTCACTTTGGAGCTGAAGGAATAGCTGGACTGCCAAACGTGTTGTGCTGGTGACACTCATCAGCAGAGTCCTCAGCAGATCGGGCTCCATTTGCCACAGAAATCGCGATTCACACAGAGAGTAACAGAAAGACACTCACAATGGCGCCAAACGCTGCTGGAAAGAGTGAATGCTGGGATGTGAAGCGATGCACCACGGGGCGCTGGCAAACAGGAAGCGGAATGACCCGCACACTTCCTTCCCCTTCCCACAATACTCAGCGCCAAAACGGCGCCAAAACGGGACGAGGTGCTCTGTGGGATAGCTGCCCACAATGCACCTCTCAATACAGCGCTGGAAAGTGCTGCAAGTGTGGCCACACTGCAGCGCTGGTAGCTGTCAGTGTGGCCACACTCCAGCGCTGGCCCTTCCACAGCTGCATGACCAGCGCTGTAACTCCCAGCGCTGCAACTTGTAAGTGTAGCCAAGCCCTTAGTCTTTAAGGTGCCACAGGACTCTTTGTTGCTTTTTACAGATCCAGACTAATATGGCTACCCCTCTGATACTCTAGTAATAGACTTAGGGAACTCAATCTATTTAGCTTAACAAAGAGACAGTTAAGGGGTGACTTGATGACAGTCTATAAATACCTATATGGGGGACAAATGTTTGATAATGGGCTCTTCAGTCTAGCACATAAAGTTGTAAAACAATCCAATGGCTGGAAGTTGAAGCTAGGCAATTTCAGACTGGAAATAAATCATCTTTAACAGTGAGAATAAGTAATCATTGGAACAATTTACCAAGGATTTGAGTAGATTCTCCATCACTAACAATTGTTAAATGAAGATTGGATGTTTTTCCAGAAGGAATGCTCTAGGAATAATTTTGGGGAACTTTTATGGCCAATGTTACACAGGAGGTCAGGTTGAGTGTTCAGAATGATGTGGTTTGTTAACAAATGAAATCCACATGATATCAATAAGCAAAGTTTTACTTTATCATATTTCCATATAAAATGAAATGTTTTATTTTCAAATATGCATACTCCCTCCCTCTGCTCTCCATTACATTCCCTGGTTATTGCTCTGCTTAGATTTATAACGTACTTTCTGATCTGTTTACTCCTAGGTCTTTCTCTTGAAGTTCCCTTTAGATGAGATTAGTGCATCCCAATGTGTCAGACTCACCTGGAGGACTGACAGAGTCACCTTTTTCTTTATTTAACTCAAGGGGAGTGTATTCCTCTCCTTCACTCTCCATGTCACTGACTGTTGCCTGCCTTCTAAACTAATGCAAGGTTGGGATTCATATTCAAACAGTAAGGACTCAGACATCCTCTTAAAATGTTACACACACCACAAAATTGTGTGTATCACATCACTACTGATTTGGGCAGACTTGAATCAGGTAGAGATTAAAAAGTCTCCCATTATCAATTCTCTGACCCATAAAGTCCCAGAATTAGAGTTTTCACTGGGTTTTTTTTACCTGAACCTTCTGCACTGGCCTCTTCTGGAAGTTCCTGCAGGCTCAGCTTCCATTCCAAAGGAGCATCACATGGTGTTACAGTAACTGCTAAGGGAGTGTTGTCTTCTTCAACCACAAAGAAATACCTATGACAGATTAACAAAAGTATAACATTAATAAACTATAATGACAAGAAACAGCAGTTGACATTAAATTTTCTGGACTGGTGCTCATGGGTAACTGAGACAAATCAAGAAAGGTGTAAATGAGGACAAATATGATGTTACCTACCACTTAAGATGAAAGCTCTTTGAGGCAGGGACCATCTCTTTGTCATGTGCTTGTACAGTGTCTAGCACAATGGGACTCTCTAAGCATATAAAATATCACACACACACACACACACACACACACAACTGCCTCTCTCTTTGTGGCATATTAAAGTGCTTTTATTAACTGTTTGAGGTATACCAAGTACCATGAAGTCCATGTAAACAGTTCTTGCTTTACCCCCAAAGTGAGTGAAAATATTTTGTGCTTTCAAATGATCATATTTTGCTTTTATTTTATACTCCTTTCTGTAGATATTATTACATAGGGGGGAAAAAAGGGAAAACTGGAAAACACAAATCCTTGAAAAGCAATGTTTTCTGTTTTGTATATTATCAGCTCTAGACTACAACAATTTTTACTTGGAGGTGAAATCCAGCCCTCACCCAAGCCACTGGCAAAACTCCTATAGATTTGATTTCACACTTGATGTATTCTTTCAATGTCCTTTCAGACCAACTGAAAATTTATTTTCTCCATACTTAGTTCAAAGTGGGGTGTCAAAATATCAAAAAGCAAAAAAAGTGTTCACTTAACTCTTTATTTGTGGTTGGTTAAATATCATGTATATTCCTGGACTTATTTGGGGTTTTTTGTTTGTTTCTTTGGTTGGTTTTTGTTTTGTTTTTCAGTAGGATATGACTAGTTCTCTTCAATTTATCACATTACTAAATGGATTAAACAGGCACTGTAAAGTGAAATTAAGACTCTGGTTTCCACATACCGGAGAGAGAATTCTATTGAAGATCGTTGTTATTTTTTGTTTTATTTTTGGTGGGGTTATTGGGGTTTGTTTTGTGTGTATTTGGGTCTCAGTAAAAGTATATGAAAATGGGGTGGTTAGAGACCCCCTACAGAATTGGCTTCCTTTTCCTTCCCCACCTTCACCCCCCGACTTGGTTTGTGGCCTCACTTCAGGAAAATTTTGTGGTTTGTGTGGCCTCTGGAATCATATAGAAAGTGAAAATAAATTGAATGGGGTTGAGGTTCAGCCTGGGTCAGTGTGACCTACTGGGACTGAAACACAGTTATTTTTTGATGCAAGAAGATATTTGTATTTTTCATATTTGGATCTAAAACTTGATTCTAAAAAATCCAAAAAAAATATAAATATTAAGTTCCACGTACAACCCTATAAATTATACTAGTCAACGTACCTTTTAGGTGTATCTCTGAAGAGAAAGCTGCTAATTTCTGCTCCATCTGGGATTACTGATGAATCATGGAAAAATGCTTTGTCCCGGATCTGCATCTGAAAAAGTTCCTCATCTCTGGTAGGCAGCTTCTGTGTCCTGGAGTTGAGCGGGAGCAGCAGCAAGAACACAAACCAATGGAGCAAGAGCATCCTACAGAAACAAAAGGGATTCATGTCTGATGAATTCTAAATGAAAAGTTCACTAGTAACTGCTACTTTTTGATACACAGTGTTGTTTCATTTTAATTGTATGGCTTTATTATTATGCAAATATATCGACTCAGAAAAGATGAGATTTTGATAAAGCAATATTTTTCTCATGACTTTGGGTCAGATTCTTAGGTAGTGCAAGCTGATGTTGCACCTTACACCAATTCACCCCAGTTGAGGACCTGGACCTTTATACCTACAGTGTTCTTAAACACGTCATATTTAAAATAAATGGTACCAGAATATGTAGATGTTTTCCAAAGCTGTAAAAAAAATAATTTTTTTTAGCAAAGATACAAACTGAAGAGTCTAATATATTCCTGATATGCACTTACAGCACTAATGTTAGTAGTTACACATGCGCTTTATATTTCAGGGGAGCCTTCAGTTCATGTGGATAACTATACAAGCATTAGTAATATATATGGTAAGGAACAATCTTACCAGAGGGACTGACTAAAGTATCTAAATAGAATTTTTTTCCATCTCCAACTTCTATGAAGTTGAGCTCACCCACCGATTTCAAAATGGTATTTCTCCTCTTTCTACTCATTAACAGTGAGCAAAGCCTTCCACATATTTTTGTAGATCTATAATTTGACATTTTGCCACAATGAAATATAACTTGCTGGACCTGGGAGCGAGCACTAACACATGGTAGATAGAGGTTCTATCAACTTCACTTTCCATAGATTTTGGTTGGACTCCTAGCAATCCTTTTGACAAGTAAATATTTCCAGTCAAATTACCCTTTATATAAATAGTGAATTAGGAAAATATGAAATATTATCCCATATACATTTAAAGCACATTGATATTAGAATGCAGTTCAGCAGTGCTTAATCCTTAGGCCTGATGGGGATTCCAAAACACAAAGGCAAAGAATCCTTTACAAATTAGGCACAACAATTCATAAGACCAGACTTTCATTATTATGCCTACAACTAGGTCAGTAATGACTATCCCTAGATATACAGTGGGATGGAATTAAATTCTCCATTCAGTACAGTACATGATCTAATATGCAATGGATTTGGTACAGAAAAATAGAAAAAGAACACCCCAATTACAAGAATAGTAAAGGGCATTTAAATTATATTTTGATAAAAGTTACAAAATTAGTTGAGAGATTTCTAGTCCGCTTCCTAAGCCATGTGTATTTCAGTGAGTTTGGGGAACTAATTTGTAGTATCATTTTTATTTTACTTTCCTTGCTATTACTAGGGCTATGCATATGGGTTTACAATATTTTTCTATTCTACAGGGTAGGTTGATTATATCTTTATAACACACACTTTCTTCTTTAGATCAAATCTTACAAAATGTTTTTTACCCCTACTTGACCATTCTCTGACAGTTTATGTGAAATGGCTCCTTGAGAAGCAGAGTGTGTAATTTCAATCATAATAAACCTACTCTTCCCCTTCAATTTCTTTATGAAAATATAAACACCCAGCCCCAACGGGAGCCCCAGAGGCCTCCTCCTTCCCACTCCAGGGGATGGCCTACTACAAGCTCCCAAAGAACAGCAGCAGCCAGGAGCTGAATGCAGGTCCCTGCCAGCCAGTGTACCCCCTTCTCTCTAATCCCAGCCCCTGTTCTCTTCCTTTGGACCCTCAGCAGAGATTACCAAAGACACAAGATCCCAAGGGTTCCCCCTCACTCCCTTCCACATTATGGAACCCCAGCAGGGTCTCCCTTCTGGGGGCCAGTCTACTACAGGCTCCACTTCCCTCTGAAGAGTGGTAGCAGGCAATCAACAGAGGAGACGACTGGCAGCCTCCCTCTCCTCCCTCCACACAGACTTTTGGTAGAACTTGCTTAGGGACATTGGGCCCCAACAGCTCTCTCCTCTCTACTCCTGTCACATGGAGCACAAGCAAGGCCTCTTCCTCTTTTCCATCTTCACCTTCCCCAATTCTGCCCTGAGAACAGCTTCAGAGATCTTCTCTCTGGGATATAGTCAGCTCCCCTTTCATACACAGCAAGAACTATAGATTGCTTCAACTCTCATAGAATCTGATACTATTCTTGTTCCCTTAAATTGCTACATCTGCCTATAATATCATTGCCATTTAATTGCTCCTTCCATCCACATGGTCCTTTTAAACCTTCTACCTTCATGTACCCTCCTGATAATTGCATCTTCCTTTCCTCTGCATATATATCACTTGCAGTATTTTAAAATGCACGTTTTATTCTTCTTCTTCACTGATTTTTAATTATATTGTTATTATGCTGCAGTGTGCTAAGCACTTTGGTAGGAAAAAGGTATGGGTGCTGTATTTAAGAAAATGTCGTTACTGTTTACAGTTATGGCTAAGATTTTTGTCACAGTTATTTTTAGTAAAAGTCAGGGACAGGTCATGGGCAATAACCAAAAATCCACAGAAGTCTGTGACCTGTCCGACTTTTATTAAAAATAACTATGAGGAAATAGGGAGGGAGGAGAGTCCATCATCCACTGCTGCTGGGGCTCCAGGGTTCCCCACCCATGGTGGCTGAGAGCATGGGGTCCCCTGTCACCAGCAGCAGCTTTGAGCTGTGGGGTCTGCCCACGGTGGCTGGGAGCTGCGAGGTCCTTCACCTGGAGAGGTAGAAAAGATTCAGTTTTACCTTCATTTTCTGTATCTAATTATCAAAGTATTCCTTGGATTAAAAACAACACTGGAGATATGTTGGGTTCAGTTCTGTAGTGCTTATTCAGGCATGACACCCAATGAAGTCAATGGGAATTTTACCTGAGTGAGGACGACAGCCCTGGCCCACTCCATAGCTTTTAAAATTGTAAATGAAAAATGAATGGTTTATAATCCCTTGCCTTGATACTTAAAGGTGAATAGTGATTTTAGGTGCCTTCATTTTCAAATACACAACCTGAGGTACTGTAAAGGGGATTAATTTTCATGGACAACACTTTCTGAAATTGGACACGGGAAAATCGAGGCATCCAAAATCATTATTTGGTTTTGAAAATTTAAGGCACTAGTTTTGCACAATCCTTTCATACTAAACCTAATTAACAGAATTTTCTACAACAGAGCAGTTACATTTTGGCATAGACTGAGTTACACCCTGTACAGATTACTCACACAACATATGCATTGTGGCCATAAATCCTTCTTGTTTTATTTCCTTGTAAATATATTTTTGGTCAGATTCACCACTGGCACTGGTGGTTGAAACTCCATTGATTTCAATGACATCTCTCTTAAAATTCATTTACTGCTTGAGAGTGCATAATTATTGCCAAACCACCTCACCCCTTCCCCACTTCTTGGAAACATTCAACCAAGAATGTTTTTATTTGTTCTGTGTAACCAGGTTGGAGCCTGGTTTATTTTTAGAACACATGTACAAGAAGAGGCCTAAACTTTGCTACTCTGAAACTGTACGACTATCTGAAATATGTTGTGTGACTTCTTGTTCTCCTGGCTGTGCCACCTCCTAAATATCTTTTATTCCCTTTTCTGCAGGTTTATCTTGGTTACTTTTTTGTTTGTTTGGTTTTTAAAGCAAGAATCAATATTTTATTGATATATTCCTGCTGATTGGAAGGATTTGCCTGCTGTTTATCACTGATTTTAAGCAAAAGCTAGAGTAGACAGTCCTAAGTGAAATAATAAACACAGTTTTCCTTCTCTAGGATTGCAAAAGTGCCCTCTAATGGCCCATCTTTACCTCCCCCCCACCCCCTCAACTCTCTCTCCAGTTGCAAGCCTGAATCTGGATGTGAATGTGATGCTTGGTCACCTCTGTGAGTCTGATCTCTAAATTCTGGATATTTAGAACTGGAAGACAGGAGAGTAGGAGACATGGCTTGTGCTGCTGATCCTCAGAAGGGCAAATACTGACATGGCCTTTCCTGCTAACTTCAAAAAGAAATGGGACCATTTGTCACTCTTACAATGTCATAACTCCAATCTTCCTAATTTACAAAGCAAAGAAGAAAAATATTGCGAAGCAAGCAAAGTAGCTCACTGAAGGACAAGAAAAATAAGTCGCCATTTGAATGACAGAGACAGACAGATATACAGAAAGAACACACACACACACAAAGACCTAGAATAAAAAGAGCCAAACAAATCGCCACTGAAAAAATTAACAGCTTTTAAAACAGTTTGAATATTCACTCATTCTAATAGAAATACAATACCAAGCTACACTGTGTAATGGGCTAAAAGTATATGCTTCTGAACAGTTATCTAAATATATCAATGGATGCATACAGTATTATTAATTTGTAATTTCAAAATAGCAAATAAAACAGCTTAGAGGCCACAATGGCAGGCACCTTTTGATGGATAGACAGATAGAATACTGTTCCTTCAAAAATACCATAATAAATGAATATTGTATGACATATTGTGTATTATTATGAACAAAAACACACACATGAAAATTTTATAGGTTAAACCTGATCATCTCGGCTGTGATTATCTATAATTCATGTCTCTCCTGAATGCAAAATTCATATACAAACAAACAATCTCATTTATCCAAAAGTCCAAGTACATAAATATTTTGGATGGTCTTCAAAACATTTATATAATTGCACTTTACCTATATATTTAGAGCTCAGAAAGTGAATACAAACATCTGGATAATTTGTATTTTTAAAGTAGAGCGGGAAGGGGAGAATGATGGGAGAAATCAGTCTCTGTATTTGGATCTGGATTAGATTTAGGTTTAGCCTGTGTTTTGAATTTATGTTTGGGGCCAAACTAGATTAGAGTTTAGGTCCAACAGCAACAAAACCATACAAGATATTCTCAAAAAATATTGAGCCAAAATGGTAGTATTCTTGCAGATAAGCAGGTAGTAAGAAATTTTTACATGTTGGGCTGCATCTGAACCAGATCCAAAAATAGACTCCTCCTGGTTTTGGTCAAACCTAGAAACAAAACCTTAGGGGTAGTAGTTTCCAGCATATGGAGACCTCTCCCAAAATTTAGGGTGCATGTTTCATATTTTTGCTTCCAGCTTGGGCCCATCCAGCTTTCAGGTCTATGGAATTGCTTCTGTGAAAGCCAGGGGTTATCCCTAAATTAGTTATAGCATCACATTGTCTTTCTCGACAACACACATACTGATTTAAATTAGAGCTGGTTGAAAAAAGGAATACATTTTGTTCTGTAATTTGTGAACAAAAAGTCCCTTTTTTCATCTAAAAAATTTGAGTTTCAAACATTTTCGGACAGATCTAAACTACATGCTTATTTGCAAATAAAACATCATTCTCTGAGCAGAATAAATAAAAAACTTCTTAAAACTCACTAATCTACCAAGGATGGTAAGAGAGTGTGATATGATATACTATCCTTAGCATTCTGGATTTTCATAAATCTCTTATGAAACTTACTTGCTTGTTTGTGATTCCATTTTGCTTTGCTGTTTGTGGTCAGAGCAAAGGTGAAAATAAATACTTTTAAAAAGATTTCCTTGCACATCTACTTCATATACACACAGGTCTGTATATAGACAAATATACACAGGATTCTCTTACAAGGCACACAATACTCTCTTACAAGTTTGCATGAATATTAGATTAACCAATAGAGATTTGCCAATCAAATTGCATTGATCATAAATGGTCATACACAAATTATTCATCAAATGCCTTATCTATGGAAAATATTTCCTTTATTCCCCAACTGTCTGCAGGTCAGAGAGTCCTGTAAAAGATTTACAACAAAAAAAAAGGATCTGGGTTTACTTGAAGCAAATGCATCTGGAATAAATAAAATCTAATGTTTAATTACAAGGAGTGGAAAGTGCATGATTGTAATTTAGTGAGGATAATTTCAAGGCACAGTCTGCCGCAGAGGTTCCTGTGTTGTGTTTCTTTTCTTTTTATTGTATGAATGGTTAACTTTTTTTTAAATCTACGTCCTATTTTTAAAATTAAGGGCATTCGTTTTTCCTTTGTGTTAACCATGCCACATCTGATAATAAATCTGTAGCATCCGATTTAACTGTAAAGAGAACATAGCGTTGGAAAATAAAAGGACATGCTATGTCAGCTCTGACTTACTATAGGAACACTAGTGTTAAGGATCTACAAGCTTTTCTATTATAAACCCCTATTTTTCAGGGTTTCATAACTCATCTGCAAAAAAATTTCTCAGAGAACAATACAGAGTCTCAGCTACAGAGCATTTTTTTTTAAATTATTTATCAAATTTGGTTGAAATGTATTTGGCTATTAGTATATAAGGGAGAAAAATGGACAATTTGTATTTTCAAATTACTTGAGGAAGGGTTACTTGTTTCTCCAGCAAGTATCTGTTTTTTTAAAATAGTTTAATTTTGCATATTTAGGTCTGATCCTCCTAGTGCTCAGGGTCTTGTGAAAGGTGCTCAGCAAACTCCCTCTTTCCCCCCCCCCCCAACTCCATTCACTTCAATTCACATGGACTACTGAAGAAAGTGCTTGGCACCTTTCAGAATCTGCCCCTTTGTCCAGAAGTATAGATTAGAAAGACAAACAAAGGAAAACAGCTATAAGGGCATGCATGGTATTTACTTTTCTCAGAAGATTTTTAATACACATAGTGAGTGGGCTTGTACAGCACAGTGTCCAGATTAGCATCCGATCTTTCATTGGTGTGGCAGACTATCACTGTGGGGGAAAGAGCACTTATGCACTATTGTTTCCATAATCCGTGGATTAAAGCTTTCTAAATCCAGACTGACAAAATGGACTATAATGGCCCCTTTGAAGCTTTTAGGGTCCATCATGTCAATCATCTGTGGATTAAGAGACCTTCTCTTGCAATTAAATTCAAATCTTTTTTTTCTTTTGCTGTAAAATGTTGTTTTAACAAAGGGAATCACAGTAGCATACAAAAGAAAAATCTGTAGAAAAATAAAAATACAATAAAGGTCAGGTTTATATTTTCAATGGATTGAACACCACTAGAGCCTTGTATTGCAACAAACAGGGTATGTTACCTGCAAAGTGATGAGATTTTGTTATAGTAATATTCAGGAAATGTCTCAGTGTAGCATGGTGAAAAGGAAAATAGAAATACTCATGAAAATATAATACCAAAAATATCAAAAGTTATAAGGAGTATTTTGTTTTCTAAACCAAAATTTATATTTCCACTTTTCATGTGATTACAATATCTTATGACTACTGTGGAGTTGCCATTCTGGAGCAGACCACTGGTCCAGCTTGTCTGATGCTACAGAGAAAGGTTAACCAGCACATTTCAGCCTCTATATACTGCCGTCAAAAGCAAAAAGCTAGAACTCCAGGAAGGTAAATTGTGAGGAAAGACATTATAGATATATTACATACACACACACACACACACACACACACACACACACACAATGTTCCTGATTCTCCTCCTGATTCTCCTCTCATTTACACTGGTGTGACTCAGTGGAGTCACTTCTGATTTACACTGGTGAAAATGAAAGGAGACTCTGGCCTCCTGTTTGGCAATAATCCCTTTGCAAACGCACACAGCACTGCAGTTATGAATTGGCTTTTTTGTATATCTTTCTGTGGAGAGAATCTAATTCCCTGGAGCAGTGGTTCCCAAACTTGTTCTGCCACTTGTGCAGGGAAAGCCCCTGGCAGGCTGAGCCGGTTTGTGTACCTGCCGCGTACAGGTTTGGCTGATCGCGGCTCCCAGTGGTCGTGGTTCGCTGCTCTAGGCCAATGGGAGCTGCTGGAAGCGGCGCGGGCCGAGGGACGTACTGGCCACAGAACAAGCAGTGGAACAAGTTTGGGAACCACTGCCCTGGAGGAATTAGAGCACCTCGTGAGAGTTGTGTTTCGTGTCACTGTAGTAATAATTTTGAGCACCTGCTCTTGCTAGTCTCCAAAGCAGCCTAGACTTTCACTTTGCAGACTGAATAAAAGTTGGTCCAACTGTTACCATCATATTAACTCACCCTGCAAAAACCTTACAAAAGCCCTCAACATCTTTTTTAAATGATTATATATAAAAAAAAAATCTCAAAGCTCATTACCTCCCCTGACAGAAGTCTAGTCTTCCATGTCAAATACTGATCTCAGAATGCTTCGTTGAGGTCTGATCCAAAGCCCATTGAAGTTAATGGGAATCTTTCCATTGACTGAAATGGGCTTCGGATCAAACCAAGTTTGTCACTATTATTATAGACGCACAGATATGGGCAGTTCTGAATGATGATGGGACTAAATGCCTTTGCAGAAACCCTGGACTATCAATGGTGACTTTAGAATGGTCTGAAGTTAGCATGAAAAGCCAAACAGAGATTTGGGGGAGTTAACAGGGCCTACACTTCTTGTTGGATGCCATTATCAGTCTACTGGGATTTGTGGCTGGAGGTAAGAGGGGATTTTTCAGAAAGCTCTCCACATGAATAAACAACAACCTGTATAAACTAGCAGCTATAGTTACTTGAACCATCTTTAGTAGCCTTGGAGCACTTGTTTGCTGAGCCTTGGCAGATGCCAGCAGCTGAGGAGGTTGTTTATAGAAGAGGGAAAAAATAAAAGGACTGAGTACCACAGGGAGTTATGAGAGAGCAAGCACTGAAGCACTGAGCGTGACTCCATGTTAACTCTGATTTACAGGGCCCAAAGCAGGAGCACGGCACAAAGGCAGGGGAGGGCAGGGCCAATCTGGATATGAATTACCTCTGCATCTCATTCTGTTGCTAAAGGGGCTGAGTCCACAAAGGTGTGTGTCTACAAAGGAGTGCTTGTCTTGTGCACAGTGGTTGTGAGTGCACTGAAACTCCTCACATTTTTGTATTACTTTTTGGTGGGTTAGAGGTAGGGAGAGGTTGTTCCACTATTTTATGAAGAGTCTGCAAAGCACACAAAGGCTATTTCTCCCTCCTTTCTTAATTGTTTTCCTTGAATAGCTACTCAAATTCCTCATTTGTAATTTTACAATACCTTGCATTTGTGGTTATTGTTTCTCAATGGTTGACAAGTGGTTCCTGTCTAAGAGATAACAACTACTAGCGCAAACATCCAGAACACCCAGGGTGGTAACAACAACAGCTCTCTTAGTAGCTATCTCTCAGTTGTAAGAGCAAAGCACTAGAGCAGTAGCCTTTGTAATGGCCCATACCACACTGAATGAATCCAGTAGGCTATTCCCTGCTTCCATGGTAATTGACCCAGTGACTGAAATGCAAGTGAAGCAGTGTCCTGTACCGGTGGCTTGTTTATGGCCCTCACATGAACCCTTGTCCTTTGGAATAGTGAACTAGCCATGGAGCACAATGCAAAAACTTTGACAACCCACTCCACATACATCTGTAAACTGGGGCTACTGGCTTTTTGTTAATTCTGGAAGGCTCGGTAGTTTATTTAGTAGTTGTGAGCGAGAGGAGACTATTTAATTTTGGAAAAAATATTTAAATTTGTAAATTTTGCCTGTTTTACTGTTTTTGGCATTTCACCTGCCTTATTTTTGGATATATCTGAATTGTATAGGCCAGAGCCTCAGCTATGCCAATTTACATTAGCTGAGAGTCAGGACCTGTCTCTTTACTGGGCACATAAATATAAATTATACAGCTGGATTACAGAAGTTTTGTTTTTATAATTCAGCCACTTACTAGAATCCAAAATTACAAAATTTAATCTGAATTTGAATTTATGAGCCAAATTTTGGATTATCTCTAACATTATATCCTTCAACTTCACAGGCATGAGAGTACCCCTACTAGTCCTTACTGAATATGGGACCAAATGCTATGCCTGATGGTTTAATTATTTGCTTCTTATTGTTATTAGTTACAAATTCTCTGTGCCTAATTTTCCCTAGCTATAAAATGGAATGTTGTTAGGAGGGATGTATTAGAGCATTATGAAATGGGAAAGTGTTATGTAAGTGCTAAGAATATTAACAACTATTTACATATCTCTATCATATCAGCACCGAAGAGATGGGATGATCCCTTCTTTATACACTCAGACATCATCCATAGTTACAGAAACAAAGACTTTTCATGACACTGTGAAGGTCAATAAACACTAAATTGATTCCCATCACTCCTGAAAAATGTCATACTCATGGCCATACAGCTTTTAGGCCTTAGGTGCAGCTGCAGCTGACGTCATTGGGAGTTGTGTAGGTGGAACAAGAGCACAGCATGGTCCTTAACTTACAAATATGTCCATAATATAAATTAAACTGTTATCCCTGCAATTTCTTCCCTGAATGTTTATTGCACATTAAGTTCTCTATAGCTTCGCTGCGAGATTCTTTGCATTATTTGTTTTGTTCATTGATATGTACAACTGGAAACCCCTCCCCCCACCCCAAAACCAAAACAAGCATCCCCATCTGGATTAAAGAGAGAGAAAGTCTTACATAGCTTTACTTGCGCTCATAGCCCTTGCTTACCATCTTCAGCATTACTCACACAGGACTCTCTTCACATGCGTAGTCTCACTGACATCAATAGGGCTAGTCACATGAGTGAAACTTGCAGGTTTAGACTTACTTTCTGTTTCACCACTGATGACTTTTTCCTATAAGTGTCTCTACTTAGTCCAGATGGGGATGATTGTTTTGTTTTTCTTTGTTCCCCCCCCCCCCCCCCAGTTGTGCTGACAACATTTTCCCTGGCAATTATTATTATTTGTATTACCCAAACACCTAGGAACCCAATTGTCATGTTTTCTGCTATAATTGCTTTGCTACAGGACAAAAGAGCTTGCAATAGCTATGGACATTAATATCCTCTTTGTCAATACAAATTATCTGCATCTACAGTAATTTTTATATCATTCTATTAATGATGCATCAGCAGCATTAAAAAATAATACTAGAAACAAAGCATTCTAGCTGTGGGAACTGACCACCATACTCTACCTCCAGAATGTTCAACTTCTAATATTTCTAAAGTTCTCTTGTTTTCCCAGTAGGGAAATGTTGAAATATTAGACATTCCAAGTCTTGGCCATGTTCTGTGTGGGCTGTGAATCCTAAAATTTATGGAACTGGCGTTTGCTGCCTAGTCACTCTGTACAAGGGAGAGAAAAATAACAAGCAACATGCACCTCTTGGTCATCTAAAGGGGGAGCTCAGCCCCAAAAAGAGTGCACTGATATTATTCCCATAGCTACTCCCCAGACATGGAGTATTCCAAGCTACTGTACTGCCCAAAAAGTCAGCGTGTTATCAGAAAAACAGACATGCTCACTTCCCGGAGGAGCCACAAGACAATGACCTGCATACCACACTCCCAGAGGTAGTCTGTCTGGCAATGGAGTGTGCTCTTAAGTAGCTAGAAGCAGGCAGCTTCACTCCATGCTTCCAGGACCAAGAACCCAGGCAGCAGTGAAGGTACTAGCCTCCATATGGTGAAACGGTGCCCAAAGAGCAGACCCTGAAACTCCTCCCACACAGGTCAGTCTGCATTCAGAGTTCTAACTTGAGGGTGAGCCTTAAGTGGTACATGTGGAGTGTGAGTGGAAGAACACAGCTGACAGTGCTAGACCAAACAGTGTGATATTCACATTAACCCTGCATATGTCCTTGCGCTCTTTTCCTTTCTTAGATTGCTTAGCTTAGTTTTACATCTTTTGAACCTATCCTATTTTCCCTGTGAGGCTCCTTCAGTATGGGCACAATTTTGCTATAGTGGGCAGCTGGAGGGAAATCTCCTATGTAAGCATCTGTGGCTCTTTCTGAAGTTGAACCACTGATGTCAAGCCCAACCCTGCCCATGACCATTTCAGTGGCTGCACACATTGTTTTAGTGGAATAACATCCTTTCCTCTGTGCTCCTTTCTAGGTAGAAGTATAAGTAGGGGAAATTAGGTCCTTTGACTGTAAGATGCTGTAACTTTCCTTCCAGAGTCATTTTGGGACTAGAACCATGTAAGAGTGACATGGGATGGGGACATATTTGAGGCCTGAGTACATTGACCGAGTCACTGTGATGCTTTTTGATTGATTGGTGTCTGTTTTCTAAACAGCTCTAGTCATGTACTTACTGTGAGATCAAGCTGCAAAAACTCTGCTGAGACTGAAAAGACTTACGGTCTAAACATGAGTGCTAAGGGGTATTCAAAACTGTCATGGTCAAATACGGAGCTGTGATAAGAGGTTTCAAAATCAGATTATCAAGGGGATAGATATCAGCTTCACTCTGCTGCTGATCTAGTGTTTATTTGTCCAGCCTTGCAGGTGAAAAGGTTAGTTCTTTATGTAGTTACTCTGAACAAAACCAGAAGGAATAGATACAGGCAGATAGGTCAGACCGTTCTGGGTGAACGGCCATGGAAACAATTTGGAAACCTTCAGACCTTCTATATGTTCACCATGCCACCTCCTCATCTGTGAGCTTTAACATCGCTTTAAAAAAAAAAAGTGAATGAAAACAGTTTCTGGAAGAAAGGCTTTAATTAGTTCAAAGTTCAGGATGTTCATGCTTCTGGCAAAGACAGGGGATTTTGAGGACATATGTAGAGACTAGGCAGTGGGAGATCTGCCTCAGTTCTTTCTTGTCTTGCATTATTATTTTCAGATTAAGAGATGATGGGTATGTGTGTCAAGAGAATTTCATTTTCCAGAAGCAGAAGATATGGGGAGAGCTTTGATGAGGGCCAAAGGCCTGCCTTAGAAGGATGTTATGAGGCTTAGCTAATGTTTGTGAAGCACTTTGAGATCCTTGGACGAAAGTTGCTAATCAACACAAAATATTGTTTTATTGTTAATGCGGCTACTGTAAAATTAAAGAGGGGACCTAGTTACTGCTGTCTGTTATTGTATCCAGACATGAAGATTCAGAAACCTGGCTAAATGTTTTCTTCACTATCAGCAAAAAGGTAGGCTGCCAATGATGGGATTTCAGGGTCAAAGAACGTTACATTTGTCAGAATGTAAAGTCCATACTGCCAAATAAATCGTCTGTTATTTTTTAATTTAGGACTAAAAACTTAACTAGAAAAGAACCTGATTTTGGTCTCAGTTATCATATGAATGCATTACCATAATGTGACTTCAGTAGGTTACTGTTAATATACACTGATGATAATAAGGTCAGAATCAGACCCCAAATATCTCCAAGAACTTCAAGTCAATTTTTGTTCCTGACATGACTGTTGTATATTTTGAGCCCAAGCCCCTCCTTCCATCTACACCCAGATGAGTCTGACTCAGATCGTCAAGCACTCAGGGCTGGGTGCTAGCACTTTGTTAGGGGGTAGATTAGAGCCTGGATCCTGCTGTGACTTGGGTCCAAGCCCTGTCACTTTGCAATGTGGATGCAGCTCAAGCTACAGACCTGAGTCAGAGGACTGCTTCATGCAGTATGGACATATCAGCATGATTATGGGACCCAGATGCAGCAATTGTAAACTTAGGTTTACAATTCAGTGTGGACGCTCAAGCATGGGCCTGGAAACACCAAATTCACAAGCGCAAGTCTCACAGGCCCCAGGCACAGCGTGCAGTGTACATAGACCCTTAGAGGTTTAACAATATCATACACAATTCTGAATCATTGAGTGACAATAAGTTTACATGAAAGCATAATTTACTGCCCATTGTACATACATGCTCTAATACAGGGAGTTAGGAACTTTGAGAGCTTTCTATCAAAACAAGCAGTTGTCCAAATTTTTTTGGAAATGCTATTGTACTGTTTTGTTATTTTTGACTGAGAGTTTGAAAATGCTTCCTTTTCTTAGGCCTGGGCTACACTTCGGGGCATAAGCTTATCTAAGATACGCAACTTCAGCTATGAGAATAGCGTAGCTGAAGTCGATGTATCTTAGATTGAATTAAAATTACTTACTTTGCATCCTCGCAACGCTGGATTGACGGCCATGGCTCCCCCGTCGACTTTGCTTCCGCCTCTCGCACTGCTGGAGTTCAGTAGTCAATGGCAGAGTGATCAGGGATCGATTTATCACATCCACACTACACGCAATAAATCGATCCCTGATAGATCAATCGCTACCCGCCAGATCGGCGGGTAGTGTAGACGTACCCTTAAACTGATATGCTTCTTTTACAGAGTCTGCTCTCAGTCATTCCATCTCAAATATTCCATGTTTTCAAGGAACATGTGATATTTTGGATTAAAATGCCTGATTATTCCATACGTTACATTAAGTTTAAACAAAAAACAAAAAAACCCACTCACTGAAGTATAGTGCCAAATCCTGTTTGCTTTATTAATGCAAGGTGAAAAGGTTTTAACTATACTTATTTTTAATATGGTAATTTTTAAAAACTTAACAACAACTACTCCTTAACTTTAGTATAAATGTTTTAATTGACTGACAAAATCTTTCTTATGAAATTAGAAGTTCGATATCCCACATACATTTTTTATTAATTATTTGCCACTGGCGAAAAAGCAGACACAGAGAGAGTTCTTCCCCAAATAAATACAAGTCACTGTTAGTCCTACAACCTTTACTCATACACACAATTTCTACTCAGGAACATACTCCCATGAGAATTGAGCCTAGCTTTAGTAGCCAATCCCCCATTTCAAGAATAATTTTCTTTAACCCTATGTTTTGTTAGAGGAACAGAACTAGTGTAGAACAGGAACCTTTAGGTCTGTTTCCTTTTGTTTCCCTTTGCATCCTAACCCCAGCTGGCAGTTCTAAGATATTTGGCTTTCTTAAACAATCGTCATCACCCCAGTTTGTAAACAGTTTATCTCAGTATTTTGAAATCCAGAATCCTGATGCAAATTAAATTTAGAATGGCTGAATATAAACAAATTAGTAGTAAATATACTCTATCTAAACAAATAAGCAAAGTGCTCTCAACCTCATGCCATCATGGAAATTTTGGAAAATGAGGCAGTCTATTTCGTTCTTGTTGATCTGTGCAAAGAACCTGGGACTCTGTTACACCCCATTAGTAAGTGTGACTCATTTAACTATTAAAGTTTATAGAAGAGGAAACAGTTTCTCTAACTGTTCTTTTGGCAGCGATGAGTTTAAAATTGAAGGAGATTAAAAGTATCAAACTTTGAGCCTAATAAAATTTAAAGAATGTTATAAGTTATTTTTTGGAAAGAAGTAATAATATACTTAATTAAGAAGACAATGATTCATGGTAGAAGTGTCAGTTTCATTAGTGTGCCACATTGTAAGTGTCTGAGGGTCATACTTAGAAGGGCACTCATATCCGGGACCAGTGGTGAGGGGAATGAAGTGGAAGAAATAAATTATTGCCTTTTGTTTTTCAGATTTCCAGGTGTTGCGGGCTAGCACCATTGCTTCTAATTTCAGCCATAATGCAGACAAACATCTTCTCAATTACTGGATTCCATTATCCAAAAAACAGGGTGGTATAATTTGTCATACAGTAAAACTGATTACCAGAACCTCAATTATCAGAATCTCAATAGACTATTCCAAACTTCAATAGACTATTAGTTACACTGAAAATTATCTGAATTTATTCAGTGTACCCATGAGATGCAGAAAATGAAAGTCACACTGGGTATCTGTTAAGTATACAGTAACATTTAGTGTTAGACAATACAAATGATGTTTTCAAGCTATTACATATTAACACAATACATTTTTGTTTTATCAGAAAAATTAGAGGTCCAGATTCTTAGCTAGTGTAAATTGGTATATATCTATTGACTTTAATAGAGCTATGCTGATTTATACACACTGAGTATCCCTCTCATAAAACACTTCTGTTCTCTCTCAAAAAAGTAGTATCAGATTTCACACCTGTTTCCTTAAACATGCATTTTGAAATCCAGAAAGTTACTCTGAAAAATATGTTGTCGTCCCTGGCAAGAACTTTGTGCTTTTGACATACCTCACACATGACCTGCGCGCAAGAGTACAATCAAAGCCATCTATGTAGCTCATATGAATTTATTT
Organism: Mauremys mutica; assembly: GCF_020497125.1. Lineage (NCBI taxonomy): Eukaryota > Metazoa > Chordata > Testudines > Geoemydidae > Mauremys > Mauremys mutica. The sequence goes on from NC_059076.1 coordinate 44,514,624, forward strand.
TGGTTACGTTTCACTACAGTGTGCTAAAACATTGATTCTTCTACAGTCCAGTGGGTGAACTAACAAAGCTAAGGTTAAGTAATTTATCCTAAAATAACCAAATTATTTTTGTATTTACTCTTGTTCTTTACAGATTTCAGAGTAATTGCATACCTCTCCTAGAGCTTCATTTATTTTCATCTTTTAAAGTGTTCTTATTGAGTTTTGATTTCCCTAACTCATTCCCCAGATTAAGGGGCAAATACTTCCTCCTCATTCAAGTTTTCAAAAATAAAGCATTCCTCAGCCTTCACAGTTCTTTATAACATCGTTAGTTTCTTTCTGAGATAAGCACTAAAATAAACTAATCATTTATTTCACCTTGTAAAGAATCTGCATATAGAAGATATTTCTGTTTTGTAAGGGCTAAACATTGTTATCAGTGAGTTTATTTCCAATTATGAAGAAAAGTGCATTTGGGGAAATATAACATTTATAAACATTAAATACACAGGACTTGATTCTCTTCTAATCTTACTTACACAGATGGAAAAATAAAGCAACTCTATGGACTTGAATGGAGTGACTCCTGATTTGCACTGATGTAAGAGAAAGGAGAATATTTTCTATTTTCATTTAAAATAAGGCACACTAAAATATATTGAACTGTACAATTTAAAAGTACTTTGACCTTATCAGCTTCATCGCGTTTGTAATCATTACATCATATGTATAGTGCATGCATTATATTATACACCCCTTATTCCAGCTGCATATTACTTATTTGTAATTAAATAAAAACTATACATCTCAAGAGTATTCTTAGGCATTTCTGCTGTTTACAAGCATATTTGTAAATAAAATGCACACCTCTATCCTTTTACAGACACAGTGGGATTGAAATAGTCAAGCAGTGAAAGCTAAAAAACAATCCAAATACTTTTATTTTAAATATTAGTGTTTGAAAAGGCAGTCCAAAGAACCTACATACTGTTCCACATTAATTAAGTTTTCTATGTATTGAACAATGTCAAATGTGCTGTTTCCATTAGACTACCTATAATGCAGGGAAAAGTGCCAAGTTAGCAAAAATGTGTGGAAACACTAAATCTATACCGTATCCACTGGCATAAATTACTAAGTCTACCTCCTGAAAAGAAATTTGAAGAATGAGTGAAAAGATAAAATACACACATAGCAAAACAAATGCAGATTCTGAAAAGTAAGATATTGAGGGAAGATTGACATTACCCCTTGAAAATAGTGATGTAATGGTTTTATGCTTTTATTATTAATGTAAAGTTTAATGACTTCAAAATGAATGCAAAGTCAAACAAGGCTTGTTATTCCCCTAAAAATCTTTACTGTAACAGAAGCCAGTACCCAGATGTTCTGTGGTTAAATCTGTCGCTTCATTGCATAAAAGTACCACATACAGTGAAACACATTACTGGCTCTCCTTTATCCAAACCTGGTCAGATTTTTGGATTGTTTTTCTAGCAATCTTTTAAACTGACATGAGACGCATAAAAGGTGATCTCTTACAGATCTGTATGATGCCATCTTAAAGTGTAACCACTTGCAGAAATGAACTGGGATTTCGTTTAGTAAACTCTTATTAAGGTCTTTTCAAAACAAAGTACAGAAGAAAAAAGCATAGCTCTGAGTGTAATAAATTTAATTCAAATTAAACAAACAAAAAAGACTAAGGACATAGTGGGTGACAGATTGAGCTTAAACACACCCCTCTGCCTTTACAATTTTGGAGCTTGAACCTGAAAGACTTAAGGCATCTTCTACTTCTACTGCCCTAAATGGGAGTTGCTACTCAGCACCTTGCAGGATTAGACCTTTTAGTAAATTAATACTTGGAGATCTGACTCTTTCTAATCCTGAACCTCCAATGGAGCTGATATGAGAATTAGAAGCACCTTGTAAAACATGAGAAACAGGACAGATAGTCCATAGTTTTATGCTGGGATCTTCAATTAGCAGCCGAATGTCGAATATATGGTGGATAATGCATCTAAACTTAATTGGCGACATAGCACAGGCACTACATGATTTTAAACAGCTTGCTTGGCTGTTTGCAACCTAAATGTTGTGGAAACCTAAATATTGTTCCATACTCAGATAATGTTTTCCAAAGCAGTCAGCCAAAACTAAATAGTCACACACGACTAGACTATGGAACTCTTCCTGATATTGGTGAGCAGCCCTACTAATTTCAACGGAACTACTCGCATGAGTAACGGCTCCACAACATAGATGCTGTTCAACCCTGGACCGTGTAACATTTCTGTTCTCAGTTAAATTGTGCTTATCATCATTGTGCTAAGCTTCCAAAAGAAAGAAAGTTGGTTGCAGCATTATGTAACATGTGGTATATTTCCATGAAATTAAAAACATGTCATACACATGCTGTTGGCTCGGACATGTCACGTATGCCATGAAATGTTACTGCTAATTTGGTATAAGATTGATACAGTTTAGATAGCATGTAGCAGTCTATACACAGATGTGTGACATATCTTCACTTCATTTACATGCATATGAGAAAGAGCTGAATTCCCCACCCTAAAATTAGAGAAACAATTTTTATTTTGCTGTGAGCTCTACCATTTAGTTCTCATCTTGGAAATATGACATGCCTAAAGATGACACTAAAAAAACCCAACCAAACAACAACAACAACAACAACAAAACCCAAAACACATTTCTGGCACATTTTAGAGTTTATTCAAGTTGAGACATACTTGTCATCTTTTGACATATCAGAATGTAGGTCTAAGAAAAGTTGTTACAGTTCCCCTTTAAATAGCATAATATGTAGAAGCAAGATTGTGCATATATTCTGTAGTGTCAAGTTCTGTTTAAGAACAAGGTCAAAACTGTAGGAGAAAGAGGAGGCAACATCAGTCAAAAATCCCTCCACCCTCAAATATTAACAAATTCTTGACAATGTTCCAAATACATAAAAAAGGCTTTTTCAGTGGTACTGTGAGCTTGACCTCAGCAGATCTACTTCTACAGGTACATATCTCTGCATATCTCCTGAGTAAATATGAGAAAGGCATGGGGAGCACAAGTTATTCTTGAGAAGAATCAATTGAAACTTGCCATTCTTAAAATAGGTAAGTCACAGCAATTGGAAGTGGATAGAATGGGAACATGGGGCTTCAAGTGGATCTGGAAATCTCTAATTCCACATGCTGATAACATTCATCATCACAGATCTAAGTACTATTTTATGCAAGTTAGACTATGACTAAATCAGCATTACCTGTTAGCGGCTGATATAAATATAATAGCTCAATATTAGCCTACTACTGGATATCTTGTATCTGATTCACTGTGATGGGACACCAGTGTTAACCAGATATAACTACTGATTTAAATTTCATCAGATTTAAAAAATCAGAATTACCCGTGTAAAACTGGAGTAACCACTGCCTTACACAGGCCTTGGCATAGATCCCAGGATTGAGAACGGATTCTCCATTTGAGTCATAAAACCTTGTCTGATAGACTGACAAACAAACAGAATATATTCACTGTTAGGGCCCCCGTCTTCTTCTAGATTTTGTCCAGCACACTAATAGACATCAATAAAAAAAGCAATTATAATGATATAATTCTGTGAGTCTGGGGAAGAAGACACTCTTCTTCCCCAACCAAAGAGTGGGGAAGGCACTGAAAACTGCACCAGCAGGTCCCTGAAACCAATAATTAAAGAAACTACCTTATCCCTAGAGTGACCCGCTGTGGCTATTTCTAATGCAGCATTCTGTCATTATGACACTGGCAAGGATATTACATTTATCCATAACAATAAGCACAATGCTTTACCACTTGAATGTTAAAAGGGTCAAGAACAAATAAACTTGTGGAACTGGCTTTTTTAGATTAGGGACACCTTTCAATTAAATACTTTTTAAAAGAGATAACAGCAGTATCTGCAAGTGATTAAAAGATAATATATAGTCTTTGTCTCTGTTCTTTTGAAATAAATGTGTAACCCAAACTACACATAATTTGTAGCAATTTCATCTTGCTACAGCCTTCTTCTTAAATTATAGTTACTAATTCAAATGGTGTGATTGCCTGACTTGCTTGCTTCGTTGATGTACCCGTTCACTCTATTTTAAAAAGTGCAGACAAAAATAAAGACAATGTTTGTTTCTAGAGTGTTTGGTAAGGATTCATAGTTTAGAGTTGGGGGGGGGGGGGGTGTAAAGTGTCAGCAGCCAGCTTTCTTTCTCTTGAATAGGAGTGTTTCCCAGAAGGATTGAATATAACTTTATCTAAAACATCTTCTCTCATCCTTTCAAAATAAAAATGTATTGGAAGAATTTCAAAATAATCCCTAAAACACATTGACATTGAAAATGGGAATGTAAATAATTTAGTTGTCCCTTTTAGGGTTAAAATTTAAAAAAAAAGGAAAAAATAAGGACATTTAGATCCCACTGAAAACCTTAGCCCAGCATTTCAAGTAATCACTCCAACTTCAGCGTTAAAATGTCGTTTGTCTGATATTTATTCTGAGCAGCATGCGGTGAGCTGCGGGAAAGTGTCATACCCAGAGGACTCCCCCAAACAGAGCTTTTAGCACTGTTTGATCAAAGCTTGACAGAAGTGTGGGGGGGGGTGTTAAAGTACATTAAAAAGCATGACTTTTCCTGGCCTATATCCCTGCCTATTTCCTTCTCACCTTTCCATCCGTCCTATTCTTCGGGATAATAATCATAATAAAAAATTAAACCCCAGCAAATCCCCAACAACTGCTCCCGGTGTGGGGGAGAGAAAGAGAATATAGGGAGCCAAAGTGTTTTTTCTCAAGTGGATGTATTGGGATGCGGCAGAGAAATGCAGGGAGAGCCACTGGGAGTTTAGAGAAAGTAGAAAAAGACACAAACCAAGACTACCGAACGAACGTCACAGAAGAGGAAATCTGATCAGAGCCGCATGCTCCTGGTGACTTTACGAGGCAGCCTTCCACAGCCGAAGCTGTGTGACCGCTTGGTCCACAACCCCACCTGAGGCCCCAGGGGTTTGACCCTGCATAGGATGGGAAGAAGGGACAGGACGGGATTGGATCGAGGATTGTGAGAGGGTGGGAATCCAATCCCGTGGGGGAGCGGATGGCATCCCGTTTAGACAAGAATCTGCAGCTGGTATATAGAGGCCTCCAGTGGTTGAACTTGTGTTGATCCCTTCAGCTGAGCTGTCTGCATCTCATCACCCGTATCATCGCTCTCCCTTAGTAAGAAGTACCCATAAAACAAGAGCACCTTACAAAGAGTTTCCAGCATGGCAGCTGGCACCCTGAATAGTTAAAGGGGTTTTAATTGTGGCTGGGCTAATTCTCACCCTCCGCCCCTGCAGGGAAGAAGCCACAAAAGATCAGAGGCAGGATCAGGGCAGACAGACACGAGGTTTTGCTCATTAAATGGGGCTTTGCTTCAATCTATTCATTAAGCAAACGTTTCCTGCCACTGGATCCCCGTGGGTTGGGTTGGTGTGTTAAGTGAAGCGTCCCACAGCTGGAAGAGGTGTGTGTGTCGGGGGGGGGGCACACAAGGTTAACCAACCAGCCCCCATCCACCATCCTGCTTTCCAAAGCTCATTCCAAATCTGGAGTAAATCAGCACCGGTCCCTCATCAAGCGGGAACGTTTCTGGTACCCAATCGTCCCGTCTTCCTACCCCTCAACCCTGGTAATTCTCAGGCAAGGAAACTGCTCAGCCCCGGGATTCCCAGGAGTCAGGGGCCCCATTCCTCATTGCATTGCTGCCCAAGAGTTCATCCCACTCCCCAGAGTCCTTAGCCCTGCGCACAGACTGGGAGGCAGTGCTGGGGAGAGATGGGCGACCGCCTAAAACACATCGGACCTCTCCTAATGCTCCTGGCGCCCAGTGCATGGTCCCCCTCTCTTCATAGCCCTGCGATGCAGGACACCCGCTGCATGACTCCCCCCTCCCCATCCATGGGGGACCCTCCTCTCTAACGCCCCCGATGAGCCCCCTCTCTCCGGGTCTGGTCTCAGCTCCTCCCGGGACACACACACGAGGGACTCCACGTCGCTCCGCTTTGCTTACCTTTAAAAGTCGTGCTCCTCCCGGGGAGGTGTGTAAAAGCCCCGGGCTCGCAGGTGCTGGTTACAAGACACTGGGAACGTCTGTCCTGCTTTCTGGCCTCCCTCCCGCCAAGCACAGCCAGGATCCCAGCGGCAAGGGAAGGCGAGTCCCCGCTTTGCCGTTCAGCGACCCGGGCAGGGAAGCTCAGCCCCCAGGAGAGAGCAGCGGGGGCAGGAGGGCGGACAAAGTTTGCAGAAGTGCACAAGTGGCCCGGGCGGGACCGCACCAGCCGGCGACAAGGTGTTTTGGGCTCTTTGCAACTCCTGGCGAGCCCCCGGCTGGAGCAGCATCAGCCGGAGGCGGAGAGGGGGGCTGAGGATGCTGCGGCGCGGGCAGAGGCAGCGGCGGCTGGGCGAGCAGGGTCCTTCGGCCGCCGCCCGGCAGATGCTCTGGGCGTGGGGCTGCCACGCGAAGCGCTGGGTGACGCTCTCGGCGCGGCGCGGCGCCCCGGCTGCTGGGCGAGGAGCGTGTTCGCACCGAGTGTCACTGGTGCAGCGCAGAGCCGCTCCCCCAGCCAGCCAGCCCGCTCCCCTCCCTCCTCCCTGCCTCCGCTCGCTGCCACACACACAGCGCAGGGACACCGCGCGAGGCAAAGCCTATCACCGCCCCGGCCCGCAGGGAACGCAGCCCACCCGGCTGGAGACAAGGGGGGGCTCTGCCAGGGGGGAGAAGCGCCAGGCCCAGGGCTTCCCCCCGCTGGAGAGCCTAGGCAGGGCAGGGCAGGGCGAGAGCCTGGGGCGATAGACCACCTCACCCCCACTAGGGAGCCAGCGCTTTCCGGGCTGGAGCATGGCACTTGGCATACAAACAGGGAACCTAGTTTAGCTAGGAGCTGAGCTGATCCTCCACTGGCACTGCTCATAGGTTCAATGCCTGGGGGCAAGAATAGTTCCACTGGCTTCAACAGGCCTGCTCTTAGCCTGGTCCTGCAACACTCCTAACTCACTCCCTTCCGACCCGTGTCCATAGAGCAGCCCACTGGCTCACTAATATATAGTTAAATATACCCTTGCTGCACCTCTCCCAGGTTGGTAAAAGATCATGATTAGCATTGTCATGAATAGGATCCCCCTTGTACAGACGAGGCACAGAGAGGTTAAGTGATTTGCCCAAGGTCACACAGTAAGTCACTAAGGGAGGCATGTTTCATTTATAGCACTGTATAAATAATGATGGAAGGAAACCCTCATTTGTAAAAAAGCTGAGTAGACTCAAATCTATTAAAGGTTGTGGGTGTTTGGAGACATGCTTTTACTTCAGTCTAATAAGGACATGGGGACCAGCTGTGAAGTTTAGAAGTTGACCTCAGTTCTGATCTGAGCTCTTTTACCCCTTCCCAATATTCTGGGTTGATCAGTTCTGGAGCTTTGGCTCAGACCCATCTCTAGAAGAGCTGTATTGATCTAGACTGATATGAAAGTTTGGGATAGCAACATTACTCAAGAGTGGCAAAACAATGAGTTATCCCAAATGAGTGCCAAAAAAAATTATACCACACCACACTGGCATGGGTTCTGCATATGCCAGCGAGAAAAAAAAATCCAACAGCTCTTTTAGAAATATGAATCTCTATTTTCCAATGATATATAACTAAGCCCCTACTTAACTTGCAATATTGCAGAATCTGCAATATTAGGCTTCCATCTCAATTTTGACAGTGGGAGCCCCTGCTTTCAGCCCTGGGCAGCCAACAGCAGAAAAAAAAATCTCAGAAAAATAAGGGAATTCATTACTGCAAACAATAAGGTCCATAATTATTTTTCTGCAATTTTCCATGGCTTGTCCACAATTCAGCTGCAATTTTTTGACTGTCATCCCACAATTTAAGTAGGGCCTTATATATAACTGAGATAGAAATGAGTTGTATATCAAGATGTCAGACTTGAAAAGGACTATTATTCATCCTGAAACTCAGGCCAGTGTTGCTTGGGGAGTAAATTGCAAATTGGGGTAAAAGAGGAAACATTGCTCTAGTTTTTTTACAAAGTGAGATCGATTTGAAGCTGCTCAGGTTGCTGGAATGTTAGGAAACATCCCAGAAGAGATGGATGAGTAAGAAAAGAGCAGGTGAGGTAGTCAAGAGTCCATGATAAATGGAATTTATCACATTGATGTCACAACTAGAGACAGCTTTGGCATTTGTGAAAGGAAGCACATGGCTCACTATTATTTATTGGGGGCAGTAATGTGAAAGAGAATCTGTATTGCTTTTTCTTGGTAATTTATTCTTGAACTGCTGCAAACATATTTAAACTAATCACTAGTAATAAAAAAGTCTGCTACTGATTTTTCCTAAAGATCAGTTTATTCATTCTCATTCCTATGCCCGCCCACATTTTGGCCTTTGGAGTACACAAGCCATGGATTTTTGGGGGGAGGATTGGAATGTAAATCTAGGGGCAGATCAGAGTATAAATTATATTCCCAGGGAGGTGAGCTGGTGTAAATATTATAATAGAAAATTCAGTGCTCTAGGGGCCAATTCTGCCAGATAGTTGCTAAAGACACTAGGACTGCTGCAAACTTCCTCGCACCTGGCTACCTGAAGGTTATATAATTCTTCTACTACTGGTAGAATTCTTGCAAGGGGTAGCTCAAAAATACAAAACATGGGATTAAGAAAAAGGCCCCTCCTAGAGCCTTGGTCAAATCATTGACCTTTTCTCCCTTAGTTTCCCTATTTAAAAACTGAGATAATATTTATCTGATTCACATGGTGGGTAGCAACAGGCATTCATAATTAATTTGTGACTGTAGAAAAGCTAAAAGTCACCAGAATTCATATACAGCCCTGCAGGGACTCCAAGACCCCCTCTTATTTTGACAATTGCTCTTGGAAAAGGAAATCTTTTCCAATAATGGCAAATCTGCCAGAATCTCAGATCAAGTCAGACAGACTTCACTTCTGCCTCAGGGATTCAGGTGGCCTAATGATCTCTCACTGATGGACGCCTGCATGCACACTTTTTATGTAAAATGAGTCAGTTAAATTGGGGGAGTGTATAAAGAATGATCTCACTAACCCTCTCCTAAACCATCAGGGCAGCTCTGAACATACTGGAGTGATCTCTGATCAGAGTAGGGGCAGCAGTTACATTTGTGAAGATAGCAGCAACATATTTTTAGAGCCTGCCCAAAATGCTAAGGCTGGCTTTGATTTTGCTTCTCTGTGGTCAATAGTAGTAAAATATTGCTTGGGGGGTGGGGAGGGGGAAACAAAACAAAAAAACCCACAGTTCATGAGATTGTGTTATATGCACAAACAAGCAGACTATTTTTAACCTGAGGACAATTTTTAGTGCTATTGTTCTTGGAGTGTATGACTATTTGTGATTTCAGTGGAAGTAAGATAACACACAAGGGATGTGATTTGCTGGGAAGAACAAGATTTCTAAGTTTTAGATGTTGAGCTGTTGAGCATTCATTCAGTTGAGCATTCTTTCAGTCAGGGAACAGAAAATTAATACCATGTGACTTATCTGACCAACTGCAAATATCTTAAAATCGTGTATATTTGCAATAAGTGCATGGAGTAGATTGCCAGCTCTCTGAAACAGGAACTGACTTTTTATTATTTACTAGACTAGAGTTCTTAGATGCTGCCATCATAAAAATGTATTAATTATTGTCATAAAAAGAGTAAGAGTTCAGAAATACATCTATTGAATAAAATTGAACAAATACCTTTGAGAAAATGTCAATCGGCATTTGAAAATTTCAAAAGCAGAGAAAGAGGCTGAATTTATCCATTAAATAATTCATTGCAAATTGTTTTTTCAGTGTTAATTTACCTAAAAGGCATTTTCCAAAAGAAATTTAACACCCATGCTTGCAGTGACAATAGTTTTTTCCCCAAAGTGTGTTGTCTAGCATCTAAATGAAAGCTAAGTAGCTACTGAAGGTCTATTATGTCAATTATCCATAGATTAAAATTTTCTAAATATATGTTGACAAAACAGAAACACTTACAGTCTGGTGTGCCAACATTCAGCAAATTAAAGATTCCCCAAGTAACCATTGGGATGGCAGACTAACAAATTCTGACCATAAGGGCAATTAGAGGATTTTTAACTGTACCTGTCAGTCCATTATGAGGTGCTTTGGGAATGCTTCATGGACCATCAAGGTTTGCTGCCATACCACCTCAGGCTGCGATCACCCCATCACATGAGCAAAGCAGGTCCAAGTGGAGGCCTCCATAGAAATCTAGGAAGTGGAGTTTGAGATTCTCTAGTTGCCACTTTTCTAACTCAGCAGAGAACTAGTGCTCTGGTATGTCTAAGTGGGACCATCCTTCTGGCTACTGTTGTCTTTCACATGAGTCATAAGCTGAAAGACCTTGTGATGGCACTTTTCACTAGAATAGAAGTGTTAATGGTAGTGTCCTAAATACATTTTACTTTGATAATTATATTGGCTTACTTAAGGTTGTCCTGTAGTTTCAATTGCATAAGACAGACATCAGCTTTCTTTCCTCAACTGTTGTGTGGCTTAAAGTATGACGACTTGCATGCACCTGACAGGTGGTTGCATTTCAGAGATGGATGAAATGATGGCCTCTGTATACACTGCATAAGTTTTAATCAGATTGGTAAATTTGTTGAGTTATTTGGATCTTTGCAGTAGTTACACTGCCACTTTGACAACTCAAATCCTCAAAGAGCATAAAGCAATGTGTCTAACAACCACTACAATCAATGGCAGGACTATAATATTTCTATCAATGTTGTCTTGGATCTACTGTCATTTCAATTATGGTTTCTTATAGATTTTAATGAGACACATTTTATTTTCTCCAACAAGAACAAGAAAAAAAATCAAAAGCTTATGCAGCAGTTTGAGCACAGCTTGTGATTCAACAGAATATTTATACTGCATTGCTTAAATGCATTGGTGTGAGTAAAGGTCAGGATGAAATGAGAAGACTCAGCAGCAAACAGTGATTTATGTACATTTAAGACACACCCAATAAGCCAAATCCAGCTGTGGTTTAAAATGGCATGTTAACATTTAAATCAATGGAGTTAAACCACTTTATACGAGGGCTGTTTTTGATTCTTTATCTGGGGCTGGTTTTGGACTCATTATCCAATCTGTTAATAAAATGTGGACAATATGTATATACATGTTTTATTTATTTGGGACACCATTTAAAGTCTCTTCATGTAGCTAGTTTTATATCTACAGTATATTCACCCTAAAATCCTACTGTATTATGAACTGATTAATATAAACACTAAAATATGGTTTATTAAATCAGACTAGTTAACACAGGGCTGTCACATCTCAACTGAACAACATCTATTGTGAAAAGAATGTGTGGGTATTTGTTTTAGCTTGCCAAATCTGAATAATAGTATAAAACCAGATCAAAGATGAGTGGCTTCACTGTAAAATCCAAAATCTGCATGTGCAAGGTAATGAGAAACAGGGCTCCCTCATGTTCCAAGCACTGTTTCTCAATCTTAATTACACTCTGAAGGGAAGAAAAAAAATGCATTATATCAAGCTATTTAAAAAAGATTAAACGATTTTCTGGATAATAAATTGTCTATGAATCATTTAAATGATTTCACGTACACAATGGCCCCATTAAAATTTGATGTAAGATTGTGTATTGCTCTAGTTAAAACATGCGAGTTTGTAAAAGGTGAGAAGGGTGTGAGAATTCAGTGCACTAAATAAGACGTGTAGTCCACTTTGATCCTGAGCACTTGTTCTTTAATTTTGATGGAACTAGATTCCCGCATAGAGCTACTTCAGGCCACGATTCCTATTGTACTTTCTCCTTTGTTAATTTTCTTCTTAAGCCCTTTGTCCAAAGCTGTTTATGTAGGTTATTATTTGAAGTATATGTATCATGTATTCTTGTAGTGGCCAATAAATTGATTTCTTGGGTCAGATATTCAGACGTGGCATTTAAAATTGTATCCCAAACTGTTTGTCTAATTTGTGTGTACCCAAAACCCAAGTTATGAACTTTCACGCAAAACTTGTTACCTGACATGTGCAAATGCAGCCTGCATACACAAGTTTGACTTTTTGCATATGAAAAATCTTAAATGTGAAAATGACATCTACAGTTCTGAGGCCCCAACCTAAGGCCCCCTTAAACATTTCCCTCCCTCTCTATATATGGTTTTAACTTAATATGTATAGGTAAAAAAAACAAACAAAATCAGAATAGTTTTAAACTACTGGGGATTTGGTTTTATTTTATATTTTATTTTATGACTCAGAAGGAATAGCTATTGTATAGAACCTATGACACCGCAAAGGCATTTGTGACACTCTCAAGGCCAAGGAGTATCAATCTGTTACCTGTTAATGGCATTAAAGGCTATATATTGCCTTCAGTCTGTGCATGGAACTTCCATTGATCTCAAGGCAATATATGGTCCTTAGGCATCTTGAACTGCCATTTTAAGACCATTTGGTAACTCCAGTGACATTGGGAAAACAGTTTGAAAACCGACCTCATCAGAACTGCATAAAAGTATCTGGAATTAACTAGTGAAGGCCTTTTTCTATCATAATTTCCCCAGAAAAACCAGGATCCACAAGGGATCATTTAGTGCCTAGACCACAGGTAATGAAATTCAGAATTATTAGGAGGATTAACATTTCTATACAATATCACCATAAATGTATATAGCACTTTATAAGATAACACTGAAACTACATTGATCAAACTCTCGTGACAGGATTATTTAATTCATGAGTAACTATGCTTGAGAAAATCTTCACACATGGTCTGGAAGGAACAGCTTATTTTATGCATAACACCAAAAAAGAACCTAAAGGAAAATAGCTGGTTATTGGCCAGATCCTGGAAAATGAGGTAACGTTATTGTCTTTGTCTGGAGCAATTATTATTGACATGGAGCAATAGAAGACGACAAGCTGGTATCATGACTAGGGATTATCCTAGTGACTGAAAATAAAAGAAAGTGGCCCCTGGGCTTCAGCCTTATTTGTTTTAATTCAAATTCTGCATTATTAACTTTAGAAACTACAAAACACAGCTAACTTAGGCATGATAGAGCATGTGGCTTCTATAAAAATAATAACTAGCAGCTATAAAGCACTTAGATCAAAGAGTGTATCCATCTATGTTAACTTAGATGTCCTACTTTTTTCTCACCCAAGCGCTCCCAGTGGGTGTAACAACTAATTACAACATTTCATGTGTGTTAGACATTCATTTATGCAGGAAAAGGACAGAAAGGTATGACATACCAGTTAGCAAATTACAGCAAAGGCATTGTTGAAGAGGAAAGCTACTGCTTTAAGATTGAATTCAGAGATACAAATACAGAGCCAAATGAACATACTTCTGGTTGTTATGAGCAGCATCTGACTAACATCTCGACAAACTGAAGTAAACATAATATGAAAAGCATTACACACAAATACAGTAGATGACCAGCAAGGGTCTGTTTTTTAAAGATATTTGGACCCTATTCTCAAAAGCATCTAGTTGCCTAGCACCCATTGAAATCTGAGTTTTAGTGCCTAGGTGCTTTTGAAAATCCCCCTAGGTGCCTAAATATCTTTAAAAATCTGGCCACAAGTGCCTTTCAAGCCATGGTGCTTTGTGCAGAGTTCACCACATGGTTGAAACTTTTCATTTCTCTCTGAGGTGTTGGTTTACATCACACTTTCCCCATACAACAGGGATTTACTATTTTTCCTTTTGAAAAGTTGCATATTAGTTCCTTTCTGACATCTAACACTTAAAAAAGGAAAAATAAGTGGAGAGAAGTGTTATAAACCAAGGAGAGCTGCTGTTATAAGAGTGTCATGGATGTCATGGAACTGTAAAGAGAACCTGGGGTTATTCATGCAAAGCCTGCTCCGGATGTTTCTGGATTCTGGAAAGCCTCTTCTGGAAGTTTGGGCTACAGAAAGATATTTTAGATGCTTTTGAACTTTGGAATTTGTGTCTAACAGCTTTCAGTTTTAGAAAACTCATTCTAGGTAGCTTCAAATGAGGCTGAAGCTACTTATTGGTACCAAATAATTCTCCCATAAAAGACTCCCAGCGGTGCAATCCTAATCTGAATGGCACTGGGTCCAATCTAGGTCCCAGGAAAATTTGTTGCCATGGAATCAGATAAAACAGAAAGATTAAACATTGATTGCTTGCTTAAATGCCAAGCCTAAAATAAGCCTTAGAACTAATGGGCCAAATTCTGCTCTCAGGTACTCAGAGCAACTCCACTGATGTTAGAAGAGTTACATAAGGGTAATAATTCAGAAATACTGGCTAAATTCTATTCTATCCTATTATAATGTTGTATAACTGGTGTACAGTCATTCCTCCTTATCTTGAAGTATTCTTAGGACAGGTCACTACACATTATACTGGGGGGAAGGGGGGGGCGTAATCTCATTGTTGGCTACACCACCCATATTGAAGATAAGCATAATGCCTTCCCAGGCAAACTGTTTACACTATTCAGTAATGTATTAAGTTAGTTATTTGGTTACCTGGATAACAAATGTGCTTCTGAAAAGGTTTGAGACAGTTCTGTGGGCTGCCATGGGTACCTGCATAGCATATACTGAGGTACCCGGTGGCAGTGGTGTGTGAATGTATCTGTGGTTTCTGAATACACATTATTATTCTTTTGGAAAAAGTTGACAAACATGCTTAATAGACAATCACACTTAATCCTTGTTTTCTTTCCCACACTTAAAGGTTTGAATAACTTTTTTGTTAAGCACTGTAAGCTTAGGGCTGGTTCCTTTCCCTCCTTCCCAATGGTATATTTCTCTCTCTAACCCATTAAGCAAGCTTCCCAGTGCACCGACTTTAGACATATTTTATAACTAAGGTGTTTGATGTTATTTTAAATGGTTGGCCGTGAAGTGGGAGCGGGACACATTTAAGAATGAACACAGCAACTTTTCAGCAGGCCCCCTCACCCCCAAACTAGAGATTAAAAAAAAAAAAACACCAAAAAGAGGGTTGAAGCAGACAAACACGGGTGGCTGCAGAAAAGCATTTCTTTCTCAGATAGGAAAGTTTAACCCCGATGGAGTTGTCCATTAAAGGCAAGCATATCTAAAAAAGTCAGAACTGTCGTTCAGTTTAGCTCTGTGACACGAAAAATTCAGTGCAGATCTGTTCTACATCCTATTTTATCAGCTTTTCCAGCAACCTCTTCGGAAGAGCTTTATCCATCAAAACAACAGCTCCATCTAGTGGGTTATCATAAAATAGTCAAAATAGCACAGGGGTAGCACTTTTTTCTAAGGGCCAAATCCGGGCCACAATGCAGTTGATGATTATTTTACTATCTGATTTGTTGAGAGCAAGATTTTGTCATGAGAAAAATTCTAACAAACAGCTTTCCATTTTTAAGTCATATTTTAATTGTTCACTATATTTTCATATAACTAAAGTATTCTTTTCACAGCTTGTAATCTGTGTGTGTAATTATAAAAGCATAAAAAGATATTATAAAAGCATTCCCACCACCTAAACATTTAGATCTTGCAAGACAAAGTCACAAATAAGCTTTGGTAAGAAAGTCTCCCTCTTTATGCAACATGAAAATAATCTATACAATGATCTTAAAGCATTTTGAAAATATTAAATACACTTTACAACATCCCTGTGAGGCAGGTATTATCATTTTACTGATGGGGAAAATGAGGCACAGAGCATGTAAGTGACTTGCTTCAGGCAACACAAGTCAGTGACAGTATCAGGAGTGGAAACCATTCCCAGTTGCCTACTCTAGCCTCTAGAAATTCGGCCTCTCTGTATAACTAAGAATCACCTAATGGGACAAACAGATATTCCAGAGAGAGTTTCCAGATTTGTTCTTAAGACTGTTGTTATAGTTGTGAATTCTGTGATCGGACATTGAGTCAGTGTTTAGTTACTATTACGTATATTTTGCTGAATTACTTACAGAAGCTATTTCAAGGATCTGTGCTTCCTGTCTTAAATTAATGGAAGTTAAAAGCCAATGCAGAAGATTACAAATTAATTCTAAATTGAAAAAACACTTCACTGACCTTATTGGCCAGGAAATCAATAACTAATATTTGATCTGTAATATTTCCCTCCCTGTTTTTGCCCAATACAGTGTATCCGGGTACATGTGCAAATCCAAAGAATACACAGTCATGTAACAACTAGAAAAATTAGACTATATGGATACCCACCACACCAGCAATCTTTTCTTAGTTAAAAAAAAAAAAAAAGAACATCATGTATAGGAATAAAGCAGTAGCCCTTTAAATAGTTTCCTGAGCCCTCTAGTGGAGCTCACTGTGTTCTATGTGATGGGAGCCACCAGAAATCAGCCAAAGCAACAAGATGCATATAGCTAAGCCTTGCATGTTCATGTATAGTTAGCAAACATTGTTAATGGAGTTTTCCCTTATTATTAATGTTTCATAAAAAACAAAAGAGAGAGAAATTCTATTTACAGTTGCCTGGGGGAAGCTCCGCAGCACACCAGAGGATATTCAAAACAGATTTATTTGGAAATCCTGATAACAGTGAGGATTGCTAGAAGATGGACATTTAGCAAAGACAACTGGAGTAAGAACTGAAGAGGTGTGTGTGGTCTTATGGAGAACCATGGTAATGGATATTCCTTAAGATATTAAGAAATCTGTGTACACACACAACCAAAGTCCTAAAGACTAGCAAGGAATGGACAGGATAAACTTATTGAATCCTTCCTCTCATTTTTATAATACTGATTGCAGGAGCACAGAAAATCAGATTCATCCTGTATATCTGGTTTAAGAATATTCTTGAACTAAAAGCCTGGAAAAACTGGAATCATCTACTTAAAGATAAGTTAATCTATGTAGAGTCACTGTAAGCATTTTTGGACAGGCCAGTGAAACAATTTTTCATGCCTGATCAGTTTGCCTTCCTATCTTCATACCCAGCAAACATAACCAACATTTGTCCATTGTAAACACCACTAGACCTGAGGATTTTGAAGATGGTTATCAAGATGATTCTTTGGGACACCCCAACATTTAATCAACCTACTTTAATATAAAAATACACATGCAAGAATGTTCATGAGCCCCAAACTACCTATTGCAGGAGAATTGGAGTCCAAGCAGCTAGGGGTAGGGTCCATACAAACATGACAATCTTTTAAAAAACATTTGTAAGGGAGAATTATCCAAATAAGCCAGGTCTGGGAGACCACTGCAGGTTGTGCACGCCTTCTGGCGACTATAAGCACTAATACAGCTGTATGCAAACATGCATTGCTAAAATTAAGCAGTGAGGAAGCATTATTATTATAATACCCATTTTACAGTGTAGGAAAGATTAAACTCCATGAACAAGGCTGTAGATAGAGTACATGTCAAAGCGGGGGTGGAGGTTAAAATGTAGGCATCCTTTTGTTTTTCGGACCATGCTCTGTTCACGAGACCACACCAATCCTCGTGTTGTTGAGCTGCCTTTCTGGAAGCAGGCTTGGAGTGACCTTAGTCTCACCGGTGGCAGCTTGGGCAGCAGTGCTGCTCACAGGGGTGAGGTTCCTCACCCAAATCAAGGGACTCGCATCTGTAGATTCAACAGTCCCCAAAGGGCAGTCCTGCGTGGTTGTGTGACAGAGTGCTGTACTCACCACAGTTATGGCACCTCCTCCTGGGCATTCTGGGGAATAGCTCACCAGGTTGACACCTCTCCCCATGGTTGAAAGCCATCACTCCATCTCTGTCTCTTTCTCTTCAGCCCCTCTCTTGCTTCAGGAGCTGCTGTGGCCTCTTTGTGACTCAGTCTGCCTATGCATTACCCCACTGGTGTTTGGGGAACCCAGGCCTGCCCTCTACTCCAGGTTCCAGCTCAGGGATCCTCTAGTCAGCAGTCAAGGTCTGTTCCACCCTGTACCTTGCTGTATTTCCCTGAACCCTTTCCTAACCTACCTGCATTTCCTTCCTTCTCTGGGGCCTGCCAGCTTCACTGTTCCCTCCTCCCAGGAAGCAACTGCAGCCTGCACATTTCTGCAGCCTCTCAAATACTCCTCCCTCTTTCCAGGGAACGACTACAGCACTTCCATCTGTTGCCAGCTTCCTGGCTTATATAGGCCCCACCTGTTCCTACCTAGATGACATTCTTCTAATTAAGGCTTCTCTTGCAGTCTTAATCCCCCCAGCTTGCTGCCTAATAGGCTAATTGGCCCCTCTGGCCTGCCTTAACCCTGTCAGGGCAAGTGTGAGGAGGACACCACATCATAGAGGGAATGTGAATTAAAACAAGGTCTTTATATCTTAAAAATCAGCAACCAGCTTTCATCCTCAGCTAAAGGTTTGCATTGGTTACATTTTCAAGGAGCTTTGAGAGCTTCTCACCTTCTACCTGCAACAAACATCCTTTAAAATAAAAATAATGGAAAACTGAGATTGGCTCTAACATTTCCAGGTACAGTAGAACCTCAGAGTTATGAACTGACTGGTCAACCACACACCTCATTTGGAACTGCAAATATACAGCAGAGATAAATAAAATAAAATAAAAATACAGTACTGTGTCAAATGTAAACTACTAAAAAATAAAGGGAAAGTTTGAAAAAAGATTTAACAAGGTAAGGAAACTTTCTGTGCTTGTTTCATTTAAATTAACATGGTAAAAACAGCATTTTTCTTCTGCATAGTAAAGTTTCAAAGCTGCATTAAGTCAATGTTCAGTCATAAACTTTTGGAAGAACCACCATAATGTTTTGTTCAGAGTTATGAACAACCTCCATTCCTGAGGTGTTTGTAACTCTAGTTGGGGGGTAGGGGCTGGCTCTGATTCTGACTCTAACTGAATCAATGTAATACAAGAATGAGAGGTTTCTTCCCACCAAAGGTAGGATTTGAAGTTTACTTCTTTCCTGCCATGTTTAATGTTTCAGAAAGAAAATTGTGGGAGACATGAATTTGCTACAAGTATTAGTTTATCTGGATATCCTGACTGCATTTGGAAGAACTCTGGCTGAAGATGAAGAAAGATTTCTAAAAGCATTAGACTGGTTAGAAGCCTATAGACCAGGGGTCAGCAACCTTTCAGAAGTGGTGTGCCGAGTCTTTATTCATTCACTCTAACTTAAGGTTTCGCGTGCCAGTAATACATTTTAAGGTTTGTAGAAGATATCTTTCTATAAGTCTATAATATATAACTAATCTATTGTTGTATATAAAGTAAATAAGGTTTTTAAAATGTTTAAGAAGCTTCATTTAAAATTAAATAAAATGTAGAGTCCCCGGGGCCAGTGGCCAGGACCCAGGCAGTGTGAGTGCCACTGAAAATCAGCTCACGTGCCGCCTTCGGCACCCATGCCATACGTTGCCTACCCCTGCTATAGACTGAAGCTATTAATTGATAAATACCACTTCTGTCGGAGAACAGTCAAATAGGTGGGTCATATTGTGTCTTAAAAAGGTGAAGGTACAGATCCTGATAAAATAGAGGCACACACTTATATGGCAGTGCCCACAACATTATGTAGACCTCAAGACCTTTCTATGATTTAGTGGCTACTACTGCAGATCTGTGAAGAATTACGCTATTAGTGTGAAGCCATTGAATGAATACCAGAGAATACCAGCCCAGCACAGAGAAAAGGAATGCAAGTAAAAAACAAAGAAGTCCACAAAGCTTCTTGACAGAGTTGCCAACTTTTTGACCAAACAAAATCGAACACCCTTGCCCCGCACCTTCTCTGAGGCCCTGCTCACTCCATCCCCCCACCCACCCTCACTCACTCACTCACTCATTTTCACCAGGATAGGGAGGGTACCTTTTCGACCAGGTGTTCGGTTGAAAACTGGATACCTGGCAACCCTACTTCTTGAACAGAAACATTATGATCCCTGGAAATCCTTTGGGACCAGATGAGATGAGACAAGGCCTTTCAGGAGATTAACAACTCCTTAATTCATGCCCCAGTCCTACTCTTTGCTGAACCAAACAAGCCTTTTATTCTACAAATTGATGCTAGTTTGGAAGGTATGAGAGCAGTGCTAAAGTAAGAAGGTGAAGGCAAATGAGAAACCTGTCACTTTTGCCAGCTGAGGATTCTGATAATGAGACTCGGTGCTCCATTCACAAGCTGGAATTTTGATCTTAAAATTTCAAGATTATCTGTATGTTGTTCAATTTCAAACGTGAATGGACAACAATTTACTGACTTATGTCTTAACAAGTGCCAACCTGGTTGCTACAGGGCAGAGACAGGTATCCACTTTGGCTAGCTAGGTATGAATTCGGTACCAATCAAGGAGAAATGATATAGATCTGATGCATTGTCCTGCCACCCACATGCAATAGAGATGGTTGTGATTCCTATGGAAGGAGTAAGAAGTGTTTACAGATTAAGTCACCTAGGGTCACAGAAACTTTGGGTCTGCCCTCTGAAAGTGTTCCATTAGCCTCTGAACTCTGTTGTGTTGGATCAATCTCCATTGTCTCAGCTCAATGTGGCTGACTAGCAAGAAGCCCAGTTGTAGGACAGTGATATCCAGGACACACTGACTGCTAAAAAGAAGGGACAAAATCCAGCCAGTTAGTTTAATAGAAGTTAAACTATTATTGAGAGAATGGAGCAAAGTAAAGCTGATCAAGAGAGAACAAGCTGCACCAAATAACAAATTCAGCAAAACTACTAGTGCAGCCAAGGAAGTGGAGAGCTCTTGCCATGAGAGCCCTGCATGACAACCTTGAACATTTGGGAAGGGAGAGAACCCTGGGATTTATTTGGAGTAGGCTCTACTGGCCCTGGAGGGCTAGGGACATTTGCAGGAAATGTGAGACGTGCTCAGTGTGTTCAAAGGAAAACTCTACTCACTAGAGCTGTGTGCCAGGAGAACATTACCAGCAGCAGACCTTAGGATGTCAGTGCATACCACGACCAATCTCTAGAAGTAGACAAAAAGAATGCTGGGAACATTCTTGCAGTGACTGACTATTTTATTCACTGCAAACAGGCATATCCAACCCAAGACCATAGAGCCACCCCTGTTGCTCAAGTGCTATGGGAGAAATACATTTCAGTGTATGGATTTCTATCTTGGATATGCTCTGTCCAAGCAAGGGATTTTGAAAGACACCTTCTGACAGATTACAGGAATTAAGTCCAGAACAACCCCTTATCACCCAGAAGGTGATTCTCAGTCAGAGCAGTTTAATTAGATCTATTTGAATACACTAGAGACCTAATGACTGGAGCAGAAACCAAATTGGAGTCAGCATGTTGCATTTTTGGTGCATGCATACAATGCCACAAACAGGGATGGCTCCAAGCACCAGCACGCCAAGCGCATGCTTGGGGCGGCAAGCCGCAGAGGGCCCTCTGCCGGTAGCCGCGAGGGTGGCAGGCAGGTTGCCTTCGGTGGCATGCCCGTGGAGAGTCCGCTGGTCCCACGGCTTCAGCGGATCTCCTGCAGGCTGCCGCTGAATCCGCTGGTCCGGCGACCTCCCGCAGGCAAGCCGCTGAGGGCAGCCTGCCTGCCGTGCTTGGGCGGCAAAATACCTAGAGCCGCCCCTGGCCACAAAGAACATTGCTACTGGAGTCAGGCCGTATTTCCTGATGTTTGGGCAAGAATCTCGATCCTCCATAGACTCATGCTTTGACATATCAGAGAATGGAGATAGCTTATGAAATGCATCATCACAATGTTGCCCATTTAAGAGAAAAATTAAGAAAAGCTAGTGGCCAGTACTTTGAAGTTCTGGCTATGGAGACACCATTAGCCTTGAAAAGAAAATATTCTGGGGGAAAGTCTTTGGACTGGCACTGCTTTGGGTGAGGCCTGATGGAGCTCAATGGCATTAAACAAATCTTATTCACTTTCTATACTATACTAGACACTTGAGACAGTGGACAGTGACCCTTGGCATATGACAGTTAAAATTTTTAGTAACCACATCCTGTGACTGGGGCCAGTAAACAAAGAGCAACCTCTTACCAACATTCCTGTGTGTCAGTCTTAGTCCATGGTGCACTGCAGGACAGTTGCTCCTACTCAAATTAAGGACTATGAAAAGTTGTGTGTTAAGGAAACACAACACGTACATTGGGAAAAGAGCATGTGTATACTTATGTGTTTGTCTGTAAGGCTCAATTCTTCGTAAGGGTATATACACACTTGAATGGACATAATTTAGACACACAAGTATCCAGTGTGTGCACAAATGGTGATTCCACACACGTACATGCAACCCACATCTTGCATCCACGCATGGTGCTGAGTACTTGAGCTATGTGCATGCATTTTTTGCACGTGACTACGGAGAAGTCATGTAGAATTTAATAGTGACAAAACCAATAGAAGTGTATAGAACTTCAATAGGTGTCTATAGAATGTATTCTAAAAGAATATAGAATGAAGAGAATAAGCAATAAAAAGTTTTAAACAGCCTATGGAATTTAATAGAAATGAATATCCCTTCAATAGAAATGTATAGACTCGGTCAAATACAGTATTCTAAACAAAGGTTAGCCAGAATGAATGTCATTTATTTAGTGGTCCTGAAGGCCCTCGTTATTATAAATACAACGCATAATATTGACATATCATCTAATTTATATGAATCAATGTACATTACATATTTGTCATTTTCTTTTAAAATGATGATGGAAAGACCCAGCATGTTCAAAAGTTAGGCAGGCTATTAAAAACACCCAGACCCACAATGATGGGGAGAAACTAAGTAGAGCTGCTGAGCTAATTAGATTTTCATAACATGGATTTGGTTCACACTAAACTTGAAAGCTGTAAGGAAGTTCACTTTCCTACCAGCACCCTTCACTCCCTCCACCACAGAAAGTTTTTTGTTTGCTTTTCCTATGTGTCTCTTATCTGTGCTTTAATGGTAACACCTGACTACAAATGGGTTGCAAGTGCTTTATAGCTTCAAAGTTTGCACTCACTAAAAAGAAAACTTGTATTAATCAGGGTTCAGTTATTTGGGGACGGGGGGAAGATTTCTGTCAGCACAGCAATAGCATTCCAAGCCCCCTGCACATGGGAATTCTACTTCTCAACTCCCAATTGGCTCATAAAATGTAAAGGGATGGTTTGCTGTGACTACAAAGCAAAAGACTCTGGAGAAAGGAGTGTGGAGAAAGGAGTGAGAAAACCGGACACTGTCATAAGCATCTGTGGAACAGTGAGAATTTATGGAAAGTTTATCAGTAGCAGCCCTGTCAAAGCCTCTCCATGGGAACACTATTAAATTAATGGCACACTCAGATTAACTGGCACTTTTCTGGCAATATATTTTTTATGGCTTGACAGATATATGTTAATACAAAACCTTGGTTAAAAGGTATATTCCTATACTGGAGATTTTTTTTTTGGTCAAAGACATCCTAAATCAATTGTCTACCAGGCTAAAATAGATACACAGCACTAATACTCTGCCCCAGCTTCACCCATGGTCCCAAAATACCAGGCTGCATCTGCAGAAATTATCCATAGTGAAATATTTAAAAGTGCTGCTATTTAAATTGTTGATATTAAGCACTAGAGAGGATATGATTGGGCAAGTCACATATCTTGCACATTTGGACCAAATTTATTCCTGGTATAAATCAACTGACTTCTGTGGAATTAAGATCTCTATTTGAACGTCTGTTCTATGCTCTTCCATATAGATTCATATACCATGTGCATCTCCATAGCATCCTAGTCAGTGTGACTATGTCCTCAGTGGAATTACACCAGGGATAAATTTGGCCCATTATTTTGATCTGCAGATTCAGGGTATGTCTACACTGGAGCTAGAGATGTAATTTCCAGTTCAAGCAGAGAGAGAGAGAGAGAGAGAGAGAGTGTGTGTGTGTGTGTGTGTGTACTAGCCACCAAAGTACGTACCTTCAGTTTTAGATGGATCAGCAAAGTAGTGATGTTAGTATTGTGTGACCCAGCCAGCACCTGATCAATAAACCCTGTAGGTAAATCTCAGGTTAAGTTTGGATAGCACCTAAAAGTTCAGAAACTCATCTGAGCTTTATCTGAATATTAGGACATGCTTTCTAGCAATATTTCTAGTACCTCTAGTTTCTGGTCTGGTCTGCAGCTTCCAGGCTGAATGAGAACCAACAAGAAGAGACTCAGCAAATATGAATATTTTTGTAGATGTGACCTGAACTTTCTCTAGACTCCAAAAGCATTCAGTTCAGGTCAAGTCCTAGTCATAGGGAAATGGTCAGGCTGGTTTTTATGAAATCCATGCCAGTTTGCCTATTCTTAGGGCTACACTGTGGCTTTAAGCCACTGCCACAGTTAGCGGGGGCCAGTGGGAGCCGGGTGGGCACCGGCACAGCTCTCAGCAGAAGCATTGTCTTATATCAGTTACACCAGTGTAATGCCGTTGACTTGAATAGATGAACTCGGTTTACGCCACCATGTGCTGATAATCAGACCCACTGTGCACGCAGAAGGAACACCGCTTGTAGGCTGGAACAGAAACTTCCTCCCAATACGTTTCTCTGACAGCCCCTTTTCTATCCCAACTAATCCAGAACAGTAATTGAATGATATCATGGACTGGTGACAGAGGTGCCAAAAAGCAGATTTGTTCTTCCCTCGGAGATGTAACCTATCCTTTTATCAGGTTACTCTTCTCCCTGCCCAAGTGCATGTCCATCAGCTATGGGAAATGCCATCAGCCATATCGGTCCTGGAAAAGCTGGATAGTTAATCTATTCTCTTGCCTTTTACTGGGCCAACACAGTTCTGAGCCACATTTTCAAGCCCATAGGTCTCATATCACATGCTGATTGACAGATTGCTTTAATAAATGTGCTTCACCACATACCTGACTTGTTTTCCTTCGTTTGTCTGACCCCTCTGTCTCCATACACACAACTTTCCCCACAAACTTATTGCATGATCTGTAATTAGTGTGGGCCCATTGCTCTCCCAGAAGCAATACTCAAAACAGGAAGCACCTGGGTGTTCTCCATTTATGGGGCAGGTGGAGAAGAAACAGAGGCAGTGGCTGCTGTAAATGAAAACACAGAATTAACCAGCGCCAGGTTTATGGTGGGAGTGTGTTTTATTAATCAAGAAAGTACATTATTTTGCCATGGTGTCTTATATACCTTTCAACTTGCATCTGCAAAATCAGAGACACTGTCTACCATTTACAGCAAGGGAAGAAAAAAATCTCTTCTGTAAAGTTAAAATACTAAGATCTGGTTTAAATAAATCTCACAGGTATTTTTGAATTTGGGGGATTATTTCAACCAAAGTAAAGTTACACCGCTACATCGATATAACGCCACCCGATATAACACGAATTTGGATATAACACGGTAAAGCAGTGCTCTGTGGGGGCGGGGCTGCGCACTCCAGCGGATCAAAGCATGTTCAATATAACATGGTTTCACCTATAACACGGTAAGATTTTTTGGCTCCCAAGGACAGAGTTACATCGAGGTAGAGGTGTATATTGTAAACGCAGTGCGAGGGTGGTGAGAGGGGTAGGGTTGAGTTTACCAAGGTAAGGTAAGACAAACAAACGGGAGCAAGGGAGGCTGAGCTTTAGCTTATCATAAATCGTATTCATCTGATGCCAAACTCTTGCTAATGCTTAGACTAGACTAAGGTTTTTACATGGCCTTTCTTGCTCCTAGAACGTCAAAGCATTTTATCATCAAGAGCACCCCAGACTCATGGCTGGCGTACAACATGGGCCATCAAATAGAATAGGCTTTTGCCAGTACACCTATGTAACTCATGTTTAAACTCTTTTTTAATTAATTGGGTATAATAAATTACTGTTTTCACGGACAACAGTCTTTGTTGCTGAGCTGCTTGAAAGCATTCTTGCTATAATTAATGACCATTTACATAGCAACATAACACTTTACACAACGGCGAATACCACCCAATTCTCTTCTCCAAAGAGGTTACAGTCTAAGGCCCCAATCCCCCAAGGAGCATTGACATGGACTAACATAGGTAAGACAGAACATGAAATAGCAGGGCAGGTGCAGGAGGGCATAGAAACTTAATAGTGAAGAGGACAAATTTGGAAGGACTCCTGGAAGTGAAGTTTAAGGGGAGATTTGGAGGAGGAAGGAAAAGGGTGCTTGGCAGGTAAAATGTTGAAGACAGTTCAAGCAAATAAGACTGCATGACAAAAGATGCAATACCAAAGACTGGAAGGAGACAAAGGGAACAATAAGGAGAGAGGATGGGAGAAGGTTAGCCAGTAGAAGGAAAAGTTTGAGTCAAGATCAGAGATGTAGTTGGGGTTCAGTTTATGTGGACTGATGTGGCAAGCAAGAAAACCAATGAATGAATTCAAGGCGGAGAGTAAAGTGGTTCAGGTTTTTCCTTTTTTATTTACAGAATTGCACACATAGGTTGTCATATCTGTGTTACTATGTGCAGACCTATGAGACAAATTGTACCAGGTACCTTTCACTGCCCTGCCCATGTTCTTTTCATTAATCCATATCCTCAAACACTTGTTCTAGTATTCAGAAATTCTGAGCAACTTCAAACAGCTCCCACCTTTTCCTTTTAATTAATCTGGACAAAAATATTTTCTTCATCCCTAAAGTACAGTATAGCCTGAAATGAAGGCTGGAAATTATTCAATTAATAATACAGCCATCACAAATTTATGCCCAGGAACCTTTTACATCTCAAGGTATCTAAGTATAGAATATTATATAGAATACATATTTGTTCCTCTCTCCCCATGTGGGTTGTTATAACCATGTGATAAACTGCAGAGCTGTGTGGGATGCTGTATTTAGTATCTGCATTTTGGGAGTGCGTGTACTATTTCTTTAAATCTGTAGCAGAAAGGGAAGTGTGATGGGGCTGAGAAAGGTTGTAAGGCAGCAGCTCTACAGGAAAGCAGAGAGAGGCAGTAGTTTTAGGGTTAATAAATACTCTTTTCCTTATTCTAATAAAGTTCTGTATTCAGTATTTTAAAAAATGACTCTTTCAGCAATTCTTTATCATCGTCATATGTCAACATTGACTGCTTGATTTATACTGCCCACTAATCTCCCTTCTCTAGAATTTATTTTAAGACTCGCAAACTTTAAACAGCTTCCAACGGACACCTTTTTGAAAAAGCTAGCCTGCCGAAAAAGTATGTCACATCCTTGATTGTATATTTGGTCTCCCTTATCCACTGCTGCAATACAAATAAGTTGGAGAAAGCTAAATGGGAAGGTTAAAAAAGAGAAATGGGATGATATTTGGGAAAGAAAAATATTGACTGAAGATAGAGGAGTAACAGGAGATCCGATAAAAGGTGGAATAATCTTCCAAAGAAAGTGAAAGAAGCTCCATTATCCAGATCGGACAAAGCACTGGAACTGGAGACAACAATTCTGTAGAAATGAATCACCGTCAATTTAATCTAATTGATTTTCCCCTCCCCTCCCCCATCTGTCAAACAGAAAAACCAGTTCTTTGGTGTGTGCTCTTCTAATGTGACAACACTAATTCAGAGAGAAGACAGTGCCTGGATTTGGGGAATGTAGCATCACACAAAAGGTAAACAGACCTCTTCCCTCCGCTCCCACCATATTAGAAGCAAAGTCTCACAATTAGCTTCACTGGGATTTGTGCTAGTAAATATTTACAGAATCAGGCCCTAGCCAACTAACCATTAAAAGCTTTGTGTCCATACCAAGAAAAAAAAAAGTTAGCACTGCAAACTCTGTTTTCTTAGCATGAGTGACTCATGTTGAGTCATCTCTGCTTAGGCCAGATAATAGTTCCTCAAACTATATAATGAGTTAAGCTTCACAAATAGAAGGCACAACCTTCATAGCTAGTTGAGCAGAAGGGCTGAAGTGAATCAAATGGAGGTTTGTTGGCTGTAACACCAGATATACAGAAGCTTGTCTGTTTTGAACATTCACTACAGCCGAGTGTGGGGTATTCTTCCCACAACATTGGTCACCTGCTGAGAGTCTGAATTGAATTAGGTTACATTATAATTGGATTTTCCTAAGGCACTGCATTAGCATTTTCCATGATCTCACCCTTATTAGACAAATCATTAATCAGTTGTCTGCTAGTTAAATTATCTGCTGCTACAGTATCTGTAAGCCAGCTTCATACCCATGCAGAGATAGCAGCTTCAATGGACATTTGGGCTTTTATGCCACAGGTTTATAAAAAATCATGAAAAAATAGTTATTCTCCAGAGAATGGTTAATTTAGGATTTTGGTCATGTTCCTCTTGGTCTGCATGACCAAATAGGGCGGGATTTGTCTCCTTGAATGCAAAAAACAAAGCGGTTGGAGGAATTAATTTAATTGCAGAGAAATCCTTTCCCAGGGATTGTTTTCCATTGGGTCTGAATTCAAATGCTGAAAACATTTAATCCGTGAAGCTTATTATTTTAATGCAAAAGTCTTTGTACATTAATGGGAATAAAAATGGATTGTTATTAATGTGGGAATTATCCTGCATATGGCCGTGAGGGCTGGTAGGTCCACTTGAAAACTCTGCCTTGGCACAATTTAGGAAGGTGTGGTGTGAAATTAGACTCACACTAAGAAATTTCTACTGATTCAGCAAGAACATCCATTAGACTTTTCATGTGACCTACTGCTTAAGGCACAAGACTTACCCCTATGTAAGGCAGAGCCCTAACAGTCTGTGGCAGAATCCCTACAAGAATTGTCCTACTAAATATATGAAGGGAAAGAGCAGTAATACTGTGAGCAGATTACATCATGCAGTGTTGGCCAAACAGCTGTCATGCTGATTTCCTATAAAGTTTCATGGTTTAAATAGAACTATTCTATCTAAAATGTAACTGTGTTCTCAAATTAAAGGTTAGACAATTATGTTTAGCATTATTAATTAGTAAAATCCTCTACAAGTAGAAACTTGTTTCCACTCTCAATATAAATCAGTGGAATATTTCCATTAATATTCCATTTATACAAATATATACACAAACTCAGAATTATGATCATAACCTTAGCAGGCCTTAGACCCAAGCTTTCTGCTATAGAAATAAATGGAAGAATTGGCCATGACTTAAATGGGAGCAGGTTCAGTGTCTACTATGGAAAATTGAACAACGTGCGACACAATTACAGTTATTATGCAAATGTTGTTAAAAAGTAGGATTGCCATTTTCATCAGTCAACCTATTATTAATAATAATCATGTTTATTACAGAAGCGCCTAGGGACCAACTAAAAATGAGGCTCATTCATACTAGGCAGTGTACAATCACAGAGTAGTAGACAGCTGCTTCTCTGAAGAGCTATCATTCCAATAAATATATATGAAGAGAAATGAGTGCAGAATTCAAAATGGCACAACAAATAATTTTCAGAAATTAAATAAAATGGATTGTGATTCTTACACAAGATCACAATATTAATGTGCTTAAACATTTTATATTCAAATCAGCCACAACATCCTCTTAATCCCCAGCAGTAGTTAAATGTTGTATCATAAGATGTTTCTATAGATCCCTGTAGCCAGTATGGGCAGCATCTTCCACAAAAGGAAGGGAAGGGAGTGGTGTTTCCCCCGATAATTTAACCAGTTCTTGAAGATCACATCTGTGAAGGATTTATCTGTGTCTCCATCATCATCACCACCCCCACTGGGATTTCACCAGGTACAAATAACATGCACTGGAGAGATAAGGAGCTATAGGCAAAAAACAAAGAACAATAAAGTTACGAGGAAACATCAGGCTAGCTCCCAGTCTTTCACAGTATGGGAGCATGTGTAATTCATCTGCACTTCTCTAGTTCATATGCTTTCAGTGATGGACTTCTTTCTCTGAGGAAGTATCTGCAAGTAAATGAATACAAAATGTTTTAAAATTAAAAATATTAACCCGCTTGTGATTAATTTCCCTTTTTCTTACTTGATTTTTTCCTTGAAGAATTTAAGTTCCATATAATCAAAAGCTTACAGTCCCCATAAGTATACAATGAACCAAAAGTGAAACAAGATGGCTTAGAAATGCCATTATTTTAAACAGTGGTCAGTGGTTACCATCTCATAGTCAATTGTGACCTCTCTCAAATACCAGCTGCTAAAGTATATGTTAGGACCTATATGCCACAGCCTTGCACCTAGTGTAGTCTTTTACACTTTTGCAAAGTGGGAATAAAATGTGTCACTCTCATTTGGCAGAGGTTTACGCCCACTTTGCAGAAGTGTAAAAGACTACCCAAGGTATAAGGCAGTGACAAATCTAGTAGTATTAACTCTTAGCACATCTGTGGTTCAAGCATATGTCTATGATAGTAACGCAAGTGAGCATGGACAAAATGTCACCACAGAAAGGAAAATACAAGATTGACAATATAACACATACATCCTTTCTGAAGAAGTTTCAGCAGAAGTTCCTGAAATGTTGTAACATATTGCTAGGAACAACATGAAAAAGCACACAGTACATCCTTACAAGCAAAACATTAAAACAACAATAGGAAATACTCCCAAGCGTATTCTGAGTTCTGACTATATCAGAGAGAATAATGTACTGCTCCAACATGTTACATCTGTCATTTACTTCTGAAATGTACAGTACTAATGACATCCAAATGCAGTTAGTCCTGTACTCAGAAGCCAATCACAAAATCTACCAGCCACTTGGTTCCCAATTGAGGGAAGAATTTGGATGAACATGCTGAGAAGAAGCAGCAAAGAATCCTGTGGCACCTTATAGACTAACAGACGTTTTGCAGCATGAGCTTTTGTGGGTGAATACCCACTTCTTCGGATGCAAGAATCCGAAGAAGTGGGTATTCACCCATGAAAGCTCATGCTGCAAAACGTCTGTTAGTCTATAAGGTGCCACAGGATTCTTTGCTGCTTCTACAGAACCAGACTAACACGGCTACCCCTCTGATGCTGAGAAGAGAAAATTAAATCCAAAGGTCCATATTTGTGGCAGGAGATGAAGAGGCAACATTGCTGGAATTCCAGGTTTTCATAATAGAACTCTTCCTTTGTCTGTTAGAAGCCACTTTATGTCTCTGTGATAAATTAAGTGATGAGCATAAGATGGATGACAATTAGATGATGAATATTTTCCATTTGTGAAGGTGTATATGTAGAGTGTCTATTCATCTGACATGCCAAATGGATTACACATCCTCACACCTGGAAGGATCACCTCACCTTTGACCATAGTACTATTACAGTGGCGTACCCACACAATTAAAAAAAGAAGCAGAATTTACAAAGCAATCAATGACTCACGGTAAATTTCTGGAAAAGGTCTATTTAGGCCTAATTCGACATTGTCTAAAAGGCAGTTAGACTGCTGTGCTGGCCTGGGGCCCCCTCACACCTGACAATGCAAGATCAGGACCATAGAGATATTTTCTTCCCTTATTTTTTCTTACTGCGGACATTTGCCTAAACATACAATCCTGTGGCTAGATTCTGATCTCAGTTATACTGATATTGTCATAACTATAAACGGAGGGTAACAGCCCTCCTGTGAACAATACTATAAAATCCCTCCTGGCCCGAGACACCAAAATCCTTTTACCTGTAAAGGGTTAAGAAGCTCAGGTAACCTGGCTGACACCTGACCCAAAGGACCAATAAGGGGACAAGATACTTTCAAATCTTGGTGGGAGGGAAGGCTTTTGTTTGTGTGCTCTTTGGTTTTGGGGGTTGTTCGCTCTTGGGACTAGGAGGGACCAGACAACAATCCATGCTCTCCAAATCTTTCTGAACAAGTCTCTCATATTTCAAACTTGTAAGTAACAGCCAGGCAAGGCGTGTTAGGTTTATCTTTGTTTTCTCAACTTGTAAATGTTCCTTTTGCTAGAGTGTTTACCTCTGTTTGCTGTAACTTTGAACCTAAGGATAGAGGGGGTTCTTCTGGAACTCTTTGAATCTAATTACCCTGTAAAGTTTTTCCATCCTGATTTTACAGAAATGATTTTTACCTTCTTTCTTTAATTGAAAGCCTTCTTTTTAAGAACCTGATTGATTTTTCCTTGTTTTAAGATTCAAGGGGGTTGGATCTGGACTCACCAGAAAATTGGTGGAGAAGTCTCTCAAGGCTACCCAGGGAAGGGTTATAGTACTTGGGAGGGAGATATTCTGGGGGGGGAGGTAGACAGAGTTTCCCAAATAACTCATAAATAATTTGGGTGGTGGCAGCAAAACCAGATCTCAGCTGGTAGTTAAGCTTAGAGGTTCTCATGCAGGTCCCCACATCTGTACCCTAGAGTTCAGAGTGGGGAAGGAACCTTGACAGATATAAATCAGTGTTACTCCAAATCTGTATTTGTATAGAGAGCTGAATCCCAAGTCGTAACACTGTAACATCAGCACTGACTGTTATAGAAATGAATTTATCACAAGAAGGAATGATAATTTCAGGTAAGAAGCTAGCAGTAGGACTGATTCTCCACGGCCCGGGGACTTTTGTAGTCATTTTACACCTGTTCAAGTGAACAGAAAACCCTACCAAATCAGAATGGTAGTATTTTGAACAGGTATAACTAACTATACAAGGTACAAGGCAGTGGGGAATTAAGTTCACTGTTTTCATGTTAACATCCTCAGAAATAAAAAAAAAAAGGAAAGGTAAAAAAACCAAGATAATGTTATAAGCAGAACTATTTCTAAAAAAAAGATTTTTCAAAGGTGCCTGTAAAGTGTCAGTATCTGTAACTTTTTAAAAAGTTATTGAAAAAATTATAATGGGAGAGCTAGATTCTCAGTGCTTCGTGCAGAACTGAGGTGTTGATGGCCTCAAGCCACCTTTGGTCTCTCTAGATCAGGGGTCGGCAACCTTTCGGAAGTGGTGTGCCGAGTCTTCATTTATTCACTCTAATTTAAGGTTTCACGTGCCAGTAATACATTTTAAGATTTTTAGAAGGTCTCTTTCTATAAGTCTATAATATATAACTAAACTATTGTTGTATGTAAAGTAAATAAGGTTTTTAAAATGTTTAAGAAGCTTCATTTAAAACTAAACTAAAATGCAGAGTCCCCCGGACCAGTGGCCAGGACCCGGCAGTGTGAGTGCCACTGAAAATCAGCTCGCATGCCGCCTTCTGCACCCATGTCATAGGTTGCCTACCCCTGATCTAGATCCTAATAACTGCTGGGGACCACTTCAGTTCCTGGCATAAATTAGAACAGCACAGAGGTGTCCCTCAAAAGGGACAGTCCAGCAGTTGAGAATCAGCCAAGTGCAAGGGCATTCCAGGTATGTTCCCTACATAGATGGTCAGGAATGGGTGATGTTCAGCTGCCACAATTTAAGAATTACCTTTACACAAGAAGAATCTCCTGTCAACTGGTTAATTTGGCTTTCTGGCTGCTTTGCAGCCGTGCAAAGCAATTGGCATTGGAGTCTAAATCTGGCCCACAGTAGTTTGTGTTTCAAAAATGCACTGCAGTGAAAACAGACAAAGGGAACTGAGCCCTCACTTAAGCAGGAATAGTGTATTTTTGATAGACTAAAGTAATAAACACAATACTTTCAAAGTTGGTGCATCTATATTAGTGAACAAATAGCATGGAACTAATTTTGCATCGCCTTCAGATAATGGATGAGAAAGAAGGAATTTCCACATGGCAAACGAATGTTTCATGAAACCAACAGGAAAGAATCTAATTAATTAACATCTGTGTATTTACAGTATGTTACTGAAATACCAGTATTACCACGGCCATATGAACTCACAATGTAAACCAGAGAAAACCAAGTTACTATTAAATGCCTTGATATCTTCCCAGTGTCTTCAATCTTGTTTAATATTAGCTTATCAATGCATCTGAAGCTATTTAAAATAGCCGGGACCATTTATTGACAGCAAAAGCAGGAAATGAGTACATATTGGAACATCCTGTTGCGGGGGTGGGATTGTTAGCGTTTAAAGCCATGCTACTGTTTAAATTTCGTATCATACTTTCTCAGTGGTCATCTCCAACTGGTATTCAGCTGAAACAATATGGAATTTTCTGTGATCTTAAGTTGAAGGTAGATTTTGAAACCAAAATTAGAAAATGAAAACTTCTGACATTTCAGGAAACAGAAATTGTAGGCCATTCTGAATGTGTTTATGGTTTGCATTATAGTGGGAGAAAGTATTATTAGAGCAGAATTTCTAAAAATGTTTGAAAGAGCTAAACATGGGGTAAATTGTCAAATCCTTAGTTTCCCACGTGAAGACCAGCTCATGAATATGTCCTGGTTCGCTGGAAGAGCTTCAAGCTTTATAAAGGCCAACTTTGAAATACTTGTGCAGTTTCAAATATGCATGCATGTAAACACACCTTGGGCCGGTCAATAATTTCCCATTAAAACGGTTTTCAGCACTTTCCATGGAAAGTGTTGACTTTTCATTGAAAAAACCAAAACTTTGTTTTCAGGTTTTCATTTTTTCTCTGAAAAGTTGTAATTTTCAACAGAAAAAAATCCATTCTCCCACCAGCTCTAATTATAATATTAGTAGCAGAAGAATGTGTATGTTAAAGGCAACATTGGCTCCTGAGAATGAGAGGTGACACTACACTAGGGATACCTGGACACATCTTGCCTCTATAGATGTTCAGATGTCCTGCCACATTTGTGAAATGGTGTACCTAGAGTTCCACAGGCTGAACTCTGCTTACCCCATCTAGGCCTACTTAGCACCATTAGCTGACCGCTCCCATTCTTCCTAGGATCTTGCAACTAAATCAGTACTGCCCACTAAGCAGGGAGTTAGATGAGGAAGGACTCATTTTATCCTCTTCCTGTGCCTAAGCCAGGCCTGATTTGACCCCAAATTAAAATATATAATGAATATATAAACATTAGGACTAAGAGTTCACGTATTTAGATCAGGGATTTTGAAGGGATAAGTGTGGTTCTTGAATACATCTACTGGGGGACCACTAGTTATTTCTGCCAAAATCAAAAACCCCCAAGATGCATCTTGGAAGCAAAAGAGACAACACATGCCAGCAGCAAGGACACATGAGCTCCGAGAAATAAAACCTCTTTTCCAGAGAAATCTTTATGAAAAGAGGGTTCAGGGAAAGTCTCCAAAACCAATTTTTTTCCCAACCATCTTTTCAATTTTGCAGTTAGATAAGGAAGGAAGCCAGCTCCACCTGCTAAATAAACTCCAATTAAATACACTTGCTGGAATTCTTTATCCTTTACCCCTAAAGCAAATAAAAACAAATTCCAAGAACACTGAGTGATATAGCACATAAAGCAGGTTTAGGAACTGGTGCCACACAAGGGAAGCATGAACATTAGAGCAAGGCTAGACTGCAAGCAAGTGAGGAAAAGCCTCAGACTTGAGATCCAGCACAAATCCAGGCACAAAGTAAAAAGAGGAGGGGCCAGGTTCAGCCCTGCTGGAAGCAGGTGCAGCTCCATTAGAGTCAGGCCACTGCTATGCTTGCTCCCTTCCACCTCCCCTGCACGCTGTCCTTCCCTGGACCCAAATCTGTCCTCTCCTCCACCTTTATATATTGGCCTTTTCCCTCTTTCAACCAACTGATTTATTTCCCCTCCGGTTTTTCCCCATCTATAACATTGCATTATCAGGAGGAGAAAGATGCACAGGCCTAAAGGGGAGGCAAGTTGCAGAACAGGCCAGCTCTCTTCCTACCCATACTCCCAGTACCCATCCTTTCCACTTTCCTCTAGTCACCCTGCTTTTCTTACTCTGCTCTGGAGACTGGCTTTTGGATCAGAGGCTCTTATTAAATGGTCTCTTGCTGGCAACCTGATCCCGTATTGCCCACTTTCTGGGCATAGGCTGCTAAAGGCATGTCTCTGCAGGCACAGAACACAGCACACAAAAGAGGAAGAGCTGTGCTCTGCAATCCCCCACATTGATTTATGCCCTCAGACAAAATGAGCTTCACTAAGGGGTTTTAATAAGATATGATGTACACCTTTATGGATATGAATGGGAAGAAAATCTTATTGTCTTAGAACCAATAACCATGAGTGCAGCCCATACCTTTCCACTTGCAACTAGCTGTTTTAATAGTCCTGGATTCAGTTTTGATCCCACTGGTAAGACCCCTGGAGGTTAATCACTTAGGTTCCTGTGGACATAGAGCATGTTTCCTCCCAAAGGGCACATTCATGGCCTCATGACTTTACCCTGGGGTACAGCCTGGTGTTTCTTACCAGACCACTAGCAGCAACAAGGGTCTCCTTTAAGAAATGCTGCCCTGCAAATGTGCAAGGGCTTGGAATACACTGAGTCATTAAACACACCATAAAAGGAGAAACACATTTAATGTACATTTTTAAAATTAGGCTTCAAGTGGTTAAACTGTTTCCATAGCCTGCAGCTAGAGGCAGCCTATGCAGTCACCTGGCTCCTAAGCTTTTCTGGAGGATACATTTTTCCTAACCTCTAGGGCCTATTAAAACAATTTCTGGGTGAGTGACTATTTGTTAATATCTAAGTTAAACTCCCTAAAGCTGCAGACACAATTTTACAAAGTAACTGGAATGTTCTGTAGTAGGTAGACTGAAGCAAAAAAAAATACAAACTGGCTATACACGGTTACACATAAATACACCTTATAAACCCAGTGTCACTGTTTAGGAATCTGCAGCACTGTAGTCCAGATCAAATTTTCATGAGACAAGTGAAGCCCTTTGAATAACTGAGGGTGGAGATAATCAAGTATGCTGCTGCTGCTGCAGACTTCAAAATCTGCATTCAGATTCTCCCAAATGAGTTCAGCTTTCTAAGGCGGACGACAGCTCTCCCCAGTCACAGCCAGCCAGCTTGGTGCTGCTCTGGGGACAACTGGCTAGACAAGACAGCTTCATGCACTGTAGCTCTTAAGCATTTAAGGACTAAGGCATATACAGCCAGCCAATCAACTTCCTCCAGGCCAGCTGGCTCAGCAGGACTAAGCTTTATGTACTGAAGTCCTTAAGGACTGCAGAGCATACAGACGGACTGACAGCTTACCCAAGACCAACTAGTTCAGCAGATTGCAGTAGCATTAAGGATCAACAGGCACTTTACAGTATAGCCAAATCTCACTTATGTGAAACACCCTGTTATGTGAAACAGTTGGGGAATACAACGCTGATTAAATAAACAGGAGGTTCACGATAACCGAGGTTCAATAATCAAAGCTCTGTCCGTTTGTAAATCCCCAACTGTAAAGTCATATTTCACTGCAGAAATTTGAAATACAGCTGACATTGGGGCTGTTGTGCTTTTTAAAATGCCACTGCCTTTAGTGTCACAACTCAGGGTTATAAACAAAAAGTAAGAATTTCTAGTTAAACAAAAATGTGAAAATTGTTTGTCTTGAACATTACCCTTGTTTGGTTTATTCTGGTTTTGGAGGGAAAGCTTTTTCAAGAAGAAATGGGTAGGAGAAATTTTTCCCTCTTTAACTCCTTGTTTTCCTATTCCCCCTTGCACTTCCCCTCACCTCCCACCCATCCTTTGCTCTGAGGAAGGCATTCATTACCATTAAAACTAGAAAGGGTCCAAATCAAAACCCCAGGTCCAAACCACCACAGTCTTTGGGAAAGTTCAGCTCTGGAGCCAAATGTTGAAGATTAGATCTATGTGTAAGTAAGTGATCCTCTGCCAACTGCACAAAAAAAGGGTCACGGTGCCTGGGGATGAGGGGGAAAATAAACAAAGCAAAAAAACCCAACAAAACAGGAAAATGAGGAAAGAAGGGAAGGAAAAAAGATGCTGCTCCATATTTCTGCAGGTCATTAAAATATTTCAGGGATGATTCTGGTTTCTGTGGAATTTTCCTTTTCCTAATTTCACGACATTTTTCTATTTCAAGTTATACTTCTTGATACTTCACCTAATAAGTCCTCTCAACCCTCCCCGGTTGGTGTTAATTAACTTCAAATATTAAATGTATTATTTATTTTAATAACACCCCAAATTTGCAAGGTATCTCTTAACAGATATGATGAGGAAGTCCTGGTCCTGTTGAAGAATGGGAAAGCTCCTATTTACTTCAGTAGAGCTAGAATTTCACCATGGTCATGGACAGGACAGGACCCAGGGATTAACAAGACAGTAAGGAGAAGTAGCGCAGGAACAACCCCTCTAAGATTATGTTGTTACTTAGCAATAGAAGGTTTTTTCCCGTGGAGACAACAGAAGTTTCTTGCAGACTTTTGCAGAAGCAGCTGGTCGTTAAGGAAGTATTTAAAACAAGAAAGAAAATAAAAGCTTTGCAGACTAGCTCAGAAAAGGGGTTCCATACACAGGGGGAAATAAAGGATGTGCCCATGAGAAGCAGAAAAACGTGGTGTCGAGGCACCACTGGCAGAGTCGTGTGGATGGGTGCAGGGAGGGAGTGGCAGCAATGTGAAAAGAGGCTCGGTTAGATACATAGACTATTAAGTATATCTTCATTCAAAATTGCTTAGCCAAGCTATACATATTTAGTTCTTTTAATCTTTCCCTACAGGACAGTCTCTCCAGTAACACAATGCCCAGAACTGAGTGAGCACAATACTCCAGGTGTGGTTGTACAGGCTACTACCTCCCAGCTCTGCGATGTATGCCTTTGCAATTGCAGGAGCCTTATAGCAAACTATGCCTACAGGATACTTGGTGTTAACATTTAGGGTCTGGTCCAAAGTCCACTGAAGTCAATATAAAGACTCCCATTGATTTCAGTACAGAGCTGGGCAAAGTTTTTCAGCTGAATGTTTGGGTTTGAGGGGGGGGGGATTAAAAAAATGGAGATTTGGCTACATCGAAACATTTTACAATTTTATGTTGCTTTCACCAAGCTGATGGTTTTAAGAAAAGAAAAAATATCCAAAAGAGTAGAAACATGTCAACATTTTCAAAATGAAATGTTTTGATTTTTCAGGTCAAAAGCACCTTTCGTTTAGACATTTCCTTCAATTTTATTTAAAAAAACCCACAAACACAAAACCAAAAAAAGCTCAAAATCTAAATAAAACTTTTTGGTCAACCCAAAGTAAAATTTTTTAGACTTTTCAATTTACCAAACATTGTGAAAAAATGTTGGTTTTGGATCAACCTGAAACTTATTCTATTTTTGATTTTTCATAACCGTCACTGAATGGAAAAATCCATTCTTTATGTTGCTCTGCTTCGATGGTTTGTGGATCAGAATCTTATAGTATGTTTTATATCACACTGTCTAGAGTCATATTTATACAGAGTACACACTTATATGACAGAAATCCTTTGTTTGTCAATCAAACTCATGTAAAGTACAAATTATGTGCAGATATAGTAGCACCAGCGACTACAATAAATACTTGTTTACGGATTCATTTTACTTGTGTGCAAGTCATGACATTAAAATATATGGGCCACGTCGTGTAGTTGATGCTTGAATAAACTTCCCCTTAATGACAATGGAAATATTGCTTAGGTAAAGAAGACTAAAGGATTTGGCTGTACTATAACATCAATCCAGTGATAGATTCTTTATGGGGTGGGGGGAAAAACTGCCTTGTGATATCACAGACTGATTTGTTGTCTTGTTTAATTTTTTTTTTTTTTTTTTTACAGCACCATACTTAAGCACTAATTCAGGAGAAAATCATGAACATTTAATAGCCAGTTTATTATCTAACTGGGCATATATTCAAGCTAAGATAAATGATCCTTCTCAAATTCTGCTAGCTACACTATGACTGACTGTACAAACATTATTGTAGTTAGAGCTGGCCCAAAAGAAGAGAAGACAGAGGCGGAAAGTTGTGAACATTTCCTAGTTTCCTCAGGTTTCTTCTCCCCCACCCCCATTTATTTTTGGAATTTCAACATTCAAAGTCTTGCCAAAACTCAAAAAAATGTCAATTAGCTTCAACGTTAGTCACGCTTGTTATGAAGTAAAATCAGTTTTTAATAAGCGTACTCAAAATCTGGGACTTCCTTAAGGTTAATGGCTAATTTTTGACTAGTAAAAACAACATACCACCCCCAAAGGCTCAGTGTAGCCCTTTCTACACTCAACATCATTTGTCTATGTTACGGATTCATTATATAATATGGGCCAAAATTACATCGCCTGGGTTCCTGTAGCTGGGGGTAGAAAAGGAGGGAAAGTGAAAACTCTTTGTAAGTTTCAACTCCTTGAGTTTCCAACTGTCTAGCTGAAGGGTGTGGCCTTGGCCCCTGTCCACCACCACAGAGAGCTTGGCTTTAAAAGAACATTTTAAACATGGGAGAGTCAGAAGCAAACTCAAGGAGATATAAAGGGAGAAATAGGCACAAGAGGGGTATTACTCAGACCCTTTAATAGAGACAAACTACCATATAACTGCATCTGCAGTTACTCCCAACCTCCACTCTGATGTGTTCACAACGTGGAGGGCATGGGTATGACACCATCAACATTCTTTTGTGCAGTAAATTCCCATGGGTTTAAAGGGAAGAAGCCATAAAATAACGTCATCTTCCTGGTGTCTGCCCTGGGCCCAGCATTCCCTCCCACCCCACCAGAACCTCAGGCTGCCTCATTCTTTAAGGGACTAGTCCATACATTTTAAAGGATAGTGCTATTTTCATGTACTGCATCTCCTACATGTAACTGCTGGAGAAGAAATGGCCAGATAGCTTCCCATTTGGATGCTGCACAAGATAGCCTCAATAACAACTCCTTATCACTATATACAGTATCCACACCCACTACAGAATGATACGTATGGTGATACCATGCAATACCTAGCATTATACATTTAACTTCATAACTCAGGAGAGCATAAGTCACTTGAAAGGTCATCTAGAAGAAAGAGAGATTAGAGTACCACAAGACCCAAAACCCTGGCTGACACCAAAATCCCCAAACTGGAGAGGAGGAGAAGTTTCCAAAGAGAAGAGGAAGGAAAAGGGACTTGGGATTCAAAACAATATCCTTTCCCCTGCTTCCCCACCCCAGTATCTATAATGGTCGGAACCAAAATCCATACGCCCACAACTTTGTGTTATTTCAAACCTGGATCCTAATTTTGCATAGCAAACCTAATCTTTTGTAAATAATGTGTATGCTCATTTGTCTCCAAGAGTCATTAATAATTGATACTGCCTTAGTACCTAGCATCTTTAACCATTCAGGGCACAGTTCTAGGCCTCTAGATTCCTGATTTTGTGCATCAGTTGATGTTAACAATGTCTCTGTCACTCAATCCAACAAGAAGCGGCATTTCAATTTGCATCTTTTCTACGGAGTAGGGAAAAAAATTGTTAACAGGGATAACTGCTAAAACTTGTTCCATTTCTCACCCCGTCTTCAGCATTATTCTTATCTAGTCTCGACGGGGGCACCAGAAGCTCTAAAGGCCAACTCAGAATAGCCTCTCTTTAAAGATTATTACTGGGAGTTCAGTGGGGCATCTATACAATTCTGTAACATACATTATAAAAGAGATGTTTTAAGGATCACAATGAAGTTGAAACCTATATCACAGATGGCACCCCAGTAGAACCTACAACTTCTGTCTTATATATCAACTGCAGCCTTATAAAGTAGAGCCTTGGAGTAAGAATGCACTATCTACATATGAAAGTTTACTAAAAAGGCCTCATTAAAAAAGTGAATTCACAGCATGTTCAGTACAGCTGTTGTCTTACCATTTGCCTTGTGCTGCACATCTGGCGGAAACTGGTCCGGAACATACCATTGATAGTCTGGCTGCATAGAACAATAAAACATTATTACAGCAATATGGACTTCATAGACACTTCAAACAAAAGAATAGTGGTATGTTAAAATATAATTATGCTGTGAAGCTTTTTATTAGTCATACAAAAGTAATTTACCAAAAAACAAAAAAATAAAAAACTTAGATTTGGCTCAAAATTTCTACTGATTGAGCTTTTCAGCTTGTTTTCTTTTTCTAACATGTGTTTGAATTCTGTGAACAGTATAAACCTTTCTAAATGCCACAAATCAAAGCCAACATTAGTAACATCAATCAGATTTTCAACAATCTTATGAACACTGTAGATAGGGAGTGAGAAGACAGAGACAAATGAAATGGACCTGAAGGCATTATAAACATTTGCATTTTTAACTAGGACCAATGCAAGCAGTTAAGAAGCTAAGAGAATGGCATGCTTTGACATAGCAGGTGAAGCTGTTCCAATGTGAAAGCGTGCAAAGTTTGTCAGCATTCGTTTTCAACACCCTTCATCTCAAAAGTGCATTCACCTGTCCTCCCATAGAGTTAGATGAAGGTATCAATCACATTAGATAGCATCATGTGCCACCTTGAATATGCTGTAGGACAGGGAAATTATTTTTAAAAAACATTTTTTTTCTTGTAAAAGCAGCAAAGAATCCTGTGGCACCTTATAGACTAACTGCCACAGGATTCTTTGCTGCTTTTACAGATCCAGACTAACACGGCTACCCCTCTGATAATTTTTTTCTTCTTTCTATAAGAGGACAATACCAAGATGGGGGTCCTGGTCCATAACTTGGGCTCCTAGGCATCATGGTAATACAAACAAATAAGACGATGATATTGCCTGGAAATTCCTCCACATTTCTCATAGGAGAAGGAAATTTTTTTTTTATGTTCTATTGCCAAATGTGGAAAATAACTACCAGTCTATTTGATTCTGAAAGACCATTTTATAAAATTGTTTTTTTCTCATTAGGACTCAGCCCTCATATACATTTGAGCACTTCCAAAAAACACTTTAACCTCAGTTGGAGTAGTGTCAGGCTTTCTATCTAGCTTCAGACAAATAAGGAAGCCTATGAAATGCCATACATCACCACCCTCAATTCATTAATTGGATGGGAGAATTCTATGGTCCCTGTTTTGCAGAAATCCCTCTGGCAAAATTCCCATTATCACTTAAAGAATTCCAATTTATCCATCCTCACTGGGAAGACACTTCACTGATTTCAGTAGGAGTTTTGCCTAAGTTAGAACTGCAAGATTGGACTGTTGTTATGGATGATGGCTAAGGTCAGTAAAATGTAAATCCTTTTGTAGTTATGTAACATTATTCAAAAGTGACCATAAGCCTAAGGAAAATGAAGTCTTACTACAATTGGAAGTTCTATACTTTACACAAGAATTACTAATTTGAGCCAAAGCACATATGTAAACACTTAACTTTAAGCACATGAACAGTCCCATCAACTTCAAGAAGTTAAGCTTGTGCTTAAGTGTTTTGCTCTATTCAATTCATAATAAACATGCAGTTCTTTAATTCATTACTACTTTTCTCTCTCATACTACAGTCTTGAAAGAAATCCAAGGACAGAAGAGAGATACATTTCAAGTCAAACTAAATATAAAAGTTTCCTTAAAAATTTTCAATAGAAACAAAAAGCGAGATGCAGAAAAGGTGAAAATTCAGAAGCACAGGGTCAATGCACAGTACTACATTTGTTAAATCAAGACACTCATTAAATCCTAACACATTTTTTCTTTACTGACAAATTGCTCAGGGAGCTAAAGAGCTAAGAGCAACACTATGCTCACATAAGAAAATAACTTCAAAGAAAACTCAAAAAACAAGTTTGGGAACTTCAAAGCAACAATCAGAAATGGACTGCACTTCCTCTGCACTCCTTTAGGAATGGCAAAATTTATAAACCCAGAGAGTCCTTCTGGTACAATTAGAAACACAGATGATGAAAGCTCAAGGAGGAAATTCAAAATAATCTGGGACTGATTCCAAACTGCTGTGAGAAACATTTTACAATATTTCAGACTCTGATAAACAAAATAAGTGTATTTCTAACACAAAAATTACCTGCTTGCCCACAATTTTCCTCAGATTTCTTAAGTTTGAAAGCATAAAAACACATTTTGCAAAGTTAAGCTAAGCCTGAATAATTAACACATTTAATACGTAACATTATATGCATAAATATAGGATTTAAAAATTAGTAGGTTCTTATTTTAATTTTTTGTTTAAAGTATAATTTATTATTGTTTTACAATAAAATAAGCTTGCCTGAAAAATGACAAATTTTCATAAATCATTTAGGGCCATTTTCTACTACCTTTACTCATGTTGAGTAATACCTTACTCCTCTAGTAGTCCCATTTAAACACGGCTATCCTGGAGCAAGATATTACTAAATATGTGTCAAGATGTCAAAATTTGGCCCTTAGGGCTTTATAGCATAGTTATGTATCTTGCTACTAGTTCATCAATTTGCATAGAAATGTTTGCATGCTACATAGAGAGGATATGATAGTGCAGTATTGTACATTACTCATGAATGACAAAACCATACGAGAGTCAAGCAGGTTTTCCAAATAAATATGGTGATTCACTACATACGACAGGAAAATTTGACATCATATTCAACAAATATTTATTTAGGCTAACTCCTGC
This sequence comes from Mauremys mutica, assembly GCF_020497125.1. Taxonomy (NCBI): domain Eukaryota; kingdom Metazoa; phylum Chordata; order Testudines; family Geoemydidae; genus Mauremys; species Mauremys mutica. The sequence continues at coordinate 44,559,035 of NC_059076.1, forward strand.
TTTCACACAAGTCAAGAAAATAATCACACTGATTTTAACAGGACTAGCATTTGGACCTTTGTTGTCACTATTATTTATTTTGAATGCCCAGAGACATGCTACGTATCTTATGGAACAAATCCATGTTTATGAATACAGGTTAACCATGCTGCACTGTAGAAATGAGACATGACCTGTGATGAGATTCTGAGTTGATCTAAATAATAGTGTAAAAGTCTAATCAAACTTCATGCGTAAAATTTATTTTCAATATTATTAGATATTTTCTAATTAAATCAAATGTAAAATAACCCCCCTTTTTCTTAGGAACATTATATATAAAATGTATTTATAAAGGTTTTAATTATTTCTCTCTATTCAGAGAAAGCATAAATTGTACAAAACCCACAAGGGTCAGTTTTAATGAGATCAAGTTGGTGAAATATGGAAGTATGTCAGAGATCTGCTCAGGACAGCACTTGAGATGAAGCAGAGGCAGGGGAGAAAAGATGTCTGTTAGCCTTTGGGTCCTACAGAGACTGATCTCGCCCTCAGCACCATTCGGGCACACTCAAGAAATCCCTGCAAGGACTTTCCCTCCCCTTTAAGCCCACTTCTGCAGATTTTCCAAAGGAGGCAGGAAAGTGGGACCAGAGTTACAAATTTAACATGAAAAATTATAGGAGAAAACAGAAACATCAAAGAGAGAGAAAATGAAATGGATTGAGAGACAACCAAGCTAGCTGAAGAAGAGGGTGGAATGAATCACTGAAAGGATCACAGTTCTCATGTAAGGTTGCCATGTTCTAAGATCTGCAAAATGATAATTGACAGAAGTCCTACTCACAGGGTGCTGTTGCTGATCATACATGCCCCGTGATGACATTTGTACTCGAGGGTCTTGGTAGTGGAGAACTAATCCACAGTTTCCATAGTTAACACAAGGTGGAAGAAACATCTGAGGCAGGAAGCAGCACTTCTCAGATGGCACAGGAAGGTCTTTTGTCTGTAGGAAAAAATTATTTTTAAAAAAAAAAAATACCATGCTCCTAGCTGAACCTGTGGGTCAAACAGAATGCCAATACAAATTAACCACTGAACATTAATAGTGAAGAAGGGTCCAGACCCATAATTGGCTACAAGGCTTCTAATTTAACCTATTCTGAATGTTGATAAACAAATAAATCTCTCTTGATACAGCATCTTCCGCACATCCTGCCAAGGACCATCGAAATTTTTCTGTTGGATGAAGTATTTGATACCTACACCTTGCAAGCACTGTTTTCTGGCACCAAATGACATTTTTATCTCATGTAGTAGCACTCACTGTTCAACCAATACTAACCACATGCAGACTTGCTTAACATGGAACCGGGTTAATAAATAATATGGATAGTAATGAGCCAAATCTTGAGATCCTCACAGCTTTTGCTCTGTTGTTGCTTGGGCTTTACTGAAGCCCAATGAAATCAATGGAAATATGCTTTGGTATATGGGGGGGGGGGGAGCGGGAAGCAAAAGCTGGAGTCAGCACCTCACAAATTGGCCCAATCAAATAAATACTTTGCACTGATATACTTAGAACTTGTCATGAACCTTCACAAATATCATCAAATCAATCACAAACCCTTTATTGAATGAATTTGGGCCAGAGTTAATACAGTGAAACATACTTATAGAAGGGCTTACAGGGTACACAGGCATTGTGCTGAGCCTCTGCAAATCCCTAGTGAACTCCGATGTAGTGAAACTTGCTCAATGGATCGCATGCCTGTGGCAACCTCCATATATTTAGAGAAAGTTTTCTATGGGGAACAATGAGTTTATTATTATAGAATGCTTTCAGAGCTGATCCTGCAGCCCTTACTCTCATGTATAGTCCCACTGACTTTGGTGGCACAACACAGTTAAGAGCTGAAGGATCTGGCCCTTAAGGAGGAGAGATGAGTAGTTTAGAAGTAGGGATTTACTCTACCAGTTCACAGAAGCCTTGAAACATTTAATGTAAATGCAAAACACAAGGTATTGAAGAGGTGCACACACACCTGTTGCTTTAATTGCTTCTCTAGAAGTTCTTTTTCTTGCCAACATGCTTTTATCTGTGGAGAAATCAAAATTTCACTTTGATAAATCAACCATCTTGACTGCCTGTCCCAAAGCTGCTTCCAACACAACTGTCAGTTAATCACAGAAGACTCCAAGCATTATACACACACTGGTGCTCCTACAGCACTGGGGCTGGAACAACTCCCACGTATGTGCATGTTATGATGGGTCATGAGCCATCTACAAGAAACTACTTTGTGTGTGCATGACACAGAACGCCTCTGCTATCCCTGGAGAGGAGTAGGTGGTTCCCCTTCTCCCCCCACATATTGGTGTTTTAGAGTGATCTCCCAACACTGAAATGAAGGGCTGTCACACCCTCCTATGACCACTGGAAGGAAACTCTGTGCAGCCACTTCTACTCCTTGGCTGGACTCTACCACAGCACAGATATCAATGAGAGAAATGGCTTTAAAACCACCTGAACTCTTTAAAACATTCCCAAGCTGATTAAAATGTCATTCATCCACAGAAATACCCCATGTCTACTGAGTGGGTAACATACTAAGGATGTCTATGCTATTCCCGTGTGCTTGAATGCCCTGGATGGCACTACTTGTAGCATCACTAACAAATGAAATGCCGCCTTCTGTGCCATACAACTTTAATAATATTCTCTCATTTGGGCCTTATTCTGTGCAATACAGAATACCTGCTGGGAGGTGCTAAATGCCCTCAACTCCCAATGAAGCTAATGGGAGCCATGGGCACTCAACACCTCTCCAGGAGGCACTCAAGTACCTTATGGGGTATCAATCCCTTGCTTCTTATGCTACAGTAAAATCCAGTGTCTACAGTACTGCTTTGTGGGTTGGTTAAGAATCAGCTAATACTTTTGTGGTTAAATCAGGAAGTCCAGAGGGATGATAGTACAGCAGAGTACATTCCATAATGACTTGCCACTTATTGCAAAATGTTGCTCAACTTTTGTCACAGAGAAGTCTTGCGATTTCATTATTTTTTAGAGGAGATTGTGAAAGCTCAATATTTTGTACGTGCCATGATTTCATTTCAGCTTCTCCCATCTCAGAACATTGACATCACACTGGAGATAAAAAAAGATTTCCCAACCAATGGAACGACTCCGTTCAGACTGCTCAATTAATCTGAACTAGGACAAATTCTGCTCTGGAGTAACACCACCGTCTCAGACAGTTACAGGTCACTGTAACAGAGCAGGACTTGGTGCCACACATATTTTATTTCCAGGTTTGGGGATGAGGCTGTGTTTCTTATATCAAGTGCACGCCAACAAAACAAATAAAAAAGGGAAAGACAAAAGAACTGTGGTTTAAGAGATATTGAACAGCCTTTTTAATAGACACTCCATCTACTTAATTTAGAAGAAGTCTCTAATCATTTCTCATCTCTTTACAACATTTCTTCAGAATGATTTCATCCCACGTGGTGACTTCAAATAAAATCCAATGTCAATTAAAGGAAGTCAAAAAGTCTTGGGCTGTATGGTAAGTGAGAAAATAAAAATAAAATGCACATGTGCTGGCAATGGCAACTTTCTTTAAATCATACCTGAGAATTTAGCTTGTTCAGTTCGGACTGTGATCTTTCATTAAGTTTTTGCAGTGCTTCTTTCTCTTCATTAAGTCTTTCTCGGTCAGATCTCTCCTTTTTAAAGTCTTCTTCATATATCTGTACCTGAAATTATTAATATTATTTATGAAATGTATTGTGGTAGTGCTACAGTGATCCAAGATTTCCATTACTCTTATTTTGTTTTTTAAACACATTCCAAACATGTACAGAATTCATCCTAAGAGGGAATTCTCACTGGAATTCTACAACCATGATCATTTCCTGTGTCATTTTTACAAATTAACCGACAAGCAACTGCTAATTTACAGAGCACTTTTTAGACTGATCCCTTCTATTATACATCTACTTTCAACATTTTTTCCTATGCTTTTCCTAGCTTTAGTCTGTTTATCTGCATGTGATCCCACTCACAAATAATTCACAATCTCAGTATTTGTGGAATATTGCTATATTTGAATGGCTTGCTCGGGGACTGCCTTAGATGTGATTAGCACTAAGATTCCAAATATTAAGGGCGTGGATTCTTCAAGATGATCCAAATGCTGGTTTAAGATACAAATATTTTACATTTTCCCCATTTTCCAACCAGCTGTAATGATTAGCATCTTCAGCGTCCACTGCTGGATCTGCTGGTTTTTACCTTGCAGGTGGTATTCAGGACCTTGCAAGGGATAGTCCCTGAAATGCTAACATGAGGATATATAAAACTGAGCTTATCACTCAAACAGAATGACAAGCCAGAGGTAAGCTGGGACCTATGAAGCATCTCAATGATCCCTTACCTGATGCACCATGAATTAAAAATGTCTTTGCTATTAACCGGTCAGCATTTTTATACATGCAGCACCTACGTCACAAGTTAATATTACTGCTGTTTCTCTGGTTCAGTGAAGAAATGCCATCAACTGAACCCGAGAAAATGAAACAAGGTAACTTGTAAATCACTATCTACATTACTTATATATAGCTGGCAACATCGGCAATGCTCTTTAGACACTTCTGCCAGTGCATGTAGGCCTATCGGTTCTCTTCCTGCATAAATCTATGCATAAAAGGCCTTTTCAGAGTGTCAGCTCCACCACATTGTCCCCTCAAGGAGGCATGCCCAATGTCAGCTTGTAACACCTTGGGAGCGGGCACAGTCAATAGTTCCTGCAGAGAGTCATGTCCTATATGTTTCAGCACATCTACGAACAACCATCACCCCTCCACAGCACCAGCTGTATAGCAATCCGTCCTGTCACGCTCACCCTGACAGCCAGGTAACCACATGATCTGTTAAAACTCTGGGAGAGCAGATTGTGCTACAGTTCACCGTGGAGTGACTTATGATGCCCCTTTGCATTATAAGTTCTGATGCCCTGAAGAAGAGGGGGGGTGTTACATAGACTGTGTATCCCCCCCCCCCACCTCCCTGCTTCTCCCTTTTCCTTTTCCCCTCCCCTCTTGTGTAGCCCTTCTGTCCCAGCCAGTGATGGGCCAAAGATGGCTAAGCAATGGAGATATGCTATCATATAGATGTCAATCCCCTATTCTCCGCCACACAAGTCTTCTCTTCCCCTTCATGTTGTGTAAGGTCCAGAATGACTATACTGATGTCTACAACTGGAAACATATATTAATAAAACTGACCGGCTACATTTCAATTCCCCAGGAGGATTTTGAGAAATGGTGTACGCTATTATATTGTCTAGCAGAATGAAATAACTCATTACAGCACAATGAAGTACAAGATTCTGCTCCCCAGCATGTGGCATACATTATATTAGAGAGTCGAGTCTGGCTCAACTGGTCAAACGTGACAGAAACAAGTATTTTATCCCATGTATCTTCTGATCACGTCTATTCGTGTTTCAATAACTTTGCCTAATACTGTACAGGATGACAGACCTAAAACTTAAAAATATAAGTACTTTTCAGGTGAGTTTAAACTGACCTGTTCCTAGATAGAGAGAAAACAAACCAAAAAAAATCATATCCACGCCTCAAAATAATGATTGTAATACTGATAACCTCCAGCTTCTCTGACAACAGAGTTTTCCACAAGTTGAGGACTTCAATAGCTCAGACATAGGTCAGGGGTTTGTTACAGGAGTGGGTGGGTGAGATTCTGTGGCCTGCGTTGTGCAGGAGGTCAGACTAGAAGATCATAATGATCCCTTCTGACCTTAAAGTCTATGAGTTTTCTCTGCAGCCAGTATGCAGGTTGTGATTTGTGTCTGCCTGTGCTACATCATTCTTCTGAGAGACTGGAACAGGATTCTTATATAATTCAATACAGTGCCAGCTCACAAGAATGCAGGAGATCAATATCAGACTAACCAATAACTCTTGAAATATATAATTCATTATAGTAAAATTTAGCCCTGTACAGATAGCTAGCACAATGCCTATGACCTTCTTATATCCCACATAAGCCCTATGTGATTTTTAAGTCAGGGATCGGCAACCTCTGGCATGTGGCTCACCAGAGTAAGCACCCTAGTGGGCCCGGTCAGTTTTTTTACCTGCCGCATCTCCCACTGGCCACGGTTCACTGTCCCAAGCCAATGGGGGCTGCGGGAAGCGGTGCGGGGTGAGGGATGTGCTGGCTGCAGCTTCCCGCCACTCCCATTGGCCCAGGACAGCGAACCACGGACAGTAGGCGCTGCGATTGGCCGAACCTGCTGATGCAGCATGTAAACTGGCCCAGCCCACCAGGGTGTTTACCCTGGCGAGCAGCGTGCCAGAGGCTGCCGACCCCTGTTTTAAGTGATGCTGTGAGGGATTGCAGATCTCAAACCTGGGCCTGCAGGTCCCCAAGCAGTGCCCAGACAGCAGCCACTAACTGACAGCTCTCCAGAACTAGCAGGAATGGGGGCTAACAGGACTCTGGACCACTAGAGGCTCTGCCCATGAAGCTCCTGATTGGAGCAGATGTCCAGCTCCAGCAATTGGCCCAGACACATGACTTAAGCCAGAAGGACCATAGAAAGTTGTCTGAGCAACTGAGAAAACTCCTGATCTGCTGCTGAACTGAACCCTAACTCTTGACTCTGGTATGACCCTGGCATTGTTCCCTGACTCTGGTCTGATCCTTGATACTACGCTCTGATTTTGGCTTCAGCTTGACCCTTCGCACAGCTCTCTGATTAGGACTCCAGTCGTGACCCTCAGTGTGACTCCAGATACTGATTCTGACTCTGACTTTGGTTTCTGGCTTCTGACCCCGGTTCTGACCACTAGGTCTAACTGCCCACATCCCCGTCCCCACAGGGTCATAGACCTTGTGCTGGTCCTCAGGACTGAATTGCATCCTATGACAATGCATACCACTGTGATAACAGGATCTTAGAAGCATCATTTTATCTGGACTAAAGCCAGACTGCTTCCTCCTTTCAAAATCAGGATAACAAGTTAACCAGAACAGGAGAAAGGGGGGGAAATAGTACAGTGTTAAACTCAGTCAGCCTGACTTCCAGGCATTCTCACCTGCTGTCTGAGAACTTCCAGTTGGGTCCTCATCTCTTCATGGCTGCAGCTCCTGTCAGACTTATCCAAATGAGGCACAAAAACGGACAGGTGTTGCTTTTGCAGTGCATCCAGAAGGGCCTGCAACAACAGGGATTCACCACATTAAATGAATTCCTTTTTAATCATTACAACGTTGGCATCTCTGACTGAATAGATTCAAGCAAGTCATGACTTGCCTTTGACTGCATTTATAATTGTCACAGAGTTCATGTGGTATATAAACTGTGCGACTAATATTTAATTACCAAAATTTTCAAAGTGACCATATTCCGGCTTCTAGGTTTGGGACACTATCATTCCATGAGACTCAGTGCTTAGATTGCATACATAAGTAGCATTTGCACTTGCAAATCAAGCCATTGCAGGTCCATCCAATTTACATTTACCAATGCCTTTGCCTGTGAAAAATCAAAGTTTTGGAAAGCCCAGAAAAACTTCTAGGAAAAAAATGTAGGTTCCTAAAGATGGGTTCCCAAAACTAAAGATTTTTTTAAAAAAAATTTAGCCATTATCTAGCAAATAATGGCTACAGCAGGGACTGAACCAAAGACCTTTAAGCACTGAAAGTGCACATTTCTACTGCATGAGTTCAAAATCCTTCAGCTCTTGGCATGCAGGAGGTTGCATAGTCCATATGGCCAGCCACTAGAGGGAGTCATGATTACACATACTACATCATTGTATTACTGTTGATCTGCTTTTCAGTCCAACCCTGCTATGATACTTTGCATTACTTTCTTTACATTAGCAGCAAAGAATCCTGTGGCATCTTATAGACTAACAGACGTTTTGCAACATGAGCTTTCGTGGGTGAATACCCACTTCTTCGGATGCAAGTGGTGGAAATTTCCTGGGGCAGGTATATATAAGCAAGCAAGAAGCAAGCTAGAGATAGTATCAGAGGGGTAGCCGTGTTAGTCTGGTTCTGTAGAAGCAGCAAAGAATCCTGTGGCACCTTATAGACTAACAGATGTTTTTGCAGCATGAGCTTTCGTGGGTGAATACCCACTTCTTCGGATGCAAGTAGTCTGATTTGTGTCCATTTATCCTTTTCCTTAGAGACTGTCCAGTTTGGACAGTTTGGACAGTCTCTAAGGAAAAGGATAAATGGACACAAATCAGACATTAGGAATGGCAATATACAAAAACCTGTAGGAGAACACTTCAACCTCCCTGGCCACACAATAGCAGATCTTAAGGTGGCCATCCTACAGCAAAAAAACTTTAGGACCAGACTTCAAAGAGAAACTGCTGAGCTCCAGTTCATCTGCAAATTTGACACCATCAGCTCAGGACTAAACAAAGACTGTGAATGGCTTGCTTTAACCTTTTTTAAGCTTTTTTAAGAACCAGTTTCTCCTCCCTTGGTTTTCACACCTCAACTGCTAGAACAGGGCCTCATCCACCCTGATTGATCTAACCTCGTTATCTCTAGCTTGCTTCTTGCTTGCTTATATATACCTGCCCCAGGAAATTTCCACCACTTGCATCCGAAGAAGTGGGTATTCACCCACGAAAGCTCATGCTGCAAAACGTCTGTTAGTCTATAAGGTGCCACAGGATTCTTTGCTGCTTCTACAGAACCAGACTAACACGGCTACCCCTCTGATACTTTCTTTACCATTAAGCTTTACATTATATTTTGAGATTACTGTATTCCAGTTATTCATGGGTTTGGAATCATCTTAAAACTATTGCTTCTCCTCACTCTCTATAACCTATCACCAGGTAACAAATGTCACGTTCCTTTATTATTCTGACATAGCCATTTGGTGTCGTCCCATCTCAACCTCTGTCAAGGAGACCATGGCTGTCTCAACATTATGCATTTTTAAAAGATATAATTCCTGGTAATTGTTTCAGACTCCTCTCCTTGTCTGAACTGTTTAGAGTTACCATCAAACAGCCAACTATTAAAAGGCTCCCAAGGAGTTCATAGAGGAACCACTCCCTGATGTGGATGTCACTGAATTTTCTCCGAATGCCCAATAGAGTCCATCTGAAGTGATCTCCTGTTGGCCAGCTCCCATACAAGGTCATAAGGGAGGGACGACCGATTTAGAGAGACAGAGGGTGGGCAGAGCAGGAGTTACAAGGAGTTCCAAAAGCATAGATGGCCACAGTAACCCGAAGGTTAATATTATGTGCCTTGTCTTCCATGAAATAGTGACAGTAAAATTATAGTTATAACCTATAGCCTCCCAAGGAGGAAACTGAAAGAGGAGAGAGGATTTATAATCTAAACCAAAATGCTGAGCTACCTTGAGTACTGTCCCAATAGTTGTGCCATTTGAGAGGCACATATATGTGCAGAGTTGTGTAAATAAGGCTGGATCTACAGATGAGATAGTATAAAAATACATGCAGCTGGTCAACTTGTAGATTCTCTGTATTGTATCAAACTTAGTGGGGGCAGCCTGCCCCTCTGAGTTACAGTTATTCTGGACCATTCTATTCTGAAATGATATTTCACTACCGTGTACAAGTAATAAAATTAATGGAGAGCCAAATATCTACAGCAACCCCCACCCGGACCGGAGCAGTATGTCCTAATTCTCTGAAAGTGTATCTTAGTATACACTCCTGTTAAAATAAAATTTAATTACGAGTTGGGGATGGAAGAGGGAGGCAGGGAAGAGATTTTGTAAAGCTTAATGGGATCACAACACATTTGAAAGCTAAAACACTCTCCTGGTCTGTTCCCAGTCAAACCCGTTCTTTTACATATGATTGTTAAATATAGCTGCTTGGGATGAATGTGAATGAAATCTGGTTTTATTTTCCCCCCCCCACCCATGTGGTATACACCTGTGCCTTGATGACAATATACTTGCACACAGTGGTTCAGGCCCTCTGATTCAAAGATGATAAATTCATGGTGGCTAAGTCCATAAATGGCTATTAGCCAGGATGGGTAAGAATGGTGTCCCTAGCCTCTGTTCGTCAGAGGATGGAGATGGATGGCAGGAGAGAGATCACTTGATCATTGCCTGTTAGGTTCACTCCCTCAGGGGCACCTGGCATTGGCCACTGTCGGTAGACAGATACTGGGCTAGATGGACCTTTGGTCTGACCCGGTACGGCCTTTCTTATGTTCTTATGTTATGTTCTTATGAGCCTATTTCATTGTTCCTTGATGAGGTATTGTTTCCTCATTTTCTCTGATTTTTTTCACTCCTTTTAAAAATCAGTCACCAAGCTTATAAAGCTTATTTGTCATATCTATTTTAACTCTGCTGACTTTATATACACCTTTAAAAAAAAACTTCGATTAGTTTCTTAGGTGGCAACAATTCCAAAATACTTTATGTCACAGATCTGTGCTAGTTCCAGATCATCTCACCACAAACACAGGTGGAAGTAGAGGAGATTAATTGGAAGAACGGTGAATTTTCCTAGTATATCAGAATTAGTGACACATCTGTGCTGTAAATAATTTTGTGCTGATCCAGTAGGAGAATTCACAGATTATTCTTTGGCCCTCAACAGTTCTCATTTTTATAGTACCTGGAGAGGAGGAGGGTGGGAGAAATCTACTGTTTATGTATTAAGCTACAGTCTAAGATATGCAGCAACACTACTTCTCAAGCCATCTGGAAGAATTGTTTTTATGCTGTATGCAAAATAAGTCTGTGCTTTTTATCAATGTCTTTATTTCTAATTATGAACAGTTGCCAATTCTTGTGATTTTAGAACAAATCTCATGATATTGGGTGCTTTTCTTAAAGGCCCAGCTCCTGGAGTCATGTGATGATGTGAGAATCTCAGCTTTCCCCCCACCCCCACAAGTTTCTAGACATCATTGTGTGGAGAAAAAGCTGGGAAATGTGAACTCTAAAGGCTTAAAAAACATAAAATGAATACAAAACATTTATTTTTAAAATCTCATTATTTTGGGGCAGTCGAACTCAATTTTTGAATACATGGGGCTGGCAATACTGTGGACAACAGTTTCTATGTGCACTAGTGAAATAGTTATAGAAGAACCCAAATACCAAGTAAACCAGAAAGAACAATTCTCTCTTGCACTCAACAAGTTCTGTATTATAGAGCAACAGGTATCTCACTGGCAGCACAGCTCTTCCCAAATGAGAATATTTTCCTCCCTCCTCCTCAGTCCCAACCACACTACAAGACCCTAGCAAAACAGAACAATATGTTCCAGTAAATTATTTTATGAATAGGCCTTCGGAGCTAAAGTCACACAAAGTTCCTGTGCAAGTCCGGTCAATGCATTTTGGAGACAGCTAGAGAAACCACAAGTTCAGTCGAATTCTTTTACAAGGCAACATGCATTTTCCTTGCTTTGAATTTAGCCTATGCATCATTCAAAGTTACGTCACAGTAATTTTTAAGAGCAGCATATTTCCTCAGGAAGCTTTTGTGGTTTACCAAGAGGTACATTGTTAGAAAACACATCTTGCTTTCTGTGATCTCTTGATTCAACGTTTACTACATTTACCCCTTTTTAAAAACAGCATTTCACTGGGCGCTGTCTGGTGGAAAGGATTTGGATTCTGAGCTGTAAGGCAAGAGAAGGAAGGTCGTTGGGTGCCAAGAAAAAAAGTCTGTGGTGAAATCTTGTCCCGAAGTAAAAAAGAGCTTTGCCATTGACTTCAATTGGAGACAGGATTTTACCCTATAAAGCTGAGCAGGAAATGGAGTAATGTTGCAAGGAGAATGGGATTATGTCTGGGGCAACATGGGTTAGGGATCAGAGGAGAGAGTGGAAGGAAGAGACTGCCGATGTCAGATAGAAGAATTTGAGAAATGAACATTGCTGAGGCAAGAGGATGACTAGGAACCCACAAGGGGCTTGAGTTAGGTTGGGAATCTGAAGCACAGAAGAGTGTGCGTGAGAAGCCAAAGCTTCCTCCAAAGTTGGCCTATAGGAAATTTATATTCCCCTTCTTAGTGCAACTGTTTGTAAACAGCAGCTGGCTGTAAGAATGGGCTCAGATAATCCCTCTCCCGTCTCCACTAACCATAACTCATCACACTAAGGCACACAGATTAGTAGTGATCAGGGTTCCATTGCTATGCACCCACAGCAACATATCAGATGAGTAATATGGGAGGAGAGAAGAACACCCTATTTTCAACATTCAGGGTCTTCCACATTGGCATTATCTGGCAGCAAAAATCCTTGAAATAAATTCAGGTCAAAGATACAAAAAATATTAAACCAATGTTTCCCATCTGATACCTCTCTTTGTCTATACCTTGTTGAGGCGACTTATTTCACATTCATAGTACTCTTTCTTTTTGGTCACTGAAGCTTTTTGTTCTTTCAGGAGCTTGTTCTCTTCCTTCAGTTCATTCAATGCTTCATTTAGAATTTCTTTTTCTTTCTGGAATGTAAAAACATATAGAAATGTTGATAAGGTTCAGATGAAAATTTTTTTTCAAGAATGTTTTCAGACTATCTGGCAGATGTGTTGCACTTTTGTTATACCAAGGAATTGTGCCAAACTACTGGAAGGAGAAGCAGCAGAAAAAACAATGGGTAGCTGGAGTCTGACGCGATAAAATGTGCTGAGATTGCACTGTGCTGACTACTCACATGATGAGAAAAAAAGACAACATACCAGACCAGATTCTGACCCCTTCATGTACTCGGGTTGCACAAAGGGACCTTGAAGCCAGATATCAAAACAGATGAGGTTGCAGAGAGATTTTTACTCCAGTTCTACATTATAATAGTCCAGCACAGGAAGTGTCCACAACTAGGGTTGCCAGACATTCAGAACGCCAGGTCAAAAAGGGACCCCGTTGGCTCCTGTCAGCACCACTGACTGGGCCATTAAAAGTTCTGTTGGCAGTGCAGTGGGACTAAGACAGGGTTCCTGCCTGACCTGGCTCCACACAGCTCCCGGAAGTGACCGGCACATCCCTGCGGCCCCTAGGCACAGGCGAGATCAGGGAAGCTACACGCATTGGCCCTGCCCCAAGCACCGCCTCTGCAGCTCTCATTGGCTGGGAACCCCTAGTTCTTGTGTTATGAGAAGGAGTAAATTACACTTCCTTATTTACTTTCTCCACACCAGTCATGATCCTCATATGGCAGCCATTCCATACCCCTAATAATTTTTGTTGCCCTTTTCTGAACTTTTTCCAATTCCAATATATTTTTTTGAGATGGTGCGACCACATCTGCACGCAGTATTCAAGATGTGGGCGTACCATGGATTTATATAGCAGCAATATGATATCTCCTGGCTTATTATCCATCCCTTTCTTAATGATTCCCAACATTCTGTTAGCTTTTTTGACTGCCGCTGCACTTTGAGTGGATGTTTACATAGAACTGTCCACAGTGACTCCAAGATCTCTTTCTTGGTAACAGCCAATTTAGACCCCATCATTTTGTATGTATAGTTGGGATTATGTTCGCCAATGTGCATTACTTTCCATTTATCAACATTGAATTTCATCTGCCATTTTGTTGCCCAGTCACCCAGTTTGGAGAGATTATTTTCAGCATTTTCTTTTATTGAGCATAAAGAAAAATCACCCACTTACAGATCTGTTTGAGAGGGAACAGGTGCACAATTCATATTAGTATGCTTCCACCCCCACGCCCCAAATGCTCTATTCATCAGCCCTCTGTCAACTTCCGGAGTGACACTGCCACAAGGAGTCACTTGCAATTCTAGAGATGGATCTCTGATCTGCCACCTCCTCAGGAGCATAACACCGCCAGGCAAGGAACCCGATACTCTATTCTTATCTCACTGGTGTAATTCATCCCACGCTGTATCTCTTACTAGAGCAAATCCCATGTAACTCTATGGACACACACAATCAAGCAGGTAAAGTGCAATCCTCCTACCGCTTCCTGAAGAGGTCCATCTCTGGCCAGGGCTTGCAGCCTCTCACATTCTTGCTGATTCTGGTGCCTTTCTTTCTCCAGCTCACTGATACTCCTCTGTGATGCACCCAGTTTCGCTTTCACTTCTGCAAGCTGTAAAATGATCACACAGTCACAGCAGGGGTGATTGAGACAGAGGACACTGAGTGGTGCCGTATGCCCCAGGCTCCTTCAAAACCTTTCAGTACGCAGCTAGACACAGAGAAGGAGCCAGAACCGTTTGTACAAAAATAAGATCCTCCTCCCTCCCCTCCTTTTCAGGTCTCTCTCTAATGAAAAATTTTAAGCACTCTGGCCCTGGGCCAGATCCTCAGCTATTATAAATCCAATTAGCTCCAATGATTTAGCTGCCAATTTACATCAGTTAAGGAGCAGCCTCTCTACAGATTTCCCATTTTAATGCTCTTTTTTCTTCCCCATCATGGGATCCTTCTGCAAAGATGAGCCTCATAATCCAGCTGGGGGCAAAATAATCGTGCACTGATGGAAACAAGTCATTTGTATTCTCTCTGAGTACAAGCAATTCAGAAAAGAACTGTGTGGTTGGGGGGGGGGGAATCAACATGTTGTCTTAGGTAGAAAACAAAAATAAATTGGAATTTCTTTTTCCTATAAGGCAGTTAGAGGCAGACACTGATGGAAATTATGATTATTTACTTAAAAGAAGAAACTTCACTCAGGCAGCTGAGTTTGCTAGCCAACTAATTATGGTGTTTTCAAAAGAAACGTCTGTGGCATAAATACCTCAGTATGTGAAAGGAGGGAGGAAGAGACTACCATTTGTTTTTACAAGATTATTAATAAAAAAAAGTAACAGTATTTATTTAAAATACAAGCACAAGAGCTCCTTATACAGTATAGCCTCTCATAGGGTAAAATCCACCCAGGTGTTAGGGCTAGTGAAGCTCCCCTACCAGGCATACCAAAAAGGGGATCTCCATGCTGGTCATTCATAAACCAATCTAGAAGGTACCATAAGGGATGGCACAGGGGCATTTGGATCTGTGGTTGTGCAGATCCAGTGCCTTTGGCACACACTGCACACCTGCAGATTAATTCTCAGGGAAGCATGGCTTAAAGTGGGCAGAGTTTTCATGATCTTATGGAGGACCCTTGTTTTGATGACCACAATGATCCTCACAGGACTTCAAAGACCACTTTGAACCTTAGCTCCAATAACGGATTGCCAGAAAACCCATATGCACGTTACTTGCTACTTTATGTTCAAACTCTCAAATTTTCCTTTACGTGGGAGGTGGGGGTGGACACAGAATGCTAATGTTTTTATGTTATTTTTCAAATTATACCTGTAGTCTAGTTTGTATCTAAGAATGGGGCTGCTGTCACCTGGTGGCACTTTTAGAGCCCAATAGAAACAATCAAACCTACCTTTTTTTCATAGTGTTGTTTCATACTTCTAAATTGTTGATCCCATTGCTTGTTCACCTCCAGCAGCTGCAATTATCAGTCAGTAATTCTCAGTGAGCAACACTTGCCTGAAGTGCATTATTACATCATTTAAACTGACTAATTTTTTAATCCTGAAGCTAACAAAGGTGTTCACCATCTCCTCATCATCTATGGACAATTTACATTCAAGGAGAGAAAGTCCAAAGGCTGCCAACCTTTGTGGCATGTCTTTCATTTCTTTGATATTTGCATTCCAGAATACAGTCAAGGTGGAGATTTAGGCCTGGTCTACACTGAAGGATGTGGACAACTTCAGCTACATCAGGGGTTCTCAAACGTTTGTACTGGTGACCTCTTTCACACAGCAAGCCTCTGAGTGCGACTCCCCTTATACATTTAAAACACTTTTAAATATATTTAACACCATTATAAATGCTGGAGGCAAAGCGGGATTTGGGGTGGAGGTTGAGAGCTCGCAACCCTCCCATGTAATAACCTCCCAACCTCCTGAGGGGTCCCAACCCCCAGTTTGAGAACCCCTGAGCTACGTGAATAACGTAGCTGAAGTCGATGTACTTAGATCTACTTACTGTGGTGTCTTCACTGCAGTAAGTCGACAGCTGACGTTCTCCCGTCGACTCTGCCTGCACCTCTCACCCTGGTGGAGTACCGGAGTCGACGGGAGAGCACTTGGCAGTCTATTTATCACATCTAGATGCAATAAATCGACCCCCGCTAGATTGATGGCTGCCCGTCGATCCAGCAGGTAATGTAGACAAGCCCATAAACTGAGGTTTTCCCCATCTACAACCAAATAGTTGTGCAAGGAGTGACATTTACATCACTCTGATAAGTAGTAAATTGCAGGTGACTCATGTTTAACACAGTAGCAATGCAAATAAACTACCACTCCCAATTTCTTTTTGAAGTTACATACACTTTTTTCCTTGTTTAAAGTTCACTATATCTTGCCAGGTATATGTGATAGGTGTAGTTTTAGATGTTGCAAACCCCGCTTGCCTTACTCATATGAAAGTGCCATTGAGTTCAGCAAGACTATTTCCATATATAAAGTGAACAGGGATTAGGGTGACCAGACGTCCCGATATTTAGGTGTTTGTCCCGCATCCCGACGGATCTTTGGTCGGGACGCAATTTGTCCCGATATTTCGCTCCGCCAGCAGCACTCTGCCTTTTTTCCCCCCTTCTCTGCCAGCAGCACTCGCCTTTCCCCTTCCCCCTCCCCCAGCAGCACTCAGCTTTTTTTTTGCTCTGCCAGCAACCCGCCCCCCCCCATGTGTCCCGATATTTTCTCCCTCTCATCTGGTCACCCTAACAGGGATTGGCTTTTATCATAATAGGGGCCTACCAAATTCATGGTCCATTTTGGTCAATTTTATGGTCCTAGGATTTTAAAAATTGTAACTTTCATGATTTCAGATATTAAATCTGAAATTTCATAATGTTGTAATTGTAGGGGTCCTGACCCAAAAGGATCTTAGGGGGGTGTCGCAAGATTATTGTAGGGAGGTTGCAGTATTGCCACCCTTATTTCTGCGCTGCTGGTGGTGGCAGTGCTGCATTCAGAGCTGGGCAGCCAGAGAGCGGTAGTGCCAGTAGCAATGCAGAAGTAGGGATGGCATGGTATGGTATTGCCACCCTTACTTCTGCACTGCTGCCTTCAGAGCTGGACCCTCAGGCAGCAGCTGCCACTCTCCAGCTGCCCAGCTCTGAAGGCAGCAGTGCAGAAGTAAGGGTGGCAATACTGCAACCACCCCTAAAATAACCTTGCAACCCTCTTTTGGATTGGGACTCCCAGTTGAGAAACACTGGTCTCCCCTGAGAAGTCTGAATAGTATAGGGTAAAAGTACACAAAAGACCATATTTCAAGGGGGACACCAGATTTCATGGTCCGTGATGTATTTTTCACAGCCATGAATTTGGTAGGGCCCTAATCATACACGTAACTGGCACATAAAAAGTTAGCAGTGAGCCAATACAAATGGTTTACACTCCTCAGATATGCCCCCTGGAAGCATCCTGAGATCCAGCACACATGGATCACTGTTTAGGATGGTCACAAAAAGAAACATTCCCAGTTTGCTAGGAGTCAGACACCCAATAAACAATTTGTTGCTGCTCAACATTACCCCTTGTCATTACTATGAGCATCAATAAAGTTTACACTAACGTCTTATAAATCCCTACTCAGGGTTCAAGAAATCATTAACCTTCAACTTGGCTATGCCACCTTATATCAGCACATTATTAGTGTGTTTTCAGCCCCAATTCTGCAAACATGTATGTTCTTGCTTAACTTTATGTATGTGAAACGTGCCAATGGCTTTAGTCACATGCAGAAAGTTAAGTATACACATAAGTGTTTGAAGGATTGGGACCTTATTTCATGACAAACTGTGAGGCAAGAATATTTTGGTTCCAGAATGTAGGACTAGCATTCCACAAGAAATCATGGCCCTGATTCTGCCATTGACTGAAGAGGAACTGCTAAATAGAGAAGTAAATATTAATCAGTGTGAGCAACAGTAACAATTTGAGCCCTATGATTTCCTGCTCTGGGAGACCAAAAATTATATATTTCATAATAGTAAAATCAGTTACCTCTTGTCTCTGTCTTTCCAGTATTCTGATCTGTTGTTCAAGGGTATCTGTTGGTATCTTCTTTTTTGTCAGTAATGTACTCTTTCAAAGGAGAGAAAAAAACAATATTTAAAATAAATCCTTCTAAATAATACCCCCAAATTCAGTATTATCCTATAGAGCACTTATCTACCTTACATGTCTATTATATTAATGTTTTTAAAGCAATTTGAAGAGGGACATTTCTATTTAAAGTGCTATATTTACACCACTGTCCTTTAAATCTCCCTGGCAAGGCAAAAAGGCCTTAAATTGAACAAAAATGTCATTTACACTCACTTTGAGGCTTGCTTACTCTGTGGCGGAAATGAGAATTGTGGCCAACTGAAGTCAATGGAGCTATGCCAATATAAACCAACTGAGATTTTAGCCCATTGTGTATCATATTATGTTACAGGGCAATTCTTTAAAAAAGCAGCTTGCAAAAGCCAACAAAAGTCTAATGATTTTCTTCAGTTTTCTACATTCATATTTTGCTTTTTATTTTAAAGATACAGTGTATTAAAGTATTGTTTGCATGCCTCACAACTAATAAAGGTCCTGTGCTTCAAACACTTACCATTAGGCATGCTAGCAGGCATGAATAGTCCCATTAATTCATGGGCATTAGTACAGTAAACATTATTCCCAGCAGTAAGTGTTTGCAGGAGTGGGCCCATAATTAGACCGGTAATGGGTTCAAAATATACTTCATAGGTCAGTTGTAACCAGTATGGTTTCAGGCAAATCCTCATTTTTATATTATTAGCTCAATAGATCATAATTTCCAAGAAGCTATCACAGGTTCTCATAACAAACCATGATGCACACTAGCTGCATGTAAAAACAGAATTTTAATTGGAATAAATATACATAACACAGAAAAGCACATTGGCCATGTCAAATGCTTGGTCATTGAAAGTGTTGTTTTTAATTCCTCCCTCACCAAATATCCAGTCAGTAGCCTGGTTTTCAGACCAAAACTGCACTGTCAATTAGAGGTCTGCTAGGACCTAATTTTAAAGCCTGATCTGTATCCGACTAGACCACAGCCAACCTGAACTCAAGTCCAAGCATATCAAGTTGTTTTCATTCCTGACCCAATCCCGACACTTGTAGTTGGACTCTATCAGATTCCAGTTGGATTGCAAAGGTCTAGCTGCTGGCCCAGATTCCATTTTCTTTACCTTGTTTCCTCTGTGGCGCTGCCAGGACTAATTACCTCCCAATCCTGCTCATCCTTCTGTGACCCAATCCCTTGATGCTCCTCCCCAACCTGTGTCAGTGCCACTGCCTCATCCCTGGAGCTTGGCCTGGGGGGAGCTTCCCACTCCCCATGCCCGCGATCTATCTCTGCTGCTTCCTGCCCATGGAGTCGACCCACTGGTGGTAGAGTTTCCCACTCCTGCCAGCTGCTGTGGCCCTGCTGCACTGCAGGCACTGCTGAGCTGGCACAGCTTGTCAGCCCAGGCAAGTGAAGCACAGCCTAATACAGAATTCTCAAAAGCTACCAAACACGTTTTGCATATTCTTTTTATTCAATTGATAAATATATACAGCTTTAAGGACAAATTGTGATTGGTTTTAAATGTCACAGCTCACACTTTCCAGTAGAGAAACACAACGCTAGTAAACTCAAAGAATGCCCTGGTGCATGTGGCTCAAATCTTGGTATAGCTAACAGTGCCTCAAGAAGCTGCCTTGTTACCATGGCAATTGGCCATGCTCAGGATCAGCTTCTTAAAGAAAAAATATTAAAGACTAAAAAAAGGTTCTAAAAGATCTATAGCATTCCAGTATCACCTTCATACATTAGAACAGAATACATTCATTCTGACAAGACTATTTTACCACACAAGCCTATGATGATCCAGCCACAAAGTGATAGCTCTAAATGTCTAATTAGTTTGCACATTTCCATTAAACAAACAAACATGCCACTGATACTGCTCCCCATCAGAAATGCTCACTCACCTGTAACTGGTCTGATGAAGTTTCCGCGCCATTCATGCCTGTCTGTGGCAGTCGAAAGAGGCTTTGGATGTCTGTTTTACTGCAGGTCTTTAAAAGAAGGCAAGCAAATAAAATATGTACTTTAAGCAGGTGGGCTTGTCCAAAGTGGGGGGAAGAAAAAAGTTCTATTAGAACATGTGTCTCAAAAACTTGACAGAAAATGTTCCCAACTAGTTGAGCGTGTGTGGAAGCAACACGGAGTAAGATATAGGTGATGGAACTCTGATTTAAACCTTTTTTGCCTTCTATACGGGGGCTTCCCAGAATGTCTCAAGCATGCTCTCTGTGACTAACGTATGAGACAGGAAAGGGCTTTGTTTAGTGTGGTATGTAAATTGCAATCCCTTCCTTTACTGGTTGATTCTCCCCTGGGTGAGGAACTGGCAAAGATAAGGGAAGGAAAAATAAACTTTCAATAAATAGCTCTAGGGACATGGCTTTCTTTTCCCCAGTACCAGAGATATCTGTTTCCAATTGGAACCAAGCCCTTTGGCTTCCCTGAATATAAACATTTTCTGACGTGACATTAAGACACACTGTATTTCCTTATAAGAGAGAAATTGGTGAGTCACTTAATGTAGAATACCAATAATTCCTGTAAAACCTATGGGGAAGAAAACACTTAGCAAAAAGAACAATAAGTACAGTGAAATATACACGCAGCAGTTCATGCTTTTACAGCCTAAGGGTGAGTTTCCCCCCTTGAAATAGTTCTATAATTGTGCAAAGATACAGAGCTACACGTATCTACAGACACGCTGTTTTTCTTATTATCTTTAAGGGCCTAATCCTTCTGGTTCTTGTCATTTATCAGGTTCTCTCAATATGGATTTAGATGCCCAATTTAAGGTACACAAGTTTAATCATTTTAGTCTTAACTTCTATGTCTTAGTTTCCCATCCGCAAATGGGGATATCTATACATAACTAACCTCACAAATGAGACACATAATTAAATGTTTCTATGGCATTTTGAGTTTTTTAGATGGAAAGCACTAGACAAATACAAAGTACTATTTTTTCTTCTAAAAATTCTGAATAATGATGGCATTGGAGGGAAAATTTAAAAGAAAAAAACCCTTGTTCCTTTTTGTGGGAAGATAATAGGTTTTTCTCAGGGAAAGGAACAAACAATCATATGAAAATTGATTTAAGATAACATAGTTCCTTGTAAAAACCTGCAGCTAAAAAAATTATTATGCTAACTATAGACTTTTGGTGAAACACTGGACTTTTTACAGCTGAGCGCCAGACATCTGCTTGGTAATTTATGATGAAACAATTTCTGTATTGTAGAATCTCAAGCTCCATTTGAGTGAAATGGAACTTCCCACAAACAATAACTGCACTTCAGTTACAATCCAGTCATCAGGATTAAACTTTATATTGTCTGGAATATGTCTCAAGGGCTTTTTTTTTCCCTCTAGTTTTTCTTGGCACATGTTGAACCATGTACAAGATTCTGCATGCTAACCAAAGTTTCTTGATTAAAATCTTCACCAATAAAATGACTTTCTGGGAAACAGCAAAACAATTTTTCCTGAAATCTTGGTTTGTTTCCTTGTCTTGTCCAGTTGAACAGGTCAGTTTTCCAACTTGGTTAAAGTGGTCAGGGATCCAACAGGGTACAACCAAGGCATTAGGGAAAAGGTTTTGTTTTGATAGGGACATTTTGGATTGTATACAAAAGTTATTCTGACCACCAAGTAAAATAAAAATAAATAAATATTTAAAGGTTTATAGAAATGACAAGAATGACAAAAAGGACTTTGTAAAGTGAGGAGCAGTGAAAGTATAGTTTTTTGCCTAAAATTCAAGTCAGTGAGTAATTCTCTTAAAGCTACAGAGCACACACTGTACTGATCACAATTCTGCAATAATTTTGTCTAAGGATTATGTTGTTGTTTGTATCATGGAGCTTTAGACATCTGGTTATGGCCAATGAACAGAATATTTCAAGGGGCCTGAGAGCACTTTGAAGCAGAAGGCACTTGAAATGTTGACTCGATCAAAGGTTAACATTGGGATGGCCTCCTTCATTCTGAGCTGTTTTTACTTAATCTGTTGGGCAAATATGAGTTCTTAGGATTACAGTCACAACTTTTTGGTGATGCTATAGTGAAGAACTAGTTTAGCCTCCTGACTCTGTGTTGTACCTTGAGACCTCACCTATGTTCAAGGGTGAAAATCAGATTGTTCCTAAGCTAGCAGCCCAGAATATTAGTACATTATTTGTTCCACCAGCCAGAGCACTGCGCCAGCTTTAGGTCGATTTCTAATTTTAACTACAACAGAACCTTAGTAGCGATTACAGTAGTTAAGGCAGAAAATGACTAGGTTATGGATTTGGCCCTCAGGCTACAAAGGAAGGGGCGGATTTTTGAGATGTTGTGGAGGAAGAAGAAATAGGATTCAGCCACAGACTAAAAGAGGAGGTGAGGGAGGAAGCAAAGATGATTCCCAGCTTGCTCAAATCCTGATCAGTTTACTCACAGAAGTAGTCCCATTGAAATCAACAGTATTACTTCTGTGAAGAAGGCGAGCAGGATTTGGCCTTGTATTGTCAGTAATACCAGGGAAACTGGAAAAACCACACAAAATTGGCAATATGTGCCACTGCAGATATATCACAGGAAGTTACAGGATTGCAGTATGCATAAATGCAATTGGTTTTCCATGAAAATATTTCACACCAGTTTGAAGTTGGACAGAAGAAGACAGCAATGATTTAACTGTGAGATTCCTGTGGTGATGAAACGGAAACAGGTCTCAAAATGAAGATGACATATCAAATGATCAGGTAAATCACAGACTTTGTACCTCTGTGGCTTCTTTTATCTGAGGGTCTCAAAGTGCTTTACAAAAGTGGGTAATATCCCCTCTTTATACATAGAGCAACAGAGTGACTGAATGTCCTGCAGACCTGTGTTCTGCCTGTTTATCATTCATAGATAGTTAGAAGGCATCAGAATGCTTACCGTGGCATTTATGCATTAATTATGATGGCTTCCTGTAGAAAAGAAGTAGTAGTTTTCCCGATGGAAAAGTTTTTTGAAAAAGAGTCAAGAAACAGATCTCTTGATGAAAGAGGGGCACAAGGAGTAGGGAGAAGGGAAAGTGTCCAACCAGAGCTAGGTGGGAAACTGTCCTGCCTCATGAATGTTGTTCAATCCCAAATCAAGACAAAAGGTCAAAATCTCAAATTTTCACAAACCAAAAAAAGGGAATAAAATATTTATTTTGGACTAATCAAAACATTTTGGTTTTTTCCTCATCTTTTTGTGGGCCTTTTTCAGTCTACTTAGCTTAAGTTTCAAAACAAGTAGTCATTTAACTGGAACTTTTCTTCCAACTAGCTCTAGTCTCCCTACACGCACAAAACTGGGAAAGTCCCTTAATAAGATCATCTTATCGTCTCCCAGTGTGCCTTCTCATACCTGTTATAGACTATAAGCTCATGGAAACAAGGGCTGTCTTTATCTGTTATATAATGCGAAGCACACTGCTAGTGCATGTTAATAGTGAGAATGCAATTGGAAAATCCCCAGCTCCAGCTGCATGCTTGTGTTTTAGCTCACTGTGTTAATGCTATTAGCACTGAAATAAACTCAGCTAGGAAATGAAATTAACATGCTGGAATTCATAAAATTGTTACCATAATTTCGCTCAAACCAGTTTCCAGGAAAGTTGGGTTAACTTTAAGATGCTGACTAAGCCCCTAGTGTTTAATACATTTGTGTCAATCTCATTTTGGAGGATTTTAATGAGGGCATTGGGGAGACTTCTAGGGTACACTGTACTGTAGGTGTGTTATCTCATAGTTGGAAGAAGCTGCTGCAGTGAGTTTCAACTGACCCTACCTCTTCTCCACATGCTCAGAACAGCACCCTGCAGATATGCCCCACCCCCTCTTCTGCTAAAGCTGGTCAAAATCTTTCAGATTTAAACTTGTAATGAAATATTTTTGTGCAATATTAAGTATTTCAAATTTGTGAAAAATTCTTGTGAAGTTCTATTCTTTTAAAAAAAAACCTTATTTTAATTAAAATCAGTTCTATGTTCTGTCAGTTCATTGGGCTAGGAACCAACAGGGGAGGTGGCAGATAGTGTGTCAAGCAGGAACTGGCAAAGTGCAGAGTGGCATCATTTAAAGTTAGCCACCAACTGTCTCAGTCAAAGGATAGAGAGATTTCCAAGGTGGCTCTGAGGTTAGTCTGCAGTGAGTGGGGCAGGGAGGAGGGGAGAGTTTTTGTGGGGGGAAGGAATAAATAAATAGATATGAGCTGTATGAACTTCCATCATCAGGTAATGGCAAGCATGGCAGTTCTTTGAGGTAATATTAATCCCTGACCTAAAATAAAGCAGGCCTCATGGGGTAGGGATGGGAGGTCTAGCCACTTTTGGCAGATCACAGAGGTAGGCAAGTGTGACCAAATGAATCTCTGCATTCCCACTCTATACACCATTGTAACAATCTTTGTACAAAATGTGCCTTGTGAGGTATCATTTATGCCTTGTGAAAATATGCCAAATATGCCTTGTGAAGTATCATTTAAAAACTAATAACTCACTGGTCAGTCTGGAACCTCTTTCACTACCAGACTCCTTGACTCCAACCTCACAGCAGGAATTTACTTTAGGAGCAAACTGCAGGAAAATGAATTTCAAACGGTGATTGAACTATAAAAGTGAAGAGCAAAGAGACCCCAAGTTATGTCTCCCTATCCATTTCTTGCTCTTTCACCTATGAAGACAGAAGAGACAAGCCCATTTGACTTTGGGAGAGATTCTGACCTGAAATTTGCCCAGACCTGTTGCTGGGAGCAACCAAGAATTTTATCTTGAACCAAGCCTAGCTTGTTAAGTTTTAGTCCTAGGAAGCATTTTATCTTTATTTCTCTTGTAACCATTTCTGACTTTAATGCCTTATACTTGTACTCACTTAAATCCTCTTTGTAGTTAAACTTATTTTATTCTGTATTCAAAACTAATCCAGTGTTGTCAACTGTGTGGGTAATTCTATTTAGGGTGTCAAACTGTTGTATATTGGTACCCTTAAAGGCACAATGGACTTAATATGTCTGAATGGACCTAATATGCCCAGGAGAGGGCTGGACAGTGCAGAACACACATTTTGGGGAGGAAGGGTGGGGAAATTGAGATTGGAACCATATTTGGGTCACCTTGCAAGTGGTAACCAAGGCTTCTGGAAGTCAGAGTGTGGCTGGAGTTTGCTGACAGGCTGCTGGAGTGAGAAGTGCTGGCCCAGAGCTGTGGCTACACACAGACACGAAGCATGTGTGTGTGGCCTGCCTGCTTGCAGGCTGTTTATGAACAACAGAGGTAGGAGCTACAGCAGCAAAACATTGTGAGGCATCTGGATTAAACCCCAGAATGTCATAGAAGGGTCTTATTACTATGTCGAATACTGTGTACAGATGTGGTCTCCTCACCTCAAAAAAGATATTCTAGCACTAGAAAAGGTTCAGAAAAGGGCAACTAAAATGATTAGGTGTTTAGAGAGGGTCCCATACGAGGAAAGATTAAAGAGGCTAGGACTCTTCAGCTTGGAAAAGAGAAGACTAAGTGGGGACATGATAGAGGTATATAAAATCATGAGTGATGTTGAGAAAGTGGATAAGGAAAAGTTATTTACTTATTCCCATAATACAAGAACTAAGGGTCACCAAATGAAATTAATAGGCAGCAGGTTTAAAACAAATAAAAGGAAGTTCTTCTTCACGCAGCTCACAGTCAACTTGTGGAACTCCTTACCTGAGTAGGTTGTGAAGGCTAGGACTATAACGATGTTTAAAAGGGGTCTGGATAAATTCATGGTGGCTAAGTCCATAAATGGCTATTAGCCAGCATGGGTAAGGAATGGTGTCCCTAGCCTCTGTTCGTCAGAGGATGGAGATGGATGGCAGGAGAGAGATCACTTGATCATTGCCTGTTAGGTTCACTCCCTCTGGGGCACCTGGCATTGGCCACTGTCGGTAGACAGATACTGGGCTAGATGGACCTTTGGTCTGACCCGGTACGGCCTTTCTTATGTTCTTATTATTAAAGAGAGGGGAAGGAATCTGGAGGAAGGTGAGGCTCAGAGTGGAGAATGAGATAGGAGCTGTGTTTACTTAGTACCTGGTTCCTCAGTTCAGAGCCCTCAGAATTAGTATTGTTATTCTGAGGGTTATTCCCATATACACATACGGCTATTTTAGCAGCTGAAGGGCTAAAACTGTGATCTTGTTAAAATATGGCAACTTAAATTCATAATTAAATAAAACCTGAAGAAAGGATCTAGAATAATGTTTCTGTGCATTGTTTTCCAATATCAATTTCTGTAAATTTCATAGTAATAATCAGATACAATATTTGACTAATATTGCCATTATTTGTTAAATGATGATTCTTCTGTTTTGTTCTAGTATTCAGCCAGCTTGGCTATCAAAGAAGAACATTCAAAGAGGGATCTCTGTACCAAGACTCATAATGTAGTCAGTGTCATAACACACAGGACAGACCACACCAAGCATTTCCTTTCACTTTCTTGACTTTAAATTTCACTCTCCACTCCAGGGGTTTTACCAAGAGACGACAGTGTAGTAACCACTTGGGGCACTAGTCCCTCTCTGGCTCTCGTAGCCCTGGACCTTCGGTGGATAATGCTAATGCAGCCTCAGCACATTGGGACACAATGAGCAATCCTGAGTCCATTCTTCAAGGAATTCTCCATCATTACACTTGTATTTTGCCTCCTTTACTAAAAGGGGGAGTGAAGCGTATCGCTTTGCTCTTCAGACAAAAAACCAAAACCCAGCACAAGAAACACAGACACCCCATCTCTTCCCTGTCTATCTGGATGCTGATAAATTTGTCTCTAAACATTTTTTGCTAAGGTAGCAAAAGTAATGCTGAGCACAGCAAGAGCTGTAAATTGCTGTCTAACTTGCATGTGATTTGACATCTTGATTTTATTTCTCTCTTTTGCTTTAAATGGACAAATATGTGCAATGGCAGGCTCTGCATTAGTGAATGCACTTGTATAAATCACCAGAAAAATACACATCAGGAAACAATCTTGCACTGGGAGGATGCAGACTTGATGACCTTACTGGACTTCACCACTAACTTCTGCGATTCACACAAACACACACAGCCATATCAAAGTCTACAGTGAATTCATGTGTTTTATATTCTCCTGAAATATCTATTTAAATAATGACATACTGTCTTCCAAATGGCTCCAGTGCTCCTATCAGTTTGTAGGACATACCCCCAAACATTCCTTTTCTTCATTCATCTCAGCCCTACTTTTTATTATTTCATTTCTAGTGCACCCCTTCCTTCTATTTCCAGCATATTTTCAGACCTGCCCTTGCCATGCGTGTGCCCTCTTTCCTCCGATGAGAACAGCAAAAGGACCCCTTTTTGCTATTTAGGCTGCAAATTCCTACTATTGGATTCTGACATGCAATTGTGGCACTACACCAACATTGACTGTGATTAGGTTGAAAGGATTTGATTTGATTGGTAAATGTAGGTAAGTGATTTCATTGTACACACAAACTGATGAAAAAAATATTTTCATTAATAATCATCAAAATTTACAGGTAGGCTAAGTAAGAAAAATACTACTTGGCAACTTATTAGAGCTTGATTTAAGGATATTTATTGGTATATTTTGGCACAAGAAGTTGGCAAGTTATATTTTAATGGTTATAAAGCTTTAACTTTTTGAATCTCAACATCTGTCAAAATTGTTGTCTGACCCTCACCCCATTGTGTGCTTCCCCATAATTTCCCTTAACTGTCAACATTTTAAATTGATAACTATTTTTAAAAAATTCTTAAAACCCATAATTTCACATGTGAAAATGTAAAAAAATCAATATCTTCAAAATAAACACTGATATGTGTCAATGATAAATTATATTTAGGCATGAGAGAAATGTATTTCATTTCTCTGTTCATTTTAACACAATCATGGTAACAATGGGAAACTGACCAGAAAAACTCCATGTGGAATCAGTCCTGACTTAAGTAGAGCTTTCTAATTTAAGGGAAGACTTCCTTCTCAGTTTGAGTCACAACATAATCACCAAGAGTGTTTACTGTCTTTTTGGAGCAATGATGAGCTTTAGATATTTCTTTTCAGGAAATTTGCTAAAGGAGTTCCCCGCTGGGTCATCATTGTTTTATTTTTATATATTACACACACACACACACTACGGTCTTTGTTTGACACAGACCATTTTGTCGCTTCTCTCCTGCGATAACATTTTTAATATTCAGCTGCACTGTTATCTTTTAAAAAGACTGTCCAAAAGCATGAAAAAGGTGTATTAAAAAGGATAATATAGTGAATAATCCTGCACCAGAAGGGAGATAGCTTAGTTTACTTAATATTGTAGGTCTTTTTCATTTCTAATTTCTAAGATTCACAGTTACTATTTATGATCTCATTACTAAAGTTTTGTCATTGTTATTTTTAGTAAACGTCCTGCAGGTGACGGGCTTCTGTGAATTTTTGTTTATTGCCCATGATCTGTCTGGGACATTTACTAAAAAAAAAAAAAGTGACAAAATGGGGTTGACAGGGGGATGAGAGCCTGAGCTCTGCCGCAGGAAGGGAGGGCGGGTCCAGCACCTGCTGCCCACAGTAGCTGAGAGCTGCAGGGCTCCCCGTGCCATGGCTCAGAGCTCCAGGGCCTCCACCAGCTGACAGCTCCAGCTCTGCTGCCCCGTGCGCTGAAGCCGAAAATGTCACAAAGGTCGCTTAAAGTCACAAATCCTGTGCTGAAATCTTAGACTTACTCATTACCAAGATCTACTCTAGTATGACATTCATTTCCTTCCCTTCCTCACTTTTCATCTTCTTTGTTCCCTATATACCCTCATGTGTGTCTAGATGGTATAAAATCATTCTTTTCTTTCATAAGCTTCCATATTAAAATTACAGTAACTTCAGCCATTTATAGTGTTTTTGGATGTCTTGTTTTTTTGGTGCCCAACTCGAGACACCTTACATGGTTTGATTTTTAGAAAATGCTAAGCACCCTTCCTTTGAAAGACAGGCCCCTTTATGTGTAGTAAATTGGGTACTCAAATTAAGGTACTAAATCACTAGCCACTTTTGGAAGTCTTGGCCATTATATCTTCCTTAATTCTAGTGAAACTAAAGACTTTTTAAATGCTCAGCTGGATAACAATCTCTTTTTGATGATGCAGATAACAGGAAAAATATAGAATCACTTTTTTCTATGAGTCTTAACTTAGCCGGTGTTTGCAGTTAAGCCTTTATAGACTTATACTATTCAGTGGCAGAACTGTATAAGCCATATTCACTGTAAGATTATTTAGGCTAAGAGTTTGCTGATGTGTGTGTAGCATGTGTGCGCACACATCTCTGTCTCTCTCGGACCATCCCTAAGACTCTCTGAAGACTTTCCCCACCCAAACACTTGGAATTGGATTTTATAATATGAATGTTTTTCTCCAACTGTTATCGTACCAATAGGGTTTGTTATAATCTTCATTTAAAAGATTATTTAAAAATAATGAAAAGAGT
Source organism: Mauremys mutica (assembly GCF_020497125.1). Classification (NCBI taxonomy): domain Eukaryota; kingdom Metazoa; phylum Chordata; order Testudines; family Geoemydidae; genus Mauremys; species Mauremys mutica. The sequence continues at coordinate 44,588,692 of NC_059076.1, forward strand.
GGTGATGGCAATAGACATTTGGGGTACAGAGTGGCAGCTATTCCCTGTTCCCAGTCTGGTGCAGTGAAATACTGAACAGCAAGGTAATTCAAACTGGGAATACAGCCAGTCTTTAAACAGGAAAGAGAGTGTGTTAATTCCTGTCTACATTTGATCTTTGTGCATACAAGTTTCACCCAGACAGAAAAATGTGTAAGAAGGGGATTTTCCTGAAAAAAATGAGTATGTCAACACACCTTTTTGACATATGTATTAATGTTCATCTAGAAACTCGCAATATTCTTGTATGTACATGTGTTCAGATGAAAGTATGTTCCTCAGTACTTGAACCTTAGCAGCTTAGGCACTGAATAAAATGATTCTGCTTCAAGCTTTCCTTCTATTGTTCTTTGTTGACTTCAGCAGGACTAATTGTGAGCAAAGTTGCTCATGTGCCTAAGTGTTTACAAACTGTGGCCCTCAGGACCTAAATACCTATTTCATGAATCTACAGTTAAACTGGAATAAAAGAGAGCAAGGAGGCACTAGAAAGAAACACTAAGAAGAAAAATGTAGGAATGAGGAAAATCAAGGATACCATGAAACTTAGTGTGTGTGTGTATATATATCTATATATGTACCCACTGATGAATCATAATCTTCTTGTAATTATATCCAGTGTCAGAACTGCTATGATCCGTTTGTTCAGGAAGATATTTTCATGCACAGAACAGTTATTGTAATTTTTGATCTATATGTCTAACTATTGATAGTCCATGAACCAAATGTTTTCCTTTCTTTTTGCTAGCATGTTAATAATATTTTTATTTGTCCCTTCCTATTTGGTCCTATTCTTCCTTATATGGAAAAGTTGCCCTCTACATGTATGTAAAATATAAATGAATCATTTCATATGAATGCCATGGATATGATATACTTAAAATACTCTGTATATAAAAAATATTTAATGTGGAAAATATATCATTTTGACAAATAATATTTGGCCTAGTTTGTTATAATAGGAATGTTTAATAATTTATGTAATTTTGGGGAAAAGAGGCTGTGCTAGTGGTTCTAGCAGGGGACTGGGATTTAGGAGATCTGGGTTCTATTTACTGTTTTGACTTCCTGCATCACTTCGAACAAGTGACTTGTGCCTCAGTTTCCTCCTCCATAAAATAGGGGATACCTCTCCAGGGACATATTGAAGATCATGATAATTTACTGAGATTGTGCCAGACTGAAAGGTGGTGTGTAGGGGAGTGCATGTTAGACTCATTTAGACTTTTTATACACACTGAAACAATGGGGAAGGAAGTCTGAGCTAGAGTACCTCAGTATATGAAACTTACACTAATTAGACTTCTGACACTTCATTCTTCAAAAAGTAGGTCTGAGTTGAGATGGTTGAAAAGCTTGATTAAATTTGAAACCACTTTTATAATATGTTTCCCATTTTTGGTCAGTGAAAATTATTTGGCCAGCTCTAGTCAAAGGGAAAAGTTTCCATTTCAGTAACTGGAAAGGAGTCTGAGCTAGGGTAAGAGGTCTAATTCACACCACCTGACACTTCAGAGTTTGGCCCTTTGTAGGTATAGATGAAAAGTGTATTTAGTTCACTTGTGCAATTCAAATACAATGACTCAACCCTTTCCATTTGCCCATCTATGGACTGATCACATGGTCAGATGGAAATAAGTTCTTACCAAATTGGGTAAGTCCCTTGCATCCATTTCATGCATTTCTTGCACCTTCAAGCTCTCTTTGAAGCCAATCAGGCACTATGTTCTTCTCACACAACATGGTGAAGATTAAAAATGAGACTTTCCACGAAGGGCCACTATGGTTTAGTACCAAGATGGACCAGGACCGTGGGTAACACAGCATGATGACATTCCATAATTTAAAAACTATAATATGTGCAGTGATCAGTGCATGAAGTTGACGCTTGGAGTCCAGTCTGTTCACTCTGCATATCCAGGTTCCCTCCCTCAACTGGCCTCTCTCGGCCCTTACATGTTTAATTTATGAAGAACTTAGCTTACATAAAGAAAAAAAGGGAAAGAAGCAAAGGGAATTTGTTTACATACAATTCCAGTCTTACTAGATCCTTAGGGTTAGAATATGTCAGTTACTGTTGGTGATTGTGGGTGTGGCCAACTCATGATTTTGTCATTGGTTTCATGATTATGACTGTTTTTCTTAAAGCCCCTGGAGTCAAATGGATATTTGGTGATTTCAGCCTTCGTTCTTACCTTTTCTTTAAGTTACTAGCCCTTGTGGCTGAGGAGAAAGCTTCAAAATGTGACCCCAGTGCACTCTAAAAGCTCAAAAAGCAGAAGGTAAATAAAAAGAATACCAAATCTATTATTTTTACATAACCTCATGATTTTAAAGCCAATCTCATGATTTTTGGTATTTAACAGGATTTTTGAACAGTTGGGGTTGGCAATACTGCTACCTCAAACATTGTAAAAATCTGACAAACATTCACATGATTTACTATCTGTGCCTGACTTTTCTGAGAGGATGTACAAAGCCACAGATGAAGCATAAGATAGGGATAGAGGAAGAAGTATAAACTAAGCTACACAAACTGACATCGTAACTGTATTCTTTACTATTGTAAATCATTTACATCTGAAGAGTATTCTTTAGCATAGCAAGAAATCATATCCTGCATATTCAACTGATACAACCCGACACTCATTTTAAGCCACCTGCACTGAAAATTGTTGGACTTTATCACAGCTGGCACTTACTGTAAATCCAAGTAAATAGTTGACCAAGTAAAAGAGCCACTCCTTTAAAAAAAAACAAAAACTTAAAACCACCAGGGGCGGCTCCAGCAAGCGTGTGCCTGGGGCGGCAAGCTGCAAGGGGAGGCCTGCTGGTCGCTGTGAGGGAGGCAGTCAGGCCACCTTTGGCGGCATGCCTGCGGTTCTGCGGCTTCAGTGGCAATTCGGCGGTGGGTACGCTGAAAGCGTGGGACCAGCAGAAACGCTGCCAAATCCGTGTAAGCAGTGGACTGCCCACAGGCATTCCACCAAGTCGGCCTGACTGCTGTGCAAAACAGAGCCACCCCTGAAAACCGCACACTTTTGTACACTTGAAACACTGTACCGCCCTCTCAACTGTATGAAAAACCCTCACACACATCCAAAGGGCAAGTAATGGAATATGTGCAAATGCATACAAAGAGGGAAAATACTACAGATTTGCATAGTTAAAGTGAAACACTGAACTATAGAACAAAGGAAGGGGAGCGAACCCTCGCTCTGTTCTCTTCCCCTGTCTACACTCCCAACTTTCTGTTGAAAAAAAGATCACATCTAGTGGCTGACTGAAACAATCACCCACTTTTGTTTGCTGATGTATATTAAGTGAGAAGTTTAATGCTTTTGCATTGCTTTTGCTTGCTTTTGTGGTCCTGGTGCTGCTTTTGTTTCACCACTTTTGGGAGGACGGGGGAGAGATTTTTGTGGATTTCAATGGTCATGTGAAATCCATCTAGTTTTTTTCCCTTTTGTGAGGATTCTGATCCCATTGTTCTAATTGTGACATTTCCCCTTAATCTTAGTGTAGGCAGCAAGTAGGGTTAGGTAAAAAACAAGAATTCCTTGAAGAATATCCAAAGTTTTGACATTTGTGTTCAGTCTGCATCAGAATGAAAATGAGACTATTTGAATATTTTTACAAAGAGAGCGAGAGATCCACCTTAAAGTAGCCAATACCCCTGTGATTAGGGCACTCACCTGAGATATGGGAGACTCAGGTTCAAGTCCCTACTCTACCTGGTCTGGACTCACACCTAACCACAGGGCTATGGCATCAGTCTCTCTCTCTGCCCCAGCTATTCCACTTTATACAAAGTGGAATAGCTCCAACAGGAAAGGGAGAGAGAATAATACTATTAGGGTACTCACATGGTACAAAGTAGGAGACCCAGGTTCAAGTGCTTGCTCTGCCTGAGTCAGAGAAGAGATTTAATCCTGGCTCTCCCACATTCCCAAGTGTCATAATCACTGGGATACTGATGGGCTATTCTGGGGTCTCTTCTTCTGCCTGGAAATTCCATCCCAGATCTGAAATTTTTTCCCAGCGAAGCTTTGGTCAAAACAGATGCATTTCCACACACACACCAAAAAAAGCTTACTTTGAGATGTGTGGTCGCTATGTGTACACACATGGGTACACAGGCACACCACGTGCGGGAGAATGGAAAAATCTTTCAAGTAGTGTCTATTGCTCCATGCCTGTGCCATAAAGCCTGTCGTGCTCAGCACCAGGGTATATGGGGAGGTGCAGACTGTTTTCTACCACAAATAGTGTCATGATCCATGGCAGAGGGGAAGGAGGGCAGGGAGAGGAATGCAGATAGGGATCACACATCTCAGGACCTGTCCCATTACAGGTAAGTAAACTCCATTTCCTCTTCAAGTGCTGGTCCCCATGTGTATGCCACATGGGGGTGACTGGTAAGCAGTAGTCAAAGAAGAGGGTGGTATGAGGATGCAGGAAGTATTGATGTTGCTCAAAGGCTGTGTCTGCGGAAGAGGCTTAGATTAAAGCATAATGCTTCATGAAGGTGTGGATGGAACTCTAGGTTGACGCCTTACAAATATCCCGCACAGGTACTTCAAATATCCCGCACAGGTACTCATGCTTACTGAGGTTGCCTGTGTTCCAGTGGATGGGCCCTCATCCTGACCAGGGAGGGATATGTGGTAACTGAGAGCAGCCAGGAATCCTCTTGGAGAGGATCTGTGTAGATATTGCTTAACCCCAGGTTCATTCTGGTATAGCAACAGATAGTGTAGACATTTTTCTAATCGGTTTCATTCTTTGAGGGTAGAACACCAAAGCTCCTCTGATGTCAAGAGAGCAAAGCCTCTCCTTCGCACTAGAGGCACAATGTTTTGGAAAGAATACCAGTATGTGAATTGACTGATCTACGTGGAACTCAAAAATTACCTTGGGAATGAATTTTGGGTGGAAGCAAAGGGATACCTTTTCTTTTTGAAACGTAGCATATATGGCAGGTTGGCCATGAGTGCCCTCAGCTTGCTCAACCTCCTGACCAATGTGATGGTGACCTGCATAGACAGGTGGGACATTGAGCACATGGTTAGACGTTCAAAGGGTGGCCTGATTAGTATTGACAGTGCAAGATTGAGGTTCCATTGAGGTGTTGGCTTCACTACTGGTGGGAAGGTCCTAGTGAGACCCTTCAGGAATTTGTTTATTATTGGGTGTGTAAAAATAGAATAGCTCTCTACCCAAGGGTGGAAGGCAGTGATTGCTACTAGGTGGATCTACAGTGAGCTAAGAGACAGGCCCAACATCTTCTGGTATTCCTGCTTTTCTAGACTATCAGCTGTCTCTGGGGATAACTGGTTTTGTCTGACCAGGTGTGGAACTCTCAAAGAAGTTTCAGTTTCAACAAATGGGAATTTTCTGACAAAAAACACTTCACTAAAAAATTCCTGAGCAGCTGTAGCAGCAAGTCATTCTGGAGGTGATGGTTTACTTGTGAAATACCTATAAATTGATTCATCATAGTAACATGTTTAATTTTCCTGGTAATTCCTTGTAACATACTTAGAGTTGTGCTTTTCAGCCACATCCTTTTGCTCGTTATGATGTCATAAAGGAAGCAAAGTGGGTCTCCACTTCCCTTCAGGAATGAATAGTTTAACTGTATCTCTCCCCAGCCTGGTGCACTTGTTTCTCCTTCCTTTCCTCATTGCAGGAAATAAGAATTTCCTCTCCTTCTCTCACTACCAGGTGGAGAGTAGCTTGGCATTCAGGGGAGAGGGACGCCTAAACCATCACTTTTTCTTTTTCAGACCCTCATTCCCACTCCACCAACTTCCCCTCCCATCTGCACAAATGGCCTTATTTTTGTTTCCCTTCTTCCCCTTTCACTGTTGAACCGTTGAACACAATGGGTCTAGATATGTTCGTGGGTGTTCAAGGTCACAGTCGGGCATCTCTAGATATCACTATCCAAAAGGTCCAACTGGCCAATCAGAATGCTGCTTTGGACAATATGTCTATTTCTATGCAGAGATAAAGGGGAGCTGCTGCAGCTGGCCTCAGTCAAACAGCATAAGCTGTAGGGCTAAAAATTGTGAAGACATTCTGGCTTGGACTGGAGCCCGAGTTCTGGGACCTTCCACTCTCACAGAGTCCCAGAGCTGGGGCTCCAGTCCAAGTCCAGACATCTACACAGCAATTTTTCAGATCTGGAGCTTGAGCCCGATGAGCCTGAATCAGCTGACCCAGGCCAGCTGACAGTTTTTTTATCCCTGTGTAGATGCACTCTTAGTGTCTCTAGCTGGGCTTTGGAAACTGCTGAAGAGAAGTGTCTTCTCACTTAAACAGTTTCCCTAAGTCACAGGAAGTGGCTTTGTGAGAGAATTTACAGTGTGTTCCTCATATGATGTGTTCAGCAATCAAGGAAGTTTGTGTATACTTGTTAATACAACAGGAGATACCCCCTCAATTTTCTTCCCTTGCAGACAAACTGTTGCAAAAGAAACATTTGCTTACCTTCAGGGAACACGAAGTCATCTGTCTGAGCACACATTCTTGGGCAATGAACTCAGAGTTCTCATGGTACTGTGCAATACTGTTCTTCTCTATCAGATTTCTTATTTCATCATCAAGCTCTATGCTTTCACACCTGATTAGAAGGAAATGGTAAGGTTATATTGCCAAAGCATACAGGAAAGAATTTAGGGAGTCTATTTTCTGGTCAACCATTTCCTTATGTGGCACAATATATGGAAGAGCTAGTTCTGTACCTATCACAGGCTTCACCCTTGCACACAAGCACAGAAGAGTAAAGCAGAATCACAGAATTTCAGAATCAGCAAAATGGAACCATAATGGGTTTGTGTTAGAGTTGGTATAAGATTTTTCTAACAAGAAACATTTTTGTAAGATGGCTTTTTTTCCCCCCCTTGAAATGAATTTTTTTTGCATAAAAATTATCAGTCATTTCTGGGGTTTTGCGAAAAATGTGCCTTTCCTCATTTTTTCCAGAAATTTTAAATCAAACATGAACAAAAAAGTTATCAAAATTGTTTGCCACAGCCAAGTTTTCAGTAAACAGTTTGATAATATTTACAATAATATTTCTGATTTTAAAAAATTGGTTTTTAAATTAACCATTTTTTTAAAAAGTCTGAATTTTTTTTTATTTACACAATAGGTGTTCATTTTTCCTCTAGATCTAGTTAATAGCTTCAAATGGAGAAGTTATCAGGAAGATCATAGGCAGTAAGAATATTTTATCTATTAGCTTTACTTATTTATTTCAGTTTATATAAACAATTTGCAAATGTATTTAAGAACATAGTTCATCCATATAGCAAATCCATCAATCTCCCCCATAAAAATAAAGGCTATAATTAGGCAAGTGGAAATTTGGATAGACAACAGAACAATTCATTCTATTGTGTGCTTTTACAGACAGGGACTGTGTATTTCTCTTTCCATCAGTGTTAGTTCTTTCCCCTATGTACTAAATAAAAGAGAGTGGGCAATAAGAAAGGGTAAAGTTTTGGATTTGGTTTATTGTCCAGTAGTCAGATCCTATGATTAAGAGTCAGACATTCTTGAGTTCTGATCCCAGAGCTACCACTAATTCTAGAGCTAACTAACTGAACGTCATTCACAAAATGTATGAACTGGAAGAGGTTTTATATAAATTACTGTAATTTCAACTAGAAATGTTCAGTCTCTCTGATGCTTTGGACAATGAAATGATGTTATAGACATGTATAAATCCCTTGCCACCTTGGATAAAGCTCAAGTTATACAGTGCTCCAGAATGAGAAACAGTACTGGGTTAGTTAGGCATCTATGCCCAGAGCGATTACATCACACTGCATAACAAACATTGGAGTGAGGTAGGTTGCTGAAAACTGAGTAGGGAACCGCAACTAACATGGTATGGTAACTTATCACTCATCAATTAAGTTAAAAAGCTGACTATCAAAATTATACAAAATGGCTTGTTGCACTATGGAGCTCCAGATCTCATAGTGAAACAATCCAAATCACATGCCTCCCAACAAAACTCTGCACTAAATCATGCCACTGAATGAAGATACTCTACCACCACCAAAGGTGCCACAAATAACTGCAGCAGGCATTCCAGTGACAATTTAGGATGTACATGAGTTGATGTGTACTTGAGTTTAATCACAAAGGGCCCAGTTTGGGGAAATACTTGGCCCTTTCCTGGATTGGACTCAGAAAATGAAATTTAACCCCCTGCACAGTGCCAGCATAAAGATCCATGCTTCTTAACTTCCATTTAAGCCCTATTTTCAGACTATAAGTAGGATTAAGTGATGCATGGGCTGGCCTTCTGTTCAGGGTGAGTTTCACCTAAAATGAGCAGCAGCAAGCCATTTCAACAAACATGAATGCAAAGCAAGGATTATATGCTAAATAAACAAAATACAGTGCCTTCAGTTATGAAAGGCAAATGGAATAAGGGTAGTACACAATGTGGCTAGGCTACCCTGATCCCTTTAACAGTGTTAAGTTATACACAAAGAAAAAATTACACAAGAAAAAAAGAAATTCTGCCTTTTCCTTAACTTTTCTTATTATAAAACTTAAAAAACACTGTAGACATTACAAGCTGCACATTAGCAACATATGCTTGTAAGATTCTTGAAATGGTATTGTTGCACAGCATTATGCACGAGTTCATTAGTTTGTATGCTCTGTTTTTAATTAAACACATAATTAGGACTTTTTAATGACTCTAACATGCATTATGACATACCCATGCTCTCTTATCCACATCCCTCCAAAAAACATTTGTTCCAGCTCCTCCAGATTGCCTGCAAATATGCCTAGTGTATGAGATATATTTGCATCGCATGACAAAATTTATTACACATTATGCAGCAGAATTAAATGCATTTGATAACATCTGGAAGTATTCAGAAATTACAACATCAAAGCAGGCATTTTGGCACAGTAAGGGAAAAGCAGACTGAATATTATTTTCATAATTAATGTAAATGCCATGATTTACATAACTAATGTAAATACCAGAACCAGCCATAGAAAGGACTGCTGCACTGATGGACAGGGAGTAAAATTAGGCCTCGCCAGAGCCACCCCTATGCCAGCATCCTGTAGGTCCAGAATTGAAGAGACTTGGCCATGCTCTGGGTGCACTGTTTCCCTCCTCCTGGAATAGTATATTTTTAACTAGCAATTGTGCCTCTGTGGACTAGCCACCAACTTGGCCAGTATCAGGGACTGAAATAGGGGCATCTCAAGCTGAAAGCCTAAGTCTCTACAGTCTGAGCTAAACATTCAGGCTCCACAGTTGGGGGGCTGTAATTGATTCACCACCTCTGTGGATCAAGCGCAATGTAGGCCACAACACTGGGTCACATTAGCCAGGGGCGGCTCGGCATTTCGCCACCCCAAGCACGGCAGGCAGACTGCGTTCGGCGGCTTGCCTCCGGGAGGTCCGCTGGTCCCGTGGCTTCGGCGAACCTCCCGCAGCTGTGCCTGCGGGAGGTCCAGAAGCCGCAGGACCAGCGGACCTCCCGCAAGCAAGCCGCCGAAGGCACCCTGCCTGCCGCCCCCATGGCGCCGACAGAGCGCCCCCCGCGGCTTGCCACCCCAAGCATGCGCTTGGCGTGCTGGGGCCTGGAGCCGCCCCGATATTAGCACGATTTCAGGGTGCGATAGTTGTGACGTTATTGATATAAATTGGGACAATATAGAACTTGGGTTGCAACCAAGGTCCTGTAGTGGCACCAAATCTTAGGTAAAGGGGGTCATATAAGGTGTCTAAGACCAGGTTATGGGTTGCTGGTTATGATTATGCTGTCTGTGTGCATGTATCATTTTTAGTTGAAGTTATGTATATTGGCTCTATACTGTCTGTATTTCAAGTTGGTGATGTGCTTCTGGGTAATATCCCAGACAAGTTGGTGTTAGCTCTGCTTAGCCTGCTTGATGGCCCATTAAGGACCATCAGCTACACAATTGACCCATGGAGAGAAGGCAAACACGCCTTGTGACTCAGCGAAGTATGCAGGGACTGGCCCATGTGACTCCAAACTTCATTTTGCTGTAATTTTCCACAGTAAGGACAAAGAGGTTCTTACACCTGGAAAAGCCTATATAAGGCTGATGCATCATCTCCATCTGGTCTTCAATCCTGCTTCTTACCTCTGGAGGGACTTTGCTGCAAGCTGAAGCTCTACACAAGGGACTGATGACCCATCCCAGTGGGGGATGTACTCCAGAGACTTGATTTGAACCTGCAGTTTATGCCACCGCTGCTGCAAGCCTGAACTAAGAACTTTGCCATTACTGTATGTAATTGATTCCATTTAACGAATTCTAGCTCTCATCTCTACCTTTTTCCCTTTATGAATAAACCTTTAGATTTTAGATTCTAAAGGACTGGCAACAGCGTGATTTGTGGGTAAGATCTGATGTGTATATTGACCTGGGTCTGGGGCTTGGTCCTTTGGGATCGAGAGAACCTTTTTCTTTTATTGGGGTGTTGGTTTTCATAACCATTCATCCCCAGGACGAGTGGGACTGGTGGTGATACTGGGAGACTGGAGTGTCTAAGGAAATTGCTTGTGTGACTTGTGGTTAGCCAGTGGGGTGAGACCGAAGTCCCTTTTGTCAGGCTGGTTTGGTTTGCCTTAGAGGTGGAAAAACCCCAGCCTAGGGCTGAGACTGCCCTGTTTGAGCAATTGGTCCTGAATTGGCACTCTCAGTTGGGTCCCGCCAGAACCGCCTCGTCACAATAGTAAATTTCATTTTTATGTTGTACTAACCTATTTTGTGCATGTGTAGACAGGTGTCTATGTCCAGCCATATGGCACTGGAAATTGTGAATCATCACATATGCAGGAATGGTTGTTTGTTCCAGGCACATAAAGAATATCTCTCAATTTGTCTGGGTCGGGTAGTTACATGAAGATTAAAATTATTAAACTAATTTAATCTAGAAGTGGGGGTGGGGGGTTACTGTCCAGCTGGGAGAGTATTATTTCAAGACACAGGAACTGAGAAACATACTAGTATAGACCACCATGGGTTGCCCTGCAGCTGATGTAACTTTCTCTTCATGGCTTTCCCCTGACTCATGGCCTGGGTCAGAAGGCGAGCCCTCAAAGGTCAACAGTCAAAGTCATGAGACCTGTGATCATCTGTGTGATTAATGACGGGGGTGGGGGGTGAGGGTAGCTTTCTTTGACTGACATCGAGCCAGCCAGCAAGCTGTAAAATCTCTCTTGGTAGCTGTTCTCAGCTTGCTTTACCTGTAAAGGGTTAAAAGTCCCCCAGGTAAAGAAAAGGAACTGGGCACCTGACCAAAAGAGCCAATGGGAAGGTAGAACTCTTTAAAATTGGGAAAGAAACTTTCCCTGTGTCTGTTGTTCTCCGGAGGAGACACGGACTAGCAATACTATAAAAGCAGGAATACTGTGTAAAGTTTGAACCAGATATGAAAGCCATCAGATCATATCTAGAACTACTTTTAACAACCCAAATATGTAAGTAAATTGGGAATGTTTAGGAAGACGTGATAAGGTTTATTTCTGCTTATTTTTTTAAGGCTTGTGGACTCCTCTGTGCTAACCCCAGATGTTTTTGTTTGCTTGTAACCTTTAAGCTAACCCACAAGAAAGCTATTTTGGGTGCTTAATTTTTGGAATTGCTCTTTTAAAATCTAGCAAAAGCCTAAGTTCCAGATGTATTTTCTTCCTTTTTGTTTTTAATAAAATTTACCGTTTTTAAGAACAGGATTTTTGGTGTCCTAAGAGGTTTGTGCATGTTGTTTGATTAGCTGGTAGCAACAGCTAAATTCCTTGGTTTTCTTTCTCAGCTCTTCCCCAGAGTGGGGTGGGGGGGTGAGAGGGCTTGAGGGTACCCCACAGGGAAGAATTCCCAAGTGCTCCTTCCTGGGTCCAAGGGGTCTTTTTTGCATTTGAGTGGTGGCAGCATTTACCAAGCCAAGGTCAGAGAAAAGCAGTAACCTTGGGAGTTTAATACAAGCCTGGAGTTACAAGCATTTTTTAAAATCCTTGTGGGCCCTCACCTTCTGTACTCAAAGTGACAATCTGATTTCAAGTTAATTAGGCTCAAAGGATTTCCGCAGTTCAATAGAGAACCAGCAACTCTCCCTTGCTGTAATGACTATTTGCACTCATTGTTTTATCTAATCTTCTCATTGAAGTTGTGGATTAAGCATCAATTTTTTCCCCTTCAGGTTGCACTCCTAGGAATACCATTTGTGAATTTATGAAATATCAAGTGAACATATGGCCTTGTCCTGTAGTTCTTATTCAGACATAACTTGGACTGAGCCCTACGTGTCATTTAGATTGCAATAAATGTTGAAGCAGATGTTCCAGTACTTCTGAGCAAAGCAGGGGATAATATAGAAGCCCATTTGTAATAATTTTGTTTAAAATATTTAAATGTGAAGAATTGCCTTGTTTTGTCTAATGCTACTACATAGGGGAAAAAAATCAATGTATTTGGCATTGTGGAGGGGCAAGCTGAATGGTTATTAAAAGTGAATAGAACTATTTAACCTTTACACCCTGAATTATTTGTTACCAGATGGATAAGGTATCGCATATGCGGCTCTTACAGTTAAATAGCAGTTTTTGTCCAGTCTAATTTTAAATGTGCCAAACAACAAGGCTTCAACTTAAGAACATAAGAATGGCCATACTGGGTCAGACCAAAAGTCCATCTAGCCTAGTTTTCTGGCTTCTGACAGTGGCCAATGCCAGGTGCCCCAGAGGGAATGAACAGAACACGTAACCACCAAGTGATTCATCCCCTGTCGTTCATTCCCAGCTTCTGGAAAACAATCCTTGTCCATCCTGGCTAATAGCCATTGATGGACCTATCCTTCATGAACATATCTATTTTATTTTAACTCTATTATAGTCTTGGCCTTCACAACATCCTCTGGCAAGGAGTTCCACAGGTTGACTGTGAATTGTGTGAAAAAAATACTTCATTTGTTTTAAACCTGCTGCCTATTAATTTAATTTGGTGACCCCTAGTTCTTGTGTTATGAGAAGGAGTAAATTACACTTCCTTATTTATTTTCTCCACACCAGTCATGATTTTATAGACCTCTATCATATCCCCCTATAAGCGTCTTGACTCACCGCTGCAGTGCCTCCTGCTGGTCATCCTCAGGGAATTCGCTCGCCCAGTATCCAGAGCACCCTCTGCAGGCCAGTGATCTGCCTTACTGCTGGCCCTGTGTCCCTCTCAGTACCCCGGTGCCCTTGTCTTGGGTGCTGCCCCCCTGGCAGTACCCCTCACAGCCTCAGCGTCTCCCTCTCCCAGGGGAACTCCCACCCACTATCCCCACTTCACCTCAGTGTTAGGCTACTGCCAGTCCCTGTCTAACCCACGCTCACTGGGGCGGACGGCAGTGTAAGCCACTCATCACAGGCAAAGGGGGTTCGGACCTGTTGTTTCTGCCTACCCATGGGCTGCCCCCTGCAACCCAATACCTAATGAGCCTTACCAGGCCTGCAGTCTGGGGCTTTCCTAGGCCGGAGCTCCCGGCTCCCTAGGCCTTTCCCCGGCCCTGCTCCAAACTAGGTTCCCTTCTTGGCACCTTGCAGCCAGGCCCTTCTCCCTCTACAAGCAGAGGGAGACTGCCTGGGCCTCTGGCTCACAGCCTTTTATAGGGGCCAGCTGGGCCTGATTGAGGCATGGCCCCAGCTGAGCCTACTTTCCTCCAATCAGCCCAGGCTTCTTGCCCCAGCCACAGCCCTTTCCGGGGCTGTTTCAAGCCCCACAGGGCAGGAGCAGGTAATCACTCCACAGTATTCAAGATGTGGGCATACCATGGATTTATATAGAGGCAATAGGATATTTTCGGACTTAATATCTATCCCTTTCTTAATGATTCCCAACATTCTGTTTGCTTTTTTGACTGCCGCTGCACATTGAGTGGATGTTTTTAGAGAACTGTCCACAGTGACTCCAAGATCTCTTTCTAGAGTTGTAACAGCCAATTTAGACCCTATCATTTTATATGTATAGTTGAGATTATGTTTTCCAATATGCATTACTTCGAATTTATCAACACTGAAATGCATCTGCCATTTTGTTGCCCAGTCACCCAGTTTGGAGAGATCCTTTTGTAGCTCTTCACAGTCTGCCTGGGACTTCGCTAGCTTGAGCATAATGTACACAGTTAATTATTCCCTCCACTGGATTTCCCAGTGCATGCCATTTTCTCTGTATCTTTATTTTAAACCATGAGCTTTTCAGCAGGCACTGACTTTCTCTTTGTGTATCGTACATTACATACACTAAATAAATTAATACTCAGTGATGAATTCAGGCCTATGAAAAAGAGAGGTAAAAGAAAGTAAATATCTGAATTATCTTTGGTCCTATAAAAGGTGCCAATGCTAACACACCATGCCCTATTGCTTCCTCTTATATCCTGCCTCAGTGCAACAGGTTTATAGTATAACCTCCATTATCAAGAGATACTTAGGACACCCCCAAAACATTGAGTACTTAGGGGAATCCAGCCCTGACTTACTGACCGATCCCCTCAGTTATCTGGGCAGCGGAAGCAGTGCAAGAACAGAAGACTGGAAAGTATGGGCAGAGTTATGACTTAAGTTCCAGGAAGGGGAGTGAATTGCTCACAGAAACTCTTCTCCTAGCTCACTCTCCTCCTGCTGAAACTCACACACAGGCAGTTTCCAGCACTTTAAGCCTCTGGTCAGGTCAAATAAAAGGAAATGTAGAAAATACAGTAGTTAAAATGGCAATAACCATCCTACATTAGCCTACCGCTGTTGCTCCAATCTCTGAAGCCTTCCATAGACTGCCTGAGAGAAAATAATCAGGCAATTTGCCAGCAGACTTTCCCTATAATCTAGGCATCACTTTACTGAAACCTCCCATTCAATGAAACAGGATCATGTCCTCACCTAAAGGTGGCATGACTCTGATTCAGATACAGAGCTTCACATAAATGAGATTTAGACAATGCAGGTTGCACTCTACGGGTTATTTGCATAACAAGTCAGCAGGCAGGCATAGGGATAACACACAGATTCTCACTGGAAATCCCATAAAATATATTTCAAAGCTTCCTAGTGCCTTCCCTCCTTTTCATACAAATACTCTGGGTCCATTTCCTAACTGATTTCCCAGAGGATTCATATGGGAAATTGGAAGGGAGAGGGATGACTTTCATGAGGACAAACTTAACTCCTCATTTCATTCTACTAACATTATTTTGAATGTGGATAGTATAAAACTAATTGACTTTCAGTACAGTATTTCCCACCCTTCAGAAAGAACTAATACAGGTTTGGACTTCAGTCTGTTTCCTAAGCCCCCCCTTTACTGAACTTTAGCCAATTACTGTCTTATAATACGTTGCCTTGGATTGCCTGTTCTTAACCCATTTCATTATGTTATGCTCCTGTTCATTAAAGGAGTGAAGTAAAGTTTTGTTAATTTGGTGTATGGAACTTACTGTGAAGAATATAAAATATTAAACCATAGAAATTCATTGCATTTGGCATGAAAATAAGCAAATATAATGTTTTGCTCTGTTAAAGAGTGCTGTGTGACAAGCTTCTTAGAATTTTAGACAGCCCTAATGAAGCAATTCTTCCTAATGACCTCTAGACGGCACTCTGAATTTAGCTGTCATAGAAAGTAATGTTCCCAAACACACAAACTACATTAGGTTTTACAAAGTTTAAAGATGCATTTTGTACAATCTTAAAAGTTGTATTGAAGGAAAAACGTTAATAAATTAAGACATTTTGTTCTGGACTATTTAAGCTGTGCTTTTGTTACTAAAATAACTGTCAGATATCATTGTATTGGATCTACAATGAAAATGACACCTACATTTACTGAACTGTCAAGTTTCTATTAGAAGTTCTGATCATTCATATGCTTTTCCTTTTTGTAAAAATCAATAAGAAAAAAATTGGAAGTGCTTGTATTTTTTTTAATAGGACAAAGTCTTTGCTTTCCATATCTTCACAGTGCAAACATATCAACATCTGTTATGTGAGAAAGCCAGCCTTATTATGATTTGTGACAAAAGTTCCTCCTGTATCTTGGTGGGTCGTGCGCTTATTGGCAGATTTGCTTACCTCACAGATTCACCCTGTGGGTTGGGAAACAGCCCAGAGACCTTCCCCTCTGATAGAAGCCAGAGTCCAGGTCAATTCCTCCTGTGTTTGATCAGAAGTTGGGAGGTTTGGGGGGAATCCAGGCCCGCCCTCTACTCCAGGTTCCAGCCCAGGGCCCTGTGGACTGCAGCTGTCTTGAGTGCCTCCTCCTGGTACAGTTGTGCAACAGCTACAACTACCTGGGCTACTTCCCCATGGCCTCCTCCCAACACCTCCTTTGTCCTCACCACCAGACCTTCCTCCTGATGTCTGATAATGCTTGTACTTCTCAGTCCTCCAGCAGTATGCCTACTCACTCTCAACTTCTTGCACACCTCTTGCTCCCAGTTCCTCACACACACTTCCTCTCCCCTGGCTCCCTTTGGCCTGACTGGAATGAGCCCTTCTATAGCATCAGAGGGGCCTTAATTAGAGTCAGCTGCTTAACAGCCTCACCTGACTCTTAGCAGGTTAATTGGAGTCAGGTGTTCTCATTAGCCTGGACCCCTGCTCTGGTCACGAACAGAAAACTGTGTATCCAGTGGCCAATATATCTCCCTTCGACTACTCTGCTGTTCCCAACTGGCCTGGGTCTATCACAAAATATATAGCAGGCTGAACGCAGAAACAAACAAAAGGTAAGATGAGCATAGTACTTCCTTCTTGTAATTTTTAAGTGTTACTTTTATAAGCAAAAAATTCTGATTAGAGCTGTCCAAATATGGACAATTCTCTTGAAATTTTGAGGTGGGGGGTAAAATGTACATCACTTACCTTCAAGGAAACTGTGTTCTTAAATGTCACTTTTGTTTGAAATTTTTCTGAAATTCCTATATTGGGGGATTTTTTTTTAGAAGAAAAAAATCTATTAAAAGCCAGCCTTACCTTATAAAAAGTGAGAGAGGGAGAGATATGGGATTTCAAATAATCACCATTTTATCATCATCAGCATGACTTTGTTTTGCAAGGCAACAGTCCTCTGAGAAAGATCAAGACTCTGTTCTTTTGTTGCATCTAGTGTCTGTTTGCCTAGGTCTGCACACTGCCTTTGATATCCCCTCACTTATACAGCCTAGCAATCATTTGTCTCCTTTGTTCACTTAGTGCCTGATCCTGTACCATTGAAGTCAATAGGAGCTTTGCCATGGACTTCCGCAGATGTAGGATCAAGCCTTTACAGAATAGTATAATAATGAGGTGTTTATTAAAAAATTTCAAATAATGAAAACAAAAAACAAACAAACCAGTTCCCAGGCCTCGTATATGAAGTTATATTTAGGGATAGTAATCTACAGGAGGTCAGGCCCCAAACACATGGACCTACTTGCCCTCTGATGCAATAACAGAACAGAATTTTCATGTATCTCGTACGGTAGTGCCCTTGTTAAAATGGAATCAATATTTGAAAATTCTCAACTGTCTGAAAAATGAATCTCTTCACAGCCTATGCAGTGATGGAATTACAGGAAGTGGCAGCATAGGCTTGTGGAGACCTGAATCAGATAGACAGACACGAGGTTTTTTTGACTGGTTTAGAGAAACCCCCCAAAATACCCTTTGACAGGGGGAGAGACTGTATGTCTTTACTTCACAGTTCACCCAGTATATTATGCAAGTGTTACTCCAAACCTCCTCCCATCTACGCACAAAAACTTATGACTCCAGTTTAGTGATGCTTTCACTCCAAGATAACTGGCCCATCCTGGAGTAAAGCCTAAAGCCCAGGTGCTGCTTTTGCACATGCACTTTGCAGTGTAAATCACTTGAGCACTAGGAGCTCTTCAGTGCATTCTCAAAATTAACTGAAAAGAATCAGTGTCTCAACTTACTGCAACACAAAGAACCATGCGCTATGCCCCCACAGGTCATAGTGCACACGCAGGTAGCATAGCACTAGCAAGGACACAATAACTCAGGTATAGCTTTGTGGTGTGGCTGCTCACACCCAGGCTAGGCTAACGTGGGTGCAGATCACTCATGTAAAGAAGACATACTGAAAATGACTTCTATGTGCTTTTGTGAACACAAAGAGTCGATTCAGCTAATTGGGGAACCAGGAGAAGTGCAATGTGACATTGGCCATGTGAGGAATATCACCAGCCTACCCAGCTTAAATCTCAACATCACAAAAAGCTTGAAAATATCGAAGTTTTTGTAGAGCCCCATACAGTGCAAATAATTCATGTCCAGAGATCACAGGAGAACTGGAGCATTTTAAAAAAAAAATTTAAAGAGAATGATTTGAGTACTTTCACTCTGGGTTAGGCTTTTATAGCTCTGACTCAGATTGCTGCTTGACTCTCAGTCCATTTTTTTCCAGAGAGTTTAGTGATCATGTACTGCTCTAGAAAAAGGGCAGACCTGGAGACTAAAATTATCCACTGATCAGGTACAGCAATATTTTCCCCCAAACCTCTCTGCCAGTGTTTCATCCTGAATCAGGGGAGGGGTGAGAAAGTAGCTTAATCTCCGTGGCTATACTGTTCCTCCCCTTTTTTCTGAGGCTTCCCACATAAGTGCCCCATTGCTTCAGTGATTTTTGACATCTGTCATCTTGAAAATGGACTAAGACCACCAATTTATTTAATATAGGATAGTGAGCATCCAGCAGATGCTAACTTCCAATCATGATTGATCCTAGGTGGCCTATGCTCTACAAGTTCTATGCTCCACAACCCTGACCCATTTGATTTTTCCATGATAAACAAGAAAGCACACAGAGCATCAATGGGATATTTACGTTAATTAGGTTGTCAGCTCTATCTTGAGATATAATACACCCCTCATGATCATCTCAAATACAGCCTAGGCACCAGATAAACTTAATGTTGAGATTTAGTTGATGCACAGTGCTAGACCAATATTGCTCTTCTATAGAAACGGTGACCAATTTTCATACTGTAATATCATATGACTTGCAATGGCCCAATGCTACTCTAATGTGGTACTGCTTCAGAGGTTTAGTTTTTATTTTTTATATAAAATAAAAACCTCAGAGGTTATGTGTGTACGTTCACACCCAACAAATAAGAATACCTAGCTCTTTTATATAGTGCTTTTCATCAGTAGATCCCAAAGCACTGTACAAAGGAGGTTGGTATCATTACCCCCATTTTACAGATGGGGAAACTGGGGCACAGAAAGGGGAAATGACTTGCCCAGCCAAAACATCAGCAGGCCTGTGGCAGAGCCAGGAACAGAATTCAGATCATCTGAGTTTTAGTCCAGTGCTGTATTCACCAGGCAACACTGCCATAATATATATAGATATCACCAAATATATGAAGGAGATTGACTAGCTATATTTAGTGACTGAGACAAGGTGGGTGAGGTGCTTCAGTGATGTGTGCAAGAACATCTCCTCACCAAACAGTCTAGCTGCAATTAGAAGACTACTTACCCCAGCTAGGGTCATAACATTGAATCACAAAGGAAATTCTGGGCTAGACCTATACTGCCTGAGCAGTTCTGCTTGCTAAATAAAAGTGGAAGATGAACATAAATTTAGAAAACATCATCACATTATACCCTCCCTCTTATCCCCACTACAACATGCTATAGGTTTAAATGTATTTGCACAAGTCTTCCACCAGTTTGGTGCAATCACCTAATAGTAGCACATCCTAAGTATTATGAGGGGTGAGATCTGTGTTTGATTTAGTTTTGGTCTCTTGATTTCCAAGCCAGCATGTAACAGGAGACTCATGGATGTAATTCTTGCAGATCTCTGGAAGAAAGGTCTGGCAAACACTTTTTTCTTTTTATAAACAGTGGGCTACACTTAATACTTTTACAGCACAGGATCTTGTGATGGGTGGACAATATTCCTGCTGAGCAAGAATGAGTCCTGATCCACAGCCTGTTGAATTAAATGGAAAGACTGTCAGGACTCTGGTCCTTAGAAAAGGTTGGCGAGTGATAGAATACAAAAGGAAGAATTTTAAAGTCCTAAGATAAACTACCCAGACCCTGCTGTAAAGTGGAGTTGAGAGAATAATTCATTTTTCTGTTTGGAGGCTGAACAAGAAAACATCCTACAAAAAAATCAGTTTGGTTTGAAGCAAAATTGAGTATTTTCCATTTCCCCCTCACCAAAATGAAAAAAAGATGACATTTCTTAACTTTTTCCAGCTGTACTGTGAAGGGACAAGTCCGTACAGCAGCCCAGAGACAGTATGGAGCTTAGGGAACCACCAGGATGAAGAGAGTTCAACCAGTGTCCCCTCCCACCTGAATAAGCACTGCATTTGCCAACTCTTGGCTCCCTCTAGGTGGTTTTCTATGTAAATGGAATATGGGACTCAGAGAAATTAGCATAGTCACAGGTCTTTGGGGGCTGTTCTCTATGCTTCTCAGTGCATTAACTCTCTCTAATGATTACTTTCATCTCTAATGCACACAATGCTATTCAGTGTAATTTCAGCATGTCTACCATGCTTGTGTCATAGGTATGATTCCTGAAACTACAGTCTGCAGTGAATGTAAGATCCATATAAAGAAACAGATTTATTTATTTTTATTAAGGATGGAAGAACTAGCTCAGATAAAATGAAAATTGACACAACCCAAAACAAACCATTTTATATATTTGAAAAGGTTAGTTAACATTTCCCCCCTATTATTTATCACTCTATGTGCCTCGGTACTTCCTTCCCTTATGGAAATGGCCCATAGAATTTGATAGAGAATGAGATCTTTCTCCAGAATTTCTAACCCTATTTGCAGCGGGAATAAATTTATAGCAGTGATTAAAAAAAAATATACAAAAACAATATCCTCTGTTTAATTCTATATTATTCTCTTAAAATCGATAGGGTTTTACAGGAATTTCATATAGTACCGTTTAATTTCTATAAAACCTTTGATTGCTCTCTCTGATATTAGGACCGTTGTATTACAGGTTGATCCAATCAAGACCAGATGCGAAACTGACAAAATACCATGACAAAGGCTTTACACAGGGAATTTCCAATCCAACTGGAAGCAGGAAGAACCAGGAATCTTGCAAGAAAATCTGTTTTTTTGCATGAATTTCCAGTCTAATTTTTCAGCCTTAAGAAGATCTGATAGTGGCCAGATCCTAAGCTGTGTAGCTCAAGTGAAGTCAATGAAGCTGTTCAAGGTTATAGCACATGGGTATTTGGCCCTGATGAGACTTTTGGTTGATTGTTGGAGTTGGATGTTTTGAACTTCAACTCCACTAATTCACCTCTGTGCTACCGTACATATGTCTATGCAGTACACTCTATTACACATAAATATACATTATCACTAAATAACCAGCCTATCTGGTAGATTCAATCTATACTTTGACATAAAAAAACCCTTTTCACCCCCAATATTTTTCATTTGAAAAGAGTGAATATTGTAAATGATTTCCAACATAATTCACTTAATTAAGCTTTGCAAATTCAGAAGTACAAAGAAAAATAGAAATTTACAAAGTTGTTTTGAAAATGCTGCTAGAAGATCCAGCCTAAATTCACAGAAGTTAAGTAAGATCCATTGAAAAAAGAAATTGAAACAAATGCAGAATCTTTCAACTGGCATGCCTAAGGTCTCTAGGAAAAATGTTTAGAAATAATCCTTTTTCCTTCTTGAGAAGAGGGCTTCACAGTGCAAAGTAGAGGATGGGGGTTAAAATGTGTGTATTGAGACAAACAGAGAAATCACTTCAACTTTCGCTCAATACGGTTCCAGCCAAAACATCTGCCTGTCACCCCATAAATGTTGCTACATTTCTGTTCCCTTTATGACAAAGGAATGGAGCTTTTAAGGCACATTTAATAGCCAACAGCTGTTTGGCTGTCAAATGCCACATCTGGAGAAGCAGTGTGCTGTTAACATGAACAGAAACAATTACTCTTTAATAGTTTTGCTTAATTTTAAGAATTATACAAATCACAACAATGAGAGATACATGTTCTTGATAGAAACACATTTGGTTTCTTTGAAAACAATTTAAAAAGATCCTAATAATTAGCTGAAGCCACACCTATAATCCATTGCATTTTGCTAAAAGATAAATGAGTAAGCCTATCAGCCTGGTGGCATTTAGAAATATCCAATATCACATACAGTCTTTACATTATCCTTATAGCATATGTATGAAAGAAGAGGAAAAAGGAAGGCTGCCAATACATGTCAAGTGCCAAGGGGCACTCTTTTCTCAGAGTTCCTTTCCTCTCGAATCTCTGTAGTGACATATAGCTCCTGCCTACTTCTATATCATATTATCTGCAGATAGAACAATAAAATGTCTCCTTTGGTTACTTGACATGGTTGCCTGAATAAAGCAGAATGAGCCTGATCCAACATTCCTGATGATAAAGAATGAGACTGGATCCAGTGAAGTCAATGGAATCACTAACCTCACTGGACTTTGGATCAGACAGCGAGAGAATTATGAATGCTACCTACATGGGAAAAAAGTGACCAGAGCACTCACCCAGCATCATAACTCAGAAATCTTTTATCTGCATGTTGATTACTAGTTGAAAGAGAGGGTGGACATTTTGCCATGCAAATCAATGATTACTCAGTTGCCTGGAAAGCTCAACCAAATGGAACCCTCAAATAGCATGCAAGTTTCCGAACTGACAAATTATGGTCTCCTTGAACATCCAAATGCAGAAAGCTAACGAGAGAGGAGGGGGCAGGAGACAGTGAAAATGGAAGTGAAACCTGAGACAGTAAAAGAGATACAGAAATTCAAAGCAGACCAAGAATTACTTCCTTTTCAAACAAGTGTAGCATGACTTACCCTTTTGCAGAAACCAATATGCACCAGTAAAACATAGGTATTCTCTAGGACATCACAGTCACATGAGTAACTCCTAAACACTCTAATACTAGTAGAGTAGCTGAAAACATAGGTGGAATAACCTGTCATTTCAATAGCTTTCTAGAAGATGTTGCATTCTCACTGCTGTGTGGGGCTGTGATAGCCTATGAGAGAGCGCGCGCGCACACACACACACACGTATACACATGTCTATCAAAAGATAAACATTGGTACTTTATTTCAGCAGTCTTACCAGCCATCAAAAGAAGTATGGCTGGATATTTATAATTAATCCTGATAGGCAAGGGATGCACAAAGTAAGATCTCTTCTAATATGCCACCCAAGCAGAGAGAATCAAGGGAGAGAAATGAAATGGATAGGTGGGACAAGGAAAGGAGGAGTTCATACTACAATACAGTAGCATATGTCTGATGGGCTAGAAATCTATGTTTGAAAGCACAGAAATAGTATTCTGCAGGCCTCAAAAATGCTCAGACACTACACAACTGCTCTTAAAATTGCTGCTCAGCCTGTGCTCAGCTGTCTGAATGTTTAAATTAATTGCATACGTAATTTTGAAAGCACCCAACTGGGAGCTGACAACTTTCTTTTTTCAACTTGAGAATGCCAGTTGGCATTTCTCTTTTTCTGAATTAGCACACTAAATGAAATAAGAAACACACAAGGAATATTTGTCCCTTTTACATTAGCTCACTCCAAGATAATATTTAGATTTATCACCAGCTTTAGCCCTTATTGGTGCCTTATGAACAGTGCTCCAGCACCTCAGCTAGTGTAAATTGGTATAGCTCCATGGAAGTGAGAGAGATTAGGCTGCTTTTCACCAACTAATGATCTAGCCCAAAATGTCTTGGTTTGTTTTTCCCATATGAACCAGACAAGTTCAGATTTAGCCATCCCTAAGATAAACAAAATACAACAAAGAGGAGACAATTTAGAGTTAGTCTAGGAAATGTAGAGTGGTTGGTGAGGGGAAGTCTGGAGATGCAATATAGTCTTTCACCTTACGCTACCAATGAAAATCCAGCTCAATAGTGGCTGGTCAAGTTATTACACTGCAATGCTTGCACAAGACAAGTTGGAGTCTTGTTGGTCAGGAGTTCACATCACAGAACCACCACCACAAACTGCCATTAACTGGCTTCTTCTTTCAAAAAAGGTGCCATCATCAGCACGTGGCATGGAAACAACTCCTTTCACATCCATAGAAATAGTTATTCCAGGTCACAGTTGAGCTATGTGAGCAGGATGGTATGGGCAAGGTTGGAGCTTGGCTGCTCGTGCTGTAGCTACTTTTTGGATAAACAGAAAACGCCCATTTTCAGGGATATCCAACCTAGCAAGTCACAAAGATTAAAAGTCACTAAAGGAAAAAAATGCCTTTTTTTTTAAATCCCCTCAAAAATCCAACTAACAATTAGCTTTGAATGTTGTCTCCTTTCATTCTCTCTCTGACAAACATAGCACACTTAGCTCTTTTTAAAACCACTTTTCAATTTGTTAATCTCTAGCTAGACAGATAAACTTTTGACAAAAGTTTAACATGTTGATTAGGTATTACAGGATTCACTGGAACATGCTGCATGGTTCTTTATGGCACTTTATAGCTGTACTGGCTACTTTCACCCTGTTTTACACCGAGCAGGGTTAGATGGGGGCGGGGGTGATACTTGAGTCTAACCTACACTGTAAGCTCTACCATTAGTAGAGTTGCAATGGCAGCCAGTGATAAATCTTTCCCTTTAGGGTGAATAAGATCGATATGTACACTCAGTAATGTAACCTATTTCTGTTGATCAAATTAGCAGATCTAGTTTTCCAGAGGAATGGCTGGAAGTGAGGAATGAGAGCTATGGAGAAGGATAAATTCCCATTTTGAGGAACATAGACTGGTATACAAAATTTTGATGGAACAACAAGGGGAAGCATGGTGTTCAGGTCTACGCCATGGGAAGTGCTGTTTTAAGTACATTTTCAGTATTTACAGAATGTGTCTGATGCCTTAAAAAAGAGAGATTTTCTGTGATGAAATAATACATACCTTTCAGCCTCAGGAGATTCATTGGTGCACAGCTCTAGAGCATTCTCTGCAACTTCCTTCTTCTTTTTGAGCAGTCCACAATGAATCTGTCAGAAATGGAAGGAAAAAAAAAAGTTACACCAAGGAAAAGAACAGTTTGAGCGGAGACCAGGCCTTTTTGATGTTTTTAGTGCAGGAATTAAATGGGAAGAAATAATCGTGTTTCAAAGATACTTTTCAGCACTTGGTTCTCTATATCTTGCTCCTTTTCCTCTATCATTAGCTGCCGCTGGCTGGTGGACTGTGAGACCACCACTGTTTCTGCAGAAATTTGGACCCTAAATACAGATATTTCGTATGCAGAGACATAAGGATGACACTACCTCCATCCTATGACCCCTTCCCTCCTGCCATAAATAGCACCAGATTTGCTGGTGGGAGGGGGCAGTAGCAGGGCTCCGGCAATCCCAGGCCTCCATCATGGCTCCAAATATTATCTCATGGATGTAGATCTGAGTCCAAGCACAAAGCAGTGTTTGTGCCCAGAGCAGGAGAACTGAATTTGACTTACTGAAGATATATTTGGAGGATTTTTTTGTATTCTTTAAGAAGACAAGTGGAAGTAATTTAGAATATCAAACTGCTATGACCTAAATCATCCATTAAGGGTCTCTAGAAATGCAGTAATGTTTGACAGAGTTACTCTAAAAAAAGTACTACAGAAGTCAGGGGCACCTCTATGTTTTTTTTGCTGCCCCAAGCACGGCAGTCAGGCAGCCTTCGGTGGCGTTTCTGGCGGAGGTCCGCCCCAGTCCCACATTCTCACAGCAACCAGCAGGCCATCCCCTGCGGCTTGCCACCCCAGGCATGCACTTCCTGTGCTGGTGCCTGGAGCCGCCCCTGTCAGAAGTTTACACAGAATGACAGTCAATGAGTTTATTGAACCATTCTACAGAATTCTCTTTCAGGACTAGAAATCCCTAGTAAATTCCATAGCATAGTCCAAAAACTATTTTCTATTATATTCTATAGGAATTGTTCCATGCGACAGAACTCTGAGTGCAGAAGTAGGAGAGTGGCTTATGAGAGATTCTCTCTGAAGGATCAAGTCTGCTCCCCTCAGGCTTCTAAATGAATAGGGGTTGCATGTCTGGGCAAGGTGGCTCAGAGAAGTGGGGTAGGGCAATCACAGGATATAGAGTCAACAGGTCCTGCCTTCACTGGTGCTCAACAAGTGCAGTTGCAACAGGAGATGTGTAGGAGATGCAAGGATGGGGCAGCCTCCTTAAACTCTTCCCTTCCCCTGCATATGGGCCAGCCACCATATGGCCCTGTGTCTTCAATATGCAAAAGCCAAGAAAAACCTTCTCAAGCAAAGATTCCATCAAGAATAACCACCACTACTTCCTGGGGAAAACAATGCATTTAAATAGCCCCTTCCAGCCAAAGATCTAAAAAAAATAAATATGTGTTTGTTGAGTTAAGTCTCGCAACACCCTTTTGAAGTATTATTTCCAGGACACACATGGGGAAACTGAGGCACTGAACTGTTAAGAGCATGATCCCATGCTCATTGAAATTCATGAGATTCCTTCTACTGATGGCATTGTGTGTTGACCCAGACTCCATAACCTGTGGCGAGTCACTGGTTCATTCAGGAATGAAACCCAGAAATCCTCATTCTCACGACTTGATCTAACTACTGGAGAACAATTGCATCACTGTAATTGCTGCTTTTAGAACACTAGTTTTATCTCCACCTACCTATTGTGACTTGTGTGATTTCAGAATATCAAATGGAAGGATAACAGTGTGAACATTGAAATAAAGTGGGAAGTCATCACGACCAAAGAAAGATTGTTTGAAACCAAATGAGTTTTCAATTAGTGATAACTATATTTATTAGCAACATCAACAAACTCAAACCACAACAAAACATTTAATAGACACCATACTGCTTCACCTGTGCACACAGCAGAATCTTAAAATAAAAGGTTACCAGGGTAAGATCTGAGGTGTTTGGCTTTTTTTTCTTAAATTCCTATACCCTCAGGCATTTCACACATTTTAAATGCATCTGGTAATCACTAATTACAAAGATCCCATTAGAAAAGGATGTCAATTCAATTTCATGTGAAACTTGATTCCAGTTTTCCTGAGTTTTACGAATGTCTTTAATTGTAACAAAAATGTGTTGAAATGCTTAAAGTTGTAGTAGTTTGACTTCAGTGGGAGCTGTGGGTGCTCAGTATCTCTGAAAATTAGGCCACTTATGTTGGTGCCTGAATTTAGATTAAGGTGCCTAATTTTAGATATCAAGATTAAAAATTTGGTCCCAGATGTAATAAAAACAAAAACCAGTGAAATTAAAGAAACTGGCCATAGTTGTTCAAGGAAAGAAAATCTGGAGTTCAGATTGCCACTACATCTCTAATTCCTCCTGCTGGACCTGGGTATTGCAGTTGTCTCAGATCAACATGACATGTTATGTATTACAGCATGTGTCAAAATATCTAGGCATAAGGGGCCAAATGTAGATGGTGTATATTAGATTCATTCAACCTCATTACATTTACTTATTGATGTGTAAAGGAGTCAAAGTGGATGTAATCTAGATACCAAGGAACTGGGAAATAAAGTTTGACACCTTTTTATATGTGCCTGTTAGTTGCTTCACAGACTCAGCGAGCCAAATTCAGAATGGATGTGTATGGGAGATGTTATACATTACACATTGGTGAGTGCACTAAAGCCACACACCTTGAGGGCGTTCTGAAAGGAGGGAAATGTTAAACCAACTTCAACGCTTTGATATAGGGGGATGTTTTAGAGAGTAGCAGCAGCCTTCCTTTTCAGATCTTCAGTTTCTGGATACAGCAAGTGAAAAGCTATTTTAAGGCATAATTTCAAGGAAATTGCCACGTTGGGTCTCATTCACACAAACAGCCCAACAGAGTGCTAAATTATTAAACCAATTATGACAAATACATTTATGGTATTTGTGCACAGTATTAATATTTTTCTAGTAATAACTGATTTTTACAGTGCAATATAATTTATTTACTGGGTTTTATTATTAATTGTGAAAATTAAATTTAAGATACTGGAGAATTCAGCTACTTCAAATAAAAAAAAGTCATGAGTCTTTGCAGGAAATGGGTTTGTAATGTTCAGGTAGAAAACTACTGAGAGTTACAGAAAGTGTCTGGCTACTTCCAGGGCTTTTAAAGACAGCAACAGAGTTACAATGATGAATTAGACACATATTTATAAGGTGTAGAGCCAGTTAAAAGAAAAAAATTCCCACAAATTGGCATTTTTCAATTTTTTCCAGAATTTCACACACAAAAAATATATTTTTCCAATAAATGACCAAAAATATTTCAGTTTTTGAAAGTTATTTGCAGAATACACAGTTTTTCCTTATTTTAATTATTGAAAAAGCTAGAAAATTGACCAAACATGAGAATTTTTCTCAAAAAATTTCATTTTGGTCAAAGAGGCATTTTTCATTGAAAAGATACTGACAAAATTTGACCATCTCTAATAAATTGTCATTCAGAAAGTTGAATGACACTAGCCAACCCTGTATTCATCAAGTTAAGAGGCCCAGAAAAGTTCTTAAATTGTTAGCAAGTTTCTATATTATGTAAATTAATCCCCGTGAAGTTTTCACTTTGTTTATCCTTCAGACAAAATACTGCTCTGCAACAATCCATAAAAAATGGTATAGTTTAGTGCCACAGTGGTAAAATCTAGAAATTGGATTAGGAATGTGCAGTGCAATTCTAGAATAACTCTTTCCTCCACCAAATTTCTATGTCTGAATGTCTTTCTAATGCAAATCCTGCGTTTGTATGCTTTTGCCTCTACTGCATACACATAAAAGTCACAAGAACAGAAACAGGTAATCATACAGAAATGAAAGCCACAGGGCTTTCAGGCTTGTGGGAATAGAAGCTCTTTGTCTCTCTCTGTAGGTAAAATGAGGTAAATGTGGGGGGAAGGAATTTGCATATTCTGCTCTCTGGCTTCTCCTGTGGGCAAAAGGGGAAAACTGAGGGTGCTCCCTATCTGTTGACAGATATAACTTGCATACAATTTAGAAGAGTTTCATAAGGTGCTGAGAGCTATGCCATCTGATGACACCAGTCAGCTCTGTGTTTCTGGGGAACCAGGGCGCAGTATCGAGCCTGTCTGACTCATGAAAGACACCCCCCTACACACACACACACACAGACACACACACACACACAGTGTCTCTGCTTGAAACCGATCAGAGAAAAGGCTTGCAGAAAGCATTGAACGGTGTTGGAAGACACACCTAGACCCCTCCTGACAAGAGTGACAAGATTAAGATATCTCCATTAGCATACAGAATGAAGAACAGAGACAACTCCCCTAGCCTCATCTGCACGAAAGATGGGACAGAGAGACTTCTCCATTTGCATACAGAATGGAGAACAAAGAACCGCACTGAACTCTGGGACCAGAAAAGCAGGGAGCACTGCA
This sequence comes from Mauremys mutica, assembly GCF_020497125.1. Lineage (NCBI taxonomy): Eukaryota > Metazoa > Chordata > Testudines > Geoemydidae > Mauremys > Mauremys mutica. The sequence continues at coordinate 44,618,214 of NC_059076.1, forward strand.
TCATGGGGGATCTCTGCTCCCGATGTTAATGAACCTATGCCTGCCCACACCCAGCTCAGCAGTTATCAGACCAATTCTAGCAAGGAATCCTTGATTGATATCCAAAATACTGAAGCAGCCTAGTTGCACTGTGAGCAGCCTAGTTGCACTGGAAGAAAACGCCACTCATAGCCAAGAGTGATCAGCTCCTATTGTCTAGCCCAGGGGTAGGCAACCTGTGGCACGCGTGCCGAAAGCAACACACGAGCTGATTTTCAGTGGCACTGACACTGCCCGGGTCCTGGCCACGGGTCCGGGGGGCTCTGCATTTTAATTTAATTTTAAATTAAGCTTCTTAAACATTTTAAAAACCTTATTTACTTTACATACAACAATAGTTTAGTTATATATTATAGACTTATAGAAAGATCTTCTAAAAACATTAAAATGTATTACCGGCACGTGAAACCTTAAATTACAGTGAATAAATGAAGACTCGGCACAGCACTTCTGAAAGGTTGCCGACCCCTGGTCTAGCCTAAAGAAAACTCTTGAGTCATCAGTTTACCCATAAACAAATCTAGTGTTCTCCCTTGAACCATTGTTGTTTCTCTACAAAAAACCCTACCTATGTTCAAGTAAGTGTTCTGATGCTTAGATCCAAACTATGCATCAGTTCCACTGGGACTCCATCTTCTCCTGACTGATCGTGCTGGGGGCTCTGCCTGTCTCCAGCACTCAGGACCCTGAGCTACCACCATCACCTGGGAACCCTGACCAGTTCAAGCCTCATGGAGTGGGTGAGATCCCCTTCTTTCCCTCTCTCTGTTTTCCTTTCTACCTTAGGTATTAACCTTTAATAATGTACCTGGGCGGCAAGGTATATACCCACGTGGTGCCCGGGCACCAGCAATATTCAGAGCCCAGGGGCCCAGCTCCACCAATGTTTGGGGCCAGGTGGCCCCACCTGTCGCCCCCCCCGTGCCTCCCCCAAGTGTCCCCCAGCTCCCCCTTGTTGGCCCCGTGCATGTCCCTGGGCCCCAGAGAGAGCAGAGTGTCCCTGCCTCTTCCGTGCAGCTTGCCTCCCTGCAGCAACTGCTGCCGCATGGGTCATAGAATCATAAAATATCAGGGTTGGAAGGGACCTCAGGAGGTCATCTAGACCAACCCCCTGCTCAAAGCAGGACCAATTCCCAACTAAATCATCCCAGCCAGGGCTTTGTCAAGCCTGTCCTAGTGACCCCATCTCAACTGCCAGGGCAGACTGACTCTGAGCCTGCCCTTCCCCCTCAGACCCTTCCCTTTTCTGGTGGGACCCTCCACCAGCACAGCACTCCCTCCCCCACCCGCAATCACTGCTCCTGCCCCATGCTGGGCAAGGAGGCATCCCCATCCCCCACCCCCAGTGAGGCTACAATCAGGGGCAACAGCAAGGGAGGAGGCGCACGCAGCACCCCCCGGCACCCACCATGGGGGAGGCGAGGGAGATTCCTGGACCTGAAAGGGGCCCTAGGAGCACATGCAGTGACAGTGGTAGGGGTGAGTGTGCTGCTGGGGGGGGCAGGAAAAGGGGGCCCCTCCCGCAGAGCTCACTGCTGCTGGCAGGGAAAGGGCTGGGGGGAGTCCTCCTCTCTGATCCCTGTCCCAGAGCAGCCTGCCTGCACCCCAAACTCATCCCCAGCCCTGCCCCACCCCAGAGCCCTCACCCCTACACCCCTACCCTCACCCTGAGCCCCTCCCATGCCCCAAACCCCACATCCCCAGCCCCAGCCCTCATCCCCCTGCACCACAACCCTCTGCCATAGCCCTGAGCCCCCTCCTGCATCATGAACCCCTCATCCCCAGTCCCACCCCACAGCCCTCACCCCACACCCCAACCCTCTGCCATAGCCCTGAGCATGCTCCCACACTCCAAACCTCTCACCCCCAGACCCACCCCTGCACCCCCTCCCTCCACACCCCCTCCCATCCCCAAACTCCCTCCCAGTGCCTGTACCCCTCCTCCACCCCAGACCTCCTCCCCCACCCAAACTCCCTCCCAGAGCCTTGGGCAGGTGGGGGGCAGAGTTTTGGGGGGGCAGATTCTGGGCACCACCAAAATTTCTACAAACCTGCCACCCAGGAATTAATGTATGTTATGTTGGTTTTGGCTCTCCTTGTGTAGTTATCACTATTATTCAATAAATAACGTTTATAGTTAAGCTAGTTGTTTCTCTCTCTCTCTGTCTCTCTCTGAGCTTTACTCTTTTGTGGTTTTAGCTTTCCCCATTTACTCTGCAGCAACACTTCTTTTACCTAAGCTAAAGAGCCCTGCAGCGCCCAAAATACTGTGGGGTTTGCTCATCAAGTAGGTTACTACCAGTACAACTGTGATGTGAGAGTGAGGATAGGGATGTGCTGAATCTGGGACACATAAAGGGGCAGCTTGAAAGTGCTGATTGACCCAGTCCGCTCAGACGTGCGCTGTTAATATGTGTGTGTGTGTGTGTGTGTGTGTGTGTGTGTGCACGCTCATTTGTGTTCATCCAGTTCTGGGGCTGGAGGAACCCAGCCCTAGGGAACCTAGGTCCTGCAGGATAGCTCCATTGGGAGGGGACTTGCAGAAGGGAGAAGTAGAGCTCCATATGAAAATACACGTGACACAAGCAGTACATTGATAGAATTACAGAACCCCCCCCTCAAAAAGAGTAACCCAAATAAATGAGCATACCCCAAAGTAACAGGCAAATCTGGTAACACCGAGGATTCCCCATGTTCCAAACTCATATACTGCATTAAATGTGCTGTGTAACTGTGGATATGTGAAAGAATGTGCATGTGTGAGAATTAATGGGGGTTATTCAGTGGGGAGAGAATGGGCCACCCTGATAGAATTGAGTAGGCACAAATTGCCAAGTGGGGATTGGACTGCATTTGTGAATGCAATTGGTGAGGCTTCTCCTGAGATGCATAGTTTGGAGTGGGCGGGGTCTAACCAACAGGCAACTTGTTTGTTCTTGTTTCTAAATCAATTTGGTTATGACCCTAGGTTACCAAGACCCCTGCACATGTTTGTGAGGGTTAAAATATTGTGAGGGGCCATTTAGATTTCAATGGGCTTAGTTTGAGTACAGCTCTTGGTGGGGGCTCAAGGCAAACAAATTTTAACAAGGGATTCCAGATACCACACTGAATCTAGCCTAGCAAAAGAGTCTGCTCCCCAGTAGAAATGTTACAGAAATATAATGCTTGCAGTAAGTGTCTGTCCTGGCAGCGATACAATGTCACATTATTAAGACAGGGAGGTTTTTTCTTTTTTAGAGCAGATGTTTCCAGACTAATTTATTAATGCTAGAATTAACAGAAATGCAGATTTAGACCCTAGATTAAGGATACTCCAACTTTTCCAATCTACATACCCTGTGACGATAGAGATTCTCTCATAGGACACATTCCAGGCAAACCATTTATTTTCCCAAATGTTTTATTTTGCAGACCACCAGAGGTTTACAGACCATAGCAGTTTGAGAGCCACTACCTTAAACTATGTATTCTGAACATTAAACAGATAGTTGTCATTGTATCGATCAGGCAGCCCACCATTACAAAAGAGACAGGAGAATCTCTACTCTTCCTCTCAGTCACCTAGCTGTTTAACTCACTTACCAAGTTAAGGAAGTTAGTATGAAATTACCATCATGTTTCACCAACAAAACTGAGAAAAAACATGGGGTAATAGAAGGGACATTGTGGCTTTTCTTAGGGAGAAAATATGCTAGTGAGTGAAACTTGAATATAAGGTTACCAAATTATGCAAAATGTATTAACTCAGACAGATGCTATTCGGTGTCACACATTTTTCAGCCTAGACACAGGTGTTAAACAACACAGATTCATATAATGATGAGATAAAAGAGACGCACTTAATCATTCTAAGCAGTACACATATTACAACACAGCCCCAAAGTAAGTGGAACTCTTGTAGTCACGAATGCCATTGGTAAACAAGCCTGTAGGTCATGGTAAGTGTAAGTGGTGTGTGGGTGTTCTGTGGGAGGAGTTGGAGGAGAGGGAGGAAGAGATAGGCTGTTACTGTAAATGTGATCAATATATAAAAGCAATAGAGTAGAGCGTATTGTGTGAAAAAAGTTCTAAGCTACACATACCGAAACTAATTGAGGGGGAAATAAAGCCTTCAAGACTCTTTCCCCGTCATGTTTTTGGGGAAGTCATATTTTAAAGACTAATACTTCAATGATCTGTTTCCATCTAGAAAGTCATTCCAGGTTTGGCTTTTTCACCACAGTAATATTTCCACGAGTGTTTTGCAAGACTAGCCTTGAAACAGCCATTAGAGTTTTTCTGCTCTTACATCAGCCTCTTCACTGAAGACTCAGCATAGCCATTTAAATGCAGCAGAAAGATCACATCGAAACACACACAATGCAGACACTACCAAATCTTGGGATTCTTCTGGATCCGCTTTTGTTCCTTCCTGATCCAGTGCTCAAAATGCTGTATTATGTAGAGTCCTTGATTAACATTTTAAAACTTGAGGTCAAGATTTTCAGAAGTGAATAGCAATTACAGACACCTGAACATTTTGTTACCCAACTTGATACATGTAAAAATATATTTGATACACTTCCTGTATGGTGCTAAGATACTAGAATAAAATTTAACTGATCTCGCTATTAATCTTATACAGAGTATGATTCTCTCTCATTTGTTATGGTAACTGCATTCAGAGATGTACAAGAAAAAACAACACAAAAATCCCACCTTGAAGATCCTGCAATCAGAGAACACTGGAATCTAAAAGTTAATAGATAAGCTGTTTTTAGAGAGAGAGAGAGAGAGAGAGAGAGAGAGAGAGAGAGAGAGAGAGAGAGACCTTTTCAACAGAACATGCAGAAAAAAAATCCACTTGTTTGGAAACCAGACAGAAGGTCAATTAAAGCCCCAATCCTGCAGTCTCTACTATGGAATAGTGGGGAAGGTTTATCGTACATAGGGTGAGGAGCAGAAGCTGTGGTTTTGTACTATACAAGTCCTTTGACTCTAATCCAGCAAAAGGAAATAGACTAATCCTCCCAACACTCACACAGATACCCACTAGGGTGACCAGATGTCCCGATTTTATAGGGACAGTCCTGATATTTGGGGTTGTGTCTTATATAGGCCCTATTATTTTCCACTCCCTATCCCAATTTTTCCACATATGCTGTCTGGGCAATCTAATACCCACTGAAGGCATTGGGGTTTGGATGGACACAGGAGGCCACTGCATGGTTTTCTTTGCAGGATCTGGGCCTTTAAACCCAGTAGTAGGTTGTCTGGGAATGGTTAATAATGGAACTTAAAGCCTGCATTCATTCAGCAGTTATTTACCCACTCCTAATACGGTTATATACTTTGTCCAGGTTGCGTTATGGGTATAGCTATATTTTAAAGTCAAAGAATCTCATTAGAAATAGACTATAATAAAGGGTGGGGGAAACCAAACTGGTGTTTTTATGCACATTCATCAATTGATTAAAAATTGAATTAATTTAACTGATTTGTTTTTCAATTGTTTCACATTTGATATCTGAAGAGTAGAGGTGGGTGAAATTATTCAGGCAAAACTTCTTTCGGCAGAAAAAAAATACAGTTTCAGGTTGACTGAAATATTTCATAAGTTTCGGTCAAAATGACTTTTCATTAAAAAAAAATTAAACTAAAAAAACAAACAAAATGTGTTCAACCCAAATCACGTTTATTTTCCACTTCTGCAGTTCCGTGATATTTTTTTTTTTTTTAAATATCATTTGAGGTCGACCTGAATTCTCTCTCCCCCAACTCTCACACCCCACCAAAATTAAATAAATAAATAAATAAAAAACAGTTATTTGCCTGGCTCTCCTTGATAGCCAAATTTATATGTACAGCAACTATTTCTGGATGTGTGATTACAAACCCTCTTCCTCAGAAATAAACAAGGGGTTATAGCAGAAGAAGTGTCACCAAATGTAGGCTCCAGGCCCACATAGGGATTTACTCACGCAGACCACAGTGCCCGTTAGGGTGACCAGATGTCCTGATTTTATAGGGACAGTCCTGATTTTGGGGTCTTTTTCTTATATAGGCTCCTATTTCCCCCACCCACCGTCCCAATTTTTCACACTTGCTGTCTGGTCACCCTAGTGCCTGTGGAGAACTCCACTGAAGTCAGTTGGATTTCATATTTGGATGGGGCTCTGTATGAGTGAATCCTAATGCAGCATCGGGCCTTTAATTTGTGGGGTTAAATGCGAGTTCAGTGCAAAGAGTATCAGCCCTATACTTTCAGTTTGACTGAAAAAAGGCACAGGAAAGCAACAATTATCGCCAAGCTGTCCAACCCACTTACAGTGCCTCTCTGACAAGAGCACCCAGTCCTTTCCTTCCACCTTCAAACAAGTATCCAACTTTCCATCTCTCCATAAAAATACAACAGTCACAGGGAATTAGTGAGAAAAGCTGGTTATTTAAAAATAAATAAATAAATAACTTAAAAAAAATCAAAAGCCAAATTAAAACAGAAGTCGTAGATCCCTATTCGGTTAGAAACAAATTACAAATATCCTCAAATTTTGATGAGTTTCCCCTTTCTCCGCAAATACTGCATGCATCTCTGCTAATAATCCTTCTCTGAGACCTCAGGAGACTCCCCAATAAATCATCTTATCAGTCCATTTTATATATAGTAGAGAAATACTCCCATGTGCTTCATAGTTTACTTGTTTACTTGAGCATGCAACATTTTAATTAAGCCAATGCTGATGTGCAGATTTGGGGAGTGAGCCAGCAGCTCTCTAGGCCCATGCATTGCATACTGTTTTTTTTATGAGGATAGAACAATGTTAGAGCACATAATTTGGTTAACTTGTTTAATAAAGTTCAATAGAACCTCTAAAAACATGAATACACACACTATTTTAGGCAAATTTATTTATTTATCTGTAGCCCACGAAAGCTTATGGTCAAATTAATTTGTTAGTCTCTAAGGTGCCACAAGTACTCCTGTTCTTTCTTGCGGATACAGACTAACACAGCTGCTACTCTGAAATCTGTCACTTTATTTTAGGACTATAAAAACTGTTTCTTTTTGCAACCACAAACATTTCAGTTCTGATGATGTTGCCTAAGAATTCTACTGGACCTTACTCTGAGCATATTCTGTATTTCCAGTTGGATTAGTACTGTGAGAACAACCTTTCCAATGGCATTGCCAAGATGATCTATATTTAATATTCATTAGCATGTAAAAAACCTGTAGGGTTTTGTTGTTTTTTTTAGGGTGGGACAGTGGGGAAGGAGGAAGTAACTGTTTAATGCTTTGTAAACTTCAGGTTATGCAATGAACAACTTGTGCTTTATTTTCTATAAAGCACCACGGGATCAATGAGCAGCATAGCTCTTTACAATCTCAGTAATAAAAGACAGTGGCAAGGGAAAGAGAAGCAATGTAGAAGCAAGGTGGTCAGTCAGTTAAGTTTGGTATATACCTTATTAGCACAAGGGGTTTTACTCTTGCAAATTATAAGGAGAGCTACATTAAAAGACGGGAGACAGCAGAAATGGGAAGTGGCTGGTGGAATGCTAGTCAAAACAAAGCAAGTCTTTAGAGGGGATTTGGAGCCCATTGACTTCAAGGGGTTTTGGAGCAGACACTTGGGGCATAAGGAGTTTGTTCAGCACATGAGGGGAAAGGAGGTTGTTCCAGGCATGGGGATGTTAGTAAAACAAAAACCAAAAACACACACACAATGGATTTGGGAGAGGAGACAAAAGGGGGGCATACTTTGCAAAGAGTAATGTACAAAAACAGGATACAGTTGGAGACAAGAGGTAAGATGCAGACAAGCTCAGCACTGTGCACAGCCTTAAAGGCAAGGCTGAAGAGCCTGAGTTTGATGAGGAACTCAGTTCTCTTTCACTTGTTTTTTGTGCACTATATCTAACACCTTGATATCCAAGTGTAGGCTGAGGAAGTAATGGCGAAACTGCAGACAGGCGGGGTGTGGAGAGAGGGCATGGCTGACATGGGCATTTGAGATAAGCTTAGCACAGCTCCTATTGCATGGCTGCAGGGAGGAACTCCAATTTTAAATCTCTCTCACCCAGATTGAAAACAGTTACTTTCCATGTAAATATATATAGGAATAGAAACAGACACGCTGGGATTATATATGATGTTTGACCATTGTTGCTAAAGATTTGAATTCTGCCAGAACCAAGCTGCACACTAATCAGGACCCCAGGGTGCAGCCAGGTATGGGAATAAGAGAAAGGATGACCTTTGAGGAATGTCTGCCACCCACTGCATCTAGCTTGTTTGCTTGTTAACCCTCACAGGTGTCTTGGCGGCTATTACTTAATTTTAACAACATGGAGCTAGTTGGGTCTGGAGTTCCTACCGTTAACCTAATGCAAAAAGCATTTTCACCTCAGATCAGGAAATACTAGTTCTCAGAGTCCATGGGGGTAATATTACAAATACTGTAGCACTTAAAAACTGTTAACTGGGGAAACCTAACAATTTAATCAACTTAGTAGTTATACAAAAGAAAAACAGTCAGAAAAAGCATTTGGTGGATTATTTCCTCCTCTCCCCCCCCCCCCCACAGTATAACTCAACATCACTCACAGCTAGCTGTGTTTATACTACTAACACTGTATGTATCACTGTGAATTAAAGACATTATGGCTCTGAAATGTTCCCATATTCAGAGGTGAGCTGTACGGAACCTGCTTGTACATTTCTTACCACCACTAGGCATGGTTTAAAAGCCATTGTAAAAACATAAGATCTTTAAATAAGACAAATAAAATGAATTCAATATTATCATTGCAGTGAAATAATGAGCCAAAAAGTCCTGGTATATCCTCATATGCCATAAAGATAAGGATAAAAAGCCCCACTTGCTAGTAATGGTAGACCATAGTTAAACACAAAGACACGGTTTCTGCTCCTATTAAAAAGTCAATGAACGTTTGCCATTGAATCCAAAGGGCCCAGAAGCATGAGCACCATCCAACTCATTTATTTCAATAAGAGTTTTACCCTGTTAAGGAGTATAGGACGGGACCCAGAGTGGATACATTATACAGATTGTGGAATTTTATATTGCTGGATATTGCATAAATGTTTTAGCTGGCAATACACCTAAATATCTTTTTGCTATGCAGCCCAGTGTGGAGAAAGGTGATCTGCAAATGACTAAGAAATGAAAAGGTTATAAATGTACTTGAAAGTTTTAAATACAAAGTGAGGCTTTTGGGGTGGAGGTGGGAAACAGGATAAATCTGGATGATTTCATTTGGAGGCTAGACATGTATTCGATTAAAAATAAAGCACCGATTACTCACCATTTTTTATGCGAGTTGCCTCTGGGTGCTGCTAAGTTAGAATGGTCTCAAAGGCTCAAGAACGCTCTCTGAATCAAATGATAAGTAAGTGGTTTGGAGACACATATATATCTCAACATTTAATCCACCCATGCTCAGGGAAACCCCTTTCTTAAAGTCATTCTGCCACTGAGAATGTATTCATCACTCTCATATAAATACAACCCACGTAGATCTACTTGAAAGCAGTGCTGATGAAGGACCACAGAGGATTCCCTCATTCTTCAGAGTACCATGGAACAGTGACACAATAATACACCCACTCAGCAGGAGGGAGCTCTGTGGGAAAGGCAACAGCCCACACAGTGGAAAAGTTATATCAGCTCAATAAAAGTATAAACACAAATATTAATCTAGAAGTGGTACGATTTACTGTAAGGACCACATAGGTCATCGACCCATTTCTAAGAATGCACTTTACTTTGGTTTCATCTTATTATTGGTTTCTCTAAAGAGATAGAGCTAGATTCTATCATTCATATAGTCTCTATCAAAAAGGATATACAACACCCACTCGCTGATGAATAAATGGCACCTTAAAGCTGCTGATTTATTCCTTTATTTCTGAGGGGAAGCTGGGTGTGAAAAGGCAGCCATTGCACAGGTTCATTTCCCTTGACAAGAAGTGATGTGATATTTTTTTAAATTATACTCATTCATTTTAGGATATAACCCGCTGAACACAGGCTGGTGAATAAGTCTCACAGCTGCTGATAAAAGGTAGCACAGTCATGCTGTTAACTAGAGATGGGTTAAGGAGATAGTAACCCCTGAATTAGGTTGAGGTTCAGGGTTAAGCCTGTTTCAGGCACAGGTTTCAGTTTCAATGACACCAAAATCCCACAAACAGGGTTTGTACAATTTAGCTCCAAATGGGATAAAATATCCTGACATTTTAGGAGATTTTTGCCATCTTAAATGGTGTGATTATTATTAATCTCATTATTCTAATAAGATTTTCACCCTTCTGTCCTCCTCCCCCGCCAAAAAAATCCCATCACAGCCGCTCAATCCTGTATTTGTAAATGACCATAACTGTGTTATTTTATAACTAGTAAGGCCTATATACACACACACAGACTTAAACATTTCAAAAGTCAGCCATTTGGGGAGTTATTCACTTTAAATTAAAAGGTCAGGTTTTACAATAAGGAATGTATTATTTTCCCATATACTTTCTTTGCTATAGTTCCTTGAGGACCCGGTGCTTTGGTTTATGGGCTGTGTAAAACACATAATGAAAAGAGGACTGCCTCAAAGGATTTAGTCCAAGGGTGTTTCTCCTTCCTTAACTTTAAAATAGGTACAGGGATTTTGTGCAAGCCTTCACAAAAGATGAATTAAAAATAAACTTCACTTTTAGACATATGCAAAGCATGGAAGGCAAATAGTTTGGGAAGTTATTTGCCTGTGAAAACAGTGTGCAAGGATGGAAACTAGTTTGTAAACTTGAGAGTAGTGTTGCTACCAGCATGGCTGCTACGTTTACTTACCCACACATGCTTCTGAATTCGGCTCCTTATTACATAATTGAGATGTACAGTGCATGAAATCCTGACCCTAAAAATCAATGGGAGTTTGGCCATTGAGTTCAACGAGGCCAGAATGTCATCTGTGTGTCCAAGTGTTTGTGTGAAAGGAGGCCCGGCTGGCAAGTAAAGAAGTGGGGATTGCTGACAAGTTTTAGTTATTGTTCCTAATAGAACAATGGATTTTTTCCCATGACTTATTGTCAGAGCACAGCTAAATCACTACCAAAATGTCTGAACTAAACCATTTGGAATCAGAACAAATATGCAGAAACTGTTTTTGCAATATACATCTTCTCATAGACTTTAAGGTCAGAAGGGACCGTTATGATCATCTAGTCCAGGGGTGGGCAAACTTTTTGACCTGAGGGCCACATCGGGGTTCCAAAACTGTATGGAGGGCCGGGTAGAGAAGGCTGAGCCTCCCCAAACCCTAACCATCCTGTCCCACTTTCTGCCCCCTGACTGCCCCCCTCAGAACCCCTGACCCATCCAACCCCCGACTCCTTGTCCCCTGACCAACCCCTCGTGGGACCCCCTGCCCCTAACCGCCTCCTTGGGACCCCACCCCCTATCCAACCCCCCTGCTCCCTGACTGCCCTGACCCCACCCCTGCCCCCGACAGCCCCCCTGGAACCCCACCCCATCCAACCCCCCCAGAAGCCCCTTTTGGAATGTGGCCCCTGCGAACATGGGTGGAGGTCTCAGGAGGAGCAGGGGCAGCCAAGCAGCCAGAGAGAAGTGACAGGTTCCCCTTCAAAGCATCGCTTCTCTCCGGCCGGCTGCGCAGCTGCCCGGTGCTCCTCTTGAGTCCTCCGCCCGCGTTCACCATGCTCCCACCACCCGCACTGCCCGCCTTCTCCCCTGAGGCTGCAGGAGAGCCTCCCTTCCTGCTCTCCCCTGCCCCCATGGTTCAGCCCCCTCCCGCGCTGGCAGTGCATTGCGCTGAGGCTGTGGGTGAGTGGGGACAGCAGGGGAGGCGCCGGGGGCAAGCCTCCCCAGCCGGGAGCTCAAGGGCTGGGCAGGATGGTCCCGCAGGCCGGACGTGGCCCGCGGGCCATAGTTTGCCCACCTCTGATCTAGCCTGACCTCCTGCACATTGCAGGCTTCAGAACCAATTACTGCCAGCTACCTAAGGGTATGTCTACACTGCAATGTAAGCCCAGAGTTAGTAGAACTTGAGTTAGCAGACCCTGGGTTTGTTAACCTAGGATTCGAGTGTCTACACTCATTTGTAACCCTAGGTTAGGAATTGTTGAAACCTGGTTCCCGACAAAATTTGACTGTCCAGAGGACAAAGGAAGTCGTCCTGTGGGATTGTGGAATACTTTTGGCGGTCTCCCAGAGCATGAATCCAATGTGTTTACACTGCAAAGTAACAAGGCTTGAACCCTGGGTCTCAGCTTAACTCAGGAGTGGACCCATCACCCTCATGGGGTCCTCGCACCCTGGGTTAGCACAGTTTGTGCGTAGATAGAAGGGGGGTTAGAGTTATGCCTGAGTTTGAACTCTGGGCTTACCATTGCAGTGTAGACATACCCTAAAAGCACTTCACAATGCATTGCCAAAGAGTTGCCCAGAGTAGCAGCTATTCCGGCCACTGGGCATTAGTCCTGGACAGCAGTTTTTCCCTAAAATTCCCAATACAGAACATGGACCTTGTTAGCTCCTATGAAGAGAAAGTGAAAATGTATTCTCCTTCCTTCTGATTAAAATTGAGTTTTAATAGCCGTCCCAATTCAAACAATTACTTGATTTCATTGTAAACTCCTTTAAACACTGGTAATAGGAAAGTAATGACATTTTCATCACAGAAAAGCAGGCAGAGCAAAACATTTTGCAGAGGTAGCAAATAGTAGCTCAGTAGAGAAACTGAAGGAGGAAGCCTTTCTCCTGACTTAAAGGGGAATAGTTATGAGGATCCATCAGAATTCACATAGGCATCTTGCTATCCTTGGTCTCCCATCCACATAGTTAAAAAAGGAAAATCCCTTTGGCTACACCAATATAAACTATAATTGGACAATAAAACATTTCATTGCCTTTTGTACATAGCCAAGCCACTTATCTACAGAAAGCAGAGGCTGGATGTCTGCCATCCACATTATTTTACTGTTCACTGAAGAGCTTTTTGTTTAGGGATTGTCCATCAGGGAAAAAATAAGGAAACGGGTTAGAGAAAATTTAATACAACTTGAAGATAACAGCTTAAACACTTGATCCTGAGTGGCTTGCAAATGACTTAATTGCAATTTAAGTGTTAGAGTAAAGAGAAGAGACCACTATGAGGAAAAGAGATTGGGAAGAAAAACAAAAAAATTCAGAAACCACGTTTAAAAACAGATTGGGACCCACGCATTCTGGAAAGGAAGCTAAGGAGAAGGATTTGCAGCTCAGGAAGTTTCCAGTTTAGCTCTGGGAAAGTTAAAACTTTGATAGAATTTTTTATACAAAAAGTGCAGTTTCTTCGGTAACAAGGACACATGTTGCTTCCCATTCCCCAGCACAAGCTGTCTACAGCTGTCCTGTTTTCAGTGGGTTAAAGAGAACTACTCCCACACACTTACATTTTTGTCATGCTGCAAAGAACTGTTTGCCTCCGTCAGACATAGGTTACAGATTCACATGCTCCAAATCAAGTAGTAATGGTGGGCAACAGCCAGTCCAGCTGCCATGCCTCTATATAACCCTTGGTATATGCACTTCTAACAACTACACGTATATATGATATAGGGACTTTAATTTGTTGGCATAATTATGTGTTTGGTTTTTAACTTGTATTATTGAATATTAATAATAGTGAAGATTGATGTCTTAGGACCCAATTCTGCAATAGAATCTGCAAGACAACCCTGGCACCTGCAAGGAGTTCAACAGACATAACTGTGGGTGCAAGAGTCTCTGTTTGTAGACTTTGTTGCAGGACTGAGGCCTATATTGTATCCATCCACACAAGAGTCACAGCAGAAGCCTCTCTACACTGCCTCTCCAATGTGCCTTAGCCCTGCCCTAGAGAGTGCATCAATCTCCCTGGCCATCCTCTTATTGACCTCAAGTGCTCAAATAGCGCAGTGAAGGCACTCAGATACAACACTGATAGGCAGAAGTATTTAACCCTTAAGACAGACTATGCTGAGAGGGCAACTGCTCATTAGGGTGTAAATTGTGGTATGGACACAAGCTCACTAGCAATGGGACGAACATATTTTGTTTAAGCCACCAAACCACCAAATGGATGGTAGCATTTTGGGGTCTCTAAAGAACAGGGGCCAGACAAAAGGGAGTGCAAACAGCATCTGCTGTCCTTGCACGGACAGCTGTATTAGAATGGTGATTGACCCTCATGGGAGGGAAGACAGGTGATTCCACTTTTCGACTTTACCTACAGCTCCACCATAAGAGGACAATGTTAAGCCACTATTTGGGCTCCATAAAGGCCCCTCCAATAGAGGCTGCTATGAGTTGTGCTCAAACTAATGCATCTCCCAGCCAGTTTGGCTTCAATCTTTTTGTGGGATGCACTGGCTTATTCTGGGCCAATCCATGAAAGGAAGAGGTTGTTGGTGACTTCCTCCGCACCCCCCACACATCAGAAGTTCTGTCCCTTATTTACAACTAGCAAGTCAAAGGCTATAACTACTTAGTAGAAATGTGAATGCAGGTTCCATTCTGTTATTTTCTCCCCCCAAATCTTCAGACATTTCAATTTATAACAACTGTTAATACACAAATATAGCATCGTGAAATAATTTAAGATTGCTACACAGGTTACAAGAATGACACAAAAGGAAGGGAATGAAAAATTAAGATATTTTCTAGTCCTCCAGGCTATAGATCTCACCATTAATTCAATTGTGTTACAGAGACCATGCATTGCAGCCTTAACTCTGCCCCACCTAAGGATTCCAGCCTTCAGGCACCCACTTTCCCACACTACGTCCTCCAAACTCACCAAACTTGTATACTAAGAATGAAATCCTAGCCCCATTGGAAATCACTAGGAGTTTTGCCATGGACTTCAATGGAGCGAGGATTTCACACTAGGTATCCACAACTAATAACGTTTGGAGAACGTAGTGTGATGAAGTTGGTTCTGCCAAAAGGAAGGTTGAAAAAAAAAATCTCTGGGCTTTGGTTTAGGACACCAAAAAATTAGCAGCTTCAGAAACTTGCTATTTAAAAAAATCAAGTCAGTCTGTCAAAACTTGTTTCAGAGCTGGCCAGAAAACTTCCAACGAAGCAACGACTGATTTGCTGGAATTTAAACAGCTTTGTAAAGACTGTTCACTTCTATAAAGTTGCGATGGAACCCAGGGGTCAATGTGACCCTGCCTGGTTCCCCCACATCACCTGCCTGGCTCCTAAGCAGCCCACCTACCAGACTCCCTCAGAGTTGGCAACCCCTTGGTTCTCAGGATCTGTGGCTCTGGAACTTCCTGACAGACGAATTGCCCCAGAGCCAGGACTCCATTCCCTTTCACTGAGAATTTTGAAATTTCCAGTTTTCACTTCAAATCAGAATTAAATCAGATTTTGAAATATCAAAATCTTTCATAAAATGAATTCTGTTTCTCCACATAGCTCTAGAATGTTTCTTCCTGCCCCCAAATATAGAATTACCTCCTGCCAATAAACAAACAAACATTGCACCGGGGATGGGGAAATAAATCAGTCTTGTATCCATGACTACTTTTCTGCGCTTTAAATTGCTAACATATTAAAGTGTTATCTAGTGTCTCTACAGAGCAAGAAATGAGAATGCTAGATTTCCATCAGAATTCAGGCCTTGGGAGGCCCTGAGTCAGCAACTTTAAAATCTTTAGCAATAAGAAAAAGTAATTTTCAGAGATTTTCCTGGCAACACACAAGTCCAGACTTATGAATCCACTTGGGGTCAGAAAACATACCAACATTAGAGTATGTTGAGAAAAGGTGAGGAGAAAATGGAAGTAAATTCCAAAAGAAATAATTTGCCTCCCAAATCCTTAGTGTAAACATTCACATTTCACTTTACCCACTCTTGCACCTTACGCACTTACTAGTACTATAACATTTCTGTACAAAGAATTCAGGGGACTCCTTACCAAAACAGCTGAACAGGCTGTAAAGTTGACTGAAGAAGTGGAATGGGAGTGGAGAAGGCACTTTGGGGAAGGTTTTGTGACTGCTGGTGAAGCTGTTGGCTGGACAGGAACAAGAAAGGAGCCATTTGCGAGCAGAGGAAAGGAAGGAAGGAAACTGAACAAACAGGCTTCTCCACAAAAGTTCAGACGAGAATTGTAACCTCTAAGACTTCACCAGATGACTTTGTGGAACCTTTAGAGACTTTCCTCTTCTTGCCACTAATATTACCATAATAAGCAGTGCTTCCCCCTCTCTTGTAATACATATGAATCTATTTTTCCTTCTTTCTGAATCAAGGATTATAGTATATCTGCACAAGATCTGCGTGGTAATGTTAAAAACCACATCATAAGAGAACTCTCAATCATTGGATCTGATTTTTGGATCTGGCTGTTAAAGAATTTAAAAGATGCAGTATTTCCAATATAGCTCCTCCCCTTCACTAGAAAACTGGTCTAAAATTCAAATGTCTATGTACATTTTTTTTGACAGAACTGTCTTAAAGGTCCTGTTTCCTCTAGAAAGGACTATAAAAGTGGAAAAAACTCCTGATCTTTGGCTGTTATTTCCACCTCACATGACTTTCATTTAATGAGAATAGCACCCATGTGGACTTCAGATTTTACTAATAAAAAGAAATCTACAGAGAGGCAGTGTTTAAGCACTGGGGAACAATTAGGAAA
The DNA here is from genome assembly GCF_020497125.1 of Mauremys mutica. NCBI lineage: Eukaryota > Metazoa > Chordata > Testudines > Geoemydidae > Mauremys > Mauremys mutica. Next base: position 44,634,940 of record NC_059076.1, read on the forward strand.
AATGTATAAATACTTAGAACTGTAAAAAAAGGTTGTTAAAATGATTATTTTTTATGCACATTGTAAGGAAAAACCATTCACTGAGTTTTGGACAGGGGGCTCCCATTTCTTTACAAGTGGTAGGAGTACTAAAAGGCTATAGAAAAGATATGTTTATACTTCCACTACCTTTAAAGACCACAAAAAATATTTTTAAGTACTGCAAGTTATTTTACACACTAGGGATAAGTCTCTCTCAATTAGACTTTTAAATGATCGCTGTAGCTATCCATCCATCTTATTTATAAGGCAGTATTCAACTACACTAGGAAATACAGTAGTCAGGTAACCTTTCCCTTAGAAGCCAGAACTCTTCTCAACAGCATCAGGTAGCAACCTTCTTAATTTTGTTCAACATAATTTAATTATTTTGATTTATAGGGCTTCTCTCAGGTCTTTGTAGAAATGAAACACACACAAGTGATGATAGATTGAATCCAAGTGAAATGTCCATGTGACTATTCAGACTAAATAAAATCATAAAGACCAATTGTCAGGGGGTGGCACCCTTGAGATCCACTCCCTCCCAGCTGCCTCAGAGGGTATGTCTACACTGCAATAAAAAAAACCATAGAACTGAGTCTCAGAGCCCAGGGTCAATTGACTCAGGCCCAGGAGACTAAGGCTGTGGGCTAAAAATATCAGTGTAGGCATTCGGGCTTAGGCTGGAACCTGGCCCTCCCGCCTTTCAGGGTTTCAGAGTATGCTTATGCTGCAATATAAGGCCAGACTCAGACTCATGCTTGAGCCCAAATCCCCACCTTCTGTTTATACACAAATTTCTCAGACTTCAGCTTGAAGCCTGTAGAGCTGGAAAGTTCAAGCCCAAGTCAAGCCGGGACCCAGGGTTTGAGCCCTATTACTTTGCAGTGTAGACATAGCTCCCCGACTTGGGTTCTGGGAGCCAAAAGTATCCCACAATCCCTTGGGCCAATTTCCTTTGTCCTCTCTATCCCAAGAATCTCCAATCGACTCCAGGGAAATGGAAGCAGCCCCCCGTTTGTGTAGTGCAGCAGCTCAGTGAGTCAGCATTTAACTCTTCTGACCACCAAGCTGCAAGCAAACCATCTGAGTGTCGTCAGTGTTTGAAATGGAGACTGAACAGGAGTAGTCTTTTACAAGCATGCTTCTTCATGATCACGGGAGCACAGCCAGATTTTGGTAAGTCTCTGTTAGGAGACCAGCAAAACAGTGGACTTTTATTAAAGTACTAGGGGTTGAAGGAAGAAGTTTAATGTCTGAACCCTTCCTATCAGGAAGGAGGGAGAGTGTTGACTAACAAACATACAGATATTTAGTCAGTTTACATTGTAAATTCCTTGGGGCAGAGACCATGTCTTAACTTGTTTTACATGCTTTGTAAACCTCCATGTACGCTGGGGGCCCGGCATGCAAATACAGATATACGTATATGGTTTGTTCAAGCAGCACAAGTTGCTATTAGACTACAATTTTCCCTACATTAGCATGTAGTAAAGTAAATGATCAAGCCATTTATGTAAGCTTTCTAACGGCTGGCACCATGATGCAATAATAAAGGTAGGCCACCACCTACATCGGGATCTTCTTGCTGGAACAGTTGACAATATTTGACTGTGGTCAAATAGTAGGCAGTCAATTCATATTCTTTGACTGGTCAACTGAGCAGCTTACCAAGCCTGTTCCACACAGTCCAAAAGGAATGTGACAAAAGTCCCCTGCAAAGGGTCTACTTTGAGTCCAAAATAAAATAATTCAAAAATAAAGTCTCTTCCTTCTCTCTGCTCCAGCCTCTGGCTGTCGCTAAAGCTTCTCTGTCTCCTAGAATCAGAGACCTCAGCCCTTCTTCCCAGGTCTACACTATCAGTAAAGTCAATTAACTTACATTGCTCCAGGGTGTGGAAAAAAAACACTCCTCATGAGCGACAAGTTTCACGTTCTCCACACTGCTGCTATGTCGTGGGAGACACTCTCCTACTGACATAGCTTACCCTTCCTGCCAAGGTGGAGTAATTATGCTGATAGGAGAGCACTCTCCCATCAGCATACCGTGTCTTCACCAGACGCACTACAGTGGCACAGCTGCATTGGTGCAGCTGCACCAATATAGCGCTGTAGTGTAGACTTGCCCAGACTTTATTTCCTGCAGCCACCTCCTCCAGTCAGCTGCTGCTCCCCAGGCTTCTGTCCTGCTGCCATCTCTGGGAGCTCCTCCCCACAGGAGCACACCTTCCAGGTTCCTTGCTCTGTTGAGAGTTCCTGGAAGCTCCTCTTCTTAGCAGCTTCCTTTCTCTAGGGCACCAATTCTCTCCCCCCCACCCCCGCTCCGATAATGCTTTATCAGGCTCATTAGCTGCCAGCCAGCCCCTAGGGATTTAATTACTTTCAGGGGAGCCTGGTTTGGCTCATTCTCCCTTACAGGGGCCTGAATCAGGTACGCTGGTCCCTCACTCACCTTAAAAGGCCAATTACCAACAAATAAATTAAATCCTATTTAGCCAACATCAATCCACCTCTTATCAAAAGTCCAGGGGGACTTCAGTGGGTCTCCACACAGACCTCACTACAGGATAAATGGTAACATTCTGAAAAGTACCTAAGTGTCACATTTAAAAAAAACAAAACAAACAAACAAAAAAAACCACGACACTCAGGGCCAGATTTTCAAAGATATTCAGGCACCCAACAATGCAGATAAGGCAGGTAGTGGAATTTTCAAAAGAGCCTTAGCAGGTTTGGCTCGCAAGTCCATTGATTTGAAAATCCCAATAGGTGCCTATCTGCTTAAATACCTTTGAAAATCTGGCCCAATACCCTTACACAGCCATATCCTGTACCCTTTAGGCTTTATATAGTAAATCCAGACCAAGTCCTTGAATGCTCCCAGTAGCTGATAAGCAGCAAGTATAGGTTACAGAATATCAGGGTCATGAGCAGCCTCACCTCTTAATAAGTGAGCCACAGCATTTCAAATTAGCTTGTTACTGGGTCATTCTACATACAGGCTGATGCCCTTAGAATTGTTTTTAAAATATTAAGTGGGTTCTTTACAAATAAAGAAATGCAGATGCTGCACCATGTAGCAGCATTGTTATAATACTGCCTCTAACAGGGGGCTGGCCAGCAGGTCCTGAGCCAGGCCCCTGTTAGCCCAGCTCCAATTAAGAAGCATTAATTGGAGCTGGCTGAGAGTGCCAAGCCTAACTGATAGAAGTGAAGCACCTGCAGGCCTTATTAGCAAGGGGGCTATATAGGGCTGGCAGGCAGGCACAGGAAGAGTCAAGGCCTGTGCATCCCTGCTGGCTGGAGAAGCTAGATGTCCCCCAGGTTGCTAGTTTGCAGCAGTCTGTCAATAGAAGGTGGTGGGAGCTGACACTAAATAAAAGGCACTGGTCATTGCCCTCAGAAGAGGTCTCTGGCTGATTTGTTGCGAGGACAAGCGAACTCCTTGCTACACTGCCTGTTGTCTTTAGTATCCTCATGTTTATAACCAATATTGATGGTGTTTATCAGTGCAAAGAGTCTTTAGAAGCAAAACTCCCATTGAATTCAATGGCTCATAATAGACTCCTTAAGAAAAAAAAATTAAATTATATATAGGAAATCCCCTGTGCAGTCACGGATTTAAAAAAAAGCTCTTTTAGAAAAAAGGATTAGTCAAAAAGAGTATGGGAAGTTGTACTACTCTGTGGCTTTTAGTGACAACTTCCTTTGCAGCAATATGCTTCTAAAATCAGTAGGGGGATTCTTTTTAAACTCAGGCCCTAACTTTGGTGTGTTCTAAATCCCAGGATCCTACCTGAGTAGACTCCAGCTGCTTGAGCCCCACTGGTTCCCACTGCCACAACTCAACAAGAACAAGAATGCAGATACAACTTGCTTTCCTACAGGGTATTTTATGTACATTGCACCCCAATATACCTTACAGAGTAAATGTAAAATAATTTCAAATGACTGCTTCGGGTGCAGCTAGTCCTGGAACACACAAGGAGAGAGGCAATTCTTGATCTGTCTTAAGTGGCTTTACAGAATCTGGTCCAAGAGGTGAATATAGCTGAACTGCTTGGTAATAGCGACCATACTTCATTAAATTTAACATCCTTGAGGAAAAAGCCCAAAGAATCCCACCATAGTAGCATTTAACTTCAAAAAGGGGAACTACACAAAAGAGAGGAAGCTAGTTAAATGGAAATGAAAAGGAACAGTCACAACAGTGACATACCTGCAAGCCGCATGGAAACCTTTTGAAAACACCATAATAGAAACTCAAATTAAATATATACCCCAAATATAAACAAAACAACAGTAAGAGGACCAAAAAAATTCTACCATGGCTAAACAGAGTAAAAGTCAGTTTGAAACCAAAAAAAAGCATATTTTAGACATTGGAAGTCAAATCCTACTGAGGAAAATAGAAAAGAACAAACTCTGGGCAGTCAAGTGTAAAGGTATAATTAGGCTGGCTAAAAAAGAATTTGAAGAGCAACTAACAAAAGGCAAAATAATTAATAATAATAATAATAATTAATAATATGCTGTTAGCTTTGTTAGAAACAGAAACCCTGCCAAACAATCAGTGAGGAGAATGTGATAGAGATTCCTACACTAAGCCATTCTTTTCCATTTACAAATCTCAGGAACTGTCCCAGATTGATGTGTCAGAGGAGGTTTTAAAACAAATTGATAAATTAAACAGTAATAAATCACCAAGACAAAAGTTACCCAAGAGTTCTGAAGGAACTCAAATATTAAGTTGCACAACTACTAACGGTGGTATGTAACCTATTGCTTAAATCAGTCTCTGTATTAGATGACTAATGCTGATTTATAAAATTAAAAAAAAAAAAGGCTCCAGAGGCAATCCTGGCAATTACAGGGCAGTTTGCCTAACTTCAGCACCAGGCATATTGGTTGAAACTATAATAAAACAGACTGATCAGACACAGATGAACATGATTTGCTGGGGAAGAGTCAACACAACTTTTGTAAAGGGAAATAATGCCTCACTAATCTGTTAGAATTCCTTGAGGGGGTCTAAAGCAGGTGGATAAGGGTGACCCACTGCATAGAGTGTATTTTGGACTTTCAGAAAGCTTTTGACAAGATCTCTCACCAAAGGCTCTTAAGCAAAGTAAGCAGTCATGGGATACGAGGGTACATTCTCTTATGAATCAGTAACTGGTTAAAAGATAGGAAACAAAGGGCTGGAATAAACTTTCAGTTTTCACAAGAGAGAAGTAAGTAGCAGCATAGGTGCCTATTCCGTGGGTGCTCCGGGGCTGGAGCACCAACAGGGAAAAATTAGCGGGTGCTTCGCACCCACCAGCAGCCAAGCTCCTCCCTCCTTGCTTCCTTCTCCCCACACCCCCCCCAAGCACATCGCATTCCCGCTCCTCCCCCTCCCTCCCAGCGCTTCCCGCCCTCTGCTGCCTAACAGCTATTTGGCGGCACTGAGAACTTTCCAGGAGGAAGGGGGAAGAGCGGGGATGCAGCACGCTCCGGGGAAGGAGGTGGAGAAGAGACAGGGCAGTGGTGGAGACTTGGGGAATGGGGATGGGGCGAGGGCAGGGCAGGGGCGGGGCCAGGGGCGGGGGCTGAGCACCCTCCAGGCAGAGGGGAAATCGGCGCCTATGAGTAGCTGCATCCCCCACAGATCTATATTGGGACCAGCACTGTTCAACATATTCCTAAATGGTCTAGAAAAAAGGTGTAAACAGGGGAGGTGGCAAAGTTTGCAGATGATACAAAATGAAGCTGGTGCTAGATGAATGGAGGAAATGAGGATGAGAGTCACAAGCAGGTCCATGGAGAATTTTGCAAATGAGAAGGAAAAATCTTGAAATCCATGGGGAGCAAATGGAGCTGTTTAATGGTAGCAGTGAAGTGTTTATACTTCTCCCTGTGTGAGAGAAGACTTGAACTACAGCCCGTCAAAAATGGATTTTCCATTTAGTGAAAAACTTCAAGTTTTTAACATCTGGTTCCAATGCAAAACATACAGCCAGAGAGTTCCTTGTCAGAGAGTTCCTAGCACACTGACCTGCGGTGGGGGTCTCTCACTCTGGCCTCTTGGAGCTATTCCAATTTATATACTAATTAAATATTAATTGGGCCAAAGAGAGAGTCTAGGACTGACTCTGTAGCCTGCTGGTTTAGGACACATTGGGCCAGAGACACCCCAGAATAGCCAGTAGCCTGGTGGTTAAGACACTAGCTTCGAATGAAGGAGACTAAGATTTAAACCCTGCTCCAAATCAGGCAGGGCGAGGCCTTGAATTTAGATATCCCACATGCCTTGTGAGTGTCCTAACCACTGCGATATTGATTATTCTGGGATGGGAGTTTCTTTCTTTCCCCCCCATCCTGCAACTGAGATTCCCAACAAAAGGTTAGTTGAAACGGATACAAGTTCTGCAAAAAGTTTTGGCTTTGATAAATTAGTATTTAGTCAAAAAGCATTTAGTCAAAAAAATTCCTGACCAGCTCTAGCAGGCACTGATTTTCTGCACATGCTGGAGAGGGTGAATTTGGGCGTTTATAGGGAAGGGAGTCGCAATTAGCAATCAAGGTGAAGGAAAAATGCTGCATGAGGCTCTCAGAAGAGGTGGTGTCTTATAGGAGCAGTACTGCAGAGGTGATGATAGGCATATTTATGGACAAGATAAATGTGGGGAGAGACTGAAAATATGCATGTTGCTCCATGCCAATATTAATTATTTTAAAAATATTTGGCTTTTAAATGCAAGAGAAGCTGTGCCTTTTGTTGGGCTTATAATGATGACTATTACTAGGAACGCATAAACAATTAATGTTTGTACAGAAATTTATATTTAAGTGCTACATACATTCAGAGTAATACTTTAATCCCAATTGTTATTTGAACCCCTATAAAGCTATAAAGTTGATAATTCCTTCAGGCAATAATCAATATCCCAGATTTAATATACAAATCTAGTTAGAACACTGTTTACTTACCCGACAAATGCAAAAGTCTTTCTGGTTGTGGAATACACCCAAAGCAAAGAAACAGGATTATATTTAGCAATTATTGCAATTTAGGAGGTAGTTCAAACTTTAGTACAAACTGAGTGGCATCACTGACTCATCACAAGTGGGTTAGAGAAGGGGATTTCCTATTTAAGTACAACACAGATGAACAATAAAAGTAAAGCATTCACAGCTAATAAAAAAGGATAGAAAATATCCTTAATAGTCTTTGTGGAGGCAAAATCTTTATAGAACATAGGTGGCAACTTCTATTTCAAATAGATATAAACTCTGCTATTCTAAAACCAAAAGCGTCCCCATAAAGCTGGTCATTATTCTAATGCCTAACTAAACCGAGCTGTGGCTGCCTTTGCCAGGAGAGAGCTAGGGCAGGGATTCTCTGCAGTCTTTGTAACACCCTAGGTTCTGGCATAGAAGAAATCCTAGATTAACCAGGCAAGTATTTCACAAAAGATGTTCTGACATGAAAATGGCTTTCATTGCAGCCGTTACATAATGTGGTAGAGAAGGTCATACTAAAGAACCTAGCCATTACCCAATATTTGGGCTCAAATCCATGAGTCAGTGACACCATCCACAAATTTCAGTAAGTATGAAGGTCATTTTTGTAATTACTGTTTCTAGTAAAGATGCACTCCCACGTACCGTGAGGGTGGGAGGGAGGTTACGATCTATGTGGGAAGCTTCAGCTGTAGGCTGTGTCAATGTGGGACTCCTTATGGTTTAAGAGTGAGCTTCTGTAAGTATATTAGTAATTAGGTAACTACTTTTTGCTTCCAACAAACAGCTGGGTGATGTTTCTAAAGAGTTTTGTGTCAGGAAATATCTGAACAAGTGCAAAAAGTTATTTTGTATTACAGATAGGAAGCACTCTAGTGGTCAGAGCACAGAACTGGGAGTTTTAAGATCAGTTCCTTATTCTGCCACTTGCCACCTTGGACAAGTGTTGTGTGAACTTTCTGTACCTCAGTACAAGGTGGATGAGACTGCACAACGATATTATATTTATTTCTATTCCCAAAGTCCTTTGAGAGCCTCACATGAAACATATTATAGAAGGTGTAGTACTAGCATTTTAGGTTTGAGATTTATACTGAATTTAGATATAGACTAGTAAAGAAAATTAGTGATGTTTAGGACTTACTAGTTGTACCGGGGGGAAATCAATAGATTCAGCAAGATGGAGTTCACCTCCCACTCTCTTCTCTCCCTTCCCTCTCTTCTGCCTTCTACTTCCCCCATAAATAGCTCATTGTAGAGAGATGGGAGGGTGAGATCACGGGTAACAGTAAGTCAGCCTGCCGCTCCTCTTCTGTTGGGTTGGCAGAATGAAATCATTTCGATAGTTCACTGTTGAGTGCTAGGGATGGGGTATCCAGCGGTGAGCAGCTGACTTTAGAGCAGTAGTAATACATGAAGATATTTCAAATGTAAATTAATTAGTTTGAGCCTCTGTGCTTGTTCTGCACTAGTGGCTGTTATTTTGATCCTTTCTTCAAGACAGTTGAGCTGCCCTGGCTATTTGGCAGCATCTCTCTAGGGGTAGTTTTGTTTCTAACAGTCTCTCCTGTGAACTGGAATTACATGGTGCACAAACAATCCCACCTTTAATGTCTCCAACGTTACAGGGGGATGTCAGTTCTCAGCTCTGTAACTTAAGTATCTATTCCCTCTTCTGATTCTGGATTTGGATGAAGTAACATATCTGTCTATAATCTCATTCTGCCTGGGATCACAATACTCAAATACCTTTATTACTCCAGGCAACAGTGTCTCACTCATCTCCCCCCACCCCCATATGATAGTAAAAAAAAAAAAAAAAAACACATTACTTTCATTTTCACATCTTTATCCCCCATGGACAGATATGTATACAGACTTAATTCTTGCTTCCCTGCTGGTGCAAGGTTTTTCATCTGGAAATCCAGCATTCCTGGTAGTCTGAGTCCCTCCATGCTGTGAGTTTGCTTGGCTTCTAGGAGCTGCTTTGCCTGTTAATCATACTCTCTTCTCTTGCTGTGGGCCTCACTAAAATGATTGCTGCCACCATGGTTCATATACCATGGGCTGAGCAATAACATGAGGGCTCCATGTTCCTTAAAATAAACTGGCTCTTTATTAAAAACTATTTACTGAGATGCTGCAACTGCAGCTGGCGTTCCATCCATGTGCACACAGACTGACTTCTTGGTACCTCCTCCAAATTCCAGGTTGCTACATCCTGAATCTACTGTTACAGGTACACGGGTGCCTCATTGTACCTGACTTATCCAAATGATTATGACTTAGTTGATACCATTTAGGCACAGTCACAAATAGTGAGCAATGTAAAGCCACATAGCTTTGGCGGGGATTGTGCTTCTGGAAGCACCGCTACTGCTAGACCATCCATGAGCACAGGGAGGTGTTGATACTGCACTGAACATCAAGATGGGACATATTGTTACCTTACCTGTAGCCAATCAGCTCCATGAGCCAGGTGGGGATGGGATGACAGACAGGACCATTTCCCCTACCTTTTGCCTGCTCATCTCAGAGTACCCGACACCTTTGAGGACTGTTGTATTAGTTTCTCTTAGGATCAGAATGAAGAAGATCCATGGTCCCAAGAGATGATGGGCATGGCAGCCATGATGGTGAAGCTCACTTCAGGAGCCTTTATCTGCCCACCCCGCCTTTAAAAAAAAGGGAGTGAGAGGTAGAATATCCCATCCCCTCATTTTTGTCCACCAATTTTTGGACCCACATTTTCTTATTATACAAACCATGATCATAACAGTCCTTGAGTTATATCTGCAGGCCTTTTTGTTCAGCCTAATTTAGCCTGTCTCACTTTCATACCTTTTCCCCTATCAACATTTGATTTTATAGGTTATTGTGACATCTTTTTGCATTTTTACATACTTTTTACAGTTGAGCTTACAATAAGTTTTTCAGCCCATTGATCACATCAGAAAGGACACAGAAAGGAAAAAGTTGTTTGAATTTCTGAGCTTTATATTTATTAAGTTTACTATTTACATACTAAGCTCTTACTGTATGTTATCTGTTACTGGACATAAGCAATGCTGAAGTCAGTTTTATAAACTAAATCTATGACTATTTCTAGCATACCTCTTACATTCTGATTATGAAGTCTAGAGAGACAAGGTGGGTGAGTTAATATATTTTATTAGACCAACTTCTGTTGGAGAGACACCCAAGCTTTTAGAACCAGTATTATTTTGGTCCTACACAAACCTGTCTCATTTACTTCTGGAAAATTAGCGATCTGTCAAGTGACTCAGGGCAGAGAAGTTATAACTTTAATGGTGTTAGAAAAAACTCACTGCTCTTTACACAACAAAAATAGCAAAGGATAAGATCGAGTCATTTGAAGTAGTGGCCAAAAGGTATTATTCCTGTGTTTAGGAGATAACGGCTGAGTAACTAGAAGGACTAGGTCTTCAAGTCTCAAAAAAGGTTGAGAGAGATGTTTTTCAGGCAGTGATTTCCATAATTATGTTAAAGAAAACATTAAGGCAGAGGTCCCCAAACTGTGGAGCATGCTGAATATTGGGGGGTGGGGAGCACATGGCTGGGGCCTGGGCCAGCCCCCACAGGGGTCAGGAAGGGAGCACCACCCAGCTCCACTCGGGGCCCCAGCTCCCAGCCCTGCACCCAGGGCGCCCTTACCCCTGTCCACATCCCCCCTGCCCAGAGCTGCATCCCCTCTCCCAGCCACAGCTGGCGGCGGGGATGGGGGTGGAGTGCAAGGTGGTAAACATGGGGACCACTGCATTAGGGGTTCTTCAAAAGTACATCAGGAAAACAAGTTTATTTTGAAGTTAGCCAGCCTTTATTAACTAAGACAATGGGGTTGGTTTTGTTTTTTTAAAAAGACACATAATGGGTCAAATTCATCCATGCCAAGAATGAATTAGGTCAATATGTTAGTTCTGGTACGAACAGTGGACCAGATGCTGTGTTATGTAAACCAGTCCAACTCCATTGCAGTCAGTGGAGCAAGGTATAGTTGCACCAGTGGAGAATCTGGCCAATGAGTTTTAGTTGGGGATAATGTGGTATTAAGCTAATTTTTATTTTCATGATCAAAGCACAAAAGTGAGGTTGTTAATGTGAGTGAAGAAAAGGGAACTGAAATTTGGAAGTCATGTCCACTGAAACCAAACTCTCAAGTTTATTCATTTAGTAAACTGTCTGACTCAGTGTTTTTATATTGAAAGTGATTCATACTAAAATATTTTTTCTGTTTTGTAAGAGTATACAGCACATACACTTCACCATATATGCCATTAATGGGCCTGCACTTTGGCCAAGCTTAGTTCTAAGTCAGAATTCATTTTCTACAGCTTGTACCCATAACTTTGATACAATAAACTAGGTATTTCACTTCAGTAACTTTTTTGTAGCATAGACTAAAAGCAGAAAGTACCATTTAGGAAATATGGAGAACAGATTTGATACAGATGAAGGTATCTAAAGGATGTAAGGCAAGCCTTTAAAAAGAGCTGGGTAAAAAGTTGTTTTAACTCTGCTGGATGAAAACAAGTTCTCACTGATCATGTTTTAGTCTCCCCACCCCCTTTCACCTCCTTCCCTCCTCCTTTTCTTTTCTTAAGCCACCAGTCACACTGGGGGGAAATTATTTTCAAAAAAGGCTGAAAAAAGTGGGAGAAGGAAGGGAAGCTTTAAAAAAAAGAAGTCAAAACACCCCAAATTTAATTAATATATATATTTTAAATATCACAAATGTTACCTCACCTACCCAGTCTCTCATTTTATATCTTTTTTGGACTAACTTCTGTTGAGAAGAGAAGATTTCAAGCTACGTGGAGCTCTTCTTCAGGTCTCCTGGGACCAACATGTTTACAAAGCCACTGTAAACAATATAAAATTGAGGGGGTTTTCCCCTTCAAGATTTTCTATTTAAGAACAAGGCCATTTTCAATGGGGAAAACACTAGGGAAAAAAATAAGACCAGCTCTATACCCTAAAGACTGAGCAGAAGAAATCCAATTATTCATTGCCCCTTCAATATTCTCAGTGGTAAGCTGTCAAGAGAGGTTTTATGTTGAGTGCAAGGGGTTCTCTCACGTGTTGGTCAAACCGCAGATATATCAGTGACAAACCGATGCTCAAATAGATTGGGATGGCATATTGTCCAGTATTACTGGAGCATAATGTGCAAGGCAATAGACCTTTTTACTGCAATAAAAAATGTAAGGTGTTTTGTTTTAAGAGAATGTGTTTAGCTCATTTGATATTATTTTGCATTTGTCAATTAAATCTGAATCCTGAATCTGGAGATTGTGTCTCCTAAAGTGATCATTCTACAAGTTTTGCTGAAAGAACCTGACAGTGTACACAAAATCAGAAAGCCTTTTTTCCCATTGAAGTCATTATGATGAAGTGCTAGGTCATCTTTCAATCCTGTTTTTATTCAATGGATACTAAAAAGCACCTCAAACAACATATTTTATTCCTCACTTCTAGTAACTCAAACTGTTTCTTCTTAAAGTGAGATCAAGTCTGAAAAGTCTAAACCCCAGAAGAAGATTTGACAACATGCTAAGGTATATTTTAGCATTTCCTCTGTGAAATAAACTTTGCTAATTTAGAAGACTGAGTTGGCTAAAATATACTGCTGCTCAAATAAACCACCGAGTAGGTTTCTTCTACAACTCATTTTTATTTGCGACAGAACTGTTCCTACCAAAAAAAAAAAAAAAAACAAACAAACAAAAAAAAACACCACTCAAATATGCCACATGATGTCACCAGAGACACATCAAGAATTTTAGTTAGATGATAGCCTCTGCTGGCTTTGTTTCACCTTTTAGAACAAATGCTTCAAGGACAGATTTTTAAGAAGAAGAAAGGCAGCTCAAGGTCCAAGTGTAATTGTGAGCTTATCTTTGAGTATGCAATTGTTCTTGAACTAATAAACCAGGTAATCATTTGTAGATTAAGTCATTCAAGGTATACACAGCATCTCGGAAAATGAAAGTACATCAAAGCACACTACACAAAACTTTTGGCGCATGGTAGCAGAGTACATGCAGCACATTGATAAATGCCAGCTATGTGCTATAGATTTACACCATGGCTTGCCATTCACTAACTCTCCATGTAGACAAGTCCTATGAATGGGATCCAAAAAAGCCAATATGCTGAGCAGGGAGTTAACATTTCTTATTTCCTACTTTAGGTAAGATGAGGAGCAGGGCCTTACCATTCCTCCCTGGGAATTAGGTTCACATCTCTGCCTGGGGATTCACAGCCTGAAATCTTGTGCTGGAGTTAGAAGTTTAAGCCAGGTCAGCTGTTTCTTGCAAGGTAATGGTCGTACTGCAGCTGATATATCCAATAGCCCAATGGTTAGAGCACTCACCAGGATATGGGAGGCCTGGATTCAAGTCCTCACTCTTAGTACTTCTATAAGAATTGGAGAAGGGACTGGAGCCGGCATCCCATTGTGCTTTAGAGTCGCTCACTTTCGCTGGGCCAATAACTGTTTAAGTAGTTATGCAAAGTGGAACAGCTTCAATGGGAGTAATTGAGACCCCCCCTCACCCCAGAATATCCCTTAGTCCAGTGTTAGGGTACTCACTGGAGATCTGCGTTCAAACCCTGGCTCGGCATCAGGCGGTGGTGATTTGAACTTGGTCTCCCACATCCAGTGCGTGAGTTCTCTAGCCACTTTCTCCCTGGAGGCCCAACTCCTACCCAAATCACTGACCCTTAGGGCTTCTTCCCCAGAATCCTATCCCCACTGTGGATCCTTATTCCCAGTCTACCTCTAGGCCATCTGCCTGAGGTTTGGCCTTTTCCTGGGTCTGGCCAGGAGCCAGCACTGCCTCTCCTGCTGCCCTCTTCCTTAGGGCTCATTACAGGAGACAACCTCCCAAGTGAGCTCTCCCAAACCTTTATGGAAATCACCCAACTCTGCCCAGCTGGGTCTGACAACTCAACCACGCTATCTAATCCCTAGCCAATTATCTAGGGTAGCTCATCCATAACAAATGAGGCTGAGGCCAGCTAAAACCTCCTTTGCTCCCAGTTGGAGTTTAGCACCCAGTGCAAATGATCATTCTGAAACAGACTAATGGACCAATGCAGAGAGTGTCATGTAAAAGCACCTGAGTGTCTTACTGGCGGTTCTTTTTTCCTCTAGTTTTCCTTAATTCCCAGCCCAATTGAGAATTCACTTGTGCAAGCATTCACAGAGAATTCTGCTGTTGAGTATGTGGTTCATTTTCAAGAGCCTTTACAATATAAATTAGTTGCATGTATGTTTGTAAACTAGAGAGTGGAAGATCTAACCCATGGTGTAGAAGCATGACTTTGTGTAGCTGATCTTTTGCTGTGGGACCATGATGGTGTGAGGTGTGCAACACCACAAAACTCAAGCAGGACAAGAAATTTACTCACATTTTGCCACACACTCCCTCTTCAAATAGAAAACCTGCAGCAAGGCACAGATTTAATGTGACTATTTTAGTCACTAAAATAAATTATATTCTCTTAATGTTTGTTCAGAAGCTGCAAGTTCAGCTAATGGCAGCAGCAATACCCATAGAATCCCAGAGCTAGAGAAGACAGACAGAGCTTAATAGAGCTGTTATACTCTTCTCTTATCAAACCTGTGCAAATCATAGTACCATGTATACTTATACAGACTCACAAGATAGTCTCTGGATCTTATATATGTGCCATCCTTATCATTGAGGATGAAGACATTTAAGCCCAGACTCTCAAAGATATTTAAGCACCTAACTCATTGATTTCAGGTGCTTAAATACCTTTGAGGATCTGTGCCTGTGTGTTTGGAATGATTGCGAACTGTATTTGAAGCAATACTAGTGACTCCCACTGAGGCACCAGGCAAACCCTCTGTCTGTTACCTCATGTGTATTATAAAACTGAAGGCCAAATCTAAAGTAATGTATTAGGTGGAGCAGGCTGCATATCAGTAAGATGTAAGGGAATCTTAGTGGGAAAAATGGAATCTGAGCTGATCTAACCAACACCTGCTAGCGACTCTGAAAGTTTAAGGGTATATATGGGGAAGGCTACACTAGTTTACACCAGCAATGTCAAATACCCAGCCACATCCAATCATCTTGATATATTTGTATGGTCCACATGACATTCAAGCTTTTTTTAACCGAAAGAGTAGTAGCAAAGTTAACCTTCCAAATAAGAACCAAAAGTAACTGATGCATTGAGGTCTTCAGACAGCCTGAAATAATGAATCAGAGCTGTGAAGTTCCCCCCATTTCCAGTTAATCTGGTTGAAGTGTTAACTCTACAGCCAATGAAGACACTTCAGCATCAGCATTTCACTGCTGATCATTTTAGCCCATATGAAAGGGAAGCCACTAGAGTTCATGGGCTGCTGCAGAGGAGGAAATACAGACAATGAGGGGAATACAAAGACAAGTGAAAGTGAGAGAGGAGGATGTGGAAGGAAGAGAGAACCAGGAAAGAAACAGAAAAGGTCATAAATACGAGTAGTTTCCCACACAGTAAGTTGAATGTGGCAATAAGGTAGAGAATACCGATAAGTAATAACTAAACGTATTAGTATATGAAGGTTATATTTTACTCTTGATCTTTGTGCAAATCTCCCAGTGACATCAGTGAGAGATTACTGAGGATGAAGGGTAAAACGTAGTCGTAAATTTATACCGTATCTTAGGGACCATAATTAAAAATGGAGTTCAGCCTTCTTCACTGAATGAGTCTGGTACCCCTGACTTCACCATCCTGTTAGCAGCTTTTCCTACTACACTCCTCATCTGACCCCTCGCTTCCAGATTTGAAGTTTTATATTAAAAGTGCAGCCTTAAAAAACAAAACTTTTGCAGCTCACAAGCTTGTTACATCTGATTTATGGAGTGGAGCTTTCACTGCACAACAGATGGGTCATTTTCTTATTGCCCAATTCAGTAAGATCTGCGCAGAATTTTCATCATACCTATGTATTTCAGCGCAACGTGACTGCAGCCTTCCAAGCTGAAGATGAGCCCTTCTAGACTCGGACCGTGGCTTGTATTCCTCAGGAAGCTTGGCCTGCTACAGAAACCCTCCCTCCTCCACCTTTCTTTAAAATGAATCTGCTCCATAGCAGAAAGTTGCAGAGTTGCAATTTTAGGACTAAAAGAACAGGAGTCCATGTGACACCTTAGAGACTAACAAATTTATTTGAGCATAAGCTTTCGTGGGCTACAGCCCACTTCATCGGATGCATAGAATGGAACATATCGTGAGGAGATATATACACATACAGAGAACATGAAAAGGTGGGAGTTGCCGAACCAACTCAAAGAGGCTAATTAATTAAGATGAACTGTTGTTGTCAGCAGGAGAAAAAAAAAATTTTGTAGTAATAATCAAGATGGCCCATTTAAGACAGTTTGACAAGATACTTAACATGAGGGAAATAGATTCAATGTGTGTAATGGCTCAGCCATTCCCAGTCTCTAGTTAAGCCTAAATTGATAGTATCTAGTTTGCATATCAATTCAAGTTCAGCAGTTTCTCATTGGAGTCTGTTTTTGAAGCTTTTCTGTTGCAAAATTGCCACCTTCAGATCTGTTACTGAATGGCCAGAGAGGTTGAAGTGTTCTCCTACTGGTTTATGATTCCTGATGTCAGATGTGTCCATTTATTCTTTTGCATAGAGACTGTCTGGTTTGGCCAATGTACATGGCAAAGGGGCATTGCTGGCACATGATGGCCTATATCACATTGGTAGATGTGCAGGTGACTGAGCTTCTTGTTTTTAAGTGCTGCTATACTCCTTAAACTCACTCCTTTTACACACTCTCCCCCTGGATGAGCTGGAAGTGAGCAATAATCCAGCTGCTGCACATCTTGTAGTTTCACAGGTCTCTTCTGTTCCCATTAAAATCAATGGGAATTTTGGCATTGCCCCGGATGGCAGATGAAGACTGTGACGGTACCTCCCATACGGCTTTATGGAAATATGCTTAGAATGTGTTTTATGCTACATATGCCATGTAACATATCTCAAAGGTTATGATCTATTGAATCTATTAATCCTATTTGTATGTATGTATCATTTTTGTATTCGAAGTTATGAATATCGGCTGTGTACTGGCTTGATTTCTAAAGCATTAGTAGAGCATTTGGTCAGTTCCTGGAGGAAGGAATGTTGAAATTAAGTACCTAATCAAGAGACACTTAAAGGACAATGAATCTTGGAATGCTCCAATCCACATAAGAAGTCTACTTGAGGACATTCAAGGTAGCATGTAAACAATGGATGCTACCTGTAAAAACTGTGAGTCCTGCATGGACATGTGACTTGTCCAGGTGACTCCTAAACTCCATTTTGTAGCTGGACTTTGCATAGGAGTGAGGAGGGGGTCTCCACCCACATGAGAAATTCTATGTAAATCCCTGGGACACCGCTCCATTTTGTCTTCAGCTGGCTAAGGAGAGAGCCTCTCCAGCCCCCAGGATACTTGAAAGAAACTGGAACAAAGGACAGTGTGCAAGTGGTGTGAGTGATTGCTGGACCCAGGCTAAAAGGAGATTAGTCTGTAAAGGGGAGCATTCTGGAACTGGTGAAGAGCTTATCTTTATTCAGTTTAATTAGACAGATTTGCGCATTTTATTTTATTTTGCTTGGTGACTTATTTTGTTCTGTCTGTTACTACTTGGAACCACTGAAATCCTACTTTCTGTATTTAATAAAATCACTTTTTACTTAATACATACTCTGAGTTAATTAATAATACCTGGGGGAGTAAACAACTGTTCATCTCTCTCTATCAGTATTATAGAGGGTGAACAATTTATGAGTAAAACAGATTTATTTGGGTTTAGACCCTACTGGGAGTTGGGCATCTGAGTGTTAAAGACAGGAACACTTCTGTTAGCTGCTTTCAGGTAAACCTGCAGCTTTGGGGCAAGTAATTCAGACCCTGGGTCTGTGTTAGAGCAGACGAGCGTGTCTGGCTCCCGAGCTGGCAGGAAAGCAGGAGCAGAGGTAGTCTTGGCACATCAAGTGGCAGCTTCCAAGGGGGGTTCTGTGATCTAATCCGTCACAGAGACCACCACCACAAAGGTCATGAGAACAGGCAGGGAACCTTTCCCAACTGCCTTTTTGTAATAGTTTAAAAAGTCTGCAGGTCCCTTTCTTACTCTCCCTGACAGAGCTCTGGAGCAATGGCTTCTTATATATTACAGCACTGCAATGGAGAATTACCAGTTACAAAAAAAAATCACTGACTTAAAGAATACTTCCAGCCCTTCTGGCATAAGGAACTTCACCTCATTTTCCAAAAGTCAGGGAGCTGCTGTTTCTCATAGTGACTTTGGTAATGGATTTCTAAACACAAACATGGAGACAAATGATTGTGTGATATTAGAAAACAGTTAATCAAATGTCAAGTTTCTCATAAGTAGACACATTTCAATTTATTTATCTAGGCATTACCTATTCAATGCAGGACAATATTTAGCACTTTTTCTTAAATAGTTTTCAGGAACAATTTCAGAACAGATCAGATGTTCAGCAGAAGGAAGAGGTGGGATTTTGAAGTAAAGTAGCGACTTTATAGGGAATCATCAGGAATGAAAAAAATCACAAGAAGAGACAAGGAATTTCAGACATTGGTTGAAAAATTATAGGGACAAGTGGTTAGATTTACAAAGAAACATTTGAAAACTGTAGCTTACAGCCATTGTGGTTTTCTGGAAGTTTCTCATTGAGAACTGTCTTTTTAGGACGCATGGAAGCTATGCTTGGGAAAGCCTTGTTCCAGAGAATCATGTCCTTTCATGGGGATGAGCTACTCTGTTGCATTACAGAGCCTCACAATGCTATTGAAGAGGGAAAGCATGATAAGATCTGATACCAAATTGTAAGTAGAGACCTTGATCAGTCCCGTTTGCAAGTCTCTGAAGTTGCTTCATGTAAAATGTAATCTAACTTCCTGCTTCAAAAAATAAATAAATAAACTGAAGCAATAGTGGTTGAAAATACATTTAACACTTTTTGTACTTTGGGGGGTTTTGGGTCTCAGAACTTGTACAGATGCAAATATTCTAAGCAAGGGGGAAAAAAACCAGGGAAATCTGGGGGCTTTCAGGGAGTGATTTATAACCTAGATGTTCAGTCTGTTATATAGACTGTTAGTGTCCCTGATGGCAGTTAGGGATAATTTGCCAGATTTTTTTTAGTTGCCTAAGATAGTCAAGAACAGTTTAGAGTGATTTTATAGGACACACAATGAAGCTTTCACAAGAACTGTGACAACAGAGCTGAGACTAGGCAAGATCATTTAAACCATGTTCAAGTTTTCTTGAGGAACTACTGATGTTTCCGAATTTTTACGAGGAACTTTCTAAAGAGTCTTTGGAAATGAGATGCACTATTATATGCTATAACATACCTGAGAGCATAGATCTACTCTAGGAATTTTTGGGAGGAAATGCTGTGGCCTGTGTTATTACAGGTGGTCAGACTACATGACCATAATAGCCTCTTCTGGCCTTGGAATCCATCAATCTAGTGAAGCAGGAGTGGAAAGAACAATGAAGGGGATTCAGTGGTCGTTTCCACAGAGGGACATAGGAGTTGCCACTGAGCATTGCAGTGCCCAACTTTCAGGCACCTAGAAAAAAATCACAGAAGAAACACTGCAATCTACAAAGCCTGAGTTAGGTGCCCAGGATCCCTATACAATGATTAGGGAGAGGTAGACACCTTAGACCGTGATCTACAAAACCAGCAGGCTAGGCGGGGAGCTGTATAAATTCATCAATGGGAGATGCTATCAAAGGTGTGCATGGTAAGCCCCATTCCTCTCACAGAGATTGAAGCACAAGTCTGTGCTGCAGGGAGGCACCTCTCTCTCTGCCAACAATCCAGGAACCAGGGGAAGATGGGTGTTTGGCTGCCTAAGTTGCATTCAGGGCTGATACAAAACAGCTGGGGGCACAGGGAGGCAGAAGACGTCCCTTATAACTTTTAGCCTAGCAGATGGAGGTGGGAGTGGGTGACTGCCAATGAGAGTCCCCACTCCTCCTGAGCGGGAGAATGGATTTGAAAAGGATCGGCCACCTCTCAGGGGAATGTCCTAAGCACTGAGCTATTGAATATCCTGGTATGGGTCTCCCTCAGTCTCTTCTATTGAAGTTATTCCACTTTAAACAAACACTAATTGGACCAGTGACAGTTAGAATGATTCTGTAGCCCAGTGTTTAGGGCACTGACCTGAGAGTTGGCTGATCCCTCTTCAAATCCATTCTCCCCTTCAGGAGGAGGGGGACTTTAACCAGAGGTTGTCCAACACGTTCTGGGCTCCCTCTCCCCCCCCATTCTTCCACCTGCAGGCCACAAACTGGATCCAAATGCGCGCGCACACACACACACACCCCTATTTTGCCCAGTTTGTGAATTGCTCTGGGGTTTAGGCAAGAAATAGGCATCCAGACACCTATCATGAGGCTGCAGTTCATATGCCTGGGGGGGAACCTCACTCAGTGCCTAATTTTAGGTGCCTACAGAGTTAGACAACAGCAGAGCAGAAGTTTTGTGGATTGCAGTGGTGCCTAAAAGTGACATAGGCACTAAGTGCCTTCATGGATCACAACCCAGGTGACTAACCAAAGTCAAATTTCTAATGCCAATTTGATTTAAACAATATGGTAAATATCATGAAATCTTTGTAAAGCCATGCAAGGCAGTGATTGTGAAACGACAATAGAAAGACTTATGCCAACACCACCTGCAGCAGCATAGATAAATTCTGGAGGAAGCATAAAGAATATTGGGTCAAGTTGTGAGAAAAATGGATAAGGGCTTTCTCTTAATGCAAACAGTTTGAAGTTGGAAATGATTGTTTTTATTAAGATCAAAAGCTGAAGACCATGTCTCCAAATGTTTTTTTTTTTAAACTGTGAAAGATTCCAGCAACATTTAGCAAAACAAGGCAGATGTGCTGTTAACATGGAAAATAGACTGACAGACATTTTCAGCATTTAAAATGTGAAGATAGCTTTCCTAACTAATTAGAAGAGTTAAGAGAATGGATTAATGATTATGGAGAAAAGTAGATACACAGATTTGTGTAGTAGAGAGGGTAGAACAGGGAGAAGAGATGGATCTTGAAATGGGAGCTGGATTTACAAAGTAATCTGGGAATCAGTCTCGGATAAGCAGGGATGTACTTGCAGATAGAGGCAGCGTACAGAGAAATAAAGAATACAAAGCAGCAGCAAGGAAATGTCCCCAATATGTTCAGTATTTCTTTTCTCACCCAATATTTGTCTCTCCCTCTACTAGGGCTTTTCAAAATGGCAAAAAAAAAAAGAGGTTATTTCCTCTCACAGGAAACGTTTGCTTATTTATAGTTTAGGGGGTTTTTGCAAGGGGAATTAGACATTTTCAGTTGACAAAGAACTGGAAAATGTAGAACTTTTCACAAATGTTTTTGGTTTCTAGAAAAAGGTAAGTTTGTCAAAGAAAGTTACAAGTAGAACATTCCAGCCAGCAAAGTACTCCCATTGACCTTCTAAGATTTAACTGCTTCTTCAGATTTTGCTTATGTCTACAAAATATTAGTTGAAACTATTTGTGATTTTACTTGTTCTACGTAGATACCCTCATGCTTTATCAGGCTGCTTTTATGGTGCATTCTGACATGCTTGATTTGTAGAATAAGGCTGATATATAGTGGTGCAAGTAGATTTTAACTCTTACCAATATGGTACTGACCCCATGACCCTGCCTCCCCCTCACAAAAAATATTTCGTAATTAGAGCCCTGCATGGATACAAATTTATACACATGGATGCAGATATCTGCAAATGCAGATATCCATGGATTGAAATCGGTATCTGCTGAACCACAGGGCTGTCCCAGGAAACACAGTGGCAAAAGGAGCAGAACGTGGGGTCACCACTCCCAGGAAGCCGGCAGCTCCTCTGGCACAGCAGTACCGCCCTCAGCCCTGCCCCCAGCCCTGTTCTCCAGCAGGGCTGCACAGAACCCAGAAAAGAGATACAGCTGCGTGGAAGGGCTGGGGATGGTAGGAGGAGCTGGGAGGACCTACTGGCACAGGGTGCTGGCTCCTGGGAGTGGCAGCCCCACATTCTGCTCCTTTCACTGCTGCGGTTCTCGGGAGAGCCCTACAGTTCAGCAGATACCGATTTCTATCTGCAAAAAGAACAGGAGTACTTGTGGTACCTTAGAGACTAACAAATTTATTTGAGCATAAGCTTTCGTGGGCTACAGCCCACTTCATCGGATGCATGCAGTGGAATACAGTAGGAAGATATATATATATACACAGAGAACATGAAACAATGGGTGTTACCAAACATACTCTAACGAGAGTGATCAGTTAAGGTGAGCTATTACCAGCAGGAGAGAGAAAAATTTTATAGTGGTAATCAAAATGGTCCATTTGCAGCAGTTGACGAGAAGTTGTGAGGAACTGGGGGAAATAAACAAGGGGAAATAGTTTTACTTTGTGTAATGACCAATCCACTCCCAGTCTTTATTTAAGCCTAATTTAATGATGTCCATTTTGCAAATTAATTCCAATTCAGCAGTCTCTCGCTGGAGTCTGTTTTTGAAGTTTTTTTTGTTGTAATATTGCGAATTTTAGGTCTGTCATTTTGAGTGACCAGGGAGACTGAAGTGTTCTCTGACCGGTTTTGGAATGTTATAATTCTTGACATCTGATTTGTGTCCATTTATTCTTCTACGTAGAGACTGTCCAGTTTGGCCAATCTGCATGGCAGAGGGATGTAGAAGCCCTCTACACCAACATTCCACACAAAGATGGACTACAAGCCATCAGGAACAGTATCCCCGATAATGTCACAGCAAACCTGGTGGCAGAACTTTGTGACTTTGTCCTCACCCATAACTATTTCACATTTGGGGACAACATATACCTTCAAATCAGTGGCACTGCTATGGGTACCCGCATGGCCCCACAGGATGCCAACATTTTTATGGCTGACTTAGAACAACGCTTCCTCAGCTCTCTTCCCCTAATGCCCCTGCTCTACTTGCGCTACATTGAGGACATCTTCATCATCTGGACCCATGGGAAGGAGGCCTTTGAGGAATTCCACCAGGATTTCAACAATTTCCACCCCACCAGCAACCTCAGCCTGGACAAGTCCACACAAGAGATCCACTTCCTAGACACTACAGTGCTAATAAGCAATGGTCACATAAACACCACCCCATTCTGGAAACCTACTGACCGCTATACTTACCTACATGCCTCCAGCTTTCATCCAGACCACACTACATGATCCATTGTCTACAGCCAAGCTCTATGATACAATCGCATTTGCTCCAACCCCTCAGAGACAAACACCTACAAGATCTCTATCAAGCATTCTTAAAACTACAATACCCACCTGCTGAAGTGAAGAAACAGATTGACAGAGCCAGAAGGGTACCCAGAAGTCACCTACTACAGGACAGACCCAACAAAGAAAGTAACAGAACACCATTAGCCGTCATCTTCAGCCCCCAACTAAAACCTCTCCAGTGCATCATCAAGGATCTACAACCTATCCTGAAGGACAATCCATCACTCTCACAGATCTTGGGAGACAGGCCAGTCCTTGGTTACAGATAGCCCCCAAACCTGAAACAAATTCTCACCAGCAACCACAAACCACACAACAAAAACACTAACCCAGGAACCTATCCTTGCAACAAAGCCCATTGCCAACTCTGTCCACATATCTATTCAGGGGACACCATCATAAGACCTAATTACATCAGCCATGCTATCAGAGGCTCATTCACTTGCACATCTACCAATGCGATATGCCATCATGTGCCAGCAATGCCCCTCTGCCATGTACATTGGCCAAACCGGACAGTCTCTACGTAAAAGAATAATTGGACACAAATCAGACATCAAGAATTGTAACATTCAAAAACCAGGAGGAGAACACTTCAATCTCCCTGGTCACTCGATTACAGACCTAAAAAGTCCCAATACTACAACAAAAAAAACTTCAAAAACAGACTCCAAAGGGAGACTGCTGAATTGGAATTAATTTGCAAAATGGACACCATTAAATTAGGCTTGAATAAAGATTGGGAATGGATGGGTCATTACAGAAAGTAAAACTATTTCCCCATTTTTATTCCCACCCCCCTCCATTATTCCTCACAACTTCTTGTCAACGTCTGCAAATGGACCATTTTGATTACCACTACAAAAAGTTTCTCTCTCTCCTGCTGGTAATAGCTCACCTTACATACTCTAACGAGAGCGATCAGTTATGTTAACACCCATTGTTTCATGTTCTGTGATATAGAACATGAAACAATGGGTGTTACCATAACTGATCGCTCTCGTTAGAGTATGTAAGGTGAGCTATTACCAGCAGAGGAAGGAAGGAAGGAGAGAGAATATGAATCTTCCTACTGTATTTTCCACTGCCTGCATCCATGAAATTTGTAAAAAGAATGGAAAGAGCTATAAAATCAACCACTTCTCATGACCATCACTGGGTCTCAGTATATTCTTCCTGCTTACTTTGATACAACAGACTTTCTAAAGGAATTAACACTGCTAAGGGTGTTTCATACAACACTTTCTGGTCTACATTATCCATGTGCAGAGGGACCCTTCTCAGTCCATATTAGCTAGGATGCAATGACAGCCAATTTTTCTCCATCCCCAAAGTAGAGCCAACAGCTATAATGCTGTACTTAACATTCATACTCAATATAACCCCAAAACCAGTTACTCACCTTGTAAAGATAGTGTCTTGCAATAACATTTGAAAGCTAATAAGCTTATCATTAGGATCAGCGTGACATGTATGCAACATGGGAAATTATAGCTACTCTTTGATATTATGTTTTGGAGTTTATAAACAGACAGAAGAGGCAAAACAGGTTTTTTCTAGACAGAGAAGAATGGCCGACACATTGAGTTTTGGACTGAATCACAAACAAAGCCAGCTGTGGCCAAGAACAATGGAATATATTTGCATTGAGGATCATAGATAGATCATTTGCACTGCAAAAAAAATAATATTCACAGGAGTTCAGACCATGCCCAACCTGACCAAAGGATAGCCACAGGCAGCTAGATTGGGGATTTTTGTGGGCAGGGGTTGTGTCCTAGAAAACCCAATAGCCCACTAGTTAGGCCATTCACCTGGGATGTGGGAGTCCTGTCTTCAAATCTCCACTCTTCCTGATTTAGAGCAGGGACTCTAACTTGGGGGCTCACACTCCAGGTGAATGCCCTACAGTGCTATAATGTATGGGGGTGTCTCTCTCTGTCTCTCAGATGTTTCATGAGAGCAGCATGACCTGGCTTAAATGTCTGACACCAGGAGAGGGTTTATAGATGTGAATTCTAAGCAGAGAGAGGTGCTTCCCTCCTGCCCAGAATTAGATTCCTCCCTCCCTTTGAGGGGCAATGCTTATGTCACAGCCCTCTTCCCGGCATTTCCTCTTGACTAGCTTACGGTCTATGTTTGTGAGACACTAGGCATATATTGGGATGGCTAGCCCCTTCTGTCACTGTGGCTAAATTTTATATTTAGCCCAGTCAGAGCTAGCATGAGCACATCTCTGAGCTGGGAATCACACACCCCCAACTGGAAGTGGAGACATACCCTTGGGCTGCTCCCTACACAGCTTGCAGGCATCTGTGAATCCCTTTCCTAGGTGCCTAACTCTCACCATGCATTGTGTAGGGAGCCTGAATGCCTAACTCAGGATGGAGGATTTCAGTAGACACCTAAGTGTTAAGTGTTGCTACCTTTGTGGATCAAGCTCTAGCCCATTAGAGATTCAAGGATCTACAAACCAGCAAGCTGTGATCCAGGGAAAGCAGTTTACTTAATACTTCCCACCTCTTAAGATGGTTCACAACATCCCTACAGTCATAACATTACCAGCCTTCTTTTTTTATTGCCACCTACAACATTTGTTTGTGTTCCACAGGCTAGTAATGCATTGTGTTAAGTAGCATTTCTTCTTTATTTTACCTGCCAATAGCTTTGGTGGACCCAATGATAGAGAGTGTTATTTATACTATACCCTTCATAATCTTACATCTCAGTTAAATCCCTTCTAGCTCTTTCCTTTTCAGAGCTAAATAATTGTGGGTTTTGCAGTCTCACACACTAAGCATTCAAGTCATCACCTTAAACCTTCCTTACGTGAATCCCAGTAATCAATTATTGTTCCCTTGACTCTTACCTGAATTATTGCTTTGTGTCTTGTCTTTGGCCCTGACCTTGCAAATGGATCCACAAAGATGGAACTTTGCCCTCTTGTGGAGCCCCTCTGATCTCAGTGGGGTTTCACACAGAAGCAGGTGTCTTATACACAGGGCTGCTTGTAGGATCTTGCCCTTAGTCCATAAGTGCTTCAGAGCAGGGAATGCATCTATGTGTTGGTAAAGCACTAGGGAAGTGATACTCAAGTGTAAGAATTAAGAGCAACCATGCTTAACTATCATGCTGCCTTCTTCCTTTAAAGGGCATGGCTGAAATGGAAGGTAACCATGATAGAATAAAAGACTCCATATAAGAGTGTTCTGTTTTTACATATACCCAAAGTCACTGAAATGCGTTCTGGATGAGGGGATTTTTCGATCCCCTTTTAATACAGCTCAAAATTCTATTAGATTGTTTTACCTGTTCTGGCATACTGGGCAGATATCTTTATCATGCTCTTGTCTTTACCATGCTACCCAATAATGCTCTCATCTTTCCTCAAATTCAGTGCCCATCCCACTATGTGAAAAGTTGACAGTTACCTTATGTTAGAAGTTTGCCAGGCAGCAGCATATTTCAGCCAGCTGAGTCTTCAAAAATCACCAGTCTTCAATATCCATTTGGCGTGCTTTAATACTGTCCTATTGTGAAATGATCCAACATCATATCCTTCCTTCCCAATAAGAAGGAGCTTTATAGTTTCAGAGTAATTGCCTTAGTATTTTGCTTCAGTATTTAACAAACAAAAATCTATGCATCTTGAAGATGACACAAGAATTCCCTCCTTCCCTGGACTGATCTCAGGGATTCCTTCTCTATCAAGTTTCAGTGCCTACTCAGGCTCAAGACTTCCAGGCTTAAAAAAAATATGTATCCTTACAGGTTATGTTTGATTGCTGACACAAACAGCCAGTGCAGGGAAAATTAGGTAGCATGTCCATTTCTCCCTACAACTTTCACCATCCTGTATATGTTCTCTTCAGTGCTACTACACGAAATGTGTTCTTCTCCCAGCCTACTTCCACTTTCAACTTGTGTGCTAGCAGCACATATGGTCTTCCATCTTTTCATACAGTATGCATCCAGATTTGGTTATCTTCTTTAGGGCTTAACAAACCCTGCACTCTCCAAGCATGTATAAGAGCAGTTTCAGTTGATTTGATCTTGTTACAAAATAGTCTGCCTGCTCTTACAGGGTTTCTTATTTTTTCAAGTCAGGGAGAAGGAAGCTATTTCTCCCATAGAGAAGCTCAACTCATTCCAACTTAGCACTTGTGTCTGTCTTCATTCTACTGCCTAATGAGCCTCAGCTGGAGTTTATTGGGAGCCCAAGCACTATCTAACCTTACCTGACCAGCTGTTGGCAACCTCCACACCATCACACATTTCACTCATCCAAACTACGTTGCCCAATCCCCAAACATTGAAAATCTTGAAATGAATTTAAGTCAATGTGCTATAGTTTTCACAAAGTGAAACAAATGACCCGCTCCTGTAAAACTTATCTACCAGCTAGATTCATGAAGGATCTTAGGACATGTGATGCTCAGTGTCAGTACCTAACTTTAAGGCACCTAGAAAAATCACTGGAAAAAAGACTGACTCACAAAGCCTATACAATGAATGGGGAGAGATAGGTGCCTTAGACTGCAGTCCACAAAAGTCAGCACACCTAAGCTGGTCAATGGGAGATGCCAATGACAGGCATGTGTGCTAAGTCCTGCCACACTGACAGAGATGTGCTTAAATCCAGGCTACAGGAAGGTGCCTATCTCTGTTAGTGATCCACAACCAGGACCCCCCCACCTCCTGGAGTCAGACCACTTAGGCATCTAAGGCATTTCATGTGATAATAAGTTAGGAAGGTACCTGCCACCACACAAAACAGCCAGAGGAGGAGCTGCTGCTGCCACCACCCACCTTATAACTTGTAGCCTAGTAGTTAGAGAATTTGCCTGGGATGTGGGGGATGTAGGTTCAGTTCCCACCCCTGCCTGAGGGGAAGGGATTTCACTACGTGTCCTATTTCTCAGGTGGGTGCTCTAATCACTGGGATATTCTGATGTGGCTCTCTCTCAATCTATGCTGTTGAAGCTGTTCCAGTTTGGATAAATAATTCAAGAGTCATTGAAACACGGGGATCTGGACCCTGTCTCCCCAAGGTGGGTGCCCTAACCACTAGGTTACATCAACTCTCTCTAGCCCACTAACTAAATATTTAATCCAAAGCAAAACAATGTTAACAGGATAGATGGAGAGCCCCACCTCACAATAGGTCACAGTGAGAGCACTTTAAAAGGTAGGAGATACCTGTTCAAATCCTTCCTCAACGCGGACAGTGGGGCAGAGGGGAATTGAACCTAGGCCTTCCACATTCCAGGTACGTGCTCTAACCACTGAATTGCAAATTATAAAGTGAGTGGTAACGCCTACTCTCCTGCAGCATTCAGATTTTGAATGGGACTCACTCCCATAGGTGTGCTTAGGGGTTGCCTACCAGATCAGGCCCTACATGCAAGTTAGGCAGGTTGACACCTATCTTCCCTCCATTTGTGAGTTGCTCTGGGCTTGGGTAGGTGATAGGGCATCTAGATGTCTGCAGTGAGGCACCAGTGCAAATGCTCAGAGGTGGAAGTCTAGGTCACTTTTACCCTGAAAATTTAAGCTCTAAGTGAGTTTAGCACCTAAAGTATTCTGTGGGAGATTTCTGGATCACAGTAGAGCCTAAGACTGGGGCTAAGGCATCAAAACTCCAGGTTTAGCACTGTCTGATATTTAGGTACCTAAATATTTTGTGACTTCCATCCTAGATGGGTAACTTTATGCATATGAGTAGTTTGATATTACTCACCTATAAAGAGTTAAACATGTTTGCAATAATGAAACTTTTCAGATGTCATTCCTGGCTTATTAAACTTTCTTAATAAGCATAAAATTAGCTTCTATTCATGTTGTACATTAGTCAGAAAGGTAAGTGGTGGTTAGTAATACCCAGATTGATTTTTATGCAATCAATCTTCCACATCAAAGAATTAAACGGTTGGTAATTGCATCAGTGGGCTAGCACTAGACATACTTCTGCATGCCACACAATTAGCCTGTGAAATTCATGGTCACAAAGTAAGTTCCTGATTTAATTTTTTATCAGGAGTCAGATTAAAAACTGGACACTTTTATGGACAAGAATATAGCAAGGTATAATACTAAGGATAAAAATGCAAAACCTTTAGAAGATATAAGGCTTCCAAGTTCAAAGCGTAAGCCAGTTTCTAATTAACAGGGGTGAGGAAGAAACTTTCCCTGGTGTCACAGGGTGCTCTATTCACCCCTGGAGCACCTCCTTGTGGCCACAGCTGAGATACTTTTCCCCTGGGTGGGTTGGGTCAGGAGAAGGGAGGTGTGACACAGCTTTGGCCAGCCCCAGGCTTCTCCAAGTTTGTGGGGGGAGGCTCAGGGCTTTGTTCAGCCTGGAGCTTCTCTAGGTGGCTTGGTGCTTCTGCCAGCCCGGGGCTCCTGCAGCAGGGGGGAGGGGCTCTCTGGGCGGGATGGGGCTTTTGGTTCTAGCCATGAGGGGGCAGGGATCTCAGGGCTCCTCAGTCATGGGGAGGGTGCAGGTGGAAGGTTCAGAGCAGTGTTTTCCCCAGGAATTGAAATGGAGGGGGGGGGTGTTTGAATTTATGGGGCAGGGGGTCAGTGCTGATGAGGGGTGAGACCGTGAGGGTGAAAGTGGGCTGTATGGCACCATAGTAAAAACCGAAAACTGTTTCATGACCATTTTATTAGATTTAACTGATGTTTTGAAATCACACAAATTAAAGTTGGCTACTCAAGCCTTCTATGAAGCACTACATCTATATCCTTCTTGGTTTCTTGTTATAATTTTGCACAACTATGTTAATGAACTTTTTGAATGCAATGCATTCATCTTTGGTGGCTTCTCATGTGTCCAGTACTTCCATTCCTTCAATTGATATGTTCATTAGTTCATTCACATGATCAGGCAGAAGGCGACTTCTTTCAGAACACAAAATTCTATTCAATGATGAGAAAGAACACTCAGCTGTAGCTGATGTGACTGGGAGTAGCAAGAGATGAATTCGTACTTCTTTCATCCCAGGAAACATAGCATAAAGATCGGGTTGAGCCACTAGTGATGATAAAAAAGAAGTTGAAGTCAAATCTTCATTCATTCGTCGTATGATACTCCACTCTGTGTTCAAATTCTCTAATCTGTCCTGAGCACATGGCAACCCCATGGCTGGTAGTGCCTCCCTCCACTCAACTGTCGGTATTTTATAGGACAGGGATCTGTAAAAGTAGAGGTTGAGTAGAATCTAGAAGTCGCTGTTGTAGATTTTTAAGATTCAAGTCTGTGTACTTTTTCAATTGTCTTAACAAACACTTCTTGTCCTCTTCACTTAAGGATTCAATATAAATGCCTTCATTAGTCAACTTCTGGACTGAATTCTTTGCTTCTTCCAGTATTTTTTCAACAGATAGCTCTCTGATTGTCCAGCAATAGAAGTTACATTTGGATCAAAGATCTACTACTGTTGTAGCAGATGCCTGGATGGCATTGTTTAATGACCCAAGTGGTTTCAACAGTAGACTTACAAGAAAGACTGGCAATAGTCTTCTCTGAACGTAGTAGCAAAACTAATCCACCAGCCTCACTACTTAGATCCATCCCATCCTTCCAAAGTCAGTAATAATGGCTGGAGTAATTTTAAGACAACAGCCAAGGATCGCTCATGAGAAAGCCAGAGGGTTTTCCCCGGTTGGTCTAATTTCAACTTCAGTCCCAGTATATCTTCTATATTTTCTAAGATATTCAGTCTTTTTGGACTCTTTCTGAAAAAAGAATATAATGAAGACATTAAATTTATAGCTTTTTAAATGTCCTGTGAAGAGTCTGCAGTTTGTACTAGTGCTAGTTGGAGTAGATGGCCTCTGCAGTGTGTATAGGAGAGACTAGGGTTACGCTTTTCTCTGAGCAAAGCTTGTACTCCACCATGTCTTCCAGAGAAGTTTGCAGCACCATCAAATGCACAAGCAGTCATCTGTTTGGGGTCCAACTGACAAGCATTTAACTCTTCTAAGATGTGGGTTGTCATAGATGCAGCCGATGTGTCTTCTATAACTTGAACATCTAGAAATGCATCTACTGGCCTACCACTGACATCAAGATAATGTACACAATAACTTAATACTTGATGCCAATTTGCATCAGTGCATTCATCAGTCATTTATGCAAATTTTTTGAATGCGGTGAGAGAGTTCTTCACTTTTTCAACTGTTACACCACATGCTTCTAGCCAGTCAGTTGAGTTTCTTGCAAAAAGATAGTGAGCATTTGCTGGTCTTGTTCAGAACCAATGTTCAACTTCAGAATGAACAAGTGACAATGCACTTAACATTGGCCTCCAGTTTGTAGTGTGTGGTATCTCTTGCTTAAATAGAAAGTATGATGCCACAGCCATGTTTGTTCGCATGAACTGTGTTGTAGCTCCAGCATTCTTAACAGCATCATTAACACTCACCGGTGTTGTCCTTGCTCAGTGGAGACTCCGAGTTCAGAGGTGCTTTCACATGAGTTCACCTCCCAGGTGGGGGGCAAGAAGGCATCTTACTCGTTCCTCGAGCTTCTCACCGCTCGCTCTGGCCACTGTTGTTCATTGTGCCACCATTCACTCCATCGCTCTGATGGCACTGGCCCTGTGCCGTCACCTTCTGCTTTCACCTGCCACTGTGACCTCTGTGAGCTGGTCTCGTGAGATTTCACCCAGCTCTTAGTGATTTCAGCTGAGCTCTCAGTGTGGGGACCTTGCTGCTAGTGCAGACTGGGCCATCTCTTCCACAGAAACACTGTCCCACAGCAAGTCTAAGCACTTAGACCTGATTGTCAGTGATTTCAGCTTTAGTGGTCACTTAACGAAACAAAAGACTATCTATGGAGCCAAATCAGCTCTGTTTTTAAACAGTGGAGAGGGGCAGGTCAAATAGTACTTGTGACTCAGGCAGACCATCAAGCAAAACACCTGTCCCCACCCTCTCTCTTGATGCCCTCAATCAGCACAGGCTAAGTACAGTCCTACTACCCTTTACTCATACAATAAGACGATCAACATTTCATTACCAGCACCTCACCCCCATTCAAGTGATTTGTAACCCAACCCCAGCCAAAAAAATCTATCACTTCGACAAGACCACTCTGTTTGCTGAATACCTAGGTAGATTAGGTGTGACTGTAAATACAATCTGGTCCTGAAGCCTTCCCCCTGAGCCTCCAGCTCATCACTAGCTATCAGTGAGAGCTCATGTAGACTTTGCTTACAAATCATAATTTTAAATTATCAGGTTGGTCAACATCACCAAAATGAATGCACTGACATTGTCATAAAAACAAAAGCTGTATAAGGAAGCTAGTCTATGTTCATACTTTTCAAATCTTTTATACTTTTTCAGATACACGTATTTTATCATACACTTTATATGCTTTTAAAGTGTGTATTAATGTTTCAATTTCAATTCAAATTTCCAAACAATCACTACATTGGCAACACTGCATGTAACTAGTCCACAAAACTGGGGGGCGGGAGTTGGGGAATTTCAGGGTGGGGCTGGGGCCATGCTGACTGTCCTCCCAGTGTTCCAGGGTTGGGGGCGCTAGCCTGGAGCAGGGGCCGGCGGCTGCAGTGGAAGTCTCTGGGCTCTGGTGGGGGGCATGGAAGGGGCAGTGCTTCAGGCAGAAGGGGTGGGGTTGGGGGCTACCCAAGCCAGTCGTTCATGCACCACCCATATTCCCATAAGCAGAGAGCACATGGCAGGAGGAACATAGAAACCTCAAACAAAAGGAACTAAGATTCCCTGTGGTGCTGGGACTCTGGGAAGCAAGGGATTTCTAGGTATAAGCAAGAGATCCCCAGCTGCTTAGCCTAGGTTACCTCAAAGGACAAATCTTGCTGATTATAGAAGCCTCAATTACCTTTATAACCTAAGGCTGTAACTCAGTGTGTCTATATTTGCTTGCCTTAACCTTGTAAATAAGTGTCCAATATCCTTTTCCTATTTAATAAATCTTCATATAACTTCGAGGATTGGCTACAAGCATTATCCTTGGTGTGAGACCTAAAGTGCAGCTGATCTGGGGTAAATGACTAGTCCTTTGGGACTAGGAGCAATTTGAATATTGCTGTGATTCTTGGTTTAAAGGTGTCAAGTATCAGAGGGGTAGCCGTGTTAGTCTGGATCTGTAAAAGCAGCAAAGAGTCCTGTGCATCCGACTAAGTGGGTACTCACCCACGAAAGCTCATGCTCCAATACGTCTGTTAGTCTATAAGGTGCCACAGGACTCTTTGCTGCTTTTGGTTTAAAGGGCCATCTATCACAGCGATGCACTCACCTGGGTGGCAAGACAGACCAGAGCACCAAGGGAACTGTCTAAGATTCCATTAAAGCTGTTGGAGTGCCTGAGGAGTTTGCACTTGGTGCAGTTGGGTTGGTGAAATTTAACTTAAGAACTCAAACTATTTGGGGTTTGTGCCCTGTTTGCTTAACAGTTTGCCCTGAGGTTGGTATTCATGCTCTTGCCCCATCATTAGGAGCATCACAATGTGAACAATGCTACAGCAGATCATTTTTACTGTAAAATTTAAACAGTGCCATAATGTCAGTTCTTTATACAATACGCCTTATGATAAGAGACTAAGAAGTACACAAAGCAGTGTTCACTTGGAAATTTGACAAAATAACTATGAATATTTCTGGTCAAAGTCTGTCATTTAATTTACCAGTACAAGTAAACAAAAAGACTCAAGCAAAGCTACAAATAACGGGGTGCTTTTCAGTTACAGAATCTGTAAAAGAACAGACTCTCATATCACTGACCAAACAATTTACCCTAGTTAATGTACAGTATATGAGAACAAACTAACATCACTAAGCTGCATTCTCCAATCACAATATAAATGTATAGAAACCTTACAGAGAGAGATTTCCTGCCTATTGGAAACATGAAAACCAAAAGCTAGGATCAGATCATCTCCTCAGACAGATGCACAAATCCAACAGACTTCAAAGGAAGTTGAGCATGTATAGCCAAGGGCAGAAATTGTCCCCAGAGTTCGCCAGTAACATTCTCTACTACTGTGTTTATCTCTGAGCCAGATTCTGATCTCTGTTACACAATTTACACAGTTGGAGCTCTGCTGAAATCACTATTTCATCTAATTCATACACTGGTGTAAATAAGATCAAAGTCATCTGTCTTCAAATCTGGCTTCCTTTTGTGAGTAAGTCTGGAACTTTAAACTATCATTTTATCATTTTTGACAATTTTGTGCCCTATAAATAATAATAAATAGCCTTTTAAAATAGCTAGGATCTCAAACCAGCACTGAAATTTCTTTTCGGATGTGAAAATGTGGATGTATTCTGATGTGGAACAGATTTAGGGTCAGATTTTCATTTACATTTAAGTTCCCTTAACAACACTGGCAGTGTAAAGGAGCCTTAAGATAGGTGTAAATTACAATGTCAGCGCAGTGGGAAGGGTCATCTCTCAGATTTGAATTCAGCAAATCACAGTTAGGGTGAGGTCTGAGGTGGAGATCAAAGGGCACTGAAATCTCGATCTCTTGTTCAGGGACTCCAGCTGCATCTAAACTAAAACCAAAAAATAAGCAAGTTTTGGTTTTGGATCCAATTCTGAACCAATTTCGGTGTGGAATCATATCAGAGGATAAGAATCTAAACACACTTCTTCTCCCTGGCCCAGAAATGCAAATACGTTCAAATTCAAAGTTCTTATTTTCACCCACTTCTAGTAGTTCACATTTGTACTGACTTCACATTTTCACTGTGTGCTACTTCAACCTTGTAGTTTGCTAAAAGCTCTGAGTGAGTGAGTGAGTACTGGGCTATCCCTGGACAGAAAGCAATCCATTTCAGAAGTAAGGAAATGCTACACAGAAAAATAAAACTAGAAGATTCTACTTATGATTTTACTGAGGAGGGACCTGATCCAACGCCCACTGAAATGAATGGAAAGACTCCTATTGACTTCAGTGGGTTTTGGTTCAGGCCCTGTACTCTATACAGGCCCTATAGCAGGGGTGGGCAAACTTTTTGGCCTGAGGGCCACATCAGGGAATAGAAATTGTATGGTGAGCCATGAATGCTCCCAAAATTGGGGCTGGGGTGCGGGAGGGGGTGAGGGCTCTGGTTGATGGGGTGGGCTCTGGGCTGGGGCTGGGGATGAGGGGTTTGGAATGCAGGAGGGTGCTCCGGGCTGAGATAGAGGGGTTTGGAGAGCAGGAGGGGGATCAGGGCTGGGGCAGGGGGTTGGGGCATGGGGAGAGTCTCGTGGATGCAGACTCCAAGCAGCGCTTACCTCAAGTGTCTCCTGGAAGCATTTCCTTTCTCCGGCTCCTATGCAGGCACTGCCCCTTCAGCTCCCATTGGCTCACCGGAGGGGACCATTGGAGCGCGTAGGAGCCAGAGAGGGGCTATGCCGCAGCTTCCGGGAGCCGCGTGGTGCAGCCCTCGACCCCGCGCCCTGGCTGGAGCGCCAGAGCAGGACCGAGCCGCGTGGTGTGGCTCCCCTAACCCAGTGCCGGGCTGAAGCAGGGCCAAGCCGTGTGGTGCAGACCCCTCGACCCAGCGGCCTGGCTGGAGCACCGGAGCCTGCTCCCTGCTCCCCAGGAGAAGCTTGCGGGCTGACTTAAAACGGCCCACGGGCTGTAGCTTGCCCTAGAGTGATGGCACTGCTACAGTTAGTCAGGCAATGTATCTAAATTGGGACCTTAAACAAACAACTATATTTTAGGGAATGCATCCTCCAACTTCTACATTGTATTGATGACTTTACTGCACTTCTTGACATTATACATTTTTCAATTAAAGTGATGCAGTTTACAGGCCAGTCCACGGTTACATTTATATTTGTATTCAGCTAATTATCCTGTGATGACAGTACATCAGTTAGACACACATGCGTACATTGTCGATATCAAATTGACTTCCCTTAACAAATGCCTTAGTATGCATACAGTGTGTAAGTCTTATTCCATACAGACAAATTCTGGCTGGCCTTTCACATACATAGCACAAGAGAAATGCATAATACACCTGATGCATCTCAACCTTGCCTCCTCCCAGACTCTAATCTGCAGTCCCTTTGTCCACTGAGCTACAGAGGGCAGGTCTTGGTAGAAGTAGCATAGTCCATATGGAATCCAGACCTGCCCAGAGACAGTATGCGCTCACCCCACTGATTATACCTTCAGGCAATTTGCACAATCAGCGGTGCATATTCCCATGGCCAGCCAGAACACAGGCACAAAGTAAACAGAGTTGCTAATAGAAAAACAGTGTTAGTTTGCCCGCATTTGGGGGTAAACCCCATAGAGGCAGAATTTGGCATAAGAAAAATATTTCTTGTAATCATAATGGAACTTCTTTTCCAAGGTTTCATTCTTAACCCCTGTAAAATATATTACTGTTTTGAAAACATATTCTAGCATTATCATAAACCATAAAATATATTCTCTCTTCTCACTTCAATGTGCAAAGTAGTAAATAAAACAAAATGGTTTGTTGAAAGATATCAAATATAGGAAGCAATTCTCTAATACTGAAAAAAAACAAAACAACCACTGTTCATGATGCTAATGTCCATTCTCTAATGCAGAGTGCACAGTGAGTTCAGAGGCAAACAAAGCAAGGTGCCTTTTTGTATTCTTTTTTGCAGCTGGCTGATCACAGAATTTGACTTCAATGTTGCCATCACTGAATGCTTCTCTCCTGGCCTCCTCTAAAGCAGTGGGCTCTCTTTGAGGAAGACTTGCCTTTTGCTGCATCATGGTAATTCCTGAGTTTCCAAGTCGCCTGGAAGGGGATGGGTTTTCCTTGACAATACAAAAGCAGATCGCAGAGAGGAAATTTTTCTTGAAGTTCTCGTTCATAAAGGCATATACCATAGGGTTACAAATGGAATTGAAAAACCCAATGATCTGAACAATAGCAAAGATCATCTTGATTGTGACATCATCATACTCACTTTCAAAATTACCTGGGGAAAAAGGAAATATAATTATATAGATACCCACACCCCGTACCCACATGCCATACCCACCCTTGCAGGTCAGAAGTCCTTGTTCGGCTTCAAGAAAAAGTTCTTAGATGTTTTTATCCATTTTAATGATGGGTTTTGACCAGAAAGCAAAGCAAAACAAAACACAGTCATATAAAGATAGTCTGAAAATTGCAATTTATGAATTGCAAAATTAACAGACAGATGAGTGACACAAAGCTACTAATCAGTTACATACATTGTTTATTTAAATCCTATTGTCCCCCATGTTCTATCTTCACTTCAGATTTGTAAACACTGTTTTTGTCACCCTACACTGTCCTCTGCCCTTTTTACAGCTCATACAGTGGGAAACTAGCTGTCTCCTCTGTGCTCACACACTTTGGATCCAATCCAGGCCAGATATAAGCAGGTAATGCTCCAGCCATTTAAAATAAATAGCATTCAGCATGAGTATTTATAGAGCACTTCATATGTTCAAAGCACTTTACATAGTAGTTGGCAGTGTGGCCTAATAGAGAGTGCACTGTATTGGGTCTAACAAGAGCTGGGTCCTATTCCCAGCTCTGCCACTGGCCTGCTGGGTAAATCTCTGTACCTCAGTTCCCCCTTTGTAAAATGGAGATAATGATACTGACTCCTTTGTAAAATGCTTTGAGATCAACGGATGAAAAGCACTATAAATGCAAGTTATCATTACCTGAGTAAATATTAGCCCCATTTTAGAGACAGGGGAAAGGAAGAAAAGGGAAGTGACAAGCCGTGCAATGAGTCAGTAGCAGAGCTGGGATTACAACTCGAAACCATCTCACAATCCCGGGTTTAACTCACCAAGCCTCACTTTTGTCCACCTCTACCAGGAATTGAATTCATTTCAGAGTCTCATCTCTGGTCAGTGTAGAAGTAGGGTTTCGCCTTCAAGGAATGGGTGACCTGTACTTTATATAAACATGTATATCCTCTTGCATGCACCAAATCTCCTAAAGGAATGGATTACAGTCTGGCTGTAACTAACCACACTGGTCAAATCAGGATACAGCTTTAAAATACAGTATTCACTGATAACCACAGTCAGTCACATGCTGTATAAATACAGAAATTCAAGAAGTATGTAAGTACAGTTCACACTGAAATGGATGTAATCAGACCAATGTCTGATGACAATTACAGAGCACAGAAAACCAGCTTCCTCAGTGAAGTGAAGTGGAAACATTGGCCCTACATAATTTTCTCTGTCTCTCTCTCTCCATTCATACACACTTGTAAGAACATGCAAGTGTAAACTCCCCTATAAACTCTTTTCTTATCTATTATCTCTTATCTGGCTCTCACCCCAATTTCTGAATATTCAATATCATAAAATATTAAAAAGTGATTTTCCTCTTTCAATTCTTCCAAAAACAGGATCCCCATACTACAAGTTTGCAATGAAAGGTGACGGTGTTTATTTGTTTGTTTTGCTTTGTTTTGTTTAACAATAAAGCATTTTGATCAGAGACGTGTCCAAGTAGCAGAGAGTGATGAGTGACATGGAGAGAAGTATAAGTTTAAGAAAGGTACAGGCTAATAGTTCCAAAAAAATGTGTTTTTATATAATGGATGAATGGCTTTGGTTGTAGTGAATTGTGTGTTTTCAACTGATGAATCAATGTAGTGAGGAAGAGAAATGCATCAGCCCCTTTGCTCTGCACTGATACTTAGTTGCTTGTGTTTTAAACAAGATCCTTGGTGTCTGAGGCACATAAAAGCAAAGAAGGACTGCAGTAGTCAGGATCCACAAATTGGTTTGAAATTGCTATGAGACAACTCCAGCAGCAACCAAAAATAACTTAGCGCAAAACCCACAGATAGTCTCTGATTTGCACTGAGGATGTTTACCTGCAAGGCAGCTCTGTAGTATACTCTGGCATTGCACTAGCTGCAGACCCTTCATGTTCAGGGTGAGAGGAGCCCCCATAGGGAGACAGAGTACCCTGAGCAGTGCTTGAGTCCTACTGGAGTGTTCCGAGTCACTGTTCCGGCACTGCTTGGGGGAGCTAGAAGGTGTAACGGCACTTCCAGTATTTCCAGTACTTGCATTCTGCCACTTCTTGAGCACAGCACTCACATGCTGACTATGAGTGCTTGTTCTTTGCTCCTCCTCCATGCACCATAGAAGGAGAGAGTGTGAGAAAGGCAAGCCTACAATGGGCCTCCTAGACCCCGGGCACAAGAACAGATCTCCTGGGTGCCAACTCCCTGCTTTGTGAGATTTGACTCAGGCTTGAGATGAAGTAACAGTAGGAAGGAGACATTTTAAATTCAGATTTGGGAGCAGGTGTCAGTGTCTTCCTCATTTGACACCAATTGTCTTAATTGCTGTCCCCAATCAGGCACTGTAATGGGGCAGAGAGGCCCCACATCCACAGAAAAGGGGTAAAGGAGAGTCTATGGGCCAGCTAACCTCACCTGACTATACCTGCAGCCAGTGCCAAGCCTGGAGGGGCAATAAAGGAGAGAGGCTGTAATGATGAGAATGAGAGTATAGATATCTGTGAGAGGAAAAGAAAATGCATTATAAAAACCAATGGGGTATTGAACAGGTGGGAGAGGAAGATGAAACAATTTTAAATGAAAACTTCAGTATGAAGGAACTTCCAAAAGCTATAAAAAAAGAGCAAAAGTACTTCTCCAGACCAGATGGTATAAGCTTTGAAATGCTTAAATACCTATCTGAGAGAAGTCTGAGGGTGATACTAAAATTGGGCAATAGTATATGAGGAAAAGGTGATCTGCCAGTTGAGTGGAAGCATGCAGTTACTGTTCCAGCAAGGAAACCAGGCAAGCTGAGATCTTGACCTGATGCATACAGGCCAACTTTTCTGGATATTGAAAGAGCTTATGGAATGTTCTGGAGAGAGGGTTTACTTCATAAAGTGGCTGCCAAAGGTATAAAAGGAAGGAAGTCTAGGCGGATAAGGGATTTTTTAAGTAAAAGAACTATGCAGGTGTGAGTAGGAAAAGCCTACTCCAATATATGTACACTAACAAATGGCACTCCACAGGGTGATCATGATGAATGATCTTCCAAAAGAGTTAAGTGAGGGAATGGACATCACTTTATTTGCTGACGATTTTGCCACAGAGGTCACAAACAGACACCCGGAAAGAGCTGCTAAAAGAGTAAATGTACTAAGGACAGGCACAGAATGGAGAAACGTGAGGCTTTAAATTCTCAATTGACAAAACTAAGGGAATGACATTCACTAAAAGGGAAATTTAAAAAAAGATTATAAATCATATCTATATGGATAGCAAATAAGTATAGTTAAAAGCTACGGAT
Organism: Mauremys mutica; assembly: GCF_020497125.1. Taxonomy (NCBI): domain Eukaryota; kingdom Metazoa; phylum Chordata; order Testudines; family Geoemydidae; genus Mauremys; species Mauremys mutica. The sequence continues at coordinate 44,675,646 of NC_059076.1, forward strand.
TTTTAGGGGTGATATTTGATAGCAAGCTCACTTGGAAGAATCATATGGAAAGTACTTCTCAAACCTCCTGGCGTATGAATAAAAGAGTACTTGTGATGTTATATAGAACTCCAGTAAGACCAATTGATCAGTACAGGTACCAGGCTTTTGGTTCAGCATAAAAAATTAATTTGAGAAAGCTTGAGTCAGTCCAAGATCTGGGGTTGCAAATTGCATGTGGTGCCTTCATCACAACACCGCTGTGTGTAATTCAGATAGCTGCAGGTGAACTGTCCATTGCTTTAAGAATAAAGCTTTTAGATTTAACCGTTTGGGCTAAAGTCACTGGAAACTGTGAAGATGAAAACACCAAACTAATATAGGACGAATGCTGGGAATTAAGTGGGCAATGTGTAGGGCAAAAACTCAATATGCCTCATGTAAGCAAGGTTAAAGTGTGGACAAAAGATCTTGGTGAAAACAAAGACCTAAAAGAGATTAAAATCTATAGCTTTGGGGAAAATATATTATGACTGGAAAAGGAGCATTAAATGTGCAAGCTATAGCAAATGAAAACATTTGTGATAAATGGGAATGCTACAGTCCAATATATACTGAGGATCCAAAGATGTAAGAACAGGAAGAATGGGAACAGCTTTCTGTGTTCCTGCACTCAGAATCAAGCAAACTACACAGCTATCAAATTTTGCAGCCATTTTGACAGCTGAACTGGCAGGGATAATGCTGGCATTAAATTGGGTCATAGATGTGCACCAGACGCTACGGTCACCCTGTCTGTTTCCTTATCTGGACTACAGGCAATCAGCAATGACTCTTCAAAGAGCAGAAATGATATTCTGAATGAAATATTACTGTTAACAATAGATTTGATGTAGTTGGGTGTAATCATAGTAATAGCATGGATCCCAGTGCAATGACCTGGCAGACAAAATGGCAAAAAAATGCTGTTGAAAATGAGCAAATTGATTGAGAGAGCACTTTAAATACACTGGAGTTTAAAAATCTAATTAAAATGAGTTGAGAAGAATGGCAAAAACCATGGGCAAAAGAAACAAAGGGGAATATGAAATATGCCCAAGAGTAAAAAATGCTGATATACTCCAAGGCCCTGAGATATAGAGTGAAGTGACTATTTAGAATTGTAACTGGCCATTGTAGATTAATAGTAATTTGTTTCTAACAAACAAACAAAGATGGATTATGTGGGAGGTGCAAGGTCCAGGAAACAGATGATCATCTTCTCTGGGAGAACAAAGAGTGCACCATTGAAAGGGGGTATTTTATATGAAGAAAAAACAAAAATAGAGGCCTTAAAGTTCAATTTTTTTCATGGAAACACCTAGTAAGAGCACTGAGAAAATGAGGCCTGTTAAAAAGAAATACTGAAATTCTTTCAGAATGCTAGGAATTAAAAATGAAAGACTTTAATTTTTAATTACCTATCGTGTCCAGTGCTTGGGGATCACAGACTCAGCAAGTAAGTCTGCTTCACCATAAAACACAACAAGAAGATGACAAAGTTGATAAATAGATTAAGAACCACTGTTATATCATGAGAGACTGTTTATTGTTCCAGATTTAAAGGCACATATTCACTTTAGCTGGCAATGGGCACTAGAGCAGCAGCACTAGAGTTTGATACATCAGTGATTCCATTAATAAAAAGAAAAAGACACACTCAAAAGTAAATGCTTTAATTAAGAAGTGTGGCAGGTACTCACTGTATTCTATCATCATGTGAATCACATGGAAAGGGGCCCAGCAGACTGCAAATAAAACCACCACCATCACCATCATAACGATTGCTCGCTTCTTCTTCCTGAAATTACACTGAGGTAGAGTTTACGGAATAACTTTGAATAAACTGTTGATTAGCACAAATGCCTCAGGGCCAGCTTCTAAAAGTATTTAGGTGCCCAAAGATGCAGATAGGCACTTAATGGGATTTTCAAAAGTGCCCACTTGCTTAACCCTCCTTGAAATTACTGAACCATGTCAAATAAGTAATAAATAACAAGAGCAATGTCATATTTTCCTAACTCAGGATCCAATTTGAAATGCAAAATCTACTTACCTTCATGCAACTGCACTAATAAACTCTGTCATATACTTATTCAGCTCTAAATATTTGGACAGACAAGTATTTGTTGATGCATTGAAATGCAGTTTTTTTCCCAAACAGATACTTCTGAGCACACAGACTTTGAAATATTTTCAAAAGTGACTAGTCATTGAGTGTCTCAATTTCTGGGTGCCCAATTTGCAACACCTTAATTGGGCCTGACTTTCAAAAGGTGGATGCTCAGCACTTTCTGAAAAGCCAGGCCTCTTCTGGGAGTCAGGGAAGAGGAGCAGGCTGGGGCTGGGTCACTCCACTTCCCACAGGAAGTGGCCAGCCCTCCCACCCCCAGCAGAGGCTTGGGGGGCTGCGTAGGGCACCAAAATAGGTAGGGATGGCCCTGGTTGATGCAAGTGAAAAACCTGCTTAGACAAAGATTGTAACTTGCTAAAATTGAGTTTTGGTCACTAGAAAGAGTGTTTTGTTTCATTTGTAACCATACCTATCATTTAAATATCTATTCTTTATTAATAAACTAATTTGTTTTATTACAAAACCATCTCAGTACTGTGTATTAACAGTGGAAGGCAACTCCTCAGCTAACCTAACATGCTGGTGCATGCACGGTCTCTTTGGTGGTAATGATGTCTCTGTGGACCACAGGAAATGGGGTTTGGAAAGCAAGATCTGGACTCTGGCAGTCCATAAGAGTTCACTGGCAAGACAGACAAGCTATTGTGTCGGGGAACTGAGGCAGAGCAGTACCACAATGGCTCACAGTTGTGTGTGTCCTGAGCCAGAAGTCACAGGTAGAGTACTCTGGACAGGATTTTCACACAACGTGCTGGTTGACTAAGGTTCACACTTCAAGCACTGGCAACACAGATTTGTAAGTGATTCAGAGAAGGTATTGTTAGGGAGATTGGCATGCTGTATGGAAAAAGGGTAGAACTCCTAGTTTTGGGAAGTTTCAAAACCACTGTGCCTTTAGCTAAAGTGTACTTAGAGTGCGAAGGTCTGGAAGGCATTTTAAAATTTGGTGTATTGGATTGCATTCCAGCAGAAATTATCATGGGAAGTAACATACTAACTATGTCTAAAGCCATTAATATAGTAACCTGCAGTAAAAGTGAATGTTGCTCTGTAGTCCCAGAAAGGAATTGTAAAGACAGAGAAGCAGCTCAGGGGAAAGGGACATCCTTGGCCTTGACTTATCAGACAGACACAGTGAGTCTCCAAGGACAAGTGGGGCAGAGTCACTCCCAGTGCCAGTGGAGGAGGCTCTGATCAGAGCTGACAGCCAGCAGGAATTTGCACCAGAGTAGAGAGCAGATAGCATGAGACCTATCCTTGGGAGGACCCCAGTTAGGGGAAACAGAGAAAGGTTTTTTGAAGAGGAGGGAAGGATGTATAGAGAAAGTCCTATGGGGAAAAATAAAAATCCTGGAAAGGTTTACAAGCAGCTGGTTGTGCCTGTTAAGCATTGTAGGGAGCTAATGACATTACCCCCACAACTGTCCTTTTGCAGGTCACTTGGAGACTTATGAAAGGTTGAAAAGGAACTTTTATTGTTCAGCTATGAGATGGGAGACTATTGTAGGTCTTGTGACTTATGTCCAAAGTGCACGGACCTGCAGGCTCTCACAAAGCTCCCAGACAGCCCTTACCTGTGATCAAGGAGGCATTTCTTAGGGTGGCAATGGATGTTGTGGGCCCTATGCCCCAGCCAACCCAGAGGAAAAGGAAATATATTTTGGTGGTAGAAGGGCTCATGGTCACAGGTACCCCAAACATGAGTCACTGTTGAAAATCTTAGCCCAAAGGTTCTGTTTAGGGCTGTAGTTAAGGTGCCCAGAGACCACAGTGATATATTAAAAACATGGCTGGATCATTCTGTGTAGCTGTTTCAAACATATATGTTAAGATGTGATATTTAATAATTTAACAGCTTTTACTTAACACTTTTAATGCAAAAGATAAGTGTTTAAGTTATGGTAGGCAGTCTAGAGAATATTGTATTTTAAAAATCAATTTTGTTGTTATAGCTGTTCAAGCAAGTCTAATTCTGATACCTAGAGATGGAGAAACTGCTCAAAAACCCATGATATATGAAAAAGTGAAGATCTTTTCCTGGGACCTGGAATATTGACTGTATCTGTAATGTCTCATTACTATGTCAATGTCCAACATAGATAAGGAGACGGATGGAACCTCACTACCTGATAATTTTTGTTGCTGGAGGATAGTGTTTGGAGGAATGGGGTCTGTACCATCTGTTAGGAGTACATGCCCTGCTTTCACCAAAACACTTTGCAGGCTCAGAGTATGTCTGGATTTATCATTACTCATGAACTCCCATATAACATTATTACCGCGAGGTGTTATGAACCCAATATAAACTTCCACCACTTGAGCTAAAGTAGAAACTCTATTGGCGGACAGAAATAGTAGAACCTTATCCTCTACGTGGAGTTGTCACTAGCTGGGGATTTACAAGCATGTTACATTATTATTTTATTCAGTTTTGCAACTTCATCCTTATCCTCATTTTGATTGATGTTAGCCACTTGACTGAGCAATCTTTTCTCTTTAAGCTGCTACTTATTATTCTCCTTGGATTCAATATTTAATATGGTACTCTCCTGTTTTCTGTGCACGTATTACTAGAAGTTGCCATCACACCAGGAAACAAACTTGCCAAATTAAAGAAAAACTGCAGTGTAATATATAAAGTAGGGTAATTGCTACACTAAATTACAATTAAGCATAAGTAATTATACCATTTTGTTGTCTGCTTGTTAATTATTCATTTTTTTAATTGCATTTCAAACACAAAGTTCCCATCTGGATGGTCTCATGAGGCAGAAAAAGACTGAGGGCATTTATATCTCTTTGGAAACTACCCAGTTAGAGTGTATCAAATTAGTTTTCAGGTAAGTTCCAATTCTTTTTTATTTTAATATACTACTTTCATTTTTAAAAGGCTGATAGAACAGTGGCTATAGACACACAAATAATGAACTCACCTTAGAAAACTTTTGATATTATTGATCTTATTCCAGGTGGATTCTAAAAGGAACTGTATTTGATCACTCCCAATCTGCCTCAGGAATGTAACAGACTGCTTCTTCCTCCCAACTCATGACCTGCATTTTCAAAACTGTTAATTTTAGGTGCACAATGTGGCACACCTGAAAAGGGTCCAACTTTCAGCGTGTGGGTGCTTAGCACTATCTGAAAATCAGGCCCTTATAAGGTGTCTCAGGTTGGGCACCAAATATTAAGTCATTAGTAGGCCCCTACCAAATTCACAGTCATGAATAAAGCGTCACGGACCGTGGAATCTGGTCTATTGTGGGCTTTTACCCTATACCATACAGATTTCAAGGGGGAGACCAGCACTTCTTAAATTGGGAGTCCTGACCCAAAAGGGAGTTGCAAGGGGATTGCAAGGTTATTTTGGGGGAGTCACGGTATTGCCACCCTTACTTCTGTGCTGCCTTCAGAGCTGGGTGGCTGAAGAGCGCCCAGCTCTGAAGGCAGCACCCCGCCAGAAGCAGCACAGAAGGGTGGCAATACCACACCATGCCACCTTACTTCTGTGCTGCTGCTGCTGGTGGCTCTGCCTTTAGAGCTGGGCTCCCAGCCAGCATCCGCTGCTCTCCAATTACCTAGCTCTGAAGGCAACGCAGCTGCCAGCAGCAGCACAGAAGTAAGGATAGCAGTAGCGCAACCCCTCCTACAATAACCTTTTTCCTCCCCACAACTCCTCTTTTGGGTCAGGACCCCAACACCATGAAATTCCAGATTTAATTACTGAAATCATGACATTTACAATTTGTAAAATCCTATGACCGTGAAATTGACCAAAATGGATCATGAATTTAATAGGGCCCTAGTCATTAGTCACTTGTCTATAACTTTTCTTGCTGCCAGTCCCCATATATGCTTTTCAAGACTGAGCGTTCTAACTATATGGTTTTACTTTACAAACCTTGATATTTTAGACATTTCATTCCCATGAATGGTTTGAAGAACTGAAGCATCTCCCACTCGTTTCTTAATCCAGAGTTCATAACCAATCTTACTGTACAACAGAAGCATCAGCATCAGTGGAAGAAGGAATAGTATGACGAGAATGAAGGTGGTATATATCTTTTGGTGAACAGAACTGGTCCACTCTTCCAAGCAGCAAACATACTCTTTTTCATACAGAAAGTCATATTTAATCTAAAACAAATGAAATAGAAATGAGTCACTTTAATAAGGACCCTAACTATGAAGAGTGTCATATGTTCTAAAGCCCCTTGCTTTATAACAGGAATTCAGTGGAGACACCTTTCTAGTGAGACTATTCTTCTGATGCATTTTCCATGTGAAGGGCTGTGTTCACCATAGCTTATGCAGGGTAAAAACTGTACTTCCTCTCTGCAGCAGAGGGATTGCCCTCCAAGAAGAACAAGAGGTGTTTTAATTGACACTCTCCTTCAGCGTTTATGCTGAGGAGAGAAGTGTCAGTTTCTCCTGGAGGCAGCTGCTGAGATGTGCTGAAACAATGTACTGTTTGGGCTGATTACTTTTAAGGTTATGCTGGGCCATCTTGGCCAATACAACAGGAATTGAACTGGGGTCCCCCAGAGCCAAATATGAGTCTGTACAGCTTGAGTTAAACAGATAAGGTGCTTTCTAGCTAGGGCTGTAATGGGCGCATGTTTTCTGTGGATCAGGTACACTGGCTCTCTGTGTACCACTGGTCAAAGTCAGGTTGATTTGCATTACCACAAAGGAACCATAAGCCTGCCCCAAACCTCTTATTTTAATTTTCCTCTACAACTGGGGTTGTGGCAAGGACTATTTTTCTATAGCACCTATCACACTTTTAAAGTGGCTAAAGTAACATTAATAAGTAGTAATAATATTAATAATTAATACAAATCAATAAGTTAATGACAAACAGTGCATCGAATTTATTTAACCTTCCAAGAGACTTTTGATAAATAACCTCATTTGAGGTAATTTATCAAAAGCTTCTTGGAAGGCTAAAAAAAGTCAAACATATCCAAAAACATTGTTTAACCCTGGCATTTTTTTAATGTATATAATTTAAATGCCAATTTAGTCGGCACATCCATTTTCACATGAACAAAAAGTACAGCTGCATATCTAGTTATGTGATCTGGGCCCTGATCCTGCAACTAAATCCACATAAGCAGTCTGCTCCCCTCCCCCACGCCGCCCTCCACACGCACGCACACAGAATCCTACTGAAGTCAGCCTGACCCTGCACTGGTGCAGGGCTTCTGCCCAGGTGGATCAGACTGCAAGGTCAGGGCTTTGGTTTGCATACACAAATGCAGGTATCTGTACACAGCTTTTGCAGTTGTAGTTATGGAGGCTGACTGAAAACTTCTCAAACTTAAATGAGTTTTCAGAACAAACTTGTCTCGTCAGCCAACAAACAAAGATTTCCCAAAAAACAACTGTCTATACACACACACAGCTTGTAACCAAGAGTACATAGCTCATGTCTGTATAGACTACTGCCCCTTTCTCAAACACCAATATGCCAAGTTACACTTTTTAAAGGATTTTTTAAAACTCCAGACTCCCAAATAGCTGCTTCTAACAGTTAATGAAGGTTTTGAATGGAGTAACCTTTGCTTAAAATGTAATAGCTATGGAGAAATAATTATAGGAACACGCCATGTCACGTAAAGATATTCATTTTCAAAGTCCCAAGCTATTGTGTGTCATTGCAGATACAAAGCAATGGGAAGGTGCAGTGCAAGGCACAGATGCAACTATTCATCTTAAAGGCACAACTACAGGTAGGCACTATAGTCTGGAAAGCCAGCACAAGGTTACAGGGAGGCAATCCAAATGCCCCAGGTGCCAAATTCTGTTCACACCCTGAAGTAAAGGCTTTCCAAAACTGCCCACAATCCTTTGCCAGTGACAATATTAAAAGTGTCTCTTCATTTTCTCTTTTTACAATGAGGGCCCAGAAAGTCAGATTACAAAATCAATTACTCTACATAAGAAACACTGAGAACTTTTACAGTAACTTGTGACCAGATTCTGCTTTATCCCCGCTCATAAATATTTGGAGTTTATTCAGCCTTGTTGCTATCCCCTGCAATGAGACCCTGCAAGAGCTAAGTCTGAAACAAGGGCTCCCTCTGAAAGTATGATTACATGATATATCATACCATACCTCCAGTCGCTGTACATGCCACATAGGTGACCCAACTATAACTGCCAGCAACCAGACTATTCCTGTAAACAAACAAACGTCTTTTTAATGCTCAGCAGAATGGAGAATTTAACATGAATTCATTTTACTTTAACAGCTTCAATTAGCAAAACAAAGTGATGTGGAACTTTGTGCTGTAAACTGAACTTGAAATTTAAGGTGAAATTTTACAGTCAACATTTGTGGACAATTGACTTATTGTAAATATGTGAAAGCTATTTGGTAGTCCCCCACTTATTAATAGTTTTGCAAACGGCCACTAGGTGGAGGCAGAAGCCTCCAAAAGGCCTCACGTACACAGTACCTTGAACTTTGTAACTAATCTTTCTTTTGCTGCCAGAGGCAGAAAAAGATCCTGCTTCAAGCCAGTTTTTCCTGACCAGATAACGGTTTTACGGGGTTCAGTAACCACCAATGAAGTGTTAACACGACATGGTCTTTGTCTGAAAGTGTATAAAAAGCTTGTGAAACTTGTGTGCAGTAGAGTCTTCTGTATCTATTACAGAGCTCTCCTTTTTTCTGCAGAATAAAGCATTTTTCCTTATCCCTGTCAGGCGGTTATTGGCTCTCAGCTAGGCAGACCCGATATTTCGGTAACAAACAATAGCAGCACTTTTCTCTTCATCAAGGCCTTTCATCAAGCATTTCCTTCCTAAGCCCTGGTCTATACTACAAGTATAGGTGGAAATAAGCAGCATTAGATCGATTTAACCCTGCACCCATCCACACGACGAAGCCATTTTTGTCGACTTGAAGGGCTCTTAAAATCAATTTCTGTATTCCTCCCTGATGAGGGGATTAGCACTGAAATTGACCTTGCTGGGTCGAATTTGGGGTAGTGTGGACGCAATTCAATGGTATTGGCCTCCGGGAGCTATCCCAGAGTGCTCCATTGTGACCGCTCTGGACAGCACTCTCAACTCAGATGCACTGGCCAGGTAGACATGAAAAGCCCTGCGAACTTTTGAATTTCATTTCCTGTTTGGCCAGCATGGCGAGCTGATCAGCACAGGTGACCATGCAATCCCAGAACCGCAAAAGAGCTCCAGCATGGACCGAACAGGAAGTACTAGATCTGATCGCTGTATGGGGAGATGAATCCATGCTATCAGAACTCTGTTCCAAAAGACAAAATGCCCAAATATTTGAAAAAAATCTCCAACAGCATGAAGGACAGAGGCTATAACAGGGACCCGCAGCAGTGCCATGTGAAACTTAATTCGCTCAGGCAAGCCTACCAAAGAGCCAGAGAGGCAAACGGATGCTCTGGGTCGAAGCCCCAGACATGCCGCTTCTATGATGAGCTGCATGCTATTGTAGGGGGTGCCCCTACAACTACCCCACCCCTGTGCGTGGACTCCATCAATGGATTCTCACGCAACAGGGATGCAGATTTTGGGGATAATCTGCAAAGATGAGATGAGGAGGAGGAGGAGGTTGAAGCACACAGCAAGCAAGCGGAGAAACTGTTTTCCCCGACAGCCAGGAACTGTTTATCACCCTGAAGCCAATACCCTCCCAACCCACCCAAGGCAGGCTCCCGGACCTTGAAGGCAGAGAAGGGACCTCTGCTGAGTGTACCTTTGTAAATATAATACATGGTTTAAAAGCAAGCGTGTTTAATGATTAATTTGCCCTGAAGACTTGGGATGCATTCATGGCCAGTGCAGCTACTGGAAAAATCTGTTAATGTGTATGGGGATGGAGCGGAAATATTCTTTATCTCTCTGTGTTATCCTCAGGAGAGTGATATCATTCATGGTCACTTGGTTGAAATAGGGGAATTTTATTAAGGGGACATTCAGAGGTGGCCGTTCCTGCTGGGTTGTTTGCCTGTGGCTGAACAGAAATCATCCCCGCAGTTAGCCACATGGTGGGAGGAGGGGGTGAAGCGATCATCCCAGAGAATTGGGGGTGGGAGTTCAGTTGGGTTTGTGCTGCACGTTAACCAAAAAACTGCAGCCCCTCCTTTTAAATGGTTAACCCATTTTAAATGGCCAACCCAATGGGTGCTTGATATGGGAAATGAGGGCGCTGCTGTTTGAAACCATTCCCACACATTATGAAGGTTAAAGAAGCCAGAAAACTGTATCTTACCATGGCTGCCTGCAAGCCAAATTATGTTTCCCACCGGCCCTGCATGTGTGATCTCTCACACCAAACTAGCAGGCCCTCAATATAAGAGGCAAAATGAGACCTTGTAAAGAAAGCACATGTGCTATGTAATGTTAACAGCTTGGTTCACCGTGAAAGAGTCTACCCATTGTTCTCTAAAATATGTCTTTTTAAATACTACTCTCCCTTTTTTTCCTCTCGCAGCTGCAAATGTTTCAATGCTCACCCTATCATCTCCATCCCAGAGGCTAGCGAAGATTAGAAGGCAAAAAAACGCACTCACGATGAAATGTTCTGAGCTCATGCAGTCCTCCCACACTGAAAGAGCCCAGCAGAATGCATGGAGGTAGACAATGTCGGAGTGCAGAAAAGCACAAAATGAACATGAGGACAGGAGGGACGCGTGAGAGGACAGGAGGCAGGAGCAAGAGGAGAGGTGGCGTAAGCGTGATGAGAGAAGGCAGGAAGCAATGCTGAGGCTACTGGAGGATCAAACTGATATCCTCTGGCATATGGTTGAGGTGGAGGAAAGGCAGCAGGAGCACAGACAGCCGCTGCAGCCCCTGTGTAACCAACGGCCGTCCTCCCCAAGTTCCATAGCCTCTTCACCCAGATGCCCAACAACACTGCGGGGGCGGGGAGTGTCTCCGGGCACCCAACCACTCCACCCCAAAGGACTGCCAAAGCAACAGAAAGCTGGTATTCAATAAGTTTTGAAGTGCAGTGTGGCCTTGTCCTTCCCTCCTCCCCCACCCCTCCCGGGCTACCTTGGCAGTTATATCCCTATTTGTGTGACAAATTAATAAAGAATGCATGAATTTGAAACAACAATGACTTTATTGCCTCTGCAAGCGGTGATCAATGGGGGGAAGGGAGGGTGGTTGGCTTACAGGGAAGTAGAGTGAACAAGGGGGCAGGTTTTCATCAAGGAGAAACAAACACAACTTTCACACTGTAGCCTGGCCAGTCATGAAACTGGTTTTCAAAGCTTCTCTGATGTGCAGCACGCCTTACTGTGCTCTTCTAACCACTCTGGTGTCTGGCTGTGCATAATCAGCAGCCAGGCGATTTGCCTCAAACATCTCTCCCTTACTCTCACAGATATAGTGGAGCACACAGCAAGCAGTAACGATGGGAATATTGGTTTTGCTGAGGTCAGTAAACTGTGCCAGTGAGCTTTTAAACATCCAAAAGCATATTCTACCCCCATTCTGCACTTGTTCAGTCTATAGTTGAACAGCTCTTTACTACTGTCCAGGGTGCCTGTGTATGGCTTCATGAGCCATGGCATTAAGGGGTAGGCTGGGTCCCCAAGGATAACTATAGGCATTTCAACATCCCCAACAGTTATTTTCTGGTCTGGAAAGTAAGTCCCTTTCCTGCAGCCATTCACACGGACCAGAGTTCCTGAAGATGCGAGCGTCATGTACCTTTCCCGGCCATCCCATGTTGATGTTGGAGAAACATCCCTTGTGATCCACCAGTGCTTGCAGCACCATTGAAAAGTACCCCTTGTGGTTTATGTACTGGCTGCCTTGGTGGTCCGGTCCCAAGATAGGGATATGGGTTCCGTCTATTGCCCCACCACAGTTAGGGAATCCCATTGCAGCAAAGCCATCCACAATGACCTGAACATTTCCCAGAGTCACTACCCATGATAGCAGCAAGTCAGTGATCGCGTTGGCTACTTGGTCATAGCAGCCCCCACAGTAGATTTGCCCACTCCAAATTGATTCCCAACTGACCGGTAGCTGTCTGGCATTGCAAGCTTCCGGAGGGCTATCGCTACTCACTTGTGGACTGTGAGGGTGCTCTCATCTTGGTATTCTTGCACTTCAGGGCAGGGGAAAGCAAGTCACAAAGTTCCATGAAAGTGCCCTTACTCATGCGAAAGTTTCGCAGCCACTGGGAATCATCCCAGACCTGCAACACTATGCGTTCCCACCAGTCTGTGCTTTTTTCCCGGGCCCAGAATTGGCATTCCACAGCATGAACCTGCCCCATTACCACCATGATGTCCAAATTACCAGGGCCCGTGCTTTGAGAGAAGTCTGTGTCCATGTCCTCATCACTCCCATCACCGCACTGCCGTCGCCTCCTTGCCTGCTTTTGAAGTTTCTGGTGCTGCTTTTGAAGTTTCTGGTGTTGCATATACTGTAGGATAATGTGCATGGTGTTTACAGTATTCATAACTGCCGCAGTGATCTGAGCGGGCTCCATGCTTGCCGTGGTATGGCATGAGCAGGAGGGCAGAGTGGCAGCGGAAGCGGTCGTTCAATGACGATGGTTTACAGCCCTACTGCACTGTCTGCTGCCAGCAGCACCCAGGACACAACAGCGGCAGCTGTGCTGAGCAAGCTGCACACTTGCCATAGTATGGCATCTGCGTGGAAAAAAGGCGCGAAACGATTGTCTGCCATTGCTCTCACAGAGGGAGGGGCGACTGACGACACAGCTTATAGGGTTGGCTTACAGGGAATTAAGATCAACAAAGGAGGCGGGTTTGCATCAAGGAGAAACACACACAACTGTCACACCGAAGCCTGGCCAGTCATGAAACTGGTTTTCAAAGCCTCTGTGATGTGCACCTTGCTGTGCTCTTATAATCACAAACGGCCTAGTCAGCAAACAGTGCCAGTGAGCTTTTAAACATGCAAAGGTGCATTCTACCACCATTCTGCACTTGCTCAACTTATAGTTGAACTGCTCCTTACTACTGTCCAGGCTTCACGAGTCATGGGAGAAAGGGGTAGGCTGGGGTAGGTGCGACCGTGCGTTGCTGCCGGCTGGGAGAGCAGCCTGAGGCAGAAGCTTCCAGCTTGCATGATATTCTAGGCAGGACTGAATCTCCATAAGACAAAACTTAAAGAAGAGAATGACCTGGAGTCACTCCCATTTATGTCCAGGCGCCCCTGACCGACCTCACCGAAGTCGGCCAGGAGCACCCATGTCTGCCCAGGTGCCCCTGACCGACCTCACGAAGGTCGGCCAGGAGCACCCAGGAGATGATGACGACAGCTAGCAGTCAAATTGCACCTTCTGCTGTCGCGAAGGCAAGGAACTGCTGCTGTGTAGCAATGCAGTACCGCATCTGCCAGCTGCACCCAGGAGACGTACGGTGACAGTGAGCTGAGCGGGCTACATGATTGCCATGGTATGTCGACTGCACAGGTAACCCAGGAAAAAAGGCAAGAAATGATTGTTTGCCATTGCTTTCACGGAGGGAGGGAGGGAAGAAGGGAGGGGACCCCCAAACCACTTGCGACAATGTTTTTGTCCCATCAGGCATTGGGAGCTCAACTGAGAATTCCAACGGGCAGCGGAGACTGCGGGAACTGTGCAACACTCCGAAAGTCGACGCTAGCCTTGATACTGTGGACGCACTCCACCGACTTAATGCGCTTAGTGGGGGGACACACAATCAACTGTATAAAATTGATTTCTAAAAAATTGACTTCTATAAAATCGACCTAATTTTGTAGTGTAGACATACCCTAAGAGTCTCAAGAGCCTGCAATCTAAAGGGCAGCTACATTTGATGCCCAGGCAACATCTGCCCTGTGAAAAGTAAGATCAACATTACCCTATGTTCTCTTTGCATAGCAGATATGAGTAATGAATACAGCCTTGCAAATGGTGTGCTTCTTCAGCAGTACTTGTGTACTTTGAATACTCTTGCAAAATGACTGTAACAAAGTTATCAAAATCCTAGTCAAAACCTATTCAAATACAAACTATTTTGGAATAGAAATCAAGGCTTTCCCAACTACCCACAAACAGGATATCAGCAAGGATGGCCACTTCAGTTTACATTAGCCCATAAGTTCGTGAAAAAACAAAATCAGGCTTTTGAGGCAGGCAGATTGAGAAAGTTGTGGATGGTGTTAATTTAAAAAAAGGGGATAGAGGTGTAGTAGAAAGTCAAGGGATTGTCCCAGTCTTGCATGGACAGTATTTCTGAGCCGCTTCATAGAATATGGCTAGACTCAGCAGTAACTCTGTACCATTGCACAGATCAATACCTTCTCTACTATGCAAACCTCCTACACCAGTTACACACAACGGAATCATTCAACTCGCAAATGATGTGTGTTGTATGAATACTGCAGTTGCCTAAGATCTTACCCAGCATTGTAAAAGCTCTTCTGTTGGTGTACTGCCATTTCATTTTTAATGGATGCACAATTCCCTGATGCCTTTCCACAGCAATGCAGGTCATTGTGAGAATCTCAGCAACAATAGCAGCAGACTGAACAAACGGTACCATCTTGCAAGCAAACGTACCTGTAATGATTAAAAAGTAAAGCATGTAATCATTGAGGTTAGTAAAAATAATAAGCTCAGGGAGTCAATGAAGTGATATTAAGAACAAACTAACCTATCTTCCTCAGATACATTTATTTCAATACCTAGACTTCTAGGAAGCCCTTTCAAGTGCTTGTCATATGTGGCCCCTTGTATTTCTATAATATTTAGAACTATTCAAAATTTCTCCCCTTTCGTACAGTTTAAAGATGAAAAAGACCTCTTGTGTCACCTTGCCCAGCTCCATAACAACCTAAGACTCTTCCCTACTATTTTATTAGGGTTTTATTCAGTGTACTTTTAAATGACCCAAGTTACATGATATAATCATTTCCCTTGGGAGGTTGTTTTGCAGTCTCATCTATCTATCAGGCAGTTTTTCCTGGTATTCATCTGAATTTTTCCTTTTCTTGACCATCTCATTACTTCTAGTTATATCCCCAGTTATTCTCCTCCCTCCTAAGTGTTTACATCCTCCAAAATATTCATAGCCTTAAGTTGTCCTTTTAGGCACCATTTAGCCAAGCTATGCTCTTTTCACTCTTTAATAAGTTCTCTTGTAAATCAACACCTTAACTATTTTTGCACTTTTCTAATCTTATTCTTATTTGTCAAGATATTTTGTTAGCAAGACTGTCAGAATTGAATGTAATATTCCAATTCCAAAAAACTCATATGGCGATTCCTGCCACAAGACATTATGCTTCTGTACAGCTGGCCCCAAACAATCGTACTTTGTTTTTTTATTGCTGCTCTAACTCATCACAAATGTATATTTAATTTGCAGCCAAGTATTTTTTAGTCATTCTGAAGTATCTCCCAAGATAATAGCTGTAGTCCTGATTATCACTACAAAAGTTTTTTTCTCTTGCTGATAATAGCCCACCTTCATTGATTAGTCTCGTTATAGTTGGTATGTCAACACCCATATTTTCATGTTCTCTGTGTATATATATTCCTACTGTATTTTCCACTGCATGCATCTGATGAAGTGGGTTTTAGCCAACGAAAGCTTATGCTCAAATAAATTTGTTAGTCTCTAAAGTGCCACAAGTACTCCTCATTCTTTTTGCTGATACATACTAACACGGCTATCACTCTGAAATCTTTCCCAAATGTATTCCCTTATATTAACCTCTTCCCAAACTGAATCTTGTCATTTTCTGTCCAATATTATAAATCCTGATGTCATTTTAGATTCCTTGTCCTCACAACTCTTCTTTATTTAGAATAATTTGTTAATTTCATCAATAATTGCCCTATTCCCTTTACTAGATCACTAATAAAGATTTTTTGCAAACTATACCCAGAGTAGGGTGACCAGGTGTCCTGTTTTTAACCGGAACACCCAGTGGAAAAGGGAGGCAGGCAAGTCCCTACCTGTCCTGGCACCGCGCTGCGCACTGGAATCAGCCAACAGGTCCAGCTCCTAGGTGGGAGGCCATGGGGCTCCATGCATTGCCCCCGTCCAGAGCACTGGCTCTGCACTCCATTGGACGGTTCCCAGCCAATGGGAGGTGAGGGGGGCAGTGCCTGTGGGCGAGAGCAGCATGCGGAGCCTCCTGCCCCCTCCCTCCCACCTACTAGTGCCAGACCTGATGCTGGCCGCTTCCGTGTCAGGACAGGTAGGCAGCCTGCCTTAGCCCCACTGTGCTGCCGACTGGGAGCTGCCTGACGTAAGCCCACACCCCTACCCCTATCCTCAACCCCAACCCCTGCCCCAGCCCTGAGCTCCTCCCCCAAACCTGGAGCCCCCCTGAACCCCAAAGCCCTCATCCCTGGCCCCAGCCCAGAGCCCTCACTCACCCCCACACTCCTGACCCAGCCCTGAGCCCCCTCAAAAAACTGGAGCCCGCTCCTGCACCTCAAATCCCTCATCCCCAGCCCCACCCCAGAGCCCGCACTCACAGCCCAGAGCCCTCACACACCCCTGAACCCCCACCCTCTACCCCAGCCCTGAGCCTCCCCAAACCCAGAGCCCTCTCCTGCATGCCAAACCTCTCATCCCTGGCCACAGCCCAGAGCCTGCACCCCCAGCCCAGAGTCCTCACCCCCCGCTGCACCCCAACCCCTTGCCCCAGCCCAGAGTCCCCTCCCACACCCTGAACCCCTCAGCCCCGGCCCCACCCCAGAACCCTCACCCCCTGCCTCAACCTACAGCCCCCTCCCACATTCTGAATCCCTTGGACCCACCCACTAGCCTGGAGCCTCCTCCTGCACCCCATTATAGCATTATAGCACTCGTGAGCTAAGCTAAATAAGGCATCTCCGCTTTCCCACAGAAACTTGAAACAAAAGGTATAAGCCCTCTTCTGAATTTAATTTGCATACCAAGTTGATTGGAATGGCAACAGATGACTGGAGTCACATGGTATGCATTCTGATTACCTGAGTTGTTGAAAATCTAACAAAAGCCGTTCTCACTCTTGTTATAAGGGAAAAGTTAGGAGTTGCATTTTTGGCAATTTTCTACCAAACTTGCTACCATAAAAAGTTCTTTACAAATTGAACTATTCCAATCTCCCTGAGCCCAGCTGGTCACCTTGGCCAAGGGCTCTCCCTGTACCAACATTTCTTTTGTATTAATCTTATTGTATTGCATTAGGGCTGGTCTCCTTACTGTTACTTATTGAATTTTTAAGTGATGACCCTGTATAAAAGGCACCATACTTGTCTCCTTCTGAAATTATTGAGAGCTCTTGTGTGCCATTTTTTAGATACTGTAGCACATTTCAGTGACCTTTTAGCAAGTGAATCATCTTTAATTTGTACAGGAGCATTCTGCACTATGAGGCGACATCTTTTGTAAATACAAAATGCTTAGAACAGAAGGACTTGATCCAAAACCCAGTTTTTCAACTGGCGTCAATGGACAAGCAGAGAGCATGCACTCACATTTGGGACCAAGTTCCACCATGGAATGAGCCAATAACATCAGTGGGGTCCACACATGAAAGGCTATATTTGATCCATAGGTCCTGGAGTTCGAGACAGACACCTTCCTAGAGAATCTTACTTTTTCTCCAGGGGAGCAGCAATTCAACACAGTTTTGTCACACATTCTCATATAAACAAATGGATTTACAAAATGAATTAAAAAAAAATTAGAGAACATTAAAAGACCAAGACTGATGTTCCTTTCTCAGCTAGCTGCTTTTCAGCTCTCTTTTGAAAAAAAGAAAATCACATATTTGCCAACAAGACATTGATGTTCTCTTTTGCTCCAGCAATCTTTTATAATTTATGCCTCCTGCCCACTCAGCTTGTCTGCTTCATGGTGGTTTGAGTCCTTTTACTGAAGTACATCACACACTCTTTACAGAGCCCATCGCTACAAGGTGGGCCTGAGGCTGTGGTGCCAATCACTAGCAGAGAAGAGGAAACACAACAAAGGGAGATAAAACTCCATACTTAACCATGGAGCTTCTCTCCTTTGGCCAGTTTACAGCGAGGTAACATGAGAACTTTCCTCAGCTTAGTTCAAGGGGAACAGTCACCAGACCCATGCCCACTTCAGCCAGAGGGCCCAAAATAAGCAGTTAATTCTCAGGCCCAGAGGAAAGGGGGAATTGACAGAGACCTGATCACCACTCCCTGATTCTGCTCTGCCCAACTTGCAGGGGGCAGCTTTAAGTGACACAGCTGGCAGAAGACCTTCCGCATGCAGAGAATCACTTCCTTCTCTCCCTTGCCTTCCCTCACTTGACACACTTCTTCCCCTTCATGCTGGAGAGCACAACTCCAGCGGAGAAAGCAGCAGGTGAGGGAGCTGGCATAGGTGGCAAAAGAGCCACCTCCACCAGCTTTATACGAGTCCTCCTAAATAGGAGGTTTCATCAGGTGGGTTTTCCAGCTCGTTTAAGTTCACTTTGTGCTGTACAAGCATATAGGGATATTAAAGAAGGTTTATATTAAACATGGTTTATATGAGAAATGATTTATTGATTTATTGTTAATTAATACTTTCTAACTTAAGGTTTATGTTAGAAGTAAATTTGTGATTCCCAACATTTAGCCTCTAACCTGCAAGCCATCAGCTGTGTCTGTGTGAAGCCTGCTCAAAGAGATACTTGGTATAAAACTTGTTAAGCTCAAAGAAATACTTTGTATAAAACTTGCTAAACTTTAATTAACTCTAAGTAAGCCAAAACAGTAGCTGTTATAGTGTATAGATAGAGACCCCCACCCTCTGTAAGTTTTCATCTCACTTTATCTTTGCTTGTTAAAAGACAGGGAGTCTCACATAAATTGGTAACATCCCAAAAGGTAAAGAGACAGTGAACTAAATGTGATTAAGATAGAGAATGTATGTGAATGAATGGTTAGGGAGTTACCAGCCTGAAGAATTCAGTGTCGGCTGAAGAAGGTGTCAAGTGGGATCAACCAGATGACCCCCACCCCTTCAAAGGAAGGAAAAACAAGCATCTGACAACATGGAGCCAGCCACCTGCTGATTGATTTAGCAACAGCAAAATGAAGCAACTCTCATGAACTGACATAGGAATAAATTCCTATAAAACTGGACTCTAAAGACTGAGGACTTTGAGTCTATGGTTCTGCTGCCAGCCTCCAGGAGCATCAGATGCATCTGACACAGACTCGGCTCCATCCTCATGACCAAGATACCTGGCCAGTAACTTGGCATGAGCAACATCTAGGCTGGTAACTATAACACCTATACAGAACCTGAATGAATGATTGTTTAAATGAGTGTGTGTGTGTGTGTGTGTGTGTGTGTGTGTGTGTGTGTGTGTGTGTGTGTGTGTGTGTGTGTGTGTGTGTGTGTGTGTGTAATAAGTAGTGATAGGAATAAGTAGTAAAACAACGTTGTTTACTGTTATCTTTTGTTTTATTATGGTATTTACAATAAATGTGGCATCTTTGCCTTATCCCTCTTAATAAGATCCTGCTGGTTTTTATTATATTGGTATAACAAGCAGACTTAGAAGACTGAAGAACACGGCTGGCCCTCTGTCTCTGGCAAGAAGCCCATCCCTTTGGTGTAACTAAGCAGGCAGTTTCTAGGGTATTCATGCCTCCTGGTTCTATCATTTCCCTGAACAGAGAAAAGAGAGAAAGAATGCTTCCTCCTTCTCTCTGAGAGTCCCTAAGCTGTCCCTTTACTGTCTATACACCTGTATTGATATCAGGCGGGAATTCACTTCTGGCTGTTAGCAGAGCAGCTTCTCCAGAGCAGAAGAGAGCAGGACCTTTGCCTGGCTCTCTTTGATGGAAGTAAAATCATTCCCTGACCGACTTTAAGCACGTCCTCTCCCTTATTGCTGTACCCCTGGGCTACTTCTTACCTTCAGGGCCGGCTCCAGGCACTAGCCTAGCAAGCAACTGCTTGGGGCGGCCAACAGTGAGGAGCGGCACGTCCGGGTCTTCAGCAGCAATTCGGCAGCGGGTCCCTCACTCCCTCTCGGAGCAAAGGACCAGCCGCCAAATTGCCGCCGAAGACTGAAATGGCGGTGGTAGAGCTGCAGATCGTGATTGCGGCTTTTTTTTTCTTTTTCTTTTTTTTGCTGCTTGAGGCGGCAAAAACCCTGGAGCCAGCCCTGCCTACCTTGTCTTCTCTCTGACAGTGACAGACATAGTCGCCAACTCAGTGGGTGTTCCAGTGCTGGAATACTCATGGAAAAAAAATTAGTGCCCACTGGCAGCCACCTCCTCCCCCACTTCCCCAGGTGTTTTGCAGCATGCAGGAGGCTCTGGGAGGGAGGGGGAGGCGTGGGGACAGGGCATGCTCAGGGGAGGGAGCAGAACTGGGTGGAAAGAGGCAGGACAGGGATGGGGACTTGGGAGAAGGGGTGGGGGCGGGGCCTGGGGCGCAGCAGGGATGGGAATAGGTGGGATGGGGGTGGGGACTTGGAGGAAAAGGGCGGGTGGGGGCGGGAGCTGGGGCAGAGCAGGGAGTTGAGCACCCCCCAGACCCGAAGGAAGCCAGCACCTATGGTGACAGGAGCCTCTTTCTCTCTGCAGCCCCCCTCTATTTTATACAGGCCTTTCCTGTTCTTGTCCAGCTGCGCTTCCTCTTTAAATCTACCTTCATTACTCCCTGGCTCCCCCTTCAGGTGCAGACTAGGTGGTTAATCGGCTCAGCTAGCCACCTTACCCCCTTCAGGCTGTACACCCCATCAAGAAGTGGGCTGCTATAACCATCTGGAGGTGGCTACCCCAGACTGCTACGGGTGCATAGCTAACCAGTTTGGTGTTGGAAAGTCAACTCTATGATGTGATGCAAGGATGGTAATAAACATTCTGAAAAAAAAAATAAAAAATATTAAACCATCACCAGGCAGGTCAACTACCATTAGCACACCCCCACACAAAACCATTAATAAAACAAAGTGCATTAACCAAACACTGAATTCATTGCCAACAAATCAATCCCTTCACATTGCATGTCCCTTGACCCTCCTCTCCACTTCTCCTTGCCTTTTCTTATACCTCTCGAGTGCACTTGGTGCCACTCCCTGGGGGTGGAGGCTCACTGGGAGTCTGCATGAAGATGGATGCCTGCACAGGTTAGATTTACCCTGTCCAGCTGCTAAATCCCATTTGCACAGACCACCAAACTATGGAATTGTCCAAAGTGTTCCTGGTCTGCAGCACATGGTATTGTGGAAGGGATCCAGGCCATTGTGCGGGTGCACTCTTGCAGCCATAAACATGAGCAGCCCCTCGAACAGGTCTTTCTGCTACACTCTGACTTCTTCATCTTACATTCCTGCTCCAGAAACTGTGCTGCAAGCCTCTCCTTGAGCACTGAAATTCTGCCCTCTCACTCTGCAGCCTGCCTGTGCCTTTTCACTTGATGTGAATCCCTCTCCCTCTGGCAGGGGTGGCTCTAGCTTTTTTGCCGCCCCAAGCACGGCAGGCAGGTTGCCTTCAGCGGTGTGCCTGCGGGAGGCATGTCCCATACCCGCCGCCGAATTGCCAAATCCGCGGGACTGGCGGACCTCTCGCAGGCAAGCTGCCAAAGGCTGCCTGACTGCCGCCCTCACAGCGACTGGCAGGGCGCCCCCCGCAGCTTGCCGCCCCATGCACGTGCTTGCAGCACTGGTGCCTGGAGCTGCCACTGCCCTCTGGTATTACACCTGCTTGCTGGGCCTGTCCAGAATGTCCACCATAATCATCATGGAAACACTTTTGCTTGGACTAGTCTGTGATAGTTCTACATCCTAGGTACCTGCTGCAGTGCCCTTACTGCTGAGGTGGACAGACAAGCAGTGGTGGGAGGAGCAGGAGAGGGAGAGGGACCAGCAGAGGTCAAAGAACCTAAAAACAGACATCAAGCAGTGCATTATTGTTTAAGTACTTTAAAACAGATTCAGTGTAATCTGCAGGCACTCTGTTTTTTGGAATCCAAAAAATGCTATTTTATAAAACTGAACTTCAATATATTCAGTTCCCAGAAACTGCGTAGAAACAACGGAGTGAAAAGAGTGCACCAACAATGGTAAGTTAAAATGTTAAATTGCTTTTTGTTGAAAAATTGCAAGTCAGATTTGCCTTTGGGGAGGGGGCAGAGCTTACAAACATAGCTTTTTCTAATGTTTCTGGCATTCTCCATTCTGGAAGACATCACAGTTGGCAAAATGGGCAAAGGGACATTTTATTGCAAGCTGCCCTGTGGCCATGTATGCCACAGAGGTTTTCAGATCTATGATGACTGAACAACAGAAGTATGAGTGGAGGGGGCTGGTGACCTACAGAGCCTGGAAAGTATGCACTTCCCCAAAATTTGAGTACCTATCTGGAGTTCCTACTATGGGCTATCAGCTATTTGTGGCTATCAGCACCCAGAATTGGGCCAAAATTCATGGGGAAACTGATAGAATGCTGTATTGGTGTCCACTTGGATTATTGCCTCCCTAAGGATCCTGATGCAGGCTGCTCTGAACACATCTATCCAGTGACTACATGCAAACACACATGATAATATGGATTCTCAAAGAATTACATAGGCATTCCCTCTCCCTACCCCAAAAGGCACATTTCTGGACTACATTCAACCCCCTAGCTATACTTTGGACATTGATTCCATCACCTATGGACTACATTTAACCTCTCCCCCTGCCTCCCAGACAGCACTTATGTGCAGCTCATTACATTGTGGCATGGCCAATTTGTATAGCATGGCATCCTAAAAGAGAAGGCAACATAACATAACATAACATCTTTTAACACTTCAGCTCCTCTTTGTAAGAATGCGGGAGTTTCTTGTAAAAATTTAATTTTAAGTACTTATTTGACTTGTTTGTTCTTCCAATCTCCATTTGAATTCCACATCGGCTGCCGTGAATCACTGGTGGGTCAGTGCTTGGCTCAGTACCCAGCCCCTGGTCAAACTCCTCCTAACATAGGCAGGGTGATGGGGAGTTCCCAGAGGTGCAGTTCTCATCCCTGGCTTTCCAGTCATCACTCTTGAGCAACTTAATCCACTCCCTGCACTGGCCACCAGCCCAGTGAATCCCCAACTCGTTATTTCCTTGTATACATGGTCATTCCTGGAACTCTTATTGAAGTTGAACTGTTTGATCACCTCACACCAGAGATTAACCAAAATCTGACTGCGTTCTGATGACCAACTACCAGTGCACTTGACACTTGTTTTAAAGGCAGACCCCTTATAGCCTCCAGAACTGTGGGGGACAATTAGACTATATCTACACTACCATTTATGCCAGCATAATTTATGTCAATCAGGATGTGAATAAGCCACCCTTCCCCACCACCGAGTGATGCAAGTTACACTGACCTAAGTGCCGGTGTGGACAGTGCTGTGTCGGTGGGAGAGTGTCTCCCGATGACATAGCTACCACCAGTCATTCAGGGTGGATTAATTAAGTCAACGGAAGAGCTCTCTCTCATTGACTTAGAGTGGTGACACTAGCAAGCTTACAGCGGCACAGCTACATCAGTGCAGGTGCACTGCTGTAAACTCTTTAGTGTAGCCATAGCCTTAGGGTCAGTGTTTTACTTCCCTCTCGCTTTTGATGAGAACAAGGCAGAGACAGCTTTTATTTTTCTTTTGCTGCCGTGTTTCCAGCAGGCAAAATAGACCTTTTGATATGAGGAGGAGTGGGCACTCAAAGGTCTAACTTACCTAGCAACTGAGTGTTCCTGTCATCACTATCCATGGCAACCATTCTCACAAGGCACCAATTTACAAGGACTACACAGCTTGCTTATGTATTGTCCTAAATTGACAGAAGAATTCTAGTTTTAACTAGACATAAAGATGAATTACAGAGTAAATGTAATACCCAAGATTTTCTTTGAAAAATTAGAAAACCTTCTACTAGCTTTCTGTTGGCATTTAAAACCCATTGAGGTAAAAAACAAAATTCTCATTAGCCTCAGGAAGACTGAGACTGGGAGATCCAAACAATATTATTGGGCAGTTTACTTCAGAATCACTGTGGCTTAGTATAAAAGGAAAAAAGATTTCCCATTAAATTCAGATCGGAAAAAAAGAGACTGTCCAATTTAAAATCTTTTTCTGCTCTTCCATGAGCTGAAAGAAAGGTAGAAACACTTAAGCAACTTCCTGTAATTATGACATTAGGATAATGGATTTTAATTTTTAGAGAAAATGAGAAAAGTCAAATTACTCTGATTACTGAACACACACATTTTTTTCTCCAGACGACTTAAAATAAAATAATTGGAAAAGTGGCCTAAATAGTAAGTAATCTAACCTATTATAGAAAAATTTTTGAGACTGGAGATTTCATACACTGAAAAATACTTTAAAATTTGGAAAAGAGCAAAGGGACTTCTGAATGTCAAGTGTCACTGGCATAGAGTGGTGAATTCTTTTTAGCTGTGTGATTTGTTTCATAATGCACAATGCAATTCTGCTTATTGCGATATGGGATGTGTTTTTTATTTTATAATTTAATTTCTTAGTGTGTCTGCTTTGTAATTTGATGGCCTGAGTTTTTTTTATTTAAACTGTTTTAAGTTGAGGCAAAAAAGAGAAGTATCTTGGCAAAGTGTATTATTAGGCTGATTTGTACACAATGTATGAATAGGATTTCAATAAAACTACCTTTTGAAAAAAGTTTAATCTTTTAAAATTAATCCTGTAATGATTCTGAAATCTTCATGTTGACATTCCGAAGACTCCAAAAGGCTCTAGGACTTTGGAAATCTCAACACAGAGATTACTAGAACTCCTGCATATTATAAATTATGATATCCTGGTGAAAGAAGATTTTTTCGTTGTTATTTATTATTAATAATAATTGATGAGCTCTTTCTGACTCATTAAGTGTAAGCAGAGTATGCTTTTTTAATCTGACTTTAGGGCAGAAGACACACTAATATCCCCACAGTAGATGTCTTCTCATACAAGATGGAATGAAACAGTCTTTTTTTCCCCGATGTATATTTTGATAATTAAAGAGCATAACTCTTGTGTCTTTCTCAAAAATAAAGTGTTCAGTTGTGGTTTATGTGTTAGCCCACTTCAATCAAGAGGGGTTGAGTGACCATGATCAGCAAGGTCCCTAATTTCAGTGTATGGCATACCACCATCTCCGCCATTTTCAACAGAAACAAAATGTTCTCATATTCCCCAATCAGAAGGTTTCATTTCAGTTGAACATTAAACTGTATTCCCTATAGCGTCATATTCTCTCATGGGATTTGTACTTCAGGTATCTCCTCATGACTCCATTCTTTCCTATGGGTCAAGCTTCCTGGCCAGACTGCATCTCCCATGATGCACCACGAAGCTCAGTAAGAGGAGAGACCACACTGCATCGTGGGAAATTCCAAACCCGCTCTAATTTAGACTACCTGATGATCTAATCTGAGTGATATCTTGTAGATGGATCTTATTTTGTGAGCAAAGTTTGGATGAGTAACAAATATCATTCAGCTCCCTGCTGATGGCCAGCCTATCTGTACTTGTTTCTTAGGAAAAGAAGGAATGAGAGCACAGAAGTGTGTCAAATGAAATACTGGTACCTGCCTAGGAAAAATAGGGAATGCTGTGATCCCTGACATGTTCATTCCCAAGTGTGCCCTCCATGGAGCTCAAGTCTCTCAAATGTTGTAGTTGTGGAAAAGGGGCTCTGTGATCTATCTAAATCTGTATTAGAGTCTCATGCCCTAACTGGAAAAGTTTTTGTCATTAAAAAAATATTTTCACTACAATATATTCACTATGCTAGGATCATGGAGCATCAATTAAATTAACTGTCCAGATGTGATAAAGTATAAAGAATTGTACAAGGGACATCTTTTCTTTAAGAAGCTAAGAAAAAAAAATACTGAATTGCTACTAAGGGATTGAGAGAAAACACACAAATTAATCAGAAGCGTCTAGGGCAGGGGTCGGCAACCTTTCAGAAGTGTTGTGCCGAGTCTTCATTTATTGACTCTGATTTAAGGTTTTGCGTGCCAGTAATACATTTTAATGTTTTTAGAAGGTCTCTTTCTCTAAGTCTATAATATATAACTAAACTATTGTTGTATGTAAAGTAAATAAGGCTTTTAAAATGTTTAAGAAGCTTCATTTAAAGTTAAATTAAAATGGAGAGCCCCCCCGGACCAGTGGTCAGGACCCAGGCGTGCCACCTTCGGCACACGTGCCATAGGTTGCCTACCCCTGATCTAGGGATTAATATTTGAAACACAGTTGAGCTAATGTTTTTTTTGATGGACAAGATGGCAGAGGGGGATTAACAATGGGCTAGGGAGTCTCTTGCTTCCAGGTCCTAATCTAGCCTAGATCAGTACAAAAGCTGTTACCTGTTAAATGATCTATGCAGTGCATTTGGAGAATTCAGTCTAGTTATTAGTCAAGAGGGGTCATGGGCCTAATCCAAATCCTATTGCAGTTAATGCTCCCTTTGAGCTCAGTGGCTTTAGATCAATCCTCATATCAAAAGTGATATTGTTAAATGTGCTTTCAGAGAGGCCAGTCACTGAACTGGCTCAGAAATCAAACCACTACCTCATGGAGCCCAAGTCAGGCTTGAGGCACGTAGCAGAGTACTGTGGGAAAGCCTGTGCTGCTGCAGTGTGTATGCAGAGAGAGACTTGTTCCAACAGCTATACCAGTCTGGCACCCTTCACAAGCTTTTTAAAATGTTTACTTACCGGCAAACAAGAGTCTGCTTGTACTTATAACCCAATATTTGTATGTGTATATTGGACAAAGTGTCCCTCTTACAGAGAGACAGAAGACACAGGGTGACTGTTGAGGAGACTGAAGATCAACATGTAAAAGACTGTGGGGAAGAAGTGAGTTTTAAGTGTGGATATGAAAGGGGTATTCAGTAGCAGATTGTTTTATCCCACCTCTATGTGGTTTAGGGAAACAGATCAGAGAGGTGTCGAGTATCAGGGGGTAGCCGTGTTAGTTAGTATCCACAAAAACAACAAGGAGTCCAGTGGTTCTTCTTCTGCATCTGAAGAAGTGAGGTTTTTTACCCACGAAAGCTTATGCCCAAATAAATCTGTTAGTCTTTAAGGTGCCACCGGACTCCTTGTTGTTTTAGATCAGAGAGGCTGAATTAGTAATTGTTTCTCATTATACAAATTCAAGTATGAGACCCTTCTATTTGTTACAAAGGTTATTACCATTTCTTAGAGGACACAATGATTTAGACAAACATTCAAGGTTATTATTAATAATAAAACAAAAGTACAGAAAAAAAGAGTTTTAGTTCCAACTTTTTCTGTGATCTTCCTTGTGGGGAGCAAGGCAAACCTTACACTTTCTAGGACTGACACCTGTTATGTGCAGAGGTCACTCTTCTATAGGTAAGCTGGAACAGAAATAATAATGGTGCCTATCTAGTCACAAATAATTCAGAGAGTTTATGACAGCAAAGTTAGTTATAAAATGAGTGAATCCTGACTGGGTTTTTTAAAATAGAATTTAACTGGTATTGGTCTGCAGTTTGCACATGTGCAAAAGTTAGAAATTCTGATCAAACTCCTGGCACAGACTGTTCTGAAAATGTCTGAAGTTTCTTCATTACAACCTGTTTTATTATTCAGTCCATTCTCTGAAATAGTTCAGTTACACAAAAGATTAAGAATACATGAGGAGCTCTTTCAAACGAACATAAACATGAAACTCAGTCTTTTTGTGTTTTAGAAAGTTTTAATATAAAGTCATAAAATGTGTCTTATTTAGAAGTCCTTCGGGACTTTTGTGTCTTTAAATTCAGGAAATGAATTTCATAAGTATATCCCATAAGGCCCATTGAAATTTAATTTCAAATGCACAACACTTTGGAAAATATTAAACAATTGTACTAATTTTTTGTTCTTATTTGTTTATATGTTATTGTTTATAGCCAAGCAGTATGAAAGAATTATGTGAAAGAATTGTGAATGTTTCATTTCCAAATGCTAACAAGAAAAAGAGTAATTTACAAAGCTTAAAGAAAGCGCTCGTTTGTATGATGCAAGGTAATTAGGGATAAAGACAAAAGAGTTTTTCTTTTAAATAAAAGGCATGAAGTAATGCAATTCTAAAGATGAGATTTTCAAAAGCTCTCATTTTTGACCAAATTCTGCTTCCACTGAAGTCACTGGAAGTTTTACCATACATGGATTTTTAATATTTCTGAAGTATTTCTCTTATCTTTCAGTTGCCATCCCCTATAAAATATTCAGTGCTTATGGATAATATAATATAACTATAATCTATAATTCAACTGGCTTGATAATGACGTTTAAACCATTCATTAACGAAGCAATTAAGCAAATGGGAAAATTAACTCTGTAATTACTAAAACACTTAGCCAAGTAAAAATGCAAGTTGAAAGGGTTTCAATTTGTCACTTAATTTCTTTGCTCTCCTTATGTATGTGCAGTTTAAATACTGTAATTGACATAAATATATTGTATTTTGAGATTAAATAATATTTAAAAGACAAGCCTACTTTTCAAAGAGTTACGCCCACAGATATGAAACAAATATATCCAATTTAATATCATGCTCGTAGTGTCAGAGTTTCTCATTATTTAGCTATTTATTTATAATTTGGAATTCTGAATATATGAACAGTCCAGAGCACCATTTTCCTAGATTAGAAGATAAAGATTGGTCATATTACTGGTGATTTTTTTTGCAGGAAGTTCTTGGATGAAATATAGGTATCCCATTAGTTTGTACTTTCCTCAAGCAGAATGGACCATTTTCAATGTGGGGGCACAGAATTCATATGGCTGGTATTTTTATGTGCCTCTCCCCCTCTCCCCCATGCAGAAAAAAAACACACACAAAAATCTGCTGGGGGACATAAGCCTCTTCCCTGTCAGCCCAGCCAGCATGTCTGTTCCAGTGTGCCTGGCGCAGCTTCAGAGATGAGGGCGGGGGCCTGGACACGCGTGCCTGCATGGCTGATCACCATCGGGGGAAGGGGGGCTGGGCATACATGCCTGCCAACAAGCAAGAGAGAGAGAGAGAGACACTCTGCCCCTCTCTCTTGAGACTGAAGCTCGCTGGCATGGAAGGATAGGGCTTTTTATTATGCATGAGCCAGGCTAGAGGCAGAAATGTAGCAGCCTGCCTGAGTTAATTAATCTCATTCTCTGAGGCACAAATGTAGCAGCCTGACTGTGTAGTAAGGTCGTTAAAATTGCTGTTAATGGTTAATTGATCTCATTATCTGAGGCAGAAATGTAGCAGCCTGCCTAGTAGTAATATTGTTCATGTTCCTACTGTTAGTTAACTGTTTCCATTATCAGTCAATTCCCCCAGGAAAATAAAACCTGTGAAAGTTTTAAGGCCCCTATACTGCCAGAGTGATATAGGAAGATCTATGTGCTTTCTCGCTTTATTCCTTATGCCAAAATGGCACAATGGGGTTAGATTACAGATCAGGATTTATTTTACTTGCCCATTAAAAGAAGGGGGGGAAAAAAGGACAATCAGAACCTAGCACTTCCCAAAGTACCCACCCAGATCCAGGATAATGACTAGCAAACCTGTATAACTTTAATGTGTGAAAGTCTGAGCAATTTAAAATGATTTTTTATTTTGATTTTTTGCTGTTTGATGTTCTGTAATGTAATTTAAATAAAAATCTAGGATTATAACTGGAATGCAGGGTATTAGTTACCAAGTGTTTGTAACTTAACTTTCATGTATTTAGGAAGTGCTGTATAGTTATTGTGACTTTTTTCTGTATTGTAGTTTAAATAAATTATCAAAACAATTGAAACCGGTGTGATTATATTGCATTATTTTGACAAATAAAATCTGTAGAATTTTGATTTTTTTTGGCACAGAATCCCCCCAGGAATAGATCGTATAGATTCCTACCCATGTCTGATCTAACATGTCAGTCACAGGAATGTTAGCTCAGATCAGATTTGGAATATACTTGATCAGATCAGTGCTTCATCTAGTCCCACACTATATGGTCAGTACCAGATGCCTCAAAGATGATGCAAGAAACTGCACCATGGTCAACTGTGACATAAGAACACAGTTTCTTCCCAAGCCTGGTCAGTTTGAGGTTGGCTTACACTCTAAATTGCTCATATCCCTATTTCTTACAGTTAATTTAAAAATCTACAGTTACATTAGATAGGGTATGTGTCTAATTCTTTTTTGAATTCTGCTAAACTCTTTACCTCAATGCCTTGTATCAGAGTCGAAAAATAGTTTCCATTTGTAAATTTTTAATTTGCTGCCTTTCAGTTTTATCAGATGTTCCTTTGTTCCTGTATTCTGAGAAAGGATAAACTAAAGCATGTTATTTCCTTCTCTTTGCCATTCATTATTTTGTATACTTTTATCTTGTCCACACATCCCTTATTTGATTAATCTCCTCTCTAAATTTAACAGTCACAATCTTTTTAATCCATCTTTATATGAAAGTTTTTGCATGCTTTCAATCAGAAACAGGCATCTGAAAATACCAATCAACTCTGGTATACAGAAAGGGTGAATGATACGATGTAAGCAGAGTCAGGATGAGCCCCACCCTGACATCTGGTGGTAAATTATGGGGAGTGCGGAAAGTGTTGCATTGGTATTTCGGTTATTTGCATGGGCACTCCCACCCCACTTAGCATACTGCAAAGCAGCATGGGATGGTTACTTTCACAGCTGTGGGAGCCCCCAATTTCGTTGTTATTGGGGCAGGAGGAATGAAATGTTGTCACCCTGATTGGGTAAATGGGGAACTACAAAATTGTCTTGTGATGGGGGGTTTCATTGTCAGCTGGATAGCGCTTCCTAGATGGGGCACATGGGTTCCAAAACCCATTGAAGGGAGAGAGGCTGGGGGCCAGTATCTGTACTTGGTGGTGCAGGCTCCTTGTGTGAGCCAGAAGCACCAGTTCCACCTGTGCCTCTCTCCACTGTGGAATGTCAGAATTAACTTTTGATTCCCTTAAGAATCTAGATGCAGGTTACTGAGCTGAATTCACTGGTACTGGGGCTCCCCTACTATGAGCTGAAATCACTGAAGAGCTGGACTTGCTGAGCTGGACTTGCTGAGCTGAGAGCACTGTGCTAATGAGTGGAGCTGAAATCACTGAAGAGCTGGACTTGCTGAGCTGGACTTGCTGAGCTGAGAGCACTGTGCTGATGAGTGGGGGAGCCTGAAGCAACACTGGCAGAGCAGAGTGGAGCAGTTTGTGCAGCCACTGGGTGAGTGGAGCTGAGCAGCTCGTGAGGACGGCTGGAGCGGATCACAGGACAGCTGGTGGACCAGAGCAGCTGGCAGAGCGGAGCAGCCCACAGAGTAAGCGGAGCTGAGCTGTTTGCGGGGATGACTAGTGGAAGCAGAACCCCACGAAGAGGCAGGGCAGCTGGCCCCGAACCACGTAAGGTGCCCCTTTCTACCTAGGCTGGGGAGGGGGACCTCTGCAAAGAGACTCTTGAACTCTGGGCTGCCTGACCCGGGACAGAGACTTTTGAATTGTGGGACTTTTGGGACTGTGGGTGATTTAGGGGGGTTGCTGGACTCAAGGGTCCAGAGAGAAGGACACGGCCCAAGTTGCTGGGGTGGGTCTTTGCTCACGGTTTGACCTATGAACTCCAGTTGAGGTATTTTCCAAATTTCATGCTTGTTGTTGTTTATCTTATGTAATTAAACCTTTTCTGTTACACCAAGAGTCTGTGCTTGCGAGAGGGGAAGTATTGCCTCCTTGAGGCGCCCAGGGGTGTGTGTAAGATTTTCCCAGGTCACTGGGTGGGGGCTCGAGCTGGTCTGCATTACGTTGTGGGGAAGGGACCCCTAGGTATTGAACCTGGCCCTTGCTGCTATCGTTTCAGCCTGGCAGAGGGGTTACACTACATGAGTTCACTGGTACAAATGCCCATGAAATCACCTTGCATTTCATAGAACAGAGCAGATTATAGATTATCCTCATTCTAGAATAAGGACAATATAAACTACAATATTTTTCTACTGGGGAAGGGGAGGAGATGCATTTGTGTCCATGTCCTTACTTTAAGCTGCACTTTGAGGTTTTTCAGCTAGCCAAATTCCTATTGTCTATTTATGAAGTCTAACACTGCACTGTCTAATACTGTCAATACACTAGGTCCAGTTAACTGAAAAAAAAGGAAGGGAGGGAGATGGAAAAATATTCAGTGCCATGTCCAATTTTAAGGAACATTCCAATACCAAGCATAAAGAAGTTTCTGATGCCCTGTACATAGGCATGCATATCTGCTAATGATGCCTGCACTGTGGGGGAAATCTCTTTGCACTACTGTACCAAAAAAGAGGTATTGTATTGTGAAGGTGCAATTGCTGGAAATGGGATGGCATATTGTCTAATGCAAACTGTTAAACCAAAGAGCAGAAAGCATCCGATAGCCACCCTAAACACAGACCTGGCTACTAAGTATAACCCTGGTGTCATTCCAGTCTTTTCATGCTATCAGGACAGTGGAAACTCCTAGGGAGTCTCTCTCTGATAACTTGCTTCTCTCTAAAGGCTTGTCTATAAAGTATAAAGTAAATTCACATCTAATCTTAATCCAAATTTAAAGTTGAGTAGTTACTCCTGATTAATGCTCCTTATTCTGGAATAAGAGCATCCACACAAGGTGGTGATCAGGAATACCAACTTCCCATGTAAACAAGCCCTAAGAGAAGGTCCATGGCAGAGGAGCAATGTCACTCCCAGAGTCCCTGGCATCTGTACTGAGGAGACTATCTTGACTGGGAGAGGGGAAATGCTGAGAGAAACCCTGCAGGGTACCAACTCCAGCACAACCAGACCTCTTTCACCCTGGCCCCTTGCCAGTGCCACCATGCCACAGTATTTAAAGCAATTTTCCATCCACCAACTCCCCCAGGCAGTAGCACAAAGATACTGCTGAGGGTTCCTAAGCAATTTCATACAGGAGCAAGTCTTGTGGAATTTTCCCCTATTGGGGGGAAACAGGAGGATCCACATTTATAATAGAGTTGAACCTGAACTTATCTTTGTTTTGTTCAGATATAATACAGCATCACAAACAAGAACAATGTAAATCACTCCTTTCCTTCTACTTCGCTGAGTGTGCAGAGGACTTTGACTAGATAATGTGGGAGGATGTAATGTACTGAGTTACTGTATGGTGACAGGTTTCAGGGGGTAGCCGTGTTAGTCTGTATCAAAAAAAACAACAAGGAGTCCCTGTGGCACCTTAGAGACTAACAAATTTATTTGGGCATAAGCTTTTGTGGGCTATAACCCACTTCATCATATTCATAGAGTAGAAAATACAGTAAGCAAGTATAAATATATAGCACATAAAAAGATGAAAGTTACCTTACCAAGTGAGAGGTCAGTGCTAACAAGGTCAATTCAATTAGGGTGGATGTGGCCATTCCCAGCAGTTGACAAGCAGGTGTGAGTATCAGAGAGGAAATTATTTTTTGTAGTGACCCAGCCACTCACAGTCTTTATTCAGGCTTACTTTGATGGTGTCAAGTTTGCAAATTAATTCCAGTTCTGCAGTTTCTCACTGAAGTCTGTTTTTGAAGTTTTTTTGTCAAAGAATGGGGACTTTTAACTCTGTTATTGAGTGTCCAGGGAGATTGAAGTGCTCTCCTACTGGTTTTTGAATGTTCCAATTTGTGATGTCTGATTAGTGTCCATATATTCTTTTGCATAGAGATTGTCAGGTTTGGCCAATGTACATGGCAGAGGGGCATTACTGGCACATGATGCATATATCACATTGGTAGATGTGCAGGTGAACAAGCCACTGATGGTGTGGCTGATGTGGTTAGATCCTATGATATTGTCACTTGAATAGATATGTGGACAGAGTTGGCAACAGGGTTTGTTGCAGGGGTTGGTTCCTAGGTTAGTGTTTCTGTTGTGTAGTGTGTAGTTGCTGGTGAGTATTTGCTTCAGGTTGGGGGCTGTCTGTAACCAAGGACTGGTCTGTCTCCCAAGGTCTGTGAGAGTGAGGGATTGTCCTTCTGGATAGGTTGTAGATCCTTGATGATGCGCTGAAGAGGTTTTAGTTGGGGGCTGTAGGTGATGGCTAGTGGCATTCTGTTACTTTCTTTGTTGGGCCTGTCCTGTAGTAGGTGACTTCTGGGTACCCTTCTGGCTCTGTCAATCTGTTTCTTCACTTCCCCAGGTGGGTATTGTAGTTTTAAGAATGCATGACAGAAATCCTGTAGGTGTTTGTCTCTGTCTGAGGTATTGGAGCAAATGCGGTTGTATCTTAGGACTTGGCTGTAGACAATGGATCGTGTGATGTGGTCTGGGTGAAAGCTGGAGGCATGTGAGTAAGTATAGTGGTCAGCAGGTTTCCAGTATAGGATGGTGTTTATGTGACCATCACTTATTTGTACTGTAGTGTCCAGGAAGTGGATCTCTTGTGTGGACTGGTCCAGGCTGAGGTTGACGGTGGGGTGGAAATTGTTGAAATCCAGGTGGAATTCCTCAAGGGCCTCCTTCCCATGGGTCCAGATGATGAAGAGTAGAGTAGGCGCGCTAGGGGATGAGAGCTGAGGAAGCGTTGTTCTAAGTCAGCCATAAAAATGTTGGCATCCTGTGGGGCCATGCGGGTACCCATAGCAGTGCCGCTGACTTGAATGTATACATTGTTTCCTGGAAATTTCCAGGTTGAGGCACCAGATAATAATTTAAATTGAATCCAGGGATCATTTACACCAATGCCACAACTGTAATCTATTTCCCACAATGTTTTGCAAGTAAAGGTAATTTGATAAATTTACCTTTGATAAAGTACTTTTAGTTTAAAGAGCAAAGGTTTTCTAGAAGTGATTGAATTTGCAATTCCAAAGTATAAATTAAACTCACTGCAGCATCTACTCTCCCATCATCAGACCTGCACAACTTTACAAGACTCCTTAAGCAGCGGGAGTTCATCAAGAGGGTCAAAAGTGACTGTGACTATGGTTGAGATGGAGATGTTCCCAGGTACTGACTTTATGGCGTTAATAGCTTTCTGTGACCACTTCACATCATCATGACAAAAGGTGGCAAATAGTCAGCTTCCTGCAGACCACAACTACTGCATGTGAAAGTGAAATCCAAGTTGAAGATGTTGCAATGTCAGATGACAATGGCAGAATCCTTCCCATCTCTGCCAGGATTAAATTGTACTCTCATAATGGGCTAAAATGGGAATTCTTCCACAGTTTCTTAGGCACATAGTAGAATGTTTAAAAAACAAAACAAAACAAAACAAAAAACACATGCCAGGCATTGTAGAGAAAACAGACACTTGGCGATTTAAATTTCTTTTAAACTGATCTTCAGTTCAGTCCTCTATTCCCATCACTCCCTTTGGTCCTTGATACCAGTCATCTCTGTGTTCTTGGGGAACCAGGGTGCAGTATCCAGCCTGTTTGACTCTGTCTGACACCCTAGCACCAACAGCAGCCTCTGCTTAAACCAAAACCCATCAGAGAAAAGACTTGCAGAGAGCAATGAAGAGCAGATGGGAGACAAACCTAGGCCCCTCCTGACAAGGGTGACAAGATTAAGACATCTCCATTAGCATACAGAATGAAGAACAGAGACAACTCCCCTAGCCTCTTCTGCATGAAAGATGGGACAGGGAGACTTCTCCAATTGCATACAGAATAGAGAACAGAGAACCGCACTGAACTCTGGGACCAGAAAAAGCAGGGAGCACTGCATCATGGGGGATCTCTGCTCCCGATGTTAATGAACCTATGCCTGCCCACACCCAGCTCAGCAGTTATCAGACCAATTCTAGCAAGGAATCCTTGATTGATATCCAAAATACTGAAGCAGCCTAGTTGCATTGTGAGCTCCCTGGAAGAAAACACTACCCATAGCCAAGAGTGATCAGCTGCTATTGTCTAGCCTAAAGAAAACCCTTAAGTCATCAGTTTACCCATAAACAAATCGAGTGTTCTCCCTTGAACCACTGTATTTTCTATACAAAAATCCCTACTCACCCTCCAGTAAGTGTTCTGATGCTTAGATCCAAACTATGCATCAGTTCCACTGGGACTCCATCTTCTCCTGACTGATCATGCTGGGGGCCCTGCCTGTCTCCAGCACTCAGGACCCTGAGCTACCACCATCACCTGGGAACCCTGACCAGTTCAAGCCTCATGGAGTGGGTGAGATCCCCTTCTTTCCCTCTCTCTGTTTTCCTTTTTAACTAAGGTATTAACCTTTAATAATGTATGTTGTGGTGGTTTAGACTCTCCTTATGTAGTTACCACTATTACTCAATAAATAACTTTTATGGTTAAGTTGGTTGCTTCCAGGGCCGGCTCCAGACCCCAGCGTGCCAAGTGCGCGCTTGGGGCGGCATTTTGCCGGCAGGGCGGCAGGCGGCTCCGGCGGACCTTCCGCAGTCATGCCTGCGGGAGGTCCACTGGAGCCGCGGGACCAGCGGACCTCCCGCAGGCATGACTGCAGAGGGTCCGCTGGTCCCGCAGCTCCGGGGGACCTCCCGCAGAAATGCCTGCGGAGGGTCCGCTGGTCCCGCGGCTCTGGTGGAGCCAGGGGCGGCTCTAGAAATTACGCCGCCCCAAGCAGGGCGGCGCACTGCGCCGCCCTTCCCCGGTCCCGCGGCCGGGGCAGAAGTGTCTGCAGACGGTCCCGTGGTCCCGCGGCTCCGGCGGAGAATCCGCAGGCATGCCTGCGGGAGCTCCGTCCGAGCCGCGGGACCAGCGCACCCAACGCAGTCATGCCTGCGGGAGCTCAAGCGGAGCCGCGGGAAGAGGGGACCCTCCGCAGTCATGCCTGCAGCAGGTCCGCTCGTCCCGGGGCTCCGGTGGACCTCACGCAGGCATGACTGCTGAAGGTCCGCCGGAGCCAAATGCCGCCCTGCCACGAAATGCTGCCCCACGCACCTGCTTGGCGCTCTGGGGTCTGGAGCCGGCCCTGGGTGGAACATCCACAGGCGTGCCTGCGGGAGGTCCACCAGAGCCACGGGACCAGCGGACCCTCCGCAGGCACGTCTGCAGGAGGTCCCCCGGAGCCGCGGGACCGGCGACCGCCAGAGCGCGCCCCGCGGCGCGCCGCCCTGCTTGGGGCAGTGGAATTCCTAGAGCCGCCCCTGGTTGCTTCTCTCTCTCTTGCTGAACTTTACTCTTTTGTGTTTTTAGCTTTCCCCATTTACTCTGCAGCAACACTTCTTTTACCTAAGCTAAAGATCCCTGCAGCACCCAAAATACTGTGGTGTTTGCTCATCAAGTAGGTTACTGCCAGTACATTTGTGATGTGAGAGTGGGGATAGGGACGTGCTGAATCTGGGACACATAAGGGTGACAGCTTGAAAGTGCTGATTGACCCGGTCCGCTCAGACGTGCTCTGTTACTGTGTGTGTGTGTGTGTTCGTTCGTTCATCCAGTGCTGGTCTGGAGGAACCCAGCCCTAGGGAACCTAGGTCCTGCAAGATAGCTCCTTGGGGGCGGGGGGGAACTTGCATAAGGGAGGAGTAGAGCTCCATATGAAAACACACATGACACAAGCAGTACATTGATAGAATTACAGAAACACACACACACACCAAAAACAAAAAAGAAAGAAAAAAGAGTAACCTGAATAAATGATCATACCCCCAAAGTAACGGGCAAACCTGGTAACATCCTTACCATAACATATGCACCGGTATGTTTTGAGGAGGGAGCCTTATGGACTGAATGAAACAGGTCAGAGAAATAAAACCAACAGTAGCTCAGAGAAGGAGCGGTGGGGAAGGGGGAATGGGGAAGAGGAAGGTGCATGGGATGGGGAGGAGATGGGGAGGAGATGGAGCAGTGGGGAACGGGCATGAGATGGGGAAGGCGATGGGGAAGGCAGGGGTAGGGGGAATCTGGAGCCCAGCATGTGGATCCCCTTGGCAGAAGCTGGGGCTCCCCTGTTAAGCAGGCCCATCAAACCCTCACCCTGACAAGCCCCACCTCCCCTGCACCTGTACCACCCCAATGAGCCTCCCGAGACACCCTCCCCACTGAGCCCCAACACCTTCACCTGGATCTCCTGCAAAGTCCCATTGCCCCTGCACCTGAAACCCCCCAATGAGCTTCTGTGCATCCAGATCTCCCACTGAGCCACCCGCACCCAGATTGCCCCACAGAGAACTCTCTTACCCCCACCTGGATGCTCCCACACTAAGTCCCTCTGCACTTGGATCCTGCTGCTGGGCTGAGCCTGCTCACCCGCACCTGGCACAGGGCACCAGGGTATTTCTAGGGCAGGCCTGGCCCTTGCACTGTGTGCAGCCTCACTGCCGAGTCCCTGTCCGAGGGTGGGGTGCTCCTTGGGCTGTGCCCCTCCATCCTTCCCCCACCTTCAGCAGGTAGCTTGGGCTGTCCGGAGCAGGCCGTACCCCTGTGCCCTGTCTGTAACCCTTGGCCCCCACAGTCAGCGGCACATGCAGGAGGCCACCCTATCTGGGAGATGCTACTGGCTATGTAGAAGGACAGACCATGACAGGAGGCACCTCCAGCCGAGGATGGCATAGGTGCCACTGGCAGGGAAGGGAAGGAGCCAGGCTGCACTGGACGGACCCCTCACCACACTCTCCCTGGGCTGGGATTCAGTGTCACTTCCTCCTCCTCTCTGAGAGAACCCAACTACCCCTGCAGGTTCCCAGGGACCCCAGGGCACAATCCATCCTTAACCCCTTCCTGCCCATGCTGCAGCCAGGGAACAGGAGGCAGCTGGGTTATGCCAGTGGCCAGCAGCAGCCTGGAGGTGTTAGCTGCATTTTGGTGCTGCACAAGCAGGGAGGGATGTCTGCTTTCAGCTGCAGGGGGGAGGAGAGAAAGGATGAGCTCTGCAAAGACATGGGCCAAGGGCAGCCCCTGGGCAGGGCAAAGGGAATGTGGGCAGCAGTCCTCACCAGATGGTTCTGACATTCTAGTGTGAACCCTGGCAGAAACCCAGGGGTGCATGTGACCCTACATGCCCCCCCACCCCACACACACAGAGCCTCTGCTGCCACTTAAGGAGAAAGGAAAAATGGTGTTGGTGTGCCTTAAGTGGCAGCAGAGGCACTGACCTAACTAGGCCTCTACCTCCAAGAAAGGGTTCACAGCCATGAATTCCAAGCAGCAGGAGTGACCTCCTATTTGGCACTTAAGTGAGGGTGACCAGCTGTCCTGATATTATTGGGATCAACCCAATATTAGGGGCTTTCCTATATAAGACAAACTATACTCCTCACCCCCCCGCCCTCCCCAAAAAAAGTGTCCTGATTTTTCACACTTGCTATCTGGTCACCCTATCTATCCTAAGTACCATTTGAGGGGCTGGACATAAGTCCCATCCCTCTCCTCAGCAATTCCTACTGGCTATCTTGGGTAACTCCCCATTCATTGTGCTGGCTTTTGTAAGTCCCATTCTTAGGGACTTCTTCACATGCATTGTATAAGGAGCCTAGGGGCCTAACTCAGGTCTGTTGGTTCCCCTAGGCATTAGGGGGCCTAAAAGTTAGTTGTTGCAACAATAAGTCTAAAGATATATCTACACTGCAAAAAAACAACAAACAAAAACAAAACAAACAAAAACACCACAATAGTGAGTCTCAGAGCCTGGATCAATTGATTCAGGCTTACAGGGCTTGTGCCATAAGGCTAAAAAAGCAGCGTAGACATTCCCACTCAGGTTGGAGCCCAGGCTCTGAAATCCAACATGCATTTCCATTATAATCAGCATCCTTGGCTGCAGGGGCGGCTCCAGGCCCCAGCATGCCAAGCGCGTGCTTGGGTCGCCATGCCACGGGGGGCGCTCTGCCGGTCACCGGGAGGGCAGCAGGCGGCTCCAGTGGACCTCCCGCAGGCAGGCAGGACCTGCGGGAGGTCCACCAGAGCCGCGGGACCAGCGGACCCTCGGCAGGCACGTCTGCAGGAGGTCCACTGAAGCCGCGGGACCGGTGACCGGAAGAGTGCCCCCCGCGGCGTGCCGCCGTGCTTGGGGCAGCGAAATTGCTAGAGCCGCCCCTGCTGGCTGCCATTCATGGCAGAAACATCCCTTTTATTTCTTCACTTGCAATTGCCAAGATCAAAAGAGCAGAGACAGCACATTGAGCCTCTTTCCTCAGAATTGTTGTTTAGTAGCACTAGTGCATCTGCCTGTCCTTTTCTTTAACTTCATGTCTCTGCAGTTCTATGTTGTGACAACAATATACACTCTAGACGTCCACTGAACTCAATGGGAGTCTGCCCTGTGGTCCCTCACCCACAAGAGTCAAGTAAATACTAAAGACAGTGCCTTTGTACACTGCTCTTAACTTTCACATTCAGATCGTAACATGAAAACTTTCAAAGCCCTGCAGTTTGTGAACATTTATCTATTTCACCCATTCATCATGTTATCTATGCACTGTAAAACAAAAGTAAAGCCATTTATTAAAGAAATTTAGTCTGTGAAACACCTTTAAAAACTAAAGACACTATGTCCTAAAGTATAAATGAGCTGACTTGAAGAGGGGCTTTTCCTCTCCTCATTCTGTCTGGTCGATGACTTTGGCCAGCCCCAAATGAATGGGACATCCTGTAATACAATCAACCAAAGGACCCATTTTTGCTAACAAAGGCAAAAAGGACCTGATTTGAAGCCTGTTCACATCAATGGAACTGACTTCAACAAGCTTTGGCTCAAACCTTCTTTTGTACTTGTCAGCACGAATGTATCCTTGGAACAAAAAACTACAGGATACATGTGTCATGTCACCACCATACTACATCAAAAATTCTGCTTACTGCAACTTTCACCAGAATCTCAAGACAGCTGTTTCAAGTTGAATACAATCTGTTAATTTAGTCCAATGGTGATGTGATCTAGCAGTTCTTGAAACTCTGCAGAATAAGGAGTACACTGAAAATTTAGATTAATGGATCAGATTTGTAGATTCAGAGCCCTAACCTAAAATGCAATAACAGACTACAAATGAGAAGGCAAAAGCAACAGCTCTAGAGTGAACCAGGAAAGCTCTCTGTTGTGAACAGAGACTTTCAAAGGTTTGAAGCATCAGTTCTGAGCTATGAAAGTAGGAGAGCTTTCACACTAGTAGTGATACCAATGGAGCATTGTAAAGTAATGTTGCCAGATCCCCTAGTACAAAAGATTGTCAGGAAAAGAAAACGGCTGCCTTTTCACAAGGAGATTGCTACACTCTGCCTTGTCTAGTCAAAACAACCCATGTGTCCTAAAGGAAAAACAATTTCCCAAGAAAATATAAACCCTAAAAACCAGGCGTTGTGTCAGCAGTTAGGAAGAGGGGCAGCTAAATAAATGCCTGCCTCCTTTTGAGAGACAAGATGGTTGAGGTAGTATCTTTTATTGGACCAACTTCCTTTTGCTGAGAGAGACAAAGCTCATCTTCAGAAAAAGACCTGAAGAAGAGCTCTGTGTAAGCTGCAGGCACTAGCTTAGCAAGCAGGTGCTTGCGGCGGCCACTCTGGAGCTGGGCAGCACGTTCAGGTATTCGGGGGCAATTCGGTGGAGGGTCCCTCACTCCCGCTGGGAGCGAAGGACCTCCCGCTGAATTGCTGCAGATCGAGATCCCCGCCTTTGGGGGGGGGGGGAGGGGGGGGGAGTCTGCTTAGGGCGGCAAAACCCCTGGAGCCGGCCCTGGTAAGCTGGAAAGCTAGTCTCTCTCCCTAAGGGAAGCTAGTCCAATAAAAGTTATCACCTCACCCTCCTTGTCTCTCTAATACCCTGGGACCAACACACCTCTACAAGTAAACTGCAGGTCACCTTTTGACTCATTCCGTACACAAAAGGCATTTGCAGGTTGCTTTAAAGATGAGAAGTGCCAAATAGTAGCATCTGCCCGGGTGACACAGCCCACTCCTTAGTCCTGTGGGACCAAAGCGTCATTCCCCCCGCTCTGTTCCTCCGGCAGAGCTCTGTTGCAGCCAGGTGCGCTTGATGGGACAGGAGCGAGCCCAGCAGGCAGGGGAGTGGGTGGGGGAAAGAGAGATGGGAACTCCCGGGCGCCCGGTCCAGGAATGAGAGGGAGGGAGGGGGCAGAGGCAGGGCTCCCCGTGCAGGAGGGGCTGGGTCCATCCAGAGATCCCCGGCCGGCTCGAGGCGGGAGCAGGGGGCGTACTCACCCCCCAGCCAGTTGGAGGAAATGTTCTGGAGCATGGTGACGGGCACGCAGAAGAAGGCGATGAGCAGGTCGCTGAGCGCCAGGGAGCAGATGAAGAGGTTGGTGACGGTCCTCATGGCTTTCCTGCGGGTCACCACGCAGAGCACCAGGCAGTTGCCGAAGAGCGCCAGGGCGAAGATGAGCACGCAGACGAGCACGAAGGCCAGCTTGGTGCGGCCGGGCAGCTCCGGGATGTAGACCAGCGGCCGCAGCCCGTAGAGCGCGATGAACTGCTCCCGAGTCACGTTATTGTCCCGCAGCAGCCGGGCGAACTGCTCCGGGGTGATGTTCAGGGACCGCATGGCCGCGGCCTCCGGGGCGCTGCTCTCCGCCCGGGGCCAGGCGGCAGCCCACGCTGCCTGCCAGCGCCGCCGGGGAGCGTCCGGCCGCTGGGCACAGCGCGGAGCTGCCCGCCCCTGCCAGGCTCTCCAGGCACTAGGGCTGCTGCGCTGCAGGGCTCTGCATGGCCAGTACCCCTGCAGGCTAGGGGCTGCCTCGGCCACTCAGCCGGGGGGGGGAGGGGAGAAGTAACCCTTCCAGGTCCAAGAACAATTGAAAATACTCCCGGGCTGAGCCGCTATTTGCTGGGAAAGAAAGAAACGAAGCGAACAAGGGGGAAGAACGGAGGAGTGACATTGACAAGAGGCGACCGCTCCCACTAGCTCCTGATCCTTGGTTTGAATGTAGCCCAGTCTGGGGGCAACCTGGGCCGTCTCCCTGTAACGAGCCGGGAGCGGCCACAGCAGAGGAGAAAATCCAGCCCAAGGCTGAGAGTTTCCAGCCAAGCTGAGAAGTGTAAGCAGCGCCGGCTGGGGCTTTATCTGGGGTATCAGCCAATCAGTGCACTAAGGCGCCCCCCCTTTAACGCCCTCTAGGCTCCCCGCAGTTTCTAGCCCCCTGGGGGAGCACCTGGGGCCGCTGGCGTTTGCTGCCTTCGCGGGAAGGGGGCTGCCAGGCGCTGAGCTGCTCCCTCCTTTGGCAAGACCCTGGCCGGGAGGGGGCGGCGAAGGAGGGAGCCCTGGAGTCTCCCCTGGGGTTAGCCGATCTGTTTTTTTGCTTTCAGGCTTTGCCTCGTTGTCGGTTAACAGCGACCTTCAAATCATCGCCTGGGAGTTGGCCAAGTTTGTATGATCGTTGCACATCCCCGTGGTTAAAGGCTTTAAAACACTGTGCAATACACTCAAGGAAAAATAGCCACTTACCTGAGTCCCCCGTAGGGTGGTTCCGTGCTCCAGTGCAGTCCCATGGCTGGGACTTCACAAACTGCACAACCCCCTTTACAGTTTGAAACAGTCATTGGTCTGTACGAATCTCAACGCTGGTCCTAGAACCCAGACAATGCAATGCCCTATTTTTCAATATCGTCTGAGAATGTCTCACTGTTCTTCTCTCCTTCACCCCCCCCCCCTCCTCATCTCCTTTTTTCCTTTCAGTAGAACATTAAAAAAAAAAATTCAAAGTGCATCCAGGTAAGTGAAAGCTTCATTTGTTACCATTAGATCATGGAGATTTATATGATAAAGAGTTGCCTCTCACCAGTGAAGAGCTACCAGCTGGAGTGTCCTCTACTAATGTAAAACACTTTACAGTACAAATACACAAAACAAGGCTTGAGATTTTCAAAAGGAGTCAGTGACATCTCCGATTCTATTATGAGTGGAATATAAAATAGGATTTAAGTGTGGACCCTCAGCCCAGGGATGGATTTCATCCCAACTGAATAATATATTTTGTATATTGTTTCCATGTAATCAAGGTCTTAAAATAACCTAAACCTTATAATAAATAAATAATATAAGCTTTATCTACATGGAGATCTTAGCCTCTGCAGCACCTACTCCAGTATAAAACTTTAATGTTGACACAATTTCAACCCAGAGTAAGCTATTCTAATGCATGTTGAGCGCAGACTATGTCTGCACTGAGGTTGTACTGACACAGCAATGGAAATCCTAGTATAGACAAGGGCCTAGTATCTCGATTTAAAACTGGAGTTCCAGATACAGACATGACTGTAAAAAGGGCATTGTTGGGTTCCATGTTTATTTTCACTCACTGAAAGCCATGCCACATTTACTCAAAATATCCTAATCAAAAGAGGACTTTCCCAACTTTCAGCCATGCAAACCCACCCTGTGATCTGAACATCAGAAAGTTTTCTGACACATACATCATCCCTAGTAATACTTAAAGATTTTGCCATCAGAAATTAGTTGACAGTTTTGCTGATGGTAAGCTAGACATGATAGAATATAGCCCAATCTTCCTTGGCACTGCTGTGCTAACTTTTGTAGCAATAACTTTCCTTTCCATCAGTAACAGTA
Source organism: Mauremys mutica (assembly GCF_020497125.1). NCBI lineage: Eukaryota > Metazoa > Chordata > Testudines > Geoemydidae > Mauremys > Mauremys mutica. Next base: position 44,720,267 of record NC_059076.1, read on the forward strand.
GTAAAATATCAAACATAAGGGACCTACAAGGAGCAGCAATGTTAAGGGTAAAGATGCTGGTCACTTTGCTGACTACACTGCCATAGTTCTAGTTCTTGAATAAGACAGCATCATTAAAAATAATGAATAACAGTCAGCTCTTTGTTTCTGACCAATTCTTTGGAATTGTACTAAAAAAAAATCATAGCAGAAGCACTGTATTCATTATGTGCCTGGTTTCAAAAGAAAAAAATCTAGAATAAATAGTACTTCCAGGCAGTAAATTTCCTGTTAGAATAAATAACTATTCTCAGCAATAATAAACACACTTTGACTCGTGTTGTTACGGCTGATGGGTGACCTATAGAGCAAGATCATTTTGTAAGCAGGAGTAACCATTAATGTTATTTATGTGTGTCCAATAGCACCCACAGACACTGTCTGCACACAGAGGAAGGGACAGGCCCTGTCCCAAAGAATATTCGTGTGGGAGATTAGAAATTCAGCAGTTGCCCCTGGGGCAGAGGTATAGAGTTCTCCCTACCTCATGTACAAACAAGGGATTCAGGCTCCATAATCAACAGATCTCCTGATGCCCGGGCCATCCATCTGCATGGAGTTTATTACAATATTTTTCAGATGAGTAAACACTGAGTCAGAGAGTGAGACTGTCCCATAGCCTAGTGATCTGGTAAGTATGCTCTTAGTGGTCCCTACGAATGCCTACCAGATCGGGCCCCGCAGACGAGGTAAGCAGGGAAATGCCTAGTTTGAGAACCCTGCAAGAGGTCAGGCATGAACTGCTTGGCAGCATCAGGACCTAGGCAGCTTTGCATGAAATTTTAAGGGAGTTTGCCAGCAGCAGCTTAGACTGCTACAGGCAGAAGATGAGCAGAGGTCTTGAGGATCAAAATTTTGGACTTAAAGTGGTAGTTAAGCATTTAAATCCCCTTGTGGATGTAGCCCTTTGTTTCATGGATGTAATGACTGGGTCTGATCCAAAGCCCACTGATGTCAATGCAAGTATTTCAACTACTTTGGTTCTGATTCAGCAAAGCACATGCTTAACTTGAATCATGAGTATTCCCATTGATTTAAATGAGACTACACACTTGCTTAAAATGTTGCACATGTTTACGTGCTTTGCTGAATAGGGGCCTACAAGTGCAAAATATTATCATATACTATACACTATTTATAAAAGGTAGATAAAAATATTAATAGAAAATTGATCCACGTTAACAGAAATGTTTTGCTCTGTAACGTGTTTTTAATCTGCTCTGTTCTAATACAAACACTTGCAACATCTCTGAAAGGTCAGAAGTTTAATTCAGGCATCCAGCTATAAGTGGGAGCAGAAAATAGGAGAAGGAATTGAAGGGTACAATTAGTTGTATGGCTTGAATGTGCTAATGGATTTTTATTAGAGACTCTTCAAACCCCTAACATACTATTGGCATTTTTAGCAAAATGGTATAACACTTTCCCCTGCCTCTCTCTCATCCTCTTTTCATTCCTTTCTTTCCTCCCATAACAAGAGCAATTGCTTTTAGATTTCATTTCTCCTGTAAAATAATCAAGTTTAAAGCAGTTTCAGACTTGTACTTTTTTATATAAAAGAAATTAAAGCCAAAAGGGAGATCAATCTTCTGTGAATCAGTGTTAAATGTAGTGACCAAGTATGTGTATATCAAAAGAGGGGAGGGGGGTTGCAATCTAAACAATAATAATTAAAATGAATACAACTACTGTGTGCCAGACACTTTCCAAACACAAATGAAGACCGTTCCTGATCCAAAGGATATACAATATTTAAATATCACTATGGCCATTCCTTTTATGCCTATTTTTCTGTTGTATTACTGTGATTACTTGCTGTTGAAAATAATGTAAATGTTCAGTTTAAAATAGCAATAATAGGCAGTACATCTGAACATTTATAATTCACATATTCCAAACAATATACTCTGAGCCTGAAGCTGGGGGGCCAGATTTTCAGTAGACCATAAAGATGTGCCATTACATTTGGTGGATGTAGCCATTTGAGCACACAAAGCAATTAAATGTGCAGGTGATGTTTGGCTTGTGCATTTATCCATTTGGGGAGTATGTATGTGGGGTTTGTATACATCTATGGACATTATAAAATCAATAAGCCAAACTAAAATTACTGATCAGTATTTTAATATGATGAAATTACACCAGGGGTAAATGTGGTCCAATTACAAAATGACAATATTGGACCTGATGCAAAGCCAATGACTCCCGTGGACTTCACTGGACTTTACTGTACAAAAGACCTGATTTAGATAGGCACAATGTTGTCTAGCAATTAGAGGAGGCAATGGGGCTTCTGGATCACTGGGTTTTCTTTCCAGCTCTGTCACTGACTTGCTGTGTGACCATAGCATGTTCTCTGATCCTGTTTCCCTCTCTATGAAATGAGTATAATAATGTTAACGAAGAAGCTCCACTGTGGCACTATGTCCCGTATTCTTTATAGAGATATTGTTATGATGTGATTATGGCATAACTAAGATATGTTTTATGCAAGATGGGCCATGTGAGGTATCATTGGAAAGGTTATGATTTACTGAATATGATTATCCTATTTGTATGCATGTATCATTTATGTATCTGAAGTTAGGAATATTGACTATGTATCAATTACTAAAGTGTTTACACCTGGGGAATGCCCACCAGACAGTAAGCAATCAGCCTGGATGGGCCATTAGGAAGGACAATAGGACTCTGAAGATGCTAATCTCCCACCTTCCTGAGAAGCTTCCTGGGATGCTGCTTTGACACTGCAGGGTCATGTGATCGTGTAACCTAATACTGGACACCATCTTGGACTGCTGGTATTTTTCCACTGGCAGGGGGTGGGGGTCAAACTGGGAAACAAAGGATTCCCACTATATGTAAATCCTATTTAAGGCTAGGAAGTGAGTTAATCAGGGTCAGTTCTTCACTGAATCCCTGCCCAAGATGACTGCTAAAAACACCTAAGGCTGAACTGGGGAACAGCTGGACCCAGACTAGAATGTGTCTGGCATGTGAAGGGAATATCTGGAATTCTAAGCCACAAGCAAAAGAAGTTTGTCTTCAAGAATCTCTGCAACCTGCTTAAAACAACATTTAGGGTGAGAAATTACTACTTGTAGCCAGGTTCTTTAAGTGCATTAAGCTTCATTTGTGTGTTTGCATATTTGCTCAGTAATCTACTTTGATCTGTTTGCTATCCCTTAACATCTATCCGTTGTAGTTAAGAAACTTACCTTGTTTTCTAAACCCCAGTTTGTGCAATTCATAACGGGAAGGGGGAACAAAAAGCTGTGCATATCTTCCTCCACACTGAGGGAGAGAGCAAATTTCATGAGCTTACAGATCTCTGTGCAGTGTAAGACCATACAATTTTGGGTTTACACTCTAGAGGGGATGTGCACCTGAGTGCTGGACGCTCCCCGAGCTGATCTCAGTGTCTGTGTCTTTCTGCAGCTGGGTGTGTCCCTACCTGTGTGTGTGTGTGTGTGTATGCACACATGTGAGTGCATGTGTGTGTACGTGCTGGAGGAAGCTTGAGGGCCTGGCTCAGCAGGACAGGGTGAGGGAGCCCTGGCGGATGGAAAGGATGGGCTCAGTGGGACCCCACTATAGCAGGTGGCACCCTGTCACGTCCATTATTCCTCTTTTTTTTTTTAATTGAGTCTCTCCTTCATAATGAACATCAACCACCATCTGCCTCTGATGCTGTTTGTAGTTGCCATGGCTCTTGTCGGTTTCACAGCTGCCCAAATAGCTTTTAATAGCAGCAGCTAAAGTTCCCATTGTTGTCAATTTCCCTGCTGTACCATGAGAGAGCAGAAAACCAGAAATTGTCTTCAGATTCAAGATGACAGAACTACATTTGTTTTCATATTCTAGGGCTATAATACTGGCCTTTGCAACCAAATGGGCTTTTTATTTTTTGAGGCCTTTTTTTGTTTTGTAGAAGTTGGTGGCTTAACTGCTCCCTCCTGTGCCAGAGACTGTTACCTACTTTCCCTGATGAGTAATTTTTCAAGTCCTAGTTCTGACCCTCCATGTGTTTTATTTAACCTAAAGCCCAACTTTGTTCCCATTGAAATCAATGGAATTCTCCATTAACTGCTGGATTAGGCCACTAGAGGGGATTTGTGATATTTAATTAATGAATGTCTAAGTATTTTGAGATGCTGAAGAATACTATAAAAGTACGAGTCCTATTATTGATTCAGACACAGAGGTAGAGATTATAGCAATTTCCAACCCACATTTTTCATTCTAATTCTCTTACCTATGACTTATAAAAGTGGTATATATACATATAAACAGAGAAAACATTTGGAAGAAAAAAAAAAGACCAGATCAATAAAAATTTAACAAATAATTGTGTTTACAGAGATAATGCATTTTTCACTGTGTTCTTAGTTGCCTAAATCACTTTCCTATTAGTTACCTGTATGTTTTCCATTTTTGTATCCTGAACACAAGGAAACTTTCCACAGTGGACAAAGATATGATTAGACACTAGTTATTCCCAGCATTACTTCATTCTCAATGAGAATATAATCCTCTTTTCACAAACCTACTGATTGCCAGGCATGAGAAATGTGATCTCATAGTAACTACCCCAAAAATAACAGACAGTACCAACTGAAGTTTGTGGTGTTGGGCGGTAGGTACCACAGACCCCTCCTGGGGAATACAGCCACACAAGTCATGGATCTGATCAGGGTGTAAGCATCAGAATTGTATAGCTGCAGTGCAAGAAGCAAATGGAGGAGTACTCTGGACAAGAGAGAGAATTTTAAAAGCATATGGGGATGTTTTCAAAAGGTGACAGATGCCTCAAAAGAAAGCTGCAGCTGGAAGTAGATGCCACAGTGGAATCTATGTGCTTACCATGAAGGAAAATTCCAGTGGCATTACATAATCCAGTATACAAGGAGTGTGAAAGTCAGCAGAGCAGGTGTATCATAGCACCTGTAGAGACCATACAGCATGGGTAAGCAGCATTCTGGTGGTAAAGAAGCCACCAGGCAAATTACGCATCCACACAGACCTAAAGCCATTGAACCAGGCATTGGAAAATTGCCACTATCCACTGCGCAAAGTGATGTCATCTTGCCAGGACTCTCCAAAGCCTGAATCTTTACTGTGCTGTGAGGAATGGGTTTTTACAGATAAACCTGGATAAAGCACCCAGCATGCTGACAGCCTTTGCAATACCATTTGGTCACTGTAGGTGGCTGCACAGGCCAATGGGCATAAGTGCAGCACCAGAGGTGCTCCAGAGAAGACTCAACCAAGTGCTGGAACGGCTGCCTGGAGTGAAAATAATTGCACACCATGTCCTCATGATAGGTAATGTAGGGAATATAGGGAAAAGAACATAAAACTCAACCTAGAAACAATGCAAACAGCATGAGGTGACAGACGTCAGACATCTGCTCATAACAGAGGGACTGAAAGCAGTTCCCAACAAGATGAAGGCAGTCAGAGACATGCCAGTTCCAGTGGATATGAAAGGGGTACAGATCTTCATAGGAATGATAAATTTTCTGTCCAAGTTCTGTCTGCACTTAGCTTCTGTAATGGAACCCATACATCAGCTCACAAGACAGGATGTTGCTGTTGGGGGACCTACCCAGTCCCAAATCAAGCATTTGACACACACAGACAAATGACAATAGATGCCCATGTCCTGAAGTACTACCAGCCAGGAGAGCCACCGACATACCAGAATGATGCATCAGAGAAAGGATTGAGTGTAGCTCTTTTGCAGGAGCAGCTGGTCACTTATGCCAGTAGAGCCCTGTCTGAAACCGAACACGGGTACACCAAATAGAAAAAAAAGCTTCTGGCTATGGTATTTGGAGTGAAGCGATTCCATCAGTACACTTATGGTACATTGAATAGTGCAATCAAACCATGGACCCCTAGATACAATCATGGCAAAGCCCTTTCTTAGTGCTCCAAAGAGATTGCAGCATGTGCTGACCTGACAGAAATCAGATAGTGTCTAGGCAAGGACAATTACTAGTGTTAGTGACACCCTGAGCAGGGCACATATACCCAGCATCAGCAAGTTGGGCGGGGAAGAGGATCAAGACAGTAAAAGCACTAATACACTGCACTGTGTCCCAGTTTCAATTGTGAAGTGGATGCAAATTAACGAAGCTACAGAGAGAGACTGCAATGCTAAAGAAGCTATCATTGCAGTCTGTGGCTCTCTCTTCTAGCAGTAAGTGGTAAACTCACCATATGGCAACTATGAAGAGGAAAATGAAGTGTTTACAAGCATTGAGCTCTCCCATATACTTGAAAAAATATTAACATCAGACCTTCAGAATCCAGAAAAAGGGTTCTTATCCTGTGTATATATATATATACACACACTTAATCTCCAATGTACAAATCCAAGATCAACCTTCCCTTTAGCCATATCTCTGCCAACATGCTCCACTACAAACAGAAGAAAGAGATGACGAAGCTGGCACTAAAAGATCCTTCCCCATCTCTTCTCCCTCACAGGATACTGCCTCAATCTTTGGAAATTATTTTTGTGGAAAATTAAGATTTTCTTAGTTTATTTATATAAATAGCTTTCCTGGAATTTTTTTAATCGACATAAATGGAGTTATTGAATACATTATATTTTTCATGTTCCTGGGAGATAGAAGATATGTGATAATTGTCTAGAGTCTAATACTGTGTTTTTCCAGTTCTCAAATGTATTATCTATTTTTCTGTGCATAAAAAGAACATATTATATTAGTATTATGAAAGCTTTTCAGTAGAGTTGATTGGAAAATGTTGTGTTTCTTTCTTTCCCCTGCTCCCTCCCCCTGTGGAAAATTTCAACTTTTCATAAACCCCCTCTCCAAATGAATACATAATCAGCTTTTGTTAAACAAAAAATGCAAACAATTAGTTGAAAATCATGAAATTTTCAGTCAAAACTTTTCAGTTTTCTTATGAAAAATCAAGTGTTCAAACAAAGCAGAAAATTTCCACAAAATGGTTTTGTTTAGTCAAAAACCCAGTTGTTTTCTCCCCAAAAAAGGTTTGACAGAAAATTTTCAAGCAGCCCTTTCAGTTGCATCTGACAATGCCTCTGTTAGTTGTACCAATTTTACTGTAGAATACAAATTAAGTCAAGTTACAGGTAGCAATAGCACAGTTCAATATTTGTAAACCACATATTTTCGTAACAAATAAAAAAATCAAACAGGTATCACTAGTACTATTCATTAAAATAAGAAAGATGTGTCTATGGCCAGCAGATTTGCTATGATGTCAGCAAAGTGGAGTCCTCAAAGAGATAGAATTAAAATAGTAACAGATTTCTACTCTTTCCCCCATGTATTGGTATATGAAGCTAGACTAAAAATAGTCAATGGCTCCTGAATGTTGTTTTTTTTTTAAAGTATTTTTCCAAAAGCACTTTTGTTACGCATATGTTTGGTTAAAATAACAGGGAAATTAAGTACAAATCTAAAACCGTGCTTCTCAAATGTATTTGATCGTGCCCCCTTTCTTTGTGTTTGTAGTTGTTTACACCTCCTCCCCCACCACACAAGTACACATACCAATAAAAAAAAAAACCCTGCAACTCTCACTAAATATTAAAAACAGTAAGGCATTGTTTCAAATAGAGCCAACAATCCATTGTAATAAGAGCAAAACTGAGATGTGGTCAATGCTTACAATTAAATGTGCACACTGCGTTGTAGCAAATGGATTAACGTACAGATGGCAACGATTTTGTATAATAGTTTGCAAGCTTATCAAAGCAATCAAAATGCACAATGCCAGCTAGAGGCAAATGCACAGCGCCATCCGAGTACCGAATATGTCTGGAGGAAGCAGCTTTTCTAGTTATTCACAGCTGTGGGTAAAATGTGTGCAGTAAGCTTTTTTCCCCTAAAGCTTCTCAGTCCCGCCCCACCAGAATCCATTCCACACCCTCCCCCAGGCGGGCACCCCCCCCCCTCCCGTTTGAGAGCCTCTGATCTAAAATATGCACAATTGCAATTCATGTTAAATTAAATTATGTATATTCTGTTCCTTTTCGGAGTTACAATTTTCATCTCACTTTGCCTTCCCATCTATTGTTCCTTTTCCTCTTTTTCAGCACATGCTGCACAATTTTCTCTTATCCCTTTTGCTCAAAATTATTCTGCTCACAAACCATTCCCCCACCTCTCTCAGTCAGTTCTCTTCCTCCTGCTCACGTTGGCAATCATTTCCCCTTTCTTCCCGTACAATCAATTATCAAACCTCCACCCACGTGCAATCAGTTTTTACCAGTAAGCACAATCAATGCTCCTCACCTCCTCTTTCCAAATCAAGACTAACTCCCAATACACATTCATTAGCAACACCCACAGAATCACAGATAAGTAGCTTCTACTTAGCCTCAACAATCAATTCCCCCATGGTTTTTCAAAAAACTATTTCATTCATCTTTAGACAAATAGCATGAATTTCTTCTCCATACTCAGGAGACAGTAGGGATGGTAGCCATGATGGTAAAGCTTCTTGCTCCTTTCAGTCTATGGATCCTCCTCATTCCTTTTAGTGACTCCCAGATAGCGATGTCCAAAAAAGGGGTGGAAACCTCATCCCTTTAAAGTTAACCAGTCAAAACAGTTTTTTACATCAGGTTGGTGATTTCAGCTATGAACATTTCCTTCCATTTCTAGATTCTTTCAGCTCATTGCCATGCCAACCCACAAATTTAGCAGAAGCCCTGAAGACCCCTTATCACAACCTAGTTTGTACCAATCTATTTCTCTCAACTTTTGATGACTTTCACACAGAATTTTATGTAACTGGCTAAGTTGGGCTTTTGTTACGTTGGACAATTTACAGTACATGCCACTGCACAACATGCCCCTGAGCAGCAGGTTTAGTTCTCCAATTAGTGGATGTCAGGCAAATTTCAAAACCTTGACTCTATAAAAATACAATATAGTGACTGTCTTTAAGATTGCCTGTTGTTTTGTTTTATTTTTGGATAATCCAATTCTCCTTTTTCTTCTTTTCCAGTGGTACTAGCACCAATTCTAACCACTCACAAAGCATTGTACTATATATTCAAAGTACCATATCTTCCCTGCTTTTATCCTTCATGCAAATAGCCAAAAAAATAATCTTAAAAACATCCTGCAAGCTTAATCGATTATAATATGCAAAGTTGAAGGTATCTGTGTTGGTGAAAATCATGATGGAATTATATTATTTGATGTTATAGAGATGGACAATTCAAGACGCATTTGTCATGTATGGAGGAATATACAAGAATTTTCTTTATCCTCTGAAATGTAGTTATGATTTTCCAGCTGGAAGATTTTAAGTCAAAGGAGCCGTATTTTAATCACAGTTATTTTGCTTAGCTATATCTCACAAAGTACTCTGACATGAGAAATGTAAGACAATATCATTACAACCTCTGAGTGTTTCTATTTTTAATCTCTAATTCTATACTGTCACTTAAAGATTTAACAAACTTGATAGATAATGAATATCTGACTAGATTTCAGGCTACAATTTTCAAGCCTGAAACCAAGCTCAAAAACATTCTTGAGGAAAATGGATCCACACATAATACAATACTGTGAATAAATGTGTGCAGTCAGGTGTTCCACAATTTCTATGCAGCAACAAAATAGTTTGTGAAACTGAAATCTCTATTTTTTTAAAAAGTACTTCTAAAATAAGTGTTTATGATGGTTCATTACACAACTATAATCATGGATATTTTAAGTTCGGTTAAATTCATGATCAAAATTGTTTACTGCTAGCCAGAGTTAATTTATGGACAAAATTTGGTATGCTGTCAATTTTTACTCTGGTTTCACAGTGTAGTGGTTTTATAACACAGCAAAAGGAGCTAAGTGGCACTAAATCCTGCTTTTTCGATTACCATGTACTTTGTGGGTAAGTATGCCAGTTAATCTTTTTAGCTAAAATGCTCCCCCAAGTGGTATCATGGCAACTCTCTTCATCTGAGATCTTGGGCTCAAATGAAGTCAGAAGAAATTTCTTTGGAACTCAAAAAGGATTTGGAAATTCTTTGTGGTTGCTTGTCCTCTCCTTAAAAATCAAGCCTGATTCTTTGCAAACAACCGTTCTGCCTATTTTAGAATTTATTTTTCTAGATGAAAACTTACTAATTTGCAGATCTCCTTTTCAAAAGCCCTACTGGAAAAATGATCTATTCATTCAGGCTCTTATTTATATCAGGTATCACAAGACAATTTCTAAAGCCATAAAGCAACACATTGTCATGTTATACACAAATAAAAGAAAAGACAAAGTTGGCACTCTGCTAACTCATCTGCACGCTGCTAATTTATGCCTAGCCTATTCAGTTTGCTGGCCTTGTCCCCACTTTCTCCTTTGTTCCAATCAAATACCATGACAGCCAAGTTGATGGTGACTAAAGTCTTTATCTTTTATGTAGTGTTGTTGTAGCTGTGTTGGTCCCTGAATATTAGAGAAACAAAGTGGGTGAGGTAATGTTTGTGAGTGAGGGTAACAAGCTTTCAAGCTTACGAATAGCAATGGTGGAGGGAGGCTCCTTGAGCTCAGGCTCCAGCTCAAACCCAAATGTCTTCACAGTGATTTTTAGCACCACTGGAGCCCCATGAGCCCAACTCAGCTAACCTAGATGAGCCACAGCCATGCACCAGGGCTTTTATTTCTATGTAGACATACACTGATAGAGAAAATGTCTAAAACGTGTGAACACAAAAATCTGGCAATGCAGTGAATGACATAGGATCACTGGTGAGATATTGTGTTAGATATATTATTTATCTCCACCTCCCATATCCTTTCCAAATAGCATTCAGAGCAAATTCTCAATGGCAAATGGTTATATCATACATCAGATTTAGAATGAATATCCTGAATACCCAACTGTTTACTCAAGAGCAAAATAAGTGCTTCCAGCTGAAGCGGCACAAAGACGGTCAAACTGCCTATCTTTTCTTAGTAAAATTAAAAGACTTGTTAGAATGTCTCAGTTTTTCCATTAATATTTTTAGAATGGGATATGTGAAAACTCACCATAGGAACATACATCTAGGAGCAAACAGAGTAGGATATATTTGGATTTAGGGACCAATTTTTCAGAAAACATCAATTTCTTAAAGAATCAAATTATTTCTGGGTTAAACAAATTGGGATGAGCAATAATGGCAATTTTTTATTTAAAAGGAATATCAATTCATCATCAGTACTTTTTCATAATGAGATTATTATAACTGAAATTATGTTATGGTAATTTTCAGCCCTTTTCTTAAGGGACAATGCTGTCTCTGGCTCTGCTTCTTTCTGTTCTTGCTGATTGCCTAAAACCAATTCTCAGATGGCTATGCATTATAAAGGATGAAGGAAACAATTTGCAGCTTCAATTCCAGTGCCAATGGGCCCCTCTTTCAACATACAAGAGCAGTTCACTCATGAGATAATTGACATAGATAAGTAGATTACTAAAGATCCAATCCAACTCCCATTGAAGCCAATGAGTTTATTTCTGTTGACTTCAATGGGAGTTCAATCAACTTAGTTTTCTATAGGTGCCATGGAAGAAGTGGGTCTGCAAGAGGTATTTAAGTGAGGAGAAGACAGTGGCTTTCTGTACCTGTTCAGGGAGAAATGGGGGAAGAGAAGAGGTCAGGAGCAACAGGTGCCAGAACATTAGGGGAAGCAAGGACCAGCCATGTGAACCACATATCCCTTTCTCCAGGGACTTTCCTAGAACAAGCTGCTTACACCATCCCACAAAGAAGAAAGAAACAATCAGTAGTTGCATCCACTAGGACATTCTGGGTACAGGGACCAGCCATGAGGGCCACCTGCTCATTCATCCCTGGGAGCAGCCAGGTGTAACTATACAATTTATGATCCTAACTTTCAGTGTGGATTAGAACCTCCATTTGGTAGCAGGAACAGACTAAATCTGGGAAGCTGAAGCAAGGCCATGAAGGTGCCATCAAGATTGAATAGTTCTATGCTGGTGGGACAAGAGATCAACTGTCTTTTAAGGTCTCTCAGTCCAGCAGCCAACAATAGGAGGATTGCAGCTTGGAAATTACTCAGTGGAAGAGAAAAAAAAAAGTGTCAGGATCTGCTTAACAAGAAATTTGTTAAGCATAGTGACATCATCTCATTGCGGCAGAGGTGTTGGTACAGTACAAGTTTGATGCGACTATTACTCTTTAGATGAGTTAGGCATCAATTCGTCTTCATTCCCTCCTAAAGCATAGGATAAATCACATCATAGTCACCATTAGGATATTGTAACCACTAACATCCATGTGTAAAGAAAGAGAGAGAGCAGCCAAAAACAGACATTCCAGTATGATGCTACATCTTTGTGGAACAATTGTACTTTATAGCCGTCTTTTGTGTTTTTGGAGCCATCTTATGTATTTTGTAGTCTGAAGTGCTTGAGTTATCAAGTCTCATGCCTATAGGTGCTGGAACTAGGGGTGCTGCTGCATCCCCTGGCTTGAAGTGGCTTCCATTATATACAGTTTACAGTTTGGTTCAATGGCTTTCAGCACTCTCACTACACAAATTGTTCCAGAGCCCACATTTAAAAAAAATATGCCCACATTTAAAAATGAGCCCACATGCCCACATTTTAAAAAAAATCTCTTTTTATGAAGTGTTATACAGCGGTAGCAGGTTATCAATGCAAGCGCAGATTACAATGGACCATCCAGTTACCAAGAAATGTTAACAAAATAACTGCCATTCTATTTAGTTCTCCAAGCCCAGACAAAATAGATTGGCTCCCTGCTGCTACCAAAATGGCACTAACAAAACAACATTTAAATGGAACAAAGAGTCCCCTTAATGGGAATTATTTACAACACTTTTGGGAAGGCTAGTTAAAAATTTCACTTCATTCTGTGATGACCATAGGGTTTGATTTTCAAATCACGTATGTGACTTAGAAGTGCAAGTCTAATTGAAAATCAGTAGGACTCCCTTAAATACTTTTGACAATCCCACCCATAGACTGCCCATTTTGATGTGAATGTTTGATGTTTTGTTCTGGTTTCAGTGGCAGCAGAATCAATCCTCTTACTTACCTCTCTTTTCAGCAAGACATATATTTCATCCCCTACATATTAAGCTAAAACTATACTGAGAGGCTAAATACATAAAACAATTAAATAAAAATACAGAGCTGACACTCACTAAAGCCCCAGCTAGTACAGTCTAACCCTATAGTCTAACACTAAAATGGCAAATAAATTTCCCAGTCAAATATTGGCAGAGGTCAGGGCAGATGTAAAAATTCTTCTCATCTACCACCCAGCCAACACATTCCTCAACTACCTGCAGGTTTTCCCTAAATTCTATACAGGTAGGTTTGCATTTCTCCCTTTCATATACACCTCTACCTCGATATAACGCTGTCCTCGGGAGCCAAAAAATCTTACCGCGTTATAGGTGAAACTGCGTTATATCGAACTTGCTTTGATCCACCGGAGTGCGCAGCCCCCCTCGGATCACTGCTTTACCACGTTATATAACACAAATTCGGATATCGGGGTAGAGGTGTAATGTGTATTTATTTGATCTCTGATACAGTATTTATGGCTTATTTTAGTATGCTCCTAGTCAGCCAGTATAATGCAGGTTAAAAAAAAGTCAGAGGGACTTGAATTCCCATTAATCCAAGAATTTGCATTATTAATAGTAGCACTAATTTCCAATAAGAAAAGCAAGCAGGTAACTAACATGAATGGTCAAGAAATGGAGGTGGAAAGTTTCTCCAAGACCTCTATTTTTTCTATTAACATTATCACAGCTATAGTATGTACACAATAGGCAGTGTTTATGGAAATAAGGCTTTAGCGTTTTATGAAAGGATCCCAAATTAAACCAATCTCAATATTTCGGGCTTGTCCACACAGTGACCTAGTGTGGCAAGCCATGGTGTGGATTTACAGCTTGTTATGCACTAAGTCACAGTGTGAACCCTGCTACCACACACTAAAAATTCCCCAGTGCTCTTTGACCTCTTGCTATTTGAAGCAGTAGCAGGGTTGACATGGCAATTTAATGTGCAGCAGGCTAGTGTGCTGTAGATTTACACCCCCATGCTATGTCTCAGTGCACAACAGGGAAATCACCCACCCAAAAATCCCATTTTGGTCCAATCGTCATGTACACTAAGCCCCTTTTAGACCACTGAGACAGCCTAAAGGGGCCTTCAAGAGAAAGTAAATTTAGGGTTCTTTTTACTGCCAGACAAGTGCAAAGGGGATGTAGAGTAAACGAGAATCAGGCCCAAGGCTTTTAGATTGTTCACCTTTCAAGTATTATAAAATGCAGAAAATTGCACTCGTGACTGGGAAGCTCTGCTAAAATGCTACTGTAAAATGAATCATGCTAAATTAAGTTATTTCATTTAAATTTCAGATATCCCAATTTTACTGAAATTGATATAAATTCATATAAATCCTTTCTACTCTGTCTTCCTTTTCCTAAGGATACTAAATGGTTATTCTTTCTTCTCAGCAATGCATGTAACTGAAGATAGGAAGGGTAGCACAATTTGCAACAGCTAAGAGAATCCCGACCCCAGCATTGTATTCATTTTATTACACACTATAATGTAGATTCTAAAGAAACAAAAAACATCTGCTTAACTTCATTCAAATCTGCTAATGATTTCTTTCAGAGCTCTCTTTAAGCAATCTCAACAGATGTGATCATTATTTCTTCAGTTAAATGACCTAAAATAATTTATCTGTAACATGAATTGCAAGCATCAGAGGCAGCACAATTAAAAGACACAAAGTCTGTGTGGGATTTGAGCTTTTTATTATTCCTTTACTGGCAAAGGCAATATGGCTATAATTTTTTTAGTAGTATAATATAACTTTTATTTGTCTCAGAAACAAACAAGTATAGTCTAATGTTAATTTAAATCAAATTAAATATCTGTTTTCAATACATTATATAGCATAAAATAGTATATAGCTTTTAGTGATACAGGCTGACAGTGTAGTAATTTTGGCAGTTCTGTACTGCATAGTTACTTACACGCACCTTAACCCTTAGGCATCCAGTTAATCTCCAATTGGAAACTGTTTAATATCCAGAGGGCTAGGCATTGTGGGGAGGGAGGAGAAAGGATGTCTGGACATTAAATGAGGGGGAAGGGTCAACCTGGGAACCAGACACCAGAGCAGGGAGGGAACACAAGCAAACAGACAGGTCAATAACAGTCGACCTGCAAAGTATTGTCGGATAGTCATAGGAAGCATGCAAAAAGTCATGCACAGAATTTGTATCCACATGAACAATAGACCAAATGAACTCAATATGAAGTACACCTATTCCACTTCGCAAGAGGACTCCAGAAGTCGTGATAAACTGAGTTAGTGTGCCGTGATGGATTACATCATGTGTACACAAGCATTTAAAAACCTGATTAACTCAGTCTGATCAAGTTTAAAAACCCCATTTAGATAAGCCCTAAGAGATAAGGCTGCCAGGTCTCATCTCCTTCAGGCTAGGAAGTGGCAGGTACAGAGGTGCACATCTACAGCAAAGAAGTTCCTGGCACAAAGACAGTCACAGAGTGTCTGACTGCTTGGAGTGGGGCAATACTTCCAGTGCTAAAAGGGAAAGGAAACAGGGAAAAAATAAAGGATTAAGAAAGGAATGGGAATTAGGAAGGTGCATGGGAGGAACATGATGAATACTCACTTTTGCAGTTCAGAACACTAAGGATGAGTGCCCTCAGCCTCAATGCCCTAAAGGTTATGGTGCACAAAGGTGCTTTATTTTATGAATACCTCAAAAGCAGTGTCCTGTTCCAGCAGACAGACGAATACTATAACTTTTCAAATTACCAAATGGCATAGCCAACTAGAAAAGAAAGACACATGGGCTTTTTTACTTGAATGTCATTACCCTTGGAGCTAAAGAATTCCAGCCTAATGCTGAACACACAGTAGTTGGCAGACATAAATCTGAAAGCTATTTAGAGTAAAGTCACCTAGAGGCAGATTTGTATGGGTATTTAGGCACCAGCAATGCAGATAGGCACCTAGCAGGATTTTCAAAAGCACCAAGATGCATTGAAATCAATGGGAATTAGGTGCCTACATGCTTTTGAAACTAGGTGCCTATCTACATCTTAAGATGCCTAAATACCTTTAAAAGACTGGCCCTGGAGCCTTGAAAGACCAAAAAAAGGTCCTCGTTGTTTTTATTACCAGCATAACCCAATGCATGTAAATCCTCTATGTACCAATAGGTATATGTTGTAGTACTCACTTTTGTGTAATATAAATGTATTCAGTGCCCAGAGAGCACCGCTGCTCTTTCTATTGTATAGATTGGAGAGAGTGGTTTGGAATGCAAGACCCTACAGTGAATCTAAGCAGTTCTCCCCAAAATGAAACAGGAAGAAGAGAAACCAAAATTGTGTATGAAATCAGAACCACCTAATACTTCATGGCTGTCATCATGCTGCACGCTCTGATCATGCTGAACTTTACAGAAATAGAATTCAGATTTTCCTGTTACAGACACACAGGCTTCTACCACTTAAGCTAAAAGAGCGTCTCAATTTAGTAATGTAGGGCCAACAACAGTGCTCGAGTCAAGGTCAGTGGTGCACACACACAAACCAGTACATCACAAGCCAGACAGAGGTATTCATAACAAACAATGCAAGATCTCCGATTTAAAATTGCAGTTAGAAATATTCAGCCATTCAAACAAAATGTATGGCTGTATGTTGCAGAAAACTTCATGATTTTTTCAAAGGAATGATTTAAGGCTATATTCATACTCTTTCTTCTACTGCTTTGTTTGTAAATAAAACAGCGGGGGGAAAGATGCATCAAAATTCCTGAGCCCCCAAAGGGTTCAAGCTAAATACTAAAAAGTGTTGGAACCAAAATGTAACTTGTGATCCATTTTGAACTCTTATTCTGTGGGCAAGTATAATCCTTTCCTAGGCTGAAATTTTTTTTTTTTTAATTATCTCACAACATTCATTTCCTGCTATGTCTTCTTGGAATCCTGCCAAATAGGAGCACTTGGATGAGTATTATCATATTGTGACTTCAACAAAATTACCCTTTTATGTGCCAAAGCTTTTGCTATGCGAAAGTAAGGAAAGTGCTGTGCATTTTGGAAAAATCAAGATGAACACTGAAAAGTTCTGAATAACGATTGGCTTGGGGAATTCTACAGCTATCAACCACATCAACAGCCAACAGGAGCCAAACTGATTAGCTTTTCAGTGAATCTAAGGGCTTGTCTTCACTACCAGGAGATCGACGCTGCTGCAGTCGACTAGAGAGAGTCTCCCATCGATGCAGCACAGTAAAGACACTGCAATAAGTCGACCTAAGCTACATCGACTCCAGCTACATTATTCAAGTAGCTGGAGTAGCGTAATTTAGGTCGACTTACCCCCGTAGTGTAAACAAGGCCTAAATCCCTTAAGCAAAAACCGAGAAAATGTAGAATACTATCATCAAATCCCCCGAAAGAATAATGCAATTGATTTCAGTGGAATTATTCCAGAATTATAGAATTTGCCTACATTTTACTCCTTACCTGAGCACTAAAAGTGAAAGTACCCAAAGTGTTATATGACCTCAGGAAAATTCATTGTCTCATTGGTTTTTCTCCAGAGAGTTTTATCTACATAAATAAATTGGCTCTCTAATCGGTATTTTATAAACAGGCCACAAAACAAGAGCCTGTTTGAACATTGCCCACACTCCAGTTTAAGCAGACAGAGATCCTAGACAGCTTCTGGATGAACTTTAGACCAACCTCACTTTTCAATGTGAATTTCAACACATTTTTGCTTCACTGGTTGCTATGGAATTTGAGAGAAAGCATGTCAAAATATGAGTTAAATTATACCATAAGAGATAGAGATGAACCTCACAGAGTTCCTTTAAAATCTTCCCCTCCATTCTGAAAGGTTTGGGGGCTAAACAGGAGGCCAAGGTGCTACCTCTCTAACACACATACACCCAGCAAATGTACTCCCACTCCCATAGGTCTTAGTTAAAGCTGTGTGAATAAATGGTTTTTTGGTCCACTGGATGAACCAAAAAACAAACAATACCAAAAAAATAATAATTTTAGTTTGAACCTAAAAGTTAAAAAAAAAAAAAGTTTCGGGTTGAACAAAATATTTCGTTTGACCTGAAACAAAATATTTCATTTCAATTTCAGAGTTTTTAAAAAACTTTAAAATTTTTTGTTAATGTTGAATGAAATTTCAAACCAAAAAGGTGTTTCAAATAAAAAGAATCTAAACATTTTATTTAAAAAATATGTTGAAACCAAACTGATTTTTTTTCTGATATTTTCCCCCAAATAAAATATTTGGGGAATTTGACCCAAATTCACAGAATGTTTCAGTTGTTGACCCAAACCTGCATTTCTTAGCCAAAAAATTTCATCCAGCACCAGTCTTACTATTTGCAGGATCAGTTTCACCTCTTTAACTGGATGTGGTCCTGTATGCAATTTTTATAGGTCCAGATAATATTGGTGTGTATTCATTCCAAAGTCTATGGTCTTTCTCAGCTTTCATGAGTACTACTTTGCCATAGGAAAAATAATAAAATAGCAAGTTTAACATGCCCTGAAACAAATGAGAGCCATCTATGGTATCTCTAGAACATGAGCCAAATCCCAAAACAGTTTTGTTATTAATCTAGACAAATTCAGCAAGATAACATGGACCCCAAGCTCCCAAGTGCAGAAGTACTGAACTCTGGGAGAATGGGTCTAGGGCCCAATTCTTCATTCTTAAAGCATACTAAACTACGAATGGGCATAATTCTGCTCTGTCACAATAGCACAGCACCAAAATAACGCCACTCAGTAGAATTTGTCTAACTTTACACTAGTTTAACTGAGATCCGAATTTGGCTCATTTACTTTAATGGGAGATTTGTGTCACTAAGAATGCAGAAGTGGTCTCTAAGTTAGCACTAACTCAATCTTGTCTATTGAAGTCGGTAAAATTGATACTTTTCTAATTGTGCTGTATTCATAGATATTGCACCTTTACACTTCTAAACCCCACTGGCAGTCAGTTACAGTATTTTCATATCTCTTACCCTTTTGCTAATGGAATTAAGGGATGAAAAAATTAAAACTGCAATTTTGAGAAGACACATATGGTGCCTAGATTGATAACGTTATTTAAGAGAAGTCTATTGGATGGAAATATTAAGTGAATCAGAGAAACAACTTTAATTACTTGAATCATGTAAGAGAAAATAGACTGTGCTCAGTAAATATCATCCCTTACCAGTTGCTAATCTGGCGAAATGTCAAATCCTGCTCATTCTCATTTTCCCATTAATTCCACATTGCACGTTCCAGACTGAGAACACTTCTGCATACAGTGAGCCCTAAAAACAAATCTTCCCTGTCCCTTGTCTTGCATTTCTTTTGGATACGAAAATCATGGGTTTTAAAAGATGATAATGGTTCTAACAGAAAACTGCACTAGCAGATGGCTTCACAGCATGGTTACAAACGTACAATGAATATTTGGAAAGGCAACCCAGCATTATTATTTCAGATTTATACCACAGAAGTGCCAAGGGGCCCAATCAGGACTGGGATCACACTGTGCTGGACACTGCACAAACACATACAAAGGCAGTTCCTGCTCCCAAAAGTGTATGTGCTCATGCCATCTCAGTAGCTCTCAAAACAAGGAGATCTGGACTTGTTAAGATTAGAAATTGGCCCAAAGCAAGTCTGAGTCCAGCCAATAATATAGGGCTACGCTGTGCCATTAAGGTGCAGCCTAAAGTGCTAGGAGGCAGTGTAATTCAAGACACCCCTCAAGCACAGTTTCTCCTAGCACTTCCCTGTTGCACCAGGATGGAATGGCAAGTAATTTGAACACCCCTTTGTAGGATGCAGAATATTTCACCCTCCCCTCTCATGTTCAGCTAGTTCCACTCCACCGACTCCCCATTCACTTGCTGAGAGCTGGTAAGATCTAATGTGCCATGCAAGACAGGTGAAAATCCTTACAAACCCCTATTCTATCCAGCCACAATCTTGCCCGTGTAATAGGGTCTATTCACAAAATTCTGATCTAGGTTTGGGTCCAGATTTTGGCCTTCCTTTCCTTTCACCCAGAGATCAGGGGTGCTCAGATTTGCAGTGCTGACTTGGCTCATTGTGGAGAGAATATATATTAGCGTAATATAGGTCTTCATGAAATTTGGCTCAATATTCAGGTCCAGATGTTTACCTCCTCAAAGACTGCAGATGTGCAGACTCAGATTTCTGGACATAGGCCCATCTCTAGTTAACACAAAGGGAATGGACTGATTATTTTCTTCCCTATGATCTCATCTGATCTGTTTCTCTCTCTTCATTAATCACCTTACACACCCACATAACCATTACTCACAATGCCTGATAATATTTCCAATTCAATTTTTCTTCTCTCTCTCTCTCTCTCTCTCTCTCTCCAGCTGTCTCCAGCTTGTGTAAAAACTAGAGGCAGGACTGAACCAGATCATCACATCCAGAGTCCTTCTGACCTTGGAGAAATTTTGATCCAGAGTCATAACTCTCAGTATGGTCCAGCTATAATTAAAACTTGCACATGGTTGAGGAGTGCAAGCTAGTACTCACAAATATTCTGCAGACTGTAATCAAACGAGTCTGGCGAAACTTCAGAGATTGGCTTCACAAATGTTTCAGTAAAAAAAATAATATAAAGTAGGATGCAGGAGAGAGTTTTCCAAGATTTCTTAGTAGTGTTTAATTCTTTTTCTTCTAACCTTTGTTACTCTGGTGTAAATATGCTTTAAAAAGGAGTAAAGCAACTGAAACACTGAAGGCTGAGTTACAGAACCATGCTGCTCCAGTGAGATCATCATAACATTCTGCTTCACAGAATGCCTCCTTGAGCTCGCTAGTGCATGAGGCTATGCAACAACTACTACACCCCTTTAAGGGGTACAGCATTCTTATCTTTCCCCTGAATTGCTAATTGATGGAGGGAAGCCATAGCTCTTGCCTACATCCTGCCCTCAATAGCCCCTTTGAGGCCCATGAGACACATTTAAAGTAGCAACTATGCACTCCCCAATGGCGGGAGTGGGGATAACTCGGGCCACACTTTATATGAGCTGTGCAGGGGAAAGTTTCTTACTCCCTCCCCACAAACTGCATGGTCACCAAGGACCCTAAGTATCCTGAAAACAATACTGAGAAAAGTTACCTTTGCCAAACTTAACTGTACGTAGAGTGAAGGGTTAACAACCCAGACTAGGACATTTGTCAAATAGGGAGAACTGGATGCTTCCCAGTATCACTTGGGACTCAATTCTGCAAATCCTTACCTCACACTGAATAGTACTTACACACAAGTAGTCCCATTGAGTAAGCTTTACAGAACTAGGCCAACCAAAAGCATTCAGCTCCAAGTATTTGGGATGGCCATCCTCTCCTCTGACCTCTCTGCTTTGTGATGCTAAACATTTTACCACTACAGGATCTAGGACCCCTACACCTTAATTTTGATATATTCTGCAAAGAAGGTGATTGCCCAGGGCCTAGAGCATCATGCCACAAACACCCCTCACCTTACCTCTCCCTTATGATTTCTAGTATCTTCTGGGAAATTTTTAGAGGTGGAATTAATAAGAATGCAATCCAAACAGTGTGTGTGTGTGTGTGTGTGTGTGTGTGTGTCTTTTTGTAATGGATCACCTTTCAGCATAAGGGTTGGTAGCAGGTCAATTGTCATGTGGATACCACCATGGAGCCTCTCTCAAATTTGTATGTGTGACTGAACTTTCTCGATGATTCCAGACTGCTTCTAGCACTTAAAATATTGGGCTTTTAAATCATATTACATACGACATGTTTCACCTTCCTCCTCCTTTAATTCAAACATGATTTCATTGGCTCCTACATTAAACTGCTAGAGATTCAGGGACAGATTCTTACTGGCGTCCAACCTCTACTCATAAGAGCATAAGAATGGCCATACAGAGTAAGACCAATGGTCCATCTACCACAGTATCCTGTCTTCTGACAGTGGCCAATGCCAGATACTTCAGAGGGAATTAACAGAACCGAGCAATGTATCGAGTGATCCATCCCCAGTCATCCCACCCCAGTTTCTAGCAGTCAGATTTTAGGGACACCATGAGCGTGGGATTGTGCCCCTGCCCATCTTGGCTAACAACCATTGATGGACCTATCCTCCAGGAACTTATCTTATTCTTTTTTTATTCCAACACCACTTTTGGCTTTCACAACATCCACTGAAAATGAATTCCAGAGGCTGACTGTGTGTTGTGTGAAAAAGTACTTCCTTATGTTTCTTTTAAACCCTTTGCCCATTAATTTCATTAGGTGAGTCCTGGTTTTTGTGTTATGTAAAGAGGTAAACAACACTTCCCTATTCCCTTTCTCCACACCATTAGTGATTTTACAAACCTCAGTCATGTCCCCCTTAGTCATCTCTTTTCTAAGCAGAACAGTCCCAATCTTTTTCATCTCTCCTCATATGGAAGCTATTCCATCCCAGTAATCATTTTTGTTGCCTTTCCCTGCACTTTTTCCATTTCTAATATATCTTTTTTGAGATGGAGCAACCAGAAGTGTATGCAGTATTCAAGGTGTGGGCATACAATGGATTTCTATAGTGGCATTGTGCCTTAAATGCTTAAATATAGTATATGCATCTTTTGAGATGTATATTTGCAAATATGTTGTATCTAAATGCAAGCCTTCACATATTAACTGTCTGATACCATTGATATATGAATAGAAAGAGGTCTTATGTAAATATAACAAATTTGATGCTATAACTGGCTACTAATATAATAAGCATTGGAGTACAGAAATAACTAATTAATTGGGGGAATTAATTAATGATCTGGCAATGCTTATGTAACTCCTTACCAAACTCATGAAGACGATAACCTCTCCAAAGATTGATAAGAAGACAATACCTTCTATGATGACCTTTTAAGTTTCAGACTTTATTTAGGAATCATTTAAGTTAAAAAGACAGACTATTTATGAGCTAAAATACTTTTATATAGGAAATATGAGTCTTTGGACTCATTGGAACCAGAATTTCAACACGTGCGAAACCCTGATGGAACAAAAGGGATATCTCAGAAAATGAACTGAATAAAAGAAAGAGTTAAAATGCTAACAACGTTCTGATAATTTCCCGTCACAAAAGCAAAAGCAATATTGCCAAAAAGTTAAAGAAGAATTACAACCCTGCTGCATATGTTTTAGTAGATAGCACCTTCAGCTCATGAATATGCAAACAAGACCAAAAGGTCTTGATATTTGATATTTGAATCCCGCCAAGCCCCTGAAAAAGGGGTCTTCCACCTTTATTGAGATTATGGAAAGAGAAGACTATATATTTCTCTGAACTGATACATGCACGCTTATGCTTATATATGCTCTCACACTTACTCTTATTACACACTTACTCCTAAACTCTTATGCACTCATACATGCTTACTCTTGTATGGTCTCTTATGCACTCAAGACTTCTCTCAACACATTCATTTCATCTCTACATGCAAACAGCAGCAGCAAGACAACTAAGATGAACAATGAAGGCACAACTCAGCATCAGGAAGCAGCAGCCTCCCAGCCTGTCATCATGTTGCAGAAACAGTGTCATCACTGAGACTTCAGCACTGCCAAGATATTAGATTTAAGTTTTTCTAGTAATATTTCAATGGAACATTGAAATACTATTGTAATTTAAGATATTAACAGCTTCTCTTAAACACCAGATAGTTTAGACTGTGTCTCCTGTGGAGGCATACATCAGCTAACTTTGGTGAACAGAAATAAAGGGATTTGAGTTTAAGATTCTTAATAGTAATTAAAGTGCCTGTCTCAGGATTGCTCCTTGAATGGCACATAGATGAGTTTCTTGAAGAAATGTTAATACCAGGAGAAGCACAAAGACTGAGATGATGATATTGCTTATCATGCCATCCCCTCTTTACCTCCGTGAAACTAGAGATTTTCTGGCCAGAATGATTGATTTAATTGAGTGATGATTTAACTAATGACTGTATAAGGTATAAGTATTCAGAGTCAGACCTAGCTGAATAGAGTATCACAGGCTACGCAGAAATCAATAAAGACTCTACTGCCTGAGTTAGATTGTGAGAAGCTTTCAAAATATGAGAGCATATGTATTCGCTATGCATCTAGTGGTCTTCTCTATCCGCTAAAGTTAGAAGAGAAGATTAAGGTTCAAATTCTTCCCTCATGTACAGCTGTTCAAGATCAAATTTTTTGACTTCAATAGAGTTACACTGATGTTCAGTGAGGATAGAATTTGATCTGTTAAAAATGCAAATAAGGCAGACATGAAAAACCATTCATCTGCCAAATAGCCCAGTAAAATTAATATGTGAAGGATGCACTGTCCTGTCCACAAAAGCTGGACTCTGTATGAACGGAGTTAAAAAAATTACACTGAAAGAAAAACTAAGGAAGAATAAATGCAAACAGTATGAGAAAAAAAATCTATATAATTATCTCAATTATATCAAATACCACTCACTACCCTAACTCTCATCAAGATAATGCCTGTAAAGAATTTGAAAACTTTAAAATAGGATAGCTACACATTCAGAAGCTGTGAACTCTAATGAGAACATCCAATCTCTTCATGTCCTTGAATTTACTTTACTTCAAAAGCAATTACATTAACACAGAGGAGACAAGTAACATTATCAAATGGCAGCATTTGATCAGACCTTATAAAATTTCATTCATTTATGCCTAATCGTAAATTTGTCACAGCTCACCAGAAGGATAAACCCTTTCTTTGACTGTGTATTAAACACTTCCATTTGGAAGCACAATTTTCAATAGACCTCCAAATATCCACTGTTCTTTGCAAAGTCAATGTCTTTCAACAGCCTTGCTTTGATCTGATTATCAGTTCTACCACAAATAACTCAGATTCTAGTAATCCATCTTCTAACTGTCCACATTTATAGCTTAATTATTTGCATTTAATATAATAGTCACAGCTTCCAAATAAGACTAGCTTTTAACTATTTTAAAATATTTTTATAACAAAGTTTATATAAAATGTGTGTATATATAAAGAGAGAGCTACACACTTTGTTTCTCCATTTTTCTAAAGGAAAAAATTAAATATCAGAATGTAGACACAAATTTGATGCACAAAGTTTCATGAAGAAATGAAAATTCAGTAAATTATAGTTTTGAACTTTAAAAAAAAGTCAAAAATGAGTGGTCGGCATTTTTTTTTTAATAAAATCCCATTTTTCAATTAAAATTTTTAGATGAAAAAGTTTTCACTAGGTCTGTGAAGATATGCCTTTCCTATGTGACATTTTTGCACTGATCAAACCACGCTTCACATTTTAAATTACTTTAACCGTTTACAGTCTCCTCCATACTTCCCCTGGAATGCATTGTGCTAAATAAGCCTCTCCCCTCTGGGCCTGGCCCAGCCACAAGTATCAGTGTGGGAGGTTTCACTCTGATTTCTCGTCTCTCTTTCTTCATTTCTCTGCTACAGTTCCTTCCAGATTGAGACATTCAGGTGACTTCATTCCATTTTTTGCCAAACTTCTGACACTATGTACAAGGAGTATCATATACAGGAGTACTGGTGCAAGACTGGATTTTATTTCCTGGCCAAATCGCCGGCATAGGTTAGGGTACAAAAGATAAATACCCCCACCATTTGACTGGCCCGGTCCATACTGCTGTAGCAATGGTTAAATATTTCAGTAAATTTACAAGTCTCAAGATCCATTCATATTATTCTCCCAGGAAAATGCTTAAAATTTAGTTTGAAACTTGAGATGAATTCACTTTGAAGTAAATGTATTGATTCCTCTTCACTTCTTTGAGTGAAAGAGGTATTGCTTTTATTCACCTCTGAGGATTTTATGTGCTGCGGTTGCCCCTGCAAGACGCTAGTTAACCCTGATCACGTACTTCTCAAACTTTTAAATCACAGGGGAGCCACCATCTGATTTTTAGTGAGAATTTCTCCCCGTGTCCCTCTATTTTCTTTTTAAAATACGAGTTAATTTAAAGCTTATTGCATTGGGAACCATCTGGGTATGCCTTTACATGAGGATGCATTAATGAGCATTCATGGAATTTATCTTCCTCATCTCAATTTGAGCACAGAGCAACTTGCATTTTTGCTATTTTACAGAGTGCTGATATTTAAATTATGCAAAATCCAAATTCCACAGTACACAAAAATTATAGCCATCTCAAATCAGACATTTGGGGTTTATCTCCTTTCAACAGGTGGAAATACACAACAGTTGGAAAGACACCTACTAAATTGTGAACCATGCAGATATCCTTGGGGGAAGAGGGAGAGAAAGCCAATTACATTGAAAACAAGGAGATTTTATGCTGAGGATTAATCTAGTATCCACTTAAACCATCCCCCTCACACCAGCTAATACGAATAGATCATCTCAAAATCTTGTAGCTCTCAAAAGGGCCGAAGCCTGGATCATTAGCCAGAGCCTGAGCAAACAGGCTTTGTGCAGGGTGTATCTGAGGTCAGAATCCTCCATTCAGGAGATGACGCATTACAGTTACAGTCCAGGGGTACTAAAAGGGGCTGCTGCCACTGCACCCATTTCCCTCATATGCACATCCCACACAGAGGTTCTAGAGATCAGAACTAGAGTGACAGATCCAAAGACTGTATCTGTTTCAGTATTTTTGGTCAAACCTCTGAAACTTTTCTTTTCTACCACTCCTTCCTCTGACCCCAAATGTAACCCAGTTCAGTCTGAGGACTTTACAGGAGTGGCTAGCCCTCCCTACTTTTGTAATACGCCCCACACTTAACTGATGTGTTCAACACAGAAAGTGGAGATGAAGGAAGAATCTTTAGGTCTTTGTGATCGGTTGAAATCCATCACAGACTGGAAAGAGGTTCATAGTTTGTAATTACAGCACAGGTTCAATAGATGTACCTAATTAGTTGCTTCCCAGCCTCAGGAGTTGGACTGGGAGGCATCAGGGGATCGCTTAATGGACACTTAGGCCCCAGAAGAGGGGAGAGATTTCACTCTGAAAGGGAAGCCACTGGGAGCAGAGAGGAAGTCTGATTCCTGTGAAGGGCTGAAATTCTAGAGACCACTGGAGCATGGGCACCGACTTATATGGGCTCCTGGGGCTTTAGCCCCAGGAATATTTACAGTCAGGGGCTCTGCTCCACCAATAGTTGGAGCTAGGTTTCGCCCCTTTTAAATCCCAGCCGCGGCGGGGAGTCAGAGGGCTCTGCGCTGCCCGCAGCCGCGGGGAGCCCAGAGCCTTTTAAATCCCAGCCGCGGCCGGGAGTCAGAGGGCTCTGGGCCCCCTGCAAGCGCGGGGAGCCCAGAGCCTTTTAAATCCCAGCTGCGGCCGGGAGTCAGAGGGCTCTGGGCTGCCTGCAAGCGCGGGGAGCCCAGCGCCCTTTAAATCTCAGCCGCGGCCGGGAATCAGAGGGCTCTGCACTGCCCCAGGACCAGGGAGCCCAGAGCCCTTTGAACCCCAGCCGGGGAGGCAGCTGGGATTTAAAGGGCTCAGGGCCCCCGCAGCTGCCAGCAGCCCTGAGCCCTTTGAATCCCAGCCCCTGGCTGCTGATTGCCCCCTCCCCAGACCCTTGCCCCAACTGCCCCCCAGCACTCCCACCCCCTATCTAAGCACCACTGGTCCTTGTCCCCCGATTACCCCCTCCCGAGACCCCTGCCCCTAACTGCCCCTTGGGACCCCAGCCCCTATCTAAGCCTCCCTTCTCCTTGTCCCCAACTGCCCCCTCCTGAGACCCCACCCAACTTCCCCCCAGAACCCCTCTACCTGTCCCCTGATAAACCTCCTGGACTCCCATGCCTATCCAATTGCTGCCTGTCCCCTGACTGCCCCTTCAAACCTCTGCCCCATCCAACCCCCCCTGCTCCTTGTCCCTTGACTGCCCCCCGGAACTCCCTACCTCTTCTCCAACCCCCAAACCGCTTACTGTGCCATTCAGACCAGCGTGTCTGGCTCCATGCAGCTCCAGACAGTTGCTGCCATGCTCCCCCATGGAGCCCACAGCCCTCTCCCACCCCCAGCACCTGCCTTCCAGATTTGAACACCTCAAAATTCAGGTGTGCTCAAGCTCGGTTTGGGCAGCTTTTACTTCATTTCTCCCAAATCAGTTTCCCCTGCAAGGTGCCAACTGAAGGTGTTGGAGAACAGAGAGATCGGGTGGCCTCCTAATGCCTGGAAAAGAGACAAAGGCCAGAGGAGGGAGTGTCAGTGCCTGTGCGGACTTCTGGGAAGTGCACGGTGTGGAAGGGGATGCTGTGATGCTTTGGAACAACTCCATACAACGCCAGTCAGGACTCTGGGGGAGCCTCCTCTCTCGGAGCAGACTGTCTCCAGGGCAAGAAGCTTACACCTTCCTGGGTCTGACCTCGGAGCATTCAGCATGCCCTTCCACATCATGCACTTTCCACAGTGAGTCTGCCCAGGCTGGTCCTGGGGCAACCAGAGGTCCCTGCACCCCAACTCCGCAGTCAGATGTGACTCTCAGCCAGACAGTAAAACAGAAGGTTTATTAGATGACGGGAACACAGTTTAAACAGAGCTTGTAGGTACAGAAAACAGAACCCCTCTGTCAGGTCCATCTTGGGGGGTGGGGAGCCCAGAACCAAGTTCTGGGTCTCTCCCCATTTCCCCAGCCAGCTCCAAACTGACACTCCCTCCTCTGGCCTCTGTCTCTTCCGGACAAGGAGGCCACCTGATCTTTGTCCCCAACACCTTCAGTTGGCATCTTGCAGGGGAAACTGAGGCACCCACACAGTATTCAGAGAAAATATTAAGGACATTCCCACTTCATCACAACAGGTGCAACAAAATATAATACTGTATATTGAAGTAGGCAACTGCTGCTTCTGACGTTCCACTTTTAATTGACCCTTGTAATCTTGTGGCACTGATGCGTTGTAGCTTCATTTTATATCGGCTTACAGGGCGGGAGCGGGGGGGCACCACCATTTTGGGCCCCACCAAAAATTATACAAACCTGCCACCTATGCACTGGAGGCCTCAGGAAGACTTCAGATGGTCAATAGTGCTTGATACCAGAGTGGAGGAAAGGGAGTGGAACCCCAGGAAGCATCTACAGAGTCTATAGAAGCCACAGAAAAAGCTTTGATAGGATGTATAGTCTGTGTCTTGAGTGACTCTCAGAATTCTTACTGCACTTGTAGCTCAGAATATTAAAGCTGAGCTGAGAAACCAACAGACCACTCCAGACACTTTTAAAGGCAACATAAGTTTTATTAGTTCATTTTCTCTGCTGTGTACTTCTAGTTGTTGGCTTGGGTTTTAAAATATATAATTGAAGAGCAACAGAGGTAATCTGCCAGAATGGTGATTAATGTGAAAAAAAAGATTAGATGCTAGAGTGAGCCATTTGTGGGGGAAGAGGAAGGTTTTGTCCGGTGGTTGAAAGCATAAATAATAACCCAGCAGGGACGAAAAAACACAAGGCTTCCTCTTTTCATTTCTCTCAAGTGAACCTGTGCAGCAATGAGAGGTGGCTGATCTCCCAGCATATAGTCAAAGAGGATTATAAATGGAGAATTATCTCAGCGGGAATGATAATTAGAGAGAAAAATGGGTGAGGTAATATCTTTTATTGGACCAATTTCTGTCAGTGAGACAGACAAGCTTTTGAGCTTACACAAAGCTCTTCTTCAGATCTGGGAAAGGTACAAGGAATGTTACAACTAAATGCAAGGTGGAACAGATTTGATTAGCATAAGTAGTTAACACCTATTGTAAGGGACTTGTAGTGGTCCCTCACCCTCAAGTGGGGAGGGAGGCCACTCCACCTTGCTACAGGACTATTCAAGGTGAAGTGGCCGGACTTTCTCATGTCCTAGCATCAACATTCCTACAACACTGCACACATCAAGAGGAAATGTGTATTTAAAGATGAAAACACTGTTTCAAAAAAGATACCATAAAAAGATTAAAGCAAACTCCTAATTTATGGCTGTATTAAAATACCAGAAGTAGATTTTTTAAAAAGTTGAATATTGGACAAAAATTATCCCTATTTACAAAACCTCTGTCTTTGCAGTTTAAAAGTGTACTCCATTGCACAATGAAAATTATTTGAATAATAAAAAATGAATTGGGACTAATGTCAAATATTCCTAAATGTATATAGGGACTTTCTACAGAAAGTTACAGTGGTGAGAACTTGATGTTGTGAGAGGGCCTAATCCACACAATATACAAGTTCATTTAAAGGCTACAGTGGCTAGTGCCTTTGATTCACCTAGTGCTATTATTGCCATCATATGGAATTTTATTGTGCTCATCACCATGGTAGCTCTGCTGACTGATGAAGGGCCAGCTCGTACAACCCTTGCCCATCCAAAACTTCTATTGAAATCATAGGTGCATGGTCAAGAGATGCAGAATTGTGTATAATTAGTTTTCTGCTGTTACTCTGCCTAATATTTGGAACTTATCTCTTCAAAAGACCTCATTACACATTGAGCAACATGGGTGATAATGGTGAAATGAAAGAGTGACAGTGTATTTCAAGGCTCCCAGGGATGATACATAATTTTCCATCTTCACTCACTGACTATTATCTTCTGGTTATGACTTCAACCGCTGGAGGGCAATAGACATAAATAATCAACCAGCCCATGAGTCACTGAAGCAATAACCCATTGTCAGTCATATCAGAAGTAGCTTAAAGTTCTAGCATGACAAAAATGCCATGTTGCATGTGACCATCAAGAGCCCATTGACCCCAGGCTTCTCGTGATCCTGCCCAGTTTAAGACCTGCCCCAGACTAGAACCTTCTTTTGGATCCTGAGCTTTCGTGGGTGAATACCCACTTCTTCGGTTGCAAGCACCGAAGAAGTGGGTATTCACCCACGAAAGCTCATGCTGCAAAACTTCTGTTAGTCTATAAGGTGCCACAGGATTCTTTGCTGCTTCTACAGAACCAGACTAACACGGCTACCCCTCTGATACTTCTTTTGGATGTCACTGTTGAGATGACCTTTTCCATTTTTTTCTCTTAAAAAGTGCATTTTAGAAAGGCACAGCAGTTAATTATTACTAATATAATAGTAGCACTTAGAGGCCCCCAACTTTAATAGTAACTCCACTGTATTAGGCATAGTTAGAGTCCCTGCCCTGAAGATCTTACGGTATAAATAGATCAGAGACATAGAAATGGGGAGGGAAAACAAGCACAGAGATTAAATGAATGGAAGGCAAGGGAAGACTTTGTGAAGAGATGGTGGAGTTCCACATATCTAAGAATGATTTAGATTTGTAACTTTATATGTTTTATATCATGGGAGGGTTTTTTTTATTTTACTCAAGGTTGTCCAAAAGTAAAAATATATATACAAAAAGAAAAAAAAAAACACTTAGACCTGGTCTACAGGTAAGTGGTTATTTCGGAATTAGCAGAGTTAATTCGAAATAAAACTGATTCCGTCCACATAACCAAACCATTTTTTTCGATTTAAAGGGCTCTTTAATCCGATTTCTGTACTCCACCTCGGCAAGTGGAGTAGCACTAAAATCGAGATTGCAGTTCCAGGATACAGGTACTGTGGACGCAATTTGACTTTATTGGCCTCTGGGAGCTATCCCTGAATGCTCCCTTGTGCCCGCTCTGGACAACACTCCCAACTCCGATGCACTAGCCAGGTAGGCAGTAAAAGTTCCGGGAACGTTTTAATTTCATTTCCTGTTTGGTCACCATGAGCACAGGTGACCATCAGCACAGTCCACCATCATAGGCGACCACGCAGAGTCCACCATCACAAGAGACCACGCAGTCCTGGATTCGCAGATGAGCTCCAACATAGTCTGAACGGGAGGTACTGGTTCCTCATCGCATGTTGGGGAGACAAATCTGTTATGGCAGGAACTATGTTCCAAAAAAGAAACCCAAATACATACCCTAAAGTCATCAGGGCCATGACGGAAAGAGACTACTCCAGGAACACAGAGCAGTGTCGTATACAAATCAAGGAGCTCAGGCAAGCGTACCAAAAAGCCAGGGAGGCGAATGGGCGCTCTGGATCATAGCCCCATACATGCCGCTTCTACCATGAGCTGCATGCAATTATGGGGGTTGACGCCACCACTACCCCACCACTGTCCGTGGACACCTGCAAGGGGGGAGTTGCACGGAGTGAGGAGGATGAGTTATTGGAGGATGAAGAGGCGGAGGACAGAGCACAGGCGGCAAGTGGGGAATCCATTTCCCCCCCCAGCCAGAAACTATTCACACTGGAGTCAATAGCCTCCCCACACTCCCAAGGCAGGCTCCCGGAGCATGACCCTGGAGAAGGCTCTTCTGGTGAGTGAGAGCCTGATTGGAGCCACGTGGTGGGGGGAAACCCAGCCGCGTTGTGCTGTTAGCGTTTAGTTTAAAGGGCTCATCCTTACTCAGAGCACCATCAGAGCCATGCGGTGAGTGCGGGGGAAGGAGGGGGGTGTTGTGTGGAGCGATCATCCCAGAGAGCCTGCAGGCCCTCCTTTTATATGGCAAACCCACCAGCCATTGCTTGCTATGGGAAAGGGGGCCTAGCAGTTTGAAAGCATTGAAATGAATGCGGAAGAAGCAGAACCCCGCGTGCCCCTAGGGCTTACCATAGCTGCCTGCAAGCTGAATTCTGTTGCCCAGCCACGTATGATGGCTTACTCACACCAAAGTGGCAGGCACTTCAGTATAAGAGGCAAAATGCGACCTTGTACAGAAAGAACATGTGCTGTGTACTAGGAATTGCCTGTTTCACTGAGAAAGGGTGTCCCCTTCGTTCTCTAAAATGTACCTTTTAAAATACTACCCTCCCTTTTTCTCCTCCCGCAGGTGCAATGTTTCAATGCAGCCCCTATCTACTCTGTTCTAGAGGCTGGTCCAGATTAGAAGGCGGGAAAAACGAACTCGGGATGACATGTTTGCCGAGCTCATGCAGTCGTCCCGCACTGATAGGGCCCAGCTGAATGCGCTGAGGCAAACAATTGCGGAGTCCTGTAAAGTATTAAATGAACATGCAGAGGAGGAACGCATGCGATGAGAGCAGGGAGGATTCTATGGTCAAGCTCATGGGGAAGCAAACTGACATGCTCCGCTATATGGTGGATCTAATGCGGGAAAGGCAGCAAGACCACAGACTGCCGCTGAAGCCCCTGTATAACTACTCTCCCTTCTCCCCAAGTCATAGCATCCTCACCCAGATGCCCAAGAACTCGGGGGATGGGGAGGCCGCAAGCTACAGGGACCCACACACTCAACCTCAGAGGGCTGCACAAGCAGCAGAAAGCTGGCGTATCCAAAATTTTGATTTGGTTTCTGGACTCATCCTTCCCTCTTCCTCCACCCCCCTAACCCTGGACCTCCCCCTCCCCCAGTCTACCTTCTGATTTCTCTCAGTGTGTTGAGCAACAAATAATAGTTTTTAAACAATTATGACTTTATTTCCTTTCATATATATATAGGGGGCGGGTAACTTCAAGAGAAACCAACAACTGTCACACCGTATCCTGGCCAGTCATGAAACTGGCTTTCAAAGCTTCTCTGATATGCAGCACGCCCTGCTGCACTCTTCTAATCACCCTGTTGCCTGGTGGCCAATTTTGCACAGCCAGGCGAGTGTCTCAACCTCCCACCCCACCATAAACGTCTCCCCCTTACTCTCACAGATATTGTGGAACACACAACAAGCAGCAATTACAATTGGAATATTGTTTGGGCTGAGATCTAACCGAGTCAGTAAACTGCACCAGCGCAATTTAAAACATCCAAAAGCACATTCTACCACCATTCTGCACTTGCTCAGCCTATAGTTGAACTGCTCCTTACTACTGTTCAGGGTGCCTGTGTACGGCTTCATGAGCCATGGCTTTAAGGAGTAGGCTGGGTCCCCGAGGATAACTATAGGCATTTCAATATCCCCAAAAGTAATTTTCTGGTCTGGGAAGTAAGTCCTTTCCTGCAGCTTTTGAAACAGACCAGAGTTCCTGAAGATGCGAGCATCATGCACCTTTCCTGGCCATCCCACATTGATATTGGTGAAATGTCCCTTGTGATCCACCAGTGCTTGCAGCACCATTGAAAAGTACCCCTTGCGATTTACGTACTGGCCACCCCGGTGTGCTGGGGCCAAGATAGGGATATTCGTTCCATCTATCACCCCGGTGACCCCGCCACAGTTAGGGAACCCCAGCACATTAAAGCCATCCACAATGGTCTGCACATTTCCCAAAATTACTACCCTTGATAGCAGCTGGTCAATGATTGCATTGGCTACTTGCAGCACAGCAGCCCCTACAGTAGATTTGCCCACTCCAAACTGATTCCCGACTTACCGGTAGCTGTCAGGCGTTGCAAGCTTCCAGAAGGCTATGGCCACTTGCTTCTCAACTGTGAGGGCTGTTCTCATTTTGGTGTCTTTGTGCTTCAGGGCAGGGGACAGCAAGTCACAGTGTTCCATGAAAGTGGCCCTATGCATACAAAAGTTTTGCAGCCACTGGGAATCATCCCAGACCTGCAACACTATGCAGTGCCATCAGTCTGCTTGTTTCCTGGGCCCAGAATCAGTATTCCACAGCATGAACCTGGCCCAATCACCACATGCCATGCTTCTAGGAACATCTGTGTCCATTTCCTCATCAGTATAGTAATCGCGCTGTCATTGCTTCCTCGCTTGGATTTGCAGGTACTGCACATACTGCTGGATAATGTGTGAGGTATTTACAATGATCAAAACTGCTGCGGAGATCTGAGCGGGCTGCTATGGCGCCTGCATGGGTAATCCTGGAAAAAGGGTGCGAAACGTAGGAGAGCAGAGTGGCAGCGGAAGAGGTGCTGTTTGGTTTACGATAGCCGAAAAAAAGGTGGGAAATGGTTGTCTTCTGTAGCTTTCATGGAGGTGGGAGACCAGGACAGACAACATGGAGAAGCTCGGTAGCACAGCAAGGAGCAGGAGAGCAGAGTTGGCGTTGGAAGCTGTGCTGCTCGGTTCACAATGGCCGCGCACAGTTGGCAGCGGAAGCGGTCGATGAGGAAGAGAAAGTATATACTTATAGAAATTACATAGAAAGACAAGAGGAAATGCGAGGTGGATTCATAGTACCAGGAGAGAAGCGGTGCACCATACTGCACCGTCTGCTGAAAGCAGTATGGCATCTGCATGCCAAAAAGGCATGAAACGATTGTCTGCCGTAGCTTTCATGGAGGGAGGAGCGACTGACGACACACACCCAGAAACACCCGCGAGAATGTTTTTGCCCCATCATGCACTGGGAGCTTAACCCAGAATTCCAATGGGCAGCAGGGACTGCGGGAACTGTGGGATAGCTACCCACAGTGCACTGCTCTGACATTCGATGCTAGCCTTGGTACTGTGGACACACTCCGCCGAATTCACGCGCTTTAGTGGGGACACACAAGACCGAATGTATAAAATCGCCTCTGAAAATTCAAATAGAATAACTGCAAAATTATTTCATACTGTAGACGTACCCTTAGAGATCCACCAAGGCCTCATTCATACAGGAATTTCATATCTCTTCAGAAAAGTCTATCGAATTTATTGGAACCAATATTTTAAATTATATTCATGAATCAATACTATATGAACATTTTATGTCACTTGTGAAGTGCCCAGAAGGTCTTGACAAATAGGCACTAGAAAAATAAAATGCATTACTGCTTTTTGTTTTGCTTTGGGTTTCTTGGTGGGTCATATATCAGATGTTTGCAAATAACTGCAGATCGTTTGTCTTTTATTTCCAGGCTGCACAGGTCCTACATTCATTGTGTATTTCCCAGCCCAGACAGGTTGCCAAGGACACTTGCTTGCTTTCTCTTCAGAGACAGCGTAATTGCTACAGGTCCCACACAGCTCTTCCTATGCAAGTCTACTTTATTCTTAAGGAAAAAGCATTACAGAGAGAACAATAATAAAAGAACCTACACACGTGCTAACAAGTTCACCCTAACATGGATTTGAGCAGAAGCAGTCCTTCAACTTCCTACTCCCACCCGAGGGGATTCCTTGTGGTTACCAGTTCATCACAGGTTCAGCTCAGAACAAGCCTCCAGTTTTCTGAGGCCTCAGAAGGCCCAGTCCATCCAATCCTATTTTAAAGATTAGGGCCCTCCATGGATTAGGGGTCCTGTCCATTTGCTACATCAGGAAGAAGGCCCCGAGCCAGTTTAAAATTAGGCTGTTTATCCAAAAACTCTTTTATCTATTGATCCCTGGAGCATCCAGTTTGAACTAGTATATGCATTTCTCCCCAGGGGAGGGGGGGGTGGCTTCAAAGGGCAAATAATGAAGTAAATACAGTAGCATCCCCACTCCCTACTAGAAAAGGTACATACTGTACAATGTCCCAGCAACACACACACACGCTTTTTAGTACCCCAAAGATATTAACCTTAATTCTATAAAGGTCTAATATTTCAATAAATTTTATCTTAATTCTATAAGATTTCTTCAGGATTTTGTCCGTCTATCACAGTGAGAACTTTAATACCAGAGCTATTATCCGATGTATCTTCTCAGTTAAACTGCAAAACACATTCTTCACACTCTGTCTCTGTACTCCTTCTCCCCAGTGCCCACAGACTCAAGCATGCTGACTTTCTTCAATATCTTTAACTTCACTGAGTATCCTTTAGAGTGCATTACAAAGAGGGATTACTACTGGATCAATGTACATCTTGTATGTTCTTTCTTATTTGTTGCAATAGGGTCCTTTACTATAAGAACAATATAATCCTTTAGCAGTAATTTAAAGTCTATTTTAAGAGCTCCATCTAGCACAGATCCAATGCAAATATTTATTATTAATTGTAATTTGTATTGTAGCAGTGCCCAAAGGCGCAGTTCAGGATTGAGGCCCCATTGTCTGAGGCTCTACATTTGCAGATAGAAAGACCGGGTCTGTGTCCTGAACAATGTATGATCTGTGATACAATCGATCATTTACTTAGAGCCATGTACTCCCCTAATCTGGACTGAAATCCTTATTGATGTCAATGAAAGCTCTGCAAGCAAGTGGCAGGGAGGATGTTGTCCTTTTTATAGTGTAGGTCATTTTGTAATTAACATGTTTAGTTTAAAATATGTACAGTAAATTCACACAATCATTTATGACTTTGCACCTAATTTACATAAAGACAACAGTTTATGTAAATCCTTTATCACCTTGAAATATTTTTTTTATTCATAAGGCAAAAGATCTATACTGTAACAATAAAAAGAAAATAGATGTAATGAGCCAAAACAGGAAAGGTTCATATAATAACCTATGAAGTGGATAGTCAATATTTTCTCATGGTCAATCCAGCACAATCTGCTTAATCAGGCACCTTGGTGCCAGGACTTCTGTCCTGACTAAGCAGAATTTCCAGCTAAAACAAGATGTCATTTCGGTTCCTATTAATGTTGTCCAACAGGAAACTGCACAGCTTGGGCTAATCAGTGTCATTACTGGAGACATTCATGAAGACACTATATGTAATAAGATAAGGACTGAGCCTGCTGCTAGCCCTGTGCTACTGGCAAGGGCAGCTGAGAGGTGTCCAGTGCGGCAGCTCAGTATATATACACACATTATTGTAGGTGGGATGGAAGGTGCCAAAAGCCAGGATCAGGAAGTGAGAAGGCAATTCATATATTTTCCACATATCACAGCCAAGAAATAAACATTGTTAAAGGAGCCGACACACAGATTTAACACGATACTCAAGGCCCAGACCTATCACTTCATCATGTGCAGATGGCCCAGTTAGGTGGAATTACTTCCCCATAGAACAGCACTCGTCATCTGGAGTGTTGTTAAACCTAAATCAATTCCTTCAGAGATGTGCCAGTGAAGCAGATGAAAGACTCACACAGTAAAATATGCTTCCGTATTGTGATAAAGATCCTACCCATTAACGGAGTCTACTCTTTTGTCAGAGAATGCATGGTATTGCCTAGGTTGTTGCATCTGCAATTATTGGAAGGGTGAAAACCAAAAAGAGAATTAAAATTAATTCCTGAATGAATGGTTTTGTCTCAGTGACATTTTACAACAAAACAATTCAAATCAACATCCATCCATGGAAAAAGGCGGCTCCTCTTTTTATGTGGCATCTCCATTACTGGAAGTTTGCAACCATGGTAGCCCATTCCATATAGTCCTCTGCTAATCTTTGTGGATGAGTAGTCATTTTAATCCACACAGGATTCCACACATGTTCATCAAGATCTTCTCAAGCTTTTATAAAAGCTGAAGCCAAAAAAATAAAAACAAATAAAGCCTTCTGCAACTGGGAATAACTGGCAGAGAAACATATATAGAAATAAGTGGCCAATTGTAGATGGGGAAATTAAACATATGCTCTAAGTTAACTCTCTCTTCCTGAATGCAATGTTGTTCTAGCCATGTTGGTCCCAGGATATTAGAGACAAGGGTGCTAAAGAGGGAGCCTATAAGAGATGGGATGTGGCCATTGTTGTGGTCAGGCAAGTTGGTGAAGAAACTTACCCTGCACTCCAAGGACTGCTATATTCTCCACTTAATCTATTGGGCACTTCTGTGTCTTCTTGAAAGGAGAAATGGAAGAATGTAGAAGCTTGCATGAGTGCCAACATAGACAGGAGTGCCCAAGGGGGCTGTCTGTGACTCTATGTTAAGGCTGTTACAGTGCTTGAGGAATTCACACTTGATACTTGCTTGGCAAAATCTATAGAACACACAATCAATCAGATTGGGGTTTGTGCCATGGTTTGTAACGGTCTGTCTTGAGGTTGGCTCTCACATTTATGAGCCACCTTAGACAGCCTGAAAGTGGACTTGGACCCTCAGTAAGCAGGCACAGCTCAATTTCTGAAATATCGTTATGATGTAAAACTTGAAAAATATAATCTAAATAATAATCATGTTAAATATGCAGGGTCGGTTGCAGAATCTTAGAGAGACAAGGTGGGTGAGGTAATATCTTCTATTGGACCAACTTCTGTTGGTGCGAGAGAGAAGCTTTTGAGCTTACACAGAGCTCTTCTTCAGGTCTGTCCAGACCTGATTTAACATTCTTATTTTACTAGATAATGTGTTTAGCAGCAAGACACAGCCTTTAGGATCAGACAATGTGTACAATTCATTTATCATGTGCAGTCCATGAACAAAATTATCCACAGCAAATTATTTTGTTCATCTTTTATAATTTCATTTGACCACAATTATAAGCTTATAGTGACATGGCTGGAGCAACACCCCCTTGTGGGTGTCCCGATGGCCTTGTGTCTCCCCAGTAGGAGGAAGAAAGTCTCTGTCTCCAGTGTGCATGGAGGTGGGCTCAGGCCACCAGCTAATTGTCAGCAGAAGAGCACACTGGAAATGGTTGATCAAAAGAAATACTCTGGATGATGATGACATCCATAAAATATTGGTTTGATTAATAATAAATAATGTTATGGGTGACAGGCCTGAACCCCTAGCTGAACCAAAAGCTGTCTATGTTTCACATAAGATGAATTTTCAGACTGAGATGCTGCTGGACTCCTAACTATACCCTCGTGGTGCACAAGTCAGAGAGGGACTGCTCTTCCTTTTTAAAATTTAGTTTAAGCACATAATGATATGAAATCATCATAGTTTATATTATTTTGTTACTATTGTCAAGAGAACGAGAAAACCAATCAAATCCTTTCCACTAGAAAAATCAGACAAAGAACAATAAAGTTTGAGAAACTATATGGAGAATTCAGGCAATTGAAAGTTGCCCTTTGGTGACAAGAATCACCTCAAGCAAGTTCTGTTGCTAGGAGATCTTTGGCAGGAAAGCGTATTTCCATTTTATGTTTGAATGTTGATTAATGAATATACTTAACAGATAAAAACTATCTGTTATGTCAAAGGCCAGTTGAATAACTGAATTTATATGTTGAGAAAATATGAACGTCTTCAAGGCAAACCCAATCCAAGTGTCATAACTAAATGACCACAGAAGCTTCTTAATTGCTTGATTAGAACTACACAGACACAGAAGTACACCTTAGGGATTCCACTACATACTCTCAACAACTAAGAATGAAGGAATAAACAGTTGCTAAAAACAGATATACAAGACTCCAAGCTTTTTCCTCATGCTGGCGTTGAACCAAGCTAAGACTGTTGTTGGAGAACAGATGACTTACATGAGCTTGTATGGGTACATAATAAACAGATTAAACAGTCTCTGAAGCTTTTAGAAACTCATTGAGGGACTTTGCATTCTGACCGGTGAACTACAGGGTGCACTTTGAAAAGAACTGGAAGGAGCACAGAGTTATACAAAGTCATCCAAGGAGGTTACCCCGTCTTGACTGTTGTGACCATAGAGCCAACATAATTTATGCCTATTGTAAGCTCAAATGTAAGAAATGAATGAAAGTTCATGATATGTTACAATAACATAATTTTTGCCTATTTGGAAATTAACTATGAAAAATAAGTTGAGTGGTTTAAAAAAATTAACGATTATAAACAAGTACAAGAGAACGAGACAAGGAAGCTGGAGTAGTCAAAACAAAGAAGACCTGCTGATATGATTCAAGGACTGTTGAAATCATGCTTGGTTAACCACAGAATATGTGGAACCAGAAGTTAATGGACCAAAATTAGTGTGACATATATTATGCCTAATTGGCAGACAAAATAACGAGGGGGATGAACTATGCTGCTACTTTTCTTTTTTGGAGTTTCTTAATAAAAAACAAAACAAAACAAAAACACCTCATCTCCCTTCCCACCTTGCATCTCAGCTCTTCTTGTCTATCTCATCTTCCCTAACCCAAAGATAGAAAGAAGAAAGTATTTTAGTCTGGTTTGCTCCAAGAGGAAAGCTGGCTGGCTGGCTGGCTCTTGTTTAAGGAACTTTATTTTCACCTGTGAGTACTGAAAATCATGACATCCACTCCTCAGCCCATCACTGGGGATGTCTAATTGCCAACATCACAGAGACATGCAAGATCTTGTTTTGCCTCCCTTCCCTGTTATGTTACTTTCTGCCTCACTATTTCTTTCCTCTTATCTTCCCCCAACCCCACCCCCTGTTTTGGCTTTTTTCATCAAATCCTGAAATCAACTAAACTGCATTCACCAAGCCTACCCCATCTAAGGAGAAAGAACCCAACTGGATTATGTCTCTGACCGTAAAGTGAACCAGTGTCCAAGCAACAGGTGCCAGGAGCGACTGCCAGCCAAAGCATCCATCCGTCCAGTGTTCCAAAGACATCAACAAAAGCCATATTTCCCCTACCTTTTCTATCCCCTCTCCCCTACACCTTGAGTCTGTCTGTGCGTTAGAAACAAGAGCAGTGAATACCCTTTACATATCAGGACTGAAAGTAAAATTAACCCACCCCACCCCCTTCAGAGAAAAGGTTTTTTGCAAATAAGAAACTCTGATATTTTGCCTCCAAAGAGAGACTTTAAAAGATTTGTTTGTTTTGCATAATCACTCAATTTCAGTTTCAATATAAATGCTTGTTTTAATTTCTTGTTCTTTCTTGTGTTTGATCAATGAACTTTCAACTATAGATTAAATGTTTGAGTGTTTGCCAAGAAATGGAGTAAACTATTAAAAAAAAAAACCTGGACCTCTTTGTTTCACTGTTTTTATGGCGACCCTTGAAATTAATACAACAGGGCCCTATAGAAGCTTTGGAAAATATTCAAAGGAAGAGAGGAAAATGTGGGAGCAAGAGGAAGAGCTGTGAGGCAGTGAAAAGAAAGTGAAGTGAAGAGGGGAAAGAGGTGAATGGTGGACTAAACCACAAAAAAAAAAAAAAGCAAATTTGATTTTACACCCTCACAAGCCTTTTAGAAATAGAAAGTTTCCATCAAATAAAAAAAGAGGAAAGAGAAACATTCAGCACTCTCATTACTTACATTAAAAGTTGAATTAAAAATTATTAAAGATCATAAAGTAGCTTTTTAAAGGAAATATAAATGCCACTATTGCAGGCAACTGTTACGAGAACCCACGAGAACATCTAATCGGTGGATGTTCAATAAAGCCAACATGTCGTTTCAGGCTCTTAATTCTTGAATTTTTAACAGAACAAATTGGTCAACTGACCATAAAGGAGATATACAATAATATGACACCAGGAAAAAACTTTAACAAAACCTACTACTTAAAATAGTAAGATCCTACATCAAATATAACCTTGGGGGGGTCAAAAGCACTGTAGCATTTGTCTGGTTTCCCTCCCCTTCCCCAATCAGCACTGATATTATACAATTCTCTTCATTAGTAAGTAACATCTTTATATTAAGAGCAATTTGCCATCATCATGTATAAACTGTCAACAGTTACTAAAAAAGAATGTTAAGGCAGTTAGAAGTATATTCTTCTAGTTTGTACTAGCTCACAAGTAAAAGGGGCCAATGAAGTTAGGCTCCAGAAGCAAGTTTGTCCAGGGGAACACTGAGTTCTTGCTAATGAGTCATTGCTAAATTCAGATACTAATATCCAGATTTGTGTATAGTTATTCAATGCTCTTAAAGGAACAGCGAATAAGAATATTGTTTTTAGTACAAAACAGCCTCTACTGTCCTCCATTATTCCTTCCCACCAACTGCTACTTACAACCCACAGTTCCCATGCTCTGGCTATGTATGGCACCCACACTGCACTAAATTCTACTATACACGATATAAGGGTCAGAAGAGAGAGTCAAGGTAAGAAGGCTGCATCAGCAGTATTCAATATGAATTATGCTGCAAAATGTCTCTATTCACAATTTGTACACTAAAATGCACTTGAAAAGGGTCAAACTAATCTTACTTCCTCACCTCACTCCAGAATCTCATATCAAAACACAATAAGTGTTTTTACTTTGTTTAAATTTTAGTCCTGAATGTTTCCTACATAAGAAATCCAAAAGTGCAGCTGTACTCTGCAAAGTTAGGGTTTTTGGGTGCTTCCGATATAGCTATCAGAATAGAACCCAATTTCAAGATGCTGTAGGAAGACATGGTCTCTGCCTAATTTCAAACAAGGCACAACAAATGACATAACATAATATGATATCAGTGATCCTTGTCCTTCCCTCCTAAGGCTGCATGAGCTCACACTGTGCACAGTGTGGGGGCTGTGAACCACAGAAGGGTTAGGTTTTTGGTTTTGTGGTTGTTGTCGTTATCATCAGTAGTTTAAGTTCCCTATTAAACTATAATCCTCTAAACTCTCTTAACATTTCCAAACCCAGGAAACTGATCCTGGGCTCATCACCTCTTATATAGTGCGCTTATTTGTTGCTTTTCTGCTTAAAACACACACACAACCAACCAGAGTCTGGGTTTAGTTAAGATATGTCCACAAGTACAGATGCCGGAGTCTTGAAAAATTGGCTGGAAAAGTTTACCAATGGTCTTTCTCACAAGATTTCAGGCCTCTTCACTTTTGGTCCCAGGCAAAAATACTGCAAAAACAGCCCACCTCATAAAATTTCAGTACATTCTATCCAAGACCCAGAATGATAAAAGTGAAGGGCAAGGGGAAAGTTTTCTGAACAGTTCAGCACTTCAAAAAAAGGCTTCAATTCAAGTTTGGTTCTAAAAATGAGCAAAGATTTAGGGGGTGGGTTGTTGTTTTTTTAAATGTTAGCTCCCTCCTAATCTCAACTACAGTTTAATGAGAGTCAAAAGCTATTCCCTCTGTGAACTCGCTATCCCTCCTCTGAATGTTAGGGCTTTAATGACTCTCTATGGGTGGAAACAAGAAAATATTGGTTATCTATTCTGTGTGAGGAATCAAAGGAAACTGTAGATATCAAATGCATAGAGCTGGAACAGAATAAGGCTCCAATCTTCAAAAAAGTCCTATGAACTGCATCGCGCAATGTTAGCACTATAAAAGGAATAAATGAGATCTAATGAAACAGGAGATGAAGAGGCAGTTCGGAAGCAGAGAGAGAAGGATGAAGGCAGTGCCTAAGTGATGGGAGAAATCTAATGTTTCTGGCTGGTGATTTGCCCAGGTTTTCAAAGGTGGAGGGTTTATCCTAAGGCAATATGGACTGATTCTGCCCTCACTGAAGGTGGATAGCAGTTTTACCTCTGATGTCACAGAAACAGGCCACAATGGACACTTTCATTGTCAGCTTTTAATTTCCTACCCAAGCATAACTTCTTTACTTACTCATCTGTTATTTTTTAGTCAATTATCAAAAGGTGTATTGGAGGAGGAGGAAAGAGCCTGCTATGCAGTGCTTAATTTGTGCCAGAGCTTGCCAGGGCTGAGCCTCTGGGCTTGCTGCATCAGTTATGAAAGTTAAAAAAAATTGCT
Source organism: Mauremys mutica (assembly GCF_020497125.1). Classification (NCBI taxonomy): domain Eukaryota; kingdom Metazoa; phylum Chordata; order Testudines; family Geoemydidae; genus Mauremys; species Mauremys mutica. Next base: position 44,764,705 of record NC_059076.1, read on the forward strand.
TGAGCCCTAGCACCTAACTGCTTGATCCCCGGCACCTCTTCCATTACAGACTAAGCACTGCTGCTCTGCCACACCCAGTCATGAGGGGGCATTTCAGTAGTCAGTGCTCCTTCACACCCTCACGTGAATTATCCCACCTCTTAGAAGGAGTAGTGTCTCTCTTTCCTAGTCTCTTGGAGGCTGGCCTCAGGCAGAACATCGTGACTATTTCTGCTGTTTTTACATCAGGCGTGCGCCTTGCTGGGAGAGAAAAGTTTCCTACTTTCCCTGCATGAACCAGAAATTCCTTGTTCTATTGAGCTAGTCAGGAAGGAGCATGCATTAACACTGTGCTAACAAGTACTCCTGACCAGACTGCTGCATACAGTTCAAAACTGTGAACTCCTATTGAGCGTTATTAACTCTTCTGAACAGTGAAATCTGTAGTTAGGACCCCACCTTCAACATTTATCTCTTTTTATGAATCAACTACTTGATTAACAGAACTATACTAGGAAACACTTTAGTTAATGACTTTAGTTAACCTGCACTAGGGATATTGATTGTTTTCTAGTCTCTTGGAGGTTGCTTTAAACAGGTAATTGAAATATCAGGAAATGGTCAAAAAAGTCATAGGATAGATGGTAATAGGAAGTGTAAAATTGGTACCATTTTCTTTTATCACTGCAAATCCTGCAGTCTTTCATCAAGGTAAGGTTTCCACTGACAGCAATCAGTGGGGAAACTCCTGTGTTTCAGGACCATTTTTTTCAGCTGAACTATGATTGTTAAAGTTTGTCTCCTTGGGGTGAGGGCAGGCACTTCACTTACCTCATACATAGTTCTACGGGCAGCAACAGTACTGTAGGCTGGTCCTAGAATATGAGAGAGAGCCTTCCAGCTGATCTAGACCTCTTAGCAAGTCCACTCAAAGCAGTCCAAAGAAAAAGAAAATACTCATATAGCCCTCAAAAGATCAGCCGTCTTCTTCATGCAAGTGAGAGAGAAGCAGTCTTTCAAGCCCCACAGATAATCTCCGCTCTCACTCTCCCACACAGAGAATGACCAAGGCTTAGTCTTGGGGGTTTCAACAACAACCAACAAAAAAGCCCATCTTCTTCCTCACATGGCAGGCAGCATTCCCAAGCTATATGCCAATTAGCAGTACAGACCCCAGCCCTGCTTGTTTCAGAGTACCACCCCAACTGAACTGAGTTCTTCCCCTTTTAAGGGGCTGCCCCAGGCCTGACAAGCTGCACAGGTGCACCAGGTTGAGGTTAATTAGGACCTCTAGGTCGTTCTTTAACCCTTTCTTGACATTCGTTCCACCACAGTGACAAAAAAGCATCTGCAATGAGACTAAAATATAAGCTACACTAAACTAAAAATATATAAAAGGCTTTAATAGATTGTGTGATGTTGTGCAGTCTATATTGTTTTATAAACATTTAATAATAAGTGAATATAATGTAAAAGATATGCTTCATGCAAAAGGTCTCTTGTAAGGTATCACAAAGCTTAGAATCTACTGAGTGTGACCATCCTATTTGTATAAATGTACCACTCTTGTATCTGAAACTAGAAATATGAAATACAACTCTGAGGGCCTATTGTAATTATGTCAAGTGTGGGCCATTAATGGTAGTTTGGAATCTTGAGACTCCCATTAACCAGGACCATTGTCTGCAAATGGCTGTGTTTTACCTGTAAGTCTTCCTGTATACCTGTGTGCTGGCAAGTGGGTAATGAAGTCTTACAGTGACATGTGATCATGTCACCTGAACTGGAATCCATCTTTAACTTGGTGTCTTTCCATTGATAAGGGGGGTGGGGGAGGGAACTCAGAGAGGGACAAAAGGATTCCCGCCTTATGCAAAAGATATATAAAGGGGTGGAAGAGAACAAAGCGGGAGAGGAGCCATCATGAAGAATCCCCTAGCTACCACTTAAACTGGGACAAGAGGTGTGCCAGGGGAAAGAATTGTGTCCAGGCCTGGAAGGTGTCCAGTCTGAGGGGAAAAAAAAAAAAGCTTACTGAAACATCTCTGAGGGTGAGATTATCTGTATTCAGTTTGATTAGACATAGATTTGTGCATTTTATTTTATTTTGCTTGGTGGCTTACTTTGTTCTGTCTGTTACTACTTGGAACAACTTAAATCCTACTTTCTGTATTTAATAAAATCACTTTTTACTTATTAATTAACTCAGAGTATGTATTGATACCTGGGGGAGCAAACAACTGTGCATCTCTCTCTATCAGTGTTATAGAGGGCAAACAATGTATGAGTTTACTCTGCATAAGCTTTATACAGGGTAAAACGGATTTATTTGGGTTTAGACCCCATTGGGAGTTGGGTATCTGGGTGTTAAAGACAAGCATACTTCTGTGAGCTGTTTTCAGGTAAACCTGCAGCTTTGGGGCAAGTAATTCAGACTCTGGGTCTTTGTTGGAGCAGACAGGAGTGTCTGGCTCAGCAAGACAGGGTGCTGGAGTCCTGAGCTGGCAGGGAAAACAGGAGCAGAGGTAGTCTTGGCACATCAGGTGGCAGCTCCCAAGGGGGTTTCTGTGATCCAACCCGTCACAGATTGTTTTACCAATATATAAATAAATGTGGAATTATACCCTGTGTTCAAGCAAATGCATATTAAAAAAGTGTGATCCTGCAAGATGCTCAGTACTTTCCAGTCCCATTTACGTGACAGAGATGATGGAGCTGAATACCTCACAGAATTCAACTCTAAGGCAAACAAGTTGTCATTCTTATTAGAAAAATCACCTGTGTGCTGATATATTAAGTGGGTCCCATGGGTCCCATGGGAAGGAGACTCTGGAAGAATTCCACCACTATTTCAATAGCTTCCACCCCACCATCAACCTCAGCCTGGACCAATCTACACAGGAGGTCCACTTCCTAGACACCATGGTACAAATAAGTGACGGTCACATTAACACCACCCTCTACCGAAAATCCACCGACCGCTATGCCTACCTTCATGCCTCCAGCTTCCATCCTGGACACACCACACGATCCATCGTCTACAGCCAAGCGCTGAGGTACAATCACATTTGCTCCAACCCCTCAGACAGAGGCCAACACCTACAAGATCTTCACTAAGCATTCTCAAAGCAACAATACCCACATGAGGAAATAAGGAAACAAATCAACAGAGCCAGACGTGTACCCAGAAGCCTCCTGCTGCAAGACAAGCCCAAGAAAGAAACCAACAGAACTCCACTGGCCATCACCTATAGTCCTCAGCTAAAACCTCTTGAACACATCATCAGTGATCTACAACCCATCCTGGACAATGATCCCTCGCTTTCACAGGCCTTGGGAGGCAGGCCAGTCCTCGCCCACAGACAACCTGCCAACCTTAAGCATATTCTCACCAGCAACCACACACTGCACCATAGTAACTCTAGCTCAGGAACCAATCCATGCAACAAACCTCGATGCCAACTCTGCCCACATATCTACACCAGCGACACTATCACAGGACCTAACCAGATCAGACACAACATCACTGGTTCATTCACCTGCACACCCACCAATGTAATATATGCCATCATGTGCCAGCAATGCCCTGCTATGTACATCAGCCAAACTGGACAGTCCCTACATAAAAGGATAAATGGACACAAGTCAGATATTAGGAATGGCAATATACAAAAACCTGTAGGAGAACACTTCAATCTCCCTGGACACACAATAGCAGATTTAAAGGTAGCCATCCTGCAGCAAAAAAACTTCAGGACCAGACTTCAAAGAGAAACTGCTGAGCTTCAGTTCATTTGCAAATTTGACACCATCAGCTCAGGATTAAACAAAGACCGTGAATGGCTTGCCAACTACAAAAGCAGTTTCTCCTCCTTTGGTGTTCACACCTCAACTGCTAGAAGAGGGCCTCATCCTTCTTGATTGAAATAACCTCATTATCTCTAGACTGATTCTTACCTGCATATTTATACCTGCCTCTGGAAATTTCCACTACATGCATCTGACAAAATATTCACCCACGAAAGCTTATGCTCCAATACGTCTGTTAGTCTATAAGGTGCCACAGGACTCTTTGTTGCTAAGTGCACAGTATGTGTCTTCTAAGCACAGCATCCTATCATTTAAATAAATTGTCTGCTCATTTTCCATAAAGCTCAAAGTTAATCATGTTGGCTGCCAATGGGGATATTGTGTTTTCTTCCTCTTCATATATCCGCTGGCTGGATGTTTCAATTACTGTGGTCTTCTATTTACTAAACTATACCAAAGGGCAGAAAGTGAACCACATAAACAGGAAGGTGATTATTGACAAGAGACTTGGGATGATTTTGTTTTATAATCATATGCATCAACATTTTCAAATGAATGATATTTTTGTTTGGTAGAGTTATCCAAAGCATGTGTGCGCACGTGCACAAATGAAAGTGAAATAGAAAGAAAACCTGCCTCTCCCTTAACAGCTGACCATCCACTCACATAGAGAATCTGTACCTCCTACTCCCCTCACCAGTTCGTATAACCATCATGAATTATGCTTATTACAATGCTATCACAAGTAACCATGTTCTCCTAGGAGAATTTGTGGGAATTTTCTGTAATATTTGTAGGAAGCCTATGTGTGCCTCAGTTTTCCCTACATGCTGTATTGTTACCCAGTAGGTGGACAAGCACTGTGTGCTCTCAGGGCAGGCTAAGAGACTTGTATGAATATTGCCTTGCTGTCTGGGCCTTAGTCCTCATATCAATGGACCATCTGAGAAGACAATGGCAAATCCAATCAGCAGGACATTGGCCCATTGCAACCAACCTACCAGAGGGAGATCGATTTCCCCACCTCTCTACAGGGAATCTGAGCAACAATCTCCATCTTAAGAAAAGAAGACTAGAGAGGTGTGAGGTAGGGGAATAAGAGTTAGCTGCTGGAGGAAGTTGAGGCTCTCACCTGGAGACACACAAAGTTTGAACAAATGAGATTCATTTCTGCTTGGCTGGGCTCTGGGCTAACCAGAATGATCTAAGCTTTAGCTTCATTTCTCTGTGCTAATCTAAGAACTTCCTATGCTGTGTTCCAGTTGACTAAAATCTGGTGTACACTATAGACCTATATCATTATAACTACATCACTCAGGGGTGTGAAAAATCCACAGCCCTGAGCAACAGTTACACTGACCTAACCCACTATTTAGACAGCACTACGTCAGTGGGAGAGCTTCTCCTGCCGACATAGCTCTCAGGGAAGTGGATTAACTACACTAGCGGGAGAGCTCTCTCCTGTCGGCATAGAGCATCTTCACTAAAGTGCTACAGTGGCTCAGCCCTGTAACAGACATGCCTTAATAAACCCTACTGTTTTGACAAAGTTGCCCTATGAAAGGCCCCTTCTCCCAGCACAGATTAAAGTCTTTCAAACAAAGAGCCCATTTCTCCATATCAGACACCTGCAATTTTGAATGCTAAATCTAATTTGAAAGCTCAGGAAATGTATATCAAGACCCTGGATTGCAAAGCTACCTAAATATTGGAGCTGGTCAAAATGTGGAATTTCTGTTTCATAGGAAACATCATCATTTTGAAATCATTACAAATCGGAATGCTGAAATTTCAGCATTTTCCATTAAATGAAAATTCAAAAAAAAAATTTCAGAACTATTAAAACTTTTCATTTGGATTAGAACTCGGTGAGAAATGTTTTTTTAATCCCACAAAAATTTTCAAGATTTTGAAAAACATTCTCATCCCCAATTAGGGAGAAAAATTGAAATTTTGAAATGGTTTTGTGAACTGAAAATTAATAAAAAAGTTCAGGTCAGTTGAAAGATTTTTTTCAATAATTTTGGAACATTTTATTTTGATTTGAACCTTTTTAAAAAATTATGTTACAGTTGACTTACATTTGAAAGGAAAAAAAAAGTCATCAAAACCAGAAAATCAATTTTTTATTTCAAAGAGGACAAATGGATGACTTTGAAATATCTTTAAAAAAAAATCTGCATGAAATTCATCAAAAGCAACCCTTTCCAGGGAAAAGTTTCAGTTTCAACAACTCAGCTCTCCTCCTCAAAAAAATGTGTCATCAAAAAAATCCCAACTGGCTCTGCCTTTGATAATGTCAAATCATCTCATTCAATAATGTCAAATCATGTTGAGGTAAAAATGTTTTATTTGGATAATGTTGAAACATTACATACACATTATAAAAAAGTTGAAACCAAATGAATAGAAACGAAGTCAAAATATTTCGACCGTAGCTAAAATAAATGTTTCAGCATTACTGAAAAGAAATGAGAAAGCTGAAATGCTTCTTTTAGACTTTTTCCTGTCAAAAATGTATTCAATTTGACATATTCGCACAAAAGTTTTGATTTTGACAAACGCACACTTTCTAACAAAACTGTTCCATCAAAAAAATTTCAACCAGTTCTTCTAAATATACTTTACTTCAAGACAGGTCAATGAACTGTATAACAAAGAATAGGTTGTTTGAGGTGTTTTTTTAGCCATGTTGGTCCCAGATAATGTCTTTAAAGAAAAAGATGACATTATAGACTGCAGCTAAAATGACTTGTTAAGCAAACTACAGTTTTGCCTCTGCTAAAACAAAAAGAAAAGGAAACAGAGATTGAAATATTGCAGATTAAATAAATAAGAGATGAGGTGCAAACATAAAATATCCAATTAATTATTTTAAATAAACACCACGCTCTCTGGAGAAGCAATACTTCAGCATAAACCTCTTAACCAGATCTTATTTCTTACAAGGTAATAAAATTGACAACAACCTTGTAGAACTAAGAGAGGGAGAGAGAGAGAGATGTAAATGTGGTTCTGATTCACTACAGCACTAGGGTGGCCGCGAGACAGTTTGTTTACATTGACCATCCGCAGGTACTCCTGCCTGCAGTTCCCAGTGGCTGCAGTTCGCTATTCCCGGTCAACGGGAGCTGCGGGAAGCAGTGGCCAGCACGTCCCTGCAGCCAATGCCGCTTCCCGCAGCTCCCATTGGTCAGGAACAGTGAACAGTGGCCACTGGGAGCTGTGGGCAGCTGTGCCTGCAGACTGTCAATGTAAACAAATGGTCCCACAGCCTGCCAGCGGATTACCCTGATAGGCTGCATGCGGCCCACCATGCTCTCTGGGTTTACTCCTTGTATATTGATTTACACCTATATAAAGTGAATGCAAAATGGATGTAAAAACACTAGCAAATCAGGAAACACTTTATGTCCACTTTCCACATATGTAAATCACTACACAATTCATAGATTCCAAGGCCAGAAGGATCTACTGTGATCATCTAGTAGCCTTTCAGGTGAGGACACAGGGTGACACATGGTGAGAGCTTTGCTCAAGTGCCCTGTTAGGATCTGGTTCAATGAAAAACATGCATCATTCAAGATCTCTTTCTGTCAGCATTCAGACAATAGATTTGGCTCAAACTGGGTCCTTACTGATTACCAGGGCATGAGACAATTTACAATTGCCTTCAAACTATGGGCCTCATCCTGCAGGGTGCCAAGCATTTCCTGACAGGTTCCGAGTAACCTCAACTCCCACCAAATGGAGCTCAGCAGCTCACAGAATCAGTCTGGGGTATGCAGTAAATATTATAAATGCACATGCATTGTATATTCTTATTCCATTGAGCAAGTATTATTTAATTGCACCACTACAAGTTATGTTTTAAATATGGAAAGTATGGAGAATAGGCTATTTTATTACTGAATTGATTTTAGCAAAGAAATTGAGATTTAGCTTTGAAGTTGATGAAATTTATGAGAGAAAGGATCAAGACCTGAGCAGATGTTTTAAACCCAGTGGAAAGCTAACCAACTTTTTCTGCTTTCATTAATATTCATTAGATACTTTGCTTGCTTCAAGATACTTCAAGTTATACAGCAGGTTTTATTTCATTTTTTCCCTGAAAGCTCTAAAATGTATGTCTCCCACTGTTTTAAGCATCTCAAGCAGATCTATTTCAGTTTGACAGCAAAACTAAATAAGACTAATCTAAATTAATTGCATTTTTCTAACTGCTCCAACATATACTTTGCCAACTAAATTGTTGCTGTAAATAACCATATGGTATGGAGAACAACCTCTGGAGCATGGTTAGGTCTTTGGGGGATTCTAGCATTAAGAAGCAAACATCCGATTTGTTTTCTTACAAATGCTGCCTTCTGAAATGAAGATCCTGACCACTCATGCTCTTTAATGGTCTCATGACTAAGGCTCCGTATTTGTCATGGAAGTCACAGAAGTCAGATTCCGTGACTTTCCGTGACTTCTGCATCAGTCCCATGTGGCTGCCCCAGAAGCCATCTGAGCAGCTCGGGTAGATCCCAGGGTCAGTTGCACTGGTGCTGCTGGGGTAGTCTTGGGGGCCCCCCAGACCCCCAGCAGCAGAAGTTTGGGTCTGGGGGGGCTCGGGGCTTGGGGCCAATGGGAGCTGCAGAACCAGGACTTGGGGCGGAGCAGAGGCAGCACGTGGCGCTAGGGAGCTAGGGCCACAGCTTCCCAGCCCAGGATCTGGGTAAGAAGCCTGCCCTGCCCCAGCCCCACCAACCCCCTCCCCAACACCCGCAGTGCCCCCCCAAGCCATGTCCCCCCCACAGTACCCATGGTGTCCCCTAAATCCCCCCCACCCAGTTTTAGTCTGAGGTATTTTTAGTAAAAGTCATGGACAGGTCAAGGGCCAGTGAATTTTTGTTTACATCTTCTTAGTACTGTTAGTACTTAATACTGTTATTCCAGACTGTCTGCAGAAACATCTCTGCATTTGTTGAATCCACATTATATTTTGGAAGGGTGGCTATTGGTTTGTTTCCAGTCACAGACCTGGTTTTCAATACAGAAATTACCCATTGCCAATAACAGTGTTGGCAATAGCTGCAACTAACCCTGTATCAAACAGTTTTAATGCAAGCACAGATCAGGACAAACCACGTACAGCATACTCTCAGAAAACCATGCTTAAAATTCTTGACTGGTACAGAACATGGTTTGTCTTGGTTGATGTAGTTATCCACCTCTCTGAGAGGCAATAACTCTTCTGTTGGCCTACCTGGGTCTACAGCAGGGGTTAGGTTGACCTAACTTGGGTGCTCAGGACACTACATTTTTCACAGCCCTGAGCAAAACAGCTTGGTCACTCACTTTTAAGTTTAGACCAGGCCTTTGTCTTGTTTTCGGTCTGTATATATCTATAACTTGAAAGGCATATGAAAACATTAACTATGGTAGACATGGTTCACAAAAATTAGTAACTTGTTCAGTTTCAAAACTACTTTACAACAATCTTGATTGGAACCTGTTATCAAACAAGGACACTCACGGTAACTCTGTGACAATCTTTAAAGCTCATACACAATCATATTAATTAGCTACCCAGTTTCAGGAAGTAGTCAATTAACTAATTTGAGTCATAACCCAAGAGAAAGTCTGTGTTTTAGTTATATCTGTGACTCTGCACCCTATATGTTTCGTAGTGATATTATATCTGTTATATTATATATCTGTGACTCTGCACCCCATATTCTGCACCCCAAGGTTATAGCATAATTATGATGCATTTTGTACAAGATAAGTCATGTGAGATGTCATTGGAAAAGTTATGATTTGCTGGATAAGATTATCCTATTTGTATGCATTTTTGTATCTGAAGTTATGAATATTGACTATGTATCTGTATTTCAGATGTGGTAACACCCACTAGATAAGTTGCTTTCAGTCTAGCTAGTGAGTGGGAAAGGGCCTATTCAGGGCAATGGGCCATTAGGAAAAAAACAATAGACCTTAGGAGAAGCTCATCTCCCACGTGGTGATGAGCCTTCCTGAGAACACTCCAAACAGCCTGTGAGTAATGGCTGCTATGACTCTACAAGGACATGTGATCAGACCACATGATGCTGGACTCCATCTTGGGATGGCAGTATTTTTCCACAGGCTGGTCTGGAAACCAAGCTTTGAAACAAAGGGTTCCTGCTATATGCAAAAGCTATACAAGGCAGGGAGCGCCATCATCTGGTGTTCAACAATCCCTGCACAAGAGGACTCCAGAAAACACCTGAGGAACAAAGACTGAACTGGGGGAAGTGCTGAACCCAGGCTAAAGGGATTTCTAGCCTGTGAATGAAATACCTGGGGATTCAAGCTGTAAAGGAAGTGAAGAATCTTAAGAATCTGCAGCCTGTTTGTATCTCTCAGGGTGAGAATTTGCTAATTCATATCCAATCTATCTAGTATATTAAGCTTAGTTTGCATTTTTTGTTTATTTACTAGGTAATTTGCTTTGATCTGTTTGCTATCCATTATAATCACTTAAAATCTATCTATTGTAGTTAATAGATGTGGTTTTGCTTTATCTGAACCTGTGAGCTGGAGTGAAGTGTATGGGAGTCTTAGGTCAAGAGGCAAAGACTGTTGCATATTCCTCTCCACATTGAGGGACAACGTGAACTTTATGAACTTCTGCTAAAATGGTATAATCTGGGGTTTATACTCCACAGGGGTGCATACCTGGGGAGCTGGGAGGTGCCTTAGCTGTAACCTTTCCATTGGTGGTTCATTGCAGGGGCTGGACAGAGAGCCTGCATGTACTGCAGCTGGGGGTGGCCCTATCTGTATGAAGGCTGGTGAAAGTGCAGGCTGGGAGGTTTTGCAGTTTATCACAGCAATACAGTGTGAGAGGGAGCCCAGGGTGGTGGGTCAGTTCCAGGTGGTACCCCAGGGGGGGGAACCCATCACAATATCTTTGCTCAGCCATCAGCGTTCAGTTACTATTCACAGCAGAAATTGGCTCTACAAACACAGGTGGGGTGAAAGACTGACACAACTATAGTATTTTCCCAGTGCACTAGCAGGCAACCTGAATTGCTGGAAAAGAACTTGATGTCACCAAGAGGATTCCCAGGTGCTCAACCCAGGACATCAGTCTTCTCCCTTACAGGTGTCTTCAGCTTTTGGAAATCAATGTGCTCAAGAAGACAGGCTGTTTTATCCCATTTCAACTGAGTTGTCTTTGTTCCTTTTCTTGGAGACTCTAGCATGGACCAATCAGATGATGACCCATATGCCATCTGAAGATTTGAAATGTCAAATCAAAATGAGAGTTGTCCTCTCTCACCATCCAATCAGGGATCAAAGCACCATCTTTGAGTTCTTGAAACTAGGGCTGGAATTTTCCAGTCTCTTGATGCAAAACATCTTGTCATACCAGCTTATGTAAGACAAGTTAGGCCATAGCTGTTGGTACAACTATCTTGGGACATACACGGAACACTGTCTGGTTTGCTGAAGTAAACAATTTACCTCCATAAATCATTTTCTGTGAGCCTCTCTCCAGTGCATCCCTTGGCTGACTTTACACACTGTGCTTGCTCAAGTTACTCTATTAACACTCAGCTAGCTGCTGAAATGTCCAGTTTAAAATTCATATAGTTTATATAAAGTCTATCCACATTCTTTGATGCTCTTTAAACTTGTTTTAATAGTCCACTATACAATGGAAAGTCACTTCAAGACCTGTTGTTCTCCAGTAGGCCAGAACAGTTGTATAAAACTTCCATTTCTGTTTCCAAACAGTTACATTTCTGATTATTCCACTCTGATCTAGAATCCTCATAACACACTATTTGGTTTCATTTCCTTGTATTTACTGCCTCTTTCAGCACACCTGTATTTCACTATCTTGATAGCATAAGCAGCTTAACTGTATTTACTTCTTCACTATATCACTAACCTAAAAACGTTCAATACGAACGCAACCCTTTTCTTTCCCAACTGGATTGCCCATCAGGTAAACTCTGTCAAAGTTTACAGTATTTTTCTCAACGTTGTATCACTCATAGTTGACTTTCCATTTACACATATAACTTCATTTGATCATAGTATTTGATTCAATGTGCTGCCATATTTTCAGTATTGTATGCGACTAATATATCTATATTGCAGTTCATCCATAAACAGGGAAAATATACACTGTACACTATTGTGAGAGGCTGAAGAAATTGAGTTTCCTCAGATTATTTGGAAAATCTGAAGAAACTTTGCTGTTAGATCTTGAATTGTTTTCTTTTTAACATTTTCCCAGCCCTTTGTCCTATTTTTCTAAAAGTGATATCTGAGCAGTTCTTAAAACAGTAGTAATTCATAATTTTAGGGACTTAATTACTACAATTTGTATATTTTTAATCCAACTTTGAGATAGTTATCACACAGCAGTAATTATCTTTATAGTAGTTCCAGGCTGGAATATATATTACAATGAACACATTCTCATTCAAATCACCAGCATAATTACTTCAATTCTGTGATCATATATTTTTTAATGTTTAAAAACTGTTCTAAAACTGTTCTTTAGTGCAATTAAATATATATATAGCTACATATAGGAAAATCAGAGAGAAAATAGAAGCAACAAGGACACAAAAAATAATGACCATAGCATTGAAAGACCAATTTTGACTGTTAATCATTATTGAATTGCACTAAAGCTTTGAGAACAGTTTTAAAACTTTCAAAAAATATATGATCACAGAATTGAAGTAATTATGCAAGTGATTTGAATGAGAATGTGTCCATTGTAATTTGGCATTAATTTTCCAAAGAATTAAAATCTTTAATGTTCCCCCTCAGGGAGAGAATACATTGGGCGAATTATAATTAGATATTTTTGCACACTAATATTGAACAAAATAAATACAACATGCACATGGGGAGCTATGTTCATAAGTTCTGAGATTGTCCAATACAAAAAGGATTCTGCTGTGATAGAAATGGGATGCACAAGTGCTTTTCATGGACGTATGCCTTAAATTCACCTTTTCATGTTCTCTGTATGTATATATATTTCTTACTATATGTTCCATTCTATGCATCCGATGAAGTGGGCTGTAGCCCACGAAAACTTATGCTCAAATAAATTTGTTAGTCTCTAAGGTGCTACAAGTACTCCTTCTTTTTGCTTCAAATTAACAGCTCAGCTATTTGAGGAAAGATGTGCCAGAGGGGTTGAACTGTAGAGAAATCATTGATAAAGCATTTGACAATAACAGCATATATACTGAGGATAGTCATGACCTATAATCCCTCAACTCTTCTGTATTCCCTTATCTTTTAGAACAGCTACTCTTTCTTTTGATACTTACAGGAGAAAATAACTTGTATTGTCAAGAGTTCTGTTCTGTTCATTTTTAATAACTCTTTACTGTGGTCTGTATGCGACCCTAGTATAAAGATCAAGAGAAATTTGTAAGTGCTGTAGAGTGAACTAGTTTACTTGAAATTCATGTGCTGATAGTAATGGTAAAGGTAATGCTCAATATTACATACGTGTCACAAGATCTCAGACTATCAGTCTCCCTATTACCCTTTTACTAGTAAAGTTAAAAGCAAAAAGCAATACAGGAACTGAATTTCTGAGAGAACATCTAGTGTCCTATGTCCCAGTGGAGCAGTTAAGAACAAAATAGCAGGACCTGCTATTTTTTTAAAACAGGAAGGCAGAGCCTATCAAATGTTTTTTGTGTGGAAATCTTTTCCCCTTGACTTCCATGAGACTACATCTAATGCTAAACATGCTAATGTTTGCAAGTTCATTGCTGTGGGCCTCATCCTACATTCACTGAAGCCAATGGCAAAAATCTTTATGGACTTCAGTGGGTGCAAGATGGGGCCTTAGGCATGTATGCATCCTCTACTCCTCCTCCCCCTCAGATTTGGTTCTCATCCTGGGATTTACTAGGTATGTTCACAATTTAATGTATATTCCCATAAAAGCCAATACTACTTGTTACTACATAGATATTTCCTATCATTCTTCCTATCACATCTTCTGCACTCAGACACTATTTTCTGTGATTGGAACCAGCGCATGTGGACACCCATTTCGGCCATAAGAAAATAATCTCAGAACTCAGTTTACATAATAGTCGGTCAGCCCTGTTGAAGAGACATGAAGATATGTTTCCAGCATTGTACATGAAGCTGAGCTCTTTTTTTATTGTTCTATAGGATAACTGAGTGCAATGAATGTGTAATTGATATTGTATGAGAAGAGCTTGAAAGGGGCAGTCATGTCTAATGAACATGTTGTGACACTGTGCACTCCATATTCTCCATGATGATATAATTGTGTTTTGTACAATGCATGTCTTGTGAGGTATCATTTTAAAAGTCTTAATCTGTTGAACAATAATGTGCTATCATTGTATATGTATGTACCACTCAAACAAGTTGTGAGGTTGGGAACACCCACAAGCAGCCTTTCCGGTACAACAATAAAAAAGGTCAAACAACCTTGATGGCCCATTGAGGAGAATACAAACACTCACAAGGACTACCACAGGAACTGTGTACAATGGAAACCTCTCAGAGATAGTCTCCATTGTGTAATGCTGTTTGACTCATGCACATACATCATCACTTAGCCTACAACACGATACCTGAAGACATCTGATGAACAAAGACTGAACTGGGGAAGGGGGTCCCAGGTGGGACAGAAGAATTCCTGCCTGTGTATGCAAAAGCTGCAACCTGCTTGTATTAGCTAACAAGGTGAAACACTGCTTGATTCAAATCCTATCTAGTTTATAAAGCTTAGATTGTGTTTTTGTTTCATTTATCAGGTAACCTGCTTTGTTCTGTAGGCTCACTACTTATAATCACTTAAAATCTATCTTTCTGTAGTTAATAAGTCTGTTTTATATTTTTACCTAAAACAGTGTGTTTTTGCTTGAAGTGCTTGGGGAATCTGCTCAGGAACAAAAACTGGTGCATTGTCCTCTCCACATTGAGGGAGGGGCAGACTCGGTAATAAATCGATACTGGTCAGGCTTTTGACCAGGGCAAGATGGTACAGCTCTGAGATCCTAAACTGTGGAGTTGGGAGGTGAGCTGGCTGGAATCTCTCTATTGTAAGGTCATGAGTGGCTTAGGAGAAACCTTCATGTAACTGCAGCTGGGTGCGTCCCTGCCTGAGTGCAGGACCAGGAGCAGCGTGCAGCTTGTCACAGCCTCACAGTGTGAGAAGTACTCCAGTTCCAGGTTGCACCCTGGGGAAGTTTGTCACACATGCATATTGCTTGTTTAACAACAGGCTTTTAGGCATTAGAGCTGAAAAATAATTTAAGTAGCTTTACAAGTACAATCCCTGAATTTTAATGAAATCTGGTGATAGTTATCTGCAGTTATGAATTTTAATGAAATTGCTAATTAACCCTGCACTATTTAACTTCCACTTATAAGGAGGTCCAGTATTCCATGTTAATATGCTGTTAATGTTTAAGTGTCACCATATATGGAGACTGGAATTTTCAAAGGAATCTGTATGTCTACACTGCAAAAAAACCACTGTGTTCTTCACTTGGATTAGTTAACTCTGGTTAAAATAGTAGTGAAGAGATGGCAACTCAGTTTTTAGTTCAGGTTAACTTGAGTTTAATCCCAGCTCCCTAAGGATATGTCTACACTGCAGCTGGGAGCGTGCCTCCCCGCCGGGGTAGACAGACACATATTAGCGCCACTCAAACTAGCGCACTAAAAATAGCTGGGCAGGAGCATGGAGTAGCCACTCAAGTACAAGCCTGCCCAACCCCTGGGGCCTGAACTCAGCCTGTGCCACAATGTCTACACTGCTGTTTCTAGTGCACTAGCTTGAGAGGAGCTAGAGAGCACATCTGTCTACCCAGGCTTGGAGGCACACTCCCAGCTGCAATGGAAACATACCCGTAGAGAGCTGAGGTTAAACACGAGATGCTAAACAGAGTTAAAAGCCAAGTTTGCCATGTTGTCAATGTTACTTAGTGAACACAGATTAGCTAACATATGTTAATAAACTTTTTTTTGCAGTTTAGCCTGACCCTAAAGGGAAGTAGGTGTCCAAATCCTATTCAAATTGAATGGAATATGGGCACGTAACTACTTGCGGCCATGAAAATCCCAGTGTAAAACCAACAAAGTGACATGGAAAAAACCTACCTTTTTTCATATGTTTCCTGGTACTAATCCAAACACCATTTCTCCAAAATAAATTAAACTGGCAAGCAAGAAGCAAACCTCCATCCCCATTAGATTTGAATTCATTTCTAGTGATTACTTTCTGGGAAAATTCCCTTCATTTTTCAAGGCTATAAAAACCTGGACTTAAAGAAAATATCATGTCCACATAGCTTCCAAATTATTCATCTATACATTTAAAGGCAAAGCAAACCATAAGGGTTGTGTGGGTTTTTTTCAGTGCTTTATTTTTAGAGTGCTTTCCTGGCACTTTTCTGCAGTGCTGATTTGTTTGTTTCTCAGTGTTAGCTTCAGCTGGGTTTTGTTTCTTAGTACACATTCCACACCCACATTGTCATTCACCAGTCACTCTGGATGCCAAAGAGTGTCACCATTATGTGGCTTTCCAGCTGCAAATGTCTATAAAAGAATCAAATGTACCACTGGTAAATCAACCACAATTCTATTGAATCACTGAAATTGCACCTGCTTATGGTAGTGGTGAAGTTGGTCCATAAACTCCAGAGATAGAAAAAGCCTAGTGAGTGATCTAAATAACTTCCCTAACAATGTAAGACATTTTACTAGGTTTTTGTCCAGTCTCATTTTAAATGTGCCAAACAACAGGGATTCAACTTAAGAACAATCATACTGGGTCAGACCAAAGGTCCATCTAGCCCAGTTTCCTGACTTCCAACAAAAACAATGAGGAGTCCCTGTGGCACCTTAGAGACTAACAAATGTATTTGGGCATAAGCTTTTGTGGGCTAAAACCCACTTCATCAGATGCATGGAGTGGAAAATACAGTAGAGAGGTATAAATACACAGTGTCTGAAAAGATGGGAGTTGCCTTACCAATGTTCACCTGCACATCTACCAATGTGATGTATGCCATCATGTGCCAGCAATGCCCCTCTGCTGGGGGGTGAGGGCTCTGGCTGGGGGTGAGGGGTTTGGGGTGTAGGCTGCCCCGGGGCTACAGCAGGGAGAGAGGACTACCCCAAGCAGCACCTGGGGAGAGAGGTGCCTCTCCCTGCCCCAGCAGCTCTGGAGCTGGGGCCATGGGATCGATGCTTCTCCCTCGGCTGGTGCAGGTCCAGGCCAGGGTTGGAGGAGGGGTGCCTCTCCCCCCAGCTGTGGCAGGTCTGGGGCACCTCTCCCTCCAGCTGTGGCAGGTCTGGGGCTGGGGCACCTGTCCCTCGGCCACAGCAGGTCCAGGGCTAGGGGAGAGGTATCTCTCCCTGCCACAGCCCAGAGTGGCTGAGCAATATTTAATAGGCTGCTGCACAGCCACGCAGCTTAGAGGGAATTTAGCCCCTGTCGCACATTCCCAGCTCCTGGCAAACAGAGGCTAGGGCCACCATCCCTGCCCATCCTGGCTAATAGCCATTGATGGACCTATCCTCCATGGACTTATCTAGTTCTTTTTTGAACCCTGTTATGGTCTTTGCCTTCACAACATCCTGTGGCAAGGAGTTTCACAGGTTGACTGTGCATTCATTGTGTGTGGAAAAAAACTTCCTTGTTTGTTTTAAACCTTCTGTTTATTAATATCATTTGATGACCTTTAGTTCTTGTGTTAGAAGGAAGAGTAAATAACACTTCCTTATTTTCTTTCTCCACATCAGTCATGATTTTATAGACCTCTATCATATCCCCCTTAGTCACCTCTTTTCCAAGCTGGAAATTCCCAGTTTTATTAATCTCTCTCTCCTCATACGGCAGCCGCTGTATATCCCTAATCATTTTTGTTGCCCTTTTCTCAACCTTTTCCAACTTCTGCTAATAGTCCTCACCATCAGGAAGTTTCTCCTTATATACGCAACCTAAACTTCATCCCATTACTCCCATTATGATAAATAATTCTTCTCACTCCTTGGTATCTACATTCTTCAGATAGTAGACTGACCCAGTTTAGTCATACATATTAAATCCTTTTATTTTTCTGTATAAATCAGTACGTCCCCTACTCTCTAACCATTTTGGTTTTTCTGCTCTCAACTCCCTCCAATAGCCTTCTGCTAACGAGATGCCCAAATGCCTTCCAATGGTGGTTATGCCAGAGGATTATTGAGGGAAGGGTATTAGTTCCCTGCTCAGTGACAAAGTATCCTGTCCAAAATAGCATTTTTGCTGCTGTATCCCACTGGAAATGCCTCATATGCTGTTCATTATTACCCAAAAGTTTTCTTGCCCCCAGAAGAATCTGTTGATTGGATTATTTTCCTCTGGGTATATTAGTTTGCATTTTCCCAAGTTGAAAATTGTGTTATTTTCTACCCACATTTCCAACCTATGTACATCTCTTTGTATTATTTCTCTGTTCTCCAAGCCTCTAGCAGTGACCTAAAACATAATTTGATGGAAAGAAATGATTAGCTTCAAATCTGATATCTCAAGGCCTTTCAGGGCTAGAAGCAAGTGTTGCAGGTCCTACTGGAAAGAGGTGGCTCACCCCTTCTGATTGTTACAAAGTTCCCATTTCTGATGTCAAGAAACATCAGCAAAGCAGAAAGAAGCTGTGCTAAAAAAAGAAACCAGTTTTATTCAGATACTCCTCCTTAACAATGGCAATGACATTACAGAAAATTACTGGCAAAGTAGATTTCCTTTTGCTATATACCTCTTTTTGCTTCAAATTTGCCCAAGTGTGAAATTTGCTCTCTAATACAAAAAAATTGTATATTGCAGTAAGGTTAGGCGAATGAACTAGGTATCAATTTGCTAACAATCTTAATTATTGGCAAATTAAACACAACTTTTCTGGTACAACTACAGTACAGACTCTGACTTTTGCAGTTCCACGCCATTGAATGCAGACAATTCCCAGAGGGGGTGTAAATTGTAATTGGAAACTATTCAAAAAATATGAAATATATTCATTAGAGTTCATATCATACCATCAACTTTCAAGCAAAACTCCCCACTTTCACGTCAGCAGTGAACTCTGCTCAAAAACTGATGACCCAATATGGACCTGTCATTGGCTAATTACAGGTTGTATAATTTAACCACAGCATTCAAAATAATCCTGCATCACGATATTCATGATTAGAGCTGGTGGGGGATTTTCCAACAAGACCGGTTTTCCATCAACAATGCTGATTTTCCAAAACCGAAATGCATCATGAAAGTGTATGTTTTGACAAACTCCCACTGGAACACAGGCAGTGTTCTGACTGAACCAGCTTGTTTTTCTGCCAATTTACCTGGCAGGCTGCTGAGGGCCCATGTTTCAAAGGTCCCCAGCTCTAGAGAAGCTCTGCCATGCAGACTGCCTGAGAGTTGAGGACCCCAGGGCTCCCAAACTTTACCTAGGTGATCTGGAAGACAGGGTGGGGGGGCTATTTTCTATGGGGAGAGGGACAATTGCCCCCTCCCAGACCTTGGTTTGTCTTCCTCCTCCCCCAACTTTTCATAGCTGCATGCCAGCAGCACTGCAGTCTCTCTCTTGGGCCTGAGGGTGCCACTGTAGGGCAAGCCGGGGCTCCTAATCTCTGCATTGTCAGTGACACCACCTTTCTCTCTGCCAGATATACAAGCAGCAGCAGCAGCAATCTGGGCCAGAGCTGAGCACAGAGCAAGCCAGATCCCAAAACCTGTCCTGGGACAGCTATCAGTGAGACCTTACCCACCCCACAGCCCACCACATAAACCCTTTTTCCCCCCAGACAAGGCTTGCGTTCCACCTCCCCACCCACTCTGGGATGGGACCAACCCATGAGCAGCTGAGGTGTCATCAGGGAAGGAGAAGTAGGGCTGTAACGATCACGGGATAGCCTCCCTTTGCAGTCCATGGAAAACTTTATTTTAGCTCCTTCCTACATTCCACGTGGCATTAGGGGCCGCAACCCTCCCCCTACAACTCCACACCGGGGGACATTAAGAACAATCACAGCTCCACGTGCCTGAGAGAGCCATGGTTGTGTGTGTGTGTGTGTGTAGATAAAATGGACATGAATGTTCCCTTCCTTTTTTAAGCTCAGTTCCATACATTTATTAAGGTTTTCATGTATTTGCTTTTAAACTTGCACAGAATTTTTATTACTCAATAAAATTCTATTTTTTTTTAATTATTCATCTTTCTTAGCTCCCAACATATGCTGAAGAATGTCTGGCAGTACTGAGAACAGCCACTTACTTGTTATTGTACAGTGTGACACACGTCATAGGATCAGTGACAGTGTAATAATCATAAATGTACAGCAAACACCACAAAATTCACAGGTGCATTGACAGTGTTATATTCATAGATGCAGCAAAGAGTCCTGTGGCACCTTATAGACTAACAGACGTTTTGCAGCATGAGCTTTCGTGGGTGAATACCCACTTCTTCAGATGCAAGAAGTGGGTATTCACCCACGAAAGCTCATGCTGCAAAACGTCTGTTAGTCTATAAGGTGCCACAGGACTCTTTGCTGCTTCTACAGAACCAGACTAACACGGCTACCCCTCTGATACTTGATATTCATAGATGTTAGGAGTTGTGTGGTGCTTGGTGTACAAGCCCCAAAACAGCAGGGCCAGGGAGAGCACAGTCCACCACAACTCATTATCAGTGAGCTACAGGAAGCTTTAAAAAAGCACTTTACCTGAGCCATATAACTCCACGTTAAGCTCTTCTGATAACACTTATGTCTGTCTGTTCAAACTCAGCAGACAGCCCCTCCCTCTGCAGCCCGACAGCAACTTTTCCCCCTTTGCTTCACAGATATTCAGCAGGACACAGCAGGCAGTTATAATGATTCGGATTCTTTTTCACTGAGATCCAATCTTGAGAGTAAACAATGCCAGCACCCCCTCAGTCTACCAACAGCACATTCAACTGTCACTCTGCACCGGCTGAGCCTGTAGTTCAATCTTTCCTTGGTGCTTTCAAGGTGGTCAGTGTACGGCCTCATGAGCCAGGAGAGCTGGCATTTCAACATTGTCAGTGGTAATCCACCAGTCAAGAAAGAACATCCCTGCATGTAGTTTTCCGAACAGTCCTATGTCCTTAAAAATGCAATTGTCATGTATCTTTCCTGACCAGCCAACACTGATGTTAATGGAGCACCCCCAGTGATCCACCTACACTTGAATAACCATAGAAAAGTTGCCAGAGTCAGATTCCTACATAGCAGGAAACAATCAATGGCCCTGCACACTTGCATGACAACACCAAAATGATTTCTCCCTGACTGGTAGCACTCCATTGTCTCAAGTTTCCACAGTACAATTGTCACTCATTTCTCCATTCTCAGTGCAGCTCTAGTTTTTGAGTCCCTGCACTGGAGGGCTGGGGCAAGCTAGACACACAGATCCAGGAATGTGTCCTTGCACATCCAAAACATTCTGCAGCCACTGCTTGTCATCCCAATTCTGCACTACAATGCAATCCCACCAGTCAGTGCATGATTCTCGGAGCCAGAAGCAGCACGCCACTGTCTACAGCTGCTCCATGAATGCCACCAAACAACCATGAATTGGTTCTCACTATGTCCCACAGCAATCTGTCCTCCAAGGAGTCATCATGTTCCCCACAGATTCAGTTCTTCCAGCTCTGCTAATACCAGAGGATTGTGCATACTGTGCTTGCAACACTCATGACAATAGTGCAGAGCTCTGCAAGCTCCACGCTTCTATCAGAGATGGCGGACAGCAAGGTGGGCCATGTGAGTTCATAGGATTTTTTAAAAGGTAAAAATTATGGGATGGAAACAGCTGCATGCTGGGAAGATGACCCCTTGTTCCCAGTCTCCCCTGAATGACCCATTTCCACCCCACCACGCATTGCCAAGACTTTCCAAAAGACAGTGCACTGAACGGTGGTGAGTTGCGCACTGGGATACCTACCAACAGTGCACCACACTGTACATCAACACAAGTACTCCTGGTGAGTACATACAGCACCGATGCAAGGAGCCAAGTAAACACACACACACACACACATACACAGTGATATACTAACTGCCACAGCCTAATGCGGACATAACTTGTAGCACCAAAAGCTTGTAGTGTAGACATGGCTTAAGTTAGAAATGGTGCTACTGACTACACCCACAGTTACAGTATCTTTGCCTGCCAGACTGCTCAGAACTCAGCCAGAGCTGATGGAACAACCACTTCCTTCTACTTGGGTTCTGCTTCCGCGCAGCAGGAATATTTTTTCCAATCTTTACTACAAAGTAGCACTGTAGAAAGTTACAGGAGAACTCAGAATTAGATGAAGGCATTCCAGGCTGATTGAGCAATCCACTATGCAGATTAGCTCTGCACATCAAGACTTTGCTGAAGCTATTTCAGAAAAACAGAATGATTTCTTAGTAAGCAAAAGCAGCCAGAGAATAACATATTTCCTCAAAGACCTACAGAACAGATTCAGAACCTGATTTCCACTACAGCTCTCTGCCTGGTGTTTCATCTATGAACAGTGGTGACCAGAATATCCAAAGGCAGAAATTGTCCTCAAGAGAGGGTGTTGAGATTTGACAAGAGGGAAAACCTCACATAAAAAGCTTTTTCAACATTTTATACCAGCTGCTCCCCACACGTACATTTTCTGCACTGGGATACAGCTGCCTCTAACAGTGAAGTCGCAGCAAAAGATATAGTAGACACAACCACTGGCCTCAGAAATACAGCAAGATGAGTGTGTATGAGATAAATGCTTGTTCAGTGCTACATGTAAAAAGCTGAATTGGTGGTAGGACACCTATTTTGTGTAGACGCTGATAACACTGGTGGGCGGATAGTACATTCAGCATAAATGAACACAATCCAGAATTGACAAGCTCCTTAACTTCTCTACAGCCGAGAGAAAGTAAATGCCTCTTTGCCTCTCTTATTAAAGCACTTTATCTGTTTTACAACCATGCATGAACAGCCACAAACACAAATAGTGTTTTCATTTATATTCTAGTATTTCCCCAAACTGTATTTCTTTACTTCTTTAACTGAGTTAATTTCAGGCTCTCAGGATGTTACTGGTAGGTGGCTCTCAAAGCTGCTTGTATTATTGCTTGAAACAAAATAATTCAGAGACCACAGCTGAATGTTTACAGCTGTGTGTTGTGTGCGGTCTTAACCATGGAACCAATCACTACCTGGGATGACCTCCACCACTAATGGGCTGAGAAAATTTATGCTCAGGAGCACATAGGATGGGTTGAATGACATGAGAGTAGTTTGGATCAAGTCCATAAAAAGAAACATCAATAGAAATGAGCGAATGAAACTGGGTGGGAAACCTTTAAAAGGAAATATTGAAAGTTTCAATCGGGTCCAACATGTCTGTCAGTATTTAGGGGAAGAAAAAAAGGGTAGCAATGAAAAAAGGAGATAATATTGTCATATGGAAGTGGAGGTTAATAATATTAATTACCATCTTACCTATCTGTGTGAAAAGAGGGTCAGAAGAAAGAAGAAAAAAAGAAAAACATAATGAGAGACAGACAGGGAAGGAAGTGAGAGAAGACAAAAAGACAGCAAAAGGGTATGTGTGTCATTCTGTTGTTTGGATCAGATAACTCACTATGTCATGTAACCTAAGTACACTTCTACAAAAAACTGTCACTTGTCAGTCATTACATTCAGCACCAATAATCATGCACTAAATTCTGTTCTCAGCTACACCATACAGTTCCAAGAAAGGTTTCACGCTAGTAACTGAAAGCAAAATTTGGCTCATTGCTTGAAAAAAATATAAGATTTGAAGTCAACAATGTGCTGTACTTTTGTAGGAACCATAAAATATATTGGCTGTCCAAACATAACATTAGAAAGCACAATTCTAGTCATACGACAAGAGTACAGTACATACTGTACCTGGTGTAATTGTATTGCAACACTTGCAGGAAGGCAAAGTCAAAGCGAATTAAAACAATAGAAAAAGCAATTCTTGCAGCAATCTAAAAGTCATCATACAGTACTTCTACACTGGAAAATGCAGACCTGCCAGCCGTTCCACACTGAAAATCCAGGAGCATCTTTCTTCACTTCAGACCCATTGACAATTAAAGGTTTCAGCAGATTATCATACAGTGACTGATTTACTAAAAATAGATAATTTACTGAAATTACCTGAGTATGATATTACTGCCATTTCACAGCTTCTCCAAAGGGAGGGAAGTAGATTCAGCATAAATGAGCACAATCCAGACCCTGTATTTTAAAATAATAATATATATAATTTATTCAAGTCTTACCACAATTTATGTGGAAGAAAGAGTTCCGGATAGGCCCTTTTTTAAAAACTATGATGGTATAGGAAATTGTCAATATCTAAAATAGGTAGAGGGGGATAGATCTGCACTGATTAATACGAGCTCATGGCCAGGCCCTCAATAATGTATCAAGTGTAATAGACAGTGCTTACTAATAAGGAGCTGAAGCCCAACAGATTAACTCCTGGTTCTTCTCTTTGGAAGACTATGACGTAAAGTACTAGAGAGAGATCGTGTGCTTTAAATATGGACTTCTCCAATTAAAGAAAACAAACACACCTGGAAACTTGGATCCTGACTTTAAACTTATTCTATGTAGCCGTGTCTCAGTGAGTCACAATTGAGGATGCTAAATTCAGGACAAACTGCCGAGAAATATGGCAAACTCAACCCAAAACTGGTGGTTATTCTTTTGTAAGATATAACAAGAGCAAACTCCTGTTTCACCACACTGGCTAACAAGAAGTCATAAAAGCAGTTTCTTGGGCATTCCAGTTCTTATATCGCCACCAAAAACACTGGATTCAGAGCGGAGTGGTTCTTTACAACCAGTCTCATCAAATGAAAGGTTCTTCTGATCCCAAAGGACCAGCCACACACCAGGTTAATACATAACTGAGATCTTACCCCAACAATCACGCTGATGCCAGTCCTTTAGTATCTAAAATCTAAAAGGCTTGTAGCAGTGATAGAATAAACTGCCAGCTTAACAAGTCTCTGGTTGCTTCCAAATCACTGGAAGGACCTCAGTCCCTTAGTTAGAATGCTCCTATTAATATAGTCCAGAGGTTTGGGCAAGAAAGAGGCTAGAGCAGGATAGAGGCTAAGTAGAGGTGTTTCCAGGGCCTTTTATAGCTTCAGCCATGTGGAGGGAATCCCATTGTTCTTACTGTGGAAAATTACAGCAACAAGATGGAGTTTGGAGTCACATGGACAAGTCACATGTCCATGCATTTTACCTAGTCATTGCAGGAAATTCCATTAAGGGTAGGTAGGCGTTGTCCATGGTCCATTGTCAATTAAACGGTCTTTCAATGGGCTATTCAATTTGAATAGTCCCTCAAGGATGTGCTGACTAGCTACCCTGTGGGTGTTACCCCAGGAGCAAACATTTGAAATCCAGCTATAGAGCCAATATTCATAACTTCAAATACAAAATCTGATACATGCATTCAGATAGCATAATCATAACCAGCAAATCATAACCTTTTCATAGACACCCCACTTGACAACCTTTGTACAATATTTGCTGCAAATGTATAACAGTGGTTGCAACAATGATCTATATGGTTATATTTTAATCAGATAACATCACACTCTGGTATAAATCACCATCCACTTCTATTAAGTCAGAGAAGCTACAACAGATGTAAAACTGTTCTGAGCAAGAAAAGAATCAGTCCTTTGCAAGGCAGAGAGAAGGGGTTATTTAACTGAGCAGGCTTTATTCTCCATTGCCCTACACCTTGTGCAGTCATTTATACTTCTGCAAACTGGATGTAAAACTCTACAATTCTGACCTGGTAGTGTGCTACACCCTCTTTTACTCAGGTGTAAGTGATTACACAGGGTACACAGCAATGGCCAATCAGGCTATTCTTTTAACCCCCCACCCCTTGCAAATGATGCCCAATGCTACTGATTGCATGACAAGAGACCAATGATGCAAACATTTTTTAATTAGATCTTCATTAGCAGAAAAATGGCAAGTGGTGTTGTCAATAGGGGTTGCTGCATAATATTTTCTAGTCATCTATAAGTCACCTTCCTTCTCCCAACAGTAATTTTAAACACAGACATGTCTTTAACATCATCATCATGTAGTCAGGGCTGGCTCCAGACCCCAGTGCGCCAAGCACGCGCTTGGGGCGGCATCTTGTTGGCAGGGCGGCAGCCGGCTCCGGCGGACCTGCCTGCGGAGGGTTCGCTGGTCCCGCGGCTCGGGTGGACCTCCCGCAGGCATGCCAGCGGATGCTCCACCGGAGCCGCGGGACCAGCGGACCCTCCGCAGGCATGTCTGCAAGAGATCCCCCGGAGCCGCGGGACCGGCGACGGCCAGAGTGCGCCCTGCGGCGCGCCGCCCTGCTTGGGGCAGCGGGATTCCTAGAGCCGCCCCTGTATGTAGTATTATAGTGTGTTCAATATATTTGCATTAAATGAGAGTAAGAAAAACCCACTTTTTTAACAAGAGCTATCACAAGTAATAAGTTATCAATAAACTGGGCTGGTTTGGAGGAATTTTGCATGTCAGTGGTCAAAGGAAAAAGTTTGCAGATTTCCAGATTACATATTTTCTGATACATTACGCTAAATTCTGTATTTTCCTCAAAGACCTTCTCAGTTCTGATCTTTTAATGTATGTTCTGTTATATTGTAACCACGTCAGTCTCTAAGGTCCAGAATAAATTACTTTTAGGACTTTCTGACTGACTACATATGGCCATACTGTCAGTGCTGCTTTTATATGCAGTACAGAGTAACAGCTTCCTCTAATACCATTACCATTGGATTGTGTGTTTGTGGGAGGGGAGAGTGCCTGTAGTTTTCAGTGTAAAAGCTAACATTGGCTTCCTTAGCAGTGGCTATTTTATAGCCCACAACCGGGTCTGAGTAATACCATGATAATGGCACAGTTGGAGAGACATGAAACAATTACAATATAATGTGTGCCCTTTAAAGTATGTTAGTGCTGTAATACAAAAAAATTTTCCCCCATTTTAAAATGTTACTGCATCACTTGACAGCTTAGAAAAAAACTGGCTAGGTCTTCATTTCTCTTTCTGCATCTCAAAGATTTGAGATGCAAATATTATGAAGTTCTTGCTGTTAGCTTAAGCTGGCTGATTAGTTATAACCAGGTGCTCATCTTCACTAAGCTTTATTACTGAGCAGAGATAACTCAGCCCCTGCTTAGGGAACATCCAAAGCAGAATATAAATGATGGAGAAAAATTTCTCTTTTTACCACCCTGAATTTAATCAATCCAATCAATCAATTAATTATATACAGAGGCCCTCCCATGCTGATATAGTATATGCTTTCTGGAAAGAAAAAGGCATTACTTAACATCTGGACTATCATAATAAAGTATAAATAATATAGTTGGTTAGTTCACAGTAACTCTTTAAAATTAATGTGTCTGTCATTTAGATTTAACAAAATAAGTATTTCATTGTAATTTTTTATTAAAACACAAATTTTTGGATGATTACAACTCAGTTGCAATAGCATGATTCAGAAATTCCTTTATACATATTTACTTTTATTTAATGAGAGAGTCAGGTAAAAATATCCATTTCTTTCTCCTATTATTAATATTTTATTATTAAAAACACTGGCCTAGATATACATGTGCTTTGCAACAAGGAGAAGTTCCTTCCCCAAATAGAGAAGCTAGGCAAGTGTAACACTCCTAATTGCAAGGTTCCCTCTTACCAAAAACCCCACCTCCCAGGCAATTCTGGGGCTCATTCTTTGAAATTGAGAGATTCTAGCAGCTGCAATCCTAAGAACAGCAATTTTGCAACTGGCTCCTGTTTACTCCATCTCACTGTCTTCTAGCTGGTAAGTACCCTTAGCTCCTTTCAGAGCTTTCCTTTATTATTTTTATTTTATATTATTTTCTGTTCTGATGGTAGTAGCCCCTGCTAATTCTCCTCCTCCTTCAGTTTCACTGAGTATTCCTAAATGGCACCCTAGGGAACTCCAGCCAGGAGAAACAGCACTAGTTGGTAGACTTATGCCTACTCCCATACCAGGCAATAAGTAAGTGCTCCTAGCAGAGACCATCCCTCCCTCCCACCTTATTCCAAGACAAACCAAAAAAACGGGGGATGGAGGAGGGCAACTTGGGCTGAATTTAGTGTTCACACTCAAGAGGAGTATAACCATTGTAGAATCAAACTGCACTTCATAATTCATTCAAAGGTCTATGTTCCCAAGACTTGCAGAAGTGCTCGCTGTAAGCTCAAAAGCTTGGTTCTCTCACCAACAGAAGTTGGTTCAATAAAAGAGATCACCTCACCCACCTTGTCTCTCTAATATCCTGGGACTGACACAGCTACAGCAACACTGCATATAAGTCCCTAAATGGGCATTTTTTAAAACCTTGAAAATTACCACAAGCAGTTCAGTCTGAGATCAGGGCCTCAAGGAGTACCTATGGGCCCCAGGACAAGAAGCAGAGGTGTGGTGTTTCATCCAACCAGTGTGTTTTTCAGTCATTGTTTCCTGCTTGCTTTGTTTTTAAACATTAAATCCATTTCTCTGTTTTTATACAATATCAGGGTCCGAAGGGATCTCAGGAGATCATCTAGTCCAACCCTCTGCTCAAAGCAGGACCAATCCCCAGACAGATTTTTCCCCAGATCCCTAAATGGTCCCCTTAAGGATTGAACTCATAACCCTGGGTTTAGCAGGCCAATGCTCAAAACCATTGAGCTATTGTTACAGAATTCACTGTTTTGTTTTCTACAAGAAAGAAATTGCTTTTTGCAACTTTTTCTCACACCCAAATGATACAGCTCCTTTTATGTACTGTATTTTAGCAGTTTGCTATTACAAATTGTTTTAAAATTAATTTACTGAATTTGCCCTCTCTCTCCTATTTCCCAATATAGCTTTAATTTGTTTTTCTCCACAACTTTCCTATAATAATGCTTAGTAATTACCTCTTTCCCTTCCTCTCTTTTCCTCATTGTTTTTCTTTCTGCCTTTCTCCTAGTTTTTAATCTCTTTTCTCCCCTTACACTTTCTCTCTACTTTTCCCATTCTCATTCTATTCTTTCCTTATCACAGTCTGTCTTTACTTTCCTCTGTCACTCTCTCCTTCTTCCCTTTTCCATGTCATATTTTCTCTTGCCCTCCCCATGTTTCCAAGATCATATTCTCTCCTCCTGTTTTCTGTTACTCTCTTCTTCTCTCCCCACCCCTCTTCCTGGAAGATTTTTGTTACTCTTTTCATAGATGGAGTGGAATGCAGAGAGAAAAAAGGGATTAGCACAGACCTTTCTCACACTAGTGAGCACTAGCTCACACAAGCAGTTCCACTGAAGTCAATGAGATTATTCATGTAAGTGCTCACATGGTTAGTAAGGGCTATAATGAAATGGTAAAAATTTCAGTTGACAATTACATATCGGAGAGTAAATCGGACACTAGAAAATAAACTCACAATTCTTTATACAGCTGAGTCCCTTCTTCTTGCTAGAATCATGGTCTATTATATACTGCCCTAACATTTGTAGGCATTTGATTCAAATCAAGGAGACTAGGGTGTTTTTTCAAGAAACAAAAATGCCATGACAATGTCACACTTAATATTGCAAGGGTAATTTAAAACAGATTAGAAATTCAAATGCAGCAAAGATTCATAGCTTCTAGGACTGGAAGGGAAATCAAGAGGTCATAGAGTCCAGTCCTCTGCCCTCATGGCAGGACCAAATACTGTCTAGACCATCCCTGAGAGACATTTGCTGCATTTGAATTTCTAATCTGTTTTAAATTACCCTTGCAATATTAAGTGTGATATTCTCATGGCATTTTTGTTTCTTGAAAAAACACCCTAGTCTCCTTGATTTGAATCAAAAGCCTACGAACATCAGTGGAAAGTCTTCCGATGACTTCAGTGGGCTTTGGATCAGGCCCTGAATGACTCTTCCTTGTCTTAATGATTTTAAAAATGTGTGAGAGCTAAGACAGAAAACAAGGTAAGTAAAGGGACTAAAAGGAACTGCAGACAAAGTGGAGGAGCTGGCCTTGGCATTTTTGGGCAGGCCTCTGGAATTATTTTTCCTCTTCTTTTGCTCAAACATAAACCAAGTCTTGCCAAGCAAGCCCAGCCTAAGGATTCTGGTTAGGGTTAATGGGTGTTTTCTTTGGGATACACTCCTATCCTAACTGACTCATTTTACATCAAAAGTGGATCTGTCTGAGAGATACTTAGGTTCCCCTCCCTGGCTCATGCTGCGGAGGTGGATCCCAGCAGCTTGTTCCTTTCATTTCTAACTGGTTTATGCTGGTTACATTTGAAAAGCTATCCTGGTCAGAAAAGGGACTAGAAACTTAGACCCTAGTGGGAGGGAGTTTTGCTGAGACCAAGCTGAGGAGAGCAGATGAAGAAAAGAATGTGCCAACCTCAGTGAAGGGAATTGCAGCTGGGAGCAAAAGCAAGACAAAGTAATTCCATTTGAAAATGAGACCATAATTCACAACCTCCCCCTTCACTGTATAGGGAGCAGCCACAGCTGAGCCAGATTGAACAACAGTGGCGGGAGAGGCCAGGCCTGCCCCTGCCAACCATGAAGGCCTGGAACTATGAGCCTCTCAACCACACCACACGTTATGTGAGGAAGGGGAGCTGGAGCCCTGCCACTCACATATAGATGTCTTCCCTCCCCCTCCCCAACCTCATAGTGAGCATGCGGGCTGCAAGGAGGTCATTTTGGAGAAGCAATGGCTGAGCAGGTTGGCTAGGACACCTGGCCAGAGAGAAGGGTGGATAAAGGGAGGTGATCAAAGAGTACAAGAAAAGTCATGAGCTAAGAGGAGATGTACTTAACATCACGTAAAACATTGTGCATGAGTTCTGTCTGGTCAATTTGCATATCAAGCTCTACAGTGCAGGGACGGAGTCTTTCTATGTGTTTGTATAGTGAGTAGGCCTTTTTAGGTGCTATCATAATATAAATAATAAAACTTCAGAGAGTGGTTTGCTTAACCCAGCAAAATAAAAATTGCTAAATCACCCTAAAAAACAATCTAGCCCTCATTTAAGGCAGCAACAGTACAATGCAATAAAGGAATTACTCTTCAACACAACAAATACTTTATTACTTGCAGAGTCACACTCACACAAATTGACCAGCAGGTGAATGTGAAAATTTGTATTGATTTCTCACATTGTCTTTAGCCCAGCTGAATACAGCATTTAGAGCAAAGCAGCAACACAAAGACCGTTCTACAAATCCTCAGGGAACCCCAGGTTATTACAGCTCTGCAATTGTACCAGACTTTAAACCGATTAGCCCTTGTGTCATCAATTAATATTTGTAAAATGCTTTGAGATCCCCAGAAGAAAGGAGACACCAAGTCCGGTGCCACAACCATTGAACTATGGAGACAGCTCTGTCATTGACTCATTGGGTGACCTGGGGCAAGCTACTTTGCCTCTTGCCTCCATTTCCTCATCTGTAAAACAGCGAAAATAATGTTCCCATTTGTACACAGTTATAGGCTTCTGGATTAAAAGTATTGTGTTAATTATCAAAGGGCAAAGTATTAGTATCCTAAATTCTTAACGTACAATAACAAACTTCTAAAACAGTGGTCCTCAAAACTGTAGTTTGTAATCTCTAGGGGATCCATAACAATTGTCCAAGGAAGGAGCATGGGGCAGGTTGCAAAGGGCCCGCATTTTTCCTGTAAAATTTGTATATCTGATGTATGTATCTCTGCTACCGTTATGACTTAATTATCTCTGTACTGCACTTCTAAATTTCTAAATAGTCTGGCCATTTGTGAGGAGTCAGAATTGATGCAGCTTGTTAAAGAGAAGATCCACATTGTACTCTCTCCTAAGATATGTGTACACTTTGAGCTGGGAGTGTGGTTCCCAGCTCAAGAAAACATACCCAACACTAGCTCTCCTCAAGTAAACATGATAAAAATAGAGTGTAGCTGTGGCGGCAGGAGAGACATGCCATCCTGAGTATGTACAAGTCAAAGTCACTAGGCATACACTTGGGGTGGCTAGCCCCTCCCACTGTTTGCACTGCTGCAGCTACATTTCTATTTTTAGCATGCTGACTAACAGAGTTGGCACAAATATGAGTCTTCAAGCTAGGAAACAAACTCCTTTCTTGTGGTGTTGTCCCACTAATCTAGAATAAAAGTCATTCAGACTGAAGGGCCATCGCTACTCTTTGTGTATAAAAAAAAATAGTGCATTTATATGAAGTTAAGATCAATTACAAGTCTGGGGCAGCCTGATAGTTTGAACTAGGAAAGGAGTCCTCAGCTTCTGAAATCCTAAGAAGTATTGCATTAGCTGTAGAATGTAGACTTTGATAAGGTAAGTGTCATGCCCATAGATGGGGTTTATATCAGACATTTAGAAACAATGTTCCCTTCATGGACAGAAGGAGGGAAACTTAGGCAGGCACACCTGAGATGCTGCAGCTTCCTGCAGGCAGAGGTCACCTTACCACAGCCTGATTTTCTCATTGATGCCAGGATAACACCAATGACTACAGTGGAATCACTGCTGACTACAGTGGGGTAAATAAGAGCAGAATCTGATCCAAAAAGCAGCTGCCATGAAAATGGCAATTTTCTCCACCAAATCCAGTTCACTCTTTCACTTAAGAACATGAAAAAACAGTTCTCAGTGTGTTTTACAAACTCAAAATGAGCCTGGTTACATCCCCTCCACAGTGATCATTCTCTTCTCTTCCTTCAGTTCTGCCCTTTCCTGGCACACCCAAAGATCCCTCACACTGGCCATGCTTCTCAAACTCTCCGTTGGTTGTGCAGAAGCCAGAGCATGGTTACCCAGTACTAACAGACTTCTGGTTAGTACAATCTGAAGGTCAGGAATTGACAAGGTAGCACTTTCTTATGTGATTAGGGCATGCAATTTGTTTCTGATTCATGGGAGAAGGTTAGGCTCCATTTTGTAAGTGTTAAATAACTTCAATAAATTGTCCTTCTGAAAAAGTGACAATTGATGGAGGGGGGGCAGGGGGCTCTAAGTTCCTATACCACATATTGTGAATGAATTCAACATGCTTGCTGGAAAAGCAGTGTAAGCAGTGGGATCAGTCAGTGTTACAATCCACAATCTTGCAGGTCAACATTGAATTTCTCCCAGGATTTTATTTTGAGGACCAGAGAGAGCAATACTTATACACCACACTCTGATTTTACAGTGCCAAGAAATCCCAGTCTAGGCATCACCTCAGTCCTATGGGACGGGCACATGCCCCCAACACAATGTTTAGCAGAGTTTGTAACTATTTACTGGCATGGTTAACTCTAAACACACCTATCTTCCTGTACCTAGTTCACAGTGCTTTTCCCAGTTCTGACAAGTCAAGTTCTGGAACCTGTGTTCTCCTTCCTCCCAGCATCTGGACATCCCCAAACACACTGCCCAGCATACTGCCATCCTCTGCTGAAGCAGTATGGGATATCTGCCCAGATTCTCCCTGAAAATACAAAAACATTGAAGCAGCTGTGGCAGGCAGATGCCAGTACACAAGCCCCTGTGGGAATAGTAAAGCTGCCAGTCCCCATATTAAATATTTGTCTCCAAAACTCAGATCTTCTTTAGGGGAAAACAGCAGGATCCAAGTTTTAAGGAACTAAGAGCAGACAAGCATGAAGCAATTGACTTCTGTGGGAGTTGTGTGCATGTCTGAGGGCAAAATTTGTTCATGAATTAATAGGTTCTTAGTAGGAAGACAACTTACTAATAGTGTCCTAAGGTTTTAAAGCACAGATTATATTATGAGGTTCCTAAACTCCTTACATTGTCTGAAATTCGTGGTCTACTGTATAAAACAAAAGAGGTTAATTCTGTGTGCCTGTAGCTTCTAGTTTATTTATCAACCAGCATTTGCAAATATTCTCAATATGCTGATTAACCAGGAAAAATAACTGCAATTAGTAAAATGTGCAATGAATTTCTTAAAAGATTTCATTCAGATGTACAACCAAAGATTTTATTTTTTCATGGCCAGTTTGCACTTTGGGCTGTATGCCCATGCAAGAAAATAAAGGGGAATAAAGGTCACACACAAACCCCAAACACACACACTTTACACTCGTATATAGGAGTTAAAGGCTGAACGCTGCAGGGGAATGCTTCAATGGCACTCGGGACTGCAGTGCACCTATTATTACCCCTGCAAGGCAAAGGAAGGGCTGGCAGATCCATGAGGAGATTGTTTGGGTAACTTACAGACTGGAGTGGTCAGGGAGCTGATATCCAATTATGCAAATCTTCTTGCTGATGACAGGGGAGTAAAAAGGTGCCTCACAGTCAAGGGCACCCCACAAAAATGTCTTAATCTCTTACTGTGATTAACATCTTATATCTCCTCACAACCATCTGAAAGTCAGAAATCCATCTGTTCATTCATTCCTCCCACCTAGTAGCATTTCTCAAATAATTTAATGCCAAAGCCTTTTAGTTTCCCATACACTGCAATTTAAGCTTGTGCTGAAGCCTGAAAGCTATAAAACAGCATTTATTATGCCACAGATTTATTAAAGCGTGTTAGTAGCTTGGCAAAGGGAAGTTGGAACAGACAGCTGTACACACTAATGCAGGCATCAAAACGTATTCCATTGAATCCAAAGTATTTAATCACAAGTTTAACAAACTTATTTGAGCATATGGTTGAGTAGGGGAGAGGTAGGCACAGCTGTGTACATATGTTGAAAGAAGAACAGGAGTACTTGTGGCACCTTAAAGACTAACAAATTTATTTTAGCATGAGCTTTCGTGAGCTATAGCTCACTTCTTCGGATGCATAGAATGGAACACACAGACAGGAGACATTTATACATACAGAGAACATGAAAAGGTGGAAGTATGCATAACAACAGGAAAAGAGAAACTGCTGAACTCGAATTAATATGCAAATTAGATTCAATTAACTCTGGCCTAAACAGAGACTGGGAATGGTTGGGTCATTACACTAATTGAATCTATTTCCCTATGTTAAGTTCTCCTCACACCTTCTATGGGTCATCTTAATTATCACTTCAAAAAGTTTTTTTTTCCTCCTGCTGATGATAACTCATCTCAATTGATTAGACTTTTCCTGTTGTTATGCATACTTCCACCTTTTCATGTTCTCTGTATGTATAAATGTCTCCTGTCTGTGTGTTCCATTCTATGCATCCGAAGAAGTGAGCTATAGCTCACGAAAGCTCAGGCTAAAATAAATTTGTTAGTCTTTAAGGTGCCACAAGTACTCCTGTTCTTTTTGCGGATACAGACTAACACGGCTGCTACTCTGAAACCTGTACATATGTTGAGAAATTCAGGGATAAATGTTCAATAGGCAGGCAGGATTTTAGGGGCGTAGCTCCCATTCATGTCAATGTGTATTGAGCATCTCAATACCCACACATTAATCTCTTATTTTACAGCGAAAGAAATGATTTTAGATTAACAGGAAAAAACCTAAATGGCCCATCTGGCCCAGATTCCAGGTTGAGGATGTGCTATAATAGAGAAGAAAAAAAAAAAAGCACATTAAGGCGATGACCAAAGTCATTATAGTGAACAGGAAATAGTCTGAAGAGCGAGAATACTAAAAACATTAAACCAGTGACTAGAGAAAGTCCATAACTATACAGAATTGTTTCTGACAAAGAATATGTAAAACAATAGCACCACCCACTGGCCACAATGCAAACTATGCAAGTGCTGGATTTGTGTGAAATATTTTAAATTCCGATCTAGAACATTTAAATTTAATCTCCCTTTGAAGAAGCTCTGCTTTAATATTGCAGATATTAAAAAGCCTATCAGCAAGTCTTTAAAATAATACCTTGCCCTCGCTAATTCTGCGGAAGGAATGACCAAAATACGTAAAACATTGTTTGAAAGGGATGCAAGTTTGGGTCTCACAGAAGAGAGAGACTTCTCAGTGGCTAGCAGCAGAAGACTCGAGGCTTCCCCACTGAGCTGTAATTCATGGTGCTCCCAAAGGCAAAGGCTGTGAATTATGCCCAGCTGTGCAGTGATTTGACAGTCAAATACCTAGCAGAGACACAGGTGCAAACATCACACTTACTAACACTTGTGACCTAATCAGGATTTGAACCCAGGTTTCTCAAAAGTGATATAATAGTGCATCACTGTTCCATACAGCTTAGCAAATATTACTTTTTAAAGGGTATAGAGTGAAGGATATTTAGAAAAAATATTTACTGATTCATTAACAGTTAAAATGTTCCAGAGAGAAGAGAATCAGGTTCACATGCCAGCTCTGAAGCAGTGGCATTATAAATTCCCTAAAAGCAGAGACTATGACAAGATGAATAAACTTCAGAGTCATAATCCTGATCTTCATATACATCTCTCACCCCTTTATTTCAATACACATGTTAATGTTATTTAACGGGTTGGACTGGAAGGTTCAGAGCATCGGTAAACAGCATATACAGTAACTCTTCATTTAACGTCATCCTGGTTAATGTTGTTTCATTGCTGATCTATTAGAGAACCTGCTCATTTAAAGTTGTGCAATGCTCCCTCATAATGTTGTTTGGCAGCCATCTGCTTTGTCCACTGCTTGCAGAAAGAGCAGCCTGTTGGAGCTAGATTGTGAGGGCTTGGAACCAGGGTGAGCCAGCAGCTCCCCTAAGTTCCCTGTGCCAGGCTATCAATGGCCGGGCAGTTCAGGTGTTCCTCCCCCCACAGGGGTGGCTCTATGTTTTTTGCTGCCCGAAGCCACGGCAGT
This sequence comes from Mauremys mutica, assembly GCF_020497125.1. Taxonomy (NCBI): domain Eukaryota; kingdom Metazoa; phylum Chordata; order Testudines; family Geoemydidae; genus Mauremys; species Mauremys mutica. Next base: position 44,801,361 of record NC_059076.1, read on the forward strand.
CACACAGATTCTGCGGCGTTTCTTTAGGTGATCTGCCGGTCCCGCGCCTTCGGCGTACCCGCTGCTGAATTGCCGCCAAAGCCGCGGGACTGGCGGACCTCCCGCAGGCGTGCCACTGAAGGCTGCCTGACTGCCACCCTCACAGCAACCGGCATGCTGCCCCCCTGCGCTGGTGCCTGGAGCCGCCCCTGCTCCCCCAACTGCCATGTGCTGCTCCTGCTCTCTGCCTCCTGCATGCTGTGCGGGAGCAGGGGGGTGCTGATGTCAGGATGTCCCCCTCCCCTGCTCTTGTATCTGTACTCCATCTCTGCAAAGCGCGGGGGGGGGCGGGAGAAATGACACGACAGGGCTTAGGATGGAGGGAGCTTGCTGGCAGCAGCTCCTGTCTGAACTTGCTGATCTACTTGAAAGGGCAGTGTACTTAAAGGGGTAATGTGTGTCTCTCTCTCAAACACAAGCTGTGTGTCTGTCTCTCTCACACACACGCACCGCCCTGGCTCTTCAGTGCCTGTGCAACCATGCATGCACCAGCCGGAGGAGGGAGTGATGTGCTCCAGCAGGTTAGCGTGGGTTCATCACGTTCAGTTTCCGCAGGGAAGTGTTTGCAGCCACCACCGTGCATCTATTGTGTCTCCTCCCTCTGCCTCAATCCAGTGCTGCCTTGTAGAGTGTGAGGCTACATTAACAATGTGTTAACTCTTGGGGGCTCAGCCGAGTGCTAGTTCATCATTTAGCGGCAAGGCATTCCCTGGGAAATATCCCACCCTCTGATTCCACCACCTCAACCGAGCTTCACAATCATTGCTGTGTACAGTATTAAATTCTTTGTTTAAAATTGTTTAAAAAACTTGTGTGTAAAAATGTATAAAATATCTTTTGTCTGGTGAAAAAAGTTTCCTTGGAACCTAATCCCCCCTATTTACATTAAGTTTTATGTGGAATTTGGATTCGCTTAAAGTAGCATTTTTCAGCAGCTTAACTATGTTAAGCGAGGAGTTACTGTAGTCCCCAACTCATCGGCATTAAGCACATGCTAACATCCCATTGATTCAATTAGACTCAAGCACATTGTCAAGTGTTTTGCTAAATCAAGTCTATATAGCAGTGGTGAGCAACCTGCGGCCCATCAGGGTAATCCACTGGCGGGCCACCAGACAGTTTGTTTACATTTGCACAGCCACTTGCAACTCCCAGTGGTCACGGTTAGCTGTTCCCAGCCAATGGGAGCTGTGGAAAGCAGTGGCCACACACACAGACACACAATCAGCAGGCACCAGTCGTGTCTTGCAGCATGAACTTCCTGGACATCACAATCAGCTTCAACAATGGAACCCTACAGACAACCATGTATAAGAAATCCACAGATCACCACACGTACCTTCACAGATCCAGTAACTACCCAAATACACCCAGAAATCTTATCTGCAGCCAGGCATTCAGATATCAGAGCATATGTTCTGAGGAGAAAGTCCAGGATGTACACCTTAACACACTTAAAATCGCCTTAATCAAAACAAGGGTACTCCACCAGAGCAGTAGATCACATCACAGAACAGACCACTCAAATACCCTGAAAGATCCTGCTTCAATGCAAGAAAAGAAGAAACCCGTCCAATCACACACCCCTAGTTGTCACCTACCACCCCACACTGGAACCCAGAGAGTTAAAACTCATACTCAATGGGGAAATATTACCCTTACTTTCTACTTTTTGCCTTCAAACAACACTCCAATCTCGTCATCAGAAGCAAGCTGTCCACAGATCAGGACCCACCAACTCAAAAGCAACACTAGCCCCTGCCAGAACAACAGATGCAAAACCTGCAAACATATCTCCACTGTTACAATGATCAACACCCCACCCAACACACCTTTCAAGACCCAATGGGTCCTACACATGCCTACTACTACATGTGGTGTACTTCATCCAGTGCACTAAATGCCACAACAACAACTTTGAGTGAAATGAGAATTACTATGGTCTTGAACGAGGTCACATAGAATGTGATAAAATACAAGCACACCATATCACCTGTGAGCGAACACTTTCTCAAAATGATCATTCCATATCTCCTCTCTCAATCCTTGTTCTCAGAAGAAACCTGCACACCACCTTCAATAGACAAGCCCGGGAGCTTAAATTCATAACTTTGTTAGGCGCTAAAAAGATCAAAGATACTGGATTTATGGCTCACTTCAACAATCTATAACCCACTAACCCTCTTTTGTCCTATGATTGCAGCAGTGTTAACTGCCCACTTCACCTAGAATGGTCTCTTACAGCATGTTAACTCCTTATGCTAAACAGATTTACCATAGCCTTGTATTTAGCTGTAACACCCTGATTACCTTACCCAGAGCTCTTCTGATCTGGGAAAGATGGAAAGCTTGTCTCTCACCCCAACAGAAGTTGGTCCAATAAAAGATATTACCTCATCCACTTGGTCTCTTAACCTAATGAGTTATTCAGCAATATCTCAGGCATTTGTTGCCCATCTACTATGCACTTGTAGCTAGATTTAAGAGAAATGAAATGAAGTATGGGTTAAAACAGATTAGTCCCTTATTGCTTTTTCGGGAATCCCCTTTGAGAGCAATGGTTTAATCGGTAAATAAGAGCCAGCAAAAGTTCCAGCTGTCCTGGAATCAAAGGGATAAAAGGAACATTGATATCAAACAGTGCTGGTTTGTTATCCACAAACCACGTGCCCCATATGATCCTGCTTAGTTCTTATCATGAACTCTGAGCTGCACAGCAAGTATTTCATTCTATTTCCACTTGGTGTTCGTAGTTAAAGAACTCAGTAGGAATATTTAATCTAAAAAACTGAATTATGTCACGGAGGAATTACAACCCGTAACTCACAAGTAAATAATAGATCCCTAGCTTTAGTTTTAACAAGATTTTATTGGAAATCCAGATAGAATGAATTCATACTTAATGCCTCACTACAAACCAATGGAGAAGCTGTCTGAATAAACTAGGTAAATCCCAAGGATTATTTCACATGTGCTGTAAGCAAATCAGTACTAAGAATAACATCTCATTATGAAAATAGGCTATGCTGCCGTGTCTTATTTGGTTCACAGGTAAATTTGAAAGAGAAGCCCTGAGACACAGACTGGAAAGCTTGGAATTTTAAGTTTGCTTTAAAATAAAAAGTGCCCCTGCCAAATTAGGGGCCTGATTCTACCACCCTTACAGCAAGTAGCCCCTTACTGTGAGTACAGAGCAACAGATTCCAGTCGGACTACTTGAGCTGTAAGATACTTTCTCAGTGCAAGATAGAATTGTGAAATTCATACCACTCCAAAATGATACGATTTCAGGAAACAAATAGGAAAAATGGGGAGGGAGAATAAGATTCCAGTCCCTCCGAAAATAATTTGTTGTTACCGAGAGATTCTTTTTATATTTTATTCACTATGTAGTTTAAAAATTCTTAGCTGTGTACAGTTATTAGGAATTCCCAGTAGTTCCATCATTAGTACTTAACTAAAAAAAAAAAAATCAACACACCTTAGTACCAGAACACCTCAATTAAATAACCCTCCTCCCTCCAGTTTTATTTCCTATTCATGAAGAAAGGTGCAGTGGTCAGACTTTTTAACAGAACAATTTAAAAAAAAACATGGAATTTAAAATACCTTCCTGGCTCTGCATCTTCTGCAAATGCTTTTTTTTTTTTTTTTTTTTTATAAAGATTCTTAGGTGACAAACATTGCAAATGAAGCCCAACCAGAACCTGTTATACCAGCACTGTTATCTGCTGCATCTTTTAAGTGATTTCCTTCTTCATAAATCCTAGCAGTAAGACTACCTGGTTTAAACCTGCAAGCACCAGGTTTGTTATGACCTTCGCACCTGGCTAGCTCAGCTTCAAGCACCAACTGCTCACTCCACTCCAGAGATAAATGGACAGTACAATGCAGGCTGCTGCTAAGATGAGTCTTTCAAATGGAGATCTTAAATTAAAAAAACAAAACAAAAACCCAACAACCAAAGGTTCTGCATTGTCTCAATTAGTGCTGCTAATGCCATATCACTTGGAGTCTGTCTCTAGTGTCCCAGACAAAACTTCTCCTCCCCACAGCTATACATGTTGGTTGCCATTGCAGTGAGGCTGTAGGCTAAGACTTTGGAAGTGAACTGGGGCACAGAAGTGTGCTTGGAAAGTTATTGGCTCCAATTACTGCTGCCACTTGCTGCCTTTACCTCCCTATGATGGAACACAGATAAGCAGGAAGGCCTGGGAGCACAAACAGGCCATCAGCAACAAGGCACTGTCTAGAGCTTTACATAATAAATGGTCTTTTAAAAAGCAGTGGCACAGGCACAGAACAAGCACACAGAACAATGTAACGGAGCATGAAAGGGTCAGTGTCAGGGCACCAGTGGGCAAAGTAAATTTGAAAAGCTGTTACTCAGATTTGCAATTCCATCTCATCACACCTCCTCTGTCTTGCAATTTTACTCACCATGAGTGCTGCTCCAAGGACCAGCTACAGGAACAAACCGTACCTATTCACCAATATCAACAGATGCCACCCTCAGGAAAGGCAAACAGTGTCTTCATCCCTCATGACAGATTGAGAAAAGCAACAGGTTTGTCTACAAGAGAATTTAAGCTACATAATCCTTGCACTGAACACTTCATGTCAAGAAGTTCTCCATTACAGAACTCCAGTCTAATTGATATCCCAAAGAGGGAAATATTGTAGTTGTTGATAGTATTCCCACTTTACAATTAAGGTTGCCTAAGCATTTCCATTCTAAGCCCATTCTGAGTTATCCATAACCTCCCCAAAATGTCTAGACTCTAATCTTGGTTCACAAGAGTTTGTTTTCTTTTGCTGTCAGGCAAAATGATTGAGCAGTTTGAGAACTAAGTGAAAAACACCCATATTCCCTCCACTTCTCATTGTGACGTTTTTATAGAAAAAAAAAGCCAGCTTTAGCCCTCAAGCAGCTGGAGTAAATGGCTGAAGTTTGGCAGAGAATAGTCCTCATTAAAAAGTGCCTTTGAGCGTTCCAGTAAAAAATTATTTTGATTGGGCACAATACATTTTTTTAGAAAAGCCAAACTTTGCACAAGTACAGTACATTTTTAAACAATAATCATGCTAAGTTTGTGACTTTCAGTTAAGGAAGACTGGGCTACTCATGGATGGCTAACTTAGCTACATACTAAACATTTTCAAATCATAACTTCCTCCACCTTCTAAGAGCCCTGCTTCATACACTGCACAGCTGTGTATAAATTAATTACAAGGGTGTTTCTAGCATATGCATAGTACACAAAACTACACCCATATATCTAAGGGTGTAGAAGTATATAATTTCTCTTCCTTTCTTTTCTGAAATAGTGCTGGTTTATAAGCACTATGTAAGTGCTAGGTATTATACTACTGTATTACTTGAGAAGCATTTGCTCAGGTCCTCAAACCCATTGTAATGCTTACAAACATGCAAGCATAATTTACATATATCCTGACTGAAAGTGTTTAAACCATGCAACCATAATGTTTTACATCTAGATTTGATGGAATATTTAGGTAGTTTCTCCATTGCCCAGATTCTGGCCCAGTTTGATACCAGACTGCATCACCATCTGGTGACGGGGAGGAGTTGTGGTTAAGGCACTTTATTACAACCAATGATATATGAATTCAGTAACCAAGCTCTGCCACTGACTTCCTGTGTAACTTTTGGCAAGTCACTTAATTTGTGTATCAGTTCCCTGCCTGTAAAAGGTAGATGATAGTCCTTCCTTATCCTCACGTATGGACCAAACAAGTGCCTAACTAGCAATAGTAAATCAAACTACTTTCATAGGTACTACATAGTGCAACTATTTCTGTTGGTTATCAGTGAAGATTAACACAATATTTTCTTAAAATTGAGTAGAGCCAGGGAAGAAAGATAAATAGAGAAAGATATTGGAAAAAATAAAGCATCTTGGGGGGAAAAGCTATTTCAATGAATTAGACTTCAGTTTACATTTACTTAACCATAAAACTCAAACATTATTTTAATGATTTCAATCCTTCATTAGAAAGTTACATTTCAATACTGAATAGATTTTGATTTTAAAGAACTGAAGTACTCTGCTGTGAGTCTATTTCAATAGCACTTTTTTAAAAAATGTGGAGTTTCTGCAGTTGTGACTGAGTGACTTATGAGCTAAGTTTTGAGTAGCTGTTTATAAATATCTTTTGGAAGCTAGAAACAGAAATCTGTTTCTCTGATTGAACTTTATTCTTCATCACACGCACACATTGATTTGATTTACAAGGTTGTTCATGAATGCTAAGCTAATGGCACTGAATTTAAAGGTAGAACATTAAATAAGAATTTTAAGGACTTCCTCCCCTCAAAAAATAAGGGAATAAAAGGATTAGGAAAGATCTGGGTGTGGAATTTTGATACGTACTCCAAGTTCCAGAAGGAAAAAAAAAATATCACTGTGCAATTTGCTGTAAATGAGAACTGTTACTCTATCTATTCTGTCCATGCCAGTTCCAACATGTAAGTGGTGACTGAAAATGGAGAAAGATTTGAGGACAATGGACAGCAGAAAAGTGTAAATTCAAGACTGAAGACTCTTGATGCAATCACAGTCATGGAGATTTGTGCGCTCTTGGCATCTGTCCTACTTGGGGCATGGACAGGCCGCACTGGGACACCTCCATTGCCAAGAAAAGAAAGAGAAAGGACTGAAGAAATTGTGCATCCCTGGGATTTCACATGCAGTACCCTGTACCTTATTGAGTATACTTTCTTCCAACAATGTTGCTATCTTGTGCCTGGTTTACAGGACCAAATACACAACCTAGAAAAGCAAAAAGGGTGCGTAAAGCTCTCCCCTGACACCAATCCATCCATCTGGAAGCCACCTATCACATTATTACATAGCTCTTTCCAAAGCACTACGAAAACAGAAAGCGCTATGTACAAGGTACATGTACATTTAACCAATCTGAAGAAAGAATGGATTTTTTGCTTGTCAAAATAGATACAACTCTGTTGGGGAGGGAACAGTTTATTGGTATGTTATGTTTCCATTGATAGCTCACATTGTTGTTTAACAGATTCATTCTAATAGCACCAAATATATATTATTACACATGAAGGATAATTTTCCTTAGTTCACAATTTTAAAGCTACCTTAATATTTCCATTAAAATGAGTTACCATAAATGAAGTTTAAAGAAAGAGATTAGAGACTAAATTTTATTTCAATTCTTCTTGGAATGTGTGGATTTTTTCTACTTCAGCAAAACATCTAGAAAAAATTGTGCATTAAGCCAAGAATCCATCTTCCATGAAGAGGAGAACATTCGCATAGTCATAAGAGGTACTTCATAAACTCCTGGGGGCTGGGATGGATAGACTTCTCCCTGGATGCCGGTAGGAAGAGAGACTGCATATCACTTCAACAACAAGACTTTCATTGGGTCTTTTTAACCATTAGGATATTAGTGTGGCTGTAAGCTCCTATAAAGGACTAACATGCAAAACAAAGCTAGACATGCTAACTGAGAGGCTGCAAGGCGGGAGCAGGACTGAATCCTTCATATCACTGACAGTGTTACTCATCATCTCCACCGCAGAGAAGCAAGAGCGCTTTCCTGAAGTCCCCAGATGTATCTTTCTGTGTACGAAACATAGTATTAATCACAGTGAGTCACAACCATAAAGACATTTTTAAAAAGGGTCAAACCCAGGAAATACTCCAACAAATGACAGAGTTTCCACCAACAGGAAATCCATTTGTATGACTATCTGCTCAGGAATGACACAAGGAGATTCTCTGATTAATGTGTTACTTTTAAACATCCAGACTTCTCGTTTAAATAAAAATTCCTGAAAGATTGCAAATGGCAATACTGGAGCTGGGCCATTTACTGCAAGTTACAAAGTCATTTCTTCCATTTGCAAACCAACTAACCAAGGGAAAACCATCCTAACCCAAAGCTTTACAAATTAAAACTTTTTACATATTGGAAGTGACTTCCATAAGTTAGCAGGGGTCCAACCCTACTCCCCTGGCAGTCAAATGGGAAATTTTGCTACTGACTCCAGAGGAAGGACGTCTGGTCCCTTTTGATAACTTCAAAAGCAATTTGACACAGCAGAACTGAAGGACTGCAGTGTATAAACAGAATTGAGTAAGACATGAAAATGGAGACAATACTATATGACGAATACTTCTACAAATACTGTGCTATAGAAAAGAGTTATGGCTTATATTAAACAGCTTTTTACTTTAAACCAAATACATGGAAATCCTACAATATCTGGTTCTCTTACCAACTCCCTTCCCTCCCACTTAAATTATTATGATTCTGCCTTTGTCTCTGCAATTAAACTCTCTCTTGGGTAATGATGTAAAAGGAGACTAGATTGTAATTTCAGTCCAGCTCCATTGCACAAAATTGCTTGCACCATGGGAGGAAAAAAAAAATGATGGAATGCAGGATCACATGCAGGATTACAACCCCACTCCGTTTCCTTCTGCCACTGACAGCTTCTCTGAGACATGGAGAATGAGAGGAAAAGCGCTCAGACCAGGAAAGTGTAAAAAAGGCAGGAAGGGGGGAAAATGTCTCTGATTTTCTTATCAGATCTACCCCACTACTACACATTTGCAAGGAAATCTGTTTAGGAAATATCTCCCTCTCAAACTACTCTGGCATTTAAGCCCTTTACAAAAATTCATTAATTCAATATCGTGCTTCAAATGTTACCTACCCTACCTAAAGAGGAAGTCTTACACCACCTATAAACACTATTTTCACCCACGTATTTCTTTATCAGTGAACTGGATTTGAGAGATTTTACCTGAATCATATGATGTAACGATTTCGCAAAATTCTTTCTGAATTCACGTCTAATGTCCAGCAGATCAATTTCGCTCCTCGAAACCATGATTCTGATCAAAGTATCATCATCAGTGCCAGCTCCCTATGTTAAAAGATAATTAAATATAATTTTGAAGCATCTATTTATGCTGCACAGGTATTTTGATCTAGAAAAAGTTTGAGAGCCCTCTGTAGTATGGTTATAACTGATAAATACATTTCATATACAGTGAGAATGTCTATGGGTCTTCAAAGAACCACTGCATTGTATTTCTATCTTATTAGTATAAAATGTTTTGGTCTGTATCACAGGGCATTCAAAATTCAGTGATGTTGTGAAGTGCTCTGTGCCTTGAACGTCTATGAAGTTGAGGATGCTCAGAACCTCCCAGTTCATGCCCACTAGATTGTAGCTTCAGGCCATAAGTGCCCAAACAAATGGAAATGATCCAGCTCCCGAAAATCAAACAGTATGGTATTTGCATGATCAAGATCAGTATCTTACTAAACGATCCCCAATTCCACCCTAAGAATTGACTTTGTTTAACTGAAAGTTGGAGCACAAAGCCCAGTGATGACTAATCAAGGCATGTGACTTGCTGTACAAGTCTGAGTCACTGGTAGAAATAACTATTTTCAAAACTATCTGACTGCTCATATGAATGGAGACTGTGGTAAATGTAGTATGTAGCTGGATTCAGGCTAGCTCAAACAGGCTAGCCTGTGCACTGCTTTTGCTGTGCAGACGTACCCTTAGTGAGTTTTAGCACTGATGAATGGTGCCAGATTGACAGCCCTGCAGTCCCAACCCCCTAATGATCAAGCAGTCAGGTTCAACACAGGCAATAGCAATGCAAGTTTCTACACCAATATGCCTCAACAAGGTCCCAGGTGAGCCCCCTACCCTTATTTCTAGCCCCTATTCTCAATGTCCAGTCAATCCTTAAACTTTTGGTTGTGACTGGAGCTGGTTTTCATGGCACACATTTGAATGTTTTAGATGGCTGACCTAAGGACACTCTCAAATTATGCCAGGAACCAAAAAGCCCCCTTTTTGACCAGGATCAAGGACTGGAAACCACCTTTACCTCTTCCAGATGTGCAAGAGGCTCAAGTGCAATGTAGGATTGAGCCTTGTGTGCAGTCCCTGAATGGGTGACTGTGTCATGACAGATTGTATTAGTAAATTTTTCTGCTGAAGTTACGAGAAAGTGGTCTCCTTACAAATAGGTTCTGCAGATTTTAATACAAAATTATAAACTTTCTATAGGTTTTTAAAAAAAAAAACAGCCTGTAGAATTTAATAAGAAATATGTCTGCAACAGAAACCTAAAATATGGTTCAATACACCTATAGAAAGTTTTTCTATTAAATGCCAAAGATTTGTAGAGTATTTTCTTTACAATTTCGTTATATTTGTATGGAACCCTATGTTTTCATCTCATTTACATTTTACAGGGCTTTTCTATAAGGATAGTAGAACAACTGTTCTTTAAAAATCCAGATATCAATTTATGATTTCCTCCAAGTAATTATTCATGCAGACATTTTATTAATATATTTTACTTCATGATAAACCCATTTTAGATGAAGGCCTTATCTTCAGTAAGGGAAAAACCTATAGGGAGCCTAGTCATTAACCTGCTAATTCACACGAAAACTACCAACTGCCGGCTGTCTTCACTAGGATTTTAACTCATGTTGACTAACTCAATATATGAACACATATTTTTTTCCAAGACAACGAGGCCTAAAAGGGAGCATGCATGTGTAGCTAAGGGGGGAGGGTGGGAGAAGTAGGGGAATGAAGCAATCAGTAAAGCCAGATTGGTGTTTAAATCTCAATTTTTGGCAGCTCCTCTCTACTTCTCAAAAATGGGATGGACTTCAAAACACATTTGAATGAGGAACTAGAATTTTACTTTATAAAGTTGGGATATGGGTCTATAAATGGTCATCTTAAAAAAAGAGAGCCACTTTGTGGTCTGCAGATTTTACAACATAGCTTTTAGTCATCCTCATTTTCAAAATATATGTCACCTGCAGAAATTACAGTTTTCAGCAGAATGTGCTCCATTTTCAGGCCAGCAGAAGGCCCCTGAGAGCAAGATGGAACATTGCATACTGGGATATATATAGTCTCTAAAAGTAGTGTTTCCATATTGAAGATTATAGTGCCTGCCATATTGTCAATTTTATCCAAACTAGTCACAGCCTTGCAAAATTTGGGTGAATTTAAGTTAGTCTCTCTCGCTCGCGCTCTCTCTCTCAAAAAAAAAAAGAGACAAAGAATGAGAGGGGAGGAGGAGGAGGAGGGAGAGAGAGAGAAAGGGGTTACTTGGAGGGGGGAAAAGGGTCATGTGGAGAATAAGTACTTACCTTCATGGCATAAAAGAGAGATTCAGCAAAATAAGCAGGTACGCTTCGGACACATTTCACTGAGAAAATGAATCATTAACAATCAGTTTCTATTGAACATGTATGATAATCTGAGGGGAGGTAAATATTTTGACTTTCAAATTACACAATAAATACAAGTTTAAGCTCTGGAGTAGAAACTTTCTCAAGGCTATCACTCTCTTTCCAACATCTCACTGCTTCATTTGCATGGGTTTATGTCTGTGGCTCACTGACTCCCGAACAAGAATGATCAATTTACACCCAAATATTTTTCTAATATTTCTACTTGGGATCTGAAAGGTAGAATTCATATCTCATCAGCAATACAGATCCTGCAAGCCCAACTCTACCCCCAAATTACAAATGTGCCAACACATTTTCTTCAGTAGGCTGGTCTGGGCAAATGAAGGCAGAATTTGGTCCCACAATTAGATATAAATTAACAGTGCTTTTGATGATGCATGTGGCTGAACAGAATCCAGTTCTTCTCCCATGGCTGATAACAAGAAGAAACGATTATTTACTAAATAAATAATAAGATTCCAAATAAGCTACTTACTTCATAAGAGGACGTGCATTTTTACAGTCACTTTTTGACCAAAGTCACTCTAACATCAACAACCAAAATAACGTTTTTTAATCTGGGACAGACTAAATGAAACCATTTCTTGAATTCCTGCATCTTAGACAATATAAACAGCTTTATTAAATTAGAGTTCAGCTGGATTTACACTGAGAGTCAGGATGGCAACAATAAATAGTAACGTAATCCCCTGTGCTACTGGAGATTTTAGAATTTAGGTCATTGATTTGAGAAAACAGGTGTCAGCTTCACTCAGGCTGTTGATCAGGTTACTCAGCACTGTTTTAATCCCTTTAAAGGAAATGCCATGTCATCTTTTCAGAGCTCACATTATAGCGCCTACAAAATAGTGTAGCAGTAGTAAGATTGTTAATTACCAATTGCCAGAAGCAGCTTCTCCAGATCCCCAGAGGTTTCACGGTCAATGGTTTCTTCAATTTGAAAACCAGAGATAGTCATGTATCTGTCAAACACTGAAAAGCCAAGGACAAATACATACTAATTCCATGTATGTAAACATTACTTCTCCCACTATCCCCCACAGTGCATGCTATTTTCATCCAAGCACCATATATTATCCACTGCGCAAACCTCATCCTCCAGACACTCTTCCGCCACCTTATTTTAAAATATCTTTTCCCCAGCAGACTGTAATTGTACAATACAATTCTTCAGGGAGGAGGATGTAGTCTCCCGAGTCCCCTGACAGCAATCTACAGTCTAGCTGGCATGAGCAGCATATTTAAATAAGAACAACATTGACACCATCTTAAAGAACCAATCTACCTCATATCCCTAACAAAGCTCTCATCTATATTGGATTATGTGGAAGCTTCTGCATTTAAACTCAATCAAGGTGCCTGCACCATCAAATCTGACAACTTTCCAGATGTGAGACAGCCTCCCCATCCAACATCTAGCACAAATGCACAGAACCTTCCGCAAGTTCCGGGAGCCAAAAACAGTTCCTTCATGGCTCCTCGCCTATGGGCTGCATGGAGTTTATGGAGGGAATGGTATGATGGGATAGTCTAATTTTGGCAATTAATTGATCTTTGACTATTAGCAGTAAATATGCCCAATGGCCTGTGATGGGATGTGAGATGGGGTGGGATCCAAGTTACTACAGAGAATTCTTTCCTGGGTGTCTGGCTGGTGAGTCTTGCCCACATGCTCAGGGTTTAACTGATCGCCATATTTGGGGTCAGGAAGGAATTTTCCTCCAGGGCAGATTGGCAGAGGCCCTGGGGGGTTTTCGCCTTCCTTTTCAGCGTGGGGCACGGGTCACTTGCTTGAGGATTCTCTGCACCTTGAAGTCTTTAAACCATGATTTGAGGACTTCAATAGCTCAGACATAGGTTAGGTGTTTATTACTGCAGTGGGTGGGTGATATTCTGTGGCCTGCATTGTGCAGAAGGTCAGACTAGAGGATCATAATGGTCCCTTCTGACTCTATACTGGGCACAGCTGAGATTCTGGTTTTCAGTTCTACTTGCACCACTTTACCTACCCTTCCTTAGGTGACAGACACTTCGAGTTCCCAAGATGGTGATGAACTTTTCTTCATCTGTTCCCCATTTCAGCTCTCCAGCCTTAAACAAGACCTGTTAAAATTTCAAGAAACCAAAACAAAGTTAGTAATTTCTTCACACATTCACTTGAAGGACTCTATGCTCCATAACAACTGCAGTTGGAGGGGAGGAAGCTTGAGTGACATGTCCCAAAAATATACATAAGGAAAAACTGGATACACCATATCAAAATGTACACCAGTGCTCCATCATCACTACAGATATTTCTTGCCATCATCCTCCATCACTCCCACCTCTTTCCCTTAGTCCCAGTTTTAGTTTTGCCATCTGAGTGATGCTCTATTCTCATTAACCCGTTCATGCCCTGAGATACATGGCACATGTACAGCAATAGTCTTGCTTCATATAAACATGAGGTACCCTTCCAGCAAATGTTTTAGAAACATACTCCTGCCCTGCACCCCCGCCCCCCCCCCAAAAAAGATTATATTTGAAAGACCCTTCGTCAGCCTTCAATCTAGGTCTCCCTTTGACTGATCCAATTTCCACATAGCCCCATACTTAGTAAGTTTTACAAAATAGCAATTTATCGAAGGTATTAACATGGGCAAGACGTATATAGTAGCACAAGGCTAGACTGCTGCTCTGGCTAGGAAGCCGGCACTTAAAAGAACTTAAAATGCAGCACTTCACCAGGCACCATCAAAATATACACATGCCACGCCCACAAGTATTTTGCATTGGAAAGTCGAGAAAAACATGCAATCTAAAGCGCACACCCACAGATTTCTTGATGTAAATTTAACAAGCTCTCATATTCTTCCTCTGCCGGTGTTATATTCTTGACCTGATTTATGACCTAGGCCCAGATCTCCAGTCCTGTGCATCAAAACCACAGCTCCTAGCCCCTGGAGTTCATGTCCTCATTTGATTAAAATTTTATTTTTATATATTTTAATTATATAGATAATTGCATTACGTTTCTGCGCAAGTTCATTCGAGAACATAGTGATCGACTCATTTCACCCACATAGTTGTCACTGGGGCATTTGGTGCTCTGGATGAGGTACACAAGTGATGCTGAAGCTTAAATGCATATTCCAAAGTTGCCTGCCAGCCAGCCAGCTCATGCAGTGAAAGATCTCTGAATATAGAGATCCAGGTCAGTTTCATGCTCCTCACCAAGTAGAGGTTAGGCAAGTAGGGGTTCAAGTATTTCCTGAAGAAAACCCATGAATACAAATATCTGCCTGTTTGCCCTTATCTGCTGCACAGAACTTGCTTTGACCCGCTGCCTGAGCGGAGGAATAATGGTCTTGTTTTCACAGTATGGTCAAAAAGGTTTGAATTTTCTCTTTATTCTGAGTCCCACACTGCTACAATAAATACATTGTTAATGACCATCCATCCAGGCTCTATTTTTTTATATGGAAAATCCAGTACGTAAGAGGAAATGTGGCCACGACAGTTCTTTGGAACACAGCAATAAATCGTTTCATGGCTGTTCATTTAAAACTGAAATATGCAACACTCTCAAGTGGGTGACAACCACAATTGTACAGATGTGACCAAGCATCCTTGCACCTCCTCAGACTGGATCTTGTCAGCTCCCACAAGCTAAGCAAGGGCAGACCTGAGAAAACCGAAGAACAGCTCTCACCTTCAAGGAATAACTAGAAGTGTTACAGGAAGTCCTGTCAGCAATACCCTATTCCAAATCAGTAATAGCACTCTTCCATCTGAGTCATTACCAAATCTAATGCTCCAGCATGGTGTTAGAGGCATTGTGCTGTTGGAATTGCAGTTCTCTGCACACAACAGAGGTCCTGACTGCTGGTGATCAATAAAGGTCCCATGGCATTTTATGCAAGCATAAGGTTATTAACCCCA
Source organism: Mauremys mutica (assembly GCF_020497125.1). Classification (NCBI taxonomy): domain Eukaryota; kingdom Metazoa; phylum Chordata; order Testudines; family Geoemydidae; genus Mauremys; species Mauremys mutica. The sequence goes on from NC_059076.1 coordinate 44,816,631, forward strand.
GTGTTTTAGCCAACTTTCATATGGATAGTTACATTCTGCCTACTTGAAATCCCTCTGGCGTAAAAAGGCACTACTATAAACATTGACAACCTTTAGGAATGAGGTTTTCAAACTGAAGTGTGCTCACCAACCCTGATTTCACAGAGGGATATTGAAACTATGGTCTACAGAGATAATAGATCCCAATTTGTTCCTTCATTGTGAACATTATAAAAATTACTTCTTCAGCCAAGACTGCAGGCCACTTTGGTGCAATACAGTACACTTCATACAGTGAAGTCATCTGCTTTTTAGTAAACCACAGTTTAACACCCAATAAATTTTCCTGAGTGAAGAGGTTTGCAATCAGTGACACATAGTTATTCATGAATGAAGCTAGAATTATGGGGAAATGCAAGTGGCAAGAAAGGTTCATAAGCGTAAAAATGGCTTGCCACATGTCTCTTTACAACCCAGTCATAGCCAGCAGCAATGGATAATTCAGCTACAATTACCCTTAAGGGATGCTGCTTTAGCTGTGATCCTTGCATTAAAATCTAGACAGTCCTGAAGTTGGAGACTAACTGCATTACTTTTGTTTAAGGTTTAGCCTGCTGTGTCATAGGGAACTTACTCACAATTACACTCACAGAATGCTCCACCTGCACAATTTGCAATACAATTAGTAGTTACTGATTTTGTTTTTCAATCCAAGAGAAATCAAGAATTAAGCTTTTTACTCCTCCTTTACTATTCTGAGACAGTATAGTTACATGTACGTGAATATTGTTCCAAACCCTCTCTCCCTGATTCCTTACTGACTGTGCTGGAAATGCAAGGTATCATTTTGAGAGAGAATGTGGGGTGGGGGGGGAAGAGAAGTCCTGTTACTGTCTGCAGGGTAAGGGGCTCTGTGGTGAAGTGTGTGATCTGGAATGAGACCGTTTAAAGCAAGGTTGGGCGAGTTGTGGCTTTCTGCCTTTGAGAGCAGCTTGTTTTCTGTGTTTTTTGGTTCTTGTGTGGTATCGTAGGAATCCTAAGAAATAAAGTAGCGTCAGATTGAAGTCTTCCAGCAAGAATATTTATGTTTTTAATCTAACTTCTTTGTGCGTAAACTGTGATCATAACACTGACCACAGCTAAATCAACAGAAGGCACTCAAACTGACTGAACAGTGACCACACAAGGAGAGGAGTACTTGTGGCACCTTAGAGACTAACAAATTTATTTGAGCATAAGTTTTCATGAGCTACAGCCCATTTCATCGGATACATGCATCCAATGAAGTGGGCTGTAGCCCACGAAAGCTTATGCTCAAATAAATTTGTTAGTCTCTAAGGTGCCACAAGTACTCCTGTTCTTTTTGGGGATACAGACTAACACGGCTGCTACTCTGAAACCACAGAACAAGGTTACACTGATTTCACTCCATCAGTTTCTAAACTGATGATTTTTATTATGTGTCTCGTGGTTGCGCCTCAGAGCCCCAGGACCAGGACCCCATTGTGCTCAGCGCTGTACACACAGAGAACATTAAATTTAGTTTAGTTTTAGACCAACAGTTACATTGACTTAAAACAGTACTTTCTGGAGCTAGAGAAGTCCGCATAGAAGAGTAGCTGCTGGCCTAGCCTCAGAGAAGCCAAAAAATGTCTATTTACTGAGGCCAGAAGCTAGCTACTTGCCTAGGCTAACTTAATCAATTTAGAGACAAACCCTGACACAACAACTTTCAGTAGACAGAGAGACTGTTACTTGACTAACCAGACTGGGGTGGGCAAACTTTTTGGCCCGAGGGCCACATCTGGGTGAGGAAATTGCATGCAGGGCCATGAATGTAGGGCTGGGGCAGGGGGTGTGGAGTGCAGGAGAGGGTTGGGGGCTCAGAGCAGGGGGTTGGGGTGCAGGAGAGGTGCGGCAGGGGACTCAGGGCAGGGGTGCAGGAGGAGTTCAGGGTGCGGGTGCAGGAGGAGTTCATGGCGCCATGGGGGTGGCAATCCCACAGGTCGGATCCAAAGCCCTGATGGGCCAGATCCAGCCCGTGGGCCATAGTTTGCCCACTCCTGAACTAGACTAACTGCCAATCTCGGATTTCTTCAGGGCTGATTTTCAAGCTCAATAAATGATGGAAGTTTTCTGGATTTCTACAGTTTCACATCAGAGGTAGGAATAGAAGTGGAAGAGTATATATTACAAATATATATTGCCAATTACTCTATTAATTTTGTACCAAACCTCTAGCAAGAGAGTGTATTTTATTGATCTTGTACTTTACTTTCCCTTCTTGTTTACTTTTCTGAATAATCTTTATTTTTGTTCATCTAGGCCCACAACCTGTAGGAGAAAGTTTTCAGCCCGAATCTGAAACAGCCAAGATACAACATGCATTAAACGAACTCTGCAATCAAACTGCTGAGAATCTGACCACTACTATAATTAACATCAAAGCCAATCTGATCTGCTAAGAAGTGCCATTTCAATTATTGTATTTCTCCTACTCCTGCTTTTCCTGTTTGGAGTAAAGTTCTAAGAGTTGGGGAGGCAGAGCCAGGGAAAATATAATTCAAATGCAGTATTTCACTCCCTGGAAAATTATTCAGTCACCATATCAGCAGTGGCAGCTCTGGAGCTGGTTACAATAAAGCAACATATTTGGGCCACATATACATGAGCAATGCTAATGTTGAATTCTCTAGTAAGTTACAGGTCCTAAACAAGTCCTTTATGTAGAGGTTGGCCTGTATCAGAACATCAGACATGAATGAATGAATGCCCCCAAATTTGCAGGTGACAAACACCTGAACATCCAATGTTGGAAACATCCATTTCTCTCAGACATCTGTAATGCTTTCACTGCCGTACTATTTAGGCTTCTCATTTTATAACTGGCAAAACTGGGGCGAGGAAGAGGTAGAACAGAGGGGAAGAGTGTCCTAAAACTTGTGTTTGAAATGTTGCAGCTTGCACCACCTCTGTTTTCACATCACTTGCAACAGAAAGGAAGCAACAGTTGTTTCCAAAACCAAAGTCTCTCTCTCACATCTGGGCCCCACTTGTGCACCCATTTTATTTGTATATTAACCAGCTGAAACACACTAAGGAAATTTTTTCACTTACCTGAGCATCTTGCTCAACCAGACCCTCATCAATTCTTCCATCAGGGTCTCTATTAGCCTAAAAATAATATCCAATGTTTAGTCCAAAACAACATGGTCCAATATAATGAACATAAGAGTCAATGTCAAATAATCAGTAATTTATGTTTTTCCCACAGTCTTATTTCCCTTCCTTCAGCAATAAAATGCTAGCACACAGCAGAGTGAATTAAGTATTCTGCCCTCCCAATTATAAACAAAAATGTATGTACCAAGCTCTCTGTTATCTAACAGCTTCTCAAGAACACCATTGCAAATTGGGAGTTACACCTGTCACTGGCGGTACCAGAGCAGAACTGGATCCTAAAACTGAACCACCAGAACTTCCAATTCACTCACTGGGATCAATCCTGCAGCCTGCTACAGCCCCTCCATGCAGCTCTGCTGTAGACCAGCTCTCTGGGTGGAATAAGCAAGCAACTATGCCAGTCTCCAAGATCTATGTCTATAGGTGTATGAAAATAATTCAAAGTGGCCTCTACCTAAAACAGATTTAGATTCTGAGTTATCCTTAACCAGCAGTGAAATAAGCAAACACTGCCCTGAATTCTGCAGTCTAACACTCCAATCTCACAGATTGCTCACACACATACAAAATGAAGACTTACCTGAACAAGGACTACTAGCATCCTCTGATAGTAACCTGTTGTGTCTCCTGTGATATGATCTTCTAAGTTGGATTCATATTCTGCAAGAGAACATCACCTTACAGAATTTCTCAGCTCTTTCTAATGGAAAAAAAGTGATGCCCTCTCTAGTCCCCAAGAGACAGAGGAAGTTGAAGGCTCACCTAATCTGATCATCATCATCTGTCTAATCAGCCTCAAGGAGCCTTATAGGCAAAGGGCTGTATGCTGTCTTCATTGATATCTGCATAACCCAATGGCACTGCAAAGATGAGGCCGAAGGTACAATCTGGCCTTTATCAGCATAAAATCAGTAAACCAACTATTACTCAAAGTCAGACCCAGGTTCTGTTCTCATTTCCAGTGTCAGGGCAGGCTCTGCAAGCAAAGAGTACTGGAGAATTCTGCACTAAGCAGGGAATGTCTGGTTGTATTTAGATGCGAAACATTCCCTCCAATACAGGAGCCTGGATGCATACATAGTTAATTTAGCTAGTGGTCTTTCTTTTTAGGAAGTCCCACTAACCATGGAAGAAAAAGGGTTAGTCCCTATGAATCAAAGGAAGAGGCACCTGGAGATGGGAGAAGACCCATCACTCTTATTGGGGACGCTGTACTCTCTGTGGCTCATCCCACCCCTAGAAACATAGAGGGAGAGATGCATTGGCTTTAGCATGAATAGCCTTAGATTGCTCAAAAGAAAGGTAGCCCTAGATGGTGCTCAGATAACAAGCAAAAACCTTAATAATAAACAGCTGATTTTAGATAAGAGTTTCAGTTCGTTATGTGGTGCCAATTTCCTCTTTCCCCATTATCGGACTCCCCCACACATTTTTTTTAACAGAAAAGGGCCAAATTTAACTGAAATCCCACTATAAAAGGAAAAATATTAAAACATTATATCCCAACTACAATTTGGCCACAAAAAAAATGTTAGACTGTACAGCTGTGCCTGAACACTAGCCTCTGGCAGTGCAGGGGTCCCCAACCCACCAGAATAAAATTCTGATTGTAAGACAAGTCTTCATTTTGCACTCCCATCCCCATTTCTTCCCTCAGCTCTCAAGTATGCAGTGTTAACAGACATTAAAAATGTTAAGAGGGATAAAGAGAGGAGACATTTTAAAAACTGACTGAACTTTACCTTCCAGATATACTTGTTTTATATTCTGCAGCTCTGCAGTTGTTCTGGAGGCAAGAATTTCAGTCAGCACTTTCTCGTTGGTCCCTGCTCCCTACATTAAGAGCACAAATACAGAGCAATTGATACAGTAACTGAGAGAAAGATAATTATTTCTTACAAAGCCAACAGCAGTATTCTACCTAACAAACTTTGGGGTGGGGAGACCAGAGTTGTCTGTCTACCAGCTGTGTACTTTTCTATGTGAAATAAAGTCAGTTTTTAAGGTTTGGTTTGACTTTAAATGGGGCCTAATTGTAAGCTCAATGAAAATAATGGAAAGACTTCTCTGACTTCAATAAGCTTTGGAGGGGACTCTCAGTGCTCAAGGACACCAAGCTCTATTTCATTTAGGTAACATGATCTGTAATATTAGTGCACCTTAAATGATGTAACCGTACTTCCTAGGCAACTCTCCGGTGCTCGCCTTGTCTTACAATATCTCACCAGGATCACTTGCATAACAGAGTCAACCCAGGAACTATGGCTGCATCACTTGAACTGCACTACATTTACAACCAACATTTTAGTCACCATCAACACACATTTTTTTAAATAAAATTGCCTACTCAGGCACCCAAGTATTTTAAGTCAACGTGCTCTAATTACAATGTGCACCACAGTCACTTTCCATTCCTTTAAGTATAATATTTACAAAAGCTAAGGCAACACCTTATTTATGCAAGCCTGGATTGGCTGTGCCTTAGGGGGATACAAAATGAATGCTAAGCAGCCCTAGCTCAAAATGGTTTTCTTCAAACAAGAAACAAACAGTCAGCCACCTGGCCCCAGCAGGCATTTACAACTCTTCTGAAATGAGAAAATTCTATTCATAAATTACTTATAAATATATCTCTAAACAAAGTCAATCAGGTTATGCACCATCATCTGAACATACACAGCTAGACTGACAAAGGTGTGGTGACTAGGGTGACCAGATCGCAAGAGTAAAATATCGGGACACATGGGAGTCAGTCACAGGCTCACAGCCCTAGGAAGCTGCGAGGGGGGCGCAAGCCAGAGGCACATGGCCCCAGCTCCAGGCCCTGCCACATGCTGTGGGTCAGAGGCACACGACTACGGCCCCCAGCACATGCCGCAGGTTGGGGGCTGCAAGTGGGGGGTCTCAGGGCTAGGGTAGGGGCATGGGAGCAGGGTGCTGACTTTGAGAGGGAGTTTGGGTGCAGGAGGGGGCTCAGGCCTGGGGCAGGGTGTTGAGGTGTGGAAGGGGCTTCGGGTGAGGGCTCCTGGTGGTGCTTACCTCAGGCGGCTCCCTGGAAGTGGCAACGTCTCCCTCTGGGTCCTAGGTGGAGGTGCAGCCAGGCAGCTCTGCACACTGCCTCCGCTTGCAGGCGTCACCCCCGCAGCTCCCATTGGCCACGGTTCCTGCCAATGAGAGCTGCGGAGCCAGCACTCATGGAGGGGGCAGCACACAGTGCCCCCATGGCTCTCCTCTGCCTAGGACTCAGAAGGAGATGTCGCCACTTCCGCGGAGCTGCACGGAGCTGGGTAGGGAGCATGACAACCCTACTGAATATCAGGAAAAATGGCATCCCGATCATACATCAGTCAGGATGTGAGACAGAGTTAAATATCGGGACATCTGGTCACCCTAGTGGAGACACTGAGTGTCACCAAGCCTAACTTTTAGCTACCTAGAAAAATCACCAAGATTCACAAAACCTGACTTAAACACGCAGGCTCTCTATACAATGGAAGTGGAAAGAGGTGCCTCAGATTAGGATGCACAAAAGCCAGCAGCTCCCTGCCTAAGCAGACAAGACACCTAAGTACAAGGTAAGGAGATGCCAAGGTGAGGGGTAGGTCCTAAGGCCCCACCTAAGTCTGGGCTACAAAGAAGCGCCTCTCTCTGCTTGCGAGTCTGACCTCCAAACCCTCTCTTGGCATTAGACGCCTACACCATTTTTGCAAGGAGGAGTTCCCTTATAACCTTTAGCCCAGAGGTGAGGGCTTACCCGGGATGTGGGAAACCTCCGAGTCAAGTCCCCCTGCCACCTGAGGGGGAGAAAAGATCTGCCACCTCTCTGGTGAGTGCCCTAGCCAGTGAACTGTGGGATATTGGGCTCCCTCGGTCTCTCCTGTTGAAGCTGTTCAGCTGTGGATAAATAAAAACAGTCACTGGAGCAAGGGGACTGGATCCTGGATCTCCCACATGGGTGCCCTAACTACCAAACTATAGAGAATGCACGGTCCTGAAAATGACACTCTCTCTTCCCTGCCAACCCCATCCTCTCATGATCTATCCTGTTTATTTAAACAGGAGAGACTGAGGGATGCCGTCCCACCACCTATCAGAATATTCTACAGCACAGTGGTTATGATGCTCACCTGAGAGTTCAGGTTTTAGAGGGGTAGCCGTGTTAGTCTGTATCAGCAAAAACAATGAGTAGTTCTTGTGGCACCTTAGAGACTAAAATTTATTTGGGCGTAAGCTTTCATAGGCTATAACCCACTTCATCAGATGCACCTGCGAATTCAAATCCTTTTCTCCTCATTAGGCAGATGGGGGACTTGAATGGGGAGGGGTGTCTCCCACATCCCAAATAAGTGTTCTAACCACTGGGCTAAATGTTACAAAAGGAAAGTCCTCCCCCATCATTTTATGAGCTCACCTATGAGGGCCTAATCCAGCAGGTGAGCTCTGAGCATGCTTACCAGATCAGGCCCTGCAAGCAAGTTAGGCAAAGGAGCACCTGTCTTCCCCCAGTTCATGCTTAGCACTGGAGCTTAGGCATCCAGATGACTAGGGTGAAGCAGCAGAGCATATGCAGAGAGGCAGAAATATAGGTGTCAAGTGAACTTTTACTGCAAAAATTTAGGTGATGAACAAGTTTACGTGCCCACAGGTCTCGGTAGTATCTGAGTGGGGGTTTGGCAAATCCCAGCAATGCCTGATTCTGGGATTTAGGCACCTAAAGTGGCAGTTAGGTATCTAAGTCCTTTTGTGAATCTAGCCCACTTATTTTTAAAAAGAAAAAAAATGTTAACAACCTCACCAGCTTTGTTTAATATCATTTATTCTATTTTAACATTGAGTGTTAGAGGGATAAGAAAAAAAATCTTGCTTCACTATTCATCCCTGCTCTCCTACAACCCTCCATTCTGCCCATTTTTCTTTGCCCTTTTTTTTTTTAAAATTAATTGGGGGGGGGACGGGGGACGACAGTTTTTTTCCCTCTTCTCAGCCACGCTTCTACTTGTTTCTATGTTCAATGTCCCTTCTCCTTCCCTCTCCAAACATTATTTGAGACATTACAAAAAAATCCCAGACTTCAAAGTCAACATTTGGTTAGGATACTATACTCAGCAGGAAGGTCCTTGGAAAAGCAGTTTACATAGCACACTGGTTAATAGGTTAGCTAACAAAGGTCTTGAGAATTTACCTCTCCAGGTCACTTGGCCGAGCACTAGATAGTACCATGTCAAGTTGAACGTTCTCTGGTTTAATTAGTAAGTTCTACAAACAATTCAGAGACATCCATATTCTAAACCCTGGCCTTCAAAGTCAATGTCATCAGGGACAAATAGCAACAGGGCTTCAGAAAAGAAGTCAAGGCACACTGAATAACATGCTCAAACTGTAGGATTAGATAGATAAAATAGGAAAGTGGTGCTATCTGCTTCTTTTTCCCAAAAAAGGGAGCAATGCATTTAGCCAAAAAGAGAATTGTTACCGATTTACAGGAGTTTAATTCTTCCTATGCATTAATAGTACATTTTTAGACCTGATTCAAAAGGGATAAACACCAGTCCATACATTTTTACTTAGAGCACCAATTTACAAGAGCATGTCATTGACTAACCCATCTCTACTCAAGGTACAGCTTCATCTCTCTCTCTGATGTAAATTCACCCGTCAAACTTTTGACCATACTAAAAATGGAAAGGGGGGGCAGGGGAGGAAAGCATGGAGATGAACACGACCAAACTACAGAGGGACCTGCAGAGATTAGTGCAGATCTATACAAGGAAAGGAAGAAAGTAATACAGATACTCAATGAAGGGATAAAACCAATCATCAGCCACTCCTGATACCGCATCAGTGCACAAGAGGATCTCTCTCTTAAACAGAGGTTAACAACAGAAGTTTGGAAACCACTGCACTAACTTACAAACTGCCCTGAACAATCTATGGACCTTATGATTCCTAGTATAATGTGAGTAAACTGTCTTTTCTGTGTGCTGTACAATAAACATTATATTGAACAATTCAGCAAGGAGTAGGTTTTTTTTTTAAAACAAAACAAAACAAACAAACAAAAACCACACAAAAAACCCACTACACTGAAATTAACTGCTACTAAGTAAGACAAGTCTCAAGGTGCACACCTTTTAATGCCCAACTCCAGACACTGATCTTTTAACATCTAGTGTTTCTTTGAAAACAGACATTTTTGTAATTCTTGATTTCTAACCTACCTGCCTCTGATGAGCTGTTAATAATAACAAGTCAAGTCATGAAAATCAATGTTAGAAACATTAATGTAATCAGTATAGTATGTTATTAGCATTAAAATGAAACCTCTAACTTGAAGGAAACAGAATCATTCTTAAAGCAACAAGATTGGAGCAAGAAATATTTCATTCAATTGTTTCATTTTCTCCCGCTCCTTTTACCTTAAGGGCATGCTTCAGTTCATGGGCATCAAAAAGTTGTGCTGGTCTCATCAAAGCCACTATCAGGGTTTCAAATTTGCCAGTCAGTTCTGATTTCAGGTCATCTACAAGATCCTAAATCACAGAATAAACAGTGATACAATTAGGAAGGAAGCCATTTCAAAAGGCAAGCACATAGCTGAGCTGTTGCTAAGGTTTTTGAGACGGGAAGTGTAGCTGAAAGTCTAAGGTAGAGAACGCATAGATATTTTGTAATAAAGGAATACATTTTGGTCTGTGGGTTATAGAATATACTTTAGTGAACCTCATTTGAGGACTAAAATTATTAGATGAAAGCAAAAGCAGGACACTAACAGGATAAAAGTAATGAACTAATACAACTTGAACAAATGGAGCATATTTTTGCATATTAAAAAAATACTGTTTTTAACAGTTAAATGTCCACCCTCCCCTTTGTCGTCAGATGGCCACCGGTGTGGTGCTCTGCTCTATTCAATGTTGATATCAGTCAGCTGCGTGCGTGTGTTCCCTCTGTGTGCTGCCCCAGCTCTGCACAGGAGCGTTCCCACGGCAGCGATTTGAAGTTTCCAATGTAGACAGACCCATACTGAACACAAGAACAATGGTTGAGATTTTCAGTGCTGAGTCTAAATCACCCAGGCAGATTTGGAAATCTCTGTCTAGATTTGGAGAGGACTCCATGTGTCAGGGCCAGATTTTCCAAAGTTTCAAGCACCTATAACTCCAACTGAAGTCAAAGGAGGCACAGGCACTCACCACAAGCACAGGCACTTTGAAATTTAGGCCCACAACCCCTTCTCTTTAGTCACCACCAGTTGTTTGTTTCATTACTTGTATACTGGTTTTCCTAGTACAAGCTTTTGATTTGTAGAATGCTTGAACAATTATTTATCCTTGTTACCCATAATGCACACAGACATTCTTAGTTTTTTAGCATCTTACATGCTAACTACAACAGCAGGTCTCTGGTATATGTTGGGGTTGTGTTCTTGAAAAGGGCCACGGATACCGAAACGATGTATATCGGGGACCTGCTGGTACAGTAGTGGTGTAGGCAGGAGGGAACACTTGGGTGGGCAGGCAATGACGGAGGCAGAAGGGTAGGAGTCATCTGGCGGCCTCTCCCTCCCTCCTGCTGGCCTTGGGGGCTGGGGGGATAGATGCTCTGGCCAGGGGCTCCCGGAGAAATGGGAGGCCCCATAAAAGCGTACACCACCACACCCTCACCTGCTCCACACACCCCATCTGGCTCTCGGGGCTTGCCCTGCTCTGCCAAGTGCTCCGGCAGGGGAGCAGGACGCAGGAGCTTGCCCCACACAGCCCACCCAGTGCTCCAGTCAGGGAGCAGGGTCGGGTGCAGGGGCTCACCCCGCTCTGCCCACCCGGTGCTCCAGTCGGGGAGCGGGGTCAGGCGCAGGGGCTCGCCCCGCTCTGCCCACCCGGTGCTCCAGTCGGGGAGCGGGGTCGGGGGCTTGCCCTAGCACTCCAGCCAGGGACAGGGGCTCGAAAGCCCCCGCACCCCAACCCCGCTCCCCAGCTGGAGCACATCAATAGGGAAACGTGTTCCGATTCACATTGGTCTGCATATCCGTCATTTGCAACTTACAGTACAGTACTGCAAACAACGGATATGCGGATCAGGACCAATGTGAATCGGAACACGTTTCCCTATTGATGTGCAACAGATATGTGAAACAATGGATGAGGGGGAGACATAAACCAGGGACCCCCTGTATTATAATTATTTAGGAAGTAGAGTTTAGCATGACTGGTTGCAATCACAGTGCTTTTTAATTTTGTTTAGCTATCATGGAGGTGGGGGCAGAAAGTTAAAACAACAACAACAACAAAAAATTTATTCTCCAACTGCACTTAATCCAGGTTAAACAGACGAAGATTTAAGGAGAGGTGCACTTTATCCAACAGTGCTAGGATAAGGAAATTAGTTCTTTGTGTTTGTCTTAAATACACTTCTTTTCATCTACCAACAAATTAGGTTTTACTCTCTTTTTGCAATACTCGATAGTTACAAAATGTGACAGAAATCAAGGCACTAGAGAATTCTGTCCCACTAGATCAAGAATCACCTCTGGCATCAAAATACTTGTATGTCTCCGTATATCAGGAACGAGGATCAATCCTTGAAGCACACAAAGAGTAATAGGAAAGTGAAGATGATGTTTGAACTATACTGGGTCAGAAGACTCCACAGGAGGAGCACATGGAAAAGAGAATTTAATGTCTATATGATAATCTAAACTGAATATTCTTATTTCATTGGTGAGTACGATATATTTTTAAAGGAAACGTCAGACAAACAACAGAACCACATATTCTCATTAAATGAACATTCTACAGAAGAGTGGATGGACTGTGAGTGTGTTCCATTCAGCTGATTTTTAGAGTACTTTCTTCCTCCTCTTACCCTGCCAAATAAGGTTTTAAAAGCAGCTGCAATTTGTTGGCGTTGAGCATTGCTTCTGCTAGTAAGGATCTTCAGGACAGCCTCTTCATCGGTACCTGAAGTTATTTGAAGAGGGGGAAAAAGAACATTAACAATTAGAAAAACTTTTTTAGAAATCTAATGGTGTAAACTTTGAAAGGACTGAACATTATGAACAGTCACTATATCAAAGATAAAAAGCAGACAGTTTAGTTAAATAGCCACACTGATGAAAATTTCAGTACACCTCAAGCCATACCATTAGATTCTGACACACTGGTATGAGAATAAAATGGATGGAGTTCTAACATGCTGCTCTCAGGCAGGATACCACTGCAGGCTCAGCTGCCAACATGACAGACAGCAGCTACAGAAATTAATCATACTTTGTACTTCTATAAAACTTCTCATCTGTGACTCTCAGTGATTTACTTCAGGCTAAATGCACCCCTGGAGTTAACACCAGGAATGCATCTAGCCATTAACCCTGCTAGGGTAGCTATATCCTATTCTTACTTTATGTGCACCAGATGGCAAAACCCTTATTCACACTGAGCAGTTACTATTTCCATTAATGATGCAGCAAGAGTAGGGGAATCACAGTGTGGTGCCTACATGGATAAACTGAGGTACAGATAGCATACCTATGCCTTACCCAGGCTCAGAGAGGGCTAGATTCACACAGTAAATGACTGACGCAAAGGAGCCATAGGACAGAGCTAAGTGCCCCCAAAGAACAGCACCAGGAAAGGGGGCTTCTCTGTAAGACACAGAGCTGGTTATTCCACAAAAACTCCTGATATGGAGGTCTGGCTAGAGGAGGGAAAGGGTGGATTGCAGTAGAAGTAGTGTAGCAAGGGACTCTCTAAACCTCCTCCTGCTGCTAGCCTCACAGAGACCAAGGCTGAAGGGAACGCGAGCTAGGGCAGCAGCTTTTGAACAGGGCCGTGTACAAAGAGGCGGCAAGCAGGGGCATGGACACACACACCCCAGTAATTGTCGGGGGCACAGGACTCCTCCAGCCCCAGCAGCGAGGATGGAAAGGGGGAAGTTGAGCTCCTGCCAGGCCACAGAAGTTCCTCCTGGGCTGGGGATGGAGGGAGATCCTGCTAAGGCCGGGGGCGGGGGGGGGAGGGAGAACAGAATGTGCCCCTGCAAAAGGGGCCAAACTTGAATTTCTGCACACGCCTCTGCTTTTGAAGAAGGGAAGAGGTTTGCATCTCCCTGTGCCGGGGTGGGGGTGAACTTTCTTGAGAATAGCAGAACCAGAACTGGAACAAACCCTAACTCTTGTGCTCACAGGGTTACAATTCCATCACACGTAAAAATTAAAAATCTCTTATCTTTGTTTGCTTTAGCTAATGTAAAACTTCAGTACACAGCCATTGTATTGTGTCAGAAAAGGAAAATGAAGAGCTTCCCACCTAGCTGAAAGAAATAACTACCTCTGAGCGGACATATCCATAATTCTTACCCAATCCTTTCATTGCCTTACGGAGAGTCTCAGCATCAGTTCTGGCATCAAAACCAGGGAAGTCCTTCACGGTCCCTCTTGAGAACTAAAGGAGAAAAATGCCATGAAGCAGCAGATATTGGCTTATTTAATGAGTCCACTGCACATCTGCTCATATTAGGATCCTAGCTGTGATTTGGGACTGAGATCTGAATGTTAAATTTTTTTGCTAGAAAAATGCTGTTTAAACCAGTTCTTGCTACAATACCTAAACACAATTCTAACTAGATGGGTGCTAACATGGTTTCAGTTCAGCGTACACAGGAGCTACCAGGGGCATAGGTCCATTTGTGTGAAGTGGCTTGCAAGACCAAGGCCGTAAACATCAGCACCTGAAAGTAACATAGTGACATGGCTCCTATAATGAACCATACCATTTGTGGCTTTACATTTACATACAGGACATGTCCTAGGAAGAGTTATACATAGAAACCTAGGGACACTCGTGCAGTTTTAAAAGAATTGACCCCAGACATAGAAAGCAAGAGGTATCTCTCTTATCTGGAGAGAAGGTATTATAGATCTGTCACATAGCAGCACATTTTAAGAAGTTCATGATACTTTTCTGAAAAACAATATGACACTTTAAAATCTACACTGGCATTCAACTTTACTTCCTGTTTCCTTTGACATGAGCACCTTTTTATCATTGAATGGCCCAGCTAAATTTGGTAAGAAGTCAGTCACAATAGGCAATATAGGTCACAGCATAATAATGAAAGGGTCAGCACACGGGCATATGCACACACACACGCATGTGCGCGCACACACACACACACGATTACACTGTTTCCATTGTACATCACCTTCAGAAGTTCTTTTAGAATCAAATACATGAGAAAAGACGGTTACTCACCTTTGTAACTGTTCGAGATGTGTTGCTCATATCCATTCCAATTAGATGTGCACGCATTGCGTGCACGATCATCGGAAGATTTTTACCCTAGCAACACTCGGTGGGTCAGCTTAGGCGCCCCCTGATTTGGCACCCTTACCGCACCGGATATATACCCCAGCCGACCCAGCGCCCCCCTCAGTTCCTTCTTGTTGGCTACTCCGACAGAGGGGAAGGGGGGCAGGTTTGGAATGGATATGAGCAACACATCTCGAAGAACAACAGTTACAAAGGTGAGTAACCATCTTTTCTTCTTCGAGTGCTTGCTCATATCGATTCCAATTAGGTGACTCCCAAGCCTTACCTAGACAGTGGGGTCAGAGTGAGATGTCACAGAGTGCAGAACCGCTGAGCCAAATGCCGCATCACCCCTTGACTGCTGGACAATCGCATAGTGAGAAGCAAAGGTATGCACCAAGTTGCTGCCCTACATATCTCCTGTATGGGTACATGAGCCAGGAAGGCGGAGGACGAAGCTTGAGCCCGAGTGGAGTGGGTGGTAAAGTGCATAGCTGGGACACCAGCTAAGTCATAGCACGCACAGATGTATGATGTGATCCAGGACAAGACGCACTGGGTGGAGACCAGAAGGCCCTTCATCCGGTCTGCCACAGCTACGAACAGCTGGGTCGTCCTCCTAAAAGGTTTAGTTCGTTCAACGTAAAAGGCAAGGGCCCTGCGAATGTCTAGGGAGTGCAGCTGTTATGCCGAGACGCGTGCGGCTTCAGATAGAAGATGTCTTGGTTGATGTGGAAGGCAGACACCACCTTCGGAAGGAAGGTAGGGTGTGGTTGCAGCTGTACCTTGTCCTTATGGAACACCGTATACGGTGGGTCCGACATGAGGGCTCTAAGCTCCGACACACATCTTGCCGAGGTGATAGCTGCGAGGAAGGCTGTCTTCCAGGAAAGGTACAGGAGCGAGCAGGAGGCCATTGGCTCAAACGGGGCACCCATGAGTCTGGATAGGACCAGGCTGAGGTCCCACATAGGGGCCAGATGCCAAATTTGCGGATACAGACATTCTAGTCCCTTGAGGAACCTGCTGACCATGGAATTGGAGAAGACCGAGCGCCCATTTTCACCTGGGTGGAAGGCAGAAATCGCTGCTAGGTGTACTCTGATGGATGAAACTGCTAGGCCCAGCTGTTTCAAGGACAAGAGATAGTCTAAGATGGTAGGTACTGGTGACTCCAGTGGGGCAGTATTGCTCAGAGCACACCAGCAGGAAAAACGTTTCCACTTGGCCAAATATGTGGACCTAGCAGAGGGCTTTCTGCTACCCAAAAGTACCTGCTGCACCGACCAAGAGCAACTCAGCTCAGATTGAGTTAGCCATGCAGCATCCACACTGTGAGGTGGAGGGATTGCAGGTCTGGATGGCAGAGTCATCTGCGTTCCTGAGTGATCAGGTCTGGCCACAACAGAAGTGGAATTTGAGTGGGCACTGACAGATCGAGGAGAATGGTATACCAATGCTGCCTGGGCCACACCGGGGTGATCAGAATTAAGCAGGTCCTGTCTCCACGTAACTTGAGAAGGACCCTGTCGACTAATGGGAATGGAGGAAAGGCATAATACAGGCCGTCTTTCCATGGTATCAGGAAGGTGTCCAACAGGGAACCCAGGGAGCGTCCCTGGAGAGAGCAGAACACCTGGCACTTCCAATTCTCGCGAGAGGCAAATAGGTCTATCTGGGGAAACCCCCACTTCCAGAAAACAGAGTGGATGACGTCCAGGTGTTTCGACCACTCGTGAGCCTGGAAGGATCTGCTGAGGTGGTCCGCCAAGGTGATCTGGACTCCTGCGAGAAACAACGCCACCAGGTTGATCAAGTGGACTATGCAGAATTCCCACAGGTGAATGGCTTCCTGACAGAGGGGAGACAATCGCGCTTCCCCTTGTTTGTTGATATAAAACATTGCCATTGTGTTGTCTGTGAGAACTGCAACACCCAAGCACCTTCAGGGCCATTGTAACACTTGACATGCCAGGTGCACTGCTCTCAGCTCCCGTACGTTGATGTGCAGGGATCTCCCTTGTGTGGACCAAAAGCCCTGTGTGCGAAGGTCCACAAGGTGAGCACCCCAACCCAAAGATGATGCGTCCATGGTTAGGACCAGGGAGGGGTGCGGGGCATGGAATGGTACCCCTTTGCATACTGAGTTGGAGTTCAGCCACCAGACCAGAGATTAAGACTTCCGGTGGTACCATGACCATTGTTGCCCATGTTGTCCCGGCCTGGGCGGTATACAGTTGAGAGCCAGGCCTGAAGTGGACGGAAGCACAGTCTGGCATGTCTAGTTACCAAGGTGCAAGACGCCATGTGTCCCAGGAGACCGAGGCACCTCCGTGCTGTCGAGGTCGGGAAGCTTTGGAGGCTGTGGATAATGCTCGCTATGGACTGGAAGCGGACATGCAGTAGGCACGCATGGGCGAGTCTTGAATCTGGGACTGCTCCGATGAAGTCTATTCTTTGGGTCGGCTCCAAAGTGGACTTTGACATTGAGCAGCAGGCCCAGCTGTCTGAACAAGGTCATGGTGAACTGAACATGAGATTGCACCTGGTTCTTGGAGCGACCCCGAATGAGCCAGTCGTCAAGGTACGGAAACACTTGGATCCGATGTCAACTGAAAGAGGCAGCTACAATGGCCGTACACTTTGTAAAGACCCTTGGTGCCGTGGATAGGCTGAAGGGAAGGATGGTAAATTGCAAGTGCTGTTGGTTGACCACAAAGCAAAGGAAATGCCTGTGCGGCGGGTAAATCGCTATGTGGAAGTACGCATCCTTCATGTCAAGGGCAGCATACCAGTCTCCAGGATCCAGGGAAGGAATAATGGTCCCCAGGGAATCCATGTGGAACTTCAACCTTACCATGAATTTGTTGAGTCCACACAGGTCCAGGATGGGCCGTAGCCCGTCCTTTGCCTTGGAAACTAGAAAACAACATGAGTAAAACCCCCTGCCCCTCAGTTCCTTTGGAACTTCCTCTATAGCTCCAATAGCTAGGAGCATTTTCACCTCCTGTAGGAGTTGCTTGTGAGAGGGGTCCCTGAAGAGGGACGGGGAGGGAGAATGGGGGGGCAGGGGGAAACAAATTGAAGGTGGTATCCACTGTACGTAGGACCCAGCGGCCTGACGTTATACGGGACCATGCAGGGAGAAAATAGGAGAGGCAGTTGTTGAAAGGTGGGGAAGGATCCTGTCTTTGTCGGTGTCTGGACGCGGAGCTGACCCTTCAGGTGCCGCAGGCGCACTTCGAACCGACAAGGTTGGTGCCAGGTCTCAACGCAAAGCCGAGGACATCAGGCTAAGTGCCGCTTCCATAAGGAGCTGCTTCAAGTGAAAGCCCCACTCCCTTTTAGTTCGAGGCTTGAATGCCTTATAAATGCAGCACTTACCGGATTGATGGGATTCCCCCAAGCACTTCAAACAGGAGTTGTGGGGGTCTCCTGTAGGCATCGGTTTAAGGCAGCCGAGCAGGGTTTGAAACCCAGAGACCTAGGCATCAGCCCAGGTACCAGGAGGGAGGGAAGGGGAGGAGCCCCTTACCCTCAACTACTATTTACTACTAAAGAACCAATAAACAACTACTTTTAAAACTATTTACAACTATAAATGAGTGCTACACTAGAAGCTAGGGAAGTGGAGTTCAGCTAAGCCACGCTCCACAGTTCCAACCACAGTCACGGGCGGTAAGAAGGAACTGAGGGGGCGCTGGGTCGGCTGGGGTTTATATCCAGTGCCGTAAGGGCGCCACTTCAGGGGGTGCCTCAGCCAACCCGCCGAGTGTTGCTAAGGTAAAAATCTTCCGACGATTGTGCACGCAGTGCGTGCACACCTAATTGGAATCGATATGAGCAAGCACTCGAAGAAAATTAGCCACCCTTATGATAAAGTCCCATAGAATTTAATAGGAGTTACTATGTAGCAGTTATATCTGATTGGGCCTTCTAAACACTGCAGAGCAAGGCCCCATTGTATTGTGCTAGGCAGACAAAATCCCTGCCCCAAAAGTCTTACAATTGTAAGACAAGTGATATACTAGGGATGGGAGAGAGGAAACACCAGAGCAAATGCAATTTATATATATTTTCCCCCCTTTTCCCCTCTACCCCAAGCTTAGCCATCATTCACTGAGATTTCTTGTAGGCTCCACAGCAGAAAGGCAGTGATCAGCACGAAGACAATGTCCCACGTATAAGGCATTTGTTGGAGAAGTGGACAGTTGAGACTGGTACTGGTAGCAGAGCAGAGGTGGCGGGTGGATGTATTAAGAAACAGGAATGAGTAAGCAGAGAAGGGTAGCGCTCTAAAGGGCCCTGAAAGTGGAAGAAACCAAAAGGAGTGTCTAGAATTTTCTCTGAAAACCGATTAAAAAGAGATAGAGAAAGAGACTAAGTCATATACAGGCAGATTTAAAAAACCAAACAGACAATCTTCCAGGATTCCATAGTAGGGATATAATCCTCTATTAACCTCCATCAGATGTTTAAAACACCGATAAAAACGCTGTACATTTTCAATTAAATTTTATAACACTTTTACTCTCAGGCAAGTATTTATGTTGTCCATGTTCTAGATGTTCATTTCACATAACCTGCAACAATGTACTGAATAATCCCAGGGCCTTTTCAAAGATATGGCTTCTTATCCTGTTCCTCCTTTTCTAGCCCAGTCTGTTGTCAATAAGCTTTCTGTACATCAGCTGAATATTCCCCAACACTCCCCCCACAAAAAAAAATACCACCAAGGACACATGCAAACACAGCAGAAACCCAGAAAATAATTTGTTTATTTCTCTTCAACCATATTTTACAAGCCATATAGCCACCTGGCTTCTGCAAAGAAGTCCTGACCTCAGCTTAGTAATTCCAATTACTCAATGCTATTGTTACGAATCGGTGGAAGTGATTTTGCATTGGGAGTGGGAGGGGGGGGGGAAGAGTGTAGAGAGGAAATTGGCCAGAATGGAAAGGAGAAAGCATAGAACTGGCATGTGAGCAGTAACCAGCATCAGTGCACACCGGAAATAATAGTTTCTCGAGCCAAGTTTGCATCATGCCCTAGTGGGAGCGTTTCCATGTGCCTCAAATTAATCTCATCTCACACTCTGAGAAGCACTAAGGTAAACAAACAAATTAACCAGTATCATATCAGCATTTAAAAACATATACACAGCAACACAACATTTCTAATAGATTTCTTCAGTTCACAACATACATGAGGGATGAGATACTCCCCTTGTAGCATTTTCTTTTTCCATTTCAAATAATGGGGAGTGTTTCTACTATAAGCCTTACAGCATATATTCATTGTCTTTTCTCAGTAGCCCCTGGAAATAAGTCTCTACTGATCACATTAACAAACAGAATTTGATTTGGCAAAAAAGACATTCGAGATTTTAAAAAGGTCTCCATCAGGTCACCTTGTCCATAACCCTTGGATTGGCAAGGTTATTCAACAGAATAGTCTCTAGGGCTTTACATAGTTTAGTTTTAGATTATTCAAGCCATGGAACTATCACCATTTCCCCTGGGAGACTTAGGCCTCACATTTAGAAAGTGGTTTCTAGCCTCAGGTTTTCCTTTGCTTATCCAATTATACCTAACTGGAATCACCCTGAACAATTCCTAAACCTCCTTTCAATGAACCTAAGTTCCTTAGTCATCTTTTAGCCAAGTTACACATAAAGATACTAAGTATCTTTGATCGAGAGTCACTCTCTCCAGGACCTTTTTTAAATTTTGTTAACTAAAGCAAATCTTTCCAAATTCTCACTTGCAAAGCCTACCATAGAAAAACCTCTGGGTTTACTGAGGTTGCCCAAAGATTCCTGAATTTTTTTTGGCATAGATGTAAGCTAGAAAATCATTCTGGATATTAGGGTTCATTTGCATGCTACACATTCCACTCTGAAGCAAAGCTGCTATAGCCTATACTGCCACTGTGTGTATTTATTAGACTTATAAAATGGCCCTACCACACAGCCTTTTACACAGGAGCAGGGTTATCCTTCCACATAGCTTACTTACACCAGTCTTGGGAGTATCTGCTCCCCCTTTTGCAGCCTGTCCTGACCTTGATATCTCCAGTGAATGCTGCCCCAGGCACCACAGGATCATACATACCCCCCACTGACAGAAGTGTGGGTGTGTATGCATAATTTTTTTAAAGACACATGACAAATGACTAGAGCAGTGTTTTGTTTTGGCCATCTAGACACGTAGTTTTAAAGGAGAAAAGCTAAGCTTTGGTTAATAGACTCCATCCACGTTTGTTCTACTAAACTTAAACTTCTGACAAAGGAAAAAATTACACAGCATCCAAGTGGGAGTCAGTGAGTCAGTTCCTGGACGTTAGCACAGAACATGTGCAGGCTGATCCTGACACCAGTTGCCCAAAGAAACAAAAGAGGAGAGAAACCTAAGTCTGCAATCATTTAGGGGCTAACCCTGAAACATTTGTTCATGCCGAGTCCTTACACAAGTAGCCTCAATGAAGTCAATGAGACTACTCAAGGCTCAGTTAAGCAAACACACATGTACTTAAGCCAGGGGTGGGCAAACTTTTTGGGCCAAGGGCACAGCTGGGTGGGGAAATTGTATGCAGGGCCGGGGCAGGGAGTTGGGGTGTGGGAGGGAGTGTGGGGTGCAGGAAGGGGCTCAGGGCAAGGGATTGGGGCAGAGGACAGATGCAGGGTGCATGAGGGGGCTCAGGGCACGGGGTTGGGGTGCAGAAGGGGTGTGGCAGGGGGCTCAGGGGGTTGGGGTGCAGAGTGTACAAGGGTGCTCAGGGAAGGGGGTTGGGGTACAAGAGGGATGCGAGGTGCAGGCAGGGGGCTTAGGGCAGGGAGTTGGGGGGCAGAGTGCAGGCAGGGATTGGACTCCGGCCTGGCACCGCTTACCTAAAGTGGCTCCAATGTGGCCGCGGCGCGCACCGGGGCCAGGGCACGCTCCCTGCATGCCTGCCCTGGCCCCACGCCATGCCGCTCCAGGAAGCGCTGCGGCCCCTGGGGGTGGGGGGGAAGGGCTCTGCGTGCACTGCCCTTGCCATACCTCCAGGTACCTCCCCTGAAGCTCCCATTGGCCACAGTTCCCCGTTTCCGGCCAATAAGAGCTGTGGGGGGCGGTGCCTGGAAGCAAGGGCAATGCACAGAACCCTCTGCCCCCCAGCCCGGAGGCCGCAGGGAAGTGGTGCTGGCCGCTTCTGAGAGCAGCATGGGGCCCACAGCACCACGGGGGGCAATCCCGTGGCCCAGATCCAAAGCCCTGAGGGGCTGGAGTTTGCCCACCCCTGATTTAAGCACATGAAAAATAATCTCATTGAATGATACAATTCAATGAGATACATGATACACTGAATGAACAAAATGAGATTACCCATGTGCCTGAAAGTAAGCATATGAGAGTTTGCAGGACTGGGACACAAGTATATTGGGACTGTCAGATCTAACCATTATTTATAAACAAAGGTTTCTTACTGCTCCCTTTTTTTTTTTTTAATTATTTTTAAATTAAGCCACATCAGTAGGCACAGTTTCCAATGCATTTAGGTCAACTGAAAATTAGGAAAATATTTCTAGTGTACAATGCCATAAGAACGGGCATACCATACAGCCCAGGATCCTGTCTTCCGACAGTGGCCAATGACAGGTGCTTCAGAGGGAATTAACAGAACAGGTAATCATCAAGTGATTAATCCCTTCGCCCATTCCCAGCTTTAGTGAATGCAGCAGCGTGAACATGGCCACTTTATGAACTTCATACCCTCATATCTCAATGTCTGTACTTTGACCCTTTAGGTCAACAGCATTCCTCCAATTACAAAGGAGACTAATGAACAGGGATGCACAGAGTTCAATCTAGAAACTGTATTAAGATTACGTTAAAAAAAGTGAATGGTACAGAGTTTAAGCATAGAAGTTTCTGGTTATCAGAGAATAACATGCAGATTATCGAGGGTGAAAAGTTTGGTGTAAGATCGGGTGGCATAAGAAATACATAATCTGCAATATCTCCAATTGGAGATAAAAGGTTGATGGGTCAAAGTACAGACATTGAGATATGAGGGTATGAAGTTCATAAAGTGGCTATGTTCGGGTATGGAGAATAATGAGTGGCTATGATGATGAGGATGGATTGAACCTCATTTGGTGAGATTTAATGTTCAGGGAGTTTATGGTTCCAGATCATATGATTCAACGGAGAAAGTCTCTCTGTCCCTTTCTCATAGTCAAAGAACGATGTCACTCTGGCTCACGCCTCCTGGTACTGTGGGTGGCCGGTGATGTGCTCAGTGTAGATGTCCCTGAACCACTGGATGGTCCACACTATAGTGTAGCCATGTCATTACAGCTATTCCACCAGCTACTTCCACTTCTCTGTGGAAGTGTAGCATGCAAAAATGCTAGTAACTAAAATATTTTTTCTGCCATTACTAAGCATAACCAAATATTTAAAGGATTAGGCGAGATACTAAAGAAAATATATTACTGAACCTTTTCAGCAATTTGTTATTAAGCATATATACACTTTTATTAAAAGCTGACTACGTTGCACTGTATAACTATTTCAAACTCTGTGAACCTTCAGTTCAACACACATATACGCCATTAGATGGCAATAGTTTTATTTCATTTTTACTTTGATTTGCATTTTAATTTCATAGCACTGTTTCAAAAATGCTATGAAGTTATCTAGGCCAGACACTAAGAAAACTGTGTGCACTTGTGTGTGTGTGTGTGTGTATATATATATATATATACACACACACACACACACACACACACACAAGAATGCGTGCACAATGAACAGAGCTTATTCTACAGACTTTCTAAAAGGTTCTGTCCTTCTCTAGGATCAATTATGGCTAAAACTGTTGAGACACTTCCAAATACAGCCCTCCATGGCTGCATAAAAACACAGAGAGAAAAAACAGCAACAAACATGTTAAACCAGTGGTTCAAGTCTCTACTCCAAGAAACATTTCTGCAAAATGAAACAGCTTCAAAAGGAAGCAGACACACACTCATTCCAGAATAGCCTACTGGTGATCATGGCACCCTCATAGGAGGTGTGTTCAAGTCCCTGCCCCAAAACATGCAGAGTGGAGATTCAAACCTGGGTCTCTCACATACCAGGTGAGAGCCCTAACCACTGGGCTATTGGGTAAAATAGGACAAATACTCCAATCAACCTCAAAATTCCCAACCTGCTCATGCCCGCTGTCTTTTGTGTGGTTAGGCATGCTCTGAGCACACCTACCGGATCAGGCCCTGCAAGTGAGGTGGGCAGGGGAATGCCTAGTTTGAGAAAACCCTGGTAGTTAGTAGTGAGCTAGGGCAATGAGCAGCTTAGTGGCAGGATTTTGGAGACTTTTGCACGTCCCCCTCTTCACCCCCTCACCACAGAAATGTAAGCATCTATACACTCAGGTAGCACCTGAATCGTGGTTTTGCGAATATCAGTGGTGTCTAAATGCTGGATTAGGTGCCTATCTGCCTTTTTAGATACCTAAGTCTCTCTGTTAATCAGTCTACACTGAAGAAGAGTGAAACAGTATTTTCACAGAGGTACTGTTTATTAGAGCATGGCAAAATAAAATGTAGTTTCCATTTGAAGTAGACTGAGGAAATTGAATGGCCTCTTATGGCTTTTTAAAAAGGGAAAAAAGAAAATATGGTCCCAATGCTAAAGGCAGTTCTGCACAAAGTCAGCGGAGTTCTGTAAAGGTACAAGAGATCTGTATCCATGATCAGGGTACCAAGCTTACATGTGCCTAACTGGACTATCACGAGCAGAATCAGCATCTTGGAACCATTCCAAACTCCTGGGAAAATGAGTTTTTATAACAATAAAAGCCTAAGCAATCCAATCTTTACCAAAAAGGTAAAGTTCAATAGAATAGTGTTTAAATCAGTAACAATTTCCCTTAATTTATGTAAATATTGAGGGTTGTTCAAAATGCATATTGAGGCTAAAAGCTACTGCTAGAAATGTCATTAATATAAGATCAACTTGATGCATAATTAAATACTTCCACAAACTACACACTTGGAACATGCTCATATATTTAATAAACTTGTGTAAACAGTTGGAAAATATAGACCAGCAGTTTTAAGTTTGATTTTTGGCTTATCAGACATTGTGAGTATTTATGTTTGATGTGATTGTATAAACATATAGGGAAATTATTATTATGGTTGTTTTTCAAACAACCATTTAGCCTAAAATGTTACAGAGTCAACTAATCATTGAAAATGAGAGTGACCAATAACAAAGTAAAAAAAGATGATACTGGAAAAGGCATAAAACTTTCTGGGGAAAAAATGGCTGAAAAAGCACTAGAATAGATTTGCAAACTGCTAATTTAATCAGAGGAGTTGAGCATAAAAAGTCTGTGTTGAGAAGCAATGCAGATTAAATGGCGGAAGAGAGTAAAGAAAAAAAATTCTTCTCCTTACTCCAGTAGAAAAAGACTACACCCACTCATAGCAGAAATATGCATTACAGAAAACTTGGCTAAATGAAATGAAACGAAACCGGGAGAAAAAGTTTGTCTGATGTTTCTCTCACATGATTATGATGAGTTGTCAGAGTTCCTGTTTCAGCATCCTTGGAATTTGGGGTGGGTTTATTAGAGACAGGCCAAACGTTTTTAAAAAGGAAAAAAAGGACAGTTTAGAAAGAAAGTTGCCTAGCTTTGGAGAAGTCTAAGAAAGCCCACGTCATTCACTCCTGCACTTTTACTGTGTTTCCACTACTCTAAAATGGAGCTGTGGTTAAAGACAGCAGCTGCAAGAGAAAACCTTGGCAGTGAGGAATAATTAAATAAGCACCAGCCAGGAAAGAAACGCCAGGATGGATTTAAAGCAACGGGAATCATCAGCGGATTTGGTCAAACGCCCCTCCAGCGTGGGTTTGCCACGCACACAAGCACTTACCACGGCAAAAGAGAAGCGTTTTAACCTTAGAAAGCACAAAATCAGGAGAGCTGCGAAGTGACTCACCTTTGCCATGGCTCCTGAGGATCAGTGGGCAGAAAGCGAGCGTGCAAGGACTCCAAGAGACAGGGCGCGTCCTGTATTCCCCCTGGCCAGCTCAGCCTAGTGGAAAGACAAGTTATGTGGAGTCCGGGGCCAAGAGGGCAGCAGCCCGTTGGGGACCGGCTCCGTTCCAAATCCGGAGCAACTCGGCAAGCCAAAAACACGTGACTTGGGGAAGCTGGAGTTTGTGTCGGGTGAAATGAAGCAGGAACCCCGGGCCAACGCCCATCCCTGGGCACCCCCATCGCCCCCGCCTTCCCCGCGCGGAAGGGAGGGCACGTCAAAGGGCTTCAGGGAGACGAGGACAGCCGGCGGCTGCTCTTCGCCCCTCGGTAACCGCCGATCCCCCCGTTACTCACCGCGGATGTCCCCGGTGCAGACACCAGCCTGGAGCGCTGCGGCCGCCTCGAGTTACGCGGAGCAATGAAGAACCCCAGCCCCGCTCTGCTCCATCCAACGCTGGCCACGCCCGGTGCTCCTGTCACACCCCGCCCGCCCGCGCTGGGCCGAGCTCGGCTTGTGCAGCCCGCAGCCACGCCCCAGGCGCTGGAATCCCCCGGGGCCGGGGAGCTCGCCTCAGGCTGGCTTCTCCCTGCGTCCTCGGCCGTGCCGGGCTCCGACAGAGAGCGAGCGAGCGAGGCCTGTACAGCTAGTAGCAGCTGCACAGCGCTGTCTGCTTTAGCCACACGGGCAAGATAGGCAGCAGGGCCCGTGCAACCATTTAGGCAAACCGGGGTGCTGGGATGGGGGGGGCGCCATTTTCTTCGGCAGCGACCGTGGCAGTAGGATCTTTGGCCAGCCCGGTCACCGCTGGTATTTAGGCGGCGGGAGCTGGGGCAGGGGAGCGCAATGAGCAGGGGCGGCTCTACCTTTTTGGCTGCCCCAAGCAGTCATGTGCGGGAGGCGCCCCGGAGCCGCGGGAGCAGCGGACCTCCCGCGGGCATGACTGCGGAGGGTCCGCTGGTCGCGCGGCTCGGCTGGACCTCCCGCAGCTGCGGACGGTTCGCAGGTCCGGCGGCTCCGCTTGAGCTGCCGCAGGCATGCCTGCGGGAGGTCCAGCCGAGCCGCGGGACCAGCGAACCGTCCGCAGTCATGCCTGCGGGAGGTCCACTGGAGCCGCGGGACAAGCGCCCCCTCCGCAGGCATGACTGCGGCAGGTCCGCCGGCCCAGCCTGATGCCCCCCCGGGAAAGGGCCGCCCCATGTGCGTGCTTGCCGCGCTGGGGTCTGGAGCCGGCCCTGGCGATGAGGCAGCAAGTAAGGGGTGGGGGGTAGCACGCAGGGGAACTTCCCACCCCAGCCCTTCCCCAAGCACGCCGTGGCTGCTTCACTTCTCCCACCTCCCAGGCTTGCGGCGCCAATCAGCTTAGGCACCGCAAGCCTGGGAGGCAGGAGAAGTGAAGCAGCGACGGGGTGCTCGTGCGTGGAGCAGGGGTGAGCTAGGATGGGGGGGGTGCCTCAGGGTGGGGAGCTACTGCAAGGGGGGTGCCTCAGGGCGGGAGCTGCCGCAGGGGGGGGTGGAGAGGCTCAGGGTGGGGGTGCAGGGGGGGCATAAGGTGGAAGTTTGCCTAGGGCACGAAACATCCTTGCCTAGCCTGAGCAGCTGGGAGCATGTTGGGTGAGATGGAGCCTGAGGTTTAAAAAAAACCAAACAAACAACTAGGTGCTATCAAGTCTTCATGGGTTTTCCTCCTGAACGCTCTTCTGGGAACGCCAAGCACTGGATGGAGCCAGGGTTTCTCAACCACTGATGACAAGGAGATGGGGGTCAAATCTTTAACAGAACAATCTTTCCTCCCCCACCTTGTCTGTTGTTGATAATACATGGGTGGTAACCAGTGATGAGCTGCCAAAATCTTAACAACCGGTTCCCTATAAAAAGTTCTGATTTAAGGGGAGGGGAGGGGAGCGGAGGAGGGGCCGGGAGAGATGTACTCGTGGGGCCAGGGGCAAATTGCCCCACTTGCCCCCTTGGCAGCCCTACAGCTTGCTGCCCCCTCCCCCCTTTCCTTGCCGGCAGCTCAAAGCAGCAGGACGACGCCGGAGCTCAGCTGAGCTGCCCAGCTGATGCTGGCGGCTGGCCACGCTACAGCTGCAGGGAAGTGGGGGAAGGGCCAGGGGAGCCTCAGCCTTCCCAGCTGGGAATCCTGGGAGCAACAGGATGGTCCAGCCTGCAGACCGGAGTTCTTTGCCCACTCCCTGGCCCTTTAACAACCTGTTCTCCACAGAGGTCTAATTTTAGCAACCGGTTCTTGAGAACCTGTGGGAACTGGCTCCAGCTCACCACTGGTGGTAACCAATCAAAAATAAGTTTTAAAGAGGCTGATTAAAAACCCTTTCCCTTCCATCCCATGCACAGGCCTTACTGCCTTGATACTGGGCCAGAAAACACTGGGTAGCCCACACTTATATTTGGGGGGGGGGCTATATTTTAGGCCTTCTTTATATGTCACAAGGAAGCTCACTGGTGGTTGCCTTTAAATGACAGCCTCCCCATGAACCGGGAGGTTGCAATTAGGGATGCTTTTCAGCAAATGAACAGGTCTTTAAACAGAGAACAAATGCATTGCTGCATAAGGCTCTGCCTTCAAAATAAGGGCCTCAACCCCAATCCTGCTCCACTGAAGTCAGTGGCAAAACTCCCATTAATTTCAGCTGAGGCAGGATAGGCAGCTGAGGCCCTATCATAATTGTGAACAAGACCTAACAATCCTGCACTGATTTTTAAAATGTCCCTTTGATTAGTATGACCTAGCCAGAGATTAACTTTCTTTATTCCATATATTGTCTCACCTGCCTGTGCAATGGAATTGTAAACACTTTGAAGTTACAATGGGTCATTAAGAGGTTGCCTAGTTTCACTATAGTTTAAGTACCCCTGAGCTGAGAACACCTTAGCAGCAATATAGAATTCCCTACTATTTTTCTTTCCCCTCTCTCTCTAGTATGGAAGAACAACCAGAGCATTGTTTGCATGGGAAGAGCTAAAGCCACCTCCCTCATAGATCTTCTCCAGCTAATTCAGTTAATTCCTCCACTGAGATCCAGCAAGATGTTCCATTCAGGTAGATTCCTCCATGCATGTACAGAGCCTCATTCAAGTCAGTGTGGCTCTGTGTTGGAACATGGGTCCATCAGCACAGAACAGCTTGTACAGTTAGAGCCTATGTTTGTAAAATATATTGGGATGACACACATAAATTACGAATGGAGTAAATGTAAGACATTGTTTTGTTTCATAATATTGGTTAAGACCATCCAACTTGAACAACCAATTTATCCAAGAGTTGGAGCAGGACATCTATGGACATTAGTGCTTTTCTATGCAGCTTTTTCCTATCTGTGATGTCCTAAACAAGAGTAAGAACCCTGTAGTAAGCCAGATACAGAGGAGGGAACTCAGAGAAGATACTCACACAGACTACATGCTACATTGTGCAGTGACTTCCCCACCAGGAGTTGAAATCCTGTTTCCTCAATCTCATGGGAGATCCTGTTTCTCTAAATCTGTTTGCTTTGGGCTGCAAGAACAAGCGGAAATTACACCATAGGGAGAAGTTGGCAGCCTGCCCTTTGCCAAGACAATGTACGAATGTGATCTTTTTAAATGAGGGTGGGTTTGTTTTTTTTACTGTAGCTACTTAAACCCAATTTAAATGTGTGTATTTATTTATCTGTGTCAACACGGACAGAACAGTAGAATGGTGGGGGAGGGTGAGTCAGTTATTTTGCCTTCTTCATTTTGTCTAGACACTACATTAACAATGAAAGGAAATAGGATAAAGGAATAGAATCAGAGTTTAAAGTCTTGCAATATATTTTAATATTTTGAGGAGAGTTTATTATAAAGATGTTTTCTTACAAACAGTGTGCGGGAGGGACTCTTTGAAACCTATGGTCCTCCTGATACTGTGAAGAGAGACTGTCAGGTTGACCTCTTCACTTCCAGAGCCCCACTTACTTCCACTTAGACCCAAGGATTCTCTTTGCAGGACTGGGGCCTAAAACTACAATGTTTGCTAATTAGGGCATGTATCATGCTGGGTTCTGCAATCTTAATTTTGCATACATGCAGAGTCTCACTGAAGGTAATGGAACTCTACATGGGCACAGCGGTGCACCCATATGGATGAGATTCCAGATCAGGGCCTCAAATGGCAGAGTTTTATAGCTTTTGAAATTGTTGTTTCCAAAAACATTTCCCAGAGTTCAAGTTGATTGCTTTTAGACCTAAAGCATTCAGGTCTCACAGTGCAAAAGTAAAAGACAGTTTCTTTCTTTACATAGGCCATAACAGTACTTTGGAACCAGGTTTCCAGCTTTATGATGAAGGAAAGCAAGAGAATCAAGCTGCAGTGGGATTCCAACTTGGAAAGATAATAGAGTTTTAAACCAACCAAGTCAGACTGATGCATGTAAATACCTATGTAACTGCATACACAAAGAAGGCACCAGGCAGAGAGAACCACAGCTGCTGGAGCATAGGAAAGTTAAACTCAATCAGATTGTACTCATTACTCAGATCCATACAGTAGAATCCCTGTAAAGGGGAAGGATAATTAATTGGACAAGCAGCAAGTAGACTCAATGGTATCCTAAAATTAGCAATTAGCAAGATGTGTAGAAATCCACTAGTAAAGTCATAATCCCACTTTGCCTTGACATATGCTATATCAGTAGGTTTACACAAAGGTTTTACTGTCAGCTTTGCTGATGCAAAAAGTGTTCTGTAAAGTTAGGCAAATATGGGAAAATATTCACTCAATTGTAGACAAATTTTTCTAATAAATTTGTGTAATAAATTATTCAGTGACCATTGTCTGACCAGCTCTAATGCAATTACACTTCTTGGGAAAGACAAAAACCCACTACCAAGCCAACCCAGAGCCAATTCTCTTCCAGACCTTCTGACTCCAGAGGGCCTCCTCAGGCCCTAGAATTATGATGTAGGCTTTGAATGGTCTGGCCTTCAGGTTTTGGTTTACTAGAAAGAAACATTGTTTAAACCAGGTAATCCTGACATACAGAATTATTCTCACTGGATGATTGACATCTCACTTATGGTCATGTATTTTATATCACCATCTTAATGAGATCTCTCTCAAATTGCATTAGAGAAATTAGTCTTCTCAGACTACCTGCTTGATTCATGGGTTATACACTTTTTAATTTTATGGAATATCATGGATGATGAAGTTTTGCTCCACTGATTTAATATCTCTTGTACTATATTTAATATGCAAAACTATTTCTTGGTACCCACTTTAGAAGTTGGAAAGAAGCATGCGAAGTGGTAAGAAGAGAAACTGATTTAACTTCAGACTTGAATGTGTTAAACTACATAAAATAAACAAGAAATTCCTCAAGTTACCTCAACTGTGGCAGCAGCCACTAAAGGGGCTGTGAGGATGGAAAAGATGCCAACAAGTGTGCTGAAGTTAAAAAAAAAAAAGCTTTATAAAAATAAAGGATTAAAGACAGCCTCCACAAAGGAGACTATATCCTGCTCCAGTAGGGGTCTGAATGCTATAACATATTATTAATTTATTTGTATTAGCATAGTGCCTAGGAGTCCCAGTCATGGACCATGGCCCCTTTGTGCCAGATGCAGTACAAACATAGTACAGAGAAAACTTACAATCTGAGTAATACAGTTTAGCTTTTCTGCTGCTAACAGCTATGATCTTCAGCTGAGTAGTACAGGCCAATTTCTTTGCCAAACACAAGGCCCAGATGGGGTGGGGACTGACAGATGTTCTTTAGTACCAGCTAAAGCATAACCAAGGTTTATAGTAGCAAGCAAATATTTGTATAACTCTGTGGAGAAAGGAGGCTTTCCAAGGATCTCAGGATGTTTGGACTATATTTGTGCAACAGATATTCATTTAGCTATTACAGCTGCAGTAGTCTGGATAGCTCACTGGTTTGTGCACTGGCCTGCTAGACCCAGGGTTGTGAGTGCAATCCTTGAGAGGGCCACTTAGGGATCTGAGGCAAAATCAGTACCTGGTCCTGCTAGTGAAAGCAGGAGGCTGGACTCGATGACCTTTCAGGGTCCCTTCCAGTTCTTTGAGATAGGTATATCTCCATATTTATTATATATTATTACCTTCCCACAGTCACAGGCTGTGTGCTGACCTGAGTGCAAGAACTTTGTGAGACTCGTACTAACCTCACCTAACCAAAATGGGCAGCAAGAGAGTGCGCTCATGACCACAGGGAGAAATACACATTGTATCCTCCTAGGTATTGTCTTCACTAGAAAATTAAGTCATGTTAAAATATAGCCTTGGAGAGTTGTGTTAATTAACACAACATTAAACATGATTTAGCAGCCAGTGTACACATGTATTTAACATCATGTCAGCTGGTTGTGATTAAGCGTATTGTTCCAGTAAGGTTCGCCCATGAACAACAGTTGACATGATGGTTCGTGTCTACACAGACTGCTCAGTCATGGGTAACAACTCCTCCAGGCCATTTTCTAACATGGTCTAATTTTCTAGCAAAGAAATTCCTGAAAGGTGGAAGCAACTCTCCCAGTGCACCAGAGAAACCCTAGTGGCTTTGTGCCTCATTGTTGAAATGTGATGCCTCCAGGAGCTGTTGTTGGAACCGTGCAGGGCTGCACCTTCCCCGACACCAGGCTCTGTCACAAAGTGCAATCCAACCCAAAGTGAAACTGAACACACACACATGATAATTATTTAATTATGGTAGCACCCACAGGGTTCAAATCAGGATTGGGGATCTGTTGTGCTAAACTCCTAATACACAGGAAGGTATGAACCTGGCCCATGCAAAGTAAAAGTCTGGGGTTAGTCTCAAGATCATTCACTGAAAAAGTAAATTAATCCCAAAATATCTAACCAAATTTGAAGCCAGACAGTGTAGTACAGTGGCTGGCAGTTGGTTAGCCAAATTAACCTCAGAAATGCAGATTATATTAGAAACCTCACAGCGGACAAATGTTTCCTGCCCCCCACAGGGCAAAGCTTCAAAAGCTGAGTTCTTGCAAAACCAGAAGTGGTACATTTGATACTCCTCCCCCTAACTTTGGTTGGTCTATCAGTTTATCTGTGTCTAACGCACTATTTCAA
Organism: Mauremys mutica; assembly: GCF_020497125.1. Taxonomy (NCBI): domain Eukaryota; kingdom Metazoa; phylum Chordata; order Testudines; family Geoemydidae; genus Mauremys; species Mauremys mutica. The sequence continues at coordinate 44,849,228 of NC_059076.1, forward strand.
ATAGTCCTCTGAAACGTATAACATTTCCCAAGGCTTACATTGGTCCCATTTCCCCCCATAGAAGTTGCATACAATCCCACAATAACACATAAACTTAGCATTTGTAATACAATGGACTCCAAAGCTACTTAAACTTACGTTTTTTCAAGAATGTTGCAGGAAATTCCTGTATCTGTCACAACATGATGGAATTTCCAAGTCTAAATTAACCAACAGGCTGTAGCATATTGGAATTACTTTGGGCAGCAAAAAGATTTCTGCTTATAAACTGAGAGGGAATTTTTTGCTTAATTAACAACAATTCTGATCTAAATTAGCTTTTAGGCTATTGAAATGTAAAGTTTTCAAAGAGTATTTTAAAATACAGCACAAGTTATCATACATGCAAGGTATAATGCACAGGGATAACTGTGTGCCTGGGCAAGGACCACTAGGCAAATCTGTGAATATTATATATTCTGAATGTCATGCTGTCTGGAGTAGCTCACGACTGTGAGTGCCTACCTCAGACTGTCAGAAAACAGGGCAGACACCCGAAGCTGGTGGTATGTTCTATAATTGGATTTTACCAACCCAGTAACAAATGTGGAGTACTGGATCTCTATACCAATCTTACCATAGACTCACAGACAGTCCCCTTAGACTCTCCAGTATATCTTGTCACCCAGACAAACTGGACTTAGTGATAATGATCACTTATACCAAAAATCACATCACATTTAGGTTGCTCCCAATCCCAAGAGACCAGTCTCTTACCCCAGATCAATGGCACCCTAGATCTTACACCAAAGACAATGCTGGTAGCCAGTTCTATAATAAACTAACTGAAGGCTTATTAGCTAAGAAAAAGAAATGAGAGTTATTGAGAGGTTAAAGCAGGTAAAATACACACAGTCTACAATTCCAAAATGGTAGCAGAGATGTAGTAATCTGCCAGTTTCTCGAAGGTCTTTCGGGGCTACCCAGAATTACTCTGGGGATCTCCATCTTCTTGTTCAGTTATTCTGAATCCAAACAGTCCAGAGAAGCAGGATAGTTCCTTGACTCCATACTTCTAGCTTCTCACACAAAACAAGCTGACAGGGCCACTACACACATGGCTTTTCCTTTGAAGATGGAGAGTGAGGAATGTCTTTGACCTCCAATCATCACACACAACGGCCACTTGCTTTGAAATTAGCACTTTTCTGTTAAAGTTCTTCATTTGCATTCCACAAGGCTTCTTTCTCCTTCGATGGATTATTTAGTTACAGGAGTACACACAATGTAAATGTTTGCTACTACCTTCTAAAGGGATACAGATAAGTGAAAACAGTGCAAGTAACATCCCATTAGTTTTCATGAAATTTAAACACACTTTTATACACAATCACTTTGATCTATATATACACTAATACACAAGTGAATTGGGCTGGGCCTTTTGCACTAGTTGGTCTGCCAGTGTCACACTGAGTAATTCAAGCAAACAGTTCCAAAACAGAGCAAATCTCTAAAGACTGAGGGCTAGATCTGGCCAAGCATAGCACTCCTAGAGTAGGCCCATTGGCTGACTATACAATGGCAACATTCAGACTCACAGTTTTCCACCAGTGCAGTGACACCTATGGTAGTAAAGAAGGAGGCTGCAGTGCAGACAAGGCACACACCATTTTTATCACCCTGTTATCTGATCCCAGTCAGAGTGGGATAAAAATTCGAGCCCTATTTCTACAATAGCTTCCTTGGTAGCTAACTACAGTGGTAAAACATGTGTCCAATTTTTTCTAATGTTAGATAAGGCCAGTCACTTCAGCGGAACTACAGCAGCTGGCATTTCTGGGATAGGGCCCTAAAGTGTTTCCTGTGAGAGAATTTTGTTGGCTACATGTAGAACATGGAATATGTTTTGGTCCTGAATTGTCATACACCTTATACACAGACTTGCTGCACTTATTTTTATGGTGAACAATTTATTATTCATGTGGGAAATTCTGTGTGCACACAGGCGCTGTTAGCTTGAAAGCCAAGGACCTCATACTGCATTCTCTAGTGAGGCACAGCATGCATTAATTTAAGTGAATGGGAGTTTTGTTTGAGTGAAGACTTAAGAATAAAGCCCATCTCCCCATAATCACAAAATAGATTGGTTGTAGTATCTTCAGCTGTAAAGGTCGGGGGGACATTAACATAGTAGACAGTGACCAGAGTTTGAAATAAATGCTTTGCAGGAGTATGTACATGTAAGCATGTACAATGATTTCAGAGATTGATACACATGAGGCCTTGCAAAAGGAAACTCAGAATGCTGAGACCTGTCTATGAGAGAGACAAGGTGGGTGAAGTAATACATTTTACTGGATCTTTTATGGGTGGAGAGGACAAGCTTTCGAGCTGCACAGGGCATAGGCTGAGGAAGCTCGTCCTCTCCACCAACAGAAGTTGGTCCAATAATAAATATCACCTCATCCTTCTTCTCTCTCACATCCAAGAACCAACATGGCTACAACAACAACGGGAGAGATCTGTATATGCACCTGTCAGCTCCAATGAAAAATCAATAGCCTCCCTAGACAAAAAACAATCAAACCCAACTGCAGCTGTTTTCAGAGTGGGATTTCTGTACTATAAAAAATGTTAGATGTTTTGCCAGGTGATGCTAGTTCCGCTAGAGTCTTACACCTTCTGAACGAGAGTACTGTATGGAAGGGAAGAGCACCAGTTTGATACCAACAATACTGCAGAAGTATTCTATAATATTCACAACATATGAGCAATTAGCTTGTATGATAATAGAAAAACAAAGGCATACTAAAGGAAGGATTGCTACAACTAAAACTGTATTGAAAATGGAAAGGGCCTTTTAGCTTATTTCATGGAGTTTCTACCTAATGATTCCGGTATACAGTCTTTCCTACACTGTACAGAACAGCCAAGAATTGACAGGATTTCCTGGATTGCAGCGTGTTATAGTCCTCCAAAAATTCCTGCTGTGATATATTAAAAGAGATACATGTTGCAAGTCCTATTATAAAGGCTGCAAAGTGCAATAGATTGGACTGAGAGTCTCTCTGGGTGGCAGTGAAATATCGTGGGGCAAACATCTCCAAAGGGACTTTAGGGCTAGGGTGTTGATTGTATGATAAACCAGTATTCAGAGGGGAGAAAAGGCACTTCTCAAATTTTGGTTAATATTAATGATGGGAACTCTGGAGATCTGGGTTCTATCCCTTGTTCTACCAAAGATTTCCTGTGTGGTGAGGAAGATCTCACTTAATTTCTCAGGGCATCAGTTTCTTCATCTATGAAAAGAAAAAGTTTACTTCGTCTTATTTAGGTGTGGCTTGCAAAGTGCTTTGAGAGCCTCATATGGAAGGTACTATGCAAGTGCAAATAAATGATCTTAGTAGTATATAGAAAAGCCACTGCATTACTGGCAGGATCCAAAAGGCTCCATTTACCATAATGGACACACAGCTGATGAAATTATTTCTGTGCTGCATGTACTAGCACTAAAAGTCTAATTAAGCCCAGCGAATAATGGGAAGGGTTTTGTTGCTTTGTTTATTGTTTTAAGGCTTACTTTGGAAATTAGAGATGTTGGTTTGGGTCCCAGGAGTGACTACTTCCCATAAATGATCCATAACTTTTAAACACAGTCCATTACAGATAGATGTTACTGGTAGGTATTTGACCTCTCTTGAGACTCAGTATTGTAAAAGAATGTTAATGGAAACAAAGCATGTGATTCATGCCAACATTTGATGCTGGATTTAGGGCTGGTCTACACTACAAACACTGCATTGGCACAGCTGCACCAATGCAGCTGAGCTGCTGCAGCACTTGGATGAAGATGCCCTGAGCCGACAGGAAAGCTCTCTCCCATTGGCTTAGTTACACCACCTCCATGAGAGGCAGTACCTATGTCAGCGGGAGAAACTCTCCTGCCGACATTGCACCGTCAACATGGGGGAGGCTAAGGTCAGTATAACTAGGTTGCTATGGGGTGTGGATTTTTCACAACCCTGGGCAACATAGTTATACCAAAGTAAGTGTGTCGTGTAGACTTGGCCTCACGGCATGTCTACACTATGAAATTGGGTCGATTTTATAGAAGTCAATTTTTAGAAATTGATTTCATACAGTTGATTGCTTATGTTCCCACTAAGCACATTAAGTCGGCAGAGTGCATCCTCACTACCATGGCTAGCATCGACTTACCGAGTGCTGCACTGTGGGTAGCTATCCCACAGTTCCCACAGTCTCCGCTGCCCATTGGAATTCTGGGTTAAGATCCCAATGCCTGATGAGGCAAAAACATTGTCATAAGTGGTTTGGGGTACATGTCATCAGTCGCCCTTTCCTCCGTGAAAGCAACGGCAGACAATTGTTTCGCACCTTTTTTCCTGGGTTACCCATGCAGACGCCATACTACAGCAAGCATGGAGCCTGCTCAGCTCACTGTCACCACTGCTGTTGTGAGCATTGTAAACACCTCGCGCATTATCCTGGAGTACATGCAGAACTGGGCTAAGAGACTAGTGAGGCAGCATGATCCATTATACAGGGTACAGGACAAGGAGGCAGAAAATTGGGTTCTATTCCTGTGTTCTTGACTCACCTTTTGTCTTTGGATAGGTCACACTATCCTCTTTGCTTCAGTTCCCCTATTTGTAAAAATGAGACCAAGATAGTGCTTTGAAACTAAGATTTTAAGTGCTCCATTATTTGATTAGGGAAGCAGTACAGCATGCCCCAGGCCAGACGGGGATAGTCCGTGACTTATTTAACTCAAAAGCAGCCTCTCTGGCTGACTAAAGAATTCTAAGAGTTTTCAGAGGACACATGGCACATGATATTTGCAAGGTGTCTGAGCGCTTTGTAAAAGGTAGAAAATGAATGGCAACTCCAAAAGCTCACAACACAATTTAAATGCCATCTATTCTTGGCTTTGTGAATCTACAAGCTGGACAAAATACAAGGCAATTAAAATATTTGCTTACATTCTTCCTGAAGCTAACTAGAGTGTCATAATCCCTTCTTGAACACAAAGACCACTTCTAAATACTGACTGGTTATTGAAGTGGCAGAGTATAATTTGCAGACTAACTACACAAGACGAAGAAGGCAACACTCATCCATCACTGTATCCAGAGACTACGTTAGAATTAATGAGCCCAGACTTTCTCCATTGGCAGTCATCCCCTCCCACTGCGTCAGCACAGACAGACACCCACCGAGCAGATGTCAGTGAAAGAGTGGAAATGGGCAACACATCAATAATAATGATAGCCATTTAATTTATAAAATGTTTCCTCCCTATCCAGATATTAGCAGCACTCTTTAAACAATTTAAGAGCAATCGCAGGCCTGGTCTACACTAGGAGAATAGGTTGGTTTAACTACATTGTTTAAGAGTATGAAAAATCCACACCGCCGAACCATGTAGTTAAGCTGACCTAAATCCCTGTGTAGACAGAACTAGGCCAACGAAAGAATTCTTCTGACAACCTAGCTACCACCTCTTAAGGAGATGGATTACCTACACCACTGGGAAAGTCTCCTGTCAGCATAGGTAGTGTCGACACTGAGGCACTACACAGCGGCACACCTGTAGCATTTTAAGTTTAGACAAGCCCTAAATCACACTGGGCTAAAACCCATGAGGTGCTGAGTAAATCACTATCAAATATAAGAGATGTAAGTGCAAAGAAATGTCACTTTATTGCTTAAGTTGCTTAATGCCCCTGATGAAAGAACAGCAGAACAATGAGCATTCATTGCTACTTGCTGTAGATGTATCTCGATATAAGTATGACAAATCAGAAAGCAGCAAATACAAAGCTACCACAGGGAAAAAATAAAAACTGAATTTAGTGGAACTATGTCAGTTTATACCATCTAAGGATGTGGCCCATATATTTTTATTTCAACAGCCTATAAAAAGACATTCTAAGAGGAATTATGGGGTCTCTAGTGAAATAGGAGTTTAAGGCTCCTTTATCCATCCAAAGTACTTATTAATCCCCCATTATTGTAGGAGTATCATGTTAATTCTCACCATGTCCAATAGAAGTAGGGAAGTGCTATTCTCCTCCTTTTACAGATGCAGAACTGAGACAAAGAGGCTAAGTGGCTTGCATAAAGTAGCAGGGAACTGAATCCAGATCTCCTGGGTCCCAGCCTTGTCTGCTGCTGAAGGGGCCTGAGTGTAACTGGCCCGTGATTTATACCCTGCTTTGCAATCATTAGAAGTTCTCTGAATATGTTAATGTAGGAAGCACTCTCTTGCATTTACAATCCTGTTGCATACTATTCAAGTTCTAGGGCCTGCCCTCACTCACACTGCATGTGCATTGACTTCAATGGGATTACTCCGGATTTACACCATTGTAAATGAGAGCACATACAGGTCCATAAGAGTACAAGTAAGCATAGTGGTGCTTAATGATGAGTAAATAAGTTTGGAGGCAACACCAGAGAAACTTTAGCACAGTATTTGTAACTATTAGATGTACTTAATCAACTGGTAAATCTCACTAAATTTGAGAAGTCAGCTGTAGTAAGTAGAATGGACCCTCTCTGTTTATTCTGTAAGGCACCTAGCACACTTCTAGGCATTGCTGAAATAAATACACAGGACTAGATTCTGCTACTATTTCATAGGGCATGCCGGCCCTGTGGCACCATGCTGGCTAAGCATAGCTCTACAGGCACTCCCTGCCTCCGTTTCCTTCCTTCAGCATCCCCAGTAAAACAAGTCACAAACAATCTTAACCCCTTCCAGAGTAGGGAAAGGGCAACTAAAATGTCACAACAAAAATGGTTCTTCCACTCTTTAGGGGCTTCTCCTCAGTCCACCCATCCCTTTCTGGGCTACCTTTGAGAGTCTTATTGGCTCTAGGGTAGCGCACTCAGGCACCCCCGGCTGGTTCCACTGGAGCACCATTCTCAACTCCTGCTGGGCTCTGTTGCCTGCATCCTTCCATGTGCTGGTATAGAGGGGCTGGTTCCCCTGCAGTACCCGGCCACCTGTAAACCCTGACTGAGGGCCTTCCTCAGGAGCCTGCCTACGCTCTGTGATTCCACACCCCAGACTGAGCACTCACAGACCTTTGTATGAGGCCCAGTTGTCCATTAAATTGTCACCTGAGCCTCTTAGTCCCACGCCCTCAGGCTGGCAAGCAGCTAATTAATAATGGCACAGGTGGATCCCGCTTCATCTCCTCTTAAAAGAGCCAATCACTCTTTACACACAGAGTAATATCTTATTCCACAAATTGTCTCTTTGAATTCAAGGGGACTGCGTGAGAAGTAAGGTACTACTCATCATAAGAGTAGCAGAATCTGGTTCAAAATGAAGATGACTCCAGCAAAGATATAAAAAAAAACAAAAAACGGAGAGCACCATCCTTCTAAGTGCTGCATGTCACTGAAGACAATGCAAACAGGGTACTCAGCAGTGGGCCTCAAAGAGCACCCTGTATAGTGCCCCAGATACTCTCATAATCCAAAATGGTTGTGGTGATCAAATTAAATTGTGTGGTTGTACCTCATAATTTTATCTAGTGAGACATTACTGTACCTAGGTTTAGAGAGATTACTCTGCAGGCTGTGGAAAAAATTAATAGGTTCACATCTGTTTGATGGAGGCCGGGTGAATCAGCAACTTTGGACGTTGCATCCCAGCCACAGGAAATGACCGCAAGTTCATTCCACTTTTAGAAAATGCCTAGCTTACTAACTCCTTGATTTTAAGTTACTTGTAAAAGACCATGTTACATTTGAACTATTTTACTTAGGCTACTAAAGCGCCCAAATCTCAGTATAAACCTGTTCTATTATCATATGTAAATATTCGCACCACTGAGCCACTGCATTCAAAGGAAAAACTAGAAAGGTTGAGCATTTGAACCACAGCTTAGAGAAACAGTAGGTTCCTGGAGTTTGGTGACAGCTAATTTGCATCAGACCACAGGAGGAAGTGAAAACCCCCAGGAACTCACAGAGATCTTACAGCTACATCTTTCTCCATCTGCATCAGACAATATTCTGTGCAGCCATTAGGAATAGGAAACATTCCTTCCTGCCTCAGATACAATATGTCCCACACAATGCCCTATGCAGAATTTATTAGCCCTGTTTGGGATGATGTGTGTATAGAACCATACAGAGAGCCCCTGTATTTCAGGGAGTGGTTTCTGCACCAGCCAGGTTAGTGCAAGTGAATTCCAGTGAGGGTGGACAAGAGAGGCTTATTTGGATCCAGAGGCCAAGAAATCCTCATAACATGTGCACATGCTGTTCTAGAATCCCAGTCAACCGCAGCTTAATCCATGTTCGGGTTCTCAAAGCCCATTTTCACAGGCTTTATGCAAAGAGTAGTGCATCTTCTCCTATGATTTGTACACATAGGCACATCCACAGTACATCAATGAGTCACCCAGCACCATTTGTGAATTGTGGATATGTAAAAGGGGAATTTGTGCTGAATCCATACTGTCAGCGGCTGCAGGATTGGTAGTTTCCTTTAGTTTGGACTCCACTGAAGTTTATGCCCTTAGCTAGTGGTGGTGTGTTACAATGTAATTTGTGAGATGCCAGAATGATTTTCCTACAGACTAGCATGACTGGCAAAACCACACAGTTAGAACACTGAGCACACACTTCTCGTGAGCCCCTGAAAAGAAATTTTCGGTGCTCTAACTTGATACAGACAAACAGTTTAGGATAAGTAGGTCTATTATGACTAGGACCTGTTAAAAGTTCAGGCAAACAAGTATAGCTAAGCAAAGGGGCTCACGGTTGCAGAGGGGGCGGGGGACGTGAAAAGATGAAAGCATTTAACCATTGATATACTGAAATCCATTCTGCTGTTCAAATGTAAATGATATTTGAATTTTTACAAAGTGGCACCAATTATGCTTCTTTTTGGAAAAGGAAACATTTAGTGATAGGTTGTGAGTGTGGGATCTGCAAACCTGTTTATGGAAAATGGATGTTGCTTTTTCTAAAATGTAGTTTTAAATTGCAGCTCTCAAGATTGTTATTTATCATTGTCAAAGGGAGAGATTAATACATATTGGTACAATTGAATACAAGTATGAGCACAGTATGAATACAGGCAAACTAATTGCTAGGAACACAAGAGATTTGCACACTGGCTGCCTTTTCTAAGTAGTTTCTGAAACAGCAGTAATGTGCTCAAACAGGTCTTGTAGGAGGATCCTATAATTATTCATGTTTTTTTTTAATCAACACATTCCACACTTTCACTGTCTTTTTGTCCTAAATCAGAACACTTAGATTATGCCATCCAGCAGCACTTACATTATGGGCTGGCACTAATAAATATCGTGTCAGTGCTTTCAATATTCTTTGTGGGGACTTATGATTAATAGTTCTAGAGCTGGAAAAAGAAGGATGTGTTTGCTTATCAGATCTATTCAGTGTTTCAATATTTGATTCCAAAATGTTTTTATTTGGGGGGTATTCCCACCACCTTTATGCAAATTCATCTGTAGCTCAGTATACTGTCTAATACACAGTCCATGGAGAGATTCTCCACTTTACTCAGTTTGGTCAGCCAGTAGAATTGGACACATTCATAGAATATAAGAACGGCCATACTGGGGTCAGACCAAAGGTCCATCTAGCCCAGTATCCTGTCTGCCGACAGTGGTCAATGGCAGGTGCCCCAGAGGGAGTGGACCTATCAGGCAATGATCAAGTGATCTCTCTCCTGCCATCCACCTCTACTCTCTGACAAACAAACAGAGTCTAGGGACACCATTCCTTACCCATCCTGGCTAATAGCCATTAATGGACTTAACCTCCATGAATTTATCCAGTTCTCTTTTAAATGCTGTTACAGTCCTAGCCTTCACAACCTCCTCAGGTACGGAGTTCCACAAGTTGACTGTGCACTGTGTGAAGAACTTCCTTTTATTTGTTTTAATCCTGCTGCCCATTAATTTCATTTGGTGGCCTCTAGTTCTTGTATTATGAGAATAAGTAAATAACTTTTCCATATTCACTTTCTCCACACCACTCTATCATATCCCCCCCTTAGTCTCCTCTTTTCCAAGCTGAAGAGTCCTAGCCTCTTTAATCTTTCCTCATATGGGACCCTCTCCAAACCCCTAATCATTTTAGTTGACCTTCTCTGAACCTTTTCTAGTGCCAGTATATCTTTTTTGAGATGAGGCGACTACATCTGTACACAGTATTCAAGATGTGGGCGTACCATCGGTTTATATAAGGGCAATAATATATTCTCCATCTTATTCTCTATCTCCTTTTTAATGATTCCTAACATCCTGTTTGCTTTTTTGACCTCCTCTGCACACTGTGTGGATGTCTTTAGAGAACTATCCACCATGACTCCAAGATCTTTTTCCTGATTTGTTGTAGCTAAATTAGCCCCCCATCATAGTGTATGTATAGTTGGCATTATTTTTTCCAATGTGCATTACTTTAGAGATAAGCATGTGCTTAAGTGGTTTGCCTCTATGACAGGGAAGCTAGCTTTTGAGTAGAATGTGGGCCTGATAAAAGTTCAAGGTCTTAGGGTCCCTATCTTCAAGGGCTCCATGGCCTGGGGCCAGACTATCTAAGGACTGCCAAAAGCCCCAGGATTAAGACCATGATTGACAACGATGCATCTCTGGAACAATGGAACTATTCACAATAAGCATCAAGCTTCTCTGCATAGAAGAGAGAACTTTCTCAGGAGCGGGTCCGAGATTGTACAACGAACGCTCCCAGAACCATCACAAACCTCATCGCCTTCCGCTCCAAATGCAAACATATTTCTTTGACCTTGACTTTTCTAACAAATACAAAGCAACAGGTATATTTATAAATATATATTTTTAAAACCCTTTTAACTAAACAAAACACTCCATTGCACACTTCTCTCCTTGAGGAGAGGATGAGAGAGCAAACACATGATGACAGGTGTCAGTCATGTTGCTTAATCCACTTCTGGAACACACTGGAGGTATGTCTACACTGCAAACAAGCCCCCACAGAAACAAGTCTCAGAGACCAGGTCAACTCACTTGGGCTCACAGGGCTTGCACTATAGGGCAAAAATAGCAGCATAGAGGTTCTCACTTGGGCTGGAATATGGACTCTGAGACCCACTCTTCTTACCAGATTTCAGAGGGGAACATCTACATGTGTGCCCCATGAGCCTGACTCAGTTGAACTGGGCTCTGAGACTTGCTGCCGCGGGGAGTTTTTCACATTGTAGATGTCCCCTCCAATGTTACGGTGATGCGCGCAGTAATAGCATTGCTACAGAGCAGAAGAGAACACAAAGCCCACTGAAATCTATGGAAAGACTCCCATTTATTTCAGTTCATATACATCTGGGAACTTGCATGCGAAGCTGGATTATGTTTTATAGACTGAAGAACTAGACATGTCAGAAAAATCAGATCTTGACTAAATTCTACACCAAAAAGGTGAAAAATGATCACAAAAGGAAAATATGTCTAGTTACTTCAGTGCAAAACACAAGTAAAAGCATCATAGTTTATGAAAGCACGATGTCTTCCACTGCACTAAAAATAAATACAGTTGCAGTGTTTTCTACTATTCAAATATTTGTTTCATTTGCATTTTCACAACAGTGAACTTTCTATAATATTAGCCCAGAGAAGTGTCAGTCAAGTAAATCCTTCTGAATTCCACAATCTTATTAACGAAGTGAAAAGCAGCTTTCAAAGGGCTAATGACAGAAAAGATACACACTGTGCTATACCCAAACTTAAACCACGAACTGAAATAAACTGAATGCATCAAATAAAAAAGGAATCTATTTAAAGTATCTTTCTCTTAAATCAGCATGGTTCAATTGCAAAATTATACATGTTTAATGTTAAAAGTTGGTGTAATCATTTTATATAACAACTCCCAGTCAATAGAATACTTCATTTATCAGCACTGCATGCCTAGAAAGATAAGCAGATTAGATCAGTCAGTCAGTATTGTGTCTTCTCATCTTGAATGGCCCTGACCCTCAATCCTAAACATTTCATATGCCCGTCAGGTTCTAAAACTTTGTTGTTTCAGAGATTTCCATAGAAAATGTCTTCACCTAAGAGGGTTGAAGGTTCTAGATCATTCTGGGGATTAGTGAAGGGCTATAGAGCACCTTCCACATCTACCTTACTGGTTCAAATCCAACACAGCTTGAAACTGAGTATAAGACTTTTCCATTTGATTACTATTAAATGGCTCTCTCTCTCTCTCTCTCTCACTCACTCACACACACAAATTGTTTCCCCAGTACAGTCAGTTTCCTCTGTTTGTGGGGGTCTTTCACATGGAAACAGAAGAGAAACAAACAATTGCTACCTATATTATTTAGACAACAGAACTGAGGTCAAATGGTAAAAAAGAAAATCATGCATCCTTGTTAGGTCTGCATTCTGAGGCACTCCTTGCAAGGCTTGAAAGTTTAAAATGTTATATCTGCAAAATATTAAGTAAAAAGATTGTTACCAAAGTACATATGTATATGGACCAGAGCATATTCTGGAAATGATTAAGGTTAGGATATGCCAAAGAGAACATGCTGCAGAGTCCTAAGAATCCTACCTTATAATTTTTGCCTCAAACGCCAAAGAATTCTAGATGGCTTGATCATACTTGCCTTGATTCAGTATGGTTTAGGCAGCAGTATAGTTGAGCAGCAACAAAAATAGTAACATCTGCCTAAGCAGCCAGCCCCTCAAGGCACCAGCAAAACTTGGTCTGCTAATAAGAGGTGCTCTTTAGTAACTACAGAGTGAATAAAACTATTAGAAACTGCATGGAGATGCTTAAGACAGAGGATTGCCTATTAGCATCTTCTTTAGTGCAGTGTTGATTCCAATAAAGCATACACAAACAGCTAGCTATGCTATCATTAGCCTTGCTGGGTGTTTTAGAGGAACAACTTCTTGAGGTCTCAATATTTTTTGGGGGGGAGGGGGGAGAAGAAAGAGAAACAGCTACAATGCTGTGTCCAATGCCCCTCCCAATGGTCTATATCTTTAAGGGCCTCAGTTTACTTCTGCCATGCACTTTACAAGATTCAGCTGCTCTGCATCATCAGCCCATACATCACTTAAACTGTTTGTCCTCCCAAATTATTAGTTATCTTTGTACCCCAATTCTGAGTATTTTTTGAATAGCCTTTATACTTGGTATTCAGTATCTTCTGGCTATTATACTGAAATTTAAATCAAAGGCAGGGGACCAACTTCTCTCTTTACATTCACATTTATTTATTGTATAGTTGTGGCCTCTTAAATGGACAATCAAGTGGAAGCAGAAAGCTCAGGAACACACACTGTACTTGTAGCTATTCCATGAATTGCTTTAAAAAATAAGCATGGGACAAATCATCAAACTCTTGAAATATATACAGAGATAAATATTAGCTGATTTAGCAGCCACAATAGAGCAGGGGAGCAACATTTACTGTACAGCTTAAAGAGCTGTGCAGAAGGAAATTCATTTAGCAAACCTATTCACATTTGCTTAATACTGTGAATGGGCTCAGAGATCACACAAGGCTTTCAGTTTATCCAGTGTTTGAAATGCACTGTACTGAATCACTTCAGTTGAGTGGGAGCGTCATTTATTAAGGTGCTGATTAAGTAGATCTGTCTGTATGCAGTTAGGAGTAAAATGTAATTCAGTTTTCTTTATCATTTGTCATCTTCAATGAAGAAGGAACATAACTCTTTAACCCTGTATTATGCATTGTTTCAGAACACTGTTTCCAGCAAGGCAGGTACAAATAGTCACAAAAACAGAGCACAGAGTTCATGTGTAAAAAAATAAACAAACAAAAAAAAAACCCACCATGAATATGTAGACAAGTTAGGCAGGTCATTGGTGTGTGCATTTCCAACCTTGTTTGTTCTGCAAAAACAAAAACAGGAAACCAGCAAAACCATACCCACCCCTCCATTCTCATTGGTGCACTTGCAGCTAGGGAAGTTATATATAGGCTAACAGGCTTTCTGGAGTTTGGAAAACAAAGCCTATGAATGTTGAGAGATAATACATTAGTATTTCTTCACTTAAAACCCTGCTGTAATCATAATGATGTCTGGATTTCTTTAGTTACTCTGGTACTCGACCAGTCCCCTGACAGAGCTGTCATGTCACTTTGTTCTGTTCCAAATGGCATAGTCCCATTTTCTAAACCTCTCAGCCACCACTGAAATGGCAGCCTGTCCTGTTTTCCAGTGGGCTAGACTCTCCATCTGAAAAAAAAGATAGGTCTTTGTGTGTCCATTAATATCACATGCTCCCTAAACATATGATTAGCTGAGAGTAAACAAGATGGCCAATCAAAGACAACTTCATACATTCACAGTAACTTCTAGTTACCTAAAGAGAGGATCAAATGTTTTCTCTCATCCATTGTAGCAAAGTCTGAGATACAACTAGAGAACTGTGAACCAGCACGGATTCCCCCATGCCTCTTCCCACACTGAGTAAAACAGCCTGAAGAGTTACAATACTGAGTAATGTGGACCATAACCATGCAAACTAAAAATGCAGACCAGGCTCAGGAAACTTTCAGTAATCTTGGATAAGAAAAGGAAAAAAAAAAAGTGAAATGCAATGTTCGCAGCTGAATTTCAATATTGCTAATCCCAAGCATTCAACAGTCATCTGTCAGGCCCCCAAAAATCATTAGATAGGCTTAAAAATCATGAGATGTTGGGTTCTTTTTAGTTGCTTCCTGCTACTGGAGCCTGCAGGGACTATATTTTCAAGCTTTGCCTAGCTCCTGTGACAGCCAGATAATCAGGAGACTGGCAATAAAATCACAAGCATTGGCTGAGGGTGTCATTAATCCCCATGCAGAGGCCAAGCACAAAGTCTGCACCACTAAAGTCCCATTTAAGACTTGTGGTGTGTAGTCTTGGTGCTGGTCCTCAGCACAGAGGTGAATTGTTCTTAAGTATTGAATTTCAAACTCAAGGGGAGTAAAGGCAGGAGCAGTGGAAAGCAAAAGGTTCATTGGAACACCTGCAAATTAAAGAACTGAGTGAGTCTTGTGTAGTTCTGACTGCGGATAATAATGTGTTACTTGTTACTAGAAAGTTCTACAAACTCAATTAAGTATCTGATACAGAAATAGGTAATTGCATTTGTTTTACATTATTTCCCAGAACTCAAATTGGTCCAAAGCCATGGTATAATTCATCTGGGTTCACCAGGAATGACTCTGGTGCATTGTTTCTTAGTTTCCCTGAGTGTGGAGCTAGACAAATAATTGCTTGGATATTTACTGAATCTTCCTGCCAGCACAGGATAATTAAACCCAATGTACAATAGGAAAACGTGCCAAGCTTTGGGCGTCCAACACAGTCCTTGGGAGAGTATTCTATAATTTAATACTGTAAAGACATGTTTCCTGCTATCCATTTTAATATTCCCATTCTTAATTCCATCTAATTTCTCATAGTTACAAAATTCTTTAGCTGGGCTAAATAATTCCTCATCTTCCTTGGTGTTTATATCCTTCATGTGTTTGTAGACTGTTACCATGTTCCCCTTAGTTGTCAACTAGCAAAGCTATACATATTTAACTATTTGAATCTTTCCTCAGAAGTCCCTTAACCATTGTTGCTTTTATCTAAATTCCCTCCAGTTGTCAATATTGTTTTAGCAATTAAGTGCACAGACAAAACACAGTATTCTCAGTTCAGTCACACCAGAGCTAAATAGAAAGGGATTCTTACCTCCACACCCAGTGAAATGATGCGTATGCAGCCCAGCAGTGCACTGGGCATTTTTTTTTATTATTATTTTTTGCAATATTGCCTTGTAAACTCATGATTAATTTGCTACCTGTCCCTTCAGGACTTCAAGTTATTCTCCTATTCCATCCACATATATTGGATGGAATTTTTCTAAGATCAGTCTTGTATTATTTTCTGCCCATGTTACTATTCTCTTAGATCCTTTGTATTATTTCTCTTTTCACTGGTTAAACAAAACAAGGCATGTCCCTCATTTTGAAGGCAGAAAACTGACCATAGTGACTGAACCAAGAAACTTCACACGAACAGCCCTTGAACTAGGATGCTGCACCATCTGTGCCACATGGTATCTGTCCATTTTCCTCACTAATCAAGCATATCAGCAATAATGTATGGCATTATTTTAATTCTAAAATATCAGATATGACATTGGCATAGAGAAGTGTGAGCTCCACCTGACTCTTTTGTCCTGTTGTTGTGCTCCAGATGGCCTCCACAGCTGTGCCCTAAAATTTCATATCCAAAAATGGAAATCTATTTGGATAGTGCAGATGTCAGTGTGTATGTGTGTGTGTGATGTCAGACAACTTCACTGATTGTCCTTCCAACTCACATTGCAGATCACTACAGTGAAATTTGGAGATTATTGTCAAACAGAACCTGGCTAGTCGCAGTGGAATTTAGGGACACGTACCTCTATACGGCAGAAATTTGCAAAATCAGAACATTTGAGATATGTTACTCATAGCACAACAGAATAGAGGCCTGAGTCGCCTCTCACTTACACTAGTGCAAATCAGGAGCAACTCCAATGAGGCTACTAGCGTAAAACTTGTATAAGTGAGAGGTGATTCAGCTCCCAGTTCCCAAATTTCTAAGAAATGCAGTTCAGCATCTTCCTTGCCTGTCAATAGTAGTGCTGAACTCATTTAAAAAAAGCCATTCCCTAGTTCATAGAAGACAATAACCAAACAGTAATTCTTCAAATATAATTAAAGATATTAGACATTCCCATTACATTAAAATAGTTCAGTGTTAATTTCTGCATAATCTAGAAGGTATAAAAGTAATCTCTTTGTACTAATGCAGACTATGCCAGGTCAGGAAAATTATATGGTTGTCTGTATCAAGTAAACAAAAGCATTAGCCATACTTGTTTGAAATTCCCTCCATCTTTATAGAGGAAGATTAAGACCTGGCGGATATGTGCTTGAGGGGTCACAGAAGGGAAAAGTACCACCTCCATAGCATTGTTCTTCCACCATCTTTCCATGAACCTTCAAAACCTACCCCTGGGTGCGATTTGGGTTCCACATTTTGGAGAACGCAGGACTGAGTGAGCTAGGAGGGATTGGGACTGGACTGGACGAACGCTGTCCAGAGAATCATCCCCACAACAACCTTTTGTGAATTTAGCAAATAATCAAACGCAGACACTATTAGCACTGACATACTCATCTTTCTCCCTCTGCATTCTGAAATCCCAATGCAGGGTGACTCTGGGGGTGGTGGGTGGGAGGAGCCCTTGTTAACAAGGCTTTGTTAGAGCCCTGCTACCCAGAAAGCAGGGGAAGCCTGAAAACAGTGTGGAGACACAGGGCCCTGACAATAGGTCTTCAGGTCTCAACCACAGGTTAAAGGGGGCCAAAGCCTCGTGTTCCCTGGGGAGGATGGTGTTCAACCTAGCCCTCCTGGGGGAGTAATGCAAAAGTCAACTGTATGAATCCAAGCACTCAAAGAACAGTCCCCAGTGCTGGAACAACCAATGTAGGAGGTGATATGGCCAACAACAACAACCCTGTGGACAGTTCCACTGTAACTTTACCCTAAATTACAGTGCAGGGATGCATTACTATGTAATCTTGTAACTGACCACCACCACCTTGTTAATGATTAATTTCACAGCTAATTGCACAGTAAATTGAGGAGATAGTGGGTTCCATGCATAGGAACTGGCATGAAGGGTTAGAAATTGAACCCCCTTGTGCCAGCAGGGGCAGCTGTAACCCAGGGCAGTACACTCCCAGGGAAAAGGGGTATCTGCCTTGCCACTCTCCCCAGGGATTTCCACTGGAGGTGGGCAGCTTTAAAGGTCTATTGGAAGGCCAGAGGAGTCCAACCCATACTTCCCTCCCTTAGACACACCAAAAAAAAGTGGCAACCTACTGGCGGTGGAGGAGGTTATAGGCAACTTGTGCTACTTCAAACCTTCCCCACCCCAAGACAACTTTCAGTCATCGGGCCCTGGCACTCTGGATTACACCAGAAGAAGCTGACACAAGACAAGTAAATACAGTTTGAACGTTCAATAGTTAATGCCAGAATCCATAATTTAAACCCATATTATTCTACTGAGTTCACATTAAAAATGAATATTAGTGTATTCATTTGTATGACATTAACTGGCCACTGCACTATGATGTATTGCATGAGTGTCACGGGCAGCAGGTGAACCTGGCTTTGGGGAGGCAAAACTGCCTGCCCCCGACCCACTGCCCCACCAGAGACGGGCCAAGCCACTGGCCTCTCTTAGAGCCAGGAAAGGCCAAGCTGCCAGCCTCTCCCAGCGCTGGGCCAAGCTGCCAGCACCCACAGCCCCCCCGAGTGCCTGCTGGGCTGAGCCACCAGCCCCCTAGTGCCAGCTCCTCCCAGCCCAGAGGCCCTGCTCCCCAATGAGCCGCTGGCCCCAGCACCCGAGGAGGAGGGACGCACCAAGCGGCAGCGATAGGGGTGTGTGAAGTGGAGGAGGCGGTGAGGGTCTAGGGGAAGGGCTGAGGCCACCAGGGCCCAGGAATCTGGCAGCAGGCCGGCAGCAGCACCCCACCTTCCCTGGCCTATTATACCTGCCACCTATGATGAGTGTGCAGACTCAATACTAAGTAAATTTATGTAACTAACACTTGAGAACAACAAAATGAGAAAAAAATGTACATCAGCATTGCAACACTTTTAGTGAAACAAAAGGGTTGCATAAATGTAGTGTATGGGTGTTACTATCTATGATCATGGTTTTTAAAAAATTGCCCTTGTTATAAGAACAAGATTGTGGCTGTCCACTTGTCATAGCACAGAACTACTGCAATGTTTTAGCCCAACAACTGACCCTATGTAAATGAAGATACTTAAGTACAATCTCTATGATATGGATCAGTAAACTCAAACCTAAGGTACTGCATTACTGACTCGTTCCTCTGTAGCTCACAGACTCCAGATGACACAAATCAAGGCGGAAGTTGTTTCACAAATCTTGTTTTCAGTAGATTTTATACTGTAAAAAGGGAGAGCCAATATAGCCTCTCAAACAAAAAAGTAAATCATTGGACTGTATCTCAGGGTCCTTATTCAAGTAAAGACCTCAGGAAATTCACTTGGTCAGCTCCTGGCCCATAACACCACAGTAAGATGCCTTAAATGGGCAACTGAAGAGTCTCATGTCTTGCAAGACTCTCCATCACAGGAAGGATCTCATTCCATGTAAGATGTGGCCAAGGGAAGTGTCTCCAACTCCAGCTGTGCTCCAGTGGTCTTCAGACAGCAAAATGGCCCATGGAAACCATTACCCGATTATATAAGTGAGAGCAGCTTTAATTTGCACAGAGGCTAAATTGGTTCCTATTAACTGCTGAGATCTGTGGAGTAGAAAGATATAATACAGCCATGTAGAGGTGCTGAGACACCCCTGCAGCACCTCCTGCTGGTAACTTCTAAGAATTAGCTCATTCCAGCTCCAGAGCACCCTCTGCAGGCTGGTGATCCACCTGTCCTCTGTCCCCCATGTACCTCCCCAGACCCCAGTAATGCTCCCTGGCAGTACCCCACCAATTTGGGTCTCCCCTCCCTGTGGAACCCTCAGCCCACTATTCCCACTTCACCTCAGTTTTGGCTACTGCCCAGTCTCCATCTAGCCCCCATTCACTGGGGCAGACGGCAGTATCAGCCACTATCATAGGCAAAGGGGTCTAGACTGGCTGCCTTTACCCACCCTCAGGCTGCCCCGCTGCAAGCCCAATACCTAGGTGGGCCTAAAATGAAGCCCTACAGCCTGGGGAAGTTGCTGGCCTAGGGCTTCCCAGCTTCTAAGGCCTGTTCCCCAGCCCTGCCTCACTTAAGGTTCCCTGGGTGAGTTCTCCAGCAGCCAGACCTATCTCCCTCTCCAGTCAGAGAGAGACTACTGCTTCTGACTTCCCTGGCCTTCTTATAAGGCCCAGTTACTTAGTTTGGGGCATGGCCCCAGCTGCAGCCACTTCCCCCAATCAGCCAGGGTTTTACCTTGCCCAGCCCCAGCCCTCTGCAGGGCTTTTCAAACCTTTTCCTGGTGGGAGTGGGTAATCACCCTGCTACAAGCCACCTTTGACTTCTACCTGCTGAGTGAAGCTTGTTATTTCAAGAGGACCCAAAGAACAGGGAGTACAAAACAGATGGATTGAATTCTGAATAGATATAGTGGAAAAATGGGCATTGTTTTCATTAAAATATTTGCAAAAAAGTGCATCCCCTTTTTGTTGAAAAATTTCAGAATTTTCCAAACAGCTCTAATTCTAATCTCAATTATGCCAGTGCAAATCCAAAATAATTTCCCAGATGAATCTGGCCTAATAGGATTTTTTCCCCTTGAGTAAAGACTTCGGGATTGAGGCTTTTATCATCACATTTTCTCCTTTGTTATGTACTGAGAGAGACTGATAGATTAAAGGCAGCAGCAGCTGGGAGAGAATCAAAAGTGGAGGACGTTTGCAGATGAATAGCAACAGAGTGCTTACACCAACAGGTATTTCACAAGGGGAAGATGAATGTGTCCGTGTTTGAGGCTGCTATGCAGAAAACGAGGTACTTGATCCTTTTGTGAGGACTTGTGGCCCAGAAGTTTCCTCTCTGCTGCTCAACTGCACTAGAGGGCAGAAAGCAGTGACAGGAACTGTGCGGTAGCTCTGCCCGTTGTCAGGACGTGAATACGAGTAATTTTCCACTAATCTAGTCATCGATCTCAAAAACTAAAAGTGGCCAGAAGCCATTCACAGCACATGGATGGAAATACTTCACCAAGCGTGTGATGCCTCTTTTCCAGCAGCTGCTTAGCCTGCGCTCTGTTCCCTGGGCTGACAGCCCCTCCTCGCACACCACAGACACAGCAGGAATTTCCCCGCTCCCGTGGGAAACTACTTCACCGCAGCCCACAGACGCTGCATTCTCCAGCAAAAGCAGAGCACAACACTAGGTGGCCTCTGCCGACAGTGCTCGGCCCCGGGGCGCGGGACCATGTGTCCCATACAGAGCTGCAGGGACAGCCCCTGGGCCACCTCGGAGCTCCAACTTGCTCAGGCCAAACTTTACTGCTCTCCCTTAAATACGGCGGGCTGCGATCCCCAGACCGCCCAGGGAGCGAGGCAAGCTCTGGGCGGCAGCAGGGACGCTACATCTTGCAGCGGGGACACCCCCCCTGTCTCCGGACTGCGCCCGGACCCCGAAATCACAGGGCTTGCTCGCGGCACGAGCCCCAGGGCTCCCGCAGGGACGGGCGGCCCGGCTGCAGAGCCCCGGCGCTGGCCACGGAGTTCTCCAGCTGCTTGATGAGCAGGAAGAGCAGAAGGCCGAGGAGGAGGAGCAGGAGGAAGAAGAGCGCCAGGTAGAGCAGCAAGTTGAGCTCGCCCCACGCCATGCTGCCGCTGCCAGGGGAGCCCGGGCGGGAGGAGGGAAGTTGCTCAGCAGGGGAGTCTCTTCCCCCCGCGCACACACGCTGGCGATGCACCGGCAGGGCAGAGCGGGGCGCTGGCCGCGACAGGTGGGAGGGTTTCCTGGGCAGGGCTCGGCCCGCTGGCCGGAGGGCGAGCCGCCGAAACACGCCCAGCGCACAGTCAGTCCTAGCGCGGTAAAGACCCGCTGCCTGGACAGGGGCCCGCGGGCTGCAGCCCGCCGCCCACCACAGCGCGTGCGGGCCCCTGCGGGAGGTGGGGCGAAGGCACCCCGGGCTCTCTTCTGGTCATCGTGGTGCAGGGGGCGATCAGTGAAGGGCGCAGGCAGGTGGAGCGCACGAGAGGCAGCTCCAGCTCTCACCCTCCCGGACGGACCGACGCTTCGAAATGATCCACCGAAAACAGTCCCGGCTTGCGGCGAAGCCCCCCAGGCGGAGCTGCTGGCTCTGGGGCCCCGGAACAAAGGGCAGCCCCAGCCAGGGGTGGGTCAGGGCCGCTGGCTCCGCTCACATGAGGCAACTTCCAGGACGGGGAGAAATCGCTGTGCTGAACCGTCTCAGGGTCACTAGGCAGAGCCAGGCTGCAGCTGTCCGGAACAATTTTGCATTGGGGGAAAAAAGTCTTCGCAGGCTCATCACTGTCAGCTTTTGGGGAGGGGGCGGGTTGCCCTTTCCCCTGAAGCCTTTGGCTTCTGTTCTGGTCCCTCTCATAGACTAGACACTGGACCAGCTGGCCCCCTGGGCTGATCCAGCATAGTTCCTAGATTCTGAACAGAGATGATTTTTCTCCTGGCCTCAGTGTAAAAGGGGCCCTGCTTAGCTTAAAACCTAAAGGGTAGGCATTTAATCACTCCACTGCCCTGATTAAGCTGGGATACAGTTAAAATGATTCATACCCTGAATGGCTCCAGGTGGACCAATTCACAACTAACATGATAAGACTTTTTTTGAGGAACTTCAGAAATAAAACCTAGCCTGCGGAGTGCACTATTAGTATTCCTCATTTCATATAGCACCATATTGGCCTGGTACCTGGTGCTGTACAGTGGAACATCAATACCAAACAGGTCTCTATAGATTTATGTTCTCTCTTTCCTCATCTTTTTACAATGAACATCTGTTTTTACAATTTACAGTGGACCCAATCCTGTTCCCATTAAAGCCAACAGGCTTTCGCAGTTGACTTCATAGATTCAGGAGTAGGATGCATGCAAATACCTGGCTCTGATACAATTGCTCCTTGCTTTAGGGTGTTGGTCTTCAAAGTGGTGTCTGTCAAGTCTTTCAGAGATGTACATAATGATTGGTATCCCCTCTATATTATCAAAATAACAGGCTAGAGTGTGCCCCCAAGATACTTGAACACTTTCCTACCTGGTGTGGAGGGGTGGGGTCACCCACTTCCCAAGATGCCACAGAAGGTTGTGCATAGGGCGGGGACCCAAATGGGGAAAGTGGGAGAGGGCTATATGAGACGGTTAACATGGGGGGCTGCACTGTACCTTCACCAGCCCTATACAGATGACTAGGAAATAGTAATACAATCTCAGATGTATGGGACTCCTCCACATGGGGGGAACCCCAGTTGAAGGTGGGAGGGTTCCAGGGAAGCTGTGCTCAGGGGAATCCCTTACAGTGTTCACTGGCACTTTACTCTCAGGAAATATGGAGGAAAAGAATTTCCCCAAGGATTGATTTGGGGAAAACTCTACAGGAAGATCCTCAGAGATCTTTCTCTCCCTACTTCCCCTACTCCCAGGTCCCTTCCCACAGGAAAGGCTGTTCTGAGACAAAATTTTTGGTTTTACAAAATTTTAATTAAGCAAGCGCTGCTTGACTTTTTCAATATCAGAGAAGACGTTTTCTGCTTCTAAAAGTTGGAAGGCATTGCTCTGTTTTGGAGTGAAACGGCTAAATAATATTGCCATTGAGATGGAAAAGTCACAATCTACACTATACTACAAAGTTAGGTCAATGTAAGTGGACTTGTGTTCACCTAGTTATGCACTTGGCTACACTAAAATTTGTCTCCCACCCTATTACAGCGATGTAATAACCCCACCACTCCAAGCAACAAAGAGTTATGGTCAACCCAACTAGGTTGATGCTGTGCATGGGTAGACACTGCATGAGTTGTGTCAACCCTAACATTCCTCCAGCAAATACGGCTGCTACTCTGATTCCTCCAGCAGTTGTCCCACAATGTCCCGTCCCCATAACTGACTGCTCTGGCCCCAATTTTGAATTCTACTCCCCAGGGGCCACAGATCAGAAGCCCACCGATCCCGTTCAAGGCCCCCCGCCCACACACACACGTGTTTTTGAAATGTCTTTTCCTGATTGCCTACCTATCTTGGCAAGCACACCTAGCAGCTCTCCTTTATTTGTGTGCATCCTAGCATGCCAGCTCCATGTACAGAGGGAGCTACTAGATGCGCTTCTGCCAGGAGCAGAAAGTCATGGATCTCCTCGCCCTGTGAAGAGAAGAGGCTGTGAAAGAACAGCTATGGAACAGCCATAGAAATATCGACAGTCTACATGCACATTGCACAGAGGATGCTGCAATGGGGGCATGACAGGGATGAACAGCAGTGTCACGTGGAAGCAAAGGAACTTTGCCAGGCATATCACCAGGTGAGGAAAAGCAACAAGAAATGTGGTGCTGCCCTACAGACCTGCCATTTTTAAGACAAACTGCATGCCAGACTTGGCAGTGACCCCACCAGCACCCCACAGATAACTGGACACTTCCCAGGAACCCAAGGTGGTGACCCCTGCCATGAACAGTGAGGAGAAGGAGACATGCCAGGGGAGCCAAGAATGCCACAAGCAAGGAACTGTTTGAAACTCCTCTGGAGTCAAGTCAAGCCAATCCTGCCAGGCAAGTGCAGATGAGCCTGCTGATAAAAGGGAAAGCTGCTTGGATACATGTGTACATGCATTAGTTTTTATAAAGGGATTTGGGGCGGAGGGGGGGCTTTTGTTTTTGTTTTTTTTACCTGAACACCGCATCTCGTTCCCTTCCTCCCCCTTTCTTCTCCCCATTCAAAAATGGCACTCATCCCATCCACAAGTTTAGAGAACAAAAGTATTGAGTTTGGATTGCTTACTGGTATCATGTTACAAAGTAAATGGGGAATAAATTCTAAAAGACCAATTGCCTCTGTTTTTTTGTTTTTGTTTTGGTGAACATTGTAATTAAGATGGGCCTTATCATACCATTGATTTTAGACAGAATTCCCCACTAAAAATCAATGAATGCTTCTGCTTAAAAATCAATAGCACATTATGGCTCAGTGTCTCACTCACCTTTCTGTTATCCAGGTAATATCTTAGAGCTATTTTCTTCACAACTCAGTCCTGAGGCAGCAAGAGGCTGAAACAATCCCAGCCATAACTTAGAACAACAATGGCCTGCTAAACCCAGGGTTGTGAGTTCAATCCTTGAGAGGCCATTTGGGGATTAGTCCTGCTTTGAGCAGGGAGTTGGACTAGATGATCTCTTGAGGTCCCTTCCAACCCTAATAATCTATGATTCTAAATAACACCAGCTGCAGTGGTCCCAAAACCAGCTGCAGTGGTTGCTGTATCAACCAAGGATCATTATGCACTCTGGATGATAACACTGAGTACAATTCTGATGTACTCCCCTCCTCCACACGCTCCTGCTCAACCATTCTATCAGCCTGCCTCCCTCTCTCTCTTTTCCTGACACGCCTTCTATGCTGAACTAGCTAAAATGTTAAGCAGTTAAACTGACTGAAAGGGCCAAAAAGTGTCTCTGAACATCAGAAGGGTAGCCGTGTTAATCTGGAGCTGTAAAAGCGGCAAAGAGTGCTGTGGCACCTTATAGACTAACAAACGTATTGGAGCATGAGCTTTCGTGGGTGAATACCCACTTCGTCGGACCCACGAAAGCTCATGCTCCAATACGCTTGTTAGTCTATAAGGTGCCACAGAACTCTTTGCTGCTCTGAACATCAGTGAACTATTTGGTTATACTTAATTAATATTCCCAAAACATACATGTACCACGTATTAGACTACAATTTTTACAAGAGTGAACATATGCTCTACTCCCTGTTTTGCATCTTTTATATTAGGACCATATGAAATGTCTTGGATTATGTATATACAAACTGTTGTCAGAGCTGTATATTAAATATATTAAATAAATATATAATTTATTCTGTGCTTAGAATGCCCCCTCCCCAAATTTCTGAATACAGTATAACATTAATGGGAGTTTTGGATGTGCAAGAAGTGAATGTATTGGGTCACCATATGGCATCATGCCTTCTATACAAATTGGATCTCAAAACACTTTACAGAGTTAAATAGGAACAATCTGGAAAAAATTACCATTTAGCTCTTTTTCCTTCAAATAGTGAGGTCTCATTCTCACATCTTCATCAATACTGGACTCGATGTAATCTGATCACATTGATTCATTTTAAAGCTGTGAAAGCCTATTGTGAACTCTCCAGCAATTGACACATCCCTGTTTTGTAATTTCTTCAGTACCGGTCATTAGCATTGTCCTGCTTGTAAATTTTCAGAATTACTGTGTCTGGGAAAGCAATAGGACAATATTAACACTTGACTTTGACTTGAACAGGATATTAATCTAGAAGATTTATGAAAGATTGTTTGGCTGCTCTTATGTGATGCACATTGATTACATCACTTGTTAAATGGCTTCATACACAATAGAATTCTATTTCTAAAAGACTCTTTTGCAAGCTACATTTAAAAAAAAAGAAGAAGCTGGGTCCTATATGTTAAGATACAATTACAGCTATGACATTTAATTTAAAAAACAAGGCACTTTGTAGACCAGGGTTCTCAAACTCCCAGCCCGTGGGCCATCTGCAGCCCACGAGCCTCCCCAATGTGGCCTGCGGGGCTCCAGCAGTTTTGAGGCCGGGTCTCTCCCTTGGCCCCACCTGCCGCCCCCGGGGTGCTCCCCCATCAGGGGCCCTGGCAGCGCAGCAGAACTGAGCAGTGTCTGCCTGCTTGCTCCAGTGGCTGCTGGCCCCTCCTTGCGGCCCAGCAGCGGGGCGGGGCTGTGCCTCCGTGCGCTGCCCCAACCCCGAGCGCCCCTGCGGCCAATGGGACACTGCAGGGGTGGAACCTGGGGGCAAAAGCACACGGAGGCCCCCGCTCCGCCTTGGAGCCCCATGTAAGCGCCGCAACCCTGACCCCCTCCCAGAGCCTGCACCCCCACCACCTCCCCACATACCCCCTTGCACCTCCAAACTCCCTGCCACAGCCTGCACCCCCTCCCCACACACCCTCCAGCCCCCAAACTCCATCCTAGAGCCTGCACCCGATCCCCTCCCCCACCCAAATTCCCTCCCAGAGCCCAACCTCTCACCCCTTCTGCACCCAAACTCCCTCCCAGAGCCTGCACCCCAATCCCCTACCCCAGACCTCCTCCCCCACCCCCAAACTCCATCCCAGAGCCTTAGGCAGGTGGGAGGGGTTCTGGGTGACATGAGTAACATTGGCCTGCTGGGAGGATTTGAGGACTAGCACTGGCCCTGAGGTAAATAGGTAAATTGAGTTTGAGAACTCTGTTGTAGACTGTATTAGCAAAAATACATATAGAGTTTAAATTTGAAAATAAAATTAATAAAGACCAAAAAATCAAAATAAAAAAAAATTACATGAAAAAAGTAGAGCAGCTTCTTGATGTTAAAGTGATTGAAGGCCCAAGACCAAACATACAGCCTGAATATATAGGAATCCTATAATCCCTTCCCAACCCCTACAGTTTTCACAGTGGAACTGTAGGGCCCTGTGCAGCCATTGAGATGGGGGTAGGATTACTCATAAAAGGCAAATCTATAAAATGGATCATATATTGTTGTTACACTATAAAAACATAGTGCATGTGAAAGCTTTAATTCCACTAGCCCCTATATTTATAATTTATATCTAAATAATTGAATGCAGGGATTTCAGGCATATGATAGTTAGGAAAGGGTTAGACACATAAATGCTCAGGTAAAAAGATGACTGGGGCTAATTTGGGGTTTGTAAAATACACCTGGGAGCTCTGAACAAAGAAGGGAATAAAGCACTGAAGTTAATCTCCATTGTATTGGTTAGCTTGATCATTTAGGTCCCATCTATACTACAGATGGAACCAAGATTCTTGCAGCTGGACTGGGATACAGCCTTTCAACAGGACTACACTAAACACAGTTCAGCACATCCAGATGTTTTTCGATCCACACTCTGGGTCAGGACACTGTACTTTGGAGTCCAGGAACAAGGCTAGTACTATATTTTCTATGTTCGTATCATTGCAAAGGATCAGGGTGACACTGTTTTGCTATATTTTCATTGTTGAAAAGCTGGGTAGATGTGATTAATGGACGAGAGAAGGTCAACAGATGATGTCAGAACACTCATTGCACGTTTCTTCTCCCAATACTCGGTCAACAATAGCAGGGCCTGACACCTGAGTCCAGGAGAAGGGCTGTGGTAGCAGTGACACAACAATAAACAACAGGACCTATAGGTCCATAACCCTACAGTCATTTGAGCAGGCAAGAACACCCTCCCCCCCCCACTTCCTGAAGAATGTCATTTAGGCCTTTTAGGGTGGGATTTTCAGAACTGCTCAGCATTGACCTAATTCTGCTCCTAGTTGAAGTCAATGGAAGTTTGTTAGACAAATGTTGAGCACCTTTGAAAATCCCACCCTGAGTGTCACATATTTTACAATGAAGTAAGTTTTCTCAATATCATTAACATGTTGAAGTGATTGACTGGGGACAGGTTGTAGCTGCCATGCTGGCTACAGGGGGTGAATGAAGGCTTGTAACAATATGCTATATGCTATTAAGGTGGTTAATTGTAAAAAGTACAGTTGAATTAAAAGGGAATTCCACACACCTCTTTGGTGCAAGGACATTATTATATGTGTGCAAAAATCCTTGCATAATAATAAACAAACTAACGCCAGAACCATCCACAACATGGCCAGAAGTAGCAGCAGGATTAGGCAGCATGGGTGGACTGAAATATGACCTGTGAGAGAAGAGATGAAGAGAGAGAGTGTGACTGTGAGTGGACTGGCCACAAATTACTGCTAATCTGTGTTACACTGATATTTGGATGATTGGTTGAGGGTTCAGGTGGAGACCCTTTTAAAACACAGGATGGCTTTAACATTACAATTTAAGTTACACTTCCTCAGTTTGCGTTGCTCAGAATGTTTACCCAGCCTTCCATTCAAACAGAGTGATTTTTATTAGTGTTTCAAAGCCTTAGAGGATGTTGTAAAGACAGGTTATTAATGATATTTTACATTTATATAGTTTACCCTCCCAAAGCATTTAATACACTGTATGTTGTGCATACATCATGCTGTGCAGAGAAAGAGAGAGAGAACAGAGAACTCAAGGGTAGGGGTGGCAACTAGCTAGACTGGAGTACACTGCAGGTAATAAGGGCACCAGGAAAAGTGGAGGTCAGATTTTTATTAAGCCATAAATTGAGGCTGCTGGGATTTTAGATTCAGAATTCAGTCATCAAATGAGATTTTCTTTTACTGCTCAGTCCAATAAAATAATCCAATTAATATTTATCTCAACACAGGTGGACATTTCTGAATGACATTATAGATATCATCTTCTAGGTAATTCCTGCTTTAACCTAAGTGCCAGTGTTTTTATTTATTTATGCACTGTAATATGTTCATCCTCTTTCTCTCTGGTTTCAAACACTTGATCTATTTCTATTATTTAATTCAATTGCACCTCTTGCATTTTATTCACATAAACACTAAGAAATTGTCTTATCTATTCCATTATCCACAACCTTACCTTTTACATGCTCTGCATTTCCATTTATGTGCATTTGTTTGGTTTTCTACATCCTTGCTTTGAGGGTGAAATTCCCCACCCTCCTCAACACACAAAGCCCCCCAAACAAGACTTTGTGCAAACTCTGGATTAAAGGAGCTCAGTTCAGCCCCAATGTGCATGCATGACCAGCTCCAGGACAGTTATAATTCCAACCCCTATATTGGAGTAGTATCTGTGATTCTGTTAAACTTCTTGCATACATTTGTGGCAGGTGGACCAGGATAACCGTGGATCTGGCTCCTCCTCAAGCCTACAGTCAAATACTGTGTAGTGCTGTACTACGCAGAGCTGGCATGGAGTCAGTTTCACGAGGAAGGAATCCCTTTGTATGCCCTTTCAGCAGGGGTGAAAATAAGGTGGTACGGGCCGGTACAGCGTACCGGTAAAAAGTGGCCACCGGTCAGGGCCGGTGCAACCATTTAGGCGACCTAGACGGTCGCCTAGGGCACTGGGATTTGGGGGGTGCCATTTTCTTTGGCAGCGACTGCGGCGGCTGGATCTTCGGCCACCCCGGTTGCCGCAGGCACTTAGGCGGAGGGAGCTGGGGCAGGGGAGCGCGGGAAGGGCCACCTGCAGCAAGTAAGGGGGGGGCAGCACACAGGGGAACTCCCCGCCCCAGCTCACCCCTGCCACGCCTCCTCCCCAAGCATGCTGTGGTTGCTTCACTTCTCCCGCCTCCCAGGCTTGCGGCACCTAAGCTGATTGGCGCCGCAAGCCTGGGAGGCGGGAGAAGTGAAGCAGCCACGGCGTGCTCAGGGAGGAGGTGGGGCAAGGGTGAGCTGCTTCACTTCTCCCACCTCCCAGGCTTGCGGGGCCAATTGGTTTAGGCGCTGCAAGCCTGGGAGGCAGGAGAAGTGAAGCAGCAACAGTGTGCTCGGAGTGCTCATGTTCGTGTGCAGAGCAGGAGTGAGCTGGGGAGGGTGCCTCAGGGCAGAGGGTGGGGATCTGCCGCAAGGGGGGCACCTCAGGGCGGAGTGGGGGAGCTGCCGTGAAGGGGGGGCACCTCAGGGCGGGGGTGTGTGGGGGGGTGCAAAGTG
Source organism: Mauremys mutica (assembly GCF_020497125.1). Classification (NCBI taxonomy): domain Eukaryota; kingdom Metazoa; phylum Chordata; order Testudines; family Geoemydidae; genus Mauremys; species Mauremys mutica. The sequence continues at coordinate 44,879,592 of NC_059076.1, forward strand.
GAAGTTTCGCCTAGGGCATGAAACATCCTTGCACCAGCTTTGCCACCAGTACCAGCCCCACTGCCTTACTTTAAAGTGCTGCTGCAGCAGCGCTTTAAGCAGAGTCCTTAAGTGCTGCCGTGGCAAATGACCCTGCTTAAAGCTGCCATGTCAGCACTTTATCGTCGCTGCCCCTTTTGCCCCCTCCTCCAGGCTGCCAATGGGGGTGAGGGTGAGGGCAGAAGGAGCAACTGCCCAGGGGTCGGCAATTTAAAAGGGTCCAGGGCTCCAGCCATCGCTGCGGTAGTGGCAGCGGCAGCCAGAGACCCGGGCCCTTTAAATCGCTGCTGGAGCCCCAGGCGGCACAGGGGAGGCAGTGTGGAAAGGCTGGCTGGGATGCTGACCCCCAGCCCCACCCTTTCTGCCCGAGGCCCCGCCCAGCAATAGAGCTGATGAACACCTTTTGAATGAAAAGTATTTAATTGATAAGTAGAGAGGCAGGAGCAGAGAAGAAATGAATTTTTTAATAAAAAAGTTGACGACAGTTGAATTTTCAATTTTTCAAGGAAAATTTAATTCCTTTTTTAAAAAAAGGCAAGTTTCACTAAAAGGTCCCTCAAAATGCTTAGGACAAATTTTTGTTCATCAATAACTGCTACCAATGACTTGCTAGGCAGGGCCAAGCAAATGGACCACACCCTTTCAACTGCCCTGTGATGCAATGGACTACGCCACTCAGAAAGGATATCTCATTGGGTAATTTGGGATCCTACAACAGGCTTTTGGATTGGCTGGCTGGAGCACATTGCATTTAATAAAAAGGCCAGGCCAAATATGCAAGGGCCCTTTTCTGCTCTACCTCCAAAGTAGGGGGACCAGACAGCAAATGTGAAAAATCAGGACAGGGGGTGGAAAGTAATAGGAGCCTGTAGAAGAAAAAGACCCCCAAATTGGGACTTTCCCTATAAAATCAGGACATCTGGTCACCTTGCCCCAAAGCAAAACTTTACCCTGCCTCTCCTCTCTTTACAGTTATTGATGGAGAGTCATTACAGTTCATGGGCTTGGTTTTTGTTTACTCTAAACTGCAGTTTTCTGCAAATGAAATTTTTCAATAACTATTTTGATAGTGTTTGACACAAACCTCCCCCTCCACGTTTTTTATGGCAAACAAACAAACAAAAAGAAAAACGCTTTCTTTTCAAACATTGAAAACAACTTTGAAATGTTTCCCAACATTTGTTTTGTAGTTTTGACTGCTCTACTCAGCTGCCACTCGTGCTCAATTCCACTGCCTTCCACATCCCCTTGCCATGGTGAATTAATTTTACCCTCTGTGAATTCTTTGCAAAATTTGCACTACTTTCACCCTACTCTTTATGTAATAGAATCCAAAGGCAAACTAAAAAGAAAATTCAAAACACATCAACAGAAAGATATGACTAAATAAATTGTGGGCTTTCTCCCCGGGAGACCATTTTATTACTTGTTGCCATGCACACATAGAAAGGCAAACTCCTTATTACTATGCTTTGAAATGTTTTCTATATATTTTTTAATGCTTGTCTCCTTCCATACCCCTCTCTCCTGCTTGCAATATGTAACAGCAAAAGACATGTTGAAACACCTCAGAGTACTATTCTGTGCATGGCTGGTCTTTCACTGCAGGTGCTTCATTCAGTTCTGATCTGACTTAATGAGATTCTTATATGCAAAGCCAATGTATGTGGGCCCTCCAAATTAAAGAACTCCTTTCTAGAGTTGTTTAAAATGACATTGACAGGGAAATTAAGCCCAAAACATAGGTTTAGAGTTATTCATTTTAGGTTTTATGAAACATATTAAATAAACAAAACCAGTATCTCCTCACTTTGCCTCCTGTGCAATTTTTAGAGATGGATTCCAGAAATTGGTTTGCTTTTGTGAAACTTCATCAGTCCTGTTTTGCAGGGGTGGCAAAAAAAAACTAGAGCCGGTCCTGCTTCTGCTCCCCAACCCTTGATACTTCATATAACACAGAACTTGAACCTGACCCACATCTGGTTTGAGGGGCTGCCAAAACAATCCCCAGCCTCCTAAGCTCATCTCTAGTACCAATGTAGCAGGTACAGTTAGAGTGTATGGTATATTCATGGAGCTTTTACCAAAAAGCAAAAGTTTTCTGTTTAGTACTAAGTTTGGTAAGACCTGAAAGAAACAAACCCTAAAGATACACTGAAGTCATTGGGACTCTGCATGGAATAGACAAAACACTAGCAAGATCTGGACCTAGAAATCCTCTGGAGGTCAGGAGGAGCACTCTCCTTGAGTCCCCTAAAAGGTTTGTATTCAATACAAACCATCCCAGGAGCTCATTTGCTTAACAACTGGGGCTTAAATTCAGCCACAGCTGTCCGAAGCGGAGCTCTGGTAAATATTCTCAACCCCCCTGGAGTTTTTATAGCATATGGGGGTGGGAGCATGAGGGCTCCAGGAAATAATCTATGATAATTTAAGCCCTGCTTAACACACTTGCAGACTGCAAACCTCTCTCTTACAAGAGTTGGATGATATAAAACTGTTTTTACTAAAGAACATCAAAACATATTTGTTGGGATTTAAACATTCCTCTGCAGTGTCTGCAGCTAAAACACTGCAGCATTTTCTATTGCATGAGGACCAGCAAGTAAAACTGACCATCTGTGTTCATTGTCCAAGTGATGTGAAATGCAAATAGGGTGACCAGATGTCCCGATTTTATAGGGACAGTCCCGATTTTTTAGTCTTTTTCTTATATAGGCTCCTATTACCCTCCACCCCTGTCCCGATTGTTCACACTTGCTGTCTGGTCGCCCTAAATGCAAAAAGTAAACAGCACAAATAGTGAAAAGTACATATTATTAAAAACTTGTTCCATGGTAATCATTATAAATTATTATCGGTTACACAGTTAAGGAATGTTTTGTTAAAATATTAATTTTAATTGGATTGTGTCTCTTTTAAGAAGTTATGCGAGTTGAACTAAGTTAAAAAAAGCTTTAGTTTCAGTTGGCTGCATCAAATGATGGAAGGGAGTAGGGGAGTCAGATAATAAGGAAATGCTTCTTCCCGCTTGGAGTGAGAGATGTGGATCTTAAATTGATGGCTAGTCTTCAGGCTGTGATTCTGCAGCTATTTACACCACTGTCAATAAGGAGTTCCTCCAATTATGTCAGTGGAGTTCCTTTGGTGTAAAACAGAGGAAAATCAAAATCAGGTCTCAGAGTCCACTCCTTCCTAAGAGATGTATGCTCTGTCTTCAATTAAGGAAACTGCTTTCCAGAAGATTGTTTTTATTAATAGTGTGGGGAATTTTATACTCTCCTGAACATCAGGATTTCACAATTTTCAGTCACACCGAACCTTTGGAGGGCTACGTTCTGTATTGTACTGTTTCTTTAAAACTGGCTTGGGGTTAATTTATATGTAATAGTAATTACCAGCCCCCTAATCATCCAGTAAGTTCCATCTGTTCCAGCAGGGGACACCAGAAGCAAAGGGAGAAATAAATAATGAGTAGAAGCTGTCTATTTTTGGTCAGGGCTAATGCAATTGAATTATGACATGCTTAATGAATAGCAATGGTTCTGGCTGTAACAAGGAAAAGGCCTGGAAGAGATTTTAACATGAAGGCTTGGGGAGGGTGACCAGATAGTAAGTGTGAAAAATTGAGACAGGGGATGGAGGGTAATTGGTAACTATATAAGAAAAAGCCCCAAATATCGCAACTGCCCTATAAAATCGGGACATCTGGTCACCCTAGCTTGGGCACATGGAAGACAGAGGTCTTAAAGAGATGCACATGGGCAGGATGTAATAATGAAAACGGCTTGTCAGTGTCAGCCATATAAAATTTTAAGCAAACAAGACATAGGAGACTTCTGGAAAAGGCCTTCTTGACTGTAATATTATTTGTGCTGAGTCTTCATGGTCCATGTAGTGAGGTCACCCATTTGACCATGAAAGCTATGTTTTCCTACAAGGAGAGGTAAAGTTTTCAATATGCCTTACAGTGTATGCCACTCTGAGGAAATGGCACTGGTGTATGCTATATTCGTTGTGTCTTGATGGCTTCCACCTCAAATGCAACTACCAGCCCTGCAAACTCAAGCAGGAACCTGCGATTCAAACTTCAGAGCTTTCTTTCTTGCACATAATTATCAAGAATAAAAGAGTCTGTTTGCCACATTAGGCCTTCAGCAACACCGATTGAACTCCAATATCTTCACAGATACGGCTCTCTGTACAGTTTTGCAACCCTGATGTGGCCCTCGAGCCAAAAAGTTTGCCCACCTCTGCCTTATTTCCAATCTGAATTTGTCTACCCATTGGATCATGTTATACCTTTTTCTGCTAGATTGAAGAGCCCATTATAACATGTCTCAGGCCTGAGATCCTAATTATGTGATTACATTGAAGTCTCAGTTTTAATTTTAAAAAGTAAGTTATCAGACCTCATGGTTATGAAGAAAAGTTTGAAAATGTGAAGGTAACAGATGCCTGCCTAAAACAATACATCTGAGAGGTGTAAAACTATGCATTTCAAAGGTATTAATTCCAAGACCCACTGCTCTGTGTGGCCCTGACACCACCACTACAGCTGGAGGACTGTGTGTGTGTGGCAGGTGAAGATTGCAATGACCAACTGATGAGGAAAGTACCTGCTGCTGCCCCTATCTCTCTGGGCAGGGGAGGAGAAGAGGCCATCCCTGCTGTTAAGGGCTGGTAGCCACACTCCTGAGCAGGAAGGAGGCTCACCCTCCCAGTTCTCTGGGAAGGAAAGGGAGGGTCCCTGCCACCTCAAGAGTGGGTTGGTGAGTCTCTGGGGTGGAACAAAGCCATGGGGGACCCTATATCATGGTGTGCCAAGGGTTTAGGAGTGTATTAATCATGCCCTTGCAGGGGAGGAGGGAGTATCAAAAAGGTACATCACAGAACACTGTATTTTAATTGGTTGCGTACTTATACGTCCCCCATATTTAGTGTAATGCATTTGTCCCATTCCTGTAAACAATCATTTCCTCAAAAGGCTTAATAGGCTCTTTCAACCTTGATAGCTTCTGACCTCCCGGCCTTTGGGCCAGAGGTTCATCCAGCACCAACTGTGATACCATGGATCTCGGACTTTAGGTGAACTCTCTTATTCCTTAGAGGGGCAGTACTGTATTGAGATGTTTTTCCAGTATTCACCTTGAAAAAGTGAAAGGAAAGATACTAGATTAAATATTATTGGGATCCAAACTCCTTGGTCACCTTGAAAATGGAGGAGGTTAAAAGAGAGAAATCAAGCTTAGGATCAGACACAGATGTCTTGTCACATTGCTGCTAGACTAGTGAGCCAGCATGTGCACGTGCACACAAACATACACCAGTAAAGATATGGTCTGAAAAATTCACAGGTTTCTCTAGTCCATGTATTACAGATATATACTGCAAATAACTTCACTAAGCAAATTCTAATCAGTGCCAGAAAAGCCTTTTTAAAATTTCAGACTACAGAGCTAGTGCATGATCCTGCTCCCACAAATGATGGAAGGATTATTGCCTTTGACTTCAATGGGAGTAGGACTGGGCCCCAGTGAGAAGGTAATGTGCTGATAAATGCAAACTGACAGTCTGAGATTATCATATTAAAGACACCAGCAAAAGGTTTTGAAATAAGGGATTTTATGGGTTTCGTTTTGTTTTATTTGAATATGCAAACACAACATCTCTTAAAAGACACTGAAATGTTTGGGGCTTAAGCTTGTGCTGAGTTTCTGCCAATGAGTACTGTGATATTATTTCATGTGAAGATGTTCGGGGAAAAACATCTCACGGGACTTACAGGTCATATCCAATTCTGAAAATCTGTCCTAAACTCCTGATTTTTAGAGATGCTGATGAGCACCCAGCAGCTCTCATGGGCTTCAGTAGCTGCTACTAAAAACCTCTGAAAACCAAACCACATATTTAGGCAATTAACTCTATGCTGAAAAATATAGACTCATATTCTGAGTAGATCAAATAATTTGTAATATCATAAATGTGAACTGCTCACAACTGAATTACAGGAAGTGTACTAGCTAAATAGGTTTTCCCCCCACTTTACAATCAATTTTGTTCAAAGGAAACTGACACTTTTCACCATTAGGGCTACCAGCCACGTGGCTTTAAAAAGGCTACTATTAGTTAATTAAAAACCTTATTCTCAAATATCATTCACACTTTCCATATTATGAGATATGCTTCTTCTCATTCTCAAGGCCAAATTCTATTCCTAGCTACACAAGCAAGATCTACTGACCTCAATGGAGCAATCAGGTTACATCAGTATAAGTGAGAGGAGACTGTAATCCTCAGAATAATACTTAGCAAATATAAAATGTTTAAATTTGAAAAGCATCCAAGCAGCAAAGTTTACATTTATGTCAAAAATTAAGTTCAAGTGTGTTCAAATCTGGGATTTCAGTTTATATTAACATTTTACCCCAATTTATAAAATAGTGTCAGTCTTTATGTTGATTTTTCAAAATCTAAATGATTATTTTAATATATTTTGTGTTAATACACATAAAAAGACAGGCATATTAAGCCCAAAATATTACATTGTTTGTGATACTTTCAAAAATAGATAAGAAGACTAGCCAATTATTAATTATCCAGCTCCGTATAATAGTATTGAGGTAAACTAGCTCCACTGTTGTTGGATCTATTCTTATAAAAAAATACCATAGGATCTTTAATGACCACAGGTGGTCACTACCTGAATTTTTCATCTTATCCAAAAATGGCACCATCAGCAGCATAATGGCACCTAGCATCATTCCCTGGTTTTGGTTCCTTTTTTGTCTCAGGGCCTAATATTGTACTTGTAGGTGAAATCCTGGCCCCATTAACGTCAATGGGAGTTTTGCGATTCACTTCAATGGGACCACTATTTTACCCTCTGTCTTTACTGAAGATAACTCCAATTGCAATAAAAAATAAACCATCAAGGAGTAGTTTTGTCTAACTAAAGAGCACAAGATAAGATCTTCAGCGGGAAGACTACCCTCTAAATCACATATTTGTTAATATAACCTGGGAGAGTTCTGTTCTAAGTGGTAACATATGTTTGTGACAGGACAGGAGAGGCATCAAGCACTAAACTACTGCATATCACTATGTTACTGTGCTTAGAACATTTCACCTGCTGTTTCATTTGGAAGGAGAAAGTACTTGCTTAACATCATCTTGCTGCTTATACAGTAGGGTAACTTCTGCCCCCTCCTCAATACCTACTCAACCTAAACATTTGTATTTTATTTCCTGACTGTATTATATTTTGAACAGAATTAATGAAATGACTGACAATCCTAAACCACTAACCTGTGTTTGTCTAGCCATTCGATTTTTTTTGAATCGGACACATAACTTTTAGTTTGCTTTAGGATTAGGAATCTTTGAATCCCTGACTGAAATAAAATAAACATTTCAAAGTCTGTATTCAAATATGTTAACAAGGTTTAAAATGTCATATAATGAAGTGACTTCAAACAATTCAGCATGGGGAAAGATCAATTTAATTATGGCAATACTAATTTTTTTTGACTGAGTTGGTGTGAAATTGCAGCCATAAACGCTAACATAAATCATAAACTAAACATAAAAGTTATTTGCAAGCAGCAGGAAGTATGAAATGAGTTTCCACCCATGGGTGAAACTTTCAAGCAAAGTAAATATCTTTTCTTCACCTACCTGTGGGTGTTTGTGTTGCCTTCAAGTCTGTGGCACCATTTATCTCTCTCATGTTCCTAATGTGTTTATTTCCCATAAACTTTATTTTAAAGCAGGGCAAAAGTGTGCACATAGGGCTTTGTTCCTGTCAGGTACAGAGGAAGCAGAACTCAAAAGATTTCTGGGATGTCTCAACACTGGGAATGGGCAAAACAGTTAAGGCAAAATCACTGGTCACAATTTCACCAATCCCTCCCAATTTGGATTTTCAAATGCCAGTCAGCTTTTTACCCAAACCTCCTCAACCAATCCCTGACCCACATTCATACATTTTGGCTTCTCTACCACTCCTACCTTTTAAGACAAATCACCAACAGCACTGTGGCTCTCTCTCTTGTTTGTGCCATAGTATGTACATCACACAGTTCACACTTGTGACAAACAGCAGGAAAACATCTAAGATTTATTGCTCTTCAGATTCCAGTCAGACACATACATGTCATGTACTGTTGGACCCAAGTAATGGGAAAGCTTTAGAGCACCAGCAAATTTGCAGTGAGCAATGTACCAAAACCTAACTTGTCAACTGGTAGAAGAGTTATGTGCGGTAGGTGGACGGAAGATTTCCTTGAGCTTCTAGAAATATGGTCAGGGCTAAAGAGAGGATCAGTTGGATCTGCTGAGCCCCATATTAAAAGGCAGAGAGGAGTTACAGCAGCAGAAGGATCATGGAAACAGACTAGGTGATCAGTGGGAATTGAAATGGGCTCTAGTAGAAGGAAGAGTGAAATAGATTGTCAGGTGGAAGAAGGGATATGTGGAGTAGCAGAGAGGGAAAATTATCCTGAACTTCTGTAAGTAGGGTGAGGGCTAGAGGGAGGATCCTTGGGATCCAGGCCTGGCAGATGGATTGGGTCCTGATTCAACAGTAAATTAATAAACAGAATAGCACATATCTGATTTCTGCTGGGGCAAAATCAAGGGAAGAAATGTACCCTGGTTCACACCACTTTAGGTTATAAGACCTGAGAAAATGGGGGCAAGCAAAGGCAAGGAATCATGGAAATGAGTAAGTCACAGTCCTGGGACTCAAGAGATCTGGCTTCAATTCCTTGTTCGATCACAGACTTTGTGTGTGACCACGGGCAAGTTACTTATCCTATGTGCGCCAGTTCCCTATCTGTAAAAGATGAGAATAATAATACTTCATTGAACTCAAGTGGTTGTGAAGATAAATCCCTAAACACTAGTGGGATGCTCAATTTCTGTGGTGATAGATGCCATAGTACTAACTAGCGATATGATTCTGAATCAATTCATATGAGTACACTGCTGACTTAAACGGAGGTCATGGGTGGGGGAGAAAGAAATGTAAGGTTTTCATGTGAGGAAGCAGTGCTACAGTTTTGGTGATCTTGGCCCAATATAGTCTAAATCCACCATTGCAAGATGGAGTGTGATCTATATAAATTGATTGTTAAACTTTTAAAAAAGCATTCAGATTTTTGGATATTTAGCTGACCTTTAAAATTGTTTTAAAGTTTAACCCTCTCTCCACAGGACTGTTGTAGGTCAGAGGCAAGGGAAAACAAACAGACTTGAACAGGGAACCTGAGACGGAAAGCAGTATTATTGGACAGGATAGGACAGTGTTGCTCAGGAGACCATGGACAATTTTGTGGGTGATGAGCAGGGTTATACTTGAAAGAGGTAGAGCTGGTTAGCACTATCTGGGAGGTGGCTAATTATTCCAGGCACTGGCAACCTCAACTTGTTTACAACTGAGTTGATTTTTCCTTTTGATTGTTATGTATTTAATGTTGTTTCTGGAGAGGGTCTGGGTACTATGGCTTATCCTGAATCTATATCCTTCCCCTTGACATTTCCCTTTTAAAATCATATGGTTGCCTCCCAGAGTAAACCCTAGAGGGTCAAATTTCAGCTGGATGTTGTGCAGCCAACAGTTAAAGTATCATTATTTATAGTGCAGTAGTACCAAGAGGCCATACCTAGGCTGGGCCCCCTTGTGGTGGGTGCTGTACAAACATATGATAAATCATAAACAAAATCTTTTAAAACATAGATCTCTGAAACTGTCATTTCCATTTCCAAGCATCACTGAGATGGCAGCCAGCACTGCGGGTGTCTCCACTGCAAAAAATGGTGTGTTCTTACCCTAATGAAATACATATTATCTTTGCTGTTTATTGTAAAAACCTCTGGATCTCAGATACACCAAGCTCTGAAGTTATCCAAAAATATCTGGAGGTAGCAGAAATGCCCAAGATAAACAAAACTGATAAATAATAGAAGAAGAAATCTTAGAGACTGTAGCAAGTATGAAAAGTGGTAAAGCTCCAGGACCTGATGGCTTCCCAGCTGAATTTTGCAAGGTATTTAAGAGGGTCCCTTGAGAGGCACCATCAATGCTATTTGGTTAGGAGAGGTATTTCTACAGCTCATGAAAGAAGTTGCAGTGGCTGTTCTCCCTGAAGTAGGAAAAGACATTATCTTGTTGTGCAGCTCTCATAGGCCCGTATCATTGTTGAACCATGATTAGGGCTGCAGATTTGTCACAGCATTTTTTAATAAAAAATTATAGAGCAGTCACAGTACATTTAGTAAAATTTTGTGATTTTTTTTTTAATAAAAAATTCTTTGACAAATAAAGGGAGCTCGGGATGGAGAAGGGGGATGAAGAGAGCATGCCCCACGCTCATCCCGCAGCAGTGGCTCCTGTCCCGCAGGGCTGGCCCATGGGGTCACAGCTCCACTCACTCATATTTTGCCCTGCTGTCTCCCCATCACGATGGCAGGGTGGCTGGGCCAAACCTAAGTGGCATTGTGACCATGTGCACCAAGTTGCAACACCCAGAGCAGGGAGCCATGCCCAGCTCCACAGGGCAGGAGCTGCTGCTGCAAGGTGCGTTTATTAAAATCATGGACACAAAAACACATAATGGACAAACAGGAAAATCACAGTATCCATGACATTGCTTCCCACCAAGACAAACCTGCAGCCCTTATCATGAAAAAGATGTTAGCAAAAAACTAGTGAGCTGATGGCAGTCCATGCTCTCAGCTTATATAAATCCAGATCAAATTGGATTCATTAAGGATAGACAGATGTCCAATAATATTTGGAGAATACTTGGAATCATCCAGAATGCCAGACCAAAAAAAGGTGAATTTATTTTATCACTTGATGCAGAGGCAGTCTCTGATAGAATATAGCAAACTTTTTGTTTCTAATCCTGCCCCATATGGACACTGGTCCCCAGTCCCTTAAATGGGAAACTGCTCTTTACACAAAGTATGAAGTAATGGAGTTAAATCTCCTATTTGAACTACACAGAGGGACTAGGCAGGGATGTCCATTCTCTCTCTACTTTTTGCACTGGCCCTAGAACTTTTTGCCCAGAGGCTAAGGGACAATGAATCTACCGTAGGACTAAAACTTCCAGGAGCACATCAGAAAACAGCTTTATATACAGATGATGTAATATTTATCTAAATCAAGTATTTCCCTAAAATTAGTTTCTAAAGAAATCCAAGACTTTGGGAAAGCATCTGGATTTAAAGGAAAATATGCCAAATATGAAATGCTAGCTATAAATTTACCAGACTCTGAAAAGTCACTCCTCCAGAAAAAATATTGGGTACAAATGAGCAGCAAACCCTATAAGATACCTGGGAATTCAAATCTCAAACAACACATAAGTGCTCTGTGATTTAAATGTCAATCCACTACTTCAGCAAATGTAAAAAAATCTGGAGTGCTGGAGAAAGTATGCCATTTTTTGATTGAGAACAGTCTCAGTCAAAATGAAAGTTTTGCCAAGGACATCTTTCTGGTTTCAATCCTTCTGTGATCATCCCAGACAAAACCCTAGCACAAATACAGAGGCTGTCAGAATTTATATGGAATAAGAAAAGACCTAGAGTGAGCACAGATACTTTATACAGACCCATTAGTCAGCATGGAGTAGCTGTTCCAAATATTCTATGATATAATCAAGCCAGTCAGCCCAAACCATACACACATCCTTTTGCAAAGGCCACTCTATGGGTTTGGGATATAACTAGAAAGAAGTTATTTTGCCTTGCCATGACACCCATAGCAAATAATCCAGACCTTAACCCAAATCACGAACCACAGAATATATAAATACATTGAATGGGGATAAGTGGTGCAAAAATTGTAGGGAAAGAGATTTTATGCATATATGATGCAAATGTCCAGTCATTAGAGAGTATTGGGATGCAATCCATAACCAAGTATCACAAATTGTTGGATATTTATTACCAAATGATTCTTTGCTAATTCTCCTGGAACTTCTTGGAAGAAATGGTCACACAAAAGGAAATAAAAAATTAAATCTCTCAGCTCCGTGTAGCTGCTTGGCTATAGCTAGCCTCTCATTGAACAAAAAAGAAAAAACAGTCCAACTGTAGAGGAATGGCTCAAAAACCATAGGTGGTAGTTGTGGGAAAATTCACACTCCAAATACATACCCAGCAAAATAGACAGAAGACAGAGCGCTAGATATTTGGTTACCTTTTATTCAACACAAAGTATGTTCACATGCAAAAATACCCAGCACACTTATCCAAGTTTATTTCTATATTAACATTTGATAGACATGCCCGGTCTGATAAATGTGTAATGAGAGCTGTCACTTCACTTAATCAAACCCCTGGACGGGACATGTCCTAAGTGCTGTAAGGATGCTCACTCTGGGCTATGGTGTTGAACAGAGAGCTCTGGTGACCATAGTCCTATACAACGTGCGGCTGAGCTTGCTGGTTTCATGCCGCTGATTGGTTTTGCTGGTACAGGAAGTCCTTGACTTTACGATGTTCGAGTTACAATGAATGGCACTTATGACGCTTCTACATTGACACCGATTCGACTTACGACTATAGGTTTCGAGTTTACGATGCTCGATCCCGCAATGGAGTAGATTGCGGTTCTGAGTTACGACATTACGACTTGACACAATTGTAAGGAACCAATTGTGTCGTAAGTCTGAGGACTGCCTGTATTTACATGGCTCGGATTTACACACCTGTTAGGACATCCCACATGAAAAAATGGCATTAACTGTGACAAAGCTACACTGTCAACGCAGGTTCAAATGGCAGGGAGACCACAGCAGCTTGCATCCAAACCCTCAACCCCTGCTCTGAAGGCTTTGGGGCAAGCGGCTGAAGAGGAGCAAAGCAGAACTACTATGAGGTACCCAAAGTTCAGCCCGGAACCTCTCTGCCAGGCAGACCACTCCGGGAACCGCGACCCCTGCCAGGCCGCACAGCCCCTGTGATGCACACCAGCAGGGCGAGGAAGACTTAGGGTTGCCAGGTGTCCAGTTTTCAACCAGAAAGCCCAGTTGAAAAGGGACCCTGTCGGCTCTGGTCAGCACTGCTGACCGAGCTGTTAAAAAGTCCAGTCGGTGACACAGCAGGGCTAAGGAAGGCCCTGCGCTGCTCCTGGAAGGGCTGGCTCTAGGGTTTTCGCTACCCCAAGCGGCGGGGGGAAGCCACGATCGTGATCGGCAGCAGCTCCACCACGCTGCTTTCTTCTTCGGTGGCAGGTCCTTCCCTCCAAGAGGGACCGAGGGACCCGCCGCCGAATTGCCCGACCTGCCGCCCCTTCCCATTGGCCACCCCAAGCACCTGCTTGCTGAGTTGGTGCCTGGAGCTGGCCCTGGCTCCCGGAAACAGTAGCACGTCCCCCCTCCAGCTCCTATGCCTAGGGGCAGCCAGGGGGTTCTGCATGCTGGCACCGCTGCAAGTGCTGGTTCCGCAGCTACCATTGGCTGGGAACCGTGGCTCATGGGAGCTGCAGGGTTGGTGCCTGCAGACTGGGCAGCGCGCAGAGCTGCCTGGCTGCACCTCCACATAGGAACCAGAGGAGGGACATCCTGCTACTGCCTAGAGCCTGCACTCCGACCCCCTCCTACACCCCAATCCCTGGCCCCAGCCTGGAGCCCTCTCCCACACTCCAAACCCCTCATCCCCAGCCCTGAGTCCCCTCCTGTTGCTGCACCCCAAATCCCTCATCCCCACACCAGAGTGCTCATTGCCCCTGCACCCCAACCCCTGCCTTAGCCCAGAACCCCTCCCATACTCTGAACCCCATGGCTCCACCCACCAGCACCCTAAACTCTTCATCTCTGGCCCCAGCCCAGCGCCTGAGCCCGCACCCCCAGACGGCGCCTGCACCCGAACTCCCTGAGCCAGCCCGGTTAAAAGGAGCCAGTGAGGGTGGGGCGAGCGAGCGAGCGACAGAGGAGCGGGGGAGGCAGGAGGGGCGGGACAAGGGTGTTTGATTTTGTGCAGGTAGAACGAAGACTATGAATGTCCGTTGGCGCCACGCTCCCGGCGCTGGCACGGAAGCCGGGACGCTGCCCCCGATCACCGGCTCTAGGGGCCCGGCAGCGCCCCGCCCGCGCGCCCGCCGGTAGCGACAACACAGCGGCGGGAGGAGTCCAACGCCCGCGCCTGCGCACTGTCCGGCTACAGCGACGCCTCTTGATGACGTTTCAGGGGCGCGAGCGGAGAGGGCCCCAGATCGCGAGGCGCCGCCAGCATGAAGGAGACGCCGCTGTCCAACTGTGAGCGGCGCTTCCTGCTGCGCGCCATCGAGGAGAGGAAGGTACGAGACCGGGACACCCCCCCCCCGGGCCAGGCCCCCTCCCATGGGAGCGCGGGCGGGGTCCGGGCGAGCCCCCATCTCTCACCGAGTCGCCGGGCTCCCGCGCGGGTAGTGACTCTGCTCTCGGCTTTGCAGCGCTTGGACGGGCGGCAGAGCTACGACTACAGGAACGTGCGAATCTCCTTCGGGGCCGACTACGGCTGCTGCATCGTGGAGCTGGGGAGGACCAGGTACCGCGGGGAGACCCCCGTGATCGCCCGGTCAACGGCTCGTCTGTCTCCCAACTGCCGCCGCGTCCCGCCGGAGCGCGCGCTGCTCACGCGCGTCCCTGCTGGGGCGGCCCCATTGCGCGCGTGGACGCGGAGTGCGGAGTAACCGCAGCAGCCTGCAGGAGGGCGGTAGCGATGAGTGGGGGGAAGGGATGGCGCTGAGGAAAACAAATAGAGGTTGGTCTCCCTTGAGGTATTTATAGGTACAGATTGGAAAGCTACAGATAAGCGGATCTTTATATCCTAACCCTGGATGTTGGCAATTCATTAATTCCCCCATCCAAGGATCTCAAATTAAGCCTCGCAACACCCTTATGAAGTAGATTGGGGTAGGCAACCTATGGCATGCGTGCCAGGGTGTGAGCTGATATTCAGTGGCACTCACACTGCTCAGGTCCTGGCCACTGGTCCGGGGGGCTCGGCATTTTAATTGAATTTTAAATTAAAATTCTTAAAACATTTTTAAAAACCTTATTTCCTTTACATACAACAATAGTTATATACTATAGACTTCTAAAAATGTTAAAATGTATTACTGGCACGCGAAACCTTAAATCAGAGTGAATAAATGAAGACTCAGCACACCACTTCTGAAAGGTTGCTGACCCCTGAAGTAGATGGTATCTCTGTTTTATAGGCTGAAGGAACTGAAGTAGACACAAGTAAATTGTTCGAGCTCCCACAGTAGTAGAATTGGGAATAAACCACAAAAATTTGAACTTCTGGCCTGTGTTCTAACATCTAGATCCTGCTTATCCCTGTTAGTGACTGGCATTTTATCTGTATGACCAAGTCCTATATATGAAGAAGCTGTAATAAACTGGAGATGTGCAGTAAAATTCAAGTGCAAGTTGCTTTTAATGTTAAAGTTGTTTTTTGTCACCCATACTGAAGTCTTTTGGGGGGTTTGTGGGGGGTTTCTTTTGCAGAGTCCTTGGACAGGTTTCATGTGAACTTGTTTCCCCAAAGCTAAATCGAGCTACAGAGGGTATACTTTTCTTTAATCTTGAGCTCTCCCCAATGGCCGCACCAGCTTTTGAGCCTGGCAGGTATGTCTCTTCAGTGACTATTAGCAAGGATGGTACAGATGCCCCCCGACTTACGCAGTCATTCCGTTCTGGAAAGCCTTGCATAACTCTAATTTCATGTAAATTGGAAACGTATACCCATAGGTTACGCAAAAATTTTCGCAACTTGGAAATCCTATTTCTGGCTTATGGAACTTTTCCTGTAAGTCCAAATTTGGGTAAATCGGGACTTGCGTAACCTGGGGAGCGTCTGTATAAGGAAAGCTATTCAGTATCATAGTTGTCAGACATATTAATAACTCACAACTAAAATGTACCCAATCTCTTGTTTTTTTCCAGGCAACCTGAGCTTTTGGTGAAACTGAATCGACTACTAGAAAGATGCCTAAGAAACTCAAAATGTATAGACACTGAATCTCTCTGTGTTGTTGCTGGTGTAAAGGTGTGGAAAATGCTATGAAATCAAAAGGTCTTTAATACTAGGGGATTAATATGTCGCATGTAGAGGTCAGTCTGTCTTTGAGGACCAGTAATCCTGATTTTATTTTAAAAGACTAAGGTTCCAGCTGTGCAAACATAGATATGTTTAACTTTAAGATTGTGCATAGTCCCTTTAAAGTCAGTGGGCTATGTACATGCCTAAAGCTAATCATATGCATGAATGTTTACAGTGGCGGTTCTCAAACTGTGGGTCGGGACCCCAAAGTGGGTCACGACCCCATTTTTAATGAGGTCACCAGGGCTGACTTAGACTTGTTGGGATCTGGGGCCAGAGCTGAAGCTCGAGCCCTACTTCCCAGGGCCAAAGCTGAAACTTGAGCCCCACCACCCGGGGCCGAAGCCTGAGGGCTTCAGCCCTGTGAAGTGAGGCTCAGGTTACAGACCTCCTGCCTGGGGCTCAAGCCCTTTAGCTTCCTCGCCCATGGCAGTGGGGCTGGGGCTTTGGCATTGGCCCCACCACCTGGGGTGGTGGGGTTCAGGCTTCAGTCCCCTCTCCTGGGGTCAGAAGGGGATCACAGTGCAATGAAGTTTGAGAATCCCTGGTTTACAGGATCGGGGCTGAAATCATACTTCAATTTTATTTTCTTTATCATAAATTAATAGTGTTGAAAATAGATACTGTTTCTGTTTAGATTTATTCAGTTTTCGTCATAGTAATTTTTGATGATCAAGAACTGAATTATACGTACATTCAACATGAATAGTAAAAAGTTATTTTGAAAAGATGTTGGAAAATCCAGACAAATTACCAGTATTACAGTTTAGTGAATTTTCATGTTGGTTTTTTCCCCGCCTCAGGTGTGGCAAATTCGTGTGGACCTGCATTTGTTGAATCATGATGGAAACATTATTGATGCTGCAAGTATAGCAGCAATAGTGGCTTTGTGTCACTTCCGTAGACCAGATGTATCTGTGCAAGGAGAGGAAGTAACTTTGGTGAGTAGCATGAGGTGAAAGTGGTGGGATTATTGAAATTAAAATTTCATTGATGATTGCTGCTCTATATAAAATGGATCTCTGTCAATAGAGACAATTTAAGTCTTAGAGGTAGAGCTACTTAAAATATCAAGGGATAGGAATAGATACATTGGTTTTTATCAATATGTATAGTATACAGTTATCGATTTTCAATTTGAGACTGTAAACATTAAAAAATTAAATTAGGATGACATTTTATAGCACATTTTTGTACTTCTCAGCCAAACTGGAAGGGCTCAAATGGCACAAAAATGGGTGCAGTATAGTTATCTAGATGGGTAATATTAATAGGAAATAACATTTTGAAAAGAGAGAGAATCAAGTCTTACTGAATTTTTAGATGACTAGGCTTTTCTTACTTTTTATCTTTCTGAAATACCTAATTTCTTTAGTACTTACTTACCAAATTCCATATATAATTTATAAGAAACAAATTGCCACCTTGACTGTTTATATTTTTAGTATACCCCTGAGGAACGTGATCCTGTCCCTTTGAGTATCCATCACATGCCTATCTGTGTCAGTTTTGCCTTCTTCCAGCAAGGGTAAGTTTCTGTTATGGCACTGACTTAAATCATCTACCAGTTTCTGCAGAACTGGAATAAAAACATAAGTTTCCATAAATAGCCCTGTTAACAAAATGCACTAATGAACTAGCTTTATCTGAAATGAGAAGGTGTGAAGAAGTGGTGGAATAGGAGTACTTGTGGCACCTTAGAGACTAACAAATTTATTGTAGCATAAGCTTTCATGGGCTACAGCTCACTTCATTGGATGCATGTAGTGGAAAACGCGCGCACACACTCTCTCTCTCTCTCTCCCTCCCCCCGCCCCCCCCCCTCGGTGTTACCAAACACATTATAAGGAGAGCGATCAGTTAAGGTGAGCTGTTGTCAGCAGGAGAGAAAAATAACTATTTGTACTGGTAATAAGAATGGCCCGTTTCCAGCACTTGACAAGGAGATATAAGGAACTGTAGGGGGGAGGAAGATAAGCATGGGGAAATAGTTTTACTTTGTGTAATGGCCCATCCACTCCCAGTCTTTATTCAAACATAATTTGAATGGTGTCCAATTTGCAAATTAATTCCAATTCAGCAGTCTCTCGTTGGAGTCTGTTTTTGAAGTTTTTTTTGTTGTAATACTGCGACTTTTAGGTCTGTAATCAAGTGGCCAGGGAGGTTGAAGTGTTCTCCAACTGGTTTTTGAATGTTATAATTCTTGACGTCTGATTTGTGTCCATTTATTCTTTTATGTAGAGACTGTCCGGTTTGGCCAATGTACATGGCAGAGGGGCATTGCTGGCACATTGGTAGATGTGCAGGTGAACAAGCCTCTGATAGTGTGGCTGATGTGATTAGGTCCTATGATGGTATCTCCTGAATAGATATGTGGACAGAGTTGGCAACGGGCTTTGTTGCAAGGATAGGTTCCTGGGTTAGTGTTTTTGTTGTGTGGTTGCTGGTGAGTATTTGCTTCAGGTTTGGGGGCTGCCTGTAAGCAAGGACTGGCCTGTCTCCCAAGATCTGTGAGAGTGATGGATCGTCCTTCAGGTGTTCTTCTTCATGCTGCTTGGTGTAACATGAAATTTCCATAGACTTTTCTTAGAAATGTACACTTCTGAAACCAGTCTCTTTAGGTATATTCATCCCAAAAACCATGAAGCTTGTTTGTGTAATTTGTCTTCTGCCCTTAAGGTTTCAGGCAAGCAGTTTATCCTTAACTATTGTGTCCTACTCTACAATGGTTTCAGGACCTATTTGTTGGTGGATCCCAGTGAACGAGAGGAACGTGTAATGGATGGCCTCCTAGTAATTGCCATGAATAAACATCGTGAGATTTGTACTATCCAGTCCAGTGGAGGGATTATGCTGTTAAAAGATCAGGTAAATGGCATTTTCTTTGACTAGTCATTTTCTCTGATATAAACTTCTTGATGTATTGTAATATTTAAGGCATCTAGTGTTTTGGTATGCGAAAAGAACGGTATCTCTGTTTGATTCCATAGGAAATATAAATATGACAGTACCTTGTGGGGATGGTCTAAACATCAAATGTTTGCTCTCCCAATTACCTTAAATTTCAAGAAGTACAGCGTATGAGAGCAATCTTTTAACATTTCTAAGTGTTTTTTATAAGTCTTTCTGAAAATAAACTTACTTCTTGACTATAACAAATAACTTACTGCTGCCAGATTCCAATGCTCCTCAGTTGGTATTTGTGTAGCAGCTAGTCTTGAAACATTTGTCACTTTGAACTGAAATGAAACTAAACTTTTTTTCTTAAGGCCGGTAATAATATTGGAAGTCTTTTGCATTTTTAAGATGGCACATAGCTCTTTTTGTAATTATCAATACATTTGGTAGTTTCAGTATAGATCTGGGCATACAGTATATAACATACTGACAGACACTCAGGTTAAACAGTACTAACTATGCATAAAGGATATTTCCTCTATCAAACAAGTTCTAAGCTAAAGGTTTGTGGGAAAGTTTCCATTTGAACTTCCCGACTGAGACATCATTCATGGGGCATTAGCATCTAGCATGGGGGTGGCCAGCCTGTGGCTTCCTCAGAAGTTAATATGCGGCTCCTTGTATAGGCGCGGACTCCGGGCTTGGAGCTACAGGTGCCAACTTTCCAATATGCCAGGGGTGCTCACTGCTCAACCCCTGGCTCTGCCACAGGCCCTGCCCCCATTCCACTCCCTCCCCTGAGCCTGCCATGTCCTTGCACCTTCTCTGCCCGCCCCCCCACCCCCAAAAAAAGAAAAAGCCTGCCTGCCTGCCACGAAACAGCTGATTGGGAGGAAGGGGGAGGCAAGTGGGGGGAAGCTGATGGGGGGGCTGCTGACATATTACTGTGGCTCTTTGGCAATGTACATTGGTAAATTCTGGCTCCATCTCAGGTTGGCCACCCCTGATATAGCAGTACAAAAAAAAGTACATGTTTTCACTTTATTTAAGTACAAAGTCATGTTTATTTTAATTGCATGATAATAAACTATTATTCACTACAAACAGGTTCTGAGATGCAGTAAAATAACTGGTGTTAAAGTAGCAGAGATCACAGAACTAATTCAAAAGGCCTTGGAAAATGACCGGAAAGTTAGGTGAGGTTGTTAAAATGCAATGTGGTGGAAGTTAATACTAACCTTTTGTGGGGTCAGATTATTCTGGTACTGTTTTCCTGTGAGAGGAGTCTCTGAAACAGAAGCTTTGCAACTGATGGTCTTCAATAAGTGGTGTTATAGTCATACTCAACTAATAGTTATGTTTTCTGTGAAGAGATAATTGTATTGACACACTCAAGCCAACAGTATTCGCTGCGTGATGCAAAACGACTACCTTGGGGAGGAGGGGAGAGAATAAGGTTGAAAAAAGAAAAGCTTACCTGTCTAAAGAAGGTGGCATGATACTAATAAAACAGCCACATTCAAAAAAGGATTGCTGTTCTCAGGTGACTGAGACCACAACTAGGGAAAACTTGGCCTTCTCAGTTCAAAGATTCTGTCCCTGATCTCCTGAATCAGGAACAAATTTGCTGTATATCATTTAACACAGGGATTCTCAAACTGGGGGTCGGGACCCCTTGGGTCACAAAGTTATTACATGGGGTGGGAGGGAGGGGAGTCGTGAACTGTCAGCCCCTCCCCCAGACCCTGCTTTGCCTACAGCATTTATAATGATGTTAAATATATTTAAAAGTGTTTTTAATTTATAAGGGGGGTCACACTCAAAGGCCTGCTATGTGAAAGGGGGCACCAGTACAAAAGTTTAAGAACTACTGACTTAACAGTTTAAACAGCTAACCTGTTTTTTTAGTGTTGCTGTTGTAAATCACATCTCTGTATATAGCTGAACTCTTTAACTTGACTTTTTAAAATGTGAAATGTCTTGAAATACAATTTTTGTATTTATTTAATAAATAGGAAAGAAGGTGGAAAGTTTGGCTTTGCAGAGTCTATACCAAATCAAAAGATCTCTGCCTTTAAAATGGAAAGAGCTCCTGTTGATACTAATGATGTGGAAGAGCAAGCTGAAGAAATCATCACCAAGGCTGACCCTCCTTCAGATGTGTATCTTTTCTACTATATCACTTTCATGAGAAGACAGTGATATCTCAGTTAAAGCTTTCTGAATCACCCAATACATCTTGAGTTTCTCATTTCTTTGAAGGCTATAAAACTACATTATGATCATCTAGATCTTGTTTTATTTATAAAAAGTGAATTCATAGTATAGCCTGTTGATCAGCAGTGTGTGGGTTTTCCACCAGACTCTTTCTCTACCTCCCTTTTCTATTACTCCCCTAATGCCTCTGAATCCTTCAGCTAAGGAGGGTTCAGTGCAGCTCCATGTGGCGTTATTAATCACTGAACGGCAGTGTGGGGCCCTTGTAGGCGAGACGAGTTCTGCAGTACAGGCAGCAAAAGATGAACCCAGCTATCTTCTGCATGGCAATGTTGGGCTGTGATGTGAAAGAGATCAGGTGTCTCATTCATTGTGCATATGTTAGGCATTTTTACTTTGTCAGCCATTCAAGAGAACATTGACTTCCATTTTGCTCAGATGAATTTCTTCACATCATGTGCTTAGCCCTTGGTACTCACCACAGATTATGTATGTATGTTGGTACTTAAGCTTTCCAAATAATGTATCTAGTTCAACAAACTGTACAATGAGTACAAATAAGAATTCTGGCAATTCCTGGATTTTTCTTAATTAGCTCAGCATTGCCAAACCAATAATACGGATGCCTGGGACGGCCCAAATTGGGGAGGGACTAGAGAACTCCTGGGGAGACTTTGAAG
The DNA here is from genome assembly GCF_020497125.1 of Mauremys mutica. Taxonomy (NCBI): domain Eukaryota; kingdom Metazoa; phylum Chordata; order Testudines; family Geoemydidae; genus Mauremys; species Mauremys mutica. The sequence goes on from NC_059076.1 coordinate 44,901,533, forward strand.
AATCTGAGAGAGAGGAGGAAGAGGAAGGTAACAGTGATGATGCTACCACCTCAGGAGGTCAGAAAATGGAAACGGAAGAGATAAATATTGTGAGCAAAACTAAGAAGGGTTAGTATCTGCTTTAAATGTAATGTTATTGAACACACTGTTCGTGTATTCTGGTGTATTTGAAGCTGTGTCCTCTCCTAAGCAGTTAGAAAGGGAAAACACAGGTATTTGCCAGCAGGAAGATGCAGCCGCCATCTGCAAAATGACTTTAGAGCTGTTATGGCTTAAATCTGCCAAATTTAAATATCCAACCCCAGAAAGATATGCTGGGAGTAGAGGGGGGAGTTTTTACAAGAGGGAAACCCTACACTGAGGAATTAGTAGGGACCAGAGGGTAACAAAAAAGGTGCTTTTGGGGAAAGAACTGCTTTGTTTTGTGCCTGTTGCCATTATGGCAGTATCTAATCAAAACAAAATACCAGACAAGATGAGAATGGTCTTGGTGCTCTGTCCTATACCTACTGTTGAGAGATGTGACAGAGGCAGCAGGATATTAAACCAAACTCAGCCAATCTTTTATAAAAGTGTTTGGTTTATAACAGCTAAAATAAAGTATCAGTTTTAAAGTTATTGTGCTCAAAGGGTGATTTTGGCCCTTGAGTAAGTTGCACACTAGAGTTGCAAAAACATGTCCCCCTGCTTTAAAATGTCTCTAGGTGTGTAGTAATACTTATACTCAAAGAAATGTGATGTACAAAACAACACTCAGGTTCTACGGTAATATAAATAACAGCTTTCTCTTGTTTCTTTGTAAGATGATGACACAATTATACTGTCTGACAGTGAAGAGGAGGAAGTCGTCATTCTGGAACCAGAGGAGACACACAAGAAAACACGGTAACCACAACTATATAGTTAAGGGGGGGGGAATCTTTAAAACAGCATACCGTGTTGAGACAAGGAAAATGTTCCTCAAAATAAGCACTCAGATAATGGTGCCAGATCCTCAGCCTATTCTGAGTTCTTTGCACTGCCTAAGGGAGCAGCCAAGGATTCTCTTAATGTTGGGGAAATCTAGGGGTAGTATAATTTTTTGTATTATTGTAGTGCCTATGAGTCCTTGTCATGAACCAGCAGCCCATTGTGCTAGTTATTGTACACACTGTCTTTATTCAGTCTCGCCCTGAATCAGCAGGTTCAACTCTATGCCACCCATACTTTCTTCTGTATATGGATTGAGGCCAAAGCATGCAGTGTTTGGGCTAATCAATGCCTGATAAAGCAGTGCCTACGGGACTGCTCTAGCTGGTGCAATTTAAATCAGATATTTGGATGTTCTGTTACCCTGGGTTAGCAAAAGGGTGGATTAGAACCACCTACCCTACTCCTCAGGTGTACTGCAGTGGGTTCTGCCCAGTGAATAGGATAGAGTCCACATTTCCCAGCTCTACTAATGCAACAGGAGCTTGTATCATTTTTAACACATTTATTTCCTTCTTTATAAGAACCATGCAACTCAATGCTAATAGAAGTTATGGTATCTAGAAAGGTAGTCTGTTATATGTGGATTTGTGTTGTTGAGGTTATTTACCGTTTAGATGAGAATTTCCCTTAGTTTTCTTTAAACCCTGTTACAAGTAAAACATGATTGGGTTGGTCATGTACAGAGCTGAGATCTTGAAAACCTGTGACTTGGGGCTTGACTTCCAGGGAACATCAGTCTAGCCGCTCAGTCTTTTATTATGCTGCCTGATTTTAGGTTAAAATGTTGTTTGTTCACAGAACTCACACCACTGCCAAACAGGAAAATTCTTCAAGTAAGAAAGCATTTAACAAAAAGAGAAAAAAGAAGAGAGCTACTCATTAGTCATGTTCCCTTCACAATAATTGTATTGATTAATACTGAAACAAGTCATTCATACTCTGTATATTAAGCTACTGAATGTATTTTTGAAGATCAGTATTCCCTCCCTCCCCATTTCTGTAACTCAGGTCTACTCTGTATATTTTTATATAATACTGTACATTGTCTTGCAATAAATTAAACATTCAAAAGTGTCACGATCTGAGTAGGAGGTATAATAGGGTGGTAACTAAATATGTAAGCAAACTCTTGAATTGCATATTATAACTATTGAAGTGTAAAAACATCTGTAAATATTAACACTTCCATCAAGAGCATCTTCTCAAAGCCTTTTAACTTCATTTAAGGCAATGCAAATCTACATTTCTAAGTATTCAGGTTCTGGATTGGCATGGTTTGATTTGTGTTCAGTCTAAGCATAGGCTTCATCCAGTACCTCTTTACATCAATAGAATTACTGGCAGTGGAATTACTGTGAGTGGATCAGGCCTCATGTCTGCAAGAGATGAGTGTTGGAGATAAAGTAGCTACTTTGTCATCGTTACCAAGAACATGATTCAAGCATCTCAGCCAAAAAAATTCCCCTCTAACGTGTAAGAAACTGAGACAGACCATGGTATTTGTTAATGTTTATTTTTAAACAAATTTCAGTTTAACCATGTTTCATGAAAATTAAGAAATATTTCTTAAACTGCAAGTCTGAAAAGAGCTATCCTATAACACTAGGACTTACTGAGACAAAGTGGGAAGAAACAGGAAAAAGGATCTATGCTGTACTATTAGACAGTTTAAAAGGAAGATGAAATAGACAAACAGGAAAATACATACAAGAGTAGAAATAATGTACATCTTATTTCATGTGTCCATAAAAGTTATGTAGTAAAACTAAGATTTAATTTTGCCTCTGTAAATTTAAAACTTAGCAAAAAGTGCTTCTTGCCAGAGCTCTTTACATGCCTCTTAATGAATAATCAAGATGTTTAGTTGCAGTGTCAGATTTTTTTTTTAAATGGGGAGGAATTGGCTAGTGTAAATATATGAAGGAGTCCAAATTCAGTGTTTTATAATTGCTGTAGGTGAAGTTTTCACTTACATCAATATAGGGCACTATTGTAAAAATTGAGTGCAGGGGTTCATAAACTTTACACAGCAGAAAGATAGCTGTGAACATGAAGTACCCTGTCTAGAATTCTCCTTGCAGGGATCTTGTCCCATCACTTTTCCACCCTCTAGACTACATTTCTGTTGAAGAAAAACATGTAACTGGACCTGGTTCTGGGAGAAAAGCCATACAAAACAAGCTATTGTTTGCTGTACAGTCTAAAATGCTTGTGCCTTAGAGAAAGGTTTGGCCTAGTAATGCAGCCTTGTGTGCATTATAGCTGAGGTAAGGGACAGAAGATGCTGAGAACTTTACAGGGAAATCTTAAGGCTTTAAAGAGAAAAGGGCAAGAGATAATAAAGATGGGACTATGAAGTAAAATAGGGATGAGAGAGATACCATGACTGGAGCTGTGCTCTCTAATATTAGAGCTTCCTCAATCTTGAGGAGAGGCTTAGGGTGTCCACTTACAGGAGCAGACACATTTTTCAGTACCCTGTAACACTGAGTAGGGTGATAGTGCTGCAGTTTTGTTGCCATCAGAAGCAGTATAACAGGAAGCATACAGTCATAGTAACATTTCTTCTAAATGGACAGGATTGTTAAACTCTGCTTTTGATGTAGTATAAGCTTTAAGGTTACCTATAGCCTACCATGAATGTGCCCCCCCAATTTTTTTTTTTTTCTTTTTTAAAAAGAGGATGTGCTACTTGCCTCTATACACACCCCTATCACATCAAGCATCTTTAGCAAGGTAGACTACCAGTCATTTCTTTCAATCCAAGAGAATTATCTATATCCCAGTTGTTACCTCAGTCACACAGGAACCCTGAGCCAAAGCTACTACTAAACCAAAGATGAGGATATAAAATTACAAGCATGGTTTAGAGCATATGAAAGTTAAGGCTGGTGGTGATACAGTAATTACGATGCATGCTGCTGGAACTTGATAGTGTGTACATACCACCACCACTCCCCCTGCATGTAGATTGCCACAACTTTGGAAAGAAGTCAAAGAGACTTTAGCCTGTTAATCTTTGGAAGGTCATTAATATGATCCTGTGTACTTTAGGCTATGGTTTGCTCCTTTCCATAGGCCCAGTGGAGGTATAGTCAAGCATGCACAGGGAAGCTGACAGGAAATTCATGGCACCTACCCTACTCTCCACTTCTACTTTCCTTAACCCTCCCACCCTTCACCCCTGTCTTAATCAGATAATTAAGTCAAGCCTAGGAGCAGGCCTCCTAAGTAGCTTCCTAGCTGTCTTTCAAAAACTAAAATGCATCTCATGGCCAAGGCTGCATAGACAGACTGATAGAGTTGAAGAAAATGGTTTTGCTTGGTATAGGAAGCTGGCTGTTCCATATTTAACAAAATTGAAATGAGAGTGAATATAATTGGTATCAAGCTGACCAGTGGGGCAGTTGTCAGTTTTGGATTAGATACCAGAGTTAAGCTATCTTAGAATCAGAAAGGAATTTGCTTTCACTATTAGTTACCTTGACTAGGAAGCTGCATTTATTTCTTGGTGTCTTGGGCTAAGTTTAGAAATAGTCAAGTCCTGCTTTCTGAAAAAAGTAGTCCCACTTTTGAATTAGAATCACTGATATCACACTGGTTACAAGTCAGCTACAGTGATCAATGCAGGTTAAGATAAGCAAGACCACTGGCAGCAGCTTCAGTACAGGATGTTTATTTGACAAACTTGCAGATGTCCTTTTAAACTCTGTTCCTGCTTTATACTTTAAGTACAGTAAATCTTGAGCCATGTTAATACAAGTTTACAGGAGGAGAACAGTCAATTTGATTTAAACTATAAAAAGTTAACTACCACATTAGCAGAGTGCTATAGCATAAGCAGAAGACTAATTAAAACCTGACACTGACATAAGATTTTCACTACATGCTGCATAAAAGCCTGCCCAATGGGCTGTTCTGAATTCAGTGTCACTAGCTCTAACCCATACATGGCATGCCTGCAGGCTGTGGTGGGCAGCTGTATTATTCTCTCCCCCAGTGGAGGGTGTAGTGCCAGTGGCCACTTTCCCTGCTGTAGTTTGCTTTCCTAGCAGGGTAGTGGCAGTGGGGAGGTAGAGCTGTAGTAAGAGAGGTTTAACTAGAGGGAGGCTTGTAGAGAAACCAAAGTTCTAGTAAAAAGGCTGCATGAACTTTTACTAGTATCAGTTGTACACTTAGACTAGAAAAGAGCTGTAAGTTAGAGGCCATTTCTGTTCACACAAGGACACTTCAGCAGTTGTAGTTCTAGCTATCAGATGGCTGCTTTAGAGACTACTACTTAGTGATAGTTTGAGCACTAAATTGAAAAGCCTGCTTTTGAAGCAAGTCCGAATTTAATTCCTGCAAGCTACTAAAGTCAGTTCAATTTCTTCCAAGTGGTTTTTTTTTTTTAATATACAAGTTAGATCAAATCAGTTCTAGTAGTATGACAGTTAAAGCCAAAGATTTGATCTAAACTCAGGTGAAACTAAACCTTAGTAGCATCTTATATTGCCACAAACAGTTGTCAAGTTTGTCATTTGTTCAGCACAACTGGAGTTACCGCTTTGCCTTTCAGTCACTCCAGAAGTTAAAAATCCCCATTTTAATGCACTGCTCCTTAATTGGACATTCTAGTAGTTTTGGAACAAACATTAACAGTTCGCCTTCATGGTTAATTCAATATTTGAACAGAACAGCTTTATAAAAGAGCTCCAGCTAAATATTTAGAACAAGATTGCATGTACAAAAAGATTTACATTAAAACCATATAAAACTAACAAACTTCATAATTTCGAGTTACACCACATGTGGTATTCTGAAATGATTGTAAGACATCTAAAATACTGACCAGAGTTAAAACTGTACATCATTTGCTTGCAAGTATAATACACATTAAGAGTCTCTTGATTGTTACGATAAATTTAGTGTCTCTGGTGGATCAATGAGCGATACTCCATGGTACCTGAAGGAGAAAAGGGTGTCAGATGTCATGCTAGAACAAACTCTGCTCAAGGGATGATATTAAAGACAGTTTACAAACTGTTAATGCTGTATTCTAGCATCTGTCTGCTATGGGGCAGAACATGTTAAATCAAACACTTAATAGGTTTAAAACTCCTTATTTTGTACTTAGATTTTTAGGGCTAAAAGGGACATAATGGTCACCTCTTTAACAGGCTATTGAGCTTCACCAAGCAATTCCTGCAATCAGTCTCCATTTCTGGACTAAGACTACATCTTGAGTTGCAAGTCAGGACACCACATCTGTTGTGGTTACTCACTCATATAGGAGTAGACAGTGGCCAAATCAGTGACAGGAGTCACTGGATCAAAAAAAGCAAGTTAAAAAGACTTCCAGTACTGAGTGTGCTGACAGCCCTCAGCGGTCTACTCTAACAGTAGGCTAGCTAGCCTGCTTAGCTTAAAATAAGAGGTATGTATTGGAGTTTACCCACAGAGGTGGGTACTTACTTTGTACTCTTGTATTTCTCTCTTATAGACTGTTGTGTGTGTTGTGCTGCTCTGAGGTAGGTCTTATGGAGGTCCATGAGACAAGGCTTAAGGCTTTCAAGAGTATATCCTGTCATTTTGGACAGAGATTCAGGCTGAGGAAAGGGAAAATAAATTGATCAGATTAATGCACCATATTTTCCATCAGGTACTTTGCAGTAGTTTTCCCATACAGTAAACTGCTCACTTAAGTCATCCTGGTTAACGTTGTTACATTGCTGATCAGTTAGGGAACATGCTCATTTAAAGTTGTGTAATGCTCCCTTCTAACATTGTTTGGCAGTTGCTTGCTTTGTCCACTGCTTGCAGGAAGAGCAGCCCGTTGCAGCTAGCCGGTGGGGGCTTGTAACAAGGGGGCTGCTGGTCCATCCTGAAGTTCCCTGTGCTGCAGCCACCCAGCAAGCTCTCAAGGCAGTTCAGCTGTGTCCCTCCCCCCACTACCATGTGCTGCTCCTGCCCTCTGCCTTGGAGCTGCTCCCAGAGACTCCTGCTTGCTGTGCAGGAGGGGAAGGGGGGGCTAATGTCAGGGTGTCCCCCTCCCCCCTACAGCCCGCTTACCCCTTCTCTACATAGAGCAGGGAAGGGACATAGATGGAGACAGCTCTTGGGGCAGCAGCTACTGTCTCAAGTTCCTGATCCATTTAAAAAGACAATGCACTTAAGAGTAGGTCAGCTTAAAGGGGCAGTGTGCATCTCTCTTCCCCCACAAACAAGGCGTGTCTGCTACGCTGTCCAGTCCCTCCTGTTTGTGCTGCCTTGTATGAGAGGCTACATTAACAAAATGTTTTAACCCTTGAGGGCTCAGCCAAGTGCTAGTTCATCATTTAGCCGCAAGGTATTCCCTGGGAAAGATCCCTCCCTCTTCCACCCTCTAACTTCACTGCCTCAACCAAGCTTCACAATCATAGCTGTAACAGTATTAAAAAAATTGTACTGTGTGTATATCTATATAATATATAGTTCTGTCTGGTGGAAAAAAGTTTTCCTGGAACCTAACATCATCCCCTCCCCCCCCCAATTTACGTTAATTCTTATGGGGAAATTGGATTTGCTTAACATTTTTGCTTAAAGTCGCATTTTTCAGGAACATAACTACCAACATTAAGTAAGGAGTTATTGTACTTTGAATACAAGACAAAACTATAATTATTATTCTAGACTGGGTATTCCATGTCTCCGCCTGTGACTAGAAAGGGTACTAGCAGAATGCATGATTCCTCAGCAAAGTAGTAAGCTATTAGTGTTATGCCAATGCACTTTACAAAAGTGAAAATATCAAGCTGGAACTGCTAAAGAATCTTTAGCTGCATGTAATCTTCCACTGTATACCCATACCTGCTGAACTATAACTACCTATCAGAAAAAGACCCTCCTATTCATCATCTTAACTGTGCTAGGCTCTAAGACAGTTTGTTCTTCCAATAGTGGTCCTTTCCTCTGTGTGCTTCCAAGTAGTTAAGGCAAAAGAACTAGCTTTCTTTACTGAAACAGTATTTAAATGTCCCTGCAAGAGGCAGTCTTTAGGAGGAGAAGGGTACTGGAGATAGCACTAAGATGTGTCAATTTTTTTTGGGTGGGGAGGAGAAAAGAAATGGAGGGGGCACAACACCCCACTTCCCCTCCCCCCTAACCCCACACACACTCTGTAAGGTACTCTTCTAGGGGTCACCCACTGTTAGAAGCTTGCTGATTTTGGAATCTAGCCAAAGGGCTGGTGTAGAAACCATTATTGAGAGTTCTGACTAAGGACAATTAAAATAAGACTAAGCACACCCTCAACCCCATACAACAGCAAAACCTATTCTATAAAGAACAGCTCATACATAATGTTGCAATTTGCTGTATTTAAGGCTGTTTACTTATAATTGAGACTTTTCTAAAGCTACATCTTGTTCTACATACCAAGGTTTGTCCAGTGATTGTATAGCTTGCTAGATGAAATGCTGCAGCAGCAATAAGTGATGGCAAGTATTTCAAGTATGGGTCAGCATCAATTAAACTCAGCTCCCCCAGATACTGTAAAGAAAGGTATTGGTGATAGCTTCTAATCGTTCAGCAATAAAAGATGGTTACAGTCTTAGCATCTTACTTATGTTAAATAGCCTTCAATACAGTGTTTAAGGATTTAGAGCTCTTCAGACACAAAAAGACAAACATCTAATTTTTGCAGCAATATAAATATAGCTCTTAATATTCAATATCTCAGATCCAAAGAAGTGTTTGGTTCTATACCCTGGTGCCTATGTTATTCCACTTCATATTTCAAAATATTTTGACTGTCTATTTCTATAGTTGCTGCCTGTGTCCCAAGGGAGAGTTTAGTTTTACATCAGAACAGTGAGAGGACTAAGTATCCTTTTCATCTCAGCTAGGATTTAGTCAAATATTGGTGTAGACCAGGGGTAGGCAAACTACAGCACAGGGGCTGGATCCGACCCATCAGGGCTTTGGATCCAGCCTGCAGGACTGCAACCCCCATGGCAATGCAGGCCCCGTGCTACTACCAGAAGTGGCCAGCACCACATCCTGATTGGAAGGGGGGGGGGGGGGAAGAGAGCAGAGGGCTCCATGCACTGCCCTTGCCTACAGGCACCATCCCCTGTAGCTCCCATTGGCTAGCAACAGGGAACCATGGCCAATGGGAGCTGGGGGGAGGGGGCAGTGCCTACAGGTGAGGGCAGTGCACTGAGCCCCTCTGCCCTCCAGGGGCCACAGGGACATGGTGCCAGATGCCTCCAGAGCAGCATGATGCAGGGCCAGGGCAGGTGGGGAGCCTGCCATAGTCCCACTGCCACCCCGGAGCCACTCCAGGTTAGTGCCAGGCTGGAACCTGCACCCTGAACCCCTCCTGCAGCCCAACCCCCTGCCTTGAGCCTTCCTGCACAGTGCACCCCACACCCAGCCCTACATGCAATTTCCCCACCCAGATGTGGCCCTTGGGCCAAAACGTTTGCCCACCCCGGTCTATAATACAGCACTGGCTCCTTCAGGCTCAGACCACATGTTTACAAAGTAGACTTACTATATAGTCTTCCTGAGATCACGTAATAAGCTTTACATTTTAGTTTACTGTAGTACATCTATTGAATTTATGTCCTCCTCAGCCAAGGCCTAACCAGTATTTGAATTCTCATTGTGACAGGTATGAAAGGTCATCTTTTATGGCCAGTTCTCACTGTAGTGAGCACTAGAGTGCTACAGGCTCACCATTAGAATAGAGTGCCAGCTGCAACCTCTAGAAACAAGGCAGGGAAGCAAAGCTGCTGTTCTCAGCCTGCCGGTTCTAAATTTCAGTTCTTCAAAAGCTTATTACAATTGGCACAGCCCCTCTCTTCTCCAGTGGGAAATGACAGCAAACCTGCAAGTTCCACAAGTACTGAGCCCAATGCATCCAGAAAGGTCTGTTAACTCCAAATCTATACTTACCATTGATAAATGTTCCACTTTAACATTGGTCTGCTGGTGGAGGAAGTACTGAGTAAGGAACTGGTTTATTGTTGGAGCTGCCAAGTCAAATGACAAGACTTTCAACACTAAGTGCTCCATCCTTAGGACTTGTTTCTTGGTGTAGGTATCATCTGTGATGTAAACAAACTCTGCTACTTCAGGAGGGTAGATTTCTTCAAACTTCCTGCAGTTTGAAAGAAACAATAAGCTGTCAGCTGCAGGTAAACGGCATGTCCATCAGTCTCAGTGTTTAGTAGAATCACATTTGCCAAATCTGACTGCAGTTTGAGAGATGGCTGAGAACTATACCTCCCTAGAAACTCTGCTGGTTGCTACATTAAATCACTTTGTATGGCTTTCGAGATCTAGATGTTTTACTGAAAGCTTTAAGCAATTCTTCCCAATACACTATTGATAGTAATATGTGATTTTTAGTACCAAAACTAGTACTCCTAGTTACTGTAGTTCCAGGAATCTCAAACTGAGGTGTGTTCAAATTTGAATACAGTTATCTTTCCATGTTCTCATTGGCCATATGTACCTGGAGACAAAGGCTTTTTAAAAGCCATTGAGTATTGGTTTTAGAGTGCTAGTTACATGAACTCAGATAGAGACAGAAGCCACATTCCATGTTGTGTTTGCAAATGTCAGGGTTTTGTTTTGTTTTAAAAAAAAACGCATGTGAGGATGCCAGATGTGAATCTAGGCCTCTTCAGTCTTCTTGGGCAAGGAAGGATTCACTAAGTTGTGCCAGCATCCCCAGTTCTTTTCTATAGAAGAGGAAAAGAAAACACAGCCCCCAGATTTTCCCCTCTGGACACCTACAGGAAAGGTTATCAAGTTCTAGAAGTTGAAAAGCAATGGATGCCGGTTTAAACTTACGATGCTAGCAACATAGCTGCAGTCCCCACAAGCTGAAGCTTCCCTCTCAGCACAGACATTGAAGAAAGAAATCTATCAATGTAGTTTACAGCTAAGTGCAGAGTTTCATTCTGTAATTTATATTCTTCTCCAACTTCCACCAGCCAGTCCACAAGAATAGCTCGCATATTGTTTGTTATATCAGGCTGCTTCTTCATGTAACCCACTCTAGGCTTGCATTTCACCTGTTAAGACAGTTGTGATTTATGTACATAAGAGATTTAATTAGCATTTGAATCTTGCAGAGAAGAGGCTGTTCCCCAGCCTGTTTGCCAGAAGCTGGGAATGGATCACCTGATGATTACCTGTTCTGTTCATTCCCTGTGAAGCACCTAGTATTGGCCACTGTCAGATACTAGGCTAGATGGACCATTGGTGTAACCCAGAATGACCGTTCTTATGTTCTTATTCTTACTGACCAAAAATCCACCACAGATAAGAATCCAGGAGTTGGTTAAACACATTAGTATATCTAAAGTAGAATCTAGTTTAGATATTAAAAGGTCTTAGTTCACCAGGGTCCATTGTGCAGCCAGTATGGGCTTGTTCTCTATTTTGTGTTCAGTGGATTATCTAGCCAGTTTTAGTATAATTTGAGAAGGGTTCAGCAGTTTCATCAGGAAATTATTCCACCGTGTAGTGCAGGGGTAGGCAACCTATGGCACATATGCCAAAGGCGGCACGTGAACTGATTTTCAGTGGCACTTGTAGTGCCCAGGTCCTGGCCACCAGTCTGGGGGGGCTCTGCATTTTAATTTAATTTTAAATGAAAATTGTTAAGCATTTTAAAAACCTTGTTTACACACACACACACACACAATAGTTTAGTTGTATATTATAGACTTATAGAAAGACCTTCTAAAAAACCATGTATTACTGGCACATGAAACCTTAAATTAGAGTGAATAAATGAAGACTTGGCACACCACTTCTGAAAGGTTGCCGACCCCTGGTCTAGTATCTTCCTTTCTCAACCTATAAATTGAGAGTTCTGTCACAGTACTAGCTTTAACACTGCATAAGAATTACTACATTCTGCCCAAAAATTAGACTAAACACTTTAGTTCTAAGGGCATATTTATGGCCTCTTACCTCCATTTCCCTAAGGTACGTATAGATGTCCTCAATGTAGTCTGGCACCTGATTAACATTTACTTTTTCTTCCGCTTCTTGAGTTACTGATATATCCATAATACTTGGAGAATCTAAAAAAAATTTCAAGATAGTAGCAGCATTAATTTAAGTTTGTAGAGTTGTCAGCCCACACATTTACAAGATAGTCTAATGATTGACACCCACTGCTAGTTTAGTTTCTTATGCATTTGAGCCACCAAGGCTGCAGCAGTCCAGGGAGACCAGAAAGCCATCAGTTTGCAGTTTTATCATACTTCATTCCAGTCACTGGGAACGAGACATTTGTTCTTCAGGAATCCCTTATCAACTGGTCCAAGGGAAGGGGAGCTCAATGGCAAACATGAAGTGCAAAGTGTGTCTCTAGCCTGACAATCAGGAGAAGTCACCTTGTATTACCATGTTAAAATAAAAATTCAAGTTCTGTGCTGATTTAGAATAAGCTGAAGCCTTTGATCAGTGAGTTTAGAGGTTGGTCTAAAGTGGAGGTAGATTTTCACAATGGGGATTAAGTAGTTGCCAGAGCTACAGAATTAGGCTACTGATATGGTCCTTCCACAGAAGTATTTACACGTAGAGAATGTTAGACACACTGTAGTTAGTGTCCCATTGTCATTATTTTAGGAATCTACAAACCAGCAGGCTACCATATAAAATTATGTAAATTGACCCACTCTAGACCCATTTAATACTTGGACAGAGGGGATTAAGGAATTACATTGTGGATTCTAGTTCTGGAAATTGGATTAGATCTTTCAGACAGCAACGTAAAAAGGTAACTATAGAATTAAGTATTAGTCTTGTTAGATTCAGTCAATGTCCGTTATGTTTTTAATACATGGCATGTTGTGATGTACCTGTGCGCACACACATCAAGGAGTCAATATAAAATGTAGCAAGACTGCAACATAGCAGTTATTTGTGTTGCCCCACACTTTCCTTCACAGTAACCCCTGACCTCCACATCCCTCTGTAGTAGAGGCCCCACTCCCCCCCCCCCCCCCAATGAATTCAAGCGTTTTGAAGCACTTATGTTCAGAGTGAGTTTGGAGCTCTAAGCTCTTGTATTCACATCTGGAGACAGCAGGAGCTAGAGGTACTACCCTATCAGTAGCCTCTGAGCTAAGAGCATTCCAGTCTCTGCAGAGACCCTACCTGGAGTTAAATACTCTGTTCCTCTTCCCTTTAGCCTCCAAGACTGTAGAGTGGTTTGTGTCTCCCTGCAATCCATAACCCCCTCCAATAAGTTACAAGGTGGCAGGGCTCAAACAGGTCAGTTGCTCATGAGCCACAGTGGGACTGAGAAGGGTAAGGGCACACACAAATACGGCAGTTAGTGGGTAGAGCAGTTGACTGAAAATAGCTTTGGGAATGCACAGGGAGGAAGCATCAGGAGGAAATAGAGCAGCTTCACGGATTAGCCAATGTACCACCTACCAACTCAATCTATGTCCTCTCCAATAGCCTCTACGTTTGGGAGGTCTTCTAAGCAACCCTAAATCACTCAAACTGGACCTTTATAGGAAGATATTATTGTTCCATTACTTATGGAAAGATCACAGCCAACACTGACACTTCCCCATGGGTACTGCTCTGATCTGAGATCTAGAATGTTCTAGTCATCCCACAATCAAGTTGAGAATCCTTATTTGTGATAAATTACTTCTGATAATCCAATTGAGGTTGAGATTGGAAGTGCGATTTAAAGATACTTGCATCCAGTTTCTGCTAGGATTTTCCCAGTTTATTTTCACTGATCTGGTACCAGAGGCAGTGATTCAGTACAGGAGCGTAGTGGGAAAAGTGTTCACTTCAGAAAAACCAAGTGAATACATTCTGGCTCAACTACAGACAAATGCATATAAGGTGCAATGGGTACTGAGGTTCTCTGGTCAGTGTCCCCCTCTGGATCCCTGCTTTTGAACCTGTAATCCTCACTTTTGCTCCCTGTTTTTTATTTGTTGGCCCTGTAATCTTTTGACACCTGGGTCTAGTGGATCCTCCGGGGGCGGAGGGGGGAAAGAAGAGAAGTAGCTTTAGATGAGGGTGGGTTAGTGTTCTCCAACCCCCCCCCAGAGCCTCAACACTGGCAGTGGTTCTCAACCCCCAACCCAATCAGGGCATAGCTGCAAGCCATGTGATATCCCCAGGGCCAAACAGGTAGTATATATAGTGTGGATGGATGTGGCCCATATTTCACATGGAGCTGCATATGCAGCCCAGGATAGTAAATAGGTTGAGAACCACTGCTGTTTGGAACTGACAAATGCATTAGGAATTGTAGCAAGAATATTAGACTTAAATCCCTTCACAATACTTGGTGTTTGAACAGACTACAAGTTTGTAACTTTCAACTCCAATTAAATTTACCCAGTTAAACTGATGTAGTATTGTATGAAGTAGCCTATATAAGAGTCCAGCACTGAATTGGGCATGTCAATTTCAGAGACAGACTCTATGCTTTATACACCGTTTTCTGTTAGTAACTAACATACTTACCAAAACTAAGATCCATTGGATTGTCTATGGGTGCCAAGGGTTTTCTGTCTCCTAATGACGTTACAGCTGTTTTTAAGCCTAGGACCTCTTCATGGGACACAGCCTTTTTAGGAACCACTTGTCTCTTTCGTCTCTCCCCATCGGGCTCATCCATATGGATGGCAAAAGCAGGCTGTTTGTTACCCGCTTTCCCATCGGGAACTTTGGGATAGTTTTCATCATTAATACTCCAGGGTGCGTGAGCAAGAGCAGCCTAGAATAAGAGTTGGCCATTAGTGTTTCCGTGGAGCCCTCCTTCGATCCAACGGGGCTCCGTAGCCCAAGGCAGCACACACGCGCAACAATTTCCATTGCAGCCTAACGCCCTGTGGTTTGCATCGCGATCTCGGGCTGTCCATGGAGGCCCCGGCGCTATTCCGAGCTAGACACGTCGTGCCTGAGCAGTCCGCCCTCTCCCTCCTGCTAGAGGAGAGCCACCCCCTGTGCCCGGCCCGCGCTCCCAGGTGCTCAGCCTAGGCACGAGCAATGCTGGCGCGTTGCTGGTTAGGTTCCTCGCCCACCCCAGCCGAGCCCCGCAGCCCCAGCTGCTGACAGCTCGCTGCCCCCGGCCCTCCCATAGCTCCGCGGGGCGCAGCGGAGGGAAGCGCGGCCCTAAGATGGCGGACGCCGGGCGGCTGTTCACACTGCGGGGTGCGAGAGTCCGGGGCCCAAGCACAGGAGCCGGCCCCGGTCGCTGCAGCGCCCCGGTGCAGACGCGCCCGCCCGTCGCTAGAAGCGGTAGGGACGACGCGGGCACAGCCACCCCCAGAGCCCCGGCCCGTAGCGCCCCCGCCCGGCAGCCCCATCGTGCAGCGCCCGCCTTGCCTGCTGCTGGGTCGGGCGGCGCTGGTTGCCCCGCAGCAGCGCCAGCACCGGGCGGGCGGCGGCGGGCGGCCGCGCTTTGCCGACGGGGGGCACATTCTCCTGGTTCTCCTGCTCCGGGTCAGCGGCGCCCGCCAGCATCATCCTAGCGCCGGGGCGGGGGGGCTCGGCGGGCACCCGGCTCCGCGGCCGCTGCCTGGGGATAGAGGCGCGGCACGACGCCGCTGGGGTGCCCGGGAGAAAGGGGACTCGCGCTGCAGGCAGCTCCTCCAGCCCGCTCCGCTCCCACCGTTCAAGTAGCCCGCGACTATTGAATCCGCCAATGGGGAACCCAGGGCCTCACGTCACACCGCCTACGGCGCCCCGCGGGGGCCAAACGCGCTGCGCGAACAGTCAACGTGGGCGGGGCGGAAGGGAACGGCGCGAGGGGCAGGGGCAGGGGCAGCCGCAGCCAGGGGGCGGGGGCAGGGTGGGCGGTCGCTGCCTCGTGCAGCGCTGCGCAGCCAGGCTGACTGCACAGCGCAGGCGCGCGAGGCCCCGATCCCGCAAACGCTCGGGCACGGGGTGGTCGGGTGAAAAGGGCGTTGGGGGTTCGGGGCTGCTCCGCGCCCAGAGTGTCAGGCCGGGCAGGGCTCTAGCAGGGCGCGCGCCTCTTCTGTAAAGCGACTCCGTGTAGAGCAAACCCCGACAAACGGTCTCGGTGGGGCGGCTCGGAGTCACGGCACCGGCTTAGTGGCTTCAACCCCAGCACGCCTCAGTCTTCCAGCCTCACTGTTTTCCGTGGTCTCAGTCTTGTGATTCCGCAAGTGTGAGCCAAGCAGCTGACACTGCCAGAGAACTAACACTCGTTGTGAAGGAGCTGGGCGAGTGTGAGCCCGGAGACTACATCACTCTAATCTCTTTCCTTTTTTCACTTTCTTATGTAAAACTAGATTTAATTCGGGCTTGTCCACAGGGACACCTATCCCTTATTAACTGCTTGTGTGGGTGCTCTTACCCCAGAGTAAGAGTTCTTTGCTACTGTTTAGTTTAACCTACTCTGGAAGTGGATTAAATTTATTTGGAATTATAAAAAAAACCTTATTCCAGAATAAGAGCTCCACACAGGGAGTTAGCAACAGCAATTATGCTTTATATTCACATCCTACCTTGATCCAAATTAACTTCTTAGTGTAGACAAGCCCTTACATGGTATATTTGTGCAGTGGAGAAGGCAGTGATCATTGTTGAATAAAATCTCCCCTTTTAGATAAGAATCTATTTCTTATGAAAACTTAGAAACCCAACTCAGGGTACCTTGTATCATGGAATATATATACAGTTGAACCCTGTTATGTCGCCGGCCTAGGGGTTTGCCAAAAAGCGTCGAGATAACCGATGATCGAGATAAACCCCTATCCACCCCCCACCCCTGAACTCCCCTGCCCTCTCTCCAACACCCCCTCCCTGCCCCCTTACCGCGGTGCCTGCACGTGGCTGGATCTGGCGAAGCAGGACGGGGACCCGGAGCCGGGCAGCCAAAGAAGCGGGACCCGGTAAGCGGGCCGGGCGGCAGGCGAAGCCGGACCGGGTAAGCGGGACCGGGCGGCAGGTGAAGCGGGGACCGGGTAAGCGGGGCCGGGCGGGCGGGCGGCAGGCGAAGCGGGGACCGGGTAAGCGGGGCCGGGCGGGTGGGCGGCAGGCGAAGCGGGGACCGGGTATGCGGGGCCGGGCGGGCGGGCGGGGGCCGGGCAGGCGGGCAGCAGGCGAAGCGGGGACCGGGGAAGCGGGGCCGGGAGGGCGGGCGGCAGGCGAAGCGGGTACCGGGGAAGCGGGGCCGGGCGGCGGGCGGCAGGCGAAGCGGGGACCGGGTATGCGGGGCCGGGCGGCTGGGCGGGGACCGGGGAAGCGGGGCCGGGCGGGGACCGGGGAAGCGGGGCTGGGCGGGCGGGCGGCGAAGCGGGGCCGGGCGGACAGCGAAGCGGGGACCGGGGAAGCGGGGCCGGGCGGGCGGGTGGCAGGCGAAGCGGGGACCGGGGAAGCGGGGCCGGGCGGGCGGGGCGGCGGGCGGCGCGGGGACCGGGGAGGCGGGGCCGGGCGGGCGGGCGGCGAAGCGGGGCCGGGCGGACGGGCGGGCGGCGAAGCGGGGACCGGCGAAGCGGGGCCGGGCGGGCGGGTACGCGGGGAACCGCGGGGCTGGGGACGCGGGGCTGGGGAGCCGGGGAGCGGGCGGCCGGGGACGTGGGGAGCCGGGCAGCCAGGGACGCGGGGAGCCGGGCGTCTGGGGAACAGCGCGGCTGGGGAGCCGGGGAGTGGGCGGCTGGGGACACGGTGGGTCGGGGACGCGGGGAGCCGGGCGGCTGGGGAACCGCGCGGCTGGGGAGCCGGGGCCAGGGCAGGAGTAGCGTGGCCGGGGAGGGATGCGGCAGGAGCCGGGCAGGGCCGCCGCCGGAGTTACAGTCGAACCCATTTATCTCGACCTCGGTTAGTGGCAAATTCGGCGCTCTTCTGTGCTCGAGATATTAGGGTTCGGCGAGATTAAAGAATCGACATAACCGATGAGAAACCGATAAGACAAAGAGGGAGTTTGGCGGTTCCACTTCTAAAACGTCGACTTAATAGGATTGGCAAGTTAACCGAGGTCGAGATAAATGGGTTCGACTGTATTTCCAAAACAGTCAGAATTGGAAAACAATTTTATTTCATGTAGATAGTTTTAACACTGTAAGTCATATGTATTAAATAAATCCTATTATACTAAGGATCAGCAGCACTGCAGAATATAAGCGCTATGTGCGCTTGGATTTTAACACCAAACCCTAAAGCAGAAATTTTACAGCAAAAAGTATGGAATAACAGCTCAACTCTTGCCACACTGCTCCAATGGAGCCAAACACAGAAAAGGCAGATTCAACCCCCGTTTTGGTCAGATTACCCTTTTAACTCTACTGCCTAGGATGGGGCATGATCCAAGGCCTATTGAAGTCAATGAAAAGACTCACTTTACTTCAGTGGGCTTCAGATCATCCAAACTCCCAGACCCAAGGGATAGTTTTGAATATAAAAACCATGCTAGCTAGACTCTGCCCCACAATGTGAACCAGCTACCCATTGCTTGTTTGTTTTTTATGTCTGTAACTGGGAATTGTTTATCTCCTTTTCTTTTTCTATCAAGGATTCAGGGGTGCAGGAATAATTTTTATAGTGGGGGTGCTGAGAGCCATTGTACCAACCTGTAAATCCTGTATATAATAGAAACCACTTCAAGTTGGGGGTGTGGCAGCATCTCCCATACTCCTAGTTCCAGCACCTGTGTAAGGACCCAATAGCTTGTTTTCCTGACTGGGAGTTGGCACTTTTGTTTATATATGCGCCTCTATGGGTAGTCATTTTTTAATTTCAAATTACTGACTCATTTAAAAATTATTAATCACATTTTTATCATCTGTATAAAGGGTTCCCCCATGCTATTAAGTGGCACAAAATCTGGTAGATAAGTGATGCTGTATGTGACATCTCTCTCATTATAAAGGCAAGTATCAGAGGGGTAGCCGTGTTAGTCTGGTTCTGTAGAAGCAGCAAAGAATCCTGTGGCACCTTATAGACTAACAGACGTTTTGCAGCATGAGCTTTCGTGGGTGAATACCCACTTCTTCGGATGCAAGACTTGCATCCGAAGAAGTCTTATGCTTATGTCAAATATGCTTATGACTTGCATCCGAAGAAGTGGGTATTCACCCACGAAAGCTCATGCTGCAAAACGTCTGTTAGTCTATAAGGTGCCACAGGATTCTTTGCTGCTTCTATTATAAAGGCAGTTTATAGTGCTTATTTCACAGTAAACATTTACTTTTAGTGTTATAACAACTTACAGTAAATTAATAATAATCCTTGTAAAAGTTCACAGTATTACAAAACTATCTACACATACAGGCCTTTACTTACAGAGTGAATTTTGAAACATGGTAAATGTTATTAATGAGATTTGTAGTGGTATTTAAAACCACTGATTTTATTTTTTTTAAGGTTTGAGACATTTTCTGGGCTTTTATATTTTGAAATGCTTATGATACAAATACAAATTAATATTAAAAAGATTGGTATATTACTACAGTTAATGTAGTGCTTGTGTTAAAGGTGTACACTGATGTACATAAGACTGGAGTTCTGTTTTTTTCTTCAAAACTAGCTTAGCAATGACACTGGCAGTATAAGTTACCACATTAATATCTCCACCAATTTCTGGAGGGACCACCTTTGGAGTCAGAAAATAATTCAGTCTTCATGAATGTTCAATCCTTCTGCTGACACTGACAAAGGCACCAATTGTGATAATGTTCTTTGAGAACAGCTATCCACTAAAAATTGAACTCAGACCATTACAACTCATTTCACCAACCTAAAGACTGCAGGATCACACCTTTATAGGCAACATGGAATCACTGATCCCATCACCACCAGTCCCTCCTACTGGTTGGCTTTTGTACTTTGAGGAGGGAGAGTGGGCATGGGAGGGAAGCAGGAAATAGTTCTAGTTAGCACATTAATTTATTTTAAATAATATATTTAATAAAAAAAAGTTTTTCTAATGCCTGGTAGATCAAAAGCCAGCTGGTCTAGACAGACAAAAGCACTGTTGATATGATCTAAATTAATTGCTCTTAGCTTCTTTTTAAAATCCCCATTGCATTTAAACTTTACATAAGTAAAGTTTAAATGCAATGGGGATTTTCTATTACTAAGATGGTGAAAAAAAATCTTAGCTATGGAAGTATAACAATAAGGCTATTGAGGATCATCTGTTTTGCCTAATTATTAATGAAATGTGTCTACAACTTTGAATATTTAACCATGATCCCCTTTAGCATTTAAAGCAACATTTATTAATTTATTAGATGTTCAGGATATACAAACATATTTTTGCATTCTCTTCTCCCCTCCAAAAAGCTTTTGGCTGATTTTACACCGATTTTTTTTCCCGGATGATATATTTTATGTGAATATTGTATCTTCATTATCATTTTGATTCTGAAACAATAAAAATGTTAATAAATGACATTTTACTGTTCTTTCAGTAAACAGACGAAAACACTTGTGGAAAGATGAATAAAAGGCATGGAATAAAAAATATGCTCATTTCACATTGTGAACAGACTTTAGTTACTTGAAGATGATAAATGAATACAAACTTCGATGTAATATGGTAAAACTATAAATATATTTATTGCTAAACTCATTGTTCTAAGAGCCATTTGATTTATAGAATGTAGCACATTTTCTTTATATTACTACTCTGTGAAGAGATACACAAAAAACAACAGTATTCCAGCACCAGAAATGCTGAAAATAATTTAAAATTCATTTTATTTTGTGCTGTTTTATTTGCATTTGTAAATCACATAAATATGGAGAGGCAGCATTCTCCAGTGGATAGAGAACTGGCCAGGGACTCAGGAAATCTAGATTCTGTTCCCAGCTCTGCTGGTGACCAGATTTGTGATCTTGGGTAAGTCACATCTCCTATCTGTGCCTCTATTTCCCATCCTAATGGACACTGTAAGCTCTCTGGACTGTCTCTCAGGTGTTTGGGCCCCAGTTGTGCTAGGTACTGTACAATCTCAGATGAGACCTCTAACCACTGCTGTAATACAAATAAATCATTTTAACACCACATGCAATTAATCTTTACATAAACTGGAAGCCAGTGTGAGAATGAGAGCCAGATTGAACTGAGTAGATCCATATACACAGTCCTCTCAGTGCATGCTACTTTTGGCACAAGGGGGTTAACAATAATGCCACTGTGGACTCGCAGAGGAGATTATAAGCATGAAGAAGTTGGGTAAAGGCACAGTGTGGACCAATGTTTAGATTGTTCCCTTTGGCAGCAGCACTGCAAGGAAAGCAAGCACTTTACAAGCTTCTATTACAGCTGCACTGCCAGGGAGCTAGCAAAAGCAATGGAGGACTACTCTGAATTGGTGCAAGCCCTTGTCTTGGAAGGCCAACCCTGAAGAGAACATCAGTGGATGTTGGAAAATGTACATGTTTTTGTACACTGGACTCCCCAGTTCTTCCACAGGGAAGATGGGAACGAAGAGGGGAGGGGGAATGCTTCTCACTTCTCCAAGATGCACAAATTTGGGGTGAACGCAGTAACTATCTACGAAAGCTTATGCTGAAATAAATTTGTTAGGCTCTAAGGTGCCACAAGTACTCCTGTTCTTTTTGCGGATACAGACTAACACGGCTGCTACTCTGAAACCTATCCATGGGAAGAGGATGTTTGGACTGGATCAAAGACCTCAGCAGCTGGGCCACTGTTTACAAATTAACAGACAACATTTCACAAGGGTATAACACTTGGCCTTCTGAATTTTGGTCATTGGTCTAATATTAAGATTAAGTAATAAAAAATAACTCAGTACTTTAGTATATACTATCCAGATCAACCAGCCATCAAACATTAGATGTACTTGTGAATTCTAAGCTGACTGTTGGCTGATAACCAACTAGAACATAAGAACGGCCATATTGGGTCAGACCAAGGTCCATCTAGCCCAGTATCCTGTCTTCCGACAGTGGCCAATCCCAGGTGCCCCAGAGGGAATGAACAGAACAGGTAATCATCAAGTGATCCATCCCGTCACCCATTCCCAGCTTCTGGCAGACGCTAGGGACACCATCCCTGCCCATCCTGGCTAGTAGCCATTGATGGACCTATCCTCCATGAATTTATGTAGTTCTTTTTTGAACCCTGTTATAGTCTTGGCCTTCACAACATCCTTTGGTAAGGAGTTCCACAGGTTGACTGTGCATTGTGGAAAAAATACTTCCTTTTGTTTGTTTTAAACCTGCTGCCTATTAATTTCATTTGGTGGCCCCTAGTTCTTGTGTTATAAGGAGTAAACAACACTTCCTTATTTACTTTCTCCACACCAGTCATGATTTTATAGACCTCTTCATATCCCCCCATTAGTCATCTCTTTTCCAAACTGAAAAGTCCCAGTCTTATTAATCTCTCCTCATATGGCAGCCGTTCCATATACCTAACAATTTTTGTTGCCCCTTTTCCAAGTCCAATGTATCATTTTTGAGATGGAGTGACCATATCTGCACACAGTATTCAAGATGTAGGCGTACCATGGATTTAAAGAGAGACAATGTGATATTTTCTGTCTTATCTATCCCTTAATGATTCCCAACATTCTGTTCGCTTTTTTGACTGCTGCTGCACATTGAGTAGATGTTTTCAGATAACTATCCACAGACTCCAAGATCTCTTTCTTGAGTGGTAACAGCTAATTTAGACCCCATCATTTGGGATTATGTTTTCCAATGTGCATTACTTCACATTTATCAACATTGAATTTCATCTGCCATTTTGTTGCCCAGTGACTCAGTTTTGTGAGATCCTTTTGTAGCTCTTTGCAGTCTGCCTGGGATTTAACTATCTTGAGTAGTTTTGTATCATCTGCAAATTTTGCCACCTTACTGTTTACCCCTTTTCCCAGATCATTTATGAATATGTTGAATAGGACTGGTCCCAGTACAGACCCCTGGGGGACACCACTATTTACTTCTCTCCATTCTGAAAACTGACCATTTATTCCTACCCCTTTGTTTCCTATCTTTTAACCAGTTACCAATCCATGAAAGAACCTTCCCTCATATCCCAAGACAGCTTACTTTGCTTAAGAGCCTTTGGTGAGGGACCTTGTCAAAGGCTTTCTGAAAATCTAAGTACACTATATCCACTGGATCCCCCCAGTCCACATGGTTGTTGACCCCCTCAAAGAATTCTAGTAGATGTGTGAGGCATGATTTCCCTTTACAAAAACCATGTTGACTATTCCCCAACAAATTATGTTCATCTATGTATCTGACAATTTTGTTCTTTATAGTTTCAACCAGTTTGCCCGGTACTGAAGTCAGGCTTACCGGCCTGTAACTGCCGGGGTCACCTCTGAAGCCCTTTTTAAAAATTGGCGTCACATTAGCTATCCTCCAGTCATTTGGTAGAGAAGTGGATTTAAATGATTGGTTACAGACTGCAGTTAGTAGGCCTGCAATTTCACATTTGAGTTCCTTCAGAACTCTTGGGTGAATACCATCTGGTCGTGGTGACTTATTACTGTTTAGTTTATCAATTTGTTCCAAAACCACCTCAATCTGAGCCAGTTCCTCAGATTTGTCACCTAAACAGAACGGCTCAGGTTTGGGAATCTCCGTCACAGCCTCAACCATGAAGACCAATGCAAAGAATTCATTTAGTGTCTCCCCAGTGGCCTTATCATTCCTGAGTGCTCCTTTAACATCTCAGTCATCCAGCGGCCACACTGGTTGGTTAGCAGGCTTCCTGCTTCTGATGTACTTAAACATTTTTTTGCTATTACTCTTTGAGTCTTTGGCTAGTTGTTCTTCAAATTCTCTTTTGGCCTTCCTAGTTATATGTTTACATTTCACTTGACAGAGTTTATGCTCCTTTCTATTTTCCTCATTAGGAATTAACTTCCACTTTTTAAAGAATGCCTTTTTGCCTCTCACTGCTTCTTTTACTTTGTTGTTTAGCCACAGTCAGGGCTGGCTCCAGACCCCAGCGCGCCAAGCGTGCACTTGGGGTGGCGTCCCGCTGGAGGGCGGCGGGCGGCTCCGGCAGACCTCCCACAGGCATGCCTGTGGAAGGTCCGCTGGTCCCGCGGCGCCGGTGGAGCATCCACAGGCATGCCTGCGGGAGGTCCACCGGAGCCGCGGGACCAATGGACCCTCCGAAGGCACGTCTGCGAGAGGTCCACCGGTGCCGCGGGACTGGCGACCGGCAGAGCGCCCCCCGCGGCATGCCGCCCTCCTTGGGGCGGCGGAAATCCTAGAGCCACCCATGCTCTATACCATACAGCTTGCAGGGGGTTTACTTTTGGTGCTGTACCTTTTATTTTCTGTTTAACTAACCTCCACATTTTTGTGTAGTTCCCCTTTCTGAAATTAAATGCTACAGTGTTGGGCCGCTGTGGTGTTTTCCCCGCCACAGGGATGTTAAATTTAATTATATTATGGTCACTATTACCAAGCGCTACAGCTATATTCACCTTTTGGACCTGATCCTGTGTTCCACTTAGGAATAAATCAAGAATTGCCTCTCCTCTTGTTGGTTCCAGGACTCCAAGAAGCAGTCATTTAAAGTGTAAATAACTACACCCATCAGGTACATTCTTTGTCAGCTTGGATGGATTCCTTCTGAACAAAAGCATATGTCAGCAAAGTACATATACCTTAGTCTCTTTGCATCTTCATCGTGTTAAATGAGACCCAAAATAGGTTCCTGATTTCCCTTTTAACTGTCATTTTAACACCAATAACTAGAAAATAATGATTATTTTAAAATACTATCTGATCTAGTTTTCAGGATGGTCTTTCCATTAAATTTTATAGCAGGCAATTCTTCATCCATACTTCTAACGTTCTGGAATAATTGTAAATGCTCAGTTTGTTTGATCTTTTAACTTCTGGATCTCTTCAGCAAAGGAAACAGTAGGTTCAAAACCAACACGCAGTTGCTTTTGGAAGGGATCAGCTTCCTACATAGTGGTGGGGTTAATGAGAATATGAGGAAGAAAAGGAGGACAGATCCAAGAGGCTTGATAGTAGCCTCCACACTTACAGGGTTGTTTTCAACTTCCAAAAACCACACTACTATCTGAAAATTGTTAACCTACTTTTGTTTAAAAACATCCTAAACATTAACAAGAAATTAATGAGAAGAGAAAAAACGTTTTCTCTTCTCTCATTACTTTGTGTAATTGACAGCATTTTATGTAATCATTTTCAGGACTATGCTCAATTTCAATTTTGACTTGCTCCTGCAGACCTCTACATTAGTACAATGGGATTCTGAACACATGCAGGGGATAGTATTGTCAGATCCTGATGCAGGATCAAGTCCTGGCTTCTGTTTGAGTGGGTCTTTCACACAATAGCAGGGAACAGGAAAAAAAGGTAAAAAGAAATTATAAAAGTGAAAAAAATAGCAAGGAGACTCAAGCACTTGTAGAAGATGAAGCTACCTTGTAACTGTTTTTTGAGAGGGGATTTGATTTCATGTTAAGGACAAACCTTTAACACATACCTTTAATGCAAGTGTCAACTTTTAACTATCTCACGGCTAATCACAGATATAAGAAAGGAGAGGTATGACCATAATATGAAGATTTGCACAATTTTGGTGCCCTAAGTGGATAGCACAAGAAACTACCAGAACGTAATTCATGCTCTTCACTTGGCCCATAACAGCAATAGATCAGAGCAAAGAAGTGGAGACATGAGGGGTGTAGTTCCAACCATGGGGAAAGCCAATCTAGCAGAGCATCCTGACTTTTTGGGTAGTGGGTGTGAGGGAAGGTAGCTTCCTCTGTGGCTCTAATGGCTGATGTAGGTTGTTGGCAAATATCATCGCATCAGTTACACTTGAGTCACATTTTCAAATTTTTCTTGGCAAACATGAGGGATAGAAACATAATTGTTTGCTAAATGAAAATTTAGATTTTGATGTGTTATGAGAAAGGCTCCTAGGCCCCATGATGCTGTAAGGCTCAATTCACCATCACTGCCTCTGGATCATCTGGTATGCTACAAAACTGCATTGGCTATTTAAGCAAGTGTAAATAATTAAATACAATATCACTCATTGAAAACAGATTTATTTTTTGTTAGGCATAGACAGCATGACTGATGCTGTACAAGACAAAAGTAGTTAGTCTTCCAGTCCTAATATGCTTACCATCTAAATCCATAGGACAGAAAAGTGTTCTCTCAAAAATGCTTTGAGAGAGATAGGAGATGCCATTGTTACTAAAAGATATTAGAGACTGTGGACTTTGTAATAGAAAGTTTTCGGGAAGGTTTTGAAGGGAAAAAAGCCACAAAGAGGGTAAGCGCCTGATAGATTGTGACAGTGAGCGTTTCAGGCATAGGAGCAGTATGGAGGCAATCTAACTCAATCCCTTCTAAAGAGACTATATACAATAATTTATATGCGTTCTTAAGAATTTTATACTTACTAGACAGCTTATGCAACATAATGCAATTATATACCTAATTACCCTTAAAAGCAACTGAGTACCTCTTTCCCTTCCTACATACAAAATTGTCTTAAATATCTATAATATATACAACATACAGGTAATTTACAGTATTGTATCATTTTCTGTATACAGTGAGTATTTTAAAGTTTGATATAGCTATACATTTCAATTGTTACTTTCTTAATTTCCCCCACTATATTTAATATTAGATAGATGCCAAGTCCACAAAGACTTGTTTCTCTAGAACTCTTACAACTGTGGAATCTTCTCCCATGTCCTGTTTAACTACAGTAATAAAAGTTAGTATTTTCAAAAAAAATAATAAGTCTTTGCACCTGATCCTATCACAATTTTCTTCACCTATTATGATCGGTATTCAAGTAAACATACTTTATATGCAATAGGCTTTACAGTTATCTTCAGCTCAAATTCTCAACATACTGTAATAAATATAAGTACAGGACCACATTATAGAACTGTCAACACAGTTAGATACATAAAAAGCAAATCAAGATATACTAAAAATACTTAAATTAAAAATATTCAATATCTGATTGTCCTGGTTCACATCAGTAAGAAAACTGTCCCAATATTTCATTTCTTCTAGTTTAGGCAGCAGCATCAAAGAATGCAATCAGTGCATTTTGGTCATAACTGTCCAAAATTTCCAGAAGAAGAGGAACTTTGGTTTTCACATTTGTGCCTTTAAATTTAAACTTATCAATGAAGAGATCTGTAATCATGCCTGCAAAAATAATGTTGATTGACAAGGTTTAGTCTTTGCTTTATTTTTATTAAAAGAAAACTACAGTTAATGTAATTTGAGTTAAATTATGGTTGACTTTCTTTTAGATTATAGAGCTAAAATTATTTAGTTGAATACTATATGTTTCAAAATTCATTTACAGTTGAAGTACCAGAGGCCCTGGGATCCTACAATACTTTATGTTTCAGCTACATTCCAAATAACAGCATTTCTGCCTTTGAATTACCTGCATCTCAAGTGGAAGGTGCTCTTAGGACAGAAAGAAAATTGCTGACCAAAAAAAAAAAAAGTTTTAAAATATGTTATTCAACTAACAGCCTGTGTATGTAGGCTTACTGAAGCCTATACACTGTCACACCTGCAGATTGTATGTGCTGTGAGCAGCTTCAGTGGTTACTTTACAGATTTCAAGATCCAGATATGCAAAGATTCCATTCAACACTGGATCATTTTAAGACCTATAGGGTCGCAAGGCTTCTGGTGCATTGTGAATTGGTCAGTTCTTGAAATTTTTCTGTTGGTATTACTAAGAAGTTCTGATCCAGCAAGTTCAGCACTTTAGTAGAAAAATCAGATTTCAATTTTATATATCTACGATTTGTATTTATATTTCCCACTATGTCTTTCACTTTTGACTTTCAGTGTAAATACAATGACTTAGACCCTGATTCAGGAGAGAACTTAAGGAGATGCTTAAATCCATCTTTGGTCAAGATAGCACTTGCCATATTACATCAACAGGCCTTAAACACATATCCAAAGTTAAGCACGTGTTGAAGAGCTGTCCTAAATAAGGATGCATTCCTGAACTGGGGTTATAATAAACAGTCATCTCTTGGTTTTAGCATTCCACTAAATAAAGTGCATGAATCTCATTAGAATAATCCAACTCATGAATTTTCAGCACTGCCTTAGATCTCATTGATTCATTTTCAAAGGTTCTCTTCTGAATCGTTCTTGAGTTTCTGAAGAGTTTCATATAGAATTATAGGACTGGACGGGACAATGAGAGGTCTTCTAGTCCAGTCCCCTGCACTCAAGGCAGGACTAAGTATTATCTAGACCAGGGGTTCTCAACCTTTTTCTTTCTGAGCCCCCCCCCCCCCCCCCAAACATGCTATAAAAACTCCATGGCCCACCTGTGCCACAACTGTTTTTCTGCATATAAAAGCCAGGGCCAGTGTTAGGGGGTAGCAAGCAAGGCAACTGCCCGGGGCCCCATGTCACAGGGGATCCCGCAAAGCAGAGTTGCTCAGGCTTTGGCGTCAGCCCCAGGTGGCAGGGCTCAGGGCCCCGAGCTTCAGCTGCATACAGTGGGATTTCCTCTTTTTGCCCTGGGTCCCAGCAACTCTAATGCCAGCCCTGCTTGGTGGATCCCCTGAAACCAGCTCCTGTCCCGTCCCGCCCCCTTCCCCCCCGCCAGTGGGTCACCTTCCCCTGGCTGAGAACCACTAATCCAGACCATCCCTGACAGGTGTCTGTCTAGCCTGATCTTAAAATTCTCCAATGATGGAGATTCCACAACCTCCCTGGGCAATTTATTCTAGTACTTAACTACTGACAGTTAGGAATCGTTACCTAAAACTGCCCTTGCTGCAATTTAAACCCATTGTTTCTTATCCTATCCTCAGAGGTTAAGAAGAACAATTTTTCTCCCTCCTCCTTTTAACAACCTTTATTGTACTTGAAAACTGTCATGTCCCCCCTCATAGGTCATGTTTTCTAGACCTTTAATCATTTTTGTTGCTCTTCTCTGGACTCTCTCCAATTTGTCCACATCTTTCCTGAAATGTGGCGCCCCGAACTGGACACAATACTCCAGCTGAGGCCTCAACAGCCCGGAGTAGAACGGAAGAATTATTTCTCATGTCTTGCTTACAACACTCCTCTTAGTTAACATCTCAGAATAATGTTTGCTTTTTTTGCAATAGCGTTAAGTTGTTCACTCATCTTTAGCTTGTGATCCACTATGACCCCCAGATCACTTTCCACAGTACTCTGTCCTAGGCAGTCATTTCCCATTTTGTATGTGTGCAAATGATTGTTCCTTCCTAAGTGGCGTACTTAGTATTATTGACATATATATAAGAACAAATGCAAAGTGCATTATTTGACTTTTACCTTTATTTCAGAATATCAAAATCTGCAGTAATACCCAGACTCTTAAGTTTACCCAGAAGAGTTTTACATGCATATTCACTGTGATCCACTGGTCCTCCTGGTGCTACTTGACTGTTCCTACCTGCCAATTTAGTCTAGTGCTATTACTAGAAAACTCAGAACTATATTTTTATCCTGTCTATTGCGCGCTCTCTCTCTCTCTCTCTCTCTGGCTGTTAATATTTTTAGCGTAAAGAAAAAGAATCTAAAAAAGAGAAAAGCTCTATTAATGAACAAACCATAAAGTCTCTCAAGATGTGCAGGTTGTTTCTTGTACTCTTCAAGAAGGTTGTCTGCTTCCTCTAAAATGCAGCGGTACTCTGGTATCAGGAAGTCCATGTTTCCTTCATGAACCTGCAACTCCTTCAGATAGATTTTAAAATGTTACAAAAGAATTAAAGGCTGTCAACTCTAAAAACCTAAGAGAAATGAAAATGGAGTTTAGACCTGACAGGAGGCAGTGCACAGACAGGTGAAACAGTCCTTCAAAATTGCTCTTACTACTTTGGAAATGTAATTTTCTCCCTCTTCTCACTAAGTTCCAAACAGTATTGCCCACTTTTAACGCTGGATTCTCAAACCCCTTTGTTACAGCTTCCATTTCTGAACACCAGCAGAATACGACTCCCCTTCACAGTTCATCAGTGTTTCTTCACTGGCTGGTGGTTTGGAACTGAACAGTGATCTTATACCGAGTTTTTCAATCTGATTTTGGTGTCTTTCTGGGAACTCAGAATAAGAAACAGAATCACCAGATGAAAATGGTTCCTACTCAGAATTTGCTACCACATTAGAGGTGTTACTTTTAAATACTAGTTTGCTCACCTTTTTTAGAATAGTCTATGGACTGATGAAGGAATCATCAAGTGAACAAGCATTTGGAGTTACTTCAACGGGCCATTTCTATGCTACAAAATCAGTTTGGATTTTGGAGCTTTCTGTGGTGAGTAAAAGTACAAACCGCAATATCGCAATGTAGAGAATATTACAGTAAGACAGGAACTGATACTGAAAAATTCAACATAGAAACTACTGGCTGTCAAAAATAGGAGTGATAGTTCATCCTGTCCTGGCCCATTCAAAGAGAATGAATTGGGGCCCCTGAAATCTTAGAATTTTCCCAATTTTCATTATCTTCTGGCTCTGGAATTGACTCCATAAGAAATTGGTCCTGTAACTTTTTTTTTAAAAACCAAACATATAATTTTAACAACATGCATTATAGTTATCTTACAATGTTGTTCTACTGCGGAAATAGACCACTAAAAGTGGCAGTGTGGAGTTGTGTGTTTTTCGCCCCATTGATTTCTGCATCTAACAGGCATAGCTTACAACTAAAAAAATGTTCTCTCTAACTGACAGCCTCAGAAACTCTGCCATCTGAGAATCAAGATGGATTCTCCCCCCGCCTTGATCACCACTTGTAAGCAAGGTTCTCCAGGACAAATTAGGCCCAGGTTATATAGGTGTTCAGAAGTGCCAATAATTACATAGACAATTCTGTTATTTCACAAGAAGGAACCAAAAACTGCTCAATTTCCTTCAACTTTGCTGATTCTTCAAGACTACAAAGGGTAAAAAGCAATAAAACTCCCAAAACATATTTTGGTTACCAACACCAGAAAATAGGATACCCAGAGATCAAATCTGCTGAGTAAGAAAGTGTCATTTTTACAAAGTCACTTTTTAAAGTCAGTAAGTCCACAGAAAGAATAGAAATACATTTTCAAGTAGTTAGGAGAAAGAACTCCATCAAAGACTACATAATCTTGCTTCACACTGACAATTCATTGGAATTTATGAGAACAAAATATTTAAAAAGACCTCAGCTCAAATTATCCTTTGTTCTTTCAGACTAAGTTAAGATTATGAGCAATACTGCCCCCAACCCTCCTTATATTTAATCATATCTTAGACTAAAGGCAGACATTATTCTTTTGTGGCTGCAGGAATGGGATTCTCCATCTGGATACAAACTGAGTACTGGGGGATGGAAAGATTATTTCAAAGGGTTTTTTTTGGCTGCCACATATATTAAAATAAAATATAAAAATTTAAACAATCCAGTAGCCAAGAGATATAATCACCACCCTAAAAAGTTAAAGGGCACTCCAATTAAAAAACAAAACAAAACCCTAAACAACGCCCCCCCACACACACTTTATCTAAAAATTGGAGTTATTATTGTTACAAATTAAGAGGAGAACAAATTCTCTGTTTTCAGTTTGTTTACACAGTGCAGCAGTGACAGCACTTTAGGTCTCATCCCATTCCCCTTAAAATCAATTAAAGTCTTTCCATTGACTACAATAGGATTAGAATTGGGCACACAGCATCTAGTCAGTGCCATTTTTCCAATTTAGTAGTCACTTTCCCATTGCTGTTTGGTTGTTCACACAGAAACAGGGAAAAACATTGAAAAGAAGAAAAGGTAGAAAAGTTAGATTGCAGAAGTCACAAAAAGTTGTCAGTGGGTCTTCTAGGAATCTAGGGCAAGTAAAGTACCAGAAACTATTTATAATTAATGTTTAAAAACAAACAGGCTTCATTTCAAGTTATGGTGTTTTTAAAAAAAACAACAAAAAAAACAACATGATACCATGAAATAAGGAAAGAGCAGTTGCTTAAACTCTTCTTGACACTTTAAGAGGACAGACTAAAGCTATTACTCACTAGCATTTTATACCACCATTTCTCTGGTGGTTTCATCTATTTCTTCTAAACCTAAACTTTCATTATAACAAAATAAATAAATTTTAAAAAAATCTGTTTTATGGTTGAAGAGACAACCTTCTCAACATGACCTTATGCTATGCTGCCTAAATCTCCAAACAGACAGAAACAATAGTGCTCGGAGATGTGAACTTTCTCCATGTATTTAACTGGGATGTTCAAGGGAGACGGTCCTCAGAAAAATGTCTATGTAAAGTGGCACTTAACACAGCAGTTCCCTGTATATTATTCCAAGTCATGCCTGCTGACTAGCAACAAACCTTTATTATATTTTACTTCTCTTACTGCTACAGAACCAAACATAGAAATGAAAAAGGGAGCCAGGTTCCCTTCTGGCTCATGTTAATAAAGTTCTAGTCAAAAAACC
Source organism: Mauremys mutica (assembly GCF_020497125.1). Classification (NCBI taxonomy): domain Eukaryota; kingdom Metazoa; phylum Chordata; order Testudines; family Geoemydidae; genus Mauremys; species Mauremys mutica. Next base: position 44,933,940 of record NC_059076.1, read on the forward strand.
TTTATTGTAGGGCAGTGGCTCTCAAGCTTTCCAGACTACTGTACCCCTTTCAGGAGTCTGATTTGTCCTGTATACCCCAAGTTTCATCTCACTTAAAAACTACTTGCTTACAAAATCAAATTAAAAAAAAAGTGTCACAGAACGCTACTACTGAAATATTGATTACTTTCTCATTTTTATTATATAATTATAAAATAAATCAATTGGAACATAAATATCAGACTTATCCTTCAGTGTATAGTATATAGAGTAGTAAAAACAAGTCACTGTCTGTACAAAATTTTAGTTTGTACTAACTTAGCTAGTGCTTTTTATGTAGCCTGTTGTAAAACTAGGCAAATATCTAGGTGAGTTGATGCACTCCTGAAGGGCTTCTGCTTACCCCAGGGGTACACACACTCCGGGTTGAGAGAACCACAGTTGTAGGACATTAAATAGCCAGAAAACCCAGATTCAGATTCCAGGCTGAGTTTGCGGCATTTGACAGTAAGAAAGAGGTTAAAACAATCCATTTGCCAACTAGCACATGGGGGGAAAGCTTTAAATTACAGAATTTAAAGCTTTCCATTAAAAAAGTTTCTAATGAGTATGATTGTAAAGGAAATATTTGAAATGTGAATCAATGCAGTGCTGTCTTCCTTAGTATACAGAAATAGAGCTCCAGTAGGTCAGCTGCTTTTAGTCTTAAAAAGTAGCAGTGCAAATTAAATTAACTAGACTAGCAGCCATGAAACTGATCAAAACACAGTCTTCTGCACAGCAATTAAATAAACAAGAATCATGTCAACTGTACTCTGTTGCTGCTTGAGAAATTTATGAACAGTAACACAGGAAGGCAGTGGAGATTTTACTGCGCGGGCGAAAGGAGTCTTGAGAAGGAATAGGTAGCAGAGACTTCCCCATCATAGCAGCCAAAAGTGAAGGAGAGGCAAATCAACATTTTAACTATTAATTATGAATTATTTCAGCAGAAGCAGCCAGTTGCTGTGGTATTGTGGACAGCAGTTAAATACCACAATCATCCTCCCGCATCTAACCACTGTTTTTCTCGCTGTCCTAGGGCTTCAGTGGAGAAGCTGACTTAGGCACATTTGGAACTGATGCTATTGCTGCCCTTTATTTGGCTATTTCCACATGCAATTCCCTGATCTGCACACACACAACTGTAGTAACTGTGTAGCCACACACAAACACCTACATTTTTTGAAAATCCGTCTCTTAAAAGGTCATCTTTGGATTTCAGAATTAACACTTGACTGAGACAATTGAGATGGTTTACGCCTCTTAGAGACATTTAAAGCTGTCTATGCTTGATTCAAAATTGGAAACTTACATTTTTGTAACCATATGGGTTACGAAGTTATTTAAGGCTTACATTTTGCAGAATCTGCATTTGTCATGGAGGCCAGATAAATATATCAGGTCTGACAGATGTCTGACACAACTGTACTGGAGAATAAACCACCATTTCTTACAGATCTGCATCTTTAGAAGGATGCCTATTCAGTTTAACACTCTGAACAGACTAGATTTCTGTGTAGCCACAGACAAGATACAGTTCTCCCTTCAAGACTATCCTTAAGGGGAGTTCTTAAAAATGTGTATTAGGACTAGTAAATGCAGGACATCAATCATTTCTCCAATTCAGACTACTTCCACCTTCAAATGATTACTGACATGGTTCCAGGGTCAAAGATTAATAACTTCTGAATAATTGCCACATACTTCCTGCTGATAGCTGGGACAGAACCCCAAGAGTCTTAGTTTATCTTTTGCTGCAGGTGATTATCTTCTGGTTTAAAGACCAGTTCTATTTTAGTTTATCTGGAGCCAAGGAAGAGAAGGAGGGAGCTAGAGAACCAGTGTTAGACAGAGTAGCAAGAGGCAGCTATATTTAAAAAGCTGTCACTAATAACTTATCAATCATTAAAACAAGATTACTCACTAGTCAAGCTCAAATACAAGTGGTGTATGAAGTTCTTTTTAACACAATCTCTTTGATAACCAACATACACAAACAGCAGTCCTGGCAACAGAAATACTGCAAATGCAGTGACGGCATGCATCTGACACAAGTCATGTACAGCTTGGCCCCTGCCATCCTAAAACAAAACAACCCCCACTTCCCTCTCCACAGTAGAAGTTATGATCAGATACCTACTTTTAAAGCATCTATTAACTGAACTTTCTTGGCCAACAGCAGCTGATATTCTAGTTTCGGGTGGATTAGTTTTAATGTGTGGTTCACAGATACTTCATTTATATCTAGTAGGAACAAAAAAATTAGCAATCAGATCAATACTTTCAATGCATTTCATGCATAAAAAGATAAAATGAAGTAGAGGAGAAAAAAGGTCTTACCATATGATATATTGAGATTAATTTTCCTTTTGGTGGCTTCTTTAGAGAGCACATCTTTTAGAATGGATATGGTAGAAATGTTGTCAGATTTGAAAAATCCCTCCCCTTTACTGCCAAAACAAAAAAAGATTTAAGAAGTAGAGTTAGGGCAGGCCCGTGCACTTGGTTTCCATTTTAAAGTGATAAATAGGGCTTCCCCACCCTCTAGTCAGGGGATGAAGCACAACCTCCTTAGAGGCCATCCCTAAAGCTGTTCCACAGACTAGCTATCAGAATATTTCATACACTGATTTCATCACACTCGCTATCCAGAGCTCAATCTTGTCAATCTGGCTACACCATAGAACACCATTCTCTCAGACAGTCAGAAAACATAGGGTGTTCTTATAGATTTCCTATGCCACAGAGGAAGCAGGGTTTGTTTATATGTGCGTGCGTGTGTGCATGTCAAAAATTTGGAACACAGTGTAGTATCTAGGATTCCTGACATCTATTTAGTTACCTACGTTATTACAGTGTGCCTGACACCATAATATGAGTGCCTAACAACACGCCCCAATATCACTGTTCCATCTAAACTGTGTGTGTATGCGTGTGTGCGCACAGATCCTAAACCACATGGCAAAACACTGTGCGCACAAAAAATGAAGTACTACATTGGAGCCAGGCCAAAATATCAATTACAGGCAACTTTTGACACTGTTCACCCGCCATCTTATCAACAAAGCCAGATTCTACTAGCTGGCAAGGGGGGGGGGGGAAGGGAAAGGAGAGCAATGAATCATTCGTACTCCTCCCCGCCAGCATTTCAAATGTGGAACGTTGATCACGTCAGGACGGTTGGGACCCACACATCTCCTTGCAGTCTGTTCATTTGGCTGTGTACAAACTCAAGTACGTGTGAATAAGTCAAAATGCCTGGCCACAGTTGCTAAGGAACTGCAAAGATTTCCCAGAAATGAACAAAGTAAACGTTGTTTTCGTGATTGAAATCTTTCAAAGGCATTGGACTTCATACATTTACTCGTGATGATTTACCATTTTCCCGCATTTTTTTTTTGAAGCTTTTTTTGCTATGCACAAACTTCCCGTATCCTGATCTGAATGATCTCCCGTTTGCCCTTTTGTCGAGTCACAATGTTAAGCGCATTGAAATATTAGCCATATAATAAAAGTATTAATTTTAAATAAACCAATCTGGTAAAAAAATCAATCCCAAAATATCACTGTGTAGAGATCTAATGCATAAAAGAACAGCGACTTCATTTAAATCTGGATGGCTGGATAAGACTATAGAGATGGTTACGCCGAAGTCACATAGTGTAATGCTTGTTAAACTTTGTGAAATATTCACATATGATGAGGACAACGGAGTGGTTTGTGTATATTGTCGAGACGCCAGAGCTTTGGGAGAATTTTCAACAGGAAGAATGTGGAACGATGTATGGAAGTTGGATTTCTTAAAGCGTCATCTGTCAAGTAAGTCTCATATAGATGGTGTAACACAACTTAGAAACAAAAACCCTTCCTTACGGAGTGGATTACTTAGCATGATTCTTGAAAGTCCAGCTGAAAAGCAGAGGAGGCAAACTAATCTTGAATGCAAGTGCTCAAACCCAGAAGAAATAAAGGTACTTTCTGACACTGTGTTGTTGGCTATTAAAATGAACAGCTCAATGCTTTCTGTTCAGGATATTAATGACCATATGGAAAAGTATGTGCACATACCAGCGAGCTGGAGAAGTAAAAATTATGCTTTTGAATTTCTTGAAATTATCAACTGCATTGTCCAAAATGACCTCATGCATGAAATAGCATTGGCAATATTTCATACTCTAGCTGTTGATGAAAGCACTGATATATCCATTAACAGATACTTGATACTCTACTTTAAATATAGATCCATACATTCTGCAGACTATAAAAGGCTTCGTTTGGTGGACTATTACGATTGCAAGAATGTGATGCTGTTTCAATAGTGTCTGAAATCAAAGAGTTTTATAAAAAACACCAACTAGATCTAATGAAAATGGTGATGTTCACATCTGATGGAGCCTCTGTGATGTTGGGCAAACTCAATGGCGTGGCGGCTCAGCTGAAACGTGATATTCCACACTTAGTCCAGCAACACTGCGTTGCACACCGGGAAGACTTGGGGATTCCTGATGCATGGAAAGAGGTCAAGCTGATAAGAGACATCGAAACCTTAATGAGAACTGTCTACACGATGTTCTGTCGGTCATCCAGGAGAAAATGCAAATTTCAGGAAACAGCAGATGCTTCTGAACGTGAGTCAGTGGCTTTCAGGCCACTCACTGAAGTGTGCTGGTTATCTGGGCACTTCGCACTTCGAGCAATTATTCACAACTATAATCCTCTTCTGGAATATATTGAGCAAGACAAAGATATTGATCCAGTTTCTAAATACTGCCACAAAAAGCTGAATACCATGGAATACCGAATAACATTAGAAGTTTTGAATGATGTTTTGTCGGCGCTGGCTTCACTATCCACGCTGCTCCAGAAACGGGATCTTACACCTCTTGAAGCATTTCACCTTGCCCGAGGTAAACTGAACAAGATCAGAAGATAGTACCTTGGAGATTCAGTCTTATGGGAGTGACAAACTTAAGGCTCTCTTAGATATGAACTCTCAAGAAAATAATGAAATTGATACCAGTTCCATAATAACTTTCATAAACATCTTGTGTGCACATTTGGCAGACAGGTTTCCAGAGGATGAAGTCCAGGAGTGGTCCGCTTTTGATTGTGAGTTTTGGAATTCATCAGTTCAAATCCCTATGTTCAAAATACAAAGACTTTCTTGCTGAAGAGATTGTTATAGTCAGTCAGTACAATGACTTCAAGTTTGCAGTAGCCGAAAGAATCAAAAGTCAATTGGTTTTATGTTTCCCAGATATGGTGCCATTTGCTTACCAGAAGTAATAGTTTCAGAGTCTTGCAAAGTTGATGGATACTGGAGGAACATTCCTAGCATCAAGTGCAGACTGTGATCGTGGCTTTAGCTTAATGAACACTCTAAAAAACAAACTACGGAATCATTTACAAGTAGATCATTTGGACATGCTGATGTGTATTAAGAGTTACCAGCCGGATGGAGGACTGATAGATCTGGACAGAGTTTATATTGAATGGGCAAATGAAAAAGATCGCAGGAAAAACAGTAAGGTTAGTTCAGCAGTCTTTGACATTTCTACCAATAAGGAAATTAAAATGCATTTGTAATTACATATCTTATTCTTGGCTGATAATCATTTATTGATTTTTTTTTAGGAAAATTTTAAATTTAAACACATTTTTTTAAATTTATGACGTCTCTATCTGAAAACCCATATAAATTGACACAATGGCATACTTATTAAATTGTCTTTATTATATGTTTATCAAAATCTTTTCAGACATGAGTATAGAACGAAAGGTGAAAGTGGACACCAATGGGCAGAACCTATGGACTGATAATGATCATGATTAATATGTACTTGATATATGCTCGGGATTGTCTATTAAAAAGATCATAAAGCGTAATGCTTACAACTAACTTCTGTTTCATGAAGAATGGTTAAATTTTCTTTTTCTAAGTATTTAAAAATGACATTTATAAAATAACATGGTGTAAAACAATTATTATCACGAATTACAAATTAAAACTTTTTAAAAGTATAAGCATGTTACTTGCTTCAGCGCATTTGCCTCATGGCGCACAAATCTGAACTCTGCTTCAAAAATTTGCACAGAAGAAATGTTTTGTGCAGGCAGCCTGTCAAAAATTAGAGGGAACATTGCCCAATATCAGTCTCACTTTACATGACAAAGAGTAGAAAGCGTTTTGACTTTCTCACATCAATTTATAAGCATTTCTTATTGTAATCCAAGATCAAGTTGGAATCTATATAATTAGAGTAATAGTAATTAATGTTTCCAGCTTTTACAACTCGATTATAAAGCAAAACGATATCTGCTAGCGGAAGCAGCACACGGATGCATTTAAAGATAACAGAGAATATCATTCCTAACACTGAAAATAAACACTTCTGTAATGGAAGCTGCAGAAAGGGGAGGATTTTTTTCAGCTTGAGGCTTTATCACATGCTTTTTTCTTAGGAAGATTAAACTCCCATTAAAACTATAATGATTAGAGCATATTTTACTTGTAACAGAAAGGGAGAGAGGAACTCTCTAGTGATATAGCTTCCTTTACTGAAAAAGGAAAAAAAATAAAGTTACAAACCAGCATGTGCGCTAAGATAGTTTTGCTATACTTGTTAGGCAGGCACTTACATTTGCAAAAAAGGAACACTGAATTTGTCTCTCTCACAGCAAACAGTATGCTAAAGACACAAGTTACAAAGCCAAATACATTAAGGCTTCCCTGTTTAGCAATGCTCAATTATCTCACCCTTAAAAATACTACATTTTGAAGGATCATCTAATTACTGCATAATACGTACTAAGGATCAAATCTGACAGTCCTTGTGTAAGTAAAGTTCTCATTGACTTGAAAGGGAGTTTGCCTAAATAAGCACTGTAGGATTTGATTGAGGCTGGTATTCAGAATGGACACATCTAGGGTGAAGATATGGAAAAGAGAAGGCTCTGTTCCATGGCAGGCTATTTTGATAATCCTGGACATATGGAATTATTCACCCTGTCCTCTCCATGGGGGTTTCACAAGAAATGGGTTACCCACAAGGATTGACAAACAGGGCAAAAATTATTGTCTGCTATAATACATCTTAACAGGAAACAAGCTACGTCTTCAAGGAAGCATTGCCAAGGTATATTGCATCTACACAGATTGCTCTGGCTTCTGGCAACTCTCTCAAGAGCCTCAGATTTCAGGGGCTGAATTCTTTTCTTGTTTCACAGGGTGGAGGAATGCAAACTGTTTTTTTCCCCCCAGCCCTAAAATAAACAACCAGATGAAAATTCTGATTGCAGTCCCCCTCCATAAAAAAGATTATTTAGGGGACAATTTAGCTCTATTTTTAACCAAAACATGCTTCAGCAATCATACTTGATTTTACCTGTAAGTACTTTCAAGCTGTGTATCCAGGAAGGTGTTCTGAAAGTAGAAAGTAACACTATCGCCTATTGGAGTTTTTTCTGGAACTTCAGGCAAGCAAAACACAACCCAGGAGTGAATTTCAGCAAAACTGAAGTGGCCTTTGAGCATCAGTGTGTTCATAGGTCTATAGTATTTTGAATACAGAAAGAAGATGGGAATTAGTTAATTATGAGCAGTACTGATTCTGCAATAGCCATGCAATTGAAGACAAAAGTTTATTTTTCATATGGTATGTCTTCTGCCCTTTAAGCCTCAAACATGAGTTTTCACTGACTTCTAGCAAAGTCCTAACTAATTCAGGCTTCTTGCACACTGATATATATTCTGAAAACTGCAATCAGAATTGAGTAGTATTCTCTGATGAATTCAACACAAAATCTTGTGTGTGTGAGTGAGAGAGACACTTATTATTTGAATATTCTCAATCCAAATGAGTCACAACTGGGCAAGAACACCCTAAACTGGCAAACTGTTTTTCCAGGTTACTTGTTTTGCATTTTAAAAACCAAAGCAGGCTGTGGTTGGGGTGATCAACTGACAGTGCAGAAAATCAGAGTATTAGAAACACTCTCATGAGTCTCCTGTTCTCTAAACCAGAGATATGCAAGTACTTTGCAGAGGTAATACATGTGAAATAGGCATAATGGAAGGAATAGGAAACCTTTCCCATTAGCATCTCAAGCAAGTGAATCAAGAAGGAGTAAACGCATTTGGTCTAGTTCACTGGGATTCTACTTTCCTACGGTCCTTTTAAAAAGTATGCAATAACAGAGAGATTAAGTGTAACTGGATAAAATGGCAGCCTCACAACAGAGGAATAAAAGGCAAACAAGAAACCTGGACCAGTTTTTGGGCTCAGCTAGATATGGGAGGGCACTATTTGTTTAAAAAAAAACAAACAAAAAAAAACCCACCCTAGAAGAGACTTGCGATATTGAGTATTACAATCAGCTGCTAAAATGATTACTGCAGGTTAGTCAACTAAGTTTCAATTGGATTGAACCAATTTTTGAAGAAGTATTGCTCTCTCTTTGTAAATACCTGTCATGATCAATAAAGTGAGTTCTTTGATGAAGTGAAAGTGGTTTAATCTGATATTGACAAAGTTGGCAGGTTTTCGGTTGAATTCTTGGTGTTACATATGCTTGCAATGTCCCATACTGGCCTTCAATTGATCGAATCTACATCAATAAACATAACAAAGAGGAGAGGAAAAAAATTAATGAATTTACCAGAATTAAATATTTTTTTCTTTTTTAAACTACAGTAACTAAGTGATCCAATTAACAGTACTCCTATAAAAGGGGCAAATCTAACTTTTTGAAACTAGATGGAACAGCATTCAACAAGAAATGCTAGAATTGGCACAGATTTATTACGAAGGAAAAGAAAATCTATTTGCTTTGATTCTGACTGCCCAAAGACCAAAGACTTTGTCCGGCCACTCCTAATCCTTTGGAGTTACTGTACAAGTTCTTACAGAATTTATGCTATGTAAGATAATGACATAAGACATGTCATTCTACACTTAAAACTACTCCAACATGACCACCTCAACAGCACCCACCTCTTCACAACAAGCAAAATCCTTCAGCTCCCCCAAAACAAGATTTAAAAAAAAGAAATGGGTCTATATCCTCAGCTGCAGTTAGGGAACACTAAGAAAAGTGGTGTGTGCAAAAGAAGCTTTGAGCCAGTTTTTCACTCACCCCCATCCCGAACCTCACTATACATCAACCCAGTCCTGTATACTTTGATTTGTTGTCTAGATTGCTCTAACGTGTACCAGTTGTCAACAGTTCCAATGGAATTGCCAAGGCACAGGGATATACTATCCACCGCCCCTTCACAGGCCACAAGGGTGGAGCAAGGCATAAGGTGCTACTAAGATGGCTTTATACCATCTCACTGAAGGATGGCATAGTGGCTGGCACATTAGACCCGCATTCAGGAAACCCTGGTTTAACTCCAAGCTCAGGCACATGCTTAAATGACTTGCACAAAGTTACAAGGAACTTACCCTGTTACAGGGGGAGTACTGAGGTACATGGATATTGTGAGGATAAAGGAGCCAATCCAAAACCCACTGAAGTCAATAGATAGACTCCCATTGACTTCAATGGGCTTTGACTCAAGTCCCAAAAGCCATAACTGAGTGCCTCACAAGCAGTCAGATATTGTGACAAAAGCCATAGAAGTACTTGAATACAGGGGTGGCTCCAGGCCCCAGCATGCCAAGTACACTTTAAAAAATCACTAAAGAAATACTTTTTGCTTAGAATCTCAAACAGAAAAATTGTAAATAAATATTAAACTTACAAGGCTGCAATGGTGGGTAATTCTGTCAAGAAAAAGACTAAAGAATAAGTGAGTGCCTTACAGATCATCTCTTCTCCTGAACATCATCCTATCTGTGAGCTCTCATCTTTCCTGTGGCAGCTACAGAACTTCATGAATTTCCCAGATCACTGAGCACAGAAGCAGCAGGTCAATAGTCCCACTGATGAGGCTATTCACCTTCAAGTTAAGCATATGATCTTTTTCTTGCTTTTAGTGATGCTTTCGACACTGTCCTACAGGACATTCTCTTAAGCAAACTAGGGAAATGTGGTCTAGATTAAACTACTATAAAGTGGGTGCACCGTGGTTGAAAAAACATACTCAGAGTAGTTGTCTGTGGTTCATTATCAAACTGGGAGATGTATCTAATGGGGTTGCGGGGGGAGGGGTGTCTGTCACTATTCAATCTTTTCATTAATGGCTTGGATAATGGAGAGTATGCTTATAAAAAATTGCACATGACACCAAGCTGGAAGGGGTTGCAAGCATTCTAGAGGACAGGATTAGAATTCAAAATGACCTTGACAAATTGGAGAATTGGTCTGAATTCAACAAGATGAAATTTAATAAAGCTGAGTGCAAGGTACTACACTTAGGAAAGAAAAATCAAATGCAGAAATACAAAATGGAGAATAATTGTCCAGGTGGTGGTACTGCTGAAAAGAAACTAGGGGTTATAGTTAGAGCCCTGTGCGGTTTCAAAATTTGTATCCGCATCCAATCTGTTATCCACAAACACGGTCTGTGGAGATCCGCAGATTTGAAGTGGATATCCACAGATTTGCAGGGCTCTAGTTATAATGGATTACAAATTGACTATGAGTCAACAATGTGATGCACTTGTGAAAAAGGCTAGTGTCATTCTGGGGTGAATTAACAGGAGTGCCACATGCCAGACACAGGAAGTAACTGTTCCACTTTACTTGGCATTGGTGAGGCCGCAACTGGAGTACGGTGTCTAATTCTGAACACCACACTTCAGAAAAGATGTGGACAAACTAGAGAGCGACAAGAGGAAAGCAACAAAAAAATGATGAAAGAAAACCTCACCTATGAGGATAAGTTGAAAAAAACTGGTCATGTTTAGTCTTGAGACAAGACGACTAAATGGGCACCCGACAAAAGTCTTGAAGTACGTTAAAGTTGTTATAAAGAGGACAATGATCAACTGTTCTCCATGTAGAACAAGAAGTAATTGGCTTAATATGCAGCAAGGGAGATTTCGGTCAGATATTAGGAAAAGGGTAGCTAAGCTCTGGAATACTGAAGGAGTTTGTGGAAACCCCATCATGGAGATTTCTGAAGAATAGATTAGACCGGGGTAGGCAACCTATGGCACGGGTGCCGAAGGCGGCATGCAAGCTGATTTTTAGTGGCACTCACACTGCCCAGGTCCTGGCCACTGGTCCGGGGGGCTCTGCATTTTAATTTAGTTTTAAATGAAGCTTCTTAAACATTTTAAAAACCTTATTTACTTTACATACAACAATAGTTTAGTTATATATTATAGACTTATAGAAAGAGACCTTCTAAAAATGTTAAAATGTATTACTGGCACACGAAACCTTAAATTAGAGTGAATAAATGAAGACTCGGCACACCACTTCTGAAAGGCTGCCAACCCCTGGATTAGACAAACACCGTTCAGGGATGATGTATGTTTCCTTGGTCCTGCCTCAATGCAGAGGGCTGTACTAGGTTATTTCTTGACATTCCTTCTACTCTTACATTTCTATAGTTCTATGAATGGTTTAAGATTAAAAAAAAAAATCAAACTATGCATTTGATTTTATAAGTATGTAAATATATAGTCAAGCTTTAAAATTGAATTAATTTCTATTCCAAAATCTGAAACATTCTCCCCTTCTTGTTTCTAACTTCTGTTTCCTGGCACTTCTCTCCCTGCTTCATCCTTTTTGAAGTTACTCGGAGAAAGTCTCTGTTTCTAGACTCATTGGTGATTTCTTGACTCCTCTTTTTTTTTTCAAAATCAGAAGTCCTTAAGTAAGGATGCTACGCTTTCTCTCCCACACCACCCCACTTCTCTTCAGTGGCTTCTAGAGGCATCCAAGGTGAATATTTGTACAAGTAGCTATAAAGCAGGAGTTCTCATCGGCATAATGCAAGTGACCAAAAATTTTTCAGTGAGCAACCAGTGGTCTGATATAAGAATCGCTAGACTAGTCATTTGCTCAAGTTAACACATTCAACCCACTCATTCAACCTGTGTGCACAAAAGCATACTTATTTACATTTCTTAGATAAAACACATTTTTGAAAAGTACAAGAAAATATTTTGTAGCATCTGTACCTTAAGCTCCAGTCTAGTAGTATTTGCTTGGCATCGGTAAGTGGCAAGGAGAAAGTTGCTGTTTGGCTGTGAACAATTCAAAATGAAAAACAAAATAAATAAATAAAAATATTTCTGAATTCATAAAAGTTTTATCATCAAAACTTTAGCAGCATATTGACAGTTTTTGCTATCTGTGAAAAATGGTTACATGAAAAGTAAACACAAGTGAAATCCTGGTTCTACTGAAGTCAATGGCAGAATTGCCATTGACTTCAGTAGGGCCAGAATTTCACCCCATATTGTATTAGTAAATACCAGCTCTCTCTCTATAAAGATAAAAAATAGGAAATCTATTGAACTCTTTGTTAAAACTGAAAAGAAAAATATATCTGAAAACTCCATTCTGCAAAATTAAAAGATACAATGATCTACCAGTTCCCCTAATATTGATTCGGCCCAGGATCTGACAAACTAAATTATTCTAATTATGCAAAGAAAAATTAATCAGAAAACACACTGTAGTGTGTTGTAAACCAACATTAGCCATAGTAATGATCACACAGAATGATTAAGAAACTCAAAGAGAGCAGTTAATTTCTGTAATCTTAAGAATAAACCTTTGATGTCCCAAATTAGTCACTAACAAACCAAAAATATTTAGAAGACAATTGTGAAAAAAAGAGACTTCAAAAGATCTTCATAATGCTAATTTCATTTCTAAAATTATTTTTTAAGAAAACAGTATCTATAAAAATAATGTATTTAGTCAAACATGAGACTATCTGGAATATAGCGATTTCATCATGCCAATTTTACATTTTAAAGATATACAGTAAGTACAGGTGAGTCGCATCACATGCACCTTTAACTAACGCAAGCCAACTACTTCATCTGGTGCTCAACCGAAAAAACAGAGATCTGTTCCAATGCTGGAGGAAAAACTGGCTGTGTTGGACTTATTGAGAGACAGTATGTCAGTCTCCAATGTGGCGCATAAATATGGTCGCAACGAATCTAGCATCCGTGCCATCAAGATTCGAGAGAGAGAAATTCGTCAAGCCATGGCATCAAGTGCCCCAATAACTGCTAAGGTGACGAGCCAGGTGCGTGATAAGACTTTAGTGAAGACTGAAAAGGCATTAAAACTTATGGCTGGAAGACATGAACCGTAAACGTGTGCCTATCGATGGCAATACGTTGCGAGAAAAGGCTCTTAGCCTCTACGTGTTGTTCAAACCTCCTACCAAAGAGGGAGAGACTTCTGATGAGAAGAAATTCAAAGCCAGTCAAAGTTGGCTTAACAGTTTTAGGACCCGCTTCAACCTCAAAAACGTGCAGACTACTGGTGAAGCTGCATCTGCCAATGAAGAGGCAGCAAAAGCCTACCCCAAACAATTAAAGAAAATCATAGAAGAAAACAGCTATCTTCTGGAACAAGTTTTTAATGCTGACAAGACTGGGCTCTTCTGGAAAAAAATGCCCAACTGCACTTACATTTCAAAATCAGAAAGACAAGCCCCTGGCTTCAAAGCAGCTAAAGACCGTGTGACTGTGTAATTTTGAGGCAATGTGGCTGGGCATTTAATAAAGCCGGACTTGCTCTACAGGGCTGCAAATACCCATGCCCTAAAAGGCAAGAACAAAAATCTCCTGCCTGCGTTCTGGCAATCACATAAAAAGGCTTGGGTGACGGCAGCATTATTTCTGGATTGGTTCCACAAGTGTTTAATTCCAGAGATCAAGCAGTACCTCGAAGAGAAAGGACTTGACTTTAAAGTGTTGCTGATCGTAGACAATGCTCCTGGCCACCCTGTGGCACTCTGGTTTGCACATAACGACGTTGAAGTCGTCTTTCTCCCCCCCCAATACCACCTCCATCCTCCAACCTCTTGACCAAGGCATAATTAGCTGTTTCAAGGCCACGTACACAAGGCTTACGTTACGTTCTCACAGATGGATACATAGCGCTATGGATGCTGATCCCAATCTTAAATGTGATGCAGTGTTGGAAGTCCTTCAACGTTGCCGATTGCATCATTTCTATTAAACAGGCAATGGATGCAATCAAGCCTGAAACAGTCAATGCATGTTGGCGAAACCTATGGAAAGAATGTGTAAATGATTTTAAGGGTTTCCCGACCATTGACAAAGAAGTGAAATGCATTGTTCAGGAGGCCAGGCAAGTGGGTGGTGATGGCTTCGTCGACATCCTTGAGGAAGAAATTGAAGAATTAATTGAGAGCCATAGAGAAACATTGACTAACGAAGAGTTAGAGGAACTGATAAAATCATCTACAGAAGATGAAGATGATGACGACGACGAACAGGAAGAGCCAGCAAGTTGGAATCTTCATAAATGTGCTGAAGTGTTCCAAGCAGCAAAACAGCTGAATGATTTAATTTCTGAATACGCTCCCTCTATGGAATGAAGCCTTAAAATCACACATAGTATTACGGACTATTAAGAGACCATATCAAGAAATGTTTGAGCAGCTCAAGAGACAAAAGCAACAGTTGCCGATCACCATGTTTTTCAAAGAAAAACAACCCGCAGCAGATGAGCCTACACAATCAACTTCTCAAGCTGAACCAGAGCCAACCACTTTGTCTATGACTTGCTCTCAGTCACCCAAGCTCTCCGACACCTCTGTGTCCTGGATTGACATCAAGCCCCGACGACCCCCTGTAACTACCCCTTGTAATTAAAAATACAGTACTGTAAAATTATATTTTGCATATGTACTCTATTATATACTCTACATTACTATATACATTATACATTTATACATATTACTGTACAGGGTTGTATACACAAAACCATGTACAGTATATAGTACTGTACTTTATGGACGATTTAAGGGATTTTCAAGGGTAATTTTGACTATACGCTATTTTCCCTTTAAGTGCTGACTTTAGAACCTAACCCCCGTGTACGATGTGAATCGCCTGTATAAATATAGTGCTCTTTGCCTAATAACTTTCAGTAAAGAAATATACTGGACCGAAAGTTGATGTCTATTTTACTACCTGCAAAACTGGATTTTCCCAAACTTCCTCCCTCCCAACATTTTATTCAGTTTCACACTCACTCACTCATGCCCGTCACCCCAATCAGGGTATGGGCCGCCAACCACAGATCTCCAGAGTCCTTTATCCTGGGCCATTCGCTCTAGCTGGTTCCAGGTATAGCCCATTTTTTTGCTATCAGCCTGAAGGTCGCGTCACCAGGTGTTTCTTGGACAGCCTCTTTTCCGCTTGCCTTGGGGGTTCCA
Organism: Mauremys mutica; assembly: GCF_020497125.1. Classification (NCBI taxonomy): domain Eukaryota; kingdom Metazoa; phylum Chordata; order Testudines; family Geoemydidae; genus Mauremys; species Mauremys mutica. Next base: position 44,949,292 of record NC_059076.1, read on the forward strand.
CCGCAGTGCCTGTCTGGTGATGTTAGTTGGCTGCTTGCGTAGTGTATGTTCTATCCAGCCCCACCTTCTCTTTCTGATTTCTTCCTCTGCTGGGAGTTGACGGGTCCTCTCCAAGAGGTGGATGTTACTGATGGTGTCTGGCCAGCGGATCTGGAGAATCCTTCTGAGGCAGTTATTAATGAAGGTCTGGATCTTCCTGATGGTTGTTTTGGTTGTCCTCCAGGTTTCAGCTCCATACAGTAGGACTGATTTCACGTTGGAGTTGAACAGTCGAATTTTTATTGCCAAAGACAGCTCTCTGGAGCTCCAGATGTTCTTAAGCTGTAAGAAGGCTGCTCTTGCCTTACCAATCCTTACTTTGATGTCTGCGTCTGTGCCACCCTGCTGGTCAATGATGCTACCTAGGTAGGTGAAGGACTGCACTTCTTCCAGGGGGCTTCCATTCAGTGTGACTGGGTCGTTGCTGATGGAGTTAATCCTAAGGATCTTGGTCTTGTCCTTGTGGATGTTGAGGCCAACCTGTGATGACGTGGCTGCCACTACGTTGGTCTTCTCTTGCATCTGCTGTTTACTGTGCGAAGGTCATCGGCAAAGTCCAGGTTATCAAGCTGGGTCCACAACGTCCACTGGATTCCGTTCCTATGCTCGTAAGTGGATGTCTTCAAAATCCAATCGATGACGAGGAGAAAGAGAAATGGTGACAACAAGCATCCTTGTCTGACTCCAGTTCGCACCTGGAAGCTGTTTGTGAGCTGCCCTCCATGGATCACTCTACAGCAGGGGTCTCAAACTCAAATGACCCCGAGGGCCGCATGAGGACTAGTGCATTGGCCCGAGGGCCGCATCACTGACACGCCCCCTTGCTGCCCCTGGCCCCACCCCCAATCCACCCCTTCCATGAGGCCCCGCCCCTGCCCTGTCTCTTCTCCACCTCCTCCCCTAAGCGCGCGCAGTTTTAATAAATATATACACTCAGTAATGCACCTCACTCAAAGGACAAAACACGCACTTAGATTTACTGCCTAAGGCTCTGGGAGGGAGTTTGGGTGGGGGAGGGGGTCTGGATGCAGGCTCTGTGCTCGATGCAGGCTCCAGGCTGCGGCAGGGGGTGGGGGTGCAGGCTTTGGGACGGAGTTTGGGGATAGGAGGGAGTGCAGGGGTGAGGGCTGTGGGGCTGAGGGCGAGGGGTACATGATGCAGGAGGGGGCTCAGGGCTAGGGAAGAGGGTTGGGCTGTGGGGTGAGGGCTGTGGATGAGGGGTTCATGATGCGAGGGGGCTCAGGGCTAGGGAAGAGGGTTGGGCTGTGGGGTGAGGGCTGTGGATGAGGGGTTCATGATGCGAGGGGGCTCAGGGCTAGGGAAGAGGTTTGGAGTGTGGGGGGAGGGCTGTGGATGAGGGGTTCATGATGTGGGGGGGCTCAGGGCTAGGGAAGAGGTTTGGAGTGTGGGGTGAGGGCTGTGGATGAGGGGTTCATGATGTGGGGGCGCTCAGGGCTGGGGCAGAGGATTAGGGTGCGGGGGGATGAGGGCTCTGGCTGGGGCTGAGGATTAGGGTGCAGGGGGATGAGGGGTTCATGATGTGGGGGTGCTCAGGGCTGGGGCTGAGGATTAGGGTGCAGGGGGAATGAGGGCTCTGGCTGGGGCTGAGGGTTTGGGGTTGGAGAGGCTCAGGGTAAGGGAAGCCTGCCTTGCCAGTACTGGCGGATGGCAGGCACTAGGACCCTGCACCCTAATCCTCAGCCCCAGCCCTGAGCGCCCCCACATCATGAACCCCTCCTCCCCCCGCACCCTAATCCTCTGCCCCAGCCCTGAGCGCTTCCCTTCTCCCCCCCCCAGCCCGGCCCCGGCGGGTCCCGCTTCCCTTCCCCCGGCCCGGCCCCGGCGGGTCCCGCTTCCCTCCCCCACCGCCCGGCCCGGGCCCGGCCCCGGCCCCGGCGGGTCCCGCTTTCCCCCCCCCCGTTACCCGAGCGCGTCTCTGGCGGTCCCGCTCAGAGCCGCGTGGTGAGGGGGCGGGGCTGGGAGCTCCACGCCGAGCGCCGCGCTCCGCCCAGAGCTCCCAGCCCCGCCCCCTCCCCACGCGGCTCGGATCGGGGCGGGGCTCAGGCGCTCGGACGGAGACTCGGCGCTCTATGCGCCGAGGCTCCAGGAGAGGGGCGGAGGCGGGAGCCTCCGCTTTTCTCTTGGGGGCCCCTGCGGAGCTCCCCTGGGGAGCTCCGCAGGCCGCAGGGAAGAGCTCCGCGGGCCGCATGTTTGAGACCCCTGCTCTACAGTGTATACCGTCGTATAAGTTCTTGATCAGGTTGACCACCTTTGCTGGGATGCCATAGTGCCGAAGGAGCTTCCAGAGGGTCTCTCGATCCACGCTATCGAACGCTTTGTCATAGTCAACAAAGTTGATGTACAACGAGGAGTTCCACTCCATAGACTGCTCGACTATGATGCGGAGCATTGCTATCTGGTCCGTGCATGATCTGTTCTGCCGAAAACCTGCCTGTTCATCTCGTAGCTGTGGATCGACGGCATCCTTCATTTTCTCTAAGAGGACTCTGTTAAAGACCTTCCCTAGCACCGACAGGAGTGTGATTCCTCTATATTTGGCACAGTTGCTGAGGTCTCCTTTCTTGGGGATTTTGATGAGGTATCCCTCTTTCCAGTCTGCCGGAATCACTTCTTCTTCCCATATCTTCTCAAAGAGGTGGTACAGCATTTCCACTGAAGCAGCCAGGTCTGCTTTCAGGGCCTCTGCTGGGATGTTGTCAGGTCCAGCCGCCTTCCAGTTCTTCATCATGGTGATGGCTTTTCTGATCTCATCTCTGGTTGGTTTATCGCAATTGATTGGGAGGTCCTCGTTGGCTGGGTCGATGTCTGGTGGATTTGGTGGTGCTGGTCTGTTCAGGAGTTCCTCAAAGTGCTCCGCCCATCTGTTGTTCTATTCCTGTTATAGCCTTTCCCTGCTTGTCTTTAACGGGACGTTCTGGCTTGCTGAACTTTCCAGACAGTCGCTTGGTAGTATCGTACAGCTGTTTCATGTTGCTGCTGTATGCTGCCTGCTCCACTTCTGCTGCCAGTCCATCCACATAATCTCTCTTATCCTTCCTAATATTCCTCTTCACTGCTCTGTGGGCTTCAGCATACTCTTTTTGAGCTTTGGCCTTTGCTGCTCTAGTCCTGCTGTTGTTGACTGCTGCCTTCTTCTTCTTTCTGTCTTCTATCTTAGTCAAGATCTCTGCTGTGATCCACTCTTTCTGCTGGTGTTTCTTAATTCCAAGCACTTCCTGGCATACTGACCTAAGTGTCTCTCTCACTTTCCGCCATCTGTTGAGTACACTGTCTTCCTCTTCCTCAGACCGATCCTGTAGTACTGAAAACTTATTCTTCAGCGTCAGTCCAAAATCTTCCTTATTCAGTTTCAGCCATTAAATAAATTATTCTAACTCCTAGGACTTTAAAGTATGAATCTATAAATTCAAATTCTAATACATAGCAGTTAACAGCTTTCATCCAGTAGTCTCTATACAAGTATGACCATTAACTAATATCTTTACCTTTTTTGTGTTACTTACTTCAGAATCACAGCCACTAAAACTAACAACAGCAGAATTTTTATCCACATCCAGTAGGTCTATTGGGACATCACTCTGTGCAGAACATTTAAGGGAAGAGGTGGGGGAAAAAAAAGCATAAATTTCTGAATAGTTTCTAGTGTATATATCCTCTACTTATAATAAATTATATTAGTGAGGAAGATGCAATATAATTGTTTGATTATCTTAATTTAAGAAGGGTAAAAGAATAAATAGATGTTTAGCATATTTGTTAAATTGAAATCCCAGGACAATTTGGAGATATTTATCTTCGAAGTCTATCTTATTTGTGATGTTTTAAACTTCATCTTGTAACTGGAGATTTGTTCTAATATTAGCTAATGTAAAATGTATACCTTTGAAAAGATAAATAAAATAGCAAATGCATTAATTTCGTGACTGGGATGCCTCTCTCTAATACACAGACTACTAAATCTCATTCGGAAATAAAGTATCAAAATAGATCTGCATAAACTGCCTTTTTACTTTTTAAAATACTTTTTAAAAGCAGGACACAATTAATTTTTTTGCTCTAGATTTGTTTCACCTGCTTTGAAGTGAGAACAGCCAGTATTTTGATACGGGAATGAAAAGGCTTTACAGTATTATGGTTTCTTTAAATTACTTGATGTCCTCTGGTTGAAATGCTATTTTTGTAGCTCCATATACAATTCTGTGAGCCACAATATCCCACTGCTTCCAATGGAATAACAGCATTGTTGTATTGTCCAGTGTATACTGCTACTTTAGAACTCTAAAGCTGGTTTACACTTAAAACTTAAGTCAACATAGCTATGTCAGTCAGGGGTGTGAAAGAGCCATACCCCAACTGACATAACTAGGCCTACCATTACCCCAGTGTAAGAGGAAGCTAGGTTGAAAACTGCTCAGAACTGGTCTACACTGAAAACTTACATAAGCATAGCTATGTTTCTCAGGTGTGTAAAAAATCGACACCCAGAGATATGTAGCTATGCCAACCTAACCCCGGTATAGACAGTGCGAGATCGACAGAAGAATTCTTCTGTCAACTTAGCTACCACCTCTTGGGGAGGTGGAATAACTACAGTGACAGGAGAATCCCTCCAACTGTAGTGAGTGTCTATGCTGAAGTAATACAGGGACACTGCTGCTCTGCAGCAGCTATGCCACTGTAGCATTTTAAGTGTAGATGTAGCCTTTCAGTGTAGACCGCATCTACACTGAGGGGTTATGCCAACATAGCTATGCTAGTAAAGTCCCCATAATGTAGACAAACGCTAAACTCTGCATTAAATTCAAGTATAAATCAATTAAGTTTAGCATTTAGTCATGATGCAACTGAGGCTATCTCTACACTAAAAACACTACAGCAGCACAGCTGCAGCTGTGCCAGTGTAGTGCTTCAGTGTAGACACTACCTAAGCCAGTAGGAGAACCCTCTCACTGCTGTAGGTAATCCACCTCCCTGAAAGGCAGTAGCTAGGTTGATGGAAGAATTCTTCTGTTGACCTAGCGCTATCTATACTGGAGGTTAGGGTGACATAGCTACATCTTTCAGTGGTGTGGATTTTCTACAGTGCTGAGAGACATAGCTATGCCAGTGTAAGTGGATAGTGTAGACCAGCCCTGATTCAGAGGTGCCATTAAAGTGCAGACAACATTCAGCAAATTAGGCTCCATTTGATGAGTCAACCTATCATCAAAGAAGATGTTTCCACCAGACACCAATGAAAAAATGTCATATCATCGTGTGTATGTTTTTTTTAAAAACCTGGCCAGCTTACATATATTCAACTTCCCCTTAGCAAACACTTTATACAATTTTTCTCCCTGTATATGCCTCAAAGCTAGTTATCTTGGTATCTACTCCTTCAACTGTTAAAGATAACATTCACTCCAGCTGATGTGATAGAAGGAATAACTAATTTAAGATGTCAAGTATCAGAGGAGTAGCCGTGTTAGTCTGGATCTGTAAAAGCAACAAAGGGTCCTATGGCACCTTATAGACTAACAGACGTATTGGAGCATGAGCTTTCGTGGATGAATACCCACTTCGTCGGATGCATATATTCACTCACAAAAGCTCATGCTCCAATACGTCTGTTAGTCTATAAGGTGCCACAGGACTCTTTGCTAATTTAAGATGGTTGTAGATGGGAAAAATATTTAGAAACAGCTATGTACATATCAGATTTTCTTCTACGTCAGGGGTCGGCAACCTTTCAGAAGTGCTGGGCCGAGTCTTCATTTATTCACTCTAATTTAAGGTTTTGTGTGCCGGTGATACATTTTAACCTTTTTAGAAGGTCTCTTTCTACAAGTCTATAATATACAACTAAACTATTGTTGTATGTAAAGTAAATAAGGTTTTAAAAATGTTTAAGAAGCTTCATTTAAAATTAAATTAAAATGCAGAGCCCCCCCGGACCGGTGGCCAGGACCTGGGCAGTGTGAGTGCCACTGAAAATCAGCTCGCGTGCCGCCTTCAGCACCTGTGCCATAGGTTGCCTACCCCTGTTCTACATAATTACATCCTACCATCCTCCGCACCTGCAGGAACAGTAAATATTACAAGGGAACCTCACCTCAAGTAATGATTTTTAAAAAAAGGAAAGATGTATTTTGATAAGAATGTTCTAAAACAAATTAGATTTTTAAATTTAGAGGAATCATTTCCACTGAAGACTCAGCAAAAGGAGAACCAGTTATAAGGTGAAATCCCAGTCCTACTGACATTAATAGGAGTTTTGCTACTGACTTCAATAAGGCCAGCATTTCACCCATAGAGTATTTCAAGAGTAACAGAAGATTCTGCTTTTGCCAAGTGCCTGAGAAAAAGAGAGAGGACCAGAACACAAACAAACCTTGTTTTCGTTTTCCTTTGACAAACTGGGCCTCTTTTTGGAAGGGAGTCTAGCCTCACCACAGTCATACTTCAAATTCATGCTTTTACAGACGAGGATTGCATCCTGTGATCTAATCCAGGTTGATGGACCGTTACAACCCTGCCAAATCCCAGGAGGCCAACCCAAGCAGATCATATGGTAGGATTGTGACCTATAATGTTCTAATGCAACTTGGTCAGTACCGAGGACACCAAAGTGACCTACTGAACACCAACGTATCACAATTCAGTATGAACACCACATTCAAGATTCTGAACTATATTTTTTATTATATTTGCTACACTTATTAAAAAAAAGTGAAGCCCAAGAGTAAACCCAGAAGTTCCACATCAGCCTGCTGATAATTGTATGCCATATGTCTGAGTTTTATTTTAGTATAAAATTATAATCTTCCACTACATTAAAAGTGTTTAAATTCCAGCTGTTCTTTAACAGCACATGAAAAGTTTACAAAACAATATTTTTTTCAGTAAGATACAAACTGCAGTTCTGTCTTATAACAATTTAGATATTTATAAAACCTGTATTTCCATGTGGTTCTGAACCAGTATTAAAACAAACTGAAAGAGGCTTTTAGCATTAAAGAAGTCCTTTAAAACTGAACTTGTCAAATTAAAAACAATATATTAATTCAGTAAGCAACAACCAGCTAACAGTGTTCTGGATCAAAAAACAAATGTTACAATTTTCTTCATTGTTTAGTTTTAAAGTCATACATTTTTGTTAGATTCTAGGTCTTAAAACATCACTCACCTGTACCAAGACATTATCTATTGCTGTCTGCACCTCTAAGATAAGACTGTAGCTGGCATCATCCTTATTTAATGTAAACTTGTCATTCACACTAAATGCAGGTACTGCTGAAAGAGCAGTACTGGACTGAGAAGACTGCTGGTATTTTTCACGTTCTTGCAATACCTTTATCTGTAAATGTTCCAACTCATTCCTAAGAAAGAAAAACTGTCAGATGTAAAAATAAAATCCTGAAGGTAACTTTTTCACAGAGCTGCCCTAGAAACTCAATCCACTGTTTCTGTAAAGTGACTCTTCCTTATTTTTTTCCAGATAGGACAAAAAGGAATAAAGTCACCAACCACCCTTCCACAGATGATATATGGCAAAGCATTTTTTTTCCAAACATCATCTAAATTACAAATAAGGAAATGTATATGTTAAAAATAAAAATATATTGTTGTAAGAGTAGAGAGATTTCAAGAGGCCATAGGAAGGAGGACAAAATTTCCTCCAACAATAAACTCCTGATGTGAGATCTCAATGACCACTACATATTAATATTCAGTATCCTCCTTTGATAACACGTGAAATATTGTTACTGCTTTTGGATCTACGCAGCTACTCAAAGTTTGGGGCCTTAGGGATGTCCCACTTGGGAGTAGAACTTGACAGTGGAGTCTGGTGATTTCTTGTTTATTTACAAGGAATGTACAAAATCCTGCTTCTCTGAATGCAGGAGGGACCAAAATCAAAAGAAGCCGTTTTGTAGCTTACAAGCCCAAGCTTTGTTCAGCCAGCACCTTTGACCCAAACCTCTCTCTAGGTTTCTTCAGTGTTGTACTGCGTTTACAGGCTACTGTTCGGCTTTCTTAATCTGGCCTTTCTTACTCTTACCTTCTTACACACATGCACGCACACACGCACACCCCTTATCCAAGTAAGGACTCAAAGGCTCCCTGCCCAGTCAGTCCAAAACTTCTGGGTAGTTTCATACCCCCTTTTGTTTTAGGTGGGTGGCTGTGATTAACTTACCCTGATAGTTAAGTTAATTGAAGGGTATGTTGTGACAGACAATATCCCTATGTTCTTCCTTTTTACAAAACTATGATAAATGTTGTACAAAGTATGCCTTGTGAGGTATCGTTTGAGAACTCATAATCTGCTGAACATTACTGTCCTGATAAAATATGTATGGCAACATTGTAAGTAAAGTTACAAGATTCTACTGTATAACATTGCTGTGACATGTTCCAAAGTTAGATAAACAGGCCCAAACCATTTTTTCAGAATATGCAAAAAAGGCAAACTGACGCTGCAGCCAGGTAGTGTAGTAGGGCAATGTGAAAGCAAATCAAAGAAGAGTGAAACTGACTATACAATGTGCTATGCACTGTTGTTGTGGGAAGAGAACTCCCTCTTCTGGACTTCAAACAACCCCCCCAACCTCATCATCAGATGCAAGCTCCCCACAGATCAGAACACACCAGCTCAAAGTGGCACCAGACCCTGCCAAAAAAAACGATGCAAAACCTGCAGCCATATCTCCACTGCTAAAATGATCGACACTCTCCCATCAACACACCTTTCAAGATCCCTGGGTCCTACACATGCATATAACAACATGTGGCGTACCTCAGCCAGTGCACTAAATGCCCCACAACAAGTAAGTGGATGAAACCAATCATTATTCTCTTGAATGAGCTCACACACAAGAAAACAATAAAAGACAAAACACAAGGCGATCACTCCTATCTGACCTATCAGCCCTCATCCTCAAAGGAAACTTGCACAACACTTTCAAAAGAATAGCCTGGGCACTTAAATTCATAACTTTGCTAGACACTAAGAATCATGGCTTTAAGAAAAACACTGGATTTTTGGTTTATTACAACAATCTGTAACCCACTAACCCACCTTTTTGTCCTATAACTCCAGAGCAACAGGCCACTTCACCTTCAACGGTCCCTTAGAATATGTGCTAAACTATCTATTCCATCTTGTATTTAGCTTGACACTCTCAGTACCTATCCCAGACCTGAAGAAGACCTCTCTGTAGCTCTAAAGCAGTGGTTCTCAAACTTTTGTACTGGTGATCCCTTTCACATAGCAAGCCTCTGAGTGCGACCCCCCCTAATTAATTAAAAATACTTCTTAATACATTTAACACCATTATAAATGTTGGAGGCAAAGCACGGTTTGGGGTAGAAGCTGACAGCTCACAACCCCCTCCATATAATAACCTCACGACCTCCTGAGGTGTCCCGACTCCCAGTTTGAGAACCCCTGCTCTAAAGCTTGTCTCTCTCAGCAATAGAAGTCAGTCCAATAAAAGATATTACCTTACCCACTGTCTCTCTCTATAGCCTCATTTGGAGTACTGTGTCCAGTTTTGGGCCCCACACTACAAGAAGGATGTGGCTAAATTGGAGACAGTCCAGCGGAGGTCAACAAAAATGATTAGGGGGCTGGAGCACATGACTTATGAGGAGAGGCTGAGGGAACTGGGATTGTTTAGTCTGCAGAAGAGAAGAATGAGGGGGGATTTGATAGCTGCTTTCAACTACCTGAAAGGGGGTTCCAAAGAGGATGGATCTAGACTGTTCTCAGTGGTAGAAGATGACAGAACAAGGAGCAATGGTCTCAAGTTGCAGAGGGGGAGGTTTAGGTTGGACATTAGGAAAAACTTTTTCACTAGTAGGGTGGTGAAGAACTGGAATGGGTTACCTAGGGAGGTGGTGGAATCTCCTTCCTTAGAGGTTTTTAAGGTCAGGCTTGACAAAGCCCTGGCTGGGATGATTTAGTTGGGTTTGGTCCTGCTTTGAGCAGGGGGTTGGACTAGATGACCTCCTGAGGTCCCTTCCAACCCTGAGATTCTATGATTCTATGTTATGCCAGATGCAAAAAATAAACACACTGTAAATACCACACATATTTTCCTCTTTACAAATTTCTAGCCATTTTGGTAGTTCCAGGGGTAACACAAAAGTATGCATCACAAGCTGATAGCATTACTTTCATTTCCAGGGGATTATTCCCCCAGATCACCACAGTTTTAAAACATAGGTCACATTTTATACTTAGCCTTCTTTACAATTTTCCTTTATTTAAGCTACCTTAAGGATGAAATCTTGTTCTGCATCTCTTGGCTTATCTTTAGTTCTTCACCAGATCCGCCTTCCCTATGGATAGGCTCTGTAGTCAGTCCTGTCACCCATCCTGAAAGAAACATACAAAGAACTATGAAATATTCCTTATAAAGTACAAACAAGAAAGCATTTGAAAAGTCCTAACTGAGCCACACTGCCTTAACACTGTAGAACATAAGAGGCAGAGTTGTCCAGAAGACAGGCAGTCAAAGTGTGGGCTCTATTCCCAGTTTTGATACTGATTCAGAACAATGGGGTTGGGCAATTGTGTGTTTTGCTATAGAATTTCTTTAATTCTGTACTGTTATTGCTTTTACTGAGAAAGAAAGGAGGGGGGATTCTCTCCAGAGATTGATAAGTTTAGACCCTGTGTATTGTTCCATCTTGGTATTACAGAGACAGTTTACTTTCTTTTTATTCTTTAATAAATCTTTTCTGTTAAGGACTTGGTTGATCTTTCCTTGGGTGAATTCTCAGGGAAAGGGGTGGAGGAAGGCATCCCTCTGTAGTTGAATCCCAGTATCTCTCCTAGGAGAAGGGAGGGGGGAGGAAGCAGGTGAGAATGGTTTACTTCTCCTAGGTGTAAGAACTCCATGGATTTGGGGCTCTTGGGATCCCCAAGGATTTTGGGTAAGGACTGTGTCCCAATACACGTACATTATTGGGTGGTGGCAGCTTTTACCAGATCTAAACTAGGATTTTAGTTTAGGGGAGTCCATGCAGGTCCCCATCTTGGAACCCAACAGCTCCAAGTGGGGGAGAAACCTATGACAGAAGCCCACAGCTAGATATTTTCCTTCCTTTCAGAGCTTGCCCAGAAAATCCTCTTATAGCTTCTGTGATCTTTACAGTAACGTTATCACAGACAGCGAGAAACCGCAGGGAGATCCTCAGCTGGTATAAATTGTAATAACTCATAACTACTAAGGCAATGAAACTAACAATTTACACCAGAAGAGGATCTGCCCCACAGCCTGTTAGCCTTCTGCGGACTGCACTGTACACACAAAGTAAACATTTGCCATTGATTCAGTCTAAAACCTACTATAAAGGTTAACACAATTAAAACTTGGATTTCAGCAAATCAGGTTTGAAACCCAACAATAATTTTAAAAAAGTGAGCTTTTACTGTTTTAAACTATCGAGCGAAACACATACAACACTTTTCTTACTAGATGTCCCTCACGGACAGACCAGTGCTACTGAGGGTCTACTGAAGACTTCAAGTCTACATAAACCTCCTTACGAAGGGTAATCTTGTTTTCTAATTTCTCAAAAGTGGCTGCTTTAACAGCTCCAAAAGTTCAGCACTACTGAAAAGTCAAAAGAAGCAAAACAAAGCGGTTAAGACACCTAGCAAGATTCATATTCATGACTAAGAGGGACACAGAAAAGACAATGAACCAAAAAAAGATATTCACAATTACAAAATTATGAAACTGTAAACAATCCCATCATGTATAAAATCTAAACATTTCTCATGTACTCATCACTGTTATACAGCTACCTATACCTGACAATAACTAACTGCTGTAGTATACTGTAGTGAGATATAAAGTGCAAAATCACAGGGTTTTAATGCAATTTAAAATATATACAAAATGTTTCCCACACTTAGAAGTATTTTAAAAGCAGAGAATTTTGTGCCAGAATACTATTCTTTTGTAACCAGAACAGATTACACTGTATTAATAAAATTCCAGCTCCATTAACAGCACAGTTTGCTTAACCATTATAATACCAATAGCCAAAATTCTTTTAAGTATTTAATAGTCACCTTACCTGAATATGTGGATGCTAAGATTTCATCATACCCATCCTTTCCTACACAGCCACCCTGGATAGATGTGATGCTCTCTGATAAGGCCTAAAAAATAAAAACAGACGAGCACTCAGGAGATATATTACTTTATTCATTTTATATGAGCACTGTTTAAAGAAGAAAAAAAACAAAAACCAATTCCCCTTCTTTAATTGTAGTGCAGAAAATCTATTCAGATGCACAACACCTCAAAAGCATAAGAAATACTTAATTACCTGTTATTGTGTTTCAGCACATATATTTTTGGTTCTACTGTATATGTACCTTGAAAGACATATTAGGAAATGGTTTATAAAGTAAAACCTTGATGCACAGTCTAATATTCAAACAGTAATTACCAGAATGTGCTGGAAGGAAAGAAGACTGACTATGAATTAAATCCACTATTTTAAACAATTAGTAATAAATACAGCCATACCAGAAATATAGACTTTAAAGAGTCACTTGTTTATTTAAGAGGGAAAAAAAAATCAATAGATTTTAAAGTTTTGGGGGTGGTTTTTGTTTGGTTGGCTGTTGTTTTGTTTAGATTGTTTTACTAGCGTCTTAAATTATGAAAAAAAGAGAGAGAACTTTCAAAATGTATTTTTACCATTTGTGCTGTTTAATTTTAGTATTTCATTCAAATTGACTGGCCTGTGTCACTTTCTGGTTCTCACATATTAGCATATTCCTTTTGTGTTGGGGTTTCTACCATTACATGGAAGCGTACATTTTTAAAATACAAATCACATTTTTTAATTCATAACAGTTTTGGTAAGCCGTTGGCCATTTTTGTAATTGCTACTATGCAGTGTGCCTAAAAATTAAATGAAATACAGCACTCAACAAACCACCTTTTAAACACTCTTTGACAGCATATAAGAATATAGCTATACCATGCAGACAGAATGGCTGCAGACCATTTAAATAAATTTATATAAAATGTTGAATAATGACCAAAGGGCAAGAAAGACAGTGCAAATACATATCTATGGCATACCACTGATTTAGCTGTGTAACAATATAGTTAGAGACCTACCAAATCCACAGTCCATTTTGGTCAATTTCACGGCCACAGGGTTTTAAAATTAGTCAATGGCACGTTTTCAGATGTTTACATCTGAAATTTCAGGGTGATGTAACGGTAAGAGGCCTGACCCAAAAGGCGGTCAGGGTGGGAAAAGTTACAAAGCTATTGTAGGGGGGCTGTGGGATTGCTGTCCTTACTTCTGCCCTGCTGTTGGAAGGGATGCAGCCTTTGGAGCTGGGCAACCAGAGAGCTGGGCAGCCAGCTCTAAAGCCAGCGCTACCATCAGCAGCAGCAGCACAGAAGTGAGGGTCGCAAGGTCTGAAGGGGTGGGTTACCATATTTCAGTTTTCCCAGCAGTCTCCCACCCAAGTGGAGCCGTGGAGCTTACTGCAGCCCGGGGCTGACGGCTGGAGCCACAGAGCTTCCTTCAGCTGGGGCAGATCCCGGAGGTATGTCTAACCCACCCCAGGAGTGGCCCCTTCAGTGGAAGAGGAAATCTCGTCCCTCCCCATCCCCGGCTGGGACTAGCAACTAGAGGCCTGCGGAGGGTAGGAGCCCCCGGCTGGGCGCCGGATTTCACAGGGAGATCAGATTTCACAGTCTGTGATGTGTTTTTGGTAGGCTGTAAATTTGGTAGGGCCCTAAATATAGTTACAAATAAAAATTAAGAAATTAAACAATTGTAATTCATTTCTTTTCTAATTTAAAGCAAATAAGTTTAAAATATGCCCTGTGAAGAAGGAATTTCTTGTGATAAGCTTACGTGATCATATCGAAGGATAGGCTCATTTGTGCTCTCGAAGTTATAGATTTCTAACATACCATCATCTCGGCCAACAAGTAATTCTTTAACTCCATCACCCAGAATATCAAAGTTATCAATACATAAGATACCTATAAATAAATTAAAAAAACCTCTTATGAACAACAAACTGACTGCACATTTCATCTTTTGTCTCTCAATGAATGATCTGCAAAGTAGCCCATGAAAAAGTTATTACAGTGCATTAGCAGTCTTAAAAAAACAAATTGACAGAGCATTCTTGGTAAGTTTGTACGGTTTTATTAATGCCAGTTCTGTCTTCTGAGTAAAATGAGTGACTTCATCACTTTCTTATGAGAAACAATGTACTGGACTAAGTAGGTAAAAAACAGAACTATATTCCAATGCAAAGCACAGAAATAAAGAGACTTAACAGAAATCAACTGTAAAGAACCCAAAACCAAATCTAAGATTCAGGCCCCTTTAAAGCATCTCACAGTCACCCAAAATCAAAATCACTACTCATATTTGAAAAATGACATCATACTAAGAAGTTTACTAAAAATATTTTTGAGCGACAAAAGAATGAACATAGCAGCATGCTCTACAGGCATATGAGATAACTGGGTTCTATTCATGGTCCTTCCCTTTTCAGAGGAACAACACCTGAGATTGCTGCAGAGGCAGCATACTAAACATAAAAGGGAATCAATGTCCTGGAAATCAAAGCAATAATTTTTGGCCAATTAAAGAATAGCAGCGCGTCAAAAAGAGCCTTGGCCAATCCTCAGTCTGAAAGCAGGTACAAAGTGACAAAAAACAGTATTACATAGGGACAGTGATAACCTGTGCTGCAGGAAGAATTCAAAATGCCACAGGTTTGGAAAAATACGATTTTCATGTTTGGGTTTATAAGTACAACCACCACTACAGCAGTCAAATTTTATATATAAAATAATTTAAATGAGTTTATTTTTTAAAAGGTCACCTTAAAATAATAAACAAAAACATACTAAATAAGAACCGGAAATAACCTGCATGAAGAATAAGAAAAAAAAAACAAGACAAAAACTTCCTCAGTTAGTTCAAAACATTAAACTTCTTCAGCAAGAGGTCAGGAGCAAGGAAACGGAGTACTCAAGTTACTGTAATATACAGGCAAAACTGTGATGTATCTTCAAATTCTTTACCACAACACAAAAAATGCCCATAAGTATAATGAAATTTACTAGTAACTTTATTTCATATGGCCTGGTGTATAACTGAATGTCAATGATCTGGAAATATTACCAAGATACATACCTCCTCTCTTCTTCTCATTTCTGACTTCCCACTTATGTACCGGAGATGCACTTGAAACCTGAATGAGACCAACTTTCCCATCAGATGTTCCAAACAGAAGTTCTTCTCCAGAATCACCTAAGCATATAGGTACTATATTGGTTCTATTTTTTACATCTATTTATTATGTTTTAAACTATTCAAATATTTTAAGGACTTAAGTCTTTTCTTTAACATTTTCCTTCAGAATGTAATGTGTGAATCACAAAATATTCAAATTCATGTTCTGCAACAGAGTTACCAGATTTTTTCAAAACACAGTGATAGAAACAAGGCTGGAACTTCAGGAGATGGACACTCAAACATCTTAAGAACTATGGGTATTTTAAAGTGCATCTCTCACTCAACTCAATAGCTATTAATGTAAAAGGAGCAGGACATCAATGATATAAATACTGAATACATTAAAGTAAGGATATTTTTCCCAGCTTCTGAAAAGACTAGCAAGAGAAGTACTTCACTCCCATTCCTCTTCCCCCACCCCCATTAGATGGTTTGTGGAGAGGTCTTCAAAAAGACAAAACTAAACAAAACTACCTCACTCATTCACCTCCCTGGATAAGGGCTACAGAATCCAGCTTCTGCTAAGTGGGATTTAAAAGGGAAACTTATCCTTCCTCCCAAACCAGCTGCTGCCATCACAGTGCTACTTTCAAATGGCCTGACTGAAAGAAAATGGATTAGGAGCTGGATTAGAGCCATTCATTAAGCTTTTTGACCTACGGTGCTAAATTCAGGTGACAGAAGATAGCAAAAAGGCTGGCTAAACAATTTTAAACTTTAAGGTTGTGTCTACCCTACAGAGACTATGTCAGCATAGGTATGCTGGGATAACCCCATAGTGTAGACACAGCCTACACCGCCAAAAGGGGTTTTTCATTGGTGTAGAACACCACCTCCCTGAACGACGTTAGCTACACTGACATAAGCACTCTTCTGTTGACATAACTGCATCTACCCTTGGGGTTAGGATGGCATAACTATGTTGGTCAGGGGTGTGATTTTTAAGTTTAGGCCAAACCTAAATTAGATCTTTCCTCCATACGCCCAGATCATGACAGCTCTGCTCAACCTTCTCATTCACCAAATCACAGCTACTGAAGATAAGTTTAAAGAAATCCACGGCACTGTGAAAGATCAACGTCCACGAAAAGAATTCCCACACCATGAAAAAAAAGAGAGGCAAAGGCCCTGTTTTTCATTTACAGTAATGTTACTTTTCATATCAGTGGTAGTTTAAACGGACCTTAAAGGGAATGTACATGTAATTTGCACTCCCTTTGTGGCCCCTTTACACTGCCAGAGTGGTGTAAAGAGTCTTAGAATAAAAGAGGATCAGGGCCAGAGACAGAAAAAGGTATGTGGGAGAAACTATCAAGTCCTTCCCCTTCTGAACAACCCCCATGCCCAAATCTCTGCAGGCCTCTCGCACCATGTCTGGATGGGAGGCTATGATATTCCCCGAGGTTCCACTTCATGCCTTTTAGTGCTTGTGTATGCTTAAAACACTGCAGCAGCACAGCTGCACCACCGTAGCACTTCAGTGTAGATACTACCTGTGCTGACAGGAAGGCTTCTCCCATGAGGAGATGAATTCCCTATGCCTAAGAGACAGTAGCTAGGTTGACAGAATAATTCTTCTATCAACCTAGTGCTAGTTTACACCAGGGGTTAGGTCAGTATAGCCATCTCTCATACCTGCGAAAGATGTAGCTAAACTGAGCTAAACTGGTGTAGGCCGGGCTTTAGCCTCTTACTCCTGCCTGAAGGGGGCAAAGGCTGCATTTAATAACACTAGTGCTAGTTATGTTTCTGTATGAAAAATGGAGCTTTGGACATATGAAACTTTGAACAGAAGACTAACAGGAATCTTGCTTTGTCTCTTAACCAGAGAAATTCTGTAATTGGCAATGAGCTAATTAGAAATGTTCTGACATAAGTTTATCAGTCACAATTCTATCAAAGCTACCAAATGTTATATGCAAACTATTATAAGAAAAAACGGCATGGTCAGAGCTGTGACCCTTTCTGCATTTTTAACACCAGCTTCTAGACAATGTTAACCAAGGTTCTACAATATTTGTAAATAAGACATCCAGATTTTGCTACTTTTATTTAAAATACATTTCAGTGAAATACTGATATATTTAAGATCTAGTTACCACCATTTCCATTGTTTAAAGCAAGAACAGTAGGCGGTCCAGAAACTTCCACTTCGTATAGCAAATCAGACCCCTACAGATGAAGAAGAAAGAAAAGAGTTTTTAAAATGATCCAAAAACCCCATTTAAAAAAATCACTTAAAATTGCATAAGTATGTGTATTCTGTGTTACACATATGGATAAACTTTAGTTACCCACACGCTATGTTTGTGTTGGTAATCTTTCAAAACTACAGAACAGTGAAGTGTATAAATGGAGTACAAGACTGGCTTTTTATTAAAAGATGTTAAATAAGATGTTTAAAACGTATTTCTAGTGTTTTTAAACTCAGTTTTTGTGGCAACATAACCTGAAAATTCATGTACCAACACAGCTGCCAACTTCTACGTGGTAAAAAAGCACCCCGACTTTCACAATAAGCCAAAAATCAAGCTAATCCCATTTCAAAACAAGGCCAAAACAAGCTAATCCCTAAGAATCCCAACACTCTATGCGACTAGATCCCCCCAGTGTGCAGCCTGGGATTGTGGTGGGCCCGCTGTGCACCCCTGACTCTCTCCCCGCCTTTCCTCCTGCTTGCTGGAGCCAATCAGAAAAAAAGAAGCAACAAGCTACAAGCCAAAAGCTAGCCAACAAGCAACTCACAAACCAATTAAGCCAAAAACAAGCCCAATTTCTGTGTTTTTTTCCACTGGTTGGCATGTCTGGTATACATGTAATGATCTTTCACATAATTATTTTTATGATTTATAGAGTTAATAAAACTTGATCTGATCAAGTGATTTATTCAAATTGAAAATGTATATATTATGAGAGACAGATTTAAGCTCCCATCCTACAAACACGTGTGTTTAAATTTTACTCATATGAGTAGTGCCACTGAAATCAATGGGATTACTCACTTAAATTATAAGGAACTATAGCTTAAGTTAACGATACATGTGAGTAAAATGCAGGATCGAGGTCTAAGTAAGTGCACACTCACACACACCTTTAAGCAGAATTTCACTAATTCTTACCTCACTAGCCTACAAACGTTAATTCTTAAAAAAACAGCACTCATCTCACTTCTCAGCAGATTTAAGAGCAGTAACTACTACATTATAAAATATGCTATAGACAATTTATAGCCAATACACAAAGCATACTTCATGATATGTTAGATTTGATATTTTAAAATTGTGTTTGTTTGCTTACTTAACATTTCATAAAATTCACTAATTCACAGTAACAACAAGAAGTCCAGTGGCAACTTAAAGACTAACAGATTTATTTGAGCATAAGCTTTTGTGGGTAAAAAAACCCACTTCTTCAGATGCACGGAGTGGATCTTTTAGTCATTAGTGTGAATTAGTGAGGTTCTGTGGTACCAGTAAAGGAAGTGACAACAAAGCAAAGATTTTTAACCTGTAAAACTCTAAGGACTCTATCCTGGCATGCCAATATTGGTCTAATGCAAGACAGTTTCTCTACTGGAAGACAGAGGACATCATTGATTTTATCTCCTGACAGGTAGTAGTGCTGGTCCTTGCAGTCACAGTAATGGTTATAGATATAGCTTGCACAAAGAAAGAGATCTGCTCCCGATATATGCCTGAGAAAAAGAAAAGCATTGAATTTTGTCAGCATTTAAAGTTATAGTGATATTCTCTTAGGCCCCAATATACATGTGGATCAAGTTACATACATGTATAACTGTTTGTTCATTCAGGGCCTTACTGAGCAAAATAAGCAATTAATCTGGTTAAATAAATTAAACTTGTTATTTTCTACAAAATATAAAATCATATAGTTTACATTCCTTTATTTTTTTCCCCTATAGTTTATTTTCATCTCTGCATAAGGGTCTACAGACAACAAATGCTAAAGAGATCTTACTAATACTCCGTAATATAAATTTAAAGAGAAACAAAATTATTGAAAAGAAAAGAAATGCCCTCTTGATTAAAGCATATTCAGGCAGAGTTCCCCCTGAGCCTTTTAGAATAGGATGAGAGAACATAAAAAATGATCTCCATTTGTTTCTCCAGAGAAGTAGTTAAGGTGTTTTTTAAAATACATTTTTAGAAGCACAATATAAGCAGAGTGAGTGGGGGCATAGTTTTGATTGCGGTTTTTTTGGTAAATAGATTAAATTTTGGTGAAAGGTGAGCAAGAGAAAGGGCTCAGTAAAAAAAATAAAAATAATGAATGGGAGTAGAAAATTTAAACATGATGGAGCAGTAACCCTTTTGGACTTTGGAGGAACACTCCAAAAAACTAAACAAACATTGACGATTAACTGTAAAGAAAAAAACAACAATTGAGTGAACACAGATTCTGAGTTAAAATGACTCTCCATAACTAGAATGGTGAAACAGAAGGGTGGCATTCTGCACACAACTAAGTTTTCACTAAGGCCTTGGGTAAATTTTCTAATGTGCCCACGTTACTTTAAGAGCCTAAATTCTATATTTAAGAGTGACTGAGGCATTAATCCCTTGTCTATAGAGGTTTTAGCCACCAGTGAAGCCATACTGACATAGTTATAATAGTGCAAACTTCTAGCATGGATAGTTTACAACCATGTATTGTATGTACATTGGGGTATGTACTATTATAACTACATTGATCAAAAAGCTAAAATCCAGAGCGTAAACAAGTCCTATGTAAAGTTACACTCCTCCTCCCTCAATATCTGTTAATTTACTAGTTCACCAAAAGCATTCCACAATGCAGCATTCTGTGACACCCTAAGTATCAGGAGTCTCATCACATATGATGGATTGCAATGTTACATTCTGGATATCTTCAATCACCACAGAAAATTAACATTTTTGGTCAACCAATTAGGTCACTTTTGGAATGATGTTTTGCCTCACCTACTACGTAAGTAGCAATGAAATGATTAAATGTAGTTCAATATGATTTTTCTTAAGCTGAGTCAAAAAGTTCCAAATATTTTGTACTGAATGGAGCTTTGAGAATAAAGATAAGTACATTTTAATATTTATGTTCCTAGTTTACTTATAAGAGCTATTTAAAAAGTTATACTTAATATTAATTCAGAGCCAAATACAAAAAAGAAAAGCATACAGATCTTCTTTTTGGGGGCCCATTAAAAAAATTATGTCTACATTAATAAATGTGTCAATTCAATGGTGAGCTCCGTTTGTTTCACTGCATAATAGGACTGTCTCTTATACCAGTGGCACCTTAAAGACTAACACATTTATTTAAGAAGTGAGCTGTAGCTCACGAAAGCTCATGCTAAAATAAATTTGTTAGACTCTAAGGTGCCACAAGTACTCCTGTTCTTTTTGCGGATACAGACTAACACGGCTGCTACTCTGAAACCTATTATACCAGTATTAAAGTTACTTGTTTCCTCACTTACTGCCACCTTGTGGCTCTCAGAAGGGGCTCAATCCAACTCTCACACATCAGCAGAAAGACTTCTGATTTAACGGGAGTTGAATCCCAACCTACTCACTCCTTCTGCTGCCACCTCTCTCTTGACAAGAAGTTTACATAGTTGGCCCCGTTCTGATCTTATGGCTAAATTACATTTAAACACTTTTTGGAGAGAGGGAGGAAGAAGATTTACAGTGAAGGAGGTGGCCAAATTATTAATCTAAGCTAGATTCTAGTTCATTTTACAGGATTCTGACTATAATATTTTTCTTTACTTTATACCTTTTAAAAAGCCCTATCTACATGTATGACGACAGACAGACAAAGAGGTTTAATTATTATTCAAGTGTGTATAGATACAGATATACACACACACTCGAATGAATACTTCAAGGGTGTTTTTGACTGCTTTAAGTCCTGTTTCATCTCCCTGACAGGCCACTCCATGTTAAAGAATGGAGAAAATGTTTTTAAAACATGGTTTTTAATTTTTATTGGAATACTGTCCCTGCAAGTGTTTATTGTGCATATCCTGCTGAACTAGTCACTCTGCCATTTGCCATGTGTAGTAGTCAAGTCAGCCTAGCACCCCAAGTGGAGTGTTCGATTAACATTTAAAAAAAAAAAATCAGCCGTAAGGCTGTTTACTACAGCAACAAAAATTGTACTCCATTCCACAGGCCATACCAATGGAAGTGTAGTGAGATTGATCAAGATCCTGGAGGGATCCACAATGGGTATAGGATGGGTTAGGGAGAGTAGGTAGTAAAGAAAGCTGAGTCAAAGAATCAATTCATATCTCCCAGCAGAGCACCTTCAGCCACTGCTGTTGAACTCTGTATTCATACTGGTATAAGATTCAAACACGGCAATTAAGTTAATATTTACATGAACATGGAATGGAGCGCTAGTTTTCACACACGTTTGGATAGAAGGCTGAACTTCTTGCTATTATTTCAGTTTAGACTTCAGCTAGAAAAAGTATGTTGTACATTGGTTTATAATGTCAAGGCTATCTCATCAACCCAAACAATTAAAAGCTTTTGGTTAGTTGGATAATGTATACAGAAATGGAACTAACTTGCAAATGATGAGCATCCACCCTCTGAAGGCATGTCTATAAGGTGCAGCAACAAAACTACAGGGGTGTGATTTCTGGAGCTCACTGACTGGTCTGTGTGGACATTGCTGGTGCACGCTATAAGTTCTCCAGTGCACTTGAACAGAATGCTGAATGTTTGAACAGCACTATGTTCAAGTGCACTAAGTAACTTTTAATGCACACCAGTATGGTCTACATCGACTAGTCCAGGGGTGGCCAACCTGTGGCTCCAGAGCCACATGTGGTTCTTCAGAAGTTAATATGCGGCTCCTTGTATAGGCACTGACTCCGGTGCTGGGATGAAGAGGAACTGGCTAGAAGCTTTCAATTGCAGCAGTTAAGTTAATGAATGACAAACAGTTGTAATGGGGCTCACTCTCCCACTTGCTACTGATACTTTTACAGGAGTTCTACCTCTCTCAGGATAGAGAGAAGAGACTTAAGAGTGAAAATCCTGCACAGATACTGTCTTTAGAGAAAAAGCTTAATACAACTACTTGGTTGTATAGAAAAATAAACCCTCACATTTCATTTTGAGGGACAAAAACAAGTGCTAGGAGTACATGAAAACTAAAAAAAGTGATACAAAAATAAGTATTATAACACAATAGTATACTGCACTTAGCTGGGATGTGCTTAATCTGGATGCCCACTTTCCTGAGCTGCCTGCCAGAAAACCTATTTAGACTAATGTGATAGAAAATTCTTTCACAGAACCAAAAACTAAAACTAGTTTTACTAACATGAAATAATATTGAAAAACAAAGTACTGCACATACATAGCTTTGATGTTTTCAGTGAGGTTAGTTTCAAATGAAAGGAACTGCTTCCCTCTCTTTGTGAAACCTCTAACCTCTGATCCTGTAGCCACAAAAATTTTCTCCTGTGGTGTATTAAGAGCTCCTCCCAGCTCCAGCCTTGTGATCCTTTGCCCTGGCAGTGTCTTGAACACTGGCTGTGAAAGTCAAAAAGAAAGTGATTCTTAATTATTTCAATACTGTATTTGCATTTTTTTTAAATACAGAAGATGCCAAATTTGCATTGGGACTTTTGACATAATTGCAGTGATTTTACAGAACATGTATACCTGATGAGGTTTTATTATACGTTAAAACAACAAGAAATCCCAAGGCCCCTTAAAGACTAACAGATTTATTTGGGCATAAGCTGCATCTGTAACTTTTACTCCATGCATCTGAAGAAGTGAGGTTTTTTACCCACGAAAGCTTATGCCCAAATAAATCTGTTAGTCTTTAAGATGCCACCAGACTCCTTGTTGTTTTTTGTGGATACAGACTAACACGGCTACACCCTAATACTTATTATATGTTGTTCCTCAGTATCAGTGAAGAAATCAGGCATTTTATAAATCAACTCAGTGCTCTCAAAGCTAATAGATAAAATACTTAAGATTCCAGTGCTGTTTATTGAAGCACAGTACAGAGAGCTGTAGTGCAAGCTTCTGCATAGTGCCCCACATACATGCTGCATTCTGATTCCAGAAAAATCATCTCTAGTAATGAAAAAACAATTTTATGGACACGTAAAATTAACTTATCAGACACACTACCAAGATACAAGCTGTGAAAGTTGTTTTTGTAAGTTGTCCTGCTGTCCACAACTTTAGCTCCTACAGAGCAATTAGTTCACAAAGTCACATATATATCAGATGTTAACTATTTAAAAAAAGTCATTACTGACATAGTTTGGAAGCCAACCACTGATCTAGAATCATGGGGCTCAGTAACCTTTTGCCAATTTTCAGAGCCATCTTGTTCCTTTCATTAACACAAACAGCTTTTTAATATTCATTATGTACAAATGAAAAACTGCACACCAAGAACTATAAAACAATTACATAAATATCTGACCTTACCATAGCTTCCCCCTTTTTGATGCCAAAACATGTAACAACACCATCATGATCTCCAATGACAATCTGCAAAAATGTAATGCATAATTATATCAGAATTATTCCTATAAAGATATAGATATATAGATATAGGGGGAGGTATGGCTCAGTGGTTTGAGCATTGGCCTGCTAAACCCAGGGTTGTGAGCTCAATCTTTGAGGGGGCCACTTAGGGATCTGGGGCAAAAATCAGTACTTGGCCCTGCTAGTGAAGGCAGGGGGCTGGACTCGATGACCTTTCAAGGTCCCTTCCAATTCTAGGAGATAGGTATATCTCCAATTATTATTATTATTATTATAAGCTTCCATCTTAAAGAGGAAGAACTTTCCTTATATTAGTCATGTGCATCTGCAGTATGGAAAGTAAGCATTACCAACTACTGCATATTTAATGATCATACTATATCATACAAGCACACAACACTTTATAGATATAAAGACAGAAAGTCCTTTAGTCATAGAGCTTAAAATCTAAATTATTTCTCTGAAATAATTTAACTGTCAACCCTTTCGTATTTGTTGTTTTAAAGAATATCTGTCACATAATGGAATCTTTGAAAAAAAAATAGTATTATTTTGATAAAACTGTTTTTCTATATTTTATATTGCTCATCCTTTACTTATTACCAGAAATGAAAAGCATATAATTGTTTCTTAAAAGTTCATCTATTCTGATACTTTCTTCCCACACAGAAATCACAACCATGAATTCACCAGAAATGATCTGTTTAGAAAGAAAAAAAACAAAAACAAAACACTCCTGTCTTCAACAAGTGTTCTTAGCAAAAAAGAACAAGGGTGGAGAAATATATAACTAATTTAAAAGTTTATTACTAAAGCCTAAGAATGTCCATGCATTGTCAGCAGGTCTTGAATCAGAATTAGTTGGGAAGCTTTGCCTATACTGTCCCACATAGAAAGAATCAAAAGATTATTTGCACCACTATCGTTCCAAGGGAATAATAATATCAATTTTTAACAGAACAAGTATCTCATTGTCAACAAAAGCTACCTTCTGTGTTGCCCTACGTCTTGATGCAGGAAGAAGCTTCATGGTCTTCTGAGATGTCACTCCCACCTATTTGAAAACATCAACTCGTTACTGAACATCTCAACTCTTACATTTCAAAAAATTTTAGTCCCACTCCTCTATTTTAAATTTCATGCATTAGCGTTCATGCTATTTAATGCCTCTATCCACAAAGCAAGAACAGTAATTCAGCATTGCTTGGATAGCCAAAATAATATGCCACAACTCTCAAATAAAAAGATGAATTGTAAAGACTATCCATTTGAGACTTGTACTGCTTTGTACTTGCTGACACGTCTGCTAATTCCTCTAGTTGGGGTACTGGTTTCAGAGATGTGACCACCACCTGTTTCCTGGATAGTTACTTGAGGCAGACAGACAAAATAAAGCAACATGCATAACAGGTGTCATATTTCAAAGACTGCAATATTTAACAATAGATCCAATTATTAATATTGATTAATATTTCTGATGCTTGTTATCCCAGACATTACTGACTCCCACACTGCAGAGTCCCACAACTACAGATCATGTAGCTATATAGATAAATGCATAGAAACACTATTTATGATTATAGTATTAGGCCCTGACACTGCACAGATTTAAGCAGATGCTTAGCTTTACAAAGATATGTTGTCTCACTGACTCAGTAGGACTTTTCATGTCCACAAAGTGAAACACTGTTTGCAGGATTTGGGTCTTTGTATCCAGAAGTTTTAAGGTATACTTGATATTTTTAAAGGTGTATTATTAACTTGTTTTAGGTCCCAAATTTATGGTTGGTTTTTTTTGAAGGGGGAATGAAAGTTTCATAACACTTAACACTAATATATTTTGCTTTAAATTCTAATGCAAATAGTTTTCTGTTATAAAATAAACATATCCCAACATGCAACCCAGTAGACTAGCCTACCAGATGCTCAGGCAGGAAGAAGGAGAGAGAGAGAGAAAGGAAGAAAGGATGGTCCAGCGCTCAGGGCACTAGCCTAAGATTTAGGAGAGCAGGACTCACTTCCCTGCTGTGTCACAGATTTCTTGGGTGACCTTGGGCAAGTCATAGAGCCTCTCTGTGCCTCAGTTTCCCCATGTGTAAAGTGGGGCAACCCCTGCCTGGCAGTCATGTTGCTAGATCTAGTAAAGCCTGTGAGGTCTCGGATGGCGAAATACAGCAAAAAAACACGCGGGAACTCCCCCGCAGATGTTACACAGTGTGATAACCAGGCAGGGCTCCTGGGAGCGCGGGGCAGGAGCGGGGCCTTTCCCAGACGGCCTCTGTTTATAGACCCGCCGCCAGCCCTGCCCCATCACTGGGGAGCCCCGCGCGGCGCGGCCGCGGCTTTACCTGCAAATAATCCACGCGGGCCAGTTGCAGCTCCATGGCCCCAGGCTCAGGGGCGACTCCGCCCGCACGGTCCAGGGACTGACCCCCAGCGGGCGGAGGGGCCGCGGCCCCAGCCTCTCTGTCCCCACCCGGCGGCCCGCTCCAACACAGCCTTCTCCCAGAGACAGCTCACTACCCGCTACCACGGCAACGCCGAAAAGACACATCCCCACAAGTCGGCCTGCTATTGGACACGCTGGCCGGCGAAGGGGCGGGGTCAGCATTGAACACGCGCAGTGATTGGGCAAAGCGTCTCTGCGCGGGCGGCGTGGCTAGGGGCCGCTGCGGGAGCAGGCCGCGGCCGGTAGAGAGCCGGAGAGCGGCGGGGAGGGGTTACCCGCCCCCGGCTCTCACCGGGGGGCGGCGGATGGTGAGAGCGGGGCACCCGGCTTTATCGTGGGCAGGACGGAGATACCGCTGGGGCGCTAGCCGCAGCCACAGAGGAGGCTGGGGACGGGGGTCTCCCAGCCCAGTGGCCATGGTGGGGCTGCCGAGGTCGGCGCTGCCCCGGCGGGCCGAGCTCTCAGCCCCCGGTGACCTCGCTGCTAGCGTTGGTCTACGGGAAGATACAACCTCACCCTCCCTGTCCAACTGCAACTGTCTGCGGAGGCTGGGCGGGGAAATTGCTACTCAGTTTTCTGGAAGTCGCTGCCCTCTGGCAAGAGGGTTCACGCACCTGGGAGCATCGTGCCTCCCGGCTTTGCGGCGCTCCTAGGAAGGCTCCCCATCTCTACTAGGTGGGGTTTAAAAGTACCAGGGCAGTGGGAGTCATTGAAGGAGCTTTGTAGGCCTGGTGTGCCCCGTTGATTAGCTGCCATTGCCGTCATGTCTGTAAATCAGGCCCTGGATTTCTGTGATTAGTTGGCAGGAAATGAGCTGGGCACACAATGAGCGACTTGCTCAGCATCAGTAAGAAATATATGGGAGAGGCAAAATGCCTCTAGGTCAGCACTGCTTTACAAAATTCCTGTGCTGTGATGCCTACAACTAAACTGGACAAGAGGGGCTAAGCTACTTGTGTGTTGAAACCACTGGTTGCCATGCTGACCAGTATTGTTTCCATTAACTCCCCTGTTGATCCATCTTGTCTTATACAGTACTTAAATTGCTCTTTGGGTGCAGGGGTCATCTTTTTGTTTTGTGTTTATGCAGCATCTGGCACACTGAGGTTATGCTCCCCGGCTAGGGTTCTCAGGCACTACAGTAATACAAATACCAATTTACATTCTGGCTCCTGGCCCAGTCTTCTCCCTACCACATTCCTCATAGCTCTGTCTTCCAGCTACTCCCTTTTCTTCCATGCTGTCAGTGAGGCTATGAGAGCAGAAGGAGAGACAGTCTATTCACTCTCACTTCTGCTGCCTAGCACCACCGTGGCCTCTGCACCCTAGAAGGGCAATTTTGGGTAAATTCTGCTCAGCCCTAGAGTAGATTATGCTCAGTCACTCTCTGGGAATGGCCCTTATCTAGTTGGTGTGCTGGAGCTTTGAGAGGACAGAACACTTGCAGTGCAGACAAAATCTTTGGAGAATTTCAGTACCAGACTCTACCAAACATGCTCAAACTATAATTTTCAGAGGCACGTAGCTTGGACACATTTGGACAGATTTGCATGGAAAAGCAAAAGGCCCATCCTTGACAGATAGACTTGAAGTTTTTGGCAAGGGGATTACCTTTCTCCAAAGCAAGGAGATTCTGGGACTTCTCAGTGAAACAGAATTTTTTGAGATACGCAAAACATATTTTCCCATAAGTTTGTCTCAGAAATGGCTTAGTTTTTGCTCAAGTTTCCCCAAAAAATTCAGTCTAAGGTGCACACACATTTGCAATGGAAAATTCCAGCTTGAACATTATAGGTTTGCCAAAGCTTTAAGCAACTGAAAGGTCTTATAATGGAAAATATTGGGTAATGTTAGGTATAGGTGTTGCTACCAATACTTCCTAAAACAGCCTTTTACTACCTTTGACTGATTGTTGTAAAAAGTCTCTGTGTATACCACTGTACACTTCAAAATCAGGTGCTGAGTAACTGGGGCAAGTTAAAGAGTCTGTAAAGTATGAATATTTTATTTAACAAGCATCCGAGGCATCATTTAGAATAGTGTAACAAAATACTAGCCCTGCATAGAATCTGAATTTTAAAAAAATCATCTCTACCACAAGAAAGAATAACTTTTGACTGAGTTCACTTTACCTTCAGAAGGATTTTTAAAAAGGATTTCTAGTCCCTACTGTTGAAAGCAAACATTATGCTGCATTAAGAAACAAACTGTAGTATATGTATGTTAAACAGTGCTCCTTAAGTTATATTCTTGCTTTGATATTCATTGTTAAACCTTAAAGTATCCATTCTGTGAGTTCTTCGGTTGTATCTGTTATTAGAATAATTGAAAAAACATAAATATTTCAAATAATACTTAACTGAGACCCAGCTGACTACTCCTTATTTATTACATTCTACAGGATCCTGTTCGCACCAGTTGGTTCAGGGAACAGGGTCCTTTGCAGTGCCTTTTGTGTGTGTGTGTGTGTGCGCAAATTGTTTAGTGCAAAGAGTTTTTGAAGTTTGTTCATAAAACAGTCAAAATATCAGCAATGCAAGATTTTTTCACTTTCAAGTGTACTTTCCTATTAAATGCAAAAACTGGTATGAGAGTTCTTACTTTTCAATACACTTAAATGAACAGAGCATTTTTTGCGTGATGAGTTGTTAAAATTTCCTGACTAAATTTAAAGAAAGCTGTACATAAAGTTATTTAGTACTAAAAATCTACCATATATTTTTCAAGTATAAGATACTCCAAAATATTATTGCCAATATTTGTGCTGAAGAAAATGCCAGGAATCCCAATAATTCATTGAATCATTCACATCTTGACATATTGGGGTTGAGTTTCTCACTGAGTTTATGTATTAGAATTGCTAAATCTTCTGTTGCTTGGGATTTATCTTCCAAAAGTTCATAGCGAAGACTGGAGATGTCTTGTTTGATTTCCTTTAATTCACCTGTATTAATTGTTGAAAGAAATACTTTAGTATTGTTTGTTAAATATTAAATACAGTTTTAAGTCACAACAATGCATATTTTAGAATTATCTCCCACTCAACCAAAACATTCATCAGAATACCATGTCTTTCCCTGACCCAATAAACTAACACTGTACTTCACCTGTATATAGTACATCTAAGGTTCTCAAAACACTTTACAAATGTTAATAAATTAATCATAACATCATTGTGAGACTGGTAAATATCTCTATTTTATAGAGAAGAAGCATGGATATTTTTAAATGAGTTGCTTAGGTCACACAGGAAGAGTGCGGCAAAGCTGGTAATAAAAACACATCTTCTGAGTCTCTGTCTTCTTCCTTAACCAAAAGCACATCTTTAGAAAGCAGAAAAAAAATCAACCTATTTTAAGGGATGTCAGGCTTTGACAAGTATAAACACGGTACTTAAATTAACATCTTCCTGGTCAAAACACAAATATCAAGGCAAGGTTGGTGACAAGCAACAGTGGTGTTTATTTCAGGACTTCAAGGGTAGAACCTTTCTTGAATATTCAAAGTATCATTCTTTCCACAAACTATGAGTGCTGTCAATTTTTATCTAGTACCCTGGGCAGAAAATTGCTTGCTATGTGTGAAGTACAGAGTACAAAATAAGACCTTTACTGTTCTCTTAAAGTGAAATCTTTAGGCTCATATATTTGAAATAATGATACTTGGCAATCATAAAGGATTTTCCACAGTGTATATAGCACCTTACATCCAATATGCTTTGAAAACCATAATTAATCCTTACAATACCACTGTGAGATAAGTATGATGCAGGGTACATATGATCTCTTTTACTGCTGAGAAATCTGTGCTTCAGAGAGGTCAGCTGACTTGCTCAAGGTCACAAAGGAGAAGCAGTGAAAGATCAGAATTTAGGTCTCCTGACTCAGTGTTGTGCTCTCACTGCTTGACCATACTGCTAACCTGAAATCCAAGTGCAAATACAAGAAGGGTCAAAACCCTTCAG
Source organism: Mauremys mutica (assembly GCF_020497125.1). Classification (NCBI taxonomy): domain Eukaryota; kingdom Metazoa; phylum Chordata; order Testudines; family Geoemydidae; genus Mauremys; species Mauremys mutica. The sequence continues at coordinate 44,979,590 of NC_059076.1, forward strand.
AAAACTTGTGCTTTGTCAAGCATTTTGGTGACAGAACAGTTGATACCATCATCTCTATCCTGCTTTGCAAAAGATATATGTGTAAGTTAAAAATACCAAAACCAGAATATAAATTTTTAAGTTTTTCTGGTACAGTTACATACTTCTGGGCGTCTGGCCAAAAATGCCAAATTGAACTGTATGCTGTACTCTTCTTTTTTGTACAACCCTTGGCATCATCTAGAAACTCAGCACCCCTGGGATTTGTGTGTCATGTGCACTTTCCTTTTTCTATTCTATTAGTCAGAAATGAGTTCAGTACTAATAACACAGATTTCAGAGTGGACTGTTCAGTTACTACAGCTGTTCTCTTGATTTTGTTTTCTTTTTATTCATATTTTATTGGTTTTCAAATATACAGAAATTTCTAGTTTACAGTGTATAAAATAAGATTAAGGTATACATTATAGTTTAATTTCTTTTCAAGCCTAGATTCAGGTTTCAATCAGCTTGACGGTTTTTTTGTGGCTGTCACTATTTTGCCAATGCCATAGCACTCAGAAAATGATTCACAGGTTATGGGAGTGAAAAATAAGTTTAGTTAATGTCAGATAGTTTAGAATATGTTTTTATTTACATTTAAGCATATTTAGTATGGTAGCAAGGCTTTCGGTGTATAAAGCATCAATTTTTTTCAGAAAGCTATTGCTTAACATTAAAAATACAGTGCCAAATTGCTCTGAAAGAAGGGCCCATTCCTATCATGCATGGATAGTCCAACTGATTTCACTAGAATAAATCAAGACACTAAACCCTATACCTGGCACAGTTTGCGTGAATTAGCCCTAACTGTAGAGATGGGATTGGTAGTGACAGTAATTAAATAAGATCCAGTTTAAATCTAGATGTCAGACCATGAGCACTAACATCAACCAGGGCTAACTAACAAATTTAGCTTGCAGGATGTTTGTTTTCAAGGATATTTTTCAATATCTTTCTTAAAAGATTTTAATTATTACAGTTTGGCAGTAAAAAAGAACTGCCTTTTTCTTCACACCAATGTTTAGGCAATATTCTGAGTGATATTTTTGTCACATGAATGGTTTTGATAGCCCTATGTTTGAAGAAGTATTGCTGAGCAGTGCAATGCATGTGTGATTTAATATAGACCTATATGATTCCCCTCACTGTGTAGTGTGAATGAGTGCAAAACCATGGAAATCCTGCAGAAACTGGGGTGAGAGGGCCATATAGAGGAAAGAAAGCTATGCAGTGCATCCTTCCCCATCATACAAACTGCCTGCAGCCTCTGTTTCTACAGTGCACAAGCTCAGCTCTGCAAGGGCTATATGGTGAGGGGAGGAGTCAGGGTAACAGCTGCTATGGAGCATGTTTGCCTCTCATGCAGAGTAACCATACATTCTTTTTTCTCTGACCATAACTAACTTCCTGCTTCCATGTCTGCTTCTCCTTGCAGAGAGTTATGGGGTATGTAGTGACCAATTGACAAGCCAAAGTCACTACTGCAAGTTAGAGAGCCATATTGCCTTGGCTGTAACAGAACTAGGGTCAGAAAAGCTTTCTGAGGCCAACCAAGATTCTTTAAGGCTCTCCTACCATTTCTCATAGGACTCTGGCCCACATCAGGAACTGTGGCCATTGCCCCTTTCTTTTCTCACCATACAGCTATCACATGGCCATTTTCAATGTAGATTGGTGGTTCTCCCAGGGCCATGGAATTTTACAGGTGAATGTTCTCTCTTCCATTTCCCTCTTCCCTCCATTTTATGGTTCACAGTGTAATACAATACATTGCGCGTTCAGTTGAAATAAAACGAAGAGGAAGGATTTTCAAGGTGCTTAAGATACCAGACTGGGGCATAGGATATCTGAGTTCATTTCTGGCCTCCACCACCGATTTCTTGTGAGATTTTGGGCAAGTTACTTAATCTCTCTGTCCTTCAGTTCCCCAGTCTAGAAAATAGTATTAATACATCCTTTCTCCCATCATTTGTCTGTCTTGCCTATTACATTGCAAGTTCTTTGTGGCAAAGACTGTCTTTTGCTATGTATTTGTGCTAAGTTCATCTAGTAGAATGAGGCCTTGATCTCAGCTGGGGTTTCTAGGTGTTACTGTAGTACAAATAAATAATAATAATATAGTCCTGCAGAAAAACAATATCCGTGAATGCTGTGTTTACAGTGGCTCTCACCTTCATTCACTTCATCGTTTTCTTTGTCAACTTGTGCTTTCAGAACATAACGTTTTATAAGCCTTTTCATGATTTGCTGTTAGACAAAAAATACATAGTTAAGCAGTTACACAGCTTGTGTTCTATTCACTTAAACATCTCATATGCCTGTAAGTGAAACGTCTCACAGCACTTTCTTCATCTTTGCTTTTATTGGTGGGTTAAGTGGACCCAGACATTAAATTATGATCCCTTCCTTGTCTACATTCCTCTTGTATGCAGCCCAGGGCAGCAGGAGGTCTTAACTGGTACAAAAGTGCTAACAATATTTTCATGACATTATTGCCCCTTCATTCTAAGCAATTTCACACCCCTGCAATTTTGCTTCTCCACAAAATTCTACAAAATGGCTATTTTTTATATCTAAAACATGTACCAATCCTCACATGATTTTGCTACAAAGCCACATTCACTTGAAAATGGGTCCGTTTTTACTGGAAAAAATTAGCAAAATTTGGCAATGTTTTTGAGAAAATATGACTGCTCTTCTCACTTGTAACAAAATATCCAAATCTTCAAATTTAAAATTCTTTCCATTACATTATACATATTGTGCAGACTTCTAGTTCTAAACTTCCCTATGTCAGGGATTCAGGATGTTAGGTTAACTGTAGGATTTTCACTCACACTTTCCGAGTTGATTTTCCCCCATCCCTTACTTTCTAAGGTCCCATTTTACTTCCTTGTGCTTTGGCAGGAGCTGTGTCACTGCATACGTGCTATGATTTAGAGGACTTGCTACCTTCCCTGAGGCTATAATAAAGCAGCTCTTTACTGACCAGAATGCACCATACAGTATAAGGTTGAATGGAGTGCTGAGAGATGATTTATAAAATCAAACTGGCTATTGTACAAGGCATTAACACTATAGGGGTTTAATTCTGCCCCTTCACAGTAATTTTTTTTGCAGCTGAATTCACTTTATCATTATCTATGGCAGGGGTTCTCACACGTTTTCATTGCGTGAGTCACAATTTAACAGGAAGATTGTCTTGGGGTCACCCTCCTGCCCATTCAGACCACTCCTCACATGCACATGGCATTAGCCATCTCCTCTCCCCTTCATGATTGCATAATATGTCTGTGACAACTACAGCAATTGCTTACAGGGTTAAGTAATATTACAGAAGATATTTAATGAATTTTTAGCTGCTTTTATTTCAGTTTGGCAGCTGGAAACAAGAAAAAAAAAAGTCAGCACAATGTGACTAGTTAGCAAATGCTTCCACAAACCACCAGGGATTTATGGACCACAGTGTGGGAACTAAAGCTGGCTAGAAACTGGAATTCCAAATCGGTGATAAATTCTGAAATATAAAGCTAGTTTTTGTTCTAAAACAGAACAAAAGACAAAGTTTCAAAATTTCCTGCAGAACAGGAAATCCCAAATTTAATTTAGAAAGTCAAAATGACATTTTGGTTAGACATTTTTTAAATGTTTCCACGGCTCCTTGAGCGCCTCACAATCCTGCCAGCCCACCAAATAATAAATAACTTTTAATTATTATTTATTTTTTCAGCACCTTGCTGTTTGTCAGTATCACTCAGTGAGGAAATGTGCTCCACTCTGCTTTTATACCCTTTGTTTCTCTTCCTTTCTTATTCTCTGTTCTCATTTTCTCTCCCTCTCTGTCTTTGTGAGTATCCTGTCCTCCATGCATTTCCTTCCCTGAAGAAAAACTCACTTCCTGCTTTCCTGTGGGATTCACTGCCACTCCCTTCTCCATTCTATAAACCAAAATGATCAGCAATGAAATAGTTAATGTTAACATTGACATATCATCATTGGGCTTCAGAGCTGACACTGAGACAAGGGAGTTTACACCTCTACATTATTATGTAAAGCTGTTGGCAGCCTCAGGAAGACAGCACTGTCTCAGTTATACTTGGTTCACATTTGGAAGGTCATCTTTGCAACCATGAGGGCTAGAAACTCACCTTTTTTCACAATAAACTCTGCACAGTCTAAGAACGTCCTTTGACATAAATGTTTTAAGCAGGCAGGATCTGGCCATTGGGCCACCTTTTGGACACCCCTACTGCAAGGGCTCCTTTTGTGCACTCCTGTTGTTGCCCTGCTCATATCTGAGGCTATGCAAGTGTATTTACTGATATATAGCCTAACCTAACCCCTACAGATTCCTAAAGTCCCTTTCACAGGATCCAGGGCCGGCTCCAGGCACCAGCGTTCCATGCATTTGCTTGGGGCGGTACTTTTTAAGGGGCAGCACTCCGGCCCTTTGGGGGCAGCACTTTTCAAGGGGCGGCACTTTGGCCCTTTGGGGGCAGCACTTTTCAAAGGGCGGCACTCCGTTTTTTTGTTTGTTTTTGCTTCGGCGGCAGCACTCCGGCTTTTCTTTTTTTTTTTTTTTTGCTTGGGGCTGCAAAAAATCTGGAGCCGGCCATCACAGGATCTGCTTAGTGTGCAAAACATTCTCCAGTAAGGGCCAGAGCAAATATTCTTCCCTTTCTGAGCTGTATCGAATGGTCTTTGACAGGCTCCGCATCCTAGCAGAAGGAGCCACCCTGTCCCCCACGTCTCTTCCCCTCCATCTCCAGGACATTCAAGCATCACAGAGCACATGTAATCAGAAAGAACCTCTAAAGAAAGGAAGAGAAAATAATATCAACCCAATGCTCTCTGGATCTTTCCCCAGAGATTTGCTTCTGTCACTTGCTGCACAGGCTGTCAAAATGGCCAGATCAAGGAAAGGCCTATTGGAGAACTAGTTTAAAATGTTTCAAATGATGGGGCTTGAAAAACAAGCTACAAGTACTGTGCGCACACAGTAGCAGCAACAATATGCTTCTCTGATTGCCGAGAGAATTCTTTTTCATCTTGGGAAGACTCAGTGTATTTGAAGCACAGAATTCTGTTAGTATCCTCACATTATCACATTGCTCTAAACTAGAGCTTACCTGATAGCGTGTTGGCTGATTGAGAATGCTGTTAAAACTGTGCGATTCGAAAACCCTTGAGTTAGACTGAGTGACGAGGTTTAACTAGGAAACAATAAAGCTAAATTAGAACATATTCTATGGAATTCACAGCTGCTATAACCCAGCTTCATCTTTTTTCCATATGATATGACAGAATAATATGGCAATAGCACATCATTTCAGAATATTGTTTTCAGAAAACATTGAAAATAATTTGGGCCCAAACTCAGCAAAGCACCTAAGCATGAGTTTAATTTCAAGGATGTACTTAAGGCCATCCCTATTCAGCAAATCACTTAAGCATATACTTCAAGAATGTGCCCACGTCTCATTAAAGTCAAAGCATGGGCTTACGTGTTTTGCTGAACCATGGCCTTGAGGAATAATAATAATATATTTGGAAAACAGTTCACCATCAAGTTATTAGTGCAGCAATAAACTCTTGTAATAGCTATCAGAGTCCAAATACTTAGAGTTTTATAGCTCTGGAGTAGAAAGAGAAGGGAAAAAGGGTTGTGAAAAGATGGTCTTGTGGCTAAACCATAAGGTTGGGGATTAAAAGATCTGAGGCCTCATTTATAGCAGTGGGAATTAGGAGTCACAGCAGTGAAAAACTTGTGCAGATGAGAGCAGAATCAGACTCCTGGGATCTATTACTGGCTCTGCCATGAACTTCCTGTGTGACCATTTAAAGTCATTTAAAAGTGACCATTAAAAATATAGATACACACACACACACACACACACACTCTCTATTTTGTTTCTCTGTGATGTATAAGGAAAGACTGAGTGTTTTTATCATAACAGAAACAATTCTGCTTACTTTTTTTTTTTTTACATTATAAGTTCAGGTTTTACCTATCTTGAAAGACTTTCTAGAGACTGGAGTACTAGTGAAATGAGGACTTTACAAGAGACCACAGAGTGACAACCCAGTAATTAGGAGGGGAAAGGTTTTCTAGCTGAACTGTTTCAAACTACTTTTGGGGATATGCGTGGGGGTTTATTTATTTATTTACACACATATTTAACTCCAATGCCCAAATAATATAAAGGTAGAGAGATATCTTTGTTAAAGATTCAACACTCCTGAAAGTTCATAACAAACCGAAGTTTTAGGAAGCCCTTCATCAAAACCAGCAAAGACCAGACTTGGCATTTCCCATGTGTTATAAAGTAAAAAACAACCAAAATATATGACTTAAAAAATTTCTTTCAATCCTTCTGTATACATAGTAAACCATTAAAAAAGGCTATGATCCTAATCTATAAAAAAATCCTTTGAAGGTCACTTTTAACCTCTGTGCCCCAGTTACCCATCTGCAAAATGGGAACAATGGTTATCTACCTCGCAGGAGTGTTGCAAGACTGAATTTATTGCTATTTGTGAAGAACATTTCAGATGCTATGAGTGAAGATGTTAGGGAAGCGCTAGTTATTATTATACCACAAAGGCACAATTATCCCTCATCCCTGTCAGGAACATAGCTTTTTGCAGTGAAGAAGTTTGGGAAATGGTATACTATATAGCTGGCTAAACTTGCCCCTTCACCTATTCTGGTGATGAAAGGAAAAGTTAGCTTTCCAGATCTTCCAGTCTTTTACCCTTAAAATACATGAAAGTCCACCAGTGGCATCTTTCTGGATAAGGCTGAAGACTTCTTTGTTTACTATTTATGGCATTTCTTGTGGGATTTATTTTTGTTGTTTGGTAGTTGGCTAGGAATGATGTTTTTGTTGGGTTATTTATGCTTTCAGTTATATTTGGTAAAGGGACCTTGCTGCTTTGCAAAAATGTATCATTTTACTTTGCTTTTGTGCTCTGCTTAAAAGGCATCTGGTTACAGCACTTTAAAAATAAACTGCTTGATTAATTGGTACTATCCTTCACAAGTAAAAACTATCCCCTAATATTTCAAGGAAAGCAAAGAGCTAGGAGGCAAACACATTTATCCAGTACAATGCAAAAATTTTAAGACCTACCCTAGATTTGGAGTTACCCATCCCTATTTCAGTATCTTTCTGCAGCCTTCTCCTCCTGCACTTAGAAAAGCTGACGATCCTCATGATGAAATAGAAAAAAGACTTGGGGCTTGGTACAAGACTGAATGGTGGAGGTAATGTTTTTCCATCATCAAAGTAAGATAACCAGAGCTTAGAGCGAGCAAACTTCCACTCCACATCACTGTCATCCTGCATTAGAAACAAAAAGATGTCTACTTTGTTTTACTTAACTTTAGGTTTCATATAATTCAAGACTCTTTCAAAAGGAGTCTACCTTAAATAGCTTCTCTTTTTGTTTTATACAGAAATGTGATGAACTTGTTAGTGTGAATGATTCCCAGTAGTTCTACTGAAATGCAGCTGCGTTATCAAGTCTATTTTAACTTAATTCCTGCTATGTCTATTTACGTGGGCTTTTTATGGTCATATTTAGTTGAAGCATGCAAATAGTTTAAAAAAGTGTTATATCTTCAATGAGTGAAAACTGAAATATTAAGGTCCTGCTATTAAAAGAGAAAGTTATTTAATAAAAGCAAGTATTTTCTTCCTTAAATTTAATGCTGAAATGTGGTGCTGTGCAAGTGAGGAAATAATATCAGCGGGGTAGCCGTGTTAGTCTGGATCTGTAAAAGCAGCAAAGAATCCTGTGGCACCTTATAGACTAACAGACGTTTTGCAGCATGAGCGTTCGTGGGTGAATATTCACTTCGTCGGATGCAAGTAGTGGAAATTTCCAGGGGCAGGTATATATATACCCACGAAAGCTCATGCTGGAAAACGTCTGTTAGTCTATAAGGTCCCACAGGATTCTTTGCTGCTTTTTGAGGAAATAATAGTGTTGCCTTTTGGGTAGGCATAGTGTGAGCAGTTAACGTGCAAGCCTTTCCACACAGCCCTGCCTATGAACATTACTTTTGACCTTCTTTTGATGGTTAACCCACTATCTTTTTTTTTTTATTGGCATCCATGGGAAGGAATAAGCAAACAGATTTTGTGCCCAGACTGGTAAAATCTCATGGCAGTTTTGTGAGCCTTACCTAACTGAAATTTGAACACATTCTCCAAAGATGAAAAATTAGTTTATTTGTTTCCAGATTAAATTTAATCCTAAGGAATATAAAGTATTTTCAACATTTATCAGAAATGCACATGCAAAATATGTTTTGATTTTTCTCCTTTTATTTTAAATTTTTAAGTCAATTTATTACTCATCAAAAAATGCCAAAATTACAGCCCTGGATACTGTAGCCCTGCATTTACCCACAGAATAGGTACAGAAGAGGGAAACTTTTCCCATTATATCCTGCCAAGGTGAACTGCAGGGACTTCTAAACTAGGTGTGATGGCATAGTTCAGTCCCCATGGCAGTACATTTGGCCTGTCTGCTGAGATTGCCAGCCAGAGTGTCATTGCCAGTCATGATAGTGGTTTGCATAATTTGGGCTCTTGTCTAGAAAGGGTTGGCTGAGATCATCAATTCCATTTAATATAGGTCGCTCAAGAGCCAGCAGATGCTAACACCTCTCATGATCTGGACCATAAATATGTGAGTAGGGAGCAGAGAATAGACCCTAAAGTTTGTGATGTTTCCATCATATTTTGTACAGAGTAAATCATCTTAGAATTTCCCAAGAAAACTATCTGCACGTAATTTTTACGTACTTTCTGATATCACAAAAGCAAGCTGAAATTTTGCTAAAACTGTTTTTGTAAGGCCACAGATTGATTGGCATCTTAAATATACTTTTGTCTTTGTAAGCAATCTTGATTTGACTTTTAAAACCAGTAATCTTCACCCGTTTGGGTCTGTCTTTCTTTCCTTCCTTTTATTGCACAGTATTTGAACGGTAAGCACCTAAATTGAATTAATTAAATTCTGAAATGAAGTTATTTGCTGTCCCAATGAACCCCAAATAAATCACCTGTCTTATAGATGAAATAGCTATTCATAATTTTGAGAACTCATTCTAATTTAAGATAAACTGCAGGCATTAAAAATCTGCCACTTTGCAGGTGTGCGTGAATGCAGCTGCCACTAAGTTTTCAGGGCACATGGCAATGTGTAGCTAAGATTAGAATCAAGTTTTAAATATTGTACTGAAAGCAGAAAAAGGGTGCTTACACTTCAGACTGAATAATTAAGCTTGAAATAGCTGTTAAATGTGATTTAGTCATCAGAACCCTCTCTCAGAAAAATCTTTGCTTATGTCATGCATTAGCACAGTGCGTAAACCTAAGAAAGTGTATGTATTAATGAAGCTGAAGTACCTAACACATCTATGTTTAGTTAAAAGGTTTGGGGGAAATGGACTAGCGAGCCAATTATCTTTATGGAATACAGTAAAATCCATTTAACCAGCACCGAGGGCCTGGCCACCCAGTCAAATGTCCTATGTTCAGGAAAAGGTGTTATGAAATGTTTAAAAAGTAAGAATTAGGGAATCAACTAGCCACGTGCTAAAATTGTCTGCCCAATAGCTTTGCTGTCTATTGTATCCCATCCTTCATTTGAAAGTTTGTTTAAGTTGTAATTTTTTTGGGACAGACCTTTACTGTTTGAACAGTGCTTACCATACTCTCATGTCTATATAAAAGCAATGAGTGATACTATCTGTCCAGATCCTGGGAGGTCCCAAACAGCTTGGCTTGTTTGCCAGGTAGACCCAAACCCTCAACCCAGTTTTTCTGCCATGTCTGCAGGGCAGAGAACCAGACTGGCAGGTGTTAAATGGCTATAGAACAAATGCAGTAGGGGATCATTAAGCTACAGGACTCAGCTGCCAACCATAGAATGAAGGAAGAGGGGGATTCTGATTGGAATTGCATTCACACTTGCATGGTCACGGATACTGCTTCCATCCAGAAAAGGGTTGAAATTTGATTTTGTTTGAATTTTTGTTTGGACTCTGGGTTTTTACTGGGCTATATCATTGTGTAAGAAATATGTTTATAACACAATTTGATACTGTTTACAGATTAAAACTACATGGTAAAGCACAACTGTCTAGACAGGCCCTTAAACATGGTTCTGGCTGCCAAGTTCCTGTCTGTGTGGACCAGACCAAACTGTTTTGAAAAAAAAAAGTTTTGGCCTTTCAATGCTGGTAACCAAATCCAGATTGGGGAAAAAAAAAGTTTAAACCATGTTTTTCACAGATGGTTCAAAGTACTGTTTAAATAAGGTGCAAATGAGTTGTTCTCACTCTAACTTCTACTTTGTAATATTTTGTAGATTTTTTCTCTCTAAAGTTGTTCATGAAATAACCCATTATCTCCTAGCACAATGTTTTCTTGTGAGCTTCTTTAACTGGGATAGTCCCTTTACTCATACTTATTTCCATCAGAATGTGCCCATTAAGAGGATTTTAGTGTCCTTTTAGAACATAACAAAAGGGAGAGATACCTTAGAGAGAGAGACCTTACCTCAATTTCTTGATACGAGCTGTTGATCATAGCAATCAGCATGTTGAGCAGAACTACAACCATTGTTACATTGTATATGCCATACAAAACATAGCCAATATTCTCTATGAATTTATGATCATATTTGAGGACAACTGAAGTCACTTCAGATAAACCAAATATTGACCAAAACAAGGTCTTGAAACTTTCTTCAACTCTGTATGAAAGAATCGAGAGGAATGTTACTAATTATATAAATAAATACACAGTTCTTATGACAAATTTAGTAAATAACCTCAAATTTCTGTCTGTGATTTAGATTTTAAAGTTTTGTAAGGGATTTTAGTGTAGATGTTTAATCAAAACAACAAATACAAAAAATATTTTTTCACAGAATGTTTGATTTCTTCCCAGGGCCGGCTCCAGACCCCAGCGCGCCAAGCGCGCGCTTGGGGCGGCGTGCCGCGGGAGGGCGGCAGGTGGCTCCGGTGGACCTCCCGCAGGCGTGCCTGCAGAGGGTCCGCTGGTCCCGCGGCTCCGGTGGAGCATCCGCAGGCGTGCCTGCAGGGGGTCCACCGGAGCCGCGGGACTGGCGACCGCCAGAGCGCTTCCCGCAGCGTGCCGTCCTGCTTGGGGCGGCGCAATTCCTAGAGCCGCCCCTGTTTCTTCCCATGTTGATTTGACTACACTGGGAGCAGAGGGCACTCAACATCTCACAAACTCAGGCTATGTCTACAGAACAGAGATGATATCAGCACAGCTATGCCAGCTTAGCTCTGCCTGCACAGTCCCACCAGCATAGTCCTTAGAGCAGACACAGCCTATACCAACAGAATGAGTTTCTCTGTCAGTGTAAAAATGCCACCTCCCCAGATGACATTAGCTACATCAATGAAAGCATTCTTTGGTCGATAGCTGCATCTACACCGGGGGTTTCATTGCCATAACTGTGTTGGTCAAGGGTGTTTTTTTTCACATATAGCTATGCCGATATAACCTTTCAAGCCTCAAGCCCCTAGCGGGTAATGACTAAAATTTTGTATTTCCTTTTGCTTAAGCACAACTTCATACTTACGTTGTAAAAGCAGAGTTTACTTTAGCTCCAAGGTAGTAGGAGTAGAGTATGAACATCCCAATCATAAATGCAAAAAATACCATAATAAAAAGGACCATAAACTTAAAAATGTCCTTTACAGTCCTTCCAAGGGAAATCTGCAAGGGCCCAAAGCTCTCATTTGCAGGCAGGATATATGCAATCCGAGAGAAGCTAAGCACAACAGCTATTGCATAGAGACCTTCAGATATTATCTGTGGATCAGATGGGAGCCATTTGTCTCTGGCTGGAACACATGAAATAAAGGGGTAAATAATTGAGTTTCTTACTTATCACCATGTTTAGAAAAATATAGCTATAGATTGGGAATTGTCATGCACATATCTGTATCTAGTAAGGACAAACATTTGTGGAGTCTAGTAGCTGATGTTGTATTACAATTAGTTTTTAAGTTATAAATGAAGAATTTGAAATGTATACTTTTTCAGTGGAAGTTATAATGTAAAGAAACATGAGGATCTCTTCTAAGAGTGTGTGTATTTACCTCTCTATTGGTAGTTAAGCATGAAAATTAATATGAGGATATATCCCACCATAGTATGAATTTTTTATATTATTACATATAACATTTATAGATTCTATAATAATTAAAATCACTACTAATATTTGCATGTTTCTGTACATGATAAAATTTTCCCAAATTAAATTAAAACACAGTAGTATTCTTATATGTACCCTAATCTTTATTTCTCTTTTTTATTATTTAATTTGTTTAGATATCTATAACAGCTATATAGGACCACTAATCATTATTCAGTCTTTCCTGAGTCTGGACTCTATGTCCCAGTCCATTTTTGTTTAACAACAATAATTATTTTTTATTTATATTGTATCAGTGACTAAAGACCGCTGCTTTTAATAAGATATAACCTCATATATGTTCTGTAAAAAAGTTATTTTGTAGGTTAAAAATCATATAAAATATCCATACAAGGGTAAATTATTAGCCTTTCTATTGCTTTAATTAAAAGGGTACTAATGACATCATAAATAAGGACAGTAAAATAAATATTTAATATAAAAACTTTTTTAGAGAAAAATTAACAGTGAATTATGTGGAAATAAATACAATATTAGCTTTTTTTTTTCAATAACATATGTTAATATCATGTCAATATCACCAAAGGTTGTGGGGTTTTTTGTTGTTGTTTTGTTTTTTAATTAAAGCAATAGAAAGGCTAATAATTTATTAGGAGTTATATGCAGAATTGAATCAGCAGCAGTGTATGAAAGGGGCAGCGGGGTGGTTTGGTTTTTTTTATGGAAAGCCAGCACTGTTGGCTGAGGAACAAATTTAGTTTATTGAGTGCAACAGGCTATTTAGGTTTTTGTTACAATTTTCTCACCAAAAAAACAAGAGAGAGGAGTCTCCCCCTTATACCCATCAGCCCAGTTCAAATGCTCACTCTTCCTGATTCAGAGCAATTACTTGAACCCAAGTCTCCCAGGTGAGGAACCTAGCTACTGGGCTAAGGTAGCCTTGGAAGGATTAGAAAGGGCAGAGCAGGGGGCATGCAGGGCCTGGAATAAATTAGCCACCACCAGCTTGGGGGCCCCACTCTGCATTGGTGGCTGGGCTGGATCCAGCCTGGTGCTGGGCTGCCTGCTGCTGCTGGCAGTTGCTGACACCAACTGCAGGGCTATTATTGGCCAAAGTGCCATGGTGGCTCAGGGCTTCGGCCAGGGCAGGGGACTTGCTAACTGAAACATGGGCAGCCAAGCCGGGTGCTGTCTCTGCTAAAACCATGGGCCCAGGGTGGCAGCCGGGACCCTAGGTGTGTGGGGAGGCAGCCAGGAGCCCAGGGGTGCTGCAGCACCCTCCGCACCCCTACTTCCCACACCGATGTCTTCCAGGACCGACCACGCTGGCCAATCGCACCGGCCCTCGGGAACTCTCCAAAGGGCAGGGCCCAGAGCGGTCGCTTCAATTTGCCCTACCCAAGGGATGGCTCTGGGATTAGATTGGTAAACACTGATGTCACCATACACATGCAAACGGACAAAAAATACTTCCATCGATAATAATCAAAATTAACAAATAGGCAAGTAAGAAAAATGCTGCTTGAGCATTTAGAGTCAAAATCCAATAATGTAGACTTGTGAATTAGGCTTATTACAAATGAACACGTGAATGATCAGTAAAAACAGGTATGATATGTTGATTTAGAGATATTTATGTTGTATATTTTGACATCCGATGTTGACAATTTGTGTTTTAATGGTTTATAAAGCTTGAACTCTTTGAATTTCAACATCTACTGTCATTAAACATTTGTTTGACCCCCTCATAATTTCATGCAGCTGTGAAAATTTAAATAGATCAAAGTCTAAAAAAAATTCTTGAAAATAAACAGCAATATTATCCATCAAAATTATAAAACATAAAAATCAAATTTTGCCAAGCCTAGATATAGGATATTTTGGGGTGGGTTTCTCAATCTCACCCGTTGAAGCTGTTCCTCCCTTATAAAATGCTTAAGCATTCCTTGGACCAGAAAGAGGATGAGAATGACTCTCTAGCCCCATGGCTAACACACTCATCTAGAAGACCCAGATTCTAGTCCCTGCTCCAGTGAATATTTAAGTATTTTATAGAAAGTGGAACAGCTTTGACAGGAGAGACTGAGAGAAACCCACTCTAAAAATACCCTATGCCCCAACACTGAGCTGGGAGACCTGGCTTCAAATCCCTGCTCTGTATCAGGCAGACTGGGGGTTTTAACTTGTGCCTGACATGCCACATGAGTGCTCCAACCAACTGGATATAAGGAGGGTGGCACTATATCCTCAGCTGTGTTTTGTGTGGGGCTCAATCCAGAAGGCAGCCTCTTAGCATGCCTACCTGATCAGGCTCCACAGAAGAGATAGATGAGGGAGTTTTTTGCATGCCCACCAACAGACATATAGGCACCTGCAGGGTTAGGTGGCAGCTGAGCAGAGGGTTTTGAGGATCTAAATTTTGGACTTAGGCACCTAAAGTGGCAGTAAGGCACCTAAATCCCTTGTTGAATCTAGCCCTAGCCGTCAAATTTAGCTCTAGCATAAGCAACTGCATGGACTTCATGGTTATGCCCAGTTAAACCTGAGCTGAATTTGGCCCTATTTTGTTTAGTATTAGTATGTCAATATGTTATTTGTTAAACTGATGGTCACAACAAATACTTTTTAAAAAGCATAAAAAATAAATACAAATCGGCAGAAACCTTAAGGTAAATATTATGAAATCAAATAGTTGTAAAGGGTTTCTATTTATGCCTAACAATCCTAACACTATCCCTTTATATGAGTGCCCACTAGTTTACTACTTGAAAGTAACATTCAAACTCACCGTAAGTAAAATACTCTATTTCAGGTGGAAGTGTGACTACAGAGAGGTCACTCTCCTCAATGTAGTTATCCACATATTGCTGTGCTTTGGTGGCCTGCAGAAATGCTAGGAGCCTGGCTGTGAAAGCAGCAATGAAAATGGACAACATCCCAAAATCTAGAACATTCCACAGCTGCAAAATATATTCCCTGGGTCCTTCTAGCCAGAGCTCTTTGCATTCTGACCACATCATACCTGCAACAAGAAAGGAATAGAGCCAGTTTGGTCACTACTGAGAATCATTTAACTTTCCCTCCCATAAAATCAGGATTCACCAGGAAGGCACTGAAGTACACATTTTCAGTATTACAGGGTTGCTACCTATATCAACTTTCCTGGGGCTGTCTTTAGGGCCAAAGTTCAGTCATCATGCATTGGGGCTGCTACATTGTAATATAATGACTTCACAGTGCAAACATCATGACCTCTCAACGTGATGTTTTTGTTGCAGGAGGATATCTTTTAAAAGTGGAAGGATAACCCTACCAGCGCTCCTCTCCCATTTCACTTAATAACATACATAAAATCTCAAACAGGCTGGCAGATGATCAGGCAATGAAAAAAAAGTCTAGTAACAAAAACTGACTCATTAGCCCTTTGACACTGAAAGAAGCTGTGATTTCCTCCAGTGCTAAGTAAGTCCTAATTAGCTAATGCATTAACATCAAGCCACGGAAACATCTGACCTTTTGGCATATACAACGGCATAGGGTTTGTGATCTTGTTTAAAATAACGAGTTTATGTTATTACACTATTGTATCAGTGATATTACACCAATCCTATTACATTCTGAAAGCTAAGATATTATTGATATGATATCTATGATATTATACCAAACCTGGATTTCTGCCACAAATGCCAGGATTTCTGAACATTGTAGTAGTATCATTGTGAGTCATTGAGTTTTCCATTTATTACACAGTGGAACAATCTTCATCCTCTGAAGAACACAGCTGGCCATTTTACTTTTGCAAATATGTGGAAATTACTCATTTTACAATGTTAAATAAAATTGTTCATTACACTGAACATAAGAAGACATGTTGGTGATGTTTACTTAACTTGAGACAGCTCTTACTGAAAGCAGAAGAAACTAGAAACATGCCTTTCCTACCCATGGCACGTTTGTACACCAGGGGCTGCATGAAGGGGAGTGTGGATCTGCGTATGCCAATTGTTGGCTGCTGGAAGTTTTCCTCTGGGAGCCAATGTAGCCCCTGAATACCACTGGAGCCGTATACATGGCTGCAGTGGGGGTCAGAATTTGGGCCTCGCTTTTTTCTTTTAGACTGTCTATCTTCACAATACAGCTGTCATGGAATTGGAGGGAAGCAGCAATATTCTATACTTACCAAGCACCCACACCATGATCAGCATCTCCGTCCAAGTGAACCGGGTAGTTTTCACCCTAAAGATCTGTTTAGGGTAATCAGTAACAGTGACATTTGGGAGGGTTGTGATGCCTTCAAATCTGTCTGAGGCATTGAACACCAGTAGGCCCAAGAAAATAATGAAGGACGCTGCATGTGCCACAAATTTCATAAACGGGCTGCGGAGAATTTTTCCAAGCTGTGAAGGCAAAACAAAACCAGTTCCTCATTTTTAAAAAAGATACAGCATTTCCCTTGCATCACACAGCTCAGAATCATAAAGAGGCACTTACAGATAATGGTGGGCTAGAATTAAAGTACCCGCTATTGCTTAGGGATACCCTTTAAGTGCACTGAACAGTCATGCAATGGTATCATTCCTGCCAGTAGTCTCAAGAAGGCAACCCATATAGAATGATGTCCTGTCAGTCACCATTTTTGATGCTCCATAATCACATAGAAGACAATGTTTGCAGAGTAATTCTCTCAGGAATTACACCCACACCATATCAGCATTCACTACTGTTCAGAGAGGACCTGATCTAATGCCCGTGGAAGTCAATGGAGAGGTGGATCAGGCCCAGGGAGAAGCGGATAACAAAATATCTTCTCTACCAACAGGGAAGATATCCAAAGTTTTCAGGGCATTATTAGTTTACCTACGATAATTAGCTGTATCGAGTTCAGCAAATCAGAACATCAAAGCACTATTTATATCATGCCTGAGGAAAAACAGACTCTTCTCTGGATGATGTATTCAGAGCATAAAATATCCCCTAGATCAAGACTTCATAAATGCTTTTTAAAAAACTAATTGAAAAAATTTACACAGCAACAAAGTAAGTAAAACGAGTTCAGAAATATTAACATGTTTAAATGAATTCATCTGGATTAAAAGAGCACTCTGTGGGCTAGAGAGTGGCTCTATTAATGTTGCTGCATTTCGGATGGGTGGAGGTGCATTACAACAGTGGTAGTGGCCAGCAGCAGTCTTCCTGCAGAAGACAGAGGAAGCAGCACACTTCAGGGAAGCTGAAGGGAAAGCACTCTGGAGCTGCATTTTCTACCTCCTGTACAAAGAGGGAGCATGTGAGCCCATTTGCACTAGCCCGGTGCCACAAGCCAGTGTGGTAAGGGGCAGGGCCATAGCTCATCTTTTCTGGACCAATTCTACTGCCAATCTCTTGAGGGAGGAGGGGTTCTTGTACCTCTGTTGGTGCTGTCACTCCCCAGTTTATGCACTCAGTGAGTGCCAGTGAAAGGGTTCTTGGGGGATGGGCATTCTTTCCCCCTAACCTCCTGTAATGCACTCACAAAAGAGCAATCAAATTCTGGCCCAAAGACTTCTGGGTAACTATGGACCAGTGTGTCATTTAGATGTTGGCTAAAGTGGAGACTGTGCAGAGATGCAACCACCCTACACCATTGGGAAATCCAGGAGGTACTGCATCTTAGGAAATATAGTTTCTACCAGTTTCCTCTCCCAGCTTCCTTCCAACCCCTTTTGGAGTGAATAGTACCCTTGGGGATATATGCACATAGCAGTCTCTGAAGACCCTTGTGCATAAGGACTACTGTTACCCCTGTCCTTTCATGAGATACTGCAAGATTAGTGGTGGTCAGAACGTCTTGCCTCAATTCCTGCACAGTCTCTCAAATTATCTGGCTCCCCAAATATAGCAAGGGAGTGACACTAAGTTAGTTCAAACATATCAGTTGTATTCATAGATTCCAAGGCCAGAAAGGACCATTGTGATCATTTGCTCTAACCCCTTGTATAACACAGGCCACAAAACCCCCCAAAATAATTCTTAGAGCATAGCTTTTAGAAAAACATCCAATCTTAATTTAAAAATTGCAGTGTTGGAGAATCTACTATGACCCTTAGTAAATTGTTCCAATGGTTAATTACCCTCATTGTTAAAAATTTACACTTTATTTCCAGCCTGAATTTGTCTTCAACTTCCAGCCATTGGATTGTGTTATACCTTTCTCTAACAGATTAAAGAATCCATTATCAAATATTTGTTCCTCATATAGGTACATATAGACTGTAATAGAGTCCCCCCTCAACCTTCTTTTTCTTAAGATAAATAGATTGAGCTCCTTGAGTCTGCCACTGTAAGGCATATTTTCTAATCCTTTAATGATTCTCTTGTGGCTCTTCTCTGAACCCTCTCCAATTTATCAATAACATTCCAGAACTGTGTGCACGCTCATGTTCAGCTGAGTATCCACCACGACCCTCAAATCCTTTTCAGAGTCATTGCTTCCTAGAATAGAGTTCCTGTAAGTATGGCCTACAGTCTTTGTTCCCAAATGTATATATTTACATTTAACCCCATTAAAATGCATGTGTCCTTACACCTAGCTTACCAAGTGATACAAATCGCTCTATATCAGTGACCTATCTTCATTATTTACCACTCCCCCAATTTTTGTGTCATCTGCAAACTTGATCAGTGATGATTTTCTGTTTTCTTTTGGGTCATTGATAAAAATGTTGAAAAGCATATGGCCAAGAATGGTATTAATTATGACATAAGACAAAATATTATGTGAGATTTTAAAACCTCATCTGAAGTTCTGCGCTAACAGCAATATCCTTTCACAAGAAAGCCAGTGAATTTAGTGAGTGAGGAGTCTAAAGTAGTTTTCCTATCTCAAGGTTTTCCTGGACCTGAAGTCAGAGGTTAGATTCAGTGATGTATGCACTAATTTGACATTCACTAGTTATACAAATGACATTAATAGCCCTGTTTGTTCCTGACCTTTATAAAGCATTTTTAAATTACAATATTAAGCAGTTGATCTGTACGTCCAATACTTTGATTTCACATGAGCATTCAAAAAGGGCCAAGTGTTTCTGGCAGTGGGAATTAAAGCTCATGGAGAAATGCCATTTTTTCCATATCAGACATTAAAAAAAACCTGATCATGAGTTTACATGACATCAGTCTACCATGCAGCTATAAGGGGTACCTTTACAACATCTCATCAAGGGAAGTGACATTTCAGAAGATAATCTGAGTAACAACGATGCTATTTCATAAAGATTAATCTTTAAAATAAACAAATAAACAAATGACCAAGGAAAGAAAACATCAGTTTCCTTTTAAAAATGTATGGGGTGTGCAGAATCTTATCACCTCTTAAAGGTGAACTGCAAAGCAAAATATAAACTCAAATGGAACACAAATTTCTGTTCTGGATACCCCTTCTGAACAAGCTTGTGGGGAAGGGCCTGGAAGACATTCCACAAAGAAGTAAGTTCTAAGTAAACTTTAAAAAAACCTTCTCTCTGTGAAATCCTCTTTTGTTCTTCCCGGTTTACAGAAGATATATCAGAATACATCATTTTGTTGACATCACACATATCATGGAATGAATGGATTTCAGTGAGACTGCTGGCATTTGTGTTATGACATCATCTGTGAACCTAGAAACACCAGGATGATTTCACCGAGGGAAAATATAAATGTGAAATTATTTGTTTAAAATGTTGTTCTCTTCTGAATGCCCCCACAGTGTGGTTAGAAAACTGTGCTTCATTTAAGTTTTGCTTTGCAATTCACCTTTATAAGCAATCTGACCTAACAGTTTAGCAACAACAAGTATTTCATTTAGGGCTCAATCCTGTACCATTGAAGTCAATGGTAGTTTTGCTATAGAATTATATGAGAGCAGAATCTGATCCCTAAGATGCCAACTGAGAGGAACTGATATAGAGCTTTTTGGGCCACTGTAGGAAGTGGTCATTAGCAAAAAGTACATAGTACTTGTACAAGTTCAAGTATATAGCTGGTATCATGGAGAGAATCTAACCCAAAATATTCAAACAAACATAAATATCATGGAGTCTGAGAGAGCTTATTACATATCTTAGTGCTCAAACACAATTTACTTGCACATAGAATAACATTTCCTCCTCATACTTGATCAATCTTATCCCCTCTTTAAAATAAGAGAATTTGGTTCAAGGCTGAGATTTCAAAAAATCTGAATAATCAGTTAAAATTCAGGTGATACAAAACTAGGAGCGCAAGATTACGTTGCAGCTGACAGTAACTGAAAAGGAACATCTGGACCAGTACAAGGTGTTTAATATGTAATTTATAAAAAATCTGTACCCTGCTACATGGTGCAATCCAGTAACCAATGGCAAGAAGTGGAAGGCCCAATGCAACAACCAGCACGACGAGACACTTGATAGCTATGGTCTGTTCCCGTAATCCTGACAGATTTTCATACCAGATCGTCAAAAGCTGTTGCTGACAGTTTGGATGGGCCACAAACTGTAGATAAAAAGAAAGAAAATCAAGGTTCAACACAATTTATAATGAGAATTATATAAACATTACATGCAGGATCAGCAAATAAATAAATAAATAACAAGTATTAATTTAGATCTTTAAAAGCATGTTCTTTTTGTCCTTTCCTAACATTTTGGTTAATTTATAAATAAAGGAATAGAAACTGAAGTGATGATCTGAATTAATGAGCCAAATTCTGCATTTGGATGCACATGTGGGCAGCGCTCATTAAATTTAACAAAAGCCTCACATCTGAGACCAAGTTTGGCTCTACAGATTATGGGCTAGCTCCTTTGGGAGCTGAGTGCTCTCATGAGTTTTCACAAATTGCTCAGCCCCAGCAGACCAAAATTGTTCCAATCTATATGAAGTGTTTCTATGGATCCCAGAACTTTCAGACCTGAAACTAACTCACCTGTAACCCTACCCCCTGCCACTCCCACACACAAAGAATCTAATTTCTTTTTGAAAACCTAATTACTTTTTGAAAGCATTAAGCACCTCTTTCACTAACTATCCCATTTTAAGTTTAAAATGGACTAAAACAAGAAATATAAAGCAGCAAGATTATAATATAAGGTTTGGAACATTCCTACTGAGCAGCAGAAGCTATATTGTAATGTGTATTGTAGTGGCACTGTGTAGTTATATTAGTCTCAACAATGCATGGTACCACTACTCATCTGACTTCTTGACAATATGGAAAGCAATCACAGAACATCTCTAACAAAACATTCCAATGGAATGGAATTCTGTGGAAAACAAACAAAAATTGCCACGATGTAATACAAGGAAATTCCATTTTGGGAATCTAGTGAAAAGCTACTCTTGTGGTCTATAATGCTACCAGAACTCTCAGTTTACTGTTACACGCTTTGTTATCAATTATTCTAAACATTTAAAATAGATATCACAATCTATTATCATGTTTCCTCTGTTCGTACAGAAATTCATGACCTCAACAATATCTTAGCTGAAAGATACTATTAAATGGCATAGTTAGATAGTCTTCCAAAAATGATTCTCTCTCTTGTATTATTTTAAAAATCGAAAGGTTCTTGAACATAGAGATTGTTACCACTATGCAGTTTTATGCTATAATTACATTTATTTATTAATTTACTAGTTTTACTGAGCTGTTAACATCATAACACCACCTTACCAACACCTCAAATGAGACCTGAGAGGTGTATGTTTTAACTAAAAATACTAAAATCTGTTATTTTTAGTTACAGTAGATCATTTGATTTTGAACAAATCTCTCATATGGGAGGTTTATTTTATTTTTGATAACCAGTGCACATTATTTTTATTTGTTCATTTAGATTGCAGTAGCGCTCAAAACCCTCAATCAGAATTGGGACACCATAGTGTTACATGTTGGACAAACACATAAGGAGATATGGTCCTTGTCATAAAAGATCTCAGGTCAACATTTTTAAACTTGAGTGCCTAAAGTTATGCACCTAAATCCATATTTAAGCATTTAAATAAGAGTGACCTGATTTTCAGAGGTGCTGAGTATACACTGCTCTCATTAACTCTAAATCTTTAAAATCTTTAAAATCTTTAAAATCAGGCCACTTTGTTAGGTGCCTGAATAATGAATTTACATGCCTAACTTCCAGAGACTCAAATGTGTACATTTGGGATTTGCAAATCCCTCTGTGCTGGCCTAACTCCCACTGAGGTGAATAGTAAAACTCCCACGCCATTTCTAAGTACTTTTGAAAATTCCACTCTTACGCTTTAGAATCTAAAAGGGCAAAAACTAGACAAAAGGTGAGGCAAAGATGTATAGCATACAAGTGAAGTGATCAGTGTCCTAACAACAGACAGAAACAGACAGACAGAGAAATGCTATCAACTTGAGTGTAGGAACTTGCTTCTCCCAGTTAGCTATTAATTATCACTGTTATTAATAAATACAACATCAGCACTGGGTTGCTTGTCAGATGCTATCATTCATGCGAGGTTTACAGTCTTGTAGTTTCCACAGCCTTTTTTTCTGGCTGTCAGAAAGTTTAACGGAAATAATACATGAAAGCTTTAGATCCAAAACTGAGACTTCCTATGGGATCTATGTCCTGTTAATGTACAGGGATCTTTCTTCTTTCAGGTCCATTATATTTATCTGCAACAAGTAGATGCATGCACACATTACTTTCATTATCATCAGTAAGAGATTCACATATACATAGAGAAGGGTATATTTACCAAAACATAATTCTATATTGACAAGCTGTGACTAACTCTGCATGGAATACTGTACTTAATTCCATTTTAATATTTATTACAAATAAACACTGTCATAAGAAATAGAAAATGTAGTGTAAAAGAAAGACACTTGCATTTGTTTTGATAACTTTTAAGCTTTAGTCTATTAAAATCAGTTTTGTTTTGATTTTGTTTAAAAGTGAGTTTGTTTAGCACTGTTTTTTAAACCTTGACATTGTGTTTCTGTATTATTGTGAAGATGTACAGCAAGACCACCATGTAGTGAGAGAGTTGTGTGAAGTTGTGCACAAGACTAAGCAGGGAAAGCACAAAATAAGAGTATCCTCATTGCTCTATAACTGATTCCTTTTCTAGTTCTGGGCAAGTCTGACTTTTAACCTCAGTTTCTCCATTTGTAAAATGAAGATAATAAATAGCATTTATCTGAGACAGACTGTCTCACACAGTGTTGTGAAGATTCAATTAATGTTTGCCAGGCACTTTAAAGATGAGAAGTACTATACAAGAGCAAAGAATACTTACTTTGTAATATTTATAAAGTAGTTAAATTGGCCAATACTTGTGTGTAAGAAAGTGAGAATATTTTAAAATATTTTTATGAATCCTCTGTTTGCCTCAGTTTTCCCCATACTTTACAATGCTACCCAGTTGGGAGAAAAGGATTAAGTTTGATCTCAGGGCAGACTGAAGAGACATAGGTGTGTTACTTCCCTGTCTGTGTGCAATGAATACAGTCATTAAGAAACTGGCCCAAACCATCCCAGATCAATAAGGGGTCTAAAGAGACAATGCAAGCTCCAATGACTCCTGGATTGACACTCTCAAGAGGAAAGCTGAGCAGAAACCCCCAACTTGAAAACAAAGGACTGGGATGTGTGAGGTAGGAGAGGATAAGTGTGGGCACTGGAAGAAACTTGAGCTCTCTCACACATGGGGACTAATTAAAGAGGAAGTCAGAGACAGAGCCTGAAAATGGAATTCACTACAGATTGGCTGGTGAATTATGGCTTGACCAGAATGGACTATGCTTTAACCTTCATTTCTCTGTGCTAAGCTAAGGACTTCCTATGCTGTGTTCCACTTCATTAATAAATCCTAGTCTGTTTTGAAAATGCTGTTTGGATGTCATTACAGTACGGACTGGGGTGCACTAGTCCCTGAAGAGTGTACAAGTCTCTATCAGGAGTCTCTCTCAGTTGGACTCACTGGGTAGAGCTCAGCATGTGAAGCAGGAGTGCAGGAGCCCAGTAGCTCTCCCTAGGAGGTGGTGAGGCTGTATGGCCTACCCTGAAAGAAGAGTAAGACCCCTGGGGAGTCAGGCACACTAAAGGGGTTCCTCCAAAAGACTGTGCAAAAGCTGGGGCATAGCACAGATCCTGCTGATCTGTGAGAACTTGCCACTAAATTAGAAAATTATAGGAATCTTCTCTTTTTAAAAATTGTTCTGATAACACCATACAGTACTCCTGTAGGAACGCTAGCAAATTCTCTATGTAACTCAGACAGATTGTTTCAGACTGCATTTTACGGTTTGAACTGAGTTCCTCAAACTAAATAAATTTAATGTAAGCACTGTACATCCACTTTACTGTTCTTCGTTCTCTGTTGACATCATAAAGTATCATTCATTGTTGCTTGCCAACTCTCTTGCAAGCTAACTTCCACTTAATGTCAAATATCATTTAAAAATGCTTATAGTAAAATAGGGCAGGCTTCTTAACAAAAATTAAATCAAGAGGCAGGTAATGAAGACAAGGAAATCTCTAATCTCTTAGGGAGAAAAATGTTAATTTGATGCAGTGGCTTTAAACAGGGAAGTGATCTTCACCTTTTAATCCACTTTGCTAGAAAGACAATTCTCTAAATATGCTGACTCATGTGCCAACTAAATCACATATTAAAGCATTTTCTGTTTACAATGGAATGGCAGATCAAAAGCTAAAAGTCATTAAGTGCTAATGGACATCTGGTCTCTTAACTAACCATCACCATTTAGAAAAGTGAGGGTCATCCTGAGTTAATTAGCAACCTGGCCCATTTTGAAAAAAAACACACAAATATTATTTTATTTGTAATTTAGCTTGTTTTGAGTTCTAGTTTTCTTGTGCTCTTTCCTTTTGCAAGAATAAGCCTCACCATTTGCACAGATAGATTCACTGTTCACCAGCAGGGGCACCCAGCAGGAAGCAGCAGGTTCACCTTGAGCAGCAGAGAAAGACTGAAGTCAACAGGTTACTTCTAGTTCCAAAACTGTATTTAAGCCAGCCCTAAAAAATCTCGGGGAAAGGGGAAGTAATACCTGCCTCACCCCAAATATCTGGGGGACTGGGAAGAAACAGCCCCTCTACTCCAATAGTTATTACGCTAGGGAGGTACAGAGGTCCTGGTCCTGGAGAGTGAAGTCCCCCAGTGCAAGCACACTTCTAATACACATCCACAGACAAGTCTAGCCACCCAGTAGGCTTGTTGCTAATGGTCTAGCAGCATTTTGATTTGACATTAAGAGGAAAATTGTCTGTGTTATCTATTTCTTCACTGACACGAGAGAGGACCAAGTGGGGAAGAGAATATTGTCAACAGTTGTGCAAGTTCCCTTTAGGAAGCAGATGAAAGAGCTGCCAAGAGGAGATTAGAGATGAATTTAACCATTGACAACTGCATTATCTCCCCTTTATTCTATTTTATGTAGGTTTTTAAATCATGTTCATCACCATAATATCTGACCACTTTCCAGTAGGGCATTAAGCAACGTGACTACACATCTGTCATTTGTTGTTCGTTTTCTCATCCTTTCCCAGGGGAAGCGTGTACACTGGAGTGTCTTGTTCATGTAGGATTTTAGAGAATTTTGGTTTTGTTATAAATATACATGTTGCTACATATTTATGCTAGAGAAGGCAAGGTAAAAAAAATGTGCCTTGCCCTTGAAGTGGAAGGTGGTAAGGTTTGTGATGGTCCTTAGATCTTGGGGGAGTTAATTCTACAGTCTCGGGGGGCCTCCAAATAAAGCTCTGGCTCCCACACAGACAGCTCTTACCGGAGAAGGCTTTGTTGTGCCAGAGGACCGTAGTCTTTGACCACAGTCTTCATCCTGGCGCTTTAGATGGTCTTTTAAACATCCTGGGCCCAGATCATAGAGCACCTTGAAGATAAGGATCCCTCACCAAATTTTGTCACTTTTCCTATATCAGCTCTGAAACCCACTGGATCCACTACCAAAATTTTAATTCATGCTTTGTTCATTTCTAACCTCACCACTGCAATCTCTTCTTTGGCTTCCATTTCTCAGCTTTCCCCCTACAATCTCTTCAGGATGCTACAGCTTAAACTCTCTTCCAACCACATCACCTCTTCCACTGGTGCCTTCTGCATTTCTATCATCTCACATTCTCACACCCGCATCCCGCCTCATCTTTCATTACATTTATCTATTTTAGGGTCCAATCCAACTCCCATTGAACTCTGAATAGGCACAGAGACCAGATCTGATAAGCCAATTTTATATAGTTGTTTTTTACTTTAACATCTTGTAGAACAGGTACAGTGTGTGCACCAGAAACACGCACTCCATGCCAGCCTGTTAATGTGCTCCTCAACTGGATGGGAGGAGACTGAATGGACATTGAGACAGAGCAATCTTCTTTCTCTCTCTCTCTCTCTCTCTCTCTCTGCTGAGAATGCCAAGAAAAATACCATAGTGGTGGTGATTTTTTGCATTAAAGATGCTTGTCTACTGGGACTTGATTACAAAGACAGCTCATTTAACAAAGCATTGAAAAGAAAGCAGATGGTAAAGAACTTTCAGGGTATGTCTTCACTATTGGCCAGATCAGTGGGCAGCGATCAATTTAGCAGGGATGAATTTATCGCATCTAGTCTAGATGCGATAAATTTATCCCCGAGCGCTTTCCCATCGACTCCTGTACTCCAGCTCGGTGAGAGGCACAGGCAGAGTTGACGGGGGAGTGGCAGCAGTCAACTCACCGTAGTGAAGACACTGCGGCAAGTAGATGTAATTACGTCGATGTAAGTAGATGTTATTCACGTAGCTGAAGTTGCATAACTTAGATCGATCCCCCCCACCCCAGTGTAAACCAGGGCTGTCTCTACCAATCCCTTCTAGGCTTTTAGACCATGTTTATATTGGCTAGCTTTGAACCACTGATCTAGAGAGAAGTTCCTGTTCCCATCATTAAACATGTATCAAGAATTGTGAAGTTTGCCAAGAATTGTATTGGTTTTTCCCAATTTTGAAGTACGACAGGTTGTGCAAACACCAGCCCGGAAAGAAAGGAATTAAGCAGCTGCTCTGGCCCCAGATGCCCAAACCACCCTATCTGCAAAGCACACACAGCTTGTAGGAGGAGATCAAAAGGGGAACAGGCCAGCTTAGTAGAGGAGCAGACAGTGGAGGGAACTGACCTACGCTCTGAGCAATTGGGAAGGAGCAATGAGGGAGGTCCTGTTGCTCGAGGCTCTGGTTGCAGAGACTATTCCAGAGCCATAAGGGAGAGACTTGAAACACTCAGAAGATCTGAGACTTTACCTTTGATGTCAGTTATTTACTGTTTATTACTTTACCTGTTAGGAAAGAGGGGACTGGTAAGAAAGTGATCCAGGGAGGCAGCAATATAGCTCTTTTGGGCACAGGATTTAGAAAGGGCAGGCCCTGGTTCCCCTATCACCAGGAGGGCAGAAGGCATAAACCCTACCCCTAACAGGGGAGAACCTGGGCAAGGGAAGATCCTAAAGGCCGATCACCTAACCAACAGGGCTATCCCATTAGGGCTCTTTATATAACTGTAAAAGGGGTGGACAAAGAGGTGTGACCTAGGCAGAGGGTTGGCATACAAGAAGAGCAGACCACCACAGGGCTGGAGTGGCTGTCATCAGGGGCGATGCCGGAGAAGAAGTAGCCTTGCTACACCTGTGCCCAACCAGAAGAGGACACCTGTGGTGAGCAGCTTCCTTCACTTGAAGATTTTACACTTTTACAAAACTGTATGATGGTTACTCATGTATTTCACCCTGTTGGAAAAGCATATAACCATAGCTAGTGGGAAAGTGGGTAAATAAAGTGAAAAATGGGAATTTTGAAAAGTTGGGAATTCTCATATTTTTGTGGGGATTTAAAAAAAATTAAATGGGAAACCATAACATTGTGAAAATAGCAGTATTTTTGTTATGGTAATTTTATCCTGCCTCTGCACACAACCATCAGCATAAGTCACCCAATAAATAAAATATAGCTGTCACTATATTTCTTCTGTATGTGCTGCTGGACATCATATTAACTGTTGTCTGTGTTGGCCTACTGGCATCTTGGAGAAAGAACAAGATAACTATACATGGAAAAATTTCTTTACATAATAATGAATTGATAAAACCAGGTGGGTGAGATAATTTCTCATGGGACCAACTTCTATTGGTGAGAGAGACAAGCTTTTGAGCCACACAGAACTCTTGTAAGAGCTCAAAAGCATCTTTCTCACCAGCAAAAGTTGGTCAAATAAGAGATTATCTCACCCACCTTGTCTCTCTAATATCCTGGGATTGACACAGCTACAACTACACTGCATACAATGAACTGATAAATATTTAACTAATCAGTTGCATTCTACAGAGTTGTATTTCTGGCTGTAAAGAATATTAATTTCACAGAATAAAGTATTTTTATGGCAAAAAAAATCTTTGCCATTGGTATCCACTGCAGATATACTGTGCTTTGAGTATTTACAAAAACATATGAATAAACTAATTGATTAACTGACAATAAAACTGAAGTGCATATTTCCACTATTGAACTCACTCTGATTTATTTAAACAGAAAATACTATAAGTCAGACAGAAATTTTTTCTATAAGGCTGCTTGATTAAAAGCAACACATTTGCAGATGAGCTATTTGGTGCTAATATGATGCTTTCAAAAATATGATAAAGAAACAGAGTAACAATTGAAATGTGTTCTCTTTCAAAGCAATGAAATTAAGGCTCTCCTTAAAAAGAAAAATATGTGTAGATAGTTATACTAGTGGATAGATGCAAGACTTTCAGCAGGTTATGATATAATTTATTTAATCAATTCCAGTACTGCAAGTAGCAAGTAAATAAAATAAATAAATAAAAAAGCACTAACAAAATAGCCCTTTTATGATAACATGAAAGAAATCCTGTTGTGGCTACAGCCTTCACTTTTGATTAAAATGCTATCACAGGGATTGGCAAGAAGACTCAAGCACATAACTACATTAACGGAGTGAAATGCTGGCCCCATTGAAATCTTCACTGCCATTGACTTGGATGAGACCAGGATTTCACCCACTGTAATTTGTGTAAATATATCCTCTTTCTGGCACATGCTATTTCTGCCATTAAAAATGCAGGGCCAAATTCTCAGCTGGAATACACTGACATAGTTCTATTGGAGGGTTTTTGTGTGTATTAGTTTACACCTGCTGTGAATCTGGCCCACATATTTTGTCTTAAGACAATTTACTGTCAGTCTATTAATACATGCAGAATATGATACAATGCATTCACATACAACATTGTCTAAAAGTGCTGGTTACACAGTTACCTTTTTTACTTCATACTTAATGGCTAATTTGACACGACTCAGTGAAGCTCTGTGCCTCTGTGTTTCAACTGGCTCAGCATCCAAATCCCCATTTAGAATGGCTTCTACCTCTTCAGAGTCTCGGCAGAGATCAAGGACACCAACCACGAAGTCCTTGCATTGCATAGACAGCTTGCGATAGTCATTCTGAAAAGGAAGTTAAAAAATAATAGCTCTTCACTCACAAGATGGGTATGCTTAGCAGCTGACAATAAGGAAATATGGACAAATTAATGAAAGCTTAATAGTGTCATATTTATATTGCACTTTACATCCTGTGACTCTCTAAGTACTTTACAAATTTATATTATACTATATTATATATTACAATCACTTCACTCTCTACTAAAAGGCAACAGATCACCTCTGAGGTGGCAACTGTTTAACAGTGCACTACAATACTACACAAAGGTTTATGACAAGTGAAGAAGAATCCTGAATCAAAATGGAAGTGCTAAGGAAATTTCATTGATAAAATGGAATTGCCCAAATTGGAGACCAGAACCCTGGACTTATTAACCTTACTGCTGCAAAAAATGCCAATGTATCTTTAAGTGCCAGATACTGTCTACAGAGATCACCATTTGAACTACAAAATCTAATTTCTGTTCCTCCATCATTGCTAACGGTGCTGATAATACTTGTTCTTATGTTTCATTTTTTTCGCTATTCCTCTCTCCCACCCATCATGTCCAAGAAATTCCAAATTGCCATAATTTAAGTGTCTTCTCCAGCACTCCCTAGATACCTTTCCCTTCCTTTCCTCTCCCCTATCTCCTATGTACCTCCTGCATATGTCTGATACGAACCAGTCCCTTCACAAAATTATCTACCTTCTTAATCCCCTGTTCTTTCCTCACATTGTTCTTTTTCCACCACTGTTTCTCCCTCCACTACCATTACTGTCAATAATTGCTGTCTTTATTACCTTCCGCAAGTCTCTAAAATGTGTCACTATCTGCCACTCTTCTTAAAAAAATCTTCCCTTGCTTCAGAGATTCTTTTTGAAGTCCTCTGCACTGGGAATTAACACTGTGTTATCTGAACTAGTTTTAAACGTAGTTTAACACAATTTAAACATGGTTTCCCTGGACAGTGTTGTTTAGAACAGTGCTCTAACCCGTTTACCTCAGCTGCCCATTGCCTCCATCCTCACAGCATAGATGGGGCCCCATAGTGTCCTAACTTCTCTTTTTCTAAAAAGCACATGAAAAAGTAGCGTTTTCTCATCTCTCCAGTTTTGCACTACAATATCCTTGCCCATTTTCGGTCTGGGTTCAGTGCTGGTGATAGCATGGGAATCTCTCAATTGTATGTAGTTAAATACTTCTCTCTTTCTGCTGTCTCTGGGACTCTCTTCATTCTCTGTGACCTCACTGCTTCCTTAGACACTGTGGGCTACTCTATTCACCTTTATACCTGTCAAACCATTATTTCTAGAGTGCTGCAGTGACAGCTTTTCTGTGTAAATCCCTGTTCTATGCAGTGCATAGCACATTGCTGACTCTTCTACCCTTTTCAATTTACCTCCTCCCACTGAGTCATCTTATTTCTACCGTTAACTGTAGCTGCTACTTTCACACTGGTGACACTCAGTTGTTCATATCTGTCAACACCTTTAACAATTTCCATCTGCCCACCCTCTTTGCTTATCTTCACAGGAAATTTGTGGCTGCATCTCAATATTGTTGCTCCAACCTCTGTACATAATTTTAGCGTAATGCCTAACCTTGAACCTTCTTTCTGCAAACTTTTATGTCTGCATATCTGCCTATTATCACCTCTGTCACATTAGCCATGTATGCCTATATCTCAGTTCCACTTTTGTTGAAATCTTCATTCATGCTTTCATCTCCTCAACTTGATTTCTCTAACACCTTGCCAAGACCCAGCACTTGATTCCCCTCATATACAGGTGCAGTTGGCCATCTTCCCACAGGTACAAAGAAATATGATCCCATCAGTTACATAAACAATCCTACTAGTCATCAATCATTTCAGGACCTAATTCAAGATTGTACTCCCTTTTCTTTTAAAATCCCCCAATCATTTGCTCCAGCTAGTTTTTCCTATAGGCCATAAAAGGACCAATGTGAATCCTTTGTCTCTTCATACTGACTATTCTCTATTCATCTAGCACTGCATTCTCTCTTTCTTTTCACACACTCCATCTTCTGAACACTCTTCATGTGAGTCCTTTCCTCTCTGTAACTCCTGTCAGCTGGAAAATCCTTCCTATATATCTCAGCTTTACTGTCTGCCCATCTGCAAACATATCTTTTCCCTTGTTTAAGCACCTCAGTTTATTTCCCCTTCTGCTATTAGTTTTGTTAATTTTTTAACTGAATTAGCTTTTTGTAATATGTTTTGGAAAGTTGCTCTACACAGCAGTGTTATACAGTATTCATATATACTATTTTCTAATTTCCAAAAACAAAAGCGTTGCATATTGGTAATTAAGAAATTGAAAGGTTTTCCTTAAATAATTAATTTGCTACTTAAAGACAGTTGCTACCATTTTCACTACAACTAAATAGGCATTTATATAAATGGTGGAAAGGAAAGTACATTAATCACCATTTACAGAATCATTTGGAGTTAAAACAACATGCATAAGAAAGGAAATTAAAACTTAATATTTTGTTAATAATATAAGGAGTAGCAACCTGCATGGAATTTGGAGGGAGGAGCACAGGTTGCAAGAGAGAAGAGTCTGGAGGAGGCACCAAGAAGTCAGTCACTGTGCATATGGCTTCAATTAGGGTTGTCAGGTGTCCGGTTTTCGACCGGAATGCCTGGTCGAAAAGGGACACTAATGGCTCCGGTCAGCAACACTGACTGGGCTGTTAAAAGTCCAGTTGGTGGGGCTAAGGCAGGCTCCTGGTGGTTCCTGGTAGCAGCAGCATGTCCCCCCTCTGGCTCCTAGGCATAGGGGCAGCCAGGGGGCTCCGCGTGCAGCCCCCACCCCAAGGTCCAGCTCCGCGTCTCCCATTGGCCAGGAACCACAGCCAATGGGAGCTGCAGGATTGGCACCTGTGGACGGGGCAGCATGCTGAGCCACCTGGCCACGCCTCCGCAGAGAAACCAGAATGGGGACATGCCACTGCTTCTGGGAGCCACCTAAGGTAATCACTGCCTAAAGCCTGCACCCCGACCCCATCCTGTGCCCCAGCCCCCTGTCCCAACCATGATCCCATGCCCGCCCTCTGAACCCCCTCAGTCCCAGCCCAGAGCATATTCCTACACTCCAAACCCCTCATATCCAGCCCCACCCCAGAGCCTGCACCCCCATCTGGAGCCCTCACACCCCAGCACCTGAACCCTCTGCTCCAGCCTTGATCCCCTTCCTACCCTCCAAACCCCTCAGTCCCAGCCCAGAGCACCTTCCAGCACCCCAAACCTCTCATCCCCACCCCCACCCCAGAGCCTGCACCCCCAGCCAGAGCACTCACACCCCACCTGCACCCAACCCCCACCCCAGTCCAGAGCACCCTCCTGCACCGCAAACCCCCAGCCAGAGCACTCACACCCCACCTGCACCCCTCCCCCACCCCAGTCCAGAGCACCCTCCTGCACCGCAAACCCCTCATCCTCAGCCCCACCCCAGAGCCTGCACCCCCAGCCAGAGCACTCACACCCCACCTGCACCAAACCCCCGCCCCAGTCCGGAGCACCCTCCTGCACCGCAAACCCCTCATCTCCAGCCCCACCCCAGAGCCTGCAGCCTCAGTCAGAGCCTGCACCCTCAGCCGAGCCCTCCCACCCCCTCTACCAACATGGAGCCCCTCCCACATCCTGAACCTCTCATTTCTGGCCCCCCCTGGAATCCCTCCACAGCCCATTGCCCGTACTCTTTCCCACAGCCCAATCCCCTGCCTCAGCCAGGAGTCCCTTCCCATACTCCAAACTCCTCATCCCTGGCACCACCCCAGAGCCCTCAGCCCCAGCTGGAGCCCTGTCCCCCCCTGCATCCCAACCCACTGCCTCAGCCTGGAGCCCATTCCCGCACCCTGAACTCCTCATTTCTGGCCCCACCCCAGAGCCTGCACCCCCAGCCGGAGCCCTCACCCCCTCCCGCACGCAAACCCGAGCCAGCCTGGTAAAAATGAGAAAGTGAGTGAGGGTGGGGAGAGTGAGTGACAGAGGGAGGAGGAGGGTGGAGTGAGCAGGGGCGGGGCCTCAGAGAAGGGATGAGGCTTTGGAAGAGGGGCAGGGCAAGAGTGTCAGTTTTGTGCAAGTAGAAAGTTGGCAACCCTAGCTTCAAAGCTAGCTTCAGTTGCAGCATCTCTGTAGATAGCTCTCTTAATAAACAGGCATTTTAGTTTTAGAAACATGGAGTCCTCTCATGTTATTACCCAGCACGCCATACAGGAAACATAAGGCCACAAATTATGGCTCAGAACCTGCAACTGATAGTGTGTGGGAGGATGCACCTACGTAAAAACCTCATTGCCAGCAGTAATAGCATTATATTGATGAGAGAGGAATCACAGCCATTCTAAGTTCTATTTTCCGGCACTTAAATTTTTTTAGAAAAATCAGTCTTTGCTCTGACATTAATTAGGCCTATTCTCTGTTCAACGCTGATTTTTTTAAAGTTTAGTAAAATTTAGTTTGGCTTTTTTTGAGTTATCCAAATGAATTTTTTTATGCAGCAAGATCCAAATTTTGTCCTTGCATGAAAACAATTTAGGTTAGTTCTAAGAAAACTGACCAGGCTTTTTCTTGCACTTTAAAATGCCTTTATTGATATGTACATAGATCTGAGTGATGAATGTCGGATTTACTCAATGAAGAAATTGGCTGAGAAGTAAAGGAGTTCTAATCTGAAAATAATAATAGTGTATCATGCAAGCAGCTCACACAACTTGCTTCACCATCTAAGCATTCACTCACTTTTCTCTTTTCTTAAAAGAACATGGACATTTAATGGAAAAAGCTGTTAGTGAAAAGCTATTTTTGAAAAATAAAAGAAAAAAGCTAGGAAATTAAAATTCAGTTTCACTCCACTGAAGCCATCACTTAGCCACATTATACATATACATATTTAGGCATCAATTTAACAATGTATGCAATAATACAAAATACTGTGGGCCTGATTTCATTTAAACTAAGGCTATATCACAGTGGTTATAAATTACATTTATATTCACTCTAAGGTCCCTTTACATTGCCAGAGTGGTGCAAAGTGGCCTTAAGGTAAGTGAGAATTAGGTCCTACCTATACAAAAGAGGGATGGGGTGTGATTGCTGCGAGAGCTAAGGTTTCCCGACTTTTGCACATTTAGTTTTTCAACCATTACATTGATTACTGCTTCCTGGGTCTGATCCAGTATTTGCACACCCAAAACTCCTACAGAAATATGCAC
This sequence comes from Mauremys mutica, assembly GCF_020497125.1. NCBI lineage: Eukaryota > Metazoa > Chordata > Testudines > Geoemydidae > Mauremys > Mauremys mutica. The sequence continues at coordinate 45,014,555 of NC_059076.1, forward strand.
AGGGAATGAAGAATTGGGACCAAAATCTAATGTGGATTTCCTCCACTAAACGTTTTAAGAATTTGTAAGCAAGTTCTTAAATAATAAAAGTATTTATGCAAATAAAAATGTATATATCTACTGCATATTATATATGTTATGATCCATATTTTCAAAATGGCCAGAGCACAGGGGCACATACAATTGAATAACTAATTCACTCACACAACTGGTGCAAGTGCACATGCAAACTTGGAAAGTATAAAAATGGCCATTTAGACCATGTGCATAAATACCTAATTTGTGTGTGAGTTATAAGAACTTCATGCAAAAATCAAACACAAATTTGTATACATTAATGCATATTGATTCGAGCTCTTAAAATCTGGTCCTAAATGTAGAAGTTTGAATGCTCTTTATTAGTTCAGCTAAGGAAGACTACATAAATGGACTTGGAAAAGGGACAATATCTGCCATTAGATGCATATCCATATCTTCCATCAGTTTCAGTGGGCGTTTCAAGCACAACCAAGTGTAGGAATTTGTCCTGTATAAAGTGGGACTAGAGAGCTCTTTGATCCTTGACCTGAAGGACCAAATTCAGCCCTGGTGAAAGCAGTGCAATTCTTGCTAAAGTTTATATGAGGGCATTTAGCCCAATGCCATTATATGTAAACCACAATATAGCATTGCCATTTTTAGCAACCTCATCCCTTTGTAGGTTCATATTTAACTTTTATCACTCATTATACCAAAGGGCTGTCAGCTGATCTAACTGCTAGAAAGCCTTCCATTGTCCCATGGTAAAAACTTAAAAATGTAAAACAGCCAATTATAATCTATTTTATCTGAGAAATATAAAACGTCTAAAAATAATCTCAGCCAATCAGTTATCAATAAGATGATGCAAGCAGATGGACGTAGCTCTTTGGGACTATGAATGTAATGTTTTGCAAAGTGCTCACATACTTTAAGAACTATACAAGTAAGGAATCAATAATTAGCTGCAGTGTCCTAAGGGCCTGCTGAAACTAGGAGAGCAAGGATCTACAATGGTTGGGGGTATCTGTATTCTAACAAGTTTGTTGCAAATGTGGATGGGAAAACCACCATTCTATAACCATGATTATGAACAATGTTGTACGGTAGGTCAAGCCGGGTCATTAATCCGTGCCAGCCTCTGCTCATCTGGGGCCACCTCCTACCTGCAGGCAGGCTCCTTGAGATGATCCAGTGAGTGATGGAGGTGGGACCTTAGGGGGAAGAGGTGGAGCAGAGGCTGGGCCTTAGGGAGAAGCAGGGGCGGCTCTACATATTCGGACGCCCCAAGCAGTCATGCGCGGGAGACACCCCAGAGCCCCGGGAGCAGCGGACCTCCCGCGGGCATGACTGAGGAGGGTCCGCTGGTCGCGCGGCTCGACTGGACCGCCCGCAGCTGCGGACGGTTGGCTGGTCCGGCGGCTCCAGTGGAGCTTCCGCAGTCATGCCTGCAGGAGGTCCACTGGAGCCGCAGGAGGAGCGCCCCCTCCGCAGTCATGCCTGCGGCAGGTCCCGTCGTCCCGGGGCTCCGGTGGACCTCCCGCAGGCATGACTGCGGCAGGTCCACCGGCCCAGCCTGCCGCCCCTGCCGGCAAATGTCACCCCACGCGCGTGCTTGCCGCGCTGCGGTCTGGAGCCGGCCCTGGGGAGAAGACACAGAGAAGGGGGCAGGGCCTCAGGGGAAGAGGCGGAGAAGGGGTGTGGCCTTGAGGGAAGAGGCAGAGAAGGGGCTGGGTCTGTGGGGAAGAGGTGGTGCAGGGGCAGGGCCTCAGGGGTCTGGTTACCAGCAATTAGAAAGGTGGCAACCCTAAGTGGGGGAGGCTGGGCAAGAGGTGCCCAGGTCCCATTGTGATTGAGCTTAGCAGTTCCAGAAGAGGGGTTACAGGGGGTGATGGTCTCTGGCCCCAGTGGGGGTGGAGGAAGCTGGGGGAGGGTTGCAGGGGGGTTGGATGGGGAACGGGTTCTTGCTGCAAATTTCTAAGGGAGTAGGAAAGGGGCAACACTCTGAAGTCTTGCCTGGGGCAGCAGACTGGCTTGAGAGGCCTTTGACCTGAGGCATAAGCTCTCCAGTACTCCTTATGGGATCATTTGAACCCATATCATGCAGCAGTGGTATAATTGCCATCATCTGACCTTTCAGATGCATCCAAACTCTGAACCTTTGGGGTTTCCCTGTCACTGGGTTTATATTGTATAGAATTCTGCTCTACTGATGCTGGGGTTTGCTTTGGTATGTTTTTGCACAACTGCATCTTCATGACAGTGTTTGTTGGTTACACACACCTATATTTTATCTTAATTTAGTTCTTTGTGACAGGGACTATGTATTTGTATAGCACCGAGCACAAGGGGACCCAGGTCTAACAGGGATCTGAGCATTAGTGTCATAATAATTAATGTAACACACAGTAAAACCCTTGTATGTAGGATTTAGTGTTGTGTCAGTCCAGTAGAAGAGTGATTTTTAAGAAGAGTCAGAAAAAGGCATTAACTTTATAGCTCTGATCACTGAAATATTATTTAAAAAGACATGAGTCATCAGCATGTACGCACATAACTCTGGAAGACAGGATCCTGGCTTATTTGGAAAATAGTCCATGGTAAAAAAAAATATTAAATTGGTGTCAACTATGTTTTTTCTGTCAATTATGTTTTGCGTGTGAAGCAGGTAAATACAGTTCTTAGTGTGAGGCATATATGCTAACAGTCTCTGTTTTGGAGGGATAGTCCTTATTTGGCAAAAAAATCTCTCTCATTTTTCAGTTCTGTCTCTGCAAAATCCTTTCCCAGACAAATATATTTCAGTGGAAATAAAGACATAATTTGATCTACCTCAATATAATTTGGACAGGTGGTGTGGGGAATTTAGAATAGACAGTATGTTATTTCTGTAATGGCAGCTTCTTTCCCCATGTAAGAAAGATGAGAAGTTCAGGATGATGGAGAAAGACTAAAAGAGGCTCTAGGATGTCTAGGCTATAAGAAACCTTACAGAACCCAGAGGTCTTGCAGCCCTTAATGTAGAGTTTTACCTGAATAAGTGCCACAGTGGTTGGAGTAAGGGTTGCAGAGCCCATGTGAATTTTGTGCAGAATCAAGCCCCTAATCATAAAATATTTGCTTTGGCATTATACTCTGTCAGCGGTGAAGGCCATTCCTGGAGCACAAACTCATGTTCTGTTAAGGTTATCTCATAACCATAAGGTTTTTCTCAACATTAAAGCTTTCCTTCTTACTAGTTCCGCCTCGCTTCTGTTATCTAGCAATATTTGGGATTACTCCTGTCCAGAAGGATACATTCGTTCTTTGTTCAAATGAAACTTCATTCTATTCATTCCTACCCATTTTTCCCCACTCACTCTAGATCCACTTGTATTTCTTCTCAGTCCTCCATTGTGTTTGTAATAAATTACAGCTGGCTGTCATCTGCAAAGATTAACGAGTCTTTCCCCCTCTTTCACATCATGTGTGAAGATGTTAATTAAACAAAGTGGTACTCAACATTGACCCTGCAGGACCCCATTAAAAATTTTGCTGCAACTAGATACATCATTTATATAACCACTCTGTTTACAATCCGTCATTCCTTGATCCAGGCTTTTTTTAATGCAGTGTAGCCTCAACCATACAGCTGTTTTTTGTGAGTTTACCTTCTGAGGTATTACAGGGAACTGCATATCATGAAGAGGCAGCATTGGGTAATATTTATCATTGTTTAATCATGAATTACCTAATGGAGATGCTGAGATATACAAAATAATTAGTGTACAGTGAAACTAAAACATACAAGTCAAAAAGAGAATAAAAAGGACTGATATGTAAACCAATAAATACATTTCTGGGCAGACAAAGACACTCCTGAAAAATGAATGAAAAAATTGACTGTCCAGTGGTAAAACAACAATCACACGTCATCTTCATAATTTGTAGAAAACATCATTCAAAATGTGTGTGAATAAAAAATGGAAACAAAGTCATTGTGTAAATGAAAAGTGTAATTTTGCTGCTTGATGCTCAGATTATATTACCCCTATAGAGTGAACATCAGCAAAACAAATATTATCTGTTACAGTGAATAAAATTGTTTCCCATCCATTGTAGGGTTAGTAATGCTCACACCGGCACTTTTTCTGTATCTCTTGACGCATATTAAGTATAAAAGCAATTTTGTTTCAAGCAAAATTGCTTTTTAATGGTTTACTCAATGAGCATTCAAAATATCAAGAATCAAAAGGAAAATATAAATCAAACAACTGTAACTCAAAAGGTAAAATACAGGAAATAATGTCAAGCATCTGATGACGTTACAAGTAAAGTCAACATTAAAAAAAAGAGGCAAACAAAAAAGATGTCTCACCTTGAATTCTTTTTCAATGTTGGCCAACTTGGCAAGCTCATTACTGAGTTCTAGAGCTGTGAGAACTGGGTCTTCACTGGAAAGGGACAGGTAAGCAGGACTAGCCAGGCCTTTGTAGGCATTTATCCTCGACCTGGAGTGACTAAAAGAATCATGCTTTTGCTTTTCAGTGCAATCATTGCATTTGCAGAAATAGTCGTGAGGTCTTTCTATCCTCGCTCCTTTCATTAACAACATATGCACAACCTCGTATTTTTGGCAGTGGGCAGCTAAAATGATGGGGGTGATATCTGGTGAAAAGCGGGTGCCGTCTTCGTCATAGGAATAAAAATCATCATCCTGGAGCTCCTGCTCGCAGGGGCTCAGAGTCAGTCGCTTATTTGCTGCAAAACCAGGATGATTCAAAATTGCTTCCACTATCCGGATGTACCCCTTGCTGATAGCGAGCAGCAGTGCATCTCCAATTCGTGCCAAGTTTTCCTTCTTCAACAGAAGTTCTGTCACTTCCAAATGCTCATTCCCTACAGCCAGCTGCAAGGCGTTTTGGCCCATATAATCAACACAGTTGACATTTAGTGTTTTTGACTCCTCCAGCATTTTGCGCACCACGGGAATGTTTCCATACTCTGCTGCATCCAGAAAACGCTCTTCTTCAGCAGTGAGGCTTGTGCCCCTGTTGTTGAACATGAACGCTGGGCCTCTAACAGCTTGCCGTCTTCCCTTTTCCCTCATCATAGTCATACGTCTCAGAGACGGGCTTCCTTCAATGGACCTAATAAGCAGAAAAAATAAAATAATTGTAGACTATTATAGCAGTCATTTCCTTGGCAGATTCTTCTGCCAGCCGCTATAGACACTGATGACTTTCTCCTTTGCCTTGTGTCATTTGCCCAGCTGTCTGCCTGTGTCTCCCTCTGTCCTGGCCCTTCACCCTTTATCCTTGCATAGAAAAGGCTTCTTGGTAGAGGAGGGGTCACAGACCCTTATATTTTCTCTTGCTCACAACTGAAAAGTGTTCACAGACTCATTTCCTGTAGGCCCATTTCTCCTCAAGGACCATGGTAAACTATTTTTATGTGCAACATCATTTCCTTTAAAAAATATCTTCTAAGCACATTCAATAGGTACACATAGGAAACATCAAGTCCTGTATCCTCCCCACAATAGTGGCACAGACCTGATGGTTTAGAGCAGGGGTCGGCAACCTTTCAGAAGTGATGTGCAGAGTCTTCATTTATTCACTCTGAATTAAGGTTTCGTGTGCCAGTAATACATTTTAACGTTCTTAGAAGGTCTCTTTCTATAAGTCTGTAATATATAACTAAACTATTGTTGTATGTAAAGTAAATAAGGTTTTTAAAATGTTTAAGAAACTTAATTTAAAATTAAATTAAAATGCAGAGCCCCCCGGACCGGTGGCCAGGACCCGGGCAGAGTGAGTGACACTGAAAATCAGCTCGCGGGCTGCCTTTGGCACGTGTGCCATAGGTTGCCTACCCCTGGTTTAGAGGAAGGCAAAATGCAAACAAAACATATGGTACCTTGCACCACATGCAATGTTGTAAGTGGGGAAAACTTTTCTTTCTGACCCTGGCTGGTGATCTCTGCACATAGACTGGACAAGACCAATTACATATTTTTTAGCAGGCACCACTACCAGTGTTTGGCTAAGTTCTAAAACCTGTACTCAGCCCTTACGAACTTCAATCTGAGTTCTGCCTGAGGAAAGACTAAGTAAAAAGAGAGTGAGGACTTTATTATTTGGCCCATTGTTGCTGGTCACAAAGTTATCTCCAATGATGCCATTTTAGTGTATGACAGCTATTAATGATGTAGCTATCTATTAACAGGAAATAGCTTCCCCCACTGTAAGCCATGTTTTTATTATAGGTGTGCCTGGCAGCACCATCTGCTATTAAGGTATTAACGCTTCCAATTATAAGATCTTGTTTTCAGTTGCTTATAATTCTGCCAAACTTTAACCATTTAGGCTTAAATTTTTCATGCTGGGTGTCTGCCTCAAGCTGAATTATTTTGGAAAGTTTCAGCAAAATGGTTCAGCTATTTCTGGACATAAGATTAGGGGGAAATGCATTGTTTTGTCCATGTTCATGAATTGGTTTTAAGAATTATTTTTAGAAGTTGCTGCAGGCGTCTCCATGCCTTGGAGCAGAGACTTGAAATTTGTCAACGGGTGGCCTTAGTGTAAGGGATATGCCTTTTGCTTTTCCTATGAAAAGTCACCCACATTTGACTAGGCTTGGCAGAATTCAGCTTTTATTTTATTTTTTATAATTTCAACAGATCATATCAATGTTCATTTGAAGCATTTTTTATTTTTATCAATTTAAATTTTCACAGTCCTGGGAAATTATTTGTATGTGGGGGTCAGAGCAGAATAGTGTACAGTAAATAAGGCCTTGGGCTATACATTGAACAATAAGTAGTAAATAAAATATGAATTAGCTGTTTATTAAGTACAGTCCATTTTATGCACTGAATGAGTCAGGAGTCCTGTGGAAAAAAATAGTATGTGATGATGTAATTAAAGACTGCATCACCATGCACATAGGGCCGAATTAAGGTTAAACAGACAACCTTAATTTGGGCATTTTCTAACATTTGAGTGCTTGACAATGCAACCTTCTTAATAGTGTACTCTGTACCATGGCAGTACAATCCAGTCAACAAAGAACTCGCATTGACTTCAGTGGGATTTCAATACAAGGTGCAAAATTCCATTCATGATGTAGGAGGGATGCTGCTGTTGCAGCTGTCTGCATCAGCCCATAATATATTGAGCAAAACAAACTCTTTATAACTTTATGAAAGCTACAAGCATCCTGAAAGCACACTGGTCTAGCCCTTGGATATTTTAGCTAACAGAAATGTGCTGTTTCATTGTAATCTGGATGGTGATATTACAATATTAATTACCAATGGCAGGCCTCTCCCATGATAAAATATTTTATCTTATTTAAATGTTCAAACATGATCAGTGTTTTTGTATAGCAGCAGTGACTTGTGTGGCACTACCATGTAGTCTATGCAAAAAGAAATATCTGTTTTTTGAAACATGCCAAATGGCTATGCCAAAGAAGACACATCCATTATCCTTTGCTCCTGAACCTCTTTATTTATGTCTACAAAAAAGAAAAGCTGTGTTACAAAGAGAATTTGTGACTTTGTGCTAAGCTCAGAACTGATTTAGGCATATTTTACATGTGAAAGCATTTTGAGAGAGGTTTGACTGTGGAGTATAGGTGATGAACAGTCAGTATGCTATCACCCTCTTGTCCTTAAGTCACAAATAAAAATTAGAATATAGTAAATATAAAAAGGCTACTTAAACAAGATCATAACTAATATTTGACATGCTACTTGGTTTCTACCCATCTTTCCCATCCAAAGATGTAATGCTACCTGCAGGGAGGATCACTCTCATATATTGTAATTTTTTTATTATAATTTTATTAAACAGCAAATAAAGACAGAATAAATTCTTTTATGATTAATCCTTGATCTAAAGAGGTTCTAACAATTCACTTTGCAACCCACCTATCTTTTATGAAATAAGTGTTTAACATACCATTCATTTCTCAAATATTCAATACATTTTTATTTCCCATTCTATAAATCATTCTTTCAGAACCCACTGCTAGAGTAAATAGACTCATTTGGTTTCTTTGGAGGAGGTACATCCTTCCAAAGGCAAAATGTGGAGTATGTTTTGCCAATAAGAAAGATGTACTCGGCAATGTATTTTATGACAAAAAGATATGACATGCGTGAGATGTCTTTTTAAAATACTTAAATGAAAGTTTCTGGTATTTTACTAACTAAACAGACCTTCTGAAAAAATCAAGAGCTAGCAATTTTGTTCGGTACCACATTGCCAGAATATATAGCTAAATGGCTAGATCCAGGCAACTCTCTCATCAAATTTATACACCTTCCTGAAGTCAGTTGAAATTGTCAAAGTAAGAAGTGTAAGATCATATAGTCTGCTATTTCCTTTTCTAATCTCCACTTCTTAAATTTAGTGATCACTTTTTAAAAGGAATCCCAAGGAATCCATGAAATATTTTGAATAATTGAAGTTTTAGCTTTGCATTTTTGATTGCACTATAATTATCCCACATTTAGTACTGGCAATCCAAAGTATTCAAAAATCAAATCAGGCCTCCCCAAAATCATGAGACTGACTTTAAAAAAGTCACAAGATTTAATATATTTTTGGTTCTTTTTATTTGCCTTCTGTTTTTTCAGCCTTTAGGGTTCACATGTTCAAGCTTTTCTCTGTAACCATGAAGGATAAAAACAATGACAAATATAAATTGAGATTCTCCTGACTCCAATGCATTCTTAGACAGACGTAATGTTAGTTTATAAGTAAATTCTACTCCCAATGCACAGCTTGAATAACCAAGCTATTCAGTGGGGAGATTCAGAATCAGGAAGGCGAAGACACAGTCCCACTTGCAAACCAGGGACAGCAGCTGCTCTTCAGGTCTTGGTGCCGGCTAGCAACACAAGCATGCACCCAAGGTTCCAGGAAGGCTTGTACAGCCTGTACCTGGGTCCTTGCCACTGAAGCTTCACTGCTATTTTTAGTTGTGCTAGCTAGATTAAAGTTAGCTCTTATGCCTACCCAAGCTCCAATCATGCCTCCAACTGCAGTTTAGACAAACCCTCGGTGTACAGCTTTTTGTTTCAAGGAACTTAAAAGCTTCACTAGCAAACAGGATGAACAAGTGTAACCTAGGGCAGAATTTGACTCAGAGCATCCCTAATCCTGAACTAACTGGCTAACAGGGAACAATATCTGCTTATGGCATGGATAAAGCAAGCATGTTCCTGGTGTCCTAAATTACAAATTGTAGCTTCTTAACTACGTTACTATTAGTAGTCATTTGCTAGCATGGATCCAGTCCTGAACTTTAGTTAGGCAAAACTTGGAATGACTTTAACAACAGTTGAATTGTGTAAGGACTACAGAATCAGACCTTAAATTATTAACAGTTAGCCTAACCATGACTATTATTATTCATGCAAGCTCCTGTTTTACAATACCCATCTCACTAACATATTCTTAGCTTCTCGGAGCCAGGTCGTGGTCCTAACACTATTTGCAGAGGGGAGAGTACATCTCCAGTTTCATAGTATAATCCATGGTTATGTTTTTCTAGGATAACACGAAATAGGGACAGTACATCTCCTTCTTCCCTTTTGTGCCACCCACTCCCTCCGTAGTATGGGCATGCTTTAGAGTGACCGAGAAAACACTCTATGAAGTCACTTAATCCTAATGAGATTCAGCAGAAACTTTCAGAAGCAATAATAATATGTTCCTGGTAAGTCTGTGATTCATTTACACACAATGAAGTTTCAGAAAATAAACAAATAAAAACTATCCTACTTCATAACCATATTTTTGTCCACAAAATTCATCATCTTTGATAAATAAAATAGAGACATTAAAGCCCTCTTTTCTCTAGAAAAAGATGCTTAAGAAGTCTTTTCGTCTTGTGATTTGCATGCATAATACTAACACATTGGAGTTAGTTGCCTGAACACTCAAGTTGCCTGAACACTCAAGTCTGCTTTGTTGCCTGAACACTCAAGTCTGCTCCTGCAGCGAAATTTTCCCTCTAGACAGACATATTGTTACTGCTATACACTAAGCTAGAAACATCATACTAAGCAGTGACAAGCTGGGCATTCAGCTGTTGGTTCCTCTACTTTTCAAATGTAATGTGATAAGCTGCTGCCCTCTGCCACACCAACCATACCTTTTAACCTTCAAACCTGCCGAGTGTGACTGACAATTGAAATGTGTGACAAATGACTGAAACGTGGGACACCTGTGCTTTATTGCTCATTGTGTCATCACTGACAGATAATGTTTAACTATAAAACTTGTTTCTGAGTTAGTTTACACAGTGAAAACACAAAATTAACCAATTATAAAAAAGAAAACTAGAGAAACAGAAATTGCATTATTTGCAGCTATAAGGATCCCTCACATAGGTTGAGAGCAGGGACTTTAGATCCCCAGTAATGACTTCTGTAATTTGAGATTAAAAACAGGGCCACCCAGAGGATTCAGGGGGCCTGGGGCAAAGCGGGGGAGCTGCGGTGCTTGTACTCACCCGGTGGCCGTCTGGGTCTTCGGCGGCATTTCGGCGGCAGGGGGCCCTTCAGTCGCTCCGCATCTTCGGCAGCACTGAAGGGCCCCCCGCCGCTGAAATGCTGGCTGAAGACCCGAACTGCCACCAGGCCAGGGCTCACGGTGCCTGGGGCAAATTGCCCCACTTGCCCCCCCTCTCCCCTCCCGGGCAGCCCTGATTAAAAAACCAACTGCCGTCTTCTTTGGACCAGCTAGTAAGGGGAGAAGTGACAAGTGTATACAGTAGAACCTCAGAGTTACGAACACCAGAGTTATGAACTGACCAGTTAACCACGTGCCTCATTTGGAACCAGAAGTATGCAATCAGGCAGCAGTAGAGGCAAAAAAAAAATATAATAATAAAAAAGCCAAATATAGTACAATATTGTGTGAAATGTAAACTACTAAAAAATAAAGGGAAAGCAGCATCTTTCTTCTGCATAGTAAAGTTTCAAAGATGTATTAAGTCAATGTTTGGGCATAAATTTTTGAAAGAACAACCATAACGTTTTGTTCAGAGTTATGAACATTCAGAGTTACGAACAACCTCCATTCCTGAGGCTGTATATGTGTGCGTGAGAAGGGACTGTGGTCTACCAGTTACAGTCAGAATAGCTAAGCACATCAGTAAATCAATCGAACAGCGGCATAGATGAGGCTTGAATCTGCTGTATAAAAGACCTAGTTTCTATTCCCAGTTCTGTCAAAAGTAACCTTCTGCAACCTCTCAGTTAACATTGTTATAGTGGAGGGAATGATACTAGCTTTGCTCGGAGGACAGCAGTGCTGAGGCCTTGCCCAACAGTAAATGTTTTGAAGCGCCCAGAAATATAAATACCTGTCAGTAGAAGAGATGAACTTAAACTCACGGCCTCTTGGCTCAGTGCACATTCCCCTAAACCCAAATGTATAACATGAGGATTTCTCTCTCTCATCTATGAAATATCACCTGGCTTTCTGGAAGAGAGAGGCTCACTCACTTGAAATGCACTCACATAACCTAGGACAGCTGAGCAGTCTGATCCCAACCCACAGTATAACACTGGTACATTCTGAAGCAATCTCATCCAAAGTGGATATTATGAATCATTGTTAGTGGAAGTGCTGGTTCATGGTTGTGAAGACAACAGTCAGGCCATGTCAGCAGAGGTAAGATACAGTGAGATATTCAGAGGAAGACATCACTCCATTCCAGTCCCCTGCTCAAAAATCTTTAAGTCATTATTTTACCATCCCTGTTTGCTTAGGTACAAATAAGCTCAGTGGAAAGAACAAGTAATATGCTTGACAGGAAAAATAAGTTTACAGCTAGACAGATTCAGGGCCAGATCTGTGCAGACACAGCACAAGGGAAACAGCCTGTACAGAGAAGCAACATGGTAAGGGGTAGGCAGAGGGGAACATTAAACTCCTTTGCACTCCTCCCCCTGATCTGAGCTGTGATTGTCAAAGGAGTCTCAGGGAATTAGGTGCACAACTACCATTGCATTTCAGTGGGAGATAGGTGCCTAACTCCCTTAAGGTTTCTTTGAAAAATGGAAGCCACAACTCATAGTATTTTTGCCTGTGTGTTCTTTGACAAGACCATTAGTACCTTGTGAAATCAAGATCATAATCCAAATGTTACTCTAGTGCAAATTTGGGAAAAAATACCTTTCCAATGACACATGGCACAACCTTAATCTAGAAAGGGTTTGTGACTAAACATTCAGAATGCCCAAGTGATATATGCAATAGAATAAGTGTCTGACCAGTAGCTAACCAGTTTGTCACCATTAAATTACTTAATGATCAAGGATCACACTACCAGTATAATCCCTTCCTTCTTTTACAGTGTTTTATCAATACTTGTCTCCATCATTTTGTCTTGTTTACAAAACTATGATGAATAGAACCAGAACCCTGGATATATGAATGTATAGTATACATCATGTAGCAGCCCAGCACTTTTCAGTACATAACTTGGATAGACATAACTGGACTGGGAATCAAGAAACCTGGGTTTTATTCCCAGTGCAGCCACTCACTTGCTGTATAACAGGGGTAGGCAACCTATGGCATGTGTGCCGAAGGCGGCACGCAAGCTGATTTTCAGTGGCACTCACACCAGGGCCGCCCAGAGGCGGGGGCAAGTGGAGCAATTTACCCCAGGCCCCGCAGGGGCCCCCACTAGAGTTTTTTGGGGTCCCTGGAGCGGGGTCCTTCACTCGGTCCAGGGGCCCCAGAAAACTCTCGTGGGGCCGGGGCCCCTGGAGCATCTTCTGCGGCAATTCGGCGGTGAGTGGTCCTTCCGCTCTGGGACCCGCCGACGAAGTGCCCCGAAGACCCACGGCGGCAGGTCCCAGGGCGGAAGGACCCCCCGCCGCAGTGCTGGGTCTTCGGCGGCAATTCGGCAGTGGGGGTGCCTTCTGCTCCGGGACCCGCCACTGAAGTGCCGGATCTTCGGCAGCAAGACCCCAGGCCCCCTGAATCCTCTGGGCGGCCCTGACTCACACTGCACAGGTCCGGGGAGCTCTGCATTTTAATTTAATTTTAAATGAAACTTCTTAAACATTTTAAAAACCTTATTTACTTTACATACAACAATAGTTCAGTTATATATTATAGACTTCTAGGAAGAGACCTTCTAAAAACGTTAAAATGTATTACTGGCATGCGAAACCTTAAATTAGGGTGAATAAATGAAGACTCGGCACAGCACTTCTGAAAGGTTGCCGACCCCTACTGTATAACCTTGGGCAAGTCACTGTAGTCCTCTTAGCCTGTTTCCCCTTCCATCCTTTATCTGTTATGTTGACTTAGATGGTAAACTCTGCAAGGAGGGGACTGTCTCTTATTCTGTTTGTACAACTACAGCGTGTACCAGGACACCTTATCTAAGTTAATCAGTATACTTATTCACATTGATTTCATTAATATGTGATACATTTTTTAGCATTTAAAATCCTATTTAAAACAGCATTCCAGAGGAAACAACCTGACTATCTAGCAGAAACCCTCCCTAACATGCTCTGTTAGTTTGGAATCAGACTGCAGTGTTGGGCATTCAGTAGAGATAACCGAAGTTACATATCCTTTCCCCTCTATACCGTGTTGCTTCAGCATGTCTTATTACATTGATTGGGGAGTACTAGTATCAGCCCAGTGGACAGTCACTTCTAGGATAGGAATGCAAGAGATGTATTCTGATAAGTAATTCCAACAGGTGGAGCTCACCCCAGATACAAAAGCCTTGAGCTGAGTAAACTGGACTCAGGTATCAGTCCATGTTGGTGTAATATTCATTTCTTAATGAAGGGAGTATGTCAGTGGCTCTGTGACACCATTTATATTATCAGTGAAGAGATCTAGAAATTTAAGTCTCTTGATGTCTGGGCCACAGGATACAAAGCATAATACAGTGTAAAACTCCTACCCAGGGATGGTAGAATGTACATATATTTGTGATTATCACATTCTAAGTGCTACTCTAATTGTTGTATTTTAAAATCTTCCCCAGTGTGATTTTAATTAAGCATGTTTACAAACAAAGAACACATTCTGTAATAATATATAACTCAAAAAGTGTTCATTTGCTTAGCAATGAAAACATTTAATTAAGAATTAATTTGACCTGAAATTGTAAGATATTCAGGTAATCCTTGGAGACCAAAATATTGAAGTGTCAACCAAAACTATAACATATTAAAGGACTGAACAATTCCTAGGCACCACACACAAAAACTGGGCAAGCCAGTCCCTTCCTAGTCCTCTTTCTCTAGTTAGACATTGTATTGATTTTGTAAAACAGACAAAAAAATTAACATATTTACAAAAGTAAATGTATTTCTGTTGCAGGTAAGTCCTCCTAACTATTAACCATCATGATGTTTTCAGAAGGTGTCAAAACTTGAAATAAATTTACAAGATGCAGTTCAAAAGTTTGTCCCTCTGCACAGTTCTTTCAGTCTTCTATTTTTGGGGGGTCATTCTATCAGCGTAGATTTTGAACATATTTTTCACCATATGAAAATGTAAAAATATTTTTGTACCTGTGTGGAAGTAATAGTTTTTTTACCACTGGGACAAGAGAACTTCATTAACTCCCAAAACTTTGACTAAGCCAGCAACTGGATTTTCTCAGAAAACTATTTTACTAGGCACAAAACATCATATAGCTGAATGTTATATAATTGCTGTCAATATAAATTAAGTTTAGCCAGTAGGATATTAAAACATCCTCTCATAGGATATATCTTGGATTTTGAGTAACCTTACTAATAAGTTTGGTAAAATATTTCCACCCTGGCTTTTGCAGAAGGGAATCTGTGCTGTGTCACATATAACATAAATTTAATTTTTTGTGTGAATAACAGTTGATTTGATAGAATAAAGATTGCCCGGGGAAAACCTGCTCTTGGTAGGATATATAAACAAACTGATAAACCATCGCATTTCTCTCCAGTTTTCATCCAACAAAATCCTTTGCAATATTTTATCTGCATCTGCTGGGTCTAGCTCTAAGAGGCAAACGCTAGTAAGGGATAGGCAAGGTAGGAGCTCAAATACTGTCTGTCCGGCGCAGTTTGGTGGAGTGCGCAGGAGAGACACCAGGGGGCACTGCGGACCCTCGGTCTCTGAGCTCCATCCTTGGGCCTCCTGCCTACCACGAGAATATTGGTGGATATGGAGAGGGTCTTCTTCCTTCTGCATGAGAAACAAACTGAAAGGCTGTGTTACAAATCCAGGCCACCCCACCCAGCCTAAAGAAAGGAGAAAGCATCTATCTACTGTATCTAGATCCAGGCTGTCCCCTTTCCTCTGGGTTCCCCGCCCCCCATCTTGCTTCAAAGCCAGATGTAACTCCGGAAATGAATGGAAGTCAATTTTTCCTCCAACTCCAAGAGACACATTCTAGCATTACATTTAATTTCCCAGGAACAGCAAATCTCACTGACCCCTCTGCAAGTGGTCCAAGCACCTGCGCTGCCTATGTAATTGTATTGACGCAGCATCCTTCACTGTCCCGGTCCCTTGCCCAGAGTAATAAAGCAAACTCCGGAGGGGGGGGGGTTGTAACCCCATCATCACGGCTGCATTGCATTGAAAGCATCCACCCCAAGGCTAGTCACCTGGACCTCCTCCCCCATCCGCTCTGCATTTCTCAGCCCCAGCCCCGACCCGCTCGCTTGTAGCCCAGTCTGTATTGCTAAGGGGAGATCATCGCCTCGGAGCGGCTCCCAGGGAACTGGCCCGCGCCGTTCACCTGGTGTCACTGGAGAGACACGGCCAGGCGGGTGCCTGAGCGGGACAGGAGAGCGGGGTGCGGGTGCCCGGTTTGGCGGGCCGGGGCTTGTGCACCTGCCCCGCAGCCGGGCGCGCTGGCGTGACAAGCGCTAACTTTGTGAGCCTGTCCCCGGCCCCCCGCACATCTCCTGTCCGGGCGCCGCCAGGGCACCCGCAGGAAGGGGGCCGCCCGCAGCCAGCGCCGGGTACTCACATGCTGCTGACCACTGGAAGGGGCGGGTAGTAGCCGTAGGGTTCCCGCTGGGTTTTCACTGCTCTCTGCTGCTGGGAGGGCTCCAGCCCCCCATTAACGCCTCTCCAGCCCCGCCGCCGGCGCTGCTGCTCCTCTTCCTCTCCCCCGTCCTCCTCCTCCTGCTGCTGCTGGGGGAAGGTCACTCTCCCCTGCTCCTTACATCGCCTGCCCTTGCTGGACATGCTCAGGTTCTTCCCAGGATGTGCTGCCGGCCAAGCTCGGCTAGCAGCCTGTGCTGGGGAAGCGAGGAGGAAAGCCCTGCCCAGCAAGGGACACAGCAGCTGGAAGGGACAAAACCCTCACCGTCCCCTCCCTTCTCCTTCCAGGCTGCTGCTGCTTGTCAGGAAGGAAAGACAATGTGCAGCCTGATAGGCAGAGCTGGGAGTAGGTCTGAGTGAGGAGCTGATGAGGAGAAAGCACTCCAGGTCTGCCCCTCTCCTCTTCCTTTTCATCATCACTTTGCTAGGACAGACAGCATCATCACTCCGAGAGAGAATCGATCATCTACCAAAGCAGGCGGTGAGGAGAGGAGGGGACTCCACTCTAACCTGCACATGAGCAGGGGAAATAACAGCTTCCCTCTCCCGCCTCAAATCAGGGCATGTCTCAAACAAAGCTGGGGAATTTAAGAACAGTTCCTACTGAAGAAAGGACAGGCAAGGCAACTTTGCTACGGGGCAGTTATAAGGATCCCCAGACACAAATGAAGCCCACACTAAGCAGCCTTTATGTGCATTTTATCGATGTAAATAGTAATTTAATGTAAATGTAATTTAATGTAAATTAATGTAAATTTCTCCCAGGCATAACTTCTAAGTAGATTTATATGTACAGTAATATTAACATGGACATGGTGCTTTCAAGAATATTCAAAAAGACACAAATTGTATATTTTATATGCATAGCAGCATGAAGCAGTGCATGGCCCCAAACAGTGTGATTTCCACAAAAACGTCCAAGAAACAAATTAAAAAGCAATCATTTGCCTGACACAATCATATAAGTCTCATAACACATTACATTTCTGAGCAGTCTTCCCCCCGCCCCACCCTCAGCCCAGGAAAATGGTTTAAATAAGGTTCCCTACATATGAAAATAAGAAGAGTTCAACATTTTCACTGGCTTGCCTAAGACAAAAATGTAATGACAATCTAGATTTCCAAATTATTTTTAAGTGACAAGTATAAAGCTAAAAAAGTGTGAGTGTTAAGACATTTATTATGCCTCTTACTGGTAACTGAAGCTAATTATACCCATTTGTATAGAGCTCAATCACAAAGATTCTTATTGTAAAAAGGAGAATACAAAGTTACTTCTTCTTTTGTTCCTATGAGAGTTTCAGGTAATTATATTATGAGGCAAATTATGCTCTCATAACTGTGCAACCCCATTAGAGTCAGTGGGGTTGCACTGAGGGAGAATGTAACTTCATCTGTTTTCATAAGGAGTCAGTACAGCAATCAATTTGTTAGTTTATTCATTACAGTATAGCTATTCTCTATCTCACATTGCAGACTGCAACCAGGTGAGAAAGACTGAAGTGGATCCAGATCCTACTGCCACTGAAGCTAATGGGAGTTTCACTATCTATTTCAATGGGAGAAGAATCCATCGCCAAATCCTATTCCCTCCTTAGACAGAGATATAACTATTGAGCAACACAAGACACTCACCTCTGCTAGGGCTGAGTGTACAAGTCTCCTCAGTATGCCTAGAGAAAAGGTTTGCAATACCCTACTTCTTTCTTTTCTGATGCACAACTAGTTTTCAATATGAGCTGCGATTTTGCGTTGTGTATTTTCACCACAGATAAGTTTGTATTGTTGCATGTGTAGGAAGAATCCTGAAGAGATGCATAACCTCATTCCAGTTCTGCTAAAATTTTGGCATTTGGAAAATAAATCAGTTTGTCTTTGTCAGTATAATCCATTAAAAAAATATCAGTGGGCCATTTTCTGCCCATTTACACCATGTCTAACCCGCTTTGTCTTCAATAGGATTACATAAGTTGTAGGCAGAATTGGCCTAGTTTTAAATATTTATAAGCACTCATCACCATACCAAGTGCTAACCACAGCAATTTAGAATCACATAGGATTATCCATACAAGACAGACATCAAGATGTTAAACCTAATTCTTCTACACTGCATTCTGCTAGCACTGACTCCTGCAGAGTCTCATTGACCTAAAACGATAATACTCATTTTGCATTCCTTACTCAGGAAAGGATAAATGGGATGACCTGGGTAATTATAGTCCTGTCAGCCTGACATTGATCCTGGACAAGATAATGAGTGGCTCATATGGGACTTGATTAATAAAGAATTAAATTAGGGTAACGTAATTAATGGACAGTACTGGGTTTACAATGGCACCAATGGCGCCAGGCCCACACTTGGAAGGGGCCCTTTATGGTTGCCAGGCAGGAGCACTGGAAGCTCCCTAAAGTAAGGGAGCCACTGGCGTGGACCCCTTCTCAACTTTTCCCCCCAAAGGCCATGCCCATCATTTGTTCCTCCAGCCCCTCCGCCCCGTCACTCGCCCTTAAGGCATCTTGTGCTTTATCTGTTAGGACACTGATCCGTAAGCATTCAAGATCATTTTCTTCACAGTTAGTGTCTTGGAAACATATAATGCCATTTTTGACAGAATGCTACTGCCACGCCCCCTCCCCTTTTGCTAATTCAGTCCTTCCTAAATAGGTTATAACCATTGATTTTAACATTCCAATTATGTGAATCATCCCACCAGGTTTCAATAATACCAACTAGATTGAATTTTTGCTCATAAATGAGCAATTTAAATTCCTCTTATTTGTTTCCCAGGCTCCTAGCATTGGTTCTATAGGCAATCCAAGAATTTCTTCTCTTCATGTCCATTGGTTCCTTGATTAATGTTGTTCTCAACGTCTCTATTTTCTCTTGAGCGCTCTTAGCTTCCCTTTTTTTACCCTCCCCCTTTTGATATTAGTTTAACCCCCTTCTGACTTATGTAGCCAGCCTCTCCCCAAGGAGAGTGGTCTCTCTTCTACTGGGGTGAAGGCCATCCAAACTATATACCTCCCTCTCCCCATGGAAGGTGATCTAATGTTCTACAAAATTAAAACCCTCTACCCTACATCTAGCCAGCACTTCATTTCCAGTCACTTATCTAGCCAGCAGTTCAACATTGCCTAATATAAAATATAGAAGGCTCTACTATTTCCAAGAGAAATAGATATTTTTTATATCTAGCAGAACAAAAATGACAGTTGAAAGTGTGCAGTACAGATATTTAATTTATACATCTATTCCGGGATACTTGGAAGCATATTAACATTTGAATGGCTACAATTTCTAATATGTATTATTGAAAGACTGTTTACTGTCTACATTGAATTTTACTTATGTATCCTGAGAAAACTGGTTATGACCGTTTGAAATCAGGTCCCCTAAGTAATTAATACCACACCCTTATCTTGGGAGACAAGCCATACGAAGTGTCTTTTCAATCTTTAAGCACAGATTATATCATAAAGAAACTATTGATAAAGTGCTTTGAGAATGAAGTAGACACATCTATAGATAACAGGAAGCTTCTATAGCGACATGAATATTAGGATGAAAATTTAAGTTTGTGGGGAGATATATTGTTATTAAAAGACCTAAAGAATGAGCGGTGACTTGATTTAAAAAAAAATCAGTACCACCATTCCCCCCACTCTAATCACCCAGTTAGAGCATTACTTCTTTCATATGGAGTGGCATATGCTATCTTTTGATAATGAGAATCCTAACTCTACCCCTTGAGAATCAATATTTAACTCATATACACTTGTTTTCACATACAAAACTTCACAGGAGAGACAGTGCGCAATAGCAATGCCCTTAGTCATTAAAAACTTCCAGGAGTGAAGAATGAGGGCTTCTTAATGTGGACTTCTGCCAAAATGCACCTATCTCCAAGTCCTACCCCCAGTGCACAACTTCAACAGCCAGGCTATATGTTTATCTCTTCAGCCATAGGCTAGGTGGTGAGGAATTCCTCCTCCCATACTGCAATGTGGCAAAAGAGCCACTCAGCTGCCATTACTGCAGCTTCAGGGCTGGGAGAATGGCCACATAGCAGTGGATCCATTTTCCCTGCTCCTCCAGCAAACTTTCCACTGTACAGTAGTGTACTAGGAGCCTTTGGAAAACTTGGCTCAATAGCACACAGGGGAGGCACATCTTCTTTGTGGGCTCCTCACATTTTCCTAGTCCAGTGCAGCAGAACCACCCTTTCTGGCAGGTGAGTCTCAGAGGGTTATCCAAGATGAATTCTTGCTGGTCAGGCTGATGGGCCCACAACCTCAGCTTTTTTCAACTATGTAACAATGAAATTTTATGTAACTAAACATGACACACTAGGTTACACTTAATCACATCAAGCAGCAATAAAAATTCTCTTACAAACATCCTAAGGAAATTAGCTATTAAATTACTAACAGTACTAATTTTATTTCAATTTTGTTTGTATGCAATTTCTTGCACCTTGAGAGCCTTTGTTAGTAATGCTTGTGATAGTCTTATTTTTAAACTTTTAAAATTTTTTTTAAATCCTCAGTTTCCCTCACAATTTGTGGAGTTCTACTAAATCAGACGATTGATTTCACAAATTATGTGTGTGTGTGTGGGGGGGGACAATTGGAGGGGACAAGTTACCCAGACAAATCCCAGTGGCTTTCAAGTCAGATTTCATGAGGCATCATGGTATAAAGTAGAGGGAATTGTTCTTCAAAGGAATGGGAGGGGCATGGCGTTCCAGTCCCACAGATCTTCAAATAAGTACCACAGAGCCATCTGTACAAAGGGCCAGAACATCTGTATCGGGGAGCTGCCCTTGTATACTGCATTCTTTCCTGGCAACATGATCCCTTTAGGAACCTTGCTTCCACTAGCTGCCTTCTCTGTGCCTTCACCCATACCTCTCTGTGTGATGGAGGAGATGCAGAGAGGGTTTTCATAAAAGTTTCTGGGTCAGGCTGTCATGATTGCATTCATTCCAGATGTTTAGGAAGAAGATAATGTCACATAAATCAGCTATATCCCTTTATCTGCCTCGTCTTACTACCCCAATCCACAAAGCCCAAATAAATACTGTTAATGTTGAGGGGTCTCTATAGATTTGGACTAGGTGCTGCTGATTATGCTCTTCTTCATCCTGCCCTCCCTATTTTACTTGTTAACTAGCCAATTTTAGCCAGTTGAGGCTTGCATTTCAACTCTCCTTTCCAAACGGAGGAGAAAATCCTGAGAAGTAGCTGAGATGTCCATTAAAAATTCCATTGTGTAGCTCAAACTCCTTGTATTGTTTTAGTTTCAGAAATATTCTGCACTTCTAACCAATATTTTCAGATCATTCAGAAGCAATATAGGGGAGCTAGGTAGAGCTGTACTTCTAATCTGCACAAGTAATATATATAGATAATCTACAGCAATCTGAAGGAACAGAAAGAACAGGAAGATTAGAGCTAGGCTATGAGTTCCTCTGTCTTCTTGCATCTCAGCCACCACCATGGTATGTGAGTAGTCATCAGTTCAAATGCAGCCCAAGGGTAAAGTTTTCAAAACTACTTAAGTGTCTTACATTAACAAAAGTGACTCAGGCTCCGAAGGGCCAGATTTGCAAAGATACTTAGATGTCTAAAGAGACAGTTACATGCTTTTGAGAATTCCAGTGGGTGCCTAACTCTCACTGAAATCAAGCCTTTGAAAATCTGGCCCTAAATGTCACTTTTGAAAATGTGCTCCAAAGTCACTTATAAAGTTTAACCCCAAGACAATAATAGTCCAGAGGCATTACTCCTCTTATTCAGTGACATCACTGCAGTTCTTAGTGAACAGATGTTCACATCAAAGCTACAGCAAAGAGACCAAAGAATTAAGAACAGGTCCCTCCAGAAGTGGTTTGAGATATATTGGTGGAACAGCATGGAGAAGCATGTGCTGCTACTGTCTTGGCTCAGTGAGGACCTATGTCTTCAGAGCTGTCAGTTTGGCACTTTTTCCATGAGCACTGAACAAATAGAATGTACAGTATTTTGAAATGACACAATTTCAGTTTAGAAACCCCCTACTTGGTAATCATTTAGATAGGAGTAAAAGAAAGATGTTACTACAGGGACACACTGAATACTAAAAGAGTAAGATATTTAAAATAAATAATGGAGCATGGCAGAGGCAATAGTCTTTATTACATAGAGTGCTGTTTGTTGAATTAATTTTCACATTAATGTTTGTTTGTGGTGTAGCTTTAGTTCCATAAGTATTATAGATCTCAGCTGGAACAGCAGAATTAAGGCAATCTCTCACTCTTATCAAGAGAATGAGTTTATCAAACTAGGGATATTTTGGTAAAATTGTATTGGACAAGGGGATTGTTTATATAAACCAACTGTTCTGATGGAATATTGTTATCCTTCTCAAAATTAAGAGACGTGCACAATTTAGATAACACCCACTGACAGTATCTCTAGCCAAGGTTATCAGCCAAAGGGCAAGTCTAAAATGGAATAAAATGCTTCAAGAAACTGCAGTCATAACTTTCCTTCGAGTGTGATAAAAAACAAGAATCCCAGCCTTATCTATTTTCTAGTTTCTATCTCTGTAAGATAAATTAGTGGAGCACAGACCTGAATTATAAAACAAATAACAGCCTGACACAAGTGTTTAAAAATAACAACTTTACCTTAAACTGAAGCTATTTCAACCAAAATCAAAATTGTACAGAACTTATTGGGCTTCAGCATGCATAATGAGAGTAGCAATGAAAGTCAGTAAGAGATGATGGTTAATAGAAGCGGTGTTTTATTCGTAAGATACGGGATTTTCCATTAACAGAATTTTCGGGGAGGCATGTTTAAGAATTAATTTGATAATGGACTTAATTTGCCTGTTGAAGCTAGGCATTATTTCCCAGGAGATATAAATATAGTATTAAGCATCAGCAAGGTTCAAGAAAAAAAATGTACCCTGCAATATTACCTTAAATTTTATATGATGATGCCAAAGTTCTTTGCAAACATTAAGTCTTATAACATTTCTGTCAGGTTGGTAAGCAATATTTCCCCCCATTTAAAGATAGATAAAGAAAGGCACAAAGCAGTAAAGTGTCTTGACCAACAAATCAGCAGCAATGCCAGGAATAGAATCTAGATTTTATGCTCAGTTGAATCCTGCTCTCATTTACATACACGCATGGGAATCAGGAAGTCAGTGGGAATTCCAACAGTGTAAATTAAAAGAGTTGGCCTTCTGTTTCCTACATGGAATTTGCCAAGAGTCCAATATTTAAAATGGTATTTAGCTACAGAATTAAGTACTTCCATGTAATCCTGAATGTCTCACCTAGCATGAAGAAAAATAAGGGGCCATATCAAGCCATTTATTTTTAAGCAGAACTCTGGACTGAGCTAATGTTACAGTTTAAACTAAATGAAAGGATACACAAAATTTGACCTGAACCTAAGATTCTATGCACCTTGTGTAGTCATTAAGCTCTATGCAAAGTGAGTAGGTGTAAAATATTACCAAATCACTAGAGGAAAATCAGTCTCTCAGAGTTGTGTTTTGAAGTTGTATTATATGATCTCAGTGGCTACTGTAGCATCATGCTGATGAAGATACTAGCCATATTTTAAAAGGTCTACATAATGGTTGATTCAGGCAAAAATGGATCCACACCCTTTTCTCCTGTGAAACTCTGCAAGTGTATGTAGGTCTAAACATTTGCACATGCCAGGTAGGTACATCTGCATACAAATCCAGTGTCTGTGCATACTTTTTGCACAAGTCACCAGTGTCCTCATCCTACACACATTAAGCCTTCTTCTCCTCTTACTGAAATCAGGAGTCAGTAGAAAGATTACTAGAATAAGGGCTGCAGGATCATTTTACGAATTTATAGATTGCTGTGCTTACTGCATATATTTAAAAAATAAAATATTAATTAAGCATAGTATATTTTGCTTTTCTATCATCTATATTTAACTCAAAATACAAGGTTTTTCAAGCCAGGACTTCCTTCACTAAAATCATATCTAATGCCCTTTTCTCAGTCAATACTCCCTACAGATGCAAACATTGAGCCCATCTTGTTGCTTTATAGAAGTGGGCATCTGCCTGCAGGGCCGGTGCAAGGATGTTTTGCAAGGATGTTTCATGCCCTAGGCGAAACTTCCACCTTGCGCCCTTCCCCGTCCCCGAGCCCCCACCCTAAACCCCCCTCCCCCCATGGTAGCTCCCCCCCTCCACCCTGAGGCACCCCTCCCCCTGCAGCAGCTCCCTACCCCACACCCTGAGGCACCCCCCCCGCCCCAGCTCACCCCTGCTCCGCCTACACTCCGAGCATGCCATCGCTGCTTCACTTCTCCCGCCTCCCAGGCTTGCGGCACCTAAGCTGATTGGCACCGAAAGCCTGGGAGGCAGGAGAAGTGAAGCAGCTCACTCCTGTTCCGCCTCCTCCCCAAACACGCCGTCGCTGCTTCACGTCTCCCGCCTCGCAGGCTTGCATCGCTAATCAGCTTAGGCGCTGCAAGCCTGGGAGGCAGGAGACGTGAAGCAGCCACGGCGTGCTCGGGGAGGAGGCGGAACAGGGGTGAGCTGGGGCGGGGAGTTCCCCCGTGTGCCGCCCCCCCCCACTTACTTGCTGCAGGCGGCCCTCCCCGCGCTCCCCTGCCCCAGCTCCCTCCGCCTAAATGCCAGCGGCGACCAGGGCGGCCGAAGATCTGGCCACTGTGGTCGCTGCCGAAGAAAATGCCGCCCCCCAAATCCTAGTGCCCTAGGCAACCGCCTAGGTCGCCTAAATGGTTGCACCGGCCCTGCCTGCCTGGTGAACAAGTTTACTGTCAAAAAGACAAAATTCCTAATCGATTCAATGTTTTTTCTTTTGCTGGCAGTGCTGAAAATAAAAATGGATAAATGGAGCGTATCTGTGCCAATTGGTACAAGAGTTACTGTATGGCGATATTCAGCAATTTAAGTTGTATTTTGAACTTTTTTAGTTTAGTGAAAGAGTGTAAGGATGATAATATATACAATCTATAAAGAGCCAGCATTATATAACATTGTGCGCACTGATGCTTCAAGAGATTCATCCAAGATATCACAACCTAAAAGTTGCAAACAGTCTGGAGAGTTCTGCAAGTTACAACTTTGAATCACAATTTTGAATTTTATATAAACTGTTAACATTGGCATAGAATAAAGTATCAATGGAGCCTTTAACAAGAAGGTAAAATGTTACAGTGCATAACATCAAGATTTCCCCTATGAACTGAAACATCCTCTAAGACATTGCTTCTGAGGTATCCAAGAACTCTAACCATTTCCCGAAGAGATTTTTGCTTCTGAGTAACCTTCATTTGTAGAATGTGCAGGAAGAGGTGATCCATTTAAGAAATTATGCCTCTTATAAAACTAAAGCTTTATCCACTCACAATCTTGAGGGTAGAACAGGAGGCAAACAATACCTTAGGCTAGTTCCAGACACAGTCAATAGGGGCTCAATCCTGCAAGGAACTACTAAACATAGCTTTAAGCATATTAACATTTCCATTGACTTCAGTGAGGCTACTTCCATGCTTAAAGTTAAGCACCTGCTTAAGGTCTTTCCTGTTTCTAGGTTAGAGTGTTAGCACCTTGCAGAACTGAGCCCTAGAAGAATAAAAAGGCCACAAAGGCATGTACACATGCTGGCGGTTCTGTCACATTAGTTTTTGTTGTTGATCATTATGCAAATTCTTGTATAAAACCCATAGGTATAACAGGAAAAAAGTCTTGCTCTGGGAAAACTACAGTTGTATTTCTAGTTTTAGCAGATCTATTGCTGATGAAAGGTGCTAGATTGACAGCACAAATACTGAAGATCAACGCACCACATGAAGATGCAGTAATAGCAGCCTCTCCATTCTGTCCTGCCAATATGCTTTTGCCTTGACCTACAGCAACTGCATCTAGTTATGTTTGATGGATCTGCTAAACCGGGATTACAACTCCCATGAGCCCCCTCTTCACAGGACTTCCCTCTCTTTTTCCCTGGACAGAGGAAAGTGTCTTGAACCAGAAAGTAGCCAGACTGGCTCTATGAAGTAGAGGCTGCATGTCCGGCAAGGAGCTGCAGAGAAGCTGGATGCAGAAAGAATTCCACAGGAACTGTACACAGAGCAGTGTTTGGAACAGACTGTAAGGGCTGGACATTACAGCTGTGTATAGGTCTATACAGGACTTACTGGGAAGCAGCATCAGCTGAGCAGGGAACCAATGCAGAAGTGACCCTGATGAGACACACTAACTGAACCTGGCTTAGAAACCTACAAGCTTCTCTTTGCTTGAATAGAGATTGGACTGAAGAGGACACCCCCCAGCCCTAGCCTGAAGAGCCCTAACTCACACCTGGACTGCTCCAGGAACCCAAACATTCATGGCTATTGCTTACTTTGAACTGTAACTGTTAATTCTCTACACATAGGGTATCCACAACCTTTCCCTTTTGTGCCAGCCGTAGTAAAATACCCTTTCACTTAACCATTCAGATGTGGTTGTTGGACTTAGGGCTTGTCTTCAAGTCATGGTACACTACTGGCACTTTAAGTGTTTTGTGTACTCCATTACTGAGTAGCCTCAATATTTACATATGAGTCGGTAGTTTTATTTCATGTCCATACTGGGGAGATTTTCCAAAGGCGCAAAGAGCAGATAGGTTCCCAACTCCCTTGTAAGTCAAGTAGAGTTGGATACCCAATTCCCATTTACACCTTGAAAATCATTCCCTTATGTCTTTGTCCTAGACTAACCTGTAGGAACTGGACTGAAACAAAATCAGCTCATTTCATACTGGCCACAAAACAACGGACAGATAGCAACAACTTTTGGTCACTGCTGACCTGAGCCATATTTAAACCAGCAACCTCCAGATAAAAGGCGACATAATCTGTTCCTAACCCCTTGAACCACCCAGTCTGTTGCACAGTCATATACCTCAGGAAGCAACACACTGAATTACAAATGGGATTCAGGATCACGATGGATGAACAGAGTGCAGAACAGATAAGATTTTAACAAATTAGCAATGATTTTTGTCCAGTGCAAATGATTAAGTCTGAATAAATTTGTAGATAGTTCAATCACTCTGTAACTGGGAGATCAGCAGCTGAGTTGCTGCAGGGTCAGGACATGATAGACAGTACATAATAAATACAGAAACTGGTTACATAACTATATAAGCCAATCCACCATGATTATCTCCAGACAACTATTTTTCCTGTCTTTTTAAAAACTGTAATCATAATCTGTTTTAATTTATGGACACGTTCCCAAAAAGCACTCTGGGCACCTTAAGAGAATTAAATTAAAAACACAGCTAAACAATACAAGGAAATATGGCCAAACAAACATATCCCAGAGAGAGAGGGGAAAAAAGCCATTAACTTGACCCTCAGCATACAAAGTTGCCCTTGGGTATAGTTGGTGATTTTAATAGATTACATATTTGCATTAGTAATGCAGCACTTCATTATTAAATTCCTTCAGAACTCATGAACAGATACCATCCGGTCTTTGTTACAATTCAAAGTATCTTGTGTTCTTTTGGTGGAAGAGTGAGACCAAAAGTGCATATCATCTATTTTTTATAAATGTATCTTTTGCTGCCTGGACTGGTAGGAGTCAGGTGATGGACTGTTTGTTGAATGACTTTGACCTAGTGGCTAATTTGTTTCCACATTTGCTCCCTTGAGTGGATGTGGAAAGCTGAAAGGGGTGGGGACCTTGGAAGCCATGTTCCCCTATATGCCCTCATGGTTGCATTTTTGGACTTCACACAAGGCTTGGGCAGAAGAATCATTTAGGTTGTAATCACCATAGGAAGTAATCATTGGTGGCTGCTCACCCCTATATTTTGATCATTGTTTTATTAAAGCTGATTGTAGGTGTTGGGCTTAATTTTTGCAGTGGCCTCAACGAGATTTCTTATAGGGTGCCCACAATTTCGGGCAAATTTATTGTCATATCAATTATGCCATCTATATCCCAATACTCATATGAAGTACTGAGCACCCTCAACTGCAACCAAAACCAATGAGAGTTGATGTCATTCAGTGTCTCATAGGAGGCACCATCATCACAGCGTCTGGCCCTATGATGTGCAATCAGGCTGTGTAGATCAGGGTTCTCAACCTTTTTCTTTCTGAGTCCCCTCCCCCCCCCCAACATGCTATAAAAACTCCATGGCCCATCTATACCACAACATCTGGTTTTCTAAATATAAAAGCCAGGGCTGGCATTAAGGGGTAGCAAGCAGGGCAATTGCCCAGGGCCCCAAACCACCTGAGGCACTGAGAAGCTAAGTTTCTCAGGCTTCTGCTTCAGCCCCAGGTGGCAGGGCTCTGGGCTTCAGCTGGGGCTTCAGATTTCTGCCCTGGGCCGCAGCTGGCCCTGTGTGGCGGCCCCCCTGAAACCTGCTCATGGCCCCCCCAGGAAGCCCCGTACCCCTGGTTGAGAACCACTGGTCTTGAGGTCATAATTTGGGCCTAAGATCCACCAGCAAAGTCACACCCAGATTTATTTGTGGGAGCAAAATTGTAGATGCTAAACGGAAAGTCCGTTTTCAAAAATTGGCTTTTTACATCTATAGTGAAATACTAAAGGAACAGAGCCCATAGAAATTAGTAATATTTAAATGAACTGTAAGAAAACACTATTAATGAGCAAGTCTTTTACCTGTAAAAAAAACAACATACACAAATTGTCGTAAGTTATTTGACCATTTTCCCAGGAAAATTGTACTTTGGATCTGTTCTTCTGGTTTGTAAACAACCTGTTTGATATAAATATTTCTAATAAAAATCTGGGAACATTAAATACCAAAGGAGAATTCTCTGAACCATTTCTACAAAGGCTCTTTTCCTCCCCTGTAAAGTCAAAACACTAAGGGTGCAGTTTGCAGACCCTTAGGTTTTTCTAAGCCTCATTTTAAGGAGGATTCATACAACCATGAACATTTTCCATAGTCTTTAATATATTGTTCAATGGTTTTGGTTCAGCTGCTGGAGAACTCTGCAGTTTTGGTAGGAACTAAATATCTTGGTCTTAAGACACTGAATTTATGGCTTATTATAACAATCTAACCCACTAACTCCCCTTTTTTGTCTTATGATGAGAGGTGTTAGTGGGCCTTTACCTTGAACGGTTCCTTAGAATGTGTTAGCTATTTATGCTAAATAGTCTGCCCCATCTGGTATTTAGCTCTCACATGGAGTACCTTTCCCAGACCTGAAGCGCTTTGTGTAGCTCAGGGGTTCTCAAACTGGGGGTCAGGACCCCTCAGGGGGTCATGAGGTTATTATATAGGGGGTCGCGAGCTGTCAACCTCCACTCCAAACCCTGCTTTGCCTCCAGAATTTATAATGGTGTTAAATATATAAACAAGTGTTTTTAATTTATAAGGGGGGGTCGCACTCAGAGGTTTGCTATGTGAAAGGAGTCACCAGTAAAAAAGTTTGAGAGCCACTGGTGTAGCTCAAAAGCTTGTCTTCTTTTACCAATGGAAGTTGGTCCAATAAAACATATTAGTTCACCCACCTTGTTTCTCTAAACATACTGTATGGAATTTGACTATATAACAGAATCTCACTTCACTTTATCACCTATTCATCTCATCTTGATTCAGTCTTCCCATCAACACAAGTGCATGCATGAAGGAGAATGTCTTCAGCTTCAGATAGCATCGAGCTTGCCCTCATAGTATGTTACCTGGCATTGTTCTGTTGGGGGTGGTAGATGGGAAGAAATTAACGGTATACCAAACCAAAGAACAAAAAGTAATGATATACTTCTTCTCTCACCTGCTATTTTTTCCATCTAGCCTGCATGTGAATATAACAAGCCCATAGCCTCCAGTTCAAGCATGGCTAACAGGGTCTTATTGCATTGGCTGACACATATATTCTCTACCCACTCAGCATGGAGCAGAGGAGTCTGACTACCTGCTCCTAAAAAAACCTCAGCAAATTCTTTGACTTCAATGGTCTGGAAGTTTTGCCATAGACTTCAGTGGGGCTAGCATTTCACCAACTGCCATTAATGGAAGCAGAAAAACAACCTATCCTCCTGGGAGGGTAGAATAAACATTTCCCCTGGCTTCTGTCAAACCAAGCCAGACATGCAGCTGAGACAAGTTAAGAAAGAAAGAAAGAAAAATAAAATCTCAATTTTCCTTCATTACAGGTGATGAGCATGCACAGCTCCCACTGAAACACTGAAAATAAGGCCATGTATGTCTACTCAACACAAATCTGGCAGGACAGAAGACATTCTCCAGTGAGTTGAGAACCAAATGTAAGGAGATGGTTGTTTATGTACCTAGAAATACAGACATATCTTAGCCAATCTAAAGCCCCTAAATTCATATAGTTCTCCACGCAGGATCATACCCTCTTTGTGGTACCCTGCATACAAACACAAAGAGTTTTATTTTTGGGATACTGCTGTGGTGGACAAACTTCTAGACATACTTATAGGAGATTTGCTGGTGACAGTGGGCTCAAATAAAGATTTTTTTAAATTTTATTTATTTTTTTTAGCAAGGGGTATATTTTAACGAGACATATAGTTAACTTTGAAAAGTTGTAATATCAGGGGTGATGATTAGTCTTCCATTCCTACTCCCCCCAGATGGTGAACTTTATACAGTTGATATTTAATTTTTTTGTATAGTAGATAAGATCATCTTTTAACCCCAGGTGAACGCTCCATTTTTGTATCCTAAGAATCATTATTTGAATATTTACATAGAAGAGAAATTGTGTTTTGTTTGTTCTTAAGTTCTTCTAAAGCTACAGCTTTATTTTTTTCCTATAAGTTTTAATGTTAGTGTCCAATTAATTACAAATGCACTTTCATAATTAAAAAAAATCATGATATCTGTGTTTTGGACTGATCTGTTAAATGAATGGTAATCTTTTTTCGAGACTTACAGGAAATGTAGGTGGATATTCAGTAGCTCCTAGCCCCAGTAGTTAGGCCTCTTGCAATGGTCTACCTAAGATTTCTAAAACGAAATGTGATCCAAAGCAGGTTGCTTGTCAGATGGACAGAGACACTATTAATAGATGGGGAGAGACGGATATATTCATATCAAACTTTAATGCTGAGATTCTTGATTATTTTTTTTAAAAAGCCTCTTGCTTATCAATCAAGCTCAACTTGACAAATGATCCAGAAAACTTCCCAAAAATGATTCTGTATAAAAAAACCACAAATGAAAGTTTTCACGAGCACACTATAAAAAAAAATTGCATGAACAAAATCTGGCTAGTTACTGAGTTTTCAAGAATAATCACAGCTTATTCCATTTTTGTGGAGATAACAGAGCTGAATTATTAAATAAATAAGATTACTTTTAGAGAACTCTGAATGAGTTGTTCATAACTAAACCCCAATCCCAGATACAATATTTTAATGAGGCTTTCCAAATTCAAGCTTATTTTTAAATTGTAAATCATTATCCAGTTGAAACCTTCCATTTCTTATCAGTCCAGGCATTTGCCCTTTAGCTTAGTGTTTGGGCAGTCCATTTTCAGACTCCCATAGTGCTTAATATAATTTCTGTATAACAAACCTTTTAGAGAGAGAAAAGGCACTGTATTATTCATTCTGTTTGACATTCAAATTAAAAGGATTAATTGCAAATGAATATAGCTATGGGTGTCTCTTATCCAATAGGAGTGTTATCTCAGTCATAATTTTAGTGACAGAAATGCTCTTGTTGGCTTCCCTATTCTCTTCCACACAACTTGTAATAAAGATACTTGTATCAGATAAAAGGCATAAAGAGTGGTACACATTTGCATTATAAAAAGGGGAGGGTGAAAATGATATACTGATAGCCAAATTGGCTGGAAACAAAATTAAAGCTCGAGAAGCCAAACAACGGTAAAATCAGACCTGCCAGAAACACTGATGCACACAATCAGAAATGATGTTTTGAGGAGGCCATACAGAAAGGCAGCCTCACGTTAGCGCTTGTCATTTACATTGCCTTCCCAACAGAGGGGAGTCAGACCAAGTCCTTCTGTGGTGGGGTCAGGTAGTGACATGGAAGGGAACACCTGCTCTGTGACTGTCATGGACAGTCAGGCCTGCCCTCCGGAACCAGGACTCAGACCAAGAAGGGCTCAGAACAAGGCAGGTACAGGACCAATCACAGCCACTGCCCACTGCCAACTGCTGGACTTAGGAGCATTCCTGGCAATGCAACTCAGCTGATCTGGTCAATTGGGGGTTTCAGCTGCAGTTAACTAGCTGTTCCCAGATCATCTGCAGGCCCTCATTCTGAGTATGACATTCTCTTCTCTTCTTCTCCTCTGTGTGGAATCCCTCCCAGTTGATACACTATGGAGTTCAGCCTACAGCTGGAGGGAAGATCACTGAACACAACATTGTCTCTTACTTGGGAGTTTGGCATTTGCTCCCTTCCCCATCAGATATACACACAATGGATCCCAGCAGCAAAGCCCTGGCAGGGAGCACCCATCATTGCCCTGAATTCAGACTGGAATGGAAAGAAGAGATGTCAAGGTAATAATTGCTTTAGCATTTTGAATCAATTCCTTGCTTTACTTTGCAACCCTAACATTCTTTTCATATCGTTTAGGAGAAATTTGTTCTAAGCTGAGACTGTTTTCTATCCAACCTCTCCGCAGAGGGTCTCTTCTTCTCCCTTTCTCTCAATTTTGTATGATATCTGTGTATTTGCAGCTCTTGCCTACATCTCTGATTCACTCTCACACTATGCTGTAATGGCTGAGCTGTATCCAACATCACCTACGAGGGAAAAAGAAGTTCTGTATTTTGTTGTATCCACGTCTTGCTTCCATCACACATTTATAGTGCTAGCTGTTTGGGGCATGGTCCATCTTTTCATTGTGTGTGCAGTGCATGCTAATAGGAACTCCATTCCAGAATAAGTCCTTTAGGCACTATAACAATGCAAACAATTATGAATAATCGAGATAAACAGCAACAAATTCAGTCCAGCACTTCTTCATCCAAAGCAGATACCAATGTTTACAGCCTCCCTTTCTGTGCCTCCCTTGTTGCTTTGTCTTTGTTTTCAGTGTTCTGCACTTTTAAATATCAAGTACAGGACGCTCTTGAGACAGGACACTGGATCTGATGGACACTGGATCTGATGGCCCAATAGTCTGATGCGGGTTGGCACTCCCTGCTTATTTAAACTTAGAATATAAAATGGCACAGAAAAAGAGAACACTCTGCAAAATAGACCTGATTTAAGGAAGGAGAAAGCAGATGAAAAGTCTAGGCTATAAAAACAGAAAAAAACAGGCCCTGATGAAAATCCTAAAGAGAACAAGGAAGTAAAACATTTATATCCAGCAAAATATAAGTAAATAAGCAACACAATAATAAAATATATTAGTATGCCTTTTGCCTTTTAGATCTACTACATATACCACTAGCCAATATTCATTAGTATCTATTTGGAAGTGAATCAAAATCACAAAGTATTCTGATGTGGATTCAGACTTTGCCTCCTTCAGAAATTCTGGACATAAAACAATGGTATATAATTGAAACATAGGAACTTTGGTGAATAGAAGTGTAATTCTATCAATGTTGTATGGATGCTGTATTTTTTTTTATAATACCAGATGACTGGCTGATGGACACAGCCCCTGATATTTGTTTAGAAGTCAGGGATGCTATGTGAATACTGATGACTTGCTTGCCCCTGAATTGAAATATACTGTAGATTGGAGGAGAAATGAAAGTTAAAGCAAATAAAATTGTCTCACCCACAGTGACAGATCAAAAGGAACAGAGCAGGATTTGTCTATGGAACTGCCCACTAGTGAGCATAAATAACTGTAAATATTAGAGTGTATTAAATCATTCATATCACTGGATTGGTTGAAAATTTTTAACCACTTGGGGCAAGGGGTGAGAAGAATAGGGCATTTTTTGTAGAATTCAAATAGCAAAATTAGTCAGGTCCATGATGGCTCTTTGCTTTCCTCTGAAGCATCTTGCAATGGCCAGTACAGAAGGGAGAATACTGGACTTGATGAATCACTGGTTTGATACACCATGGCAGATCCTATGTTCCTATTAAAATTGGCTGAAGGAGGTTCCCCTCCACCCTCAACACCATATTGAAATTTAAAAGTCAATGTATATGTCCCTCAGAGCTTCACTCTGTTTAAATTAGTTTCCCTTAGTATCAATTTGAGTATGCTAATTGTATGGTCCTTTAGTCTGATGTCTTCATGACAGACCCAAAATTTTGGGGTAACCTAGAGTAACACTAATTTATGAATGATACCGAGTAGTAAGAAACACTGCTAAAAGGGAAAGGCGACGTTTATGAATTAGTGTATCTGTCAGGATTCTACCCTGCTTTTGCTGAAGGCTATGATCATGTGAAGCAGAGACTATTTTTCTAAACTGTCATATAAACAGCAAGTTTGGTGCAGTGATGTATGTGGCTGACAAGTGTTGGGCCTGCATCTGATATCAGAAATACTTGTAGGTAAAAGGAGGGGAATAGCCAAGGGAAATCTAAAAGATATAAGCTTCAGCCATCACCTCTTATTATCATTCAGCAACTGTAATATTACACAGTCACAATACCCATTCACACAATTACATCTAAGATGAAGATGAGTAAAGCTCTTTAACCCCATTTATAGACAAACAACAGGGCTGGATTAATGCACACTTCAGATCACAGCTGGAAAGACCAAATTATATACTAGGGGTCTCAAAACATTTCCCTTTGGCTATGAGCACCATCTTCAGGTAAGCAGTCCTGAAGAGAGAGTGATCTACTGGAACCTTCTAGGGGCTCCAAGAGCAGATTTTACAGAAGGTGGTGCCTCGACCTGGGATGACAGTCTTCACATCCTGAGTATAGGCTTTAGTCATCTCAAGAAACTTTCCAGGGGAGGCCCACTTATCCTGCTTACACTAATGCAGTGTTTCCAAATGTACAAGGCACAAACAACTATCAGGGTATAGACAGAACTCAGTTGTTTTCCAGAGTCTCAGCTTCCTTCCTTTCTTTCTTTTTTACGTGAAAGTGAGGCTGCAGCTCTTTGGCAGCTAAGAAAACCTTAAAGCAAGTGTAACCAATGCAAATGTCTCCCAGAGTTTGCAGAGAACCTGCAACAGTAGCTCTGAGAAGTGTGAAATGTCCCATTCATTTCCACTGTGTAGGGTGGTGATTTGGCTTCATTTTCCTGAAAGTGAGAACTTATATAAGACATGGCACTAATGGGAACAATACTTTCCGTCTGAGCAGTCAGTAAAACATACACAAATGGACAGTAAAAAATGTCATAACAAGTGGACAAATCTATCTGGAGTGGCTTCATTTAAACTAAGTAGGGGTAAGAAACAAAAGAAAAACTGTTTACAATAACAGCACTTAATCAATACATGGGAAAGTGAGCTAATATCACGCGTGGATAATTTTGTTATGAATTTCAGTAATAAAAGACATCTTGCAAGATATACAAATGACTAATTGTCTCATACCCACTGACATTAGATATAAAAGTAGAGTAGGAATTTGGAAAAAAACATAGTAGAACATGAGAAACAAACCAAATTAATTATCACTATGATTTTTCCTTAACAAAAAAAAAATAAATCTTAGATTTTAGTGCACACCAGACCACTACAGAAAACAGGTAAATAACAATTATACAGAGCACTTATTTAGATCTTTTTCATCCAGAAATCTGAAAGTGCTTTAGACAGGAGGCCAGTATCATTTTACATGTGGGGAAACTGAGGCACAGAGAAAGGAAAGTGACTTGCCTGTGGTCACCAGCAGGAATAGAACACAATCTCCTGAGTCCCTGTCCAGTGCTTTAGGCACGACTGCTTCCCTATAATACAACTATGCTGGAGACGCCACCAACCATCAGCTAACCTGCTTCACATAATTGTTTTCTTGCCACAAATTACTAAGCCACTAAAGTAATATATGTAAAGTTCTTTCTGAAAATAAAAATCTGCCTTTCCCGAAATCTGTACCTTGGAATTACTAGATGAATTCAGTCTGCCACTGAACACTATTTAATAGTTAGTAGTAGCAAAATGTGCAATACTTAGAAAGCTAGCACACTTCCAGCTTATTTAAAAAAAATGTCAAACATAGCTCTAACAGAGGAAATAACTTTATATCAGCAACAGAATGGGTGGAGGGATATGCTAAAGTTTGGTGTCACATGAATGCACTAATGTAGTTGTGGTTTAACATGGCTCTTAGATAATGTCAGAACTAAAATAACATTTTAGACTGCATTTGTAACTAGGATACACTGATCTTATGATCATGCACTGGCCCAAAATAAAAAAAAAAATAGAAGAATGAAATAGAATTAAGACAGAAGCTGAAAAGCATAAAGCAATCACTTGGGTTCGGAGTGTGGTTTCCAGAGGCCCAGTGGTCAGAGCAAGCATCAGTGCTGGGGACTGGAACCAAACTCAGAGTCTAAATGCCAGAGCCATTGGTCAAGATGGAGTCAGAGTCTGGAATGAGAGCCAAAGGTCAAAACCAGATTACCTGGAGTCAGGGAAGGCAGGAGCAGGGCTGGTTCCAAGACAGAAGCAAGGCTGAGACAGGACTGGAACAAGACTTGGTGCAGGGCAGGCTCCAGGTTGAGTGCAAACAAGGTCTAGACCAGAGGTCAGCAACCTCTGGCACGCGGCTCGGTGGGCTGGGCCAGTTTGTTTACCTGCCGCGTCGGCAGGTTTGGCAGACCACAGCTCCCACTGGCCGCGGTTCGCTGTCCCAGGCCAATGGGGGCGGCAGGAAGCGCTGCGGGCCGAGGGATGTGTTGGCCACGGCTTCCCACCTCCTGCATTGGCCTGGGACGGCGAACCGCGGCCAGTGGGAGCTGCGGTCCACCGAACCTGCTGATGCGGCAGATAAACAAACTGGCCCAGCCCGCAAGGCGAGCCGCGTGCCAGAGGTTGCCGACCCCTGGTCTAGACTGAAGCAGTGCAGCAGCAAAGCAGGAACCCAGCTGGAGTAAGGTAAGCACAAAGAACCAGAAAACTATGACTGGAGAAATAATAATATAGTTCCTATTTTTATGAAAGGGGGGAAAAAGTGGATCCGGGAAACTACAGGCTTGTTGGTTTGACCTCAAGTGTATGCAAGGTCTTGGAACAAATTTTGAATGAGAAAGTAGAGGTTAACGGTTATTGGGATAAAATACAACATGGTTTTAGAAAAAGTAGATCATGCCAGACAACCTGTTCTCCTTCTTTCAGAAGATAAACAATTTTTTAGGCAGTAGATCTAATCTACCTGGATTTCAGGAAGGTATTTGATAGAGTTCCATATGGGAAATTATTAGTTAAATTGGAGAAGATGGGGATTAATATGAGAACTGAAAGGTGGATAAGGAACTGGTTGAAGGGGAGACTACAGTGGTGATCTGAAAGGTGAACTGTCAGGCTGGAGGGAGTTTACTAGTGGAGTTTCTCAAGGATTGATCTTGGGACCAATCTTATTCAACATTTTTATTAATGACCTTGGAACAAAAAGTGTGCTAATAAAATTTGTGGATGACACAAAGTTGGGAGGTATTGCTAATATGGAGAAGGACCAGAATATCATACCAGAAGCTATTGATGACATTGAAAACTGGAAGAAATGGGATGAAATTTAATAGTGCAAAGTGCATGATCTTGCACTTTGCACTAGAGACTAACAATAAGAATTGTTGCTATAAGTGGGGACTTACCAGCTTGGAACTGACAGAGGAGGAGAAAGACTTGGGAGTATTGCCTGATCACAGGATGGCTATGAGCTGCAAATGTGATGTGGCCATGAAAAAGGCCAGTGCAGTCCTAGGATGTATCAGGCGAGGTATTTCCAGTCGCAACAGGGAAGTGTTAGTACCATTATACAAGGCACTGGTGAGACCGCTTCTGGGGGATAAATACCAGAGAGGGGTAGGAGTTATTTAAGTTAAGTGCCAATGTGGACACAAGAACAAATGGATGTAAACTGGCAAGCAACAAGTTTAGGCTTGAAATTAGATGATGGTTTCTAACCATCAGAGGAGTAAAGTTCTGGAGCAGCCTTCCAACGGGAACAGTGGGAGCAAAAAACCTAACTGGCTTCAAGATTGAGCTTGATAAATTTATGGAGAGGATAGTATGATAAGATTGCCTACCATGGCAAGTAGCCAAACTGCGATTGCTAGCAGCAAATATCCCCAACAGCCCATGATGGGATACTAGATGGGTAGGGCTCTGAGTTACTACAGAGAATTATTTCACAAATGTCTGACTGGTGAGTCTTGCCCACATGCTCAGGGTCTAATTGATCACATATTTGGGGTCAGAAAATAATTTTCTCCTGGGTCAGAGTGGCAGAGACCCTGGGTTTTTTTCTTCCTTCCTCTGCAGCATTGGGCATAGGCCATTTGCAGGTTTAAATCAATGTAAATGGTGGATTCACTGTAACTTCCAGTCTTTAAATCATGATCTGAGGACTTCAGTAACTCAGCCAGAGGTTAGGGGTCTATTACACGAGTGGTTCGGTGAGATTCTGTGGCCTGCAATGTGCAGGAGGTCAGACTAGATCATCATGATGATCCCTTCTGGCCTTAAAGTCTATGAGTCATTGAGCAACTATTGATCCTCTGCTGTTGGGATTAAGACTAAGCCACATGACTGCCTTAGCCAATCAGGTGATTCTGCTGTAACCCAGCTGTGCTAATTGGCTGACGACTAAGCAGATGCAGATGCAGGCCCCCATTCCTGACACTTGGTTTCATTTGTTGTACATCGCCAACAAAATTTTGTTTCAACATTTATTAAAGAGAAAAGAGAAAAAAGAAAACTATTTAAAACTCAAATACAAATAAATGTTGATTGTATCAGTTTCCTTTATCTCCTCCCATCCCCACAGCCACTCTTTCTACAGATATATAGAGTTTTTTAAAAGAAAAAACCCCTGCTTGACAGCCAGATTGTATCAAATGTCCTTGCTGGGGAAAAGAGAGATTCAATTTTAGGTTGTAGCTCTGGGGTTTTGTTGTTAAAGTCAGTTCCTGTTTTTTCTTAAGACAGGATGAATGTACACGCAGAGAGAAGGCATCAGAAAATAACAGAAGATAAGAAAATGCAGCTTCAGTCTCTTATGCTTGCAGTTCAGTTTCTTGCAGGTCATAGGCACAGCATAAAGGACCAGAGCTTCACTTTCCTATTGTTAAAAAATGTCTGGCTAAGTTGCACTATTTTATCCCTTGCTGAGATGCACAGCCATATTAACCACTTTGAGACACTATCTTTATTCTTCTGGAATTGACTGCTTGGGACATGCTTCTAGGTGCCAAACTGATCAGAGGAAAGGTTTTAAGATAAGGTTTAAGCTTTGTCCTAACTATTATCAAACTCTTTTTAGCCAGCAGGCAAAAAGCAAAAGATAATTAAAAGATCTGAGGAATAAGGTGAGGAGGAAACTGACACACTTGAGATAGAATAAAAGATTCCCATCTCATGGGCTGTGAAGGATATAGCTTGGGTAATGATGATGTCATCTGGTCCACACTTCTCATCTGATCAGGACATCTTTCTGAGCCAGGAAAAAGAAGGCCCAACAATGTGATGGTAAAAGCCTGGGAGATGGTCCCAGGGTGTGGTGCTATTGGTAGTGAGTATGTTGCCGACTGCTCCCCAGAAAAGAAAGATCCAAAAATATGGCAAATTATTGCTGTTCCTTGTGCAGAACATATGAAAGTTCTGGTCTGTTGATAAGGTAATTTTGTAGCTTCTCTAGAAGTGTTGATACCCATAACCAACAGTTCTTTCATTTCAGACAAACTCAGATTATATCATTCCTTTGGTTCCAGTCTGTGGTAACTTTCAGCAACAATTGTATACAATACCTTATAAGTTAAAATGATCATCCCTATACATTTAATCTTTGTTGGACACTTAAAACTTCAGTCCAGATTGTTATCATTGTCGTCCTTTGTGACCGAAGATGACGCTGGCAAGTTTTACATCTTGTGTGTGTGGTTGTGCCTAAAAAGACCAATGCAAGAGTGGCAGTCCTTTCTGCATGATGAGCACAGGTAGCTCAATGACAAGCAAGAGATTACAGTCTGTGCCTGCTGAATTTGACGCTATTTACAACTCAGTGTCTGTGCCTCAAAATCCATATGGTGCAGGTTGCTACATGACTTCTGTCTTTTTCAAATTGATTGTCAGCCTGTACCTTTCTGCAGACTGTGAATTTGTCCATAATCAAGGGTGTATCTTCTGAGTATGTGCCTCTAGAGCACAGCCATCGGTATATAGCAGCTCATTAACAATTACCTCAAAGACTTTTGCGGAAGATCACAGCCTGTTCTGATTAAATAATTTTCTAGAGGATTGGAAACGTAACCCGATGCCGCCATTCAGGTCTCTTGTAGCATCATTGACCTACTACGGAGGAAGAAATAAGGCTGCCATCCCTAGAAACCTTCGGGAGAGGATTGCAGAGTACCTCCATGAAAGTTTCACCAAAATGTGTTAGGAGGATTCAAGGGACATCCCTGTGTATGTAAACAAACTGCTCCACATGAAGAATTCTTCCGTCGACCTAGCTACAGCCTCTTATGGAGGTGAATTACCTACTTCAACAGGAGAACCTCTCCTTTCGGCATAGGTAGTGTCTATGCTGAAGTGCTATAGCAGTGCAGCTGTAGCATTTCAAGTGTAGGCAACCCTCATGGGTTATTTTGAACTATTGGGTGTGAGGCCGAACTAGTTCTGGGGTCTGGAGGGCCAGTGTATATCCAGGAGACTAAATAAATTGGATCCCTGTTGGGGATTTTTGAACTGGCTGAGTTCTTAGAGGGCAAAACAGGGGCAGGCCACTGCAGAGGCACTAAGAAGGGATGCTTGGGAGGCACTATGCTACAACAACGCTTTCTTTACAAAAAATACCCTCTTCGTTCACTGACCTATTAACCTGAGAGGCAGGGGAGCATTACGGTTTTTGTGATTTTTTTTTTAATTTTACTGCATTTTTTTTTCAAATTATACATCCATTCATGATGGCAAGGACAAAATGCACCCGACAACTTCCTCCCATATAGAACCTCTTCTGCTACAACTGGAAGTCAAAGCCGTGCCTAATAAAGCTTCTATAACTCCTTCCATCCATGGATCTCAGAGCCATGTATACACTTTTCATCACAAATAGCCCTGTGCATTAAGGGAGACCTCGTCTCCCCATTTTATACATAAGAAAATGGAAGCAGGAAGAGGAGACTTGCTGAAGATGACACAGGAAATCTATGGCAGTACTGAGAATAGAACCCAAGTTTCCTGCTTCTTAAGCTTGTGCCTTACTATGGGATCATTGTGCACTATAAGAGCAAAGTCAGACTTGATTTCATTTTAGGGGACCACTTGCAATTTCTTAGTTTTGCCTTATTAGGGAAAGTATGGAAATACCCTTTGAAAACCTATCAAAATCTGTTTTTATGCAAAACTGATTTCCATGAAATAAATTGCTGTTGAGAAGGTTTATACTGAACATGTCCAACTATGTTCTGATTTCAAAGCAGAATGTTCCTCTGAACTTGGAATTACAGAAACAAATCCTGACCTTTTATCCTACTTGCACTTCAAGGGCACCAATGAAATTGAACTCCTTGCATTTCCTGTCTCCCTTTCTGCTTTTGTTTACTTTTGTCTTTTTCAGCCAGAGATCATCTGGAATCCAAAATGTCCCCCTTTTACTTCCTTACACCAAGGATGCCTGTCAAAGTGAGCAGGATGTGGCTTCTTTCATCCTCTCAATGCCATACCAAGTGTCAGGCAGAGGGGTTCATTTGAGAGGCATAACCACAACAGGTTGAGAGCACTTGCCATCACAGCTAGCAATGCCAGTATTTGCTGGCCTGGGAGTAAAGCACAAACTTGAGTCCCAAGGGTTTCTGGGTTTTGGGTTGCATTGCAGCTAGTCCTTCTTAAAAGCCTCTTTTTTAGACTTTGTACAAGTATTCTCTTGGATACTTTTAAGTCAAAAGTTTAACGTTTAGTTAAACATAAAAATGTTTAACATTTACAATATTTTACACAGTGCTTTACTTTTTCTAAGTGCTTAAAAAGATAAGTAATTAATATAGTCCGCATAATGCTGAGACTGCGAAGAGAAAACAAAGTCCACGATGGATTTAGGGCCAAATAATTTGCTCCACTGAAAGCGGGTGGGGGCACTTGAAACAGGCTCAAATAGCAGCTATTCATAGGTGCTGGAAGTAGGGGTGCCGGGGGGCTGCTGCTGTATCCCCTGGCTTGAATTGGTTATCATCATATACGGGTTTACAGTTTGGTTCAATGGCTCTTAGCATCCCCACTTTACAGCTCCCCTGCAGCTGGTGAAAAAGGGAGAGGAAATAGCCACTAAAGAAGCATCATCCCCTGCTTCTCCTGGGATGTCTGAGGACTCTCACTGCATAAACTTGAGACTGCAGGTTTTGAGAGGACAGGCCAGCTGAAGGGGTAAAACAGATGGTGGCTCTTCAAAGTGGCATCAGCCCAGGGCAAACCTGCAGAATTAATAGACGCGACTAGGTTGAAGGAGTTGGTGGGTAATGAGACACAAAGCAAGTCTAAAGAAATTGGCCCACAAACTAAATAATCCAATGTCTGCTGATTTCTGCAGGTATCATTCTTGGACCCTGTACATGAACAGAAGGCTATGTCCTTTGACACAGCACAAGCCTGCAAACTCCTCTTGCATACCTCCAAAAGGATTTTTACCTGGGTTTTCTTCTGTAACTTTTATGCTGTGGCAATTTGTGACAAGTTTTTCCTCTTCTGTGTAATTTGTAATTTTGGAAAGGGAACCTGGGGTCCTGGGAATTTTGTGTTCAGGATCTTTCCTCTTTTTAAAACAAAAATACTAATTCCCAGTGGATAAGTATCCATATTATAAAAGTAATAATCACACATTAATCAGCATCCCTATTAGCAATTTTTTTTCTAAGCAATACATTGTTGAAGAGAGCACAGTGTGATATATGATACATATCTATATTATAATGCATGTATGCAAAAAAGTTAATTTCTTCTAATACCAATAGTGCTTTAATTCTCAAAGTTAAAAATAACTGTGACATACATTTAAACCCAGTGTTTGCTGGGGATAAGGCAAGAGAGGCATTTTTTTGTTACAGCTGATATAGAACAACCACATCATCCATTTTCCATGTTCTATCTCACAGCTCAGGAAGAATACTGTTGGGTCATTGCCCAACTCCTTTTGCCCTGAATTTGGATCAGTCATCTGACTGCTGTATTAACAGCCACTGCTCTATTCCTGGGAACACCACAGGGAATACTTGCTGTTGTGATGGCAATAACATTAACCTCAACTGGTGATTCATACTATGAAAGAGTGAACATATACAGTTCACTGTACTTAGTGCCTGTTGTCTTTGTATTTGTTTTCTTTCCTGACTGGTGATGTAAATAGCTTGTCTGAGATTAATGTGGTTGTCTCAGTAATATTGTGTGTGCTGCAGACTAATGAACATACAGTACTTGTGCGCAAGAGAACATACATATTATGTATTAAACTGCTAATGATGCAAAGACAGACTAAAGGGAATAATGTTCTGTTAATCGGGTAGGTAGTGTCTATGGGTTATTTAACTGCTAGAAGATGAAATACAAGATACTGCATTTACTATTGAGATCTAGCACACTCTTATAAAGATCTGACTTTATCTAACTCTTGATAAAGACACCAAAGGACAGCAGGATGCCCTGTCATTTTCTTTATGGTTTACCAGACAACAAATGCCAGAACATAAATTCCAAAGGCTGAGGTACCTTTTCAAAGTACAGGAATATGAGAATCTTGAAACAATAAATTGAGGCAGCAGGCAGTTTATATTAATCAAACTCTACCACGTGGCTTTACAGGTCCCCCCACAGTTTACTGATTTCACTATACAATGTGCAGTTTGTAAATAGGGTTTATCACTCTGACCAGTATGCCATTATGGGTATGTCTACACTGCAGCTAGGAGCATGCCTCCTAGCCCAGGTAGATAGACTCGTGCTAGTTCAAGCATGCTAAAAATAGCAGCATGGACATTGTGGCTCCAGTGGAGACATGAGCTAGCCACCTGAGCTCAGACCTAAGAGAAGAGTAGGCTTGAAAGCCCAAGCTGCCGCCCGAGCCACAACATCCACACTGCTATTTTTAGCACTCTAGCTTGAGCCAAGCTAGTTTGAGTCTGTCTACCTGGACTGGGAGGCTCACCCCCAGCTGTAGTGTAGACATACCTTATGTGAGCAACAATATAACTTATCTAGCCACAATATTATAACAAAAGGGTATTTGAAGGAATGAGGTTAGGTCAGTATGATGGCTGGATTAGGCCCAAAGGCTCCCTCCTGGAGGCCTCAGGGTTCTGCCACACCCATCCCAGGAAAAGAGCAGTGGAGAGGTCCTCCAAGTGGCTTAGAGTGGTTGCAAGGAGGCAAGCAATCAGAGGGGCTGCTGGAATGTCTAATCAGTGGCCAGGAGGGCCATATAAAAGGAGCTGCAGAATAGAGCAGCATCCCTGTTGGCAATTTCAACAGAGAGATTGAATGGAGCGAAGTATAAGCTGCTCGCTCAGTACTAGCTCCACATCAGAGAGGCACATTGGCAGGGCACAGCAGCATGAAGAAGCTTACATTGCCATTGCTTGTATTACAT
Organism: Mauremys mutica; assembly: GCF_020497125.1. Classification (NCBI taxonomy): domain Eukaryota; kingdom Metazoa; phylum Chordata; order Testudines; family Geoemydidae; genus Mauremys; species Mauremys mutica. The sequence continues at coordinate 45,059,397 of NC_059076.1, forward strand.
CTGTGTTATGGATAAGTAGATGGTTTCAGTTTCCAGTCCTATCAGTCCGGCTTTTCAAGAGTAATAAATTCATCACCTCACATTTATGGGAGAAAGTGCTAGCGGGGGAACTGTGACTTTTCCTCATTCTTTCTTCATTCAGGTCTGGCTCTATCATCAGCCATTAAGGATGCTCTGAAATAATGTCAGTCATCCTGCTATCTAATACTGCATTACTAACATAAATTAAAACAATAAGATGATTTAATATTTGTAGCTAAACGCACTTACAGAACATACCATAATATTTCAGCTGGAAGGCTAAAGTAATGCTTTTACTTTAGCAGACGAGATTAGGGTGTTATTTATAGAGTCTCCGCTGGACTATGTTACAGTAGCTCCTTTGCCTTCTTTAAGTTTCAGGCAGAATAATTCCCTGAGTTCTAGTCCTTTTTTAATCATGTGTATAGTTTTTTATAGGAGGAGAGATGTATCCTGCCTGCACACATTTAATGCTATTAGCAAAAATGCTTTCAACAGAATGTATTTTCCTAAGACGTTTTAGCATCAGAAATTACAGACCTGATGAGACAACACTTTGGCCCAGTGACCTTCATGAAGGTAATATCAAGCTATTATAAGGAATTACAGAAGCAACATGTTCTACCCTAAAAATCTGCTTGAGATCTTGATCCCACATATCACTATTGCTCTCCAGGTACCCTTGTCACAGATCCACAGGATTGCTGCTATGGCCCCAGATTTGGAACAGTCTCTAGGAGGAACCCCTTCAGTGTGCCAGACTCCTTCAGGGTCTCAGTCTTCCTCCAGGGTAAGCCACATGTCTTCATTGCCTCCTTACACTGGACCTCTGGGCCTGCAGCACTCTTGCTTCACATCGTAAGCTCTGTTCAGCGAGTCCAGCTGACACAGGTCCCAAGGAGACTAGTACACTTTTCAGGGATTAATGCGCCTCGCCAAGCATTTGCAATGACTCTTACACAGTGTTGTCAAAACAGTCAGGTTTATTTGTTAACTGGAACATAGCATAGGAAATCTTTGAGGTAATCTAGAGAAATGAAGGTTAAAGCATAGCTCATTCTGGCTAGCCCAGAGCCCAGCCAAGCTATAATGAACCCCTTGGTTCAAGCTCTGTCCCTATCCCTCTGAGTTGTTGGTTGCAAGGTGTCAATGTCTTTGCAATTGGATTTGCCATTGTCTTCTCAGATGCTCCACTGATGGGGAGTAAGGTGCTTTCCCATTGGCTTAGAGTGGCTACAATAGAGAGTTTGCAGGGGGTGCAGCTGCTCCTCTGTAAGATCTCTAGTGTAGCCAGAGCACAAAGGTGAAATCTTGGCTCCAATTAAAGCCAGTGGCAAAAGTCTCATCTGTAGTGGTGCCAAGATTTCACATGAAGCATCAATTTATTTCAATGTGTGGTCTCTAAATATTTATTACAGCTGTGAAGTAGCCAGGTTCCATCATGGCTGACAAAGCACTTTCACAGTGTTCTTTTCTGTTTTCAGGCACTTATAACTTTCTCAAAAAAATCATCTTTGGACTGAAATTTCTTATGCTTGTGCTCAACCAGATGACACTTTTTTTTTTTAATTTTATAAAATTCTGTTTAATCATTTTTCAGCCTGTTCAAAAATAGATATTTTTCATGTCTTTTAAAATTGTTCTGATGTTTTATTTGCATTTAAATAACTTTAAATATAGTTGTGTTTTGTCAAATTTACCACAATCTTCATATAAGAATCTGGGAAACAGAACCACGCCTTGAAAAATGGAGGGAGATGGAAAGCATTTGTTAAATTGTGGGTGAAACTTTGCAGAATCCCTGTCTGATTAAACTGATTAAATTGTACAGAGATAACTGTGATTCTTCATGTATGTCTGTGAGGCTGTTTCAACTCCTGAGCAGGATTTCAGAGCGGGACACTGGCAGACTACCCCTTGCTTCATGCTGCCAACCCCTAGAAATACAAGCAAGAAGCAGGCCTAGAATAAGACTGAGAGCTTGTCACAGGTCAAAGGGCAGAATGACAAGAGTCAAAAATTCCCCAGAGACTCAGGCTTGAATACACAAGTCACTCTCTTGAGAGAGGGTTTTATTGCAAGGGTCTGAGTTTATTTGAATTGGCAGCAATTTTGCAAAAATCTCTAATGGCATTGTGTCCATGCAGCTTTATAGACAAAGAACTTTTAAAAAATACAGTTCAAGTTTCCTTGTTTCTCCAGTGCTCCTCTGGTCTAATTTCCAATCAGCCCAGCACTCTGTCACCTTTTCCCTCTGAATCTAGTGGATTTATTGAAGCAACATACCTTGGCTTATCTGCACTTAAGTATTTTCTGGCTAGTAGTGGCTCCCTGAGCTATTTCTGAATTTTTGCTGGGGATTAACCCCAAAATAGAGATTACAGGCCTTCTCCTAGGGACAGCACTGGGGTGGGGAATGGCAAGACCTTAGGAGTCCTCTCCAGAGAATGCCAAAAGACCTAATTCCACCATGACAGGAGCAACCAAGTGATACTGGAAGAGTATGAGAACTTGGGGACAGAATGTTCCTGTGACATGCTCAGACATCACAGTCAGGTATAGAAGCCTAGATAGAATGGTCCTGATGCCTCATTAATAACATGTTTTTACACATTAATGGTCCTGTGATGAGCTCAGACATCACAGTGAGGTATAGAAGTCTAGACAGATACATTCTCAGACAATATCGCAAGGTATTAACATAATAAGAACAAAGAGTACATTGGGAAGTACAGGTAAGGATCACAAAGTCCTCACATTAGACACTTAATCTGTCTTGCATATGACCAATTATCACAGAGGGAGAAATAATCCTGTTAGTACAGAGAGAACTTGGTCAAATGTTCTGAACTTCTAATTACTAATCCTTTTTCAGTGTAATTGATAAAGGGCAGTCAGGTGTTCAGATAATTGTTATAAGAGTGCCTTCTAGAGTTATAGATATTTTTCCATTGCAAGTGCTTCCCAAATTCCTAAAGGTTATAATCTATTGACGTTGTGATGCACTTGTGCCACTTTGGCACAATAGTAATTCTAGTAGCCTAAGCAAATCATCATTTCAGTTCAGAGGAAAGAAAGAATGACTATTTTGAAAACTAACTGCTTAACAACCCATGCTTGCTAAGAGAGGAATAGAAAAAGAATTGTTATATAATCTCTCTCCCCCTCACCTACCTTTAGAGAAATTTTTATTAAAGAAGGTTTTAGGGGAAATCTCTGTGGCACAACTTTTTTAAAAAATTACATTTTAGAGTTGAATTTGCACAATTGGGAAAAAAAAGGAGGCCAACATTATCTGTCAAATTTGCTGATATTAAGTGCACTTGCTGGAGTCCTTTATCCCTTTTCAGAAAAGGAAAAAAGGAATACTAAATACTTTGGTAGAAAGCCTGCTTATTACATGTGCTTGATTGAGCACCCAATCACTTCTTATAAGGCATCTGAGAGCCATAGCACAAAACCAGACAGCAGGAACATCAAAATTGATCTTCCCTGGTTTTGCTGGAATAATTCTTAGGGGTCTCAAATGTGTATTATGAGCTTTCTCACACCTTACTTGAAGGAATGGGGGAGTTGAATGTTCAGCAAAGAAATCCTTTCTCCCAAGAGTTTATTAGGTATTTTGGTGTAATGGGTGTTAACAAAAAGCAAAGAGCACGAGCCTCACATCATGTAAATTGGTGTATATATATATATTATATATATATATACACACACACACACACACACACACACACACACACACACTGACATCAGTGCAGGTACATTAAATGCAGTAATTTAAACCTGCTGAAGCCCTAGCTTGAACCACTTTAAGCAGTCTGACTAAAAATATTTCTCTCTCTCTGTTACTCAACTTGTTCTTGTTTCTTGTGATGTCTTAATCCCATTCGTTTTTCAGTTGTCCTTCGATTTCTTGGGTATACAAAACCTGAATTTACAGTGTAAAAAGTAATCAGAAAGTTAAAAGAAAAAACAAAAAGATTTTCAGTCCTTTTTATTAAATCACAAGGAAGCAAAAACCAGAATAATTTCAATTTTTTATCCTTGCAAGTCACCTCTAAGGAAACATTTTTATGTTCTCCCACTTTTCTGTTTCCAGTAATGAGATTCTAAAAACAAAAAGCATCTCACCCCTCCCCCACACACACACGTATGGGTGAGAAACAGAAAAACATTTATCATTTTAGATTTTATATAAAATGCACACTTTTTTCTTTTTACATTTCTTTTATTGGAAATGCAGCATACAAGGGAATACAAGACAGAAATAACATCCAAGAACACACAGCATAGGAAAAGCATCTGGAAAAACTAGATAACAGATGCAAGTTGTGTCTGAGTGTGTGATCAATTATAGGACTGCTGTGTAGACTTACATTATAGTGATGTATTGACATTCTTATCAATAGGTCAAAATAGTCATGTTTCATAGATGAATAATACAAGTAAAAGAACATATTTTCAACTATTTTCATGCTTATATTGCTAATAAATATGATTGAAACTGTTGGCTTGTCCAGCAATATAATACAATCTCGAAGGATTTAGCTGACAATACACTGAAAGTGAAATATCATTTAACCACAGTTTTCTGATGTATTTTGTAAGAAAAAAGAAAGAATAGAATCCCTTCAACTCCACCAAAAGCATGACTTCTGATCTTAAAGTCTATGAGTTCAACAAAAAAGACAGTCTCACTTTTTGTAAAAATAAAATAAAAAATTCAAATGAATCCATAAAACAATGCTTAGCCCATAGCTTTAGTCAAGAAAATAAATGACATAATCCCTCTATGACTACTGCTGCTCCTCTGAACAATTACCCCAGGCAGGAAATCTTTAGATAAAAACCTCTAATGATGCTAGTCTCCTATCTAATCTCCTTCCCAAAAACATTATAGTTAATGATTACAAATTCTTTCCTTTTGTATCATAATCAAATTCACTTACTTACATGGAGTGCAATAAGAATAATGGAATATTTTGCTTCATTTATCTCTAATGTTATATTAAAATGGATTGACTGAAAGTATTTACAAAGGTGAAAAAAATAGCAGGGCTTTGAATTTTTTTTTTTAAATTAAACATGTCATAACCTAGGGATAGATTTAAAAAAATGTGTTAAGGCAGGAGTGAACCCTCAAGATCAGATAGAACTTGGGTCCTTCTCTATAACTTGTCACTGCATGAAGGAACCTGTTAATGAACCCACAAGCGGCAGTCAGAAAATATAGGTGTAGGCAATAAGGGTTAGATTGTTATGCAAAGGGAATTTGAAGTGGGCAGTTAAGGGTTAGCAGGCAAATTGTTGTAATGGGGCATAAAATCAGTGTACCTGTTGAGTCCATGGCTTTTAGTATCTAGCAGCATTATGAATTTAAGTTCCCAGGCCCATCTTTTGATGCTGTTGTTGAGGTTTCCTTTGGGGATGTGTATTGAAAGGTCACATATGGAATGATGGCTTTGTGAAAAGTGTACATGTTATTATTTTGAGCATAAGTCTACAAATACTTGTTACCAGAGATAGTGTTTATTAACATGAGTAACATCTGCAAGATTGTGCCCTCTGCTGTTAGGCAATGTCTGCACTGGGTTTCTTTGCCAACATTTTACTACCATTACAACAGCTGATTGGCCAGCATTTCCCAGCTCCCAGAATGTAACATGGAATGGGGCCAGGTGGAGCCTCTTTCGGCTCTGTTCCAGTAGCCCTACCTTATCCACCTCAAATTAGGAATGGGAACCCAGCCTGACATTTGCTGTGGATCTAGCCAATAGCCCGTTGGGGGGTCAGGCAGGAATTTCTTCTCCCACAGGCCAATTGGCAGAGAATCAAGGAGTTTTTCCACCTTCCTTGCAGCACCTGCAAGCCACTGTGTGTTAAGTAGGAATGCACTCAGTACCTAACTGAGGTACTTGGGTTGAATTGTTAATTTGTGGCAACTTGTGGCTGGTTTCATGAGGTTAAAAGGATAAAATGAACTGTTCCCAGAAGTGAAATACCTGGGTTTTGGTGATGGGCCTTGGGCTCTTGGGATAGGGTGAGACCTTGTGGCTTTCATGAGCTGTCGTCAGACCTTGGGGCCCTTGCAGGCCGAGATCCCTACCCCTTTGCACACTGTCCCCTTTATGTGGGGGAGGGAGCTAGGACTCAAAAAGAGCTGTGTCCTGCGGGTAGGCTGCAGAGAGTCACCTGCATTATGGGTTATATGATAAAGAGCCATGTGAGCCCCACACTAGAACCAATTAATGCCTGGTAAAGGAGAGTATGGGTGATCGGTGGGTAGTGCCCTCCCTTGTGCTACAGTTTAATAAAAGTTGCAGACTTCCACATAATTCCATGCATGTGTCTGTCCTCATTTCACTGCTGTGTCTACATCAAGGTGCTCCTTGCTATTAGGGGATGTCTACACTAGCTTTTTTGCCAATATTTTGATACCATTACATCAGCAAAAAGAGCTACTGTTGAGTGTTCCACACCACTGCTGACAGTTTTACCATCAGGTTATCTGACCCTACCTTGTTCACATAGTGATTAAAATACTGGTGGCTGCCTGTACCTTGCCTACACTTATGGCCCTGCTGTTGCTACCCTTGATGGAGTTGAACCAGTGGCAGCAACTGGGGAAGAGTTTTGGCAAAACAATTCTACTATAGACAAAACCTGAGCTAGCGTTGCTTTTACAGGAGCAGCACCCAAAAATATGAAAAACATAAGGTTAATATATAAGGCAATAAAGACCGATAAATATTGGGGTACTGTGATGTTGCACTCCATATGTTTTATGGAAATATGCTTATGAGTATGAATATGATGTAACTGGAATATGCTTTATGCAAAAGGTTTCTTGTAAGATATCATAACAAAGGTTATGAACTACGAATATATTCCTCCGATTTGTATGCATGTATGAAATATGAAGTATAACTCTGAGGTCCTATTGTAATTATGCAAAGTGTGGGCCATTAATGGTGGTTTAGACTCTTGATGGCTCCCATTGACTAGGACAATTGGTTGTAAATGGTTTATTTACCTGCAAGCCTTCCTGTGTCCATGTGAGCCAATCCAGGAAGAATGGAGACTAGGGATCTTACAGTGAAATGTGGCCATGTCACATGATACTGGAATCCATCTTAATCATCGTACTTTTCCATTGATGAGGCGGGGCTGGGGACAAGCACAGACAAAAGATTCCTGCCTTGTGCCAAAGCTATAAAAGGGGGTGGAGCAGGACAAAGGGGGCTGGCAGTCATGAGAAAACCCCTGCTTACCACCTGAGATGTCTGCTGGAACTAATAAGGACTGTAGCAGGGGAAAGGATTGGGCCCAGACTAGGAAGGAGTCTAGTCTGTGAAAGAAGCTTATTGGAACATCTCTGAGGGTGAGATATTACCTGTAATCAGTTTCTTAATGTATTAGGCTTAGGCCTGCGTGGTTTTGCTTTATTTTGCTTGGTGACTTACTTTGTTGTCTGTTATTACTTGAAACCACTTAACTCCTATTTTTATACTTCATAAAATCACTTCTCTTTATTAATAAACCCAGAGTAAGTGACTAATACTTGGCAGAGCAAACAGCTGTGCATATCTCTCTATCAGTGTTATAGAGGGTGGACAATTTATGAATTTACCCTGTATAAGCTTTATACAGAGTAAAGTGGATTTATTTGGGGTTTGGATCCCATTGAGAACTGGGTGTCTGGGTTCTGTAGACAGGTAGCCTGCTGCTTTGGGGGTATGGTCCAGACCCTGAGTCTGTGTTGCAGCAGGCTAGCATGTCTGGCTCAACAGGACAGGATTCTGGAAGTCCCACACTGGCAGAGAAAACGGACTCAAAGGTAATTTCAGCAGATCAGGCGACAGTCCCAGGGGGATCTCTGTGACCATACCTGTCACAGGTACATTACAGAAGTCCTTACTCATACCATCCATTAAACTCAATGACATATTTTGCCTGAGTAAGGACTATTAGTATTCCTTGAAATTCATGCCCTTTGTCATTTCTATATGCAGGCAAAAGGCAAGTGCTTTTAATTCTGTAGATGTACTGCATATTTATTGCTCTTTTACAAGAATTGGACAAATTTTACAATAATTTTGTAGAGAGCTGCTGTTAATCCCTCCTCACACAACAGTAAAAATTGTGCTTTTATTTTAACTTTAAAATAACTGGCTCTTCTTCCCCACTCAGGAAGCACTACTTCCTGTGCTGAAAAGGAAGGACTTGTTAATTAAAATCTTTTTCCCCCTATATGGTTTTCCTCTGTGACTGAAAGTTTTGGTGACCTCTACCCTTAGTATGTTTCAATGACTTGGCTAATGCTGGGGTGGGAAGTAGGCTGGTAGACTGCCAGGACAGCTGTCCTGGGCTCATCTTGATGGGAGGGCCTGGTGATGTCCCTTCACTGGATCTGTGCAATAGAATGATCAGACTCAGTGAACTCAGTACTACATCTTCCAGTGCCTGCTGCAAAGGGGAGCCAGTAGTGGGGGTACTGTGGAGAAAGAGCAAGGAGACGTGATAGAATCTCTGTGCAAGTCTGGCCATTGTATGCTCTTGGATTTGGTATGAAGGTGAGGAGGGCTGGCAAAGGAGCAACTGATAGAAAAACAGAATGAAGAAAAAAGGTAATTGAAAGAAAAACCGAGGAGAAGGGCAGAGGCAGGAAAGTAGTGAAGGAAAACATGAGATGGGGATCAGAGCACTTTTTTCTTTTTTTTGAAGAAAAAGATTGGTTGGTGGGACCAGATGCCAGCTGGTTTCTGTGTCTCGTTCTATGAACTGTGAATCAGAGTGTTGTATAGTTTATATCCCACTCCCACTGTGTGTGGTCTCAGTTTATCATGGAGAGGTTCATTCTGTGAAGCCCCCTGATTTTGTTCTGTTCCTAGAACTACTGGAGTTCTAGCACCTGGTGGAAAAGCTTTACCAAAGAGGAAGGTTTTGTAGCATGCTCAAAGGATGGGGTTAGATAATAATAGTGCCTCGCTTTTCTATAGCACTTTTCATCAGCAGATCTCAAAGTGCTTCACAAAGCAGATAATCATAATTATCCCCATTTTACAGATAGGGACACTGAGGCACAGCTCCCTGATTTTCTAGTCACATCTGCAATGGCTCCAGCCTTGTTGTAAGCTGTTCTAATATATGTCAGGCTTCCCTTCTGTCCCTCACATCCCTGCAACAATTGTAGCTGCCTCTTAGTCAAGCACCTCTATCCGCTTTATAAATACAGGGATTTTCTGCTCTCTTTGCACCATAGCAAACAGGGAGTGGAGTCAGGCCACAGAATCTGGCCTCCAATCTCTAATATAGCTGGACCTCATCTGCTAACAACTTTCAAGGGCTTGAACTGTTGGTGGGAACAAACTGGGAGCCAATGGAAGGGCCGGAGCACAAGCTTGGTGTGACATTGTGGTCTAAACAGAGGCCAACTTCATTTTGCATCAGTTGAGACCTTTGTACTGTTTTCACATAATACAAGCAAGAGGAAGAAATCCCTTGAAAATATCAGAACCGGGTGGCACAAATCACCTGATATGCAGCTTGTTTGAGACTGTGCTTAGAGTACAGATCTAAAAAGGAATGAAATAACACACCCAAGAATTCCCTCTCTGCTGAAAATCATGTTGGCTGATTTATGCCACGCTGATTTTCTCCTTTGGAATAGCTATTCCAGTTCCATCATCAACAGATAGGTCCTGATCCAAACCCCACTGAAGTCAATGGAAAGAATTTGATTTCAGTGAGCCTTGGCTCAGGCCCCTAATCAATAATCCATACTGAATGAATCCACTGGAATACAGATTTTAGGATTAGCCCAGTTGAAAGCAGTTCTAGTACCTGAATAATGTGCTCTTCTTAGCTGTTGGTTGCAGCCACATCAAGCTCTGTGCTTGCAGGGAGTGTTTCTGTGGGCAGCAGTGACAAGGACAAATAGGATCAGTTGACAGAATTAGATACAGAACCTTTCCGACAGGAAAGCATTACATGGCATTGAAGCATATGTTAACTTTTTAAATTGGCATTTAAAAAACAGAAAATATTTATTTTTTTTGCTTAGCAAAAGTGCCAGTGTTAGTGTATGCAGTCTCACTCCTTTTTGCAAATACTTTTAACAGAAGCAGTTAACGGTCTAAAAGTGAAACATGTTTCTACTTAAAGGGATACTCTCAAAGGGTAACTTCATCCAAAGAAACCAATATTCCTGCAATTTTGCATGCCACAACTTATCCCATAGTAGAGTCTTTCTGGAAAACTGGCTAAAAATCAGACAAAGACTGTTACATTCAGGGTATTTCAAAAAAATTAGCTGTAGATCCCTTGACCATTTTCTAACACTTCTTTGACTCTTGTCATGATAACTCTAAACTGGACTGCAATTGAATGAGAACTCCAGATGATGTGTTTTGGTGGCCTTGTAGAGGTGAATGCAGCTGGCTGCGCTTCCTTTATCTATCTCATGGGGATGTTATGCTTAGTTTGTTGACAATAATCCAACAAATTTGACTAAGTTGCTTATTGAAATGCAAGATATTGTTACTAATACATATAGGTGAGTGAAAGTGTTTTGTGTATGTATATTATTATGATCCAAATATAGGATTTCTCAGTCCTTCCATTAGGGCCTGATCCAAATGGAGTCTTTCCAGTGATTCCATGGGCTTTGGATCAAGCCCATAGTTAATAACAGCCAAACCAGGATGTTAAACATTCTTTAAAGTTAAAAAGAATTTTGTGTAGAGAAGTTGGTGAGGCATTTCAGAGGGATCTAACAAAGTAAGGGAGATGGGTAACTTGATAGCAAATAAAATTCACTGTTGACAAAGGCACATTGGCAAGAATAATCTTTATCACTTATACACTTTATTCTTATATATACACACTGTGGCAAAGTACCTGCTTCTCCTCAGCAGGCTCAGTCCTTTTTAGCCTTGGAGACACAGGCTTAGGCAAAGCAAAATCCTTCCAAGTCACACAGGGTCTGGCTGATCCCTTCCTCAGTCAGTCAGTCCCTTGTGCTGGATTTCTCCCCTTCTGGGGACAGAGCACAGCCTTCCTTGCTGGAAGGGCTCAGAGCCTTGCTACCCCTAACTTGCTAGCAGCTTCTCTCACTCTCCCCCCTGCTTCCATGCCAAGGAGGGTTTAAAAAGGTCTCCAGCAGTTGGGACCAGCTGAACCTAGTTAGTTCCCTGGTAACTCCTTTTCCAGCTGAACCTTATTTCCCCATGGTTATCTCTCCTCAGTAGGTAGGAAGAGGCCTTTTAACCCCCTCTGGGACTAATTACTATCCCTCTTTTTGTAGCCATTTGTCCTGGGTTTGCCACAACACATATATTGTTATTATTAGTAACAGTAGTAGTATTTGCAAAGAAAGAAAGCAGGTGGGTGTGCATTCAATTCTATCAAGGATGTCCACCAAGGAAAAATCAACAAGGCAACACTGCCATTCTTTCAAAACACTACTTGTATTTTTCAGAAACAAAGATAAACATTTCCTGGAAATACTCTTAGTGTGAGTTAATTTGCCAATTGTCTCTGCTTTCTTCCTTAGTTATGGTTCTATGGAAGCTTTTTAGTAGGGCTGTCAAGCAATTAAAAAAATGAATTGCAATTAAAAAAATTAATTGTGATTAATCATGTGGCACGTAAATACCTTGCAATGTGGGCTACAAAAGTGCCATGCAAACACCTGTTCTCACTTACAGGTGACATTGTAAATAAGAAGCGGGCAGCATTACATCCCATAAACGTAAACAAACTTGCAATTGGCTGAACAAGAAGTAGGACTGAGTGGACTTGTAGGCTCTAAAGTTTTACATTATCTTGGTTTTTTAAGTGCAGTTATGTAACAAAAAAAATCTGCATTTGTAAATTACACTTTCACAATAAAGAGATTGCACTACAGTACTTGTATGAAGTGAATTGAAAAATACTATTCATTTTATCATTTTTACAGTGCAAATATTTGTAATAAAAATAATAATATAAAGTGAGCACTGTACACTTTGTATTCTATGTTGTAATTGAAATCAATATATTTTAAAATGTAATCCCAAAATAGTTAATAAATTTCAACTGGTAATCTATTGTTTAACAGTGTGATTAAAAGTGCGATAAATCAAGACTAGTTTTTTTAATCACAATTAATTTTTTGAGTTAATCATGTGAGTTAACTGTGATTAATGGACAGCCCTACTTTTTAGTAATATTTTATTGTATTTAATTTTATTATTTAAATGAGAAAACAAATGGGTAGACTCTCTAGTCTCTCACTCCTCCTTCCTGGAGCACACTCACCACAGGCTCAGAGGAAAAATTATTGGGAGCACATCACTGACCAGCATGTGCCACCACCCTCAGTCTTCCAGCTCCTGAGTGATTCAAAAAGCTGGAAATATATGAACTGCAGAATAGTACCTGGCTAGAGCAGATTAACTGTTCTGTCTTTACAGTGCTATTTTGCTGTTTCATAACTGGATTTCCTTCCCCAGATCCAGTACTTTGAAACAATTTTGGTCAGCTTTAGGTTTGATACTCCCTTGCTAGGAAATCAACCTGTTGTTGAAAAAAAAAAAAAGCTGTCATCAAGGGTCTCCCTTGAACCATTGTAAAATGGGAATAGGAAGCATCAAGCATTTGAGATGACAGTTTTTTCAATGTTGGTGAAAATGGCAAACAGCTTAAATCACTTTCAGCTCTGGTTCAAGAGGACGTGTTGCTGACAACTGTTCTCAGTGATGGTTTGGTACTTTAATGTAAACAGGGCTTCCGTATTTGAACTAAGAAGCCAAGAATGAGAAAGAAAACTGAAGCAAACTGAAATAAAAAGAGACCAACAATGGTCCGGTCCCTTAAGTGTACACCAGCAATCAGCACAATAATATATTCAGAATTCAAGGAGAGAGACTAAGTAGTTAAATGTCTATAATGTGCAAAGTACTTATGTGTTAAAATCATCAAAGTAATAAAAGTAAAAGGGGGGAAATATTTCTAAACGTCTCTAGGGTCAGGTGTTGTGTGCCTGTAGTTTACAAATTATTGAAGACTGTTACCACAGATGAGCTGTATTATTTTTATTATTATTAGTTTAGTTGTATTGCTGTATGAACTGCATAGGCTTCCTGGCATCCACTAGTATTGCACTATGGAATGTATCAGTGATTCTAAGTATGTATCTGTTGGAGAATATTAAGGATACATCCTGTTTCCATTGATGATAAGGACAGTACGTTCACTGACTTCAGAAGGAAGTCACCTTGCTCTCCTTATCACCCCATCATAATTTTGATATGTTATCTTCTCTGATTTAAATTTCTCTTAGGTAGCTTCACAACATCCTCTGGTAAGGTGTTCCAGAGGTTGACTGGGTGTTGTGTGAAAAGATACTTATTTTTTTTTGTTTTAAATCTGCTGCCTATTAATTTCATTTGGTGACCCCTAGTTCTTGTGTTACGCCAGTCATGATTTTATAGACCTCTATCATATCACCCGTTAGTCATCTCTTTTCCAACCTGAAAAGTCCCAGTCTTACCAATCTCTTCTCATATGGCAGCCGTTCCATACCCCCTAATTATTTTTGTTGCCCTTTTCTGAACCCTTTCCAATTCCAACATATCTTTTTTGAGATGGCCGACCACATCTGCACACAGTATTCAAGATGTGGGCGTAACATGGATTTATATAGAGGCAATATGATATTTTCTGTCTTATTATCTATCCGTTTCTTAATGATGCCCAACATTCTGTTTGCTTTTTTGACTGCCGCTGCACATTGAGTGGATGTTTTCAGAGAACTATCCACAATGACTTCAAGATCTCTTTCTTGAGTGCTTACTTACTGCTTACTATTCCAGTAATGTATTTTTGGTGTCACTTTCCTTGTTCTTAAATGTGCAAGGACCACGAAGCTGAGCAGTTCTGCTGCCTTAAGTGAAACTGATTTTCCAAGAGGCCCTGAAGCATGTCTATTAATATTTTGTAAATCCTCATGATTTTTAATTCAATATTGTAAATTGTATGTGTAGATATAGATGTTTCTTATTAATTTGAAGGATTTTAAATGCTGTGACAATGGCTTTCATCCTGAAAGATCCTCAAATATTTCAGAGATTATAGATAGATTACTTCACCCACTACAAAAGGTTACAAAAGGAGCACTTAAAGACGATAAAGTCATTGCGGAGAAACAAAATCTTTGCTTCAGTCTTCATGGCTGAGGATGTTAGGGAGATTCCCAAACCTGAGCCATCCTTTGTAGGTGACAAATCTGAGGAATCGTCACTAGAGGAGGTTTTAGAATTAATTGATAAACTTAACAGTAACAAGTCACCGGGACCAGATGGCATTCACCCAAGAGTTCTGAAAGAACTCAAATGTGAAATTGCAGAACTATTAACTGTGGTTTGTAACCTTCCTTTAAATCAGCTTCTGTACCGAACGACTGGAAGATAGCTAATGTAATGCCAATATTTAAAAAGGGCTCTAGAGGTGATCTCGGCAATTACAGACCAGTAAGTCTAACGTCAGTACCGGGCAAATTAGTTGAAACAATAGTAAAGAATAAAATTGTCAGACACATAGAAGAACATAAATTGTTGGGCAAAAGTCAAAATGGTTTGTGGACAAGGGGGATCCAGTGGACATAGTATACTTAGATTTCCAGAAAGCCTTTGACAAGGTCCCTCTCACCAAAGGCTCTTACGTAAATTAAGTTGTCATGGGATAAGAGGGAAGATCCTTTCATGGATTGAGAACTGGTTAAAAGACAGGGAACAAAGAGTAGGAATAAATGGTAAATTTTCAGGAGAGGAGTAACTAGTGGTGTTCCCCAAGGAACAAGATCCACAAGAACCAGATCATAAATGATCTGGAGAAAGAGGTAAACAGTGAGGTAGCAAAGTTTGCAGATGATACTAAAGTGCTCAAGATAGTTAAGACCAAAGCAGATTGTGAAGAACTTCAAAAAGATCTCACAAAACTAAGTGATTGGGCAACAAAATGGCAAATGAAATTTAATGTGGATAAATGTAAAGTAATGCACATTGGAAAAAATAACCCCAACTATACATACAATATGATGGGAGCTAATTTAGCTACAACTAATCAGGAAAGAGCTCTTGGAGTCATCGTGGATAGTTCTCTGAAGATATCCATGCAGTGTGCAGCGGCAGTCAAAAAAGTGAACAGGATATTAGGAATCATTAAAAAAGGGATAGAGAATAAGACAGAGAATATCTTATTGCGCTTATATAAATCCGTGGTACACCCACATCTTGAATACTGTGCAGAGATGTGGTCTCCTTATGTCAAAAAGATATACTGGCATTAGAAAAGGTTCAGAGAAGGGCAACTAAAATGATTAGGAGTTTGTAATGGGTCCCATGTGAGGAGAGATTAAAGAGGCTAGGACTTTTCAGCTTGGAAAAGAGGAGACTAAGGGGGGGATATGATAGAGTGGTGTGGAGAAAGTGAATATGGAAAAGTTATTTACTTGTTCCCATAACATAAGAACTAGGGGCCACCAAATGAAATTAATGGGCAGCAGGTTTAAAACAGAGAAAAGGAAGTTCTTCTTCACACAGCGCACAGTCAACCTGTGGAACTCCTTGCCTGAGGAGGTTGTGAAGGCTAGGACTATAACAGGGTTTAAAAGAGAACTAGATAACCTCCATGAATTTAAGTCCATTAATGGCTATTAGCCAGGAGAGGTAAGGAATGGTGTTCCTAGCCTTCGTTTGTCAGAGGATGGAGATGGATGGCAGGAGAGAGATCACTTGATCATTACCTATTAGGTTCACGCCCACTGGGGCACCTGGCATTGGCCACTGTTGGTAGACAGGATACTGGGCTGGATGGACCTTTGGTCTGAACCAGTATGGCCATTCTTATATTCTTATGTACTAAAAAAAGCCACTACTGTAGCTGAATGTGGTAGCAATTGTGCCCTAACAATACTACACACATAGCTGCCCAAATGAGATTAAAAACTGATGATGTAACAGACGAATGTCAGTGTCTAGATCTTCTGTAATTTTCCCATTGCCATTATATGCACACACCATTTCTTTCTTCCTAATTTATTTTGTTTCCTCTCTATCCTTCCTCTGTTTCTCCCAAATAATTTCTCCCTAAAGTTGCTAGGCAATCCTTGAGTCTAATTATTCCATCAGTTGAACACACATATATCACATTAATGTCAACAAGAGATTTGTGCCCAGGCAATTCACTGATGGAGCCCCTTGTATTTAAACAAACAAACATATAAAGAAAACACCTACTTAGCCCCACTACTTTCCATTACACAAATAATTGATAAGCGAGCAAGTGAAGCTTAACTTTTCCCACAGACACCTCAGGGGGAGTTATGAAGAATGTAAGTACCTAAATCAGAATTTGGGCAGCTGTTATGTACAGTAAGTGTAGTTCCATTTTTAAAAAAAGGCTGTTGTATACAGAGCAGGTAATGGACAACGTTTGGTCATATTTTACATAGGATCACGACTTGAGTTTCTTGCACATTCAAAACTCATGTCTATGGGAATTCCCAGTGTGAAAAGAATGCAGACTCAAGGCCAGAATTATTTGTAAACACGGAATACATGAGATTCACATTACAAGCCATGGCAGATTTAGGAATCTAGAAATGGAAATAATTACAAGGGAAATGAAAGTTAAAAATAATCATGGTCTACTACAAAAATTGTAATCCAATATCCTTGTTTGGAAGTGGTGTTACATTACTTACTACACATCTGTCCAACATCCTAGGAACTTAGCAAGGAGCTTATGGGGCAAGTGGTCTAAAAAGGAACTTTATTCTGTAAACACTGTATATAATATATTCAAATAAATGTTCAGATCACTTCAAAATAGAGCATGTAAAATATGCTACCACTTCTAATACAATGATTCCCTACTGGTATGTTTCAGTACAAACCACTTTGTGAGAGCTGAAGTGTCTAAAATAAAAATAAGAAAACAACATGGGGTACTACATTACTAGCAGAAGTATTTAAACAGGTAAAATAGTCATATATACTTACCTAGTATGAGAGACAAGATGGGTGAGGTAAAAACTTTTATTGCACTAACTTCTGTTGGTGAGACAGACCCAGTAAGAGCAGGCAGCATTATACAATTTAAAGGCATATGATTGCTTTTGTATGAAATAATGGGGATTTCATACTCCTCTGATTGATGAAGATAGGTGAAAAACTGTTATCCATTTTCTCTTGTTGGACATCCTAGGGCCAAACACTCAAATCCTTACTCTGGCTTTATTCAGGCAAAACTCTCACGGACTTCATCAGCAAAAACTGAGCAGGGACTTCAGGATTTGATTATCTCCTAATTGAAAGATTTTCTGAATTGTGTTTTGTTTTATCCTGAAATGGCCCTGGATTTGGAACGCTTTCATGGCTTGGAAGTGGTTCTGATCAGTACCATTTCCTTTAGGACACTTATTTTAAGTACAGTTGAAATTTGATCATGGAAGGACTTTTAGTTTGTGCACTCATGGAGACCTCGTCGCTTTTTATATAAAATAAGTTATGAATAATGAAAATTACATGGCAGTGGTAAAAATTTAATAGTGAACATTCTGAAACAGAGCACAAAATGGCTCAGAGGAAGTGTGACACCAAATAAAAAAACCCTACATACTACTAATAAAACCAGACAGAAATAAAAATGAGAAAACTGACTCAGAATGTTTCTCTACAGAGCAGGCTATTAATGTTGTCTCCTTTATACAGGCTGACACTGACAACAGTGTCACAAATCAAAGAGCCTGTGAAAGAGCTTTAGGGGATTCCAAACATATACCCAGAGGCAGAAACTATTTTTTTAATGGTTTCAGTGAACAGTCCAGGCAAAGATACAGTAAGCAAGAGGAAGTCTCTGGTATCATAATAACAGTCCCTGTAGAGTGTTAGGCCAGTGTAACTACTGAAGCACTCTGGGTTGGGATTTGGAAGAATTCTAACAGTCTCTCAGGAACGTTAATGTCTAACTCAGTGTCAGATCTTGGAATTTACAAGACAAGTGCAATCTTGGAATTTATATGATACTCAGTCTTAGGGACTATGTGCAGTGATGGTGTTAGGCCCCTGCAATCCATTCAATCACAGGTGGCCCCAAGACAATGATGGGCCCCCTGAAAGCCAATCTGGCTCACTGGGTGTCAGTTGCTCCGTCCTGCTCAGTTCCACCCAGGGGTCAAATGGAGTCCTCCAAACAGTGTGATCTCGTGCACACTGTTCATGCAAGGTCACTGGCGGGACCCCCACAAGACAACTACCTATGTGTAGAATTAAGTACCACTAAAATGAATCGTATATAAACAAAGTTGTAATCCTCTTCACTTTCACACGTATGTGTAATGAGGTCATCAGGTTTGGGAGAGAGGGGAAAAAATGGGCTTAAAACGAGTCGAAGGATGGTAGAAGGAAGAGGTGTAAAGGAGTATATGATTAAGTGCCAAAATTAGAGATATTCAAGTGTGTTTGAACAATCAGATAAATCTCTTAGTCAAGCGGGGGAAAGTTTTAAAACACAATTTGCGTTCTGTGAAGGCCTTTTTAATGCAATTATCTTTCAGCTTTCAATGAGCGTCAGAGTTAAATGAATTTTGATTGTGGGCTTTTCTTGTATGAACCAGTGAATAAGGAAAAGGTAGGTCTGGTAGGAAAATGTTTTGTTTTTTCCATGAGCAATTTTGACTCTTCCCAAAAACAAAAAATAAACCTGAACAATTTGTCTGCAGCTATATGACTGGAATCTGAAAAATTTGGTCTGGAAATGCCCCCATGGTTCCTCATGACCCCATTTTCCTCTGTGGGCTGAGATCCTTGACCATGCTCTGTAGCCCATGAAGCACCATGACCTCCCTTCTTGGTGAGCCCTGTTTTAGTTTTCTAGCATTTGGGTTTTTAATGAAAAGTCAATGTTTTTTCACAGATGCTTTAAAAATAATTATATTTTATTGAAAAACCTATTTTTTAAAAATCCCCTGCTTTGATGGAAAATTTTTTGACCAACTTTAGGTTTTAGCTTCTGTGGGTGAAATTGTGGACCTATTGAAATCAATGCAAAACTCGCCAATGATGTCAGTGGGACCAGAATTTTACTTTACATTATAATAATTATTATTATTTGTATTACTGTAGTGCCTAGGAGCCATAGCCAGGAACCAGAACCCATCATGTTAAGTACTGCATTTTTGAAGCCTGTCCTGTGAGGTGTGCGTGAGGAAA
Organism: Mauremys mutica; assembly: GCF_020497125.1. Classification (NCBI taxonomy): domain Eukaryota; kingdom Metazoa; phylum Chordata; order Testudines; family Geoemydidae; genus Mauremys; species Mauremys mutica. The sequence continues at coordinate 45,078,677 of NC_059076.1, forward strand.
AGGTGTGTATGAAGTTCATGGGATTTTTGTCCTTGCATTTTGCTAAGTGGCACTCATTGTCTAATGTAGATTACTACCATTTTGGAAGATGTTACATGGTTTACACATCTTCCACTGCTGTGCACTAGGCCAATAATGTAACTATCAGGTCCTTTGCATATGTAACTCCAAATAACACATTTTAAAAATATTTTTAATAGTTAAATAGTGAAGCAGCTACAATGTTGTTTCTTTTTGTAGTGTAAATGGGATTTTGTGTTCCCAAACTGTTGTAAAGTCTTGGACTTGTGCTAGGATACAGACCCTCTTTGTTTCTCTTTCTTCTGGGTGACTGAAGGAGGGTGGAGGGAATAGGTGTAGCGTGTGGAACCAACATTGCTTTGTTACTAACCCTCAGATACTCTGATGATTGCTGGACTATAATACAAATTGCTTTACTTTAATTAATTTAAGGAATATGGAAACAATGACATGCTAATGATATTCAGGGACGTCAAGAAGAACAACCTAATCCATGCATATCTGTATTGATATAAAATCTTTGTGGGTTTGTACTTTTACTCTAATAGATTACTCACCAAAATTCAGCTGGCTGAGAAAGAGCATTAGGATTTCTTATTTCAGGAATTTGACATACTCATACAATCAGTTGTAGGCTGCTACATGAGGCTACCAATTTCCATTGAAATATATTTTGAAGTTGACACATCAGCATGCAGTTTCAGTATAATCACACATCCTCGATTTTCCTTAGCATAACAGTTTAACCGCCAGTTGCTCCTCTACCAGCAACCACCAGAATTACTGTTGTTATTTAGATCAGCCTATCAATCTATAATATGAGTGGCTTTTTCTCTTTGATCATGTTGACTCACCCAGAAGGTCAAACACAATTACTTGGAAGGGTCCTTCTGGCAGAAGAAACCACAACAAGTTCTGTAAGGTCAAGTATGTAATGAATTCTGTAATTAGCAACAAGTGACTTTCAGGACTGGCAAATTGTGTGCTTAATATGAATTATTATTGTTTGCTTTTCTTAAATGAGTGTCTGTGATTTAGTCTTTAGATAAAAAGGGTCCAGGATTTAGAAAATTTACCATTACACTAAAAAGCTAGGTTTCTTTTAAATGCAGCCTTTGCTATAACAAGTTTTCAGTATGTAAATCAAGCAGGATTAGAAATTTCTGAAGTGTATATTTATGTTTATCTATTATATTTATTTATATCTGAGCTCAGAATTTGTTTATGAATGTAAACTAGAATGAACTCTTATAGTAAACACAGCTTCTCTACATGATACCAATCAGCCAAATTCTGCTCTCAGTTACATAAACTGTAGATTAAAATCCAAACACTTATGTTGCATTGATTTGTTCTAGCTTCCTCAAAGCAGGGGCGGCTCTAAACATTTTGCCGCCCCAAGCAGGGCGGCATGCCGAGGGAGGCGCTCTACCGGTCGCCGGTCCCGCGGCTCCGGTGGACCTCCCGCAGGCGTGTCTGCGGATGCTCCACCGAAGCCACGCGGGACCAGCGGACCCTCCGCAGGCACGCCTGCAGGAGGTCCACCGGAGCCGCCTGCCGCCTTCCCGGCGACTGGCAGAGCGCCCTCCGTGGCACGCTGCTCCAAGCACGCACTTGGCCTGCTGGGGTCTGGAGCCGCCCCTGCCTCAAAGCCCCAGAAAAAACTTAATTCTGTTTTTCAGTCCTGAGTTGCCCTACCCACACCACTCCTGGTTCAAGTTGATCTCTGGACACAGGGAATTAGAGTTTCTTGCGATCTAGAATTTAAAGTCAGGGAAACTTTTCCAAGATAGATAAGAGAATTCTGTGCAAGAGGATTGTCTTATCCTTATAATTCTGGGCATGGGATAAAGGCTACATAGCTTTCAGTCAATATTCTAGTATTTTCCTGATTATTTAAGTAAATCATGTCATCAATGCAAAATCCTTGAATGTAAACATATGGTCTGATCAGACAGGCTATAAATTGGACATCAGAGAACATTAGGAGGATTGTTGGAATTTGTCTGCTTTTCTGAATGCAGAGTAAGCATTGTGATTGTAGGTTTCTTTAAGAGAGGGGACAAGAGAATGGTGAGATGACACAGAATAAAGTGATGAGTGAAGAGGATCCCATATTGAACGAGCTAACTCTGTGCTCTAGTCACTACCTTGGAGAGAAGAGGACCTCTCATAGATGCCACTGCCAACATTAATGGGATGATGAGGAGAGAGAAAAAGGATAGATGCTATTTAAAGTACCAGATATGGCAGTTTTGTAAAATTGTACTTGTCTGGTGTCCTAGGACAAGTAATTTTTGGTGACAACTGAGTACACTGTAATTAGTGTCATCATTATCATCACCACTATTATGGCAATAGTGCACAAGCAGATTTTTTGCTTAGACTGGTTTTCAGGACACTTTTGGAAGGCTGAATGAAGAGGGGAGCACCAAAATCAGATCTTGATTTTTAGATTTGGTGTTGAACAAATGTATCCTTGAATGCATCATGTATCCTTGAATTTCAATTTGGCTAGTGGTGCCTGTTGAGATGAGTTCCTGTCTGCATCCTGTAAAACTTGCCCTGGCCTCTTCTTTTGTCATTCAGTGTTGAACGCATTCTAAGACAATATGCATTTCCTCACCTTTTGGGGGCAAAGCCAGACTTTAAGGCACCTGCTCCCCTACATGGTGTAAACTTTGCTTGTGCCAATCAGAAACGAACACAAACAGGTTTTGGGCCCCGTCCCCTATGACACTTCTATGATGTCATAGTTGGTACTTTAGGCCTGCCTGCCATATGCAGGCAGGGAGAGGAGAAAGAAAAATGAATCCTGTGTATACCCGTGTATCCTGTCTATGCCCGTAACCGAGCCTGATCACCTCGAAGCCTCTCTCTCAGCTCACGTGTTTCAAACAGAGCTTCTACGTTTGCCGGTCGTTATGCGTTGGTTTGTATTTGTAAGTATCAGTTATTACTAAATGCTGCATCTTTGTTTATAAATATTGTTAGTAGATATTTTAGTCATTGTGTGTTTTAAGTTTCATTAATTCTATTAGCTAATCATACACTGCTCCCTTACCCCTTGTAATTATCCCCAATAAAACTTTTAAATTGATTAAGTTTAGTGTGTGTCTGCAGTTTGCATCGTGACCCACACTCTCCTTGCATCCCTTACCAATATAGTCTGTTGCCACGTGCAGCCCGGTAAATAACAGGCCTGCATTTTCTTTCGCCCCTGCGAGTCCGTGGCAATCTACAGTGCTAAGCCCCTTTAAAAATCAAGATCTCATGTCCTTGTATAACTCTGAAGAATAATAATGTGAGAAACACAAGAAACAAATATAGATGATTTCTGCCTTTATAAAATAGTCAGAGCCCTTATGTGGTGGTTTAAATAAATATTAACCATTCAAAATCAGCTTGAGTTAGACACTATGGAACATGAGTGCAGTATCAGTCACAGATAAAGAGCTGGATAAATTGATTTTGGAGTTTTTAAAGTAATGCTTAGGGAATAGACTTTTGTCACAAAAATGAAATTTAAATCATTTCAGGGCTATATGCTCATGCAAATAATGTTCTTTTACAAACTGTGCCTTGTTACAGTGAACATAAAAACAACTATTCTGAGGCTAATGGAAATGTCACCTGACCCCAAAAATAATTTACAATAATTTATAGTGTGGAAGACAGAGTTCTATTTTCCTTAACTTGAAAGTTATAGTCAAATTATGAGACAGCATCTATAAAATGTATTTTTCAGTTCCCATGTTAATAAGCAAACACACGTCATAGACTGCAAGGAATTAAACATGAATGATTCTCTGTTTCCTACAACCATGAGAAAAATCTGGGCAAGCTTGAAAAGTTATACCCCTGGGACAACATTAGAACTGGGGCCCTTCATGCTGTGTCTCTGTACACAATGCCCTCTGAAGCTTGCTGCTTCTCACAGCAGAGTGAATGAGCTCGCAGTAATACTAGAGAGGAGAGGCTTGAATGAACATGCTGGAACTTGGAGGGAATTTAAAGTTAGATCTGAAGTTAATTACTTGTGTTCACTTCAAATTCAAACTGATGTTTGGCCTGACACTGGCAGCGGGGGCTGGGCCTGCGCTCACCGGCAGGAAGTCCGTGTTGTATTTCTTTTTCTTGCTCAGCATCACGGGGCTTGGGCTCAGCCTCCGGCAGCAGCAGCAGTGACCCCAGCCTGCCCTGCTCCACTGGCTCCGGCATCACCTGTCGCTGTACCAGCCACCAGTGTCCTAGCACCGTTGGGACACACTAGTGCCAGGCTGAATCATCCATTGCCCTTCCGCCCCAGACCTCTCCCTTTTCCAGGACCCCCCAGCACGGAGAGCCCCCTTGCCCCTAGTACAGGTGCCACCCTGTGACTCTACATCATCCCTCGCCCTCCAGCACTGGTGTACCCTTCCCACACCAGATTTCACCTGTATGAACAATGTTAAAGGGGGCCCATACAGGCTGATTTGTCCTGGGCCCCTGACCCTGCTCGGGATGGCCCTGGCTCTTTCACAAGGAGGTACTTCAGATATGAGTCACCGCATGGATTTCAAAAAGCAATAGCAAATGTTTAGATCTTTTCCCCTGTCACCTGAGTGGCCCCTGTTTATGTCAGTAGTTTTCAAATCTAGAATATTTTTTTGTTTAGCCATATTTAAAGGTCATTTTTGTAAATAAATTTTAGAAGCCTAAAAGTCCTCTTTTGTGTGTGGCCAGTATCCATATGCAAAAGGAAGAGTTGAAAAAGAGAAACCAGTAGCTTTATCTATGGGGAAAAAATAAATTGGAAGGAAAATCCCTTATAGGAGAGGAGGAAGGAAAAGAAAGCTGGAGAGAAGTTCTAAGGAGCTAAAATATAGACACTCCCTCAAGGGGTCATGAGATATAATGGAAAGAATGGAACTAATGATGGAAATCAGCAGCAAAGACAAACATCTACAAAATAGAATCTTCAAAAAGCAGCAGGAAAACAGGCAGGGGTCCTGTGAGAATTCACAAAGCTAATCCTGTGTACAGCATTATTCATGTATTTATGTTTTCATATGCATGCTCTGATTTATGTCTATGTGGTATCTTGGTTTATTTACCTGGGAAATGGTAATGTCAAAAATTTGTTAAAATCGCCATCTTGAATGGTATCTAGTAGTTGTTTGGCAGCAATGTTAGCTACCCTTCTCTTGGGAACTTTGGAACCCTTTTGTTCGAGTTTGGCGCTCTTTTGTGGAAAGGCTGTAGGGTGCTGTCCTCCCTCTCGGCAGCCCACACTTATATCGTCGGATCAAGTACAACCGGAAGATCTGAGACAAACCACCACAGCTACTTACCTGAGATGTAATCCTGATTCTGATCCTAATCCTGGTTCAGTAGTCAAAGGTCCGAGTCCCTTCTGCGCCACCTGTCATCCCCAAGTGCAGTGGTAGGTCTGACACCAACAACTCGAGGGTGAGGCAGACGATCAGATGAACTTTGATTTGTAAAGTATAAATACTTCTGTCTGTCATTTGTAGAGGGAGAGGTTTCTGGACTTCATACCCATGCAAGCCACTGAGATATTTTGTTCATATACTTACCTTATGTTAAATAAAGCACCTTTTTAGTTTACCTTTTCTTATCCCTTATCCTTATTTGCACTGAGATCGATTAGGTGATAGATCCTAATTCAGGGACAGTCATACCTGTGACTTCTTAGCAGGGGTCTATAACATCCTGAATTTCTTCCCCCACATTGAAACATTGTAACGCCTGCTGCTAAAATACAGGGGCCAGATTTGTCTCAGTCACACCCAGGCAACTCCATTTTCCTTAATGGAGTTGTACTCACACACAACAGATCTAACTCTGGCACCAAGTATCTACCTAAGGAAAGAAAAACTAACTTACTATATACATGACTTTAGACTATTATACCACAGATCATGTGGTATAGGTGATAAATCTGAGGAACTGTCCCATATTGAGGTGTCATTAGAGGATGTTTTGGAACAAATTGAAAAACTAAACAGTAGTAAGTCACCAGGACTAGATGGTATTCACCCAAGAGTTTAAATCAGCTTCTGTACCAAATGACTGGAGGATAGCTAATGTGATGCTGATGCCAATTTTTAAAAAGGGCTCCAGAGGTGATCCCAGCAATTACAGCTGGTAAGCCTCACTTCAGTACCAGGTAAAGTGGTTGAAACTATAGTAAAGAACAAAACTGTCAGACACATAGATGAACATAATTTATTGGGGAAGAGTCAACATGGTTTTTGTAAAGGGAAATCATGCCTCACCAATCTACCACAATTCTTTGAGGGGGTCAACAAGCATGGGGACAAGGGGGATCCAGTAGATAGAGTGTATTTAGATTTTCAGAAAGGCTTTGACAAGGTCCCTCACCAAAGGCTCTTAAGCAAAATAAGCAGTCATGGGATAAGAGGGAATGTCCTCTCCTGGATTGGTAACTGAATAAAAGATAGGAAACAAAGGGTAGAAATAAATAGTTTTCAGAATGGAGAGAGGTAAATAGTGGTGTCCACAGGAGTCTGTTCTGGGACCAGTCCTATTCAACATATTCATAAATGATTGGGGTAAACAGTGAGGTGGCAAAATTTGCAGATGATACAAAATTACTCAAGTTAGTTAAGGCCCAGGCAGACTGTGAAGAGCTACAAAAGGATCTCTCAAAACTCAGTGACTGGGCAACAAAATGGCAGATGAAATTCAATGTTGATAAATGCAAAGTAATGCACATTGGAAAACATAATCCCAACTATACATATAAAATGTTGGGGTCTAAATTAGCTGACACCACTCAAGAAAGAGATCTTGAAGTCATTGTGGATAGTTCTCTGAAAACATCCACTCAATGTACAGCGGCAGTCAAAAAAGCAAACAAAATTTTGAGAGAAAGGGATAGATAATAAGACAAAAAATATCATATTGCCTTTATATAAATGCAAGGTATGCCCACATCTTGAATACTGCATGCAGATGTGGTTGCCCCATCTCAAAAAATATATATTGGAATTGGAAAAGGTTCAGAAAAGGGCAACAAAAATGATTAGAGGTATGGAATGGCTGCCATATGAAGAGAGATTAATAAGACTGGGGCTTTTCAGCTTGGAAAAGAGATGACTAAAGGGAGTTATGATAGAGGTCTATAAAATCATTACTGGTATGCAGAAAGTAAATAAGGAAGAGTTATTTATTCCTCCTCATAACAAGAACTGGGGGTCACCAAATGAAATTAATAGGCAGCAGGTGTAAAACAAACAAAAGGAAGTATTTTTTTCACACAATGCACAGTCAACCTGTGGAACTCCTTGCCAGAGGATGTTGTGAAGGCCAAGACTATAACAGAGTTCAAAAAAAAAGGAAAAAAAAGAGCTAGATAAGTTCATGGAGGATAGGTCCTTCAATGGCTATTTGCCAGGATGGACAGGGATGGTGGGCAACAGGGAATGGATCACTTGATGATGACCTGTCCTGTTCATTCCCTCGGGGGCACCTGGCATTGGCCACAGTAGGAAGACAGGATACTGGGCTAGGTGGACCTTTGATCTGATCCAGTATGGCCATTCTTATGCTAGTCCTTATCTATGTGAGGTTTTATGCTAATCCTTATCTATGTGAGGTTCTAATATACTATGGTGATGGGGGCCATATAAATAGAGAATCTAGAGCAGACTTTGACTGTTCTGAAAGGGCTTTGTTGAAACAAAAAATGAACCCCAAGATGTAATCTCTTTGAATTGAGTTTACTAAATGTAAGGTTAGACTATTCCTAAATAAATATATAGAGATATACCTATCTCATAGAACTGGAAGGGATCCTGAAAGGTCATGGAGTCCAGCCCTGTCTTCACTAGCAGAACCAAGTACTGATTTTGCCCCAGATCCCTAAGTGGCCCCCTCAAGGATTTAACTCAGAACCCTGGCTTTAGCAGGCCCATGCTCAAACCAGTGAGCTATCCCTCCCCTATGTGCAATGACTACTCATTACTATCAACTTTGGAAATATTATTTACTGGTGACATGCTGGCAAAAAGAACTGACAGAGGGGCATCCTAAACATATGCACACTTTTACAATGGGGATTAGTTTAAGTTTTAAACAAGCCTGCATTTACCTATCTGATTTAAATAATGCACAATGCTTTCTGGAGTTCCTACAACAGTGGTACAACTCTGCACCATCATAAGCACAGGCTAATGCTTTAAAAGAGCCCTAAGTGACTTGCCAAAGGTCACAAACTGAGTCAATGTCACAAGTCTCAGGTCTCAAGAGTCCCAGTCCTTCATCTTAGTATATAACCTGAGGATTCAGGTTGTTTTCTTATATAGGCTTGATTTAAAATTCTAGGCTGAGTAAATGCTAACATGTAGTTGCAGGGAGCACTGAAGTGGCATGTTGCATTTTGATTTAGGGAGCCATTTGGATGTCAAAGGCTAAGGATCACACAGGTACTGAGATCAGCAGCTGGTGTAAATTGGAATACCTCCACTGAAGTCAATAGAGCTGCACTGATTTACTGGCCCAAGACAAATTTTAGTCCAATGGACACTGGAAAAATATACTGTGACTGCTGGTGGCAATGCAGTAGAGCAGTGGTTCTCAAACTTTTTATATTGGTGACCCCTTTCACGTGGTAAATCTCTGAATATAAATTAAAAATGGGGGTTTAATTTAATTGAATGGGGGCTGTGGTGGTCAGCCCCTCACATAGCTGACAGAGAGCTCATGACCCCCATGTAATAACCCCCAGTTTAAGAACCTCTGGGCAAGGTCATGTTGATTTTTATATGATGGGTACAGATTAAGCCCATTACTACTTGTCTTACCTTGAGATGACATGGTGAACAATCAATCACTGTCCTTTCTATAGCAGCCCTTAATATATCTGAAGACTGTTATCAGTCTTCTTTTCTCAAGACTAAACACCCCAGTTTTTTAACACTTCCTCATAGGTCACGTTTTCTAAACTGTTTATTCTTTTTGTTGCTTTCCTGGGACTTTCTCCAGTTAATCCACATCTTTCCTAAAGTGTGGTGTCCAGAACTGCACACAGTACTCCAGCAGAGGCCTCACCAGTACCAGCTAGAGCAGAACAGTTACCACCTGTCTTATGTACAACATGCCTGTTAACACACCCTAGAATATTAGCCTTTTTTGCAACTGAATCACATTGTCGACTCGTATTCAGTTTGTCTGTAATCCACTAACTCCTAGATCCCAGCAGTACTACTAGCCAGTTATTCTCCATTTTTATTTTTGCATTTGATGGTTCCTTCCAAAGTGTAGTATTTTTCACTTGTCTTTATTGAATTTCATCTTGTTGATTTCAGACCAACTCTCCAATTTGTCCAGATTGTTTTGAATTCTACTCCTGTCCTCCAAAGTTCTTCAATACCTCCTGGCTTGGTGCCATGTACAAATTTCATAATCATTGTCTCTGCTCCCTTATCCAAGGCATTAATGAAAACATTGAATAGTATCAGACCCAGGTCATACCTCTGTGGGACCCCAGTACATATGTTCTCCCAGTTTGACAGTGAGCCATTGATAACTACTCTTTGAATACAGTCTTTCACCCAGTTGTGCATCCACTTCATAGTAACTTCATCTACACCACATTTCTCTAGTTTGTTTATGAGACTGTCATGTCGGACTGTGCCAAAAGCCTTACTAAAATCAAATCTACAGTCTCTGTGCTATCCACTAGGCCACTAACTCTATCAAAGAAGGAAATTAGGTTGGTTTGGCATGATTTGTTCTTGACAAATCCTTGCTGACTATTCCTTATAACCCTATTGTCCTCTAGCTGCTTTCAAATTGATTGTTTAATATTTTTTTCCAGTATCTGGTGCTGGGGAGGAAGGAGCAATGGCTGGGCTGGCAGGCTCCCTACCTGGCTCTGACCGGTATGTCCTGGCAGCTCCTAGGGGGAGGGGCAGCCAGGGGGGCTCCATGCGCTGCTCCTGCCACAAGCGCTGGCTCCACAGTGCCCATTGGCTGGGGACTGTAGGCAGCGTGCAGAGTCCTCTAGCCCCTCCACCTAGGAGCTGGAGGGACATACAGGGGGGAGGGGAGGACTCCTCGGCTCCCACCGGCAAGAGCCACCCCACACCCCAACCTCAGCCCGGAGCGCCAGTCCTGAGCCCCCTCCCACACACCCAAGCTGCTGCTGGCCCAGGTGCTGCTGAGCTCAGGCAGCCCCTAGGGCAGGGGTTGGCAACCTCTCAGAAGTGGTGTGCCGAGTTTTCATTTATTCACTCTGATTTAAGGTTTCGTGTGCCAGTAATACATTTTAACATTTTTAGTTAGAATCAAGTCTAAAATGACTGTCCCATTTCTCTGAGTCTATAATATATAACTAAACTATTGTTGTATGTAAAGTAACTAAGGTTTTTAAAAAGTTTAAGAAGCTTCATTTAAAATTAAATTAAAATGCAGAACCCTCTTTCATATTTAACATGCTTTACAAAATTTCGTCTTCTAGTTTTTCAGTTTGTTTTTCATATTCAACATTTTAAGGGCATTTTCCTGAGCACAGGCAGAAACTTTACTTTTTCAGAGAGGTCAGCACAGTGCTTTCTGTGAAACAAGTGGGTTGAGGGTAGCAGAGGGTGAACATTTTTCCTACAGGCTTTCGCCAACAGAATGGCCATCATGTATACATTTCACAGGTGGGAGTATATCAAAATGAAAGCTTTATTCTATACTTGTTGGTCTCTTATTCACCAAGCACTATTCCATGTCACTGTCCACCGTCCTGCATGCTTCCAGGAAGAGATATGGTAAAAAGTCTCCATGGAATTTTAGCCACATCATCATTGCCATGGCAAATCCAAAAAGGATATAGCTTCTTTGCAAATCTTTGCAAATTGAGCTCCATGATCACCAGCCATGTAGCAGCATTCCTTGGTAAACATGCTCCGTAATTAATTGGTCTTCCACCCTAATGTCTTCTGTACCAAAAGCCAAAACCATTACTGATGGTGGTGGTTTCTGGGTTCAGCTCTGAAATCCTCATTGCTGATCTTGTCCTGCCACTTAATATGGAACAGTTGCTGAAGACAAAGAGAATCAAAAATGTCAGTCCAAATCTTTTCAGCCTTCCTCAATGCCCACATTTCACTGCTGTACAACAGTTGGTATAACTGCAGTTCTGTAGATCCACAGCTTCATAGCAAACTTAATCATGATGTCCTCACAGATGCTGATCAAGGACCCAAAATGTGGCAGCAGCTGCTGCTATACAAATGTCTACATCTTTTGAGCATCTTCTAGCACTGTCTATGACACTTCCCAAGTATTTGACACAAATATTTTAGCCACATGACTCCCATGACACTTGTAGCTAAGAGCTAGCCCATCCTTTTGAAATGTAAGAGTGTTTTCCATACCATATTTAGTAATGGTGCAGGCACACTAATAATAATAATAATAATAATACATGAAGGATATAACTCTGTATTACAAAGTAGCTCATTTGCTCCACTAAGCCAGGACTGTCTCTTATTATTCTTATAACAATGTGGCCCTGATACTAATTATGGCATCTGGGCATACAAGAATGTAAATGTTATGTAATTGTAGTAATATTTAGTATTTTACTACAATGAAAAGGACTTCCAGAGATAGGGTAAAAAAGATGGGAGAGGCAGATCTGACAAAGATATTTCAAGGGCTCCTGGCCAGTGTTGGATAAAGCCTAAATGAAGGCTGAGTCTACCAGAATTTCCGGGCACACCTAAGAAATTCTCACTATCAGTCCAACTTCATCATAAGAGACCCATTGTGTGTCGAGTGAGATCTTCTTGCAGACACAGTGAGATCTTCTTGCAGACACCTAAAACATCAGAAGAGATCCTGGTGGCTCCAAAATGCTGCTGAGTCTTTGTTCTGAACTGGCTGGGTGGTATTCCTCCCCTGTACCTGCTTGCAGGCAGAAGGATCTGCACATCAGTCAGTTAGTAAGACATCCAGACAGACAGACCAAAGTGAACTGCTACTCCCACACTGTGAGTGTCAGATCCCTGAAGACCAGAATACTGTGTTCACAAATTCAGATAACCTCTTTAAACTAAGAGCTAAGATCCTGAGCTGGAAGGGATTCTGCTTTAATGCACTACTGCTAGCAGCAGGGCCTAAAATGAAAGAGAGAATTATAACTGCAAAAGAAAAGGTACACATGTTGAATTATCTATAGCAGTGCTATATTTTTAGTAGTATTTAAGCATACATGCATTAAAAAAAACAAGCAACCTAAAACAAAGCTTCTTAGTTTCAATGTAACTAAAAAAAGGTTTGTTTGCCAACTTTTGAATAATTTTGGTAACTATTTTGATAAAATTTGTATGTTTAGGCTATTTTTAATATAAACAATTTCATGAACATTTAAAAAAATAAAAATGGTTCTCTTTAGAACATTTTTAAAAAAAGTTGCAATTTTTACAAAAATAGCTTTTCATTTCCATCCAGCTCATATTTACCCAATAGTATGTTGCACTGTTTAGTATTACACGATTGTGGAATGAAAGACATTACCAGGCAGATCCTCAGCAGGTATAAATTGTAATTGAAGTCAGTGAAGTTATGACAATTTATACCAGCTGTGGATGTATCCTTATATCCTGTTAGGGGTTCAGTTCTGTGAGATACTGAACCCCCTACATGTCTAATGACTTCCATGGGACTCAAGGAATGTCAGCATCATACAGGTATGCTCATAGTACCTTACAAAACTGAGCCCATAATACACACACATAATGACAGTTTGGGATGTTGTTTAAGCCTTAACTCTGATTTTCCAACTTTTGTGGTTTAAATTAGAAACTTAAATTCCAGTAAGAGTTTTGGTTAATAAATAGTCAGTGCCCCTTCCCCTATACATTATATATGATAATTTGTATCTATTTTGCTTTACAAATGTATTTTAGATACTTTCAGTTTCATGTGATACAATGTTAGTTTGCAGAATTCTACACTGTGCAATTCTAAATAACTCTATAAGCTCATTATATCATGTTTTATAATGCTGAATGCCCAGTCATGACCAAACAAACATTGGAAAATTAGTTTCAAATTTTATTTTCCCTTTGTTGAATTCCATGCCAAAACTTTTGTACACTGGCTTTGCATGGAACAAACAGAAGACAAAATATGAACAAGCCGAATACAGTTATCTGAGAACTGGAAAATAAAATATTTCAGCGTGTATAAAAATCATGAAACTGTGAGCAAATGAGGCAACAGTGTTTGTTGTGGGATCACACATAATTAATGTATACATAAAGAATGTATTGTATGTGCTTGATTACAATAAAGAAGAATGTGCATGTCAGGATCAACTGCTTCTCTAACTATATGATGACTCACAGAAGATCATGATAATGTTGTAGTAGATCCAACAACTGCATTTATAATTTATCATGTTCCAGCTTCAGTGAATCTATCTGGGTCTGACCACTAAAGCCCAAAACAACTCTGACTGAACTTCATCATTGTTACGGGGATCTAGAGAAGATAGCCAAATTACAGATATCTAAATTTCCCTTAAAAAGCAAACAAACAAAAAAACAAATACAACCCTGGCTACCCAATGCAGCATGATACCAATGGAACTGTAATTTCAACTTTTTTCTTTATTCCCTTCTTTTGCGATCTTGCCTCCGTCTCTCTCTAGCTTCTTCCTGCAACTGCTATTCTAATTTATGCTTTCTCTTATCCCTGCTTCAGGAATTCTTTCTGTTCCTCTCTCCAAAAGTTAGTTTCCTTCAACAGTCTGCTCTTGTTTTCATCCTCTTCAACTTCTTTAAACAGACCCTTAGTCCTTTCCATGCTTCTCAAACTGCCTCTGATTCCTTCTCATTTCTTAATTAGCCTCTGGTTCTGTCTCACTGTTTTGTCTCCCCAGTTGATGTACTCTTTCAGAACCTTCTCCCTAGGGCATTCTAATATTTTGTCTCTTGGTTAGGGACATCTGAAGGAAAGATTTACTTTGGGCCCAGTCCTTCAAATTCTGGCTCAGATGAGTAATGTAAACAGAAACATTTTTTAAATTTATATAATCAATGTCAGTTAGGACTCAGAAAAATCCTATTCCATAAATAATACTGTACACAATAGATATTTCTGTGGATGTTGATAGTTCTCCAGGGTGATGATTAGGCCATGTCTACAGACCTTACAGAGGCACAGCCGCACTGCTGCAGTTGCGCCGCTGTAAGATCTCCCATGTAGCCGTTTTATGCCCACAGGAGAGAACTCTCCCATTGACATAAGTAAACCACCCCAACGAGGGGTGGTAGCTCTGTCGGCTCCTGCCGCCATAGCGTTGTCCATACCTGCACTTCTGTTGGTGTAACGTATGTCACTCAGGGGTGTGGTTTTTTTTCATGCTCTTGAGCAACATTATACCAACAAAAGTGCTAGTGTAGATATAGCTTTAGCAAAAAAACAAAGTAACCACACAAACCCACACAAAGGTTTCCCTAGTTGCCATTTTGAGTTTATAGGACCAGAATGTAGCATTTTTCAAAAGGACTGCAGAGGACAGCTTTCCATATTTCTTTTTCAATCATTTTAGAAGGAGATACGTCTTGGGAGAGAAAAAAACCTTACTGACCAACATGTCCCTGTTTTTGTTGAGGGAAGGCCTCTTGCACTGTAAGCCCTTGGTAACTTTGCATGGGCAGTAATGATCCTATGGCACCTCTTACAGAATTAAGAGCTGGTCCTGGGGCCCAGACCAAATTTCTCTCCCTTGCTGTGCTGAGTGCTCTGCACAGGTACCTTTCTGTCTCCATGTTAAAGGTAGCGCCCTTTCATTGTTGCTTTATGTGTACTTTGCGTGCAGTGTCCTACCTCTGGAATTCAGTAATATTTCAAGCCATACATTTTTTGTGTGGGTTTTGATTGAAAACACTGAACATGTTGGGAGATGTTTAAACCTGGGCTTTTGTTTCAGGCTGCCCTATGCGAAATCTGGATCATGGCCCAGATCTGGATTCTTTCACCCATGAGCATAATTTAGGTGTGTCCCGGGCTGGGGTTTGGTGCAGGCCCCTCGCTGGTCACAGGGAAAGAGAAGCTTTGGGTAGAGGCCGGTAAATATGGACCACAGAGAAATACTAACCAACATTGCGTGACATGCAGCCCGGGAGCCCCTGAGCTAGTCACTGACTACCTCGTGCTGCACGCTGAAGACCACGGCTACAGCACCGCAGGAGCCAGCGCGCCCGCCCAGGGCAACGAATGAACAATCTCCGGCACTCCCCGCAGGCCGGGGCGGGGCGCCGAGGGGGTCACAGGAAGGGGGCGGGACCGCTTCGGCGGGAATATTGACTATTCATGAGGTTACGTTAATTATTCAGGAGATAAACCCTTTGAACTGTGAAGGCGTCCGCGCGCGCACGAGCCCCTACCAGCCCACTCCCTCCTGACTTCAACCTTGTGTAGGAGGATCCCCCGCAGGACCTCGTTTTGCCATTGGCTACGGAGGGATCCTTCCACCCGCCTCCTGTCGGATGCAGTGCGTGGTCATTGGCCAACCGGCCCGGTTGTGCCCGGCGATTGGTGGGCGGCGCTGAGGGAGGGCTGGCTAGTGCGTGCGGGCAGAGCCATCCGGTGTGTGCGGCAGCCGCCGGGGCTGTAGTAAGAAGCGGGGAGGGGTGCGGATGTAAACACCGGACAATGGCGTAAGCGATGGGGCGCCGGGCCGGGCGGAGTGGGGCGGGGCGCTCTATGCCGCCCCTGTGAGCGCGGGGCGGCTAGCACTGGGGGCCCTGTAGGGTGACCAGATGTCCCGATTTTATAGGCTCCTATTACCCCCCACCCTCCGTCCTGCCCCAGCTTTTCACACTTGCTGTCTGGTCACCCTACGTGTGAGGGGCGGGCTGCGGGCCGCCTGGGGGTCTGCGGGGGGCGGGCTGACAGGTGACTGGGGGGCAGGCAGGGCCGTTGGGGGGCAGGGCATGGAGAGTCTGCTGGCGCTGCCTTGCCCTGCCCCAGCTGTACAATGGGCCGAGCGAGACTTGCCTCAGGAGGTGCCTTGACTGGCGTCCAAGTAGCCCCGTGAAAGCGGCTGGACAGCTAGGGGAAGTTGTTTTTTTTTTTTTAATTTATTTATGTCTAAGTTTCGTAGTTACCTAGTAATTCTTGTTGCTCCCATTGGCTCTCCTGAAAATTGGGGCTGGCCTCTCACCTCCTCCCTCAGGTGTCCTCTGTGTTGCTCCTTCACTGAAGTGAAACTAACATTAGCCTGGTCACTTTCATTCAGTGTGCAGAGGCTGCCCCACACCTGGCCTGTGCTGAGCAGAAAATGAAACCGACTGCCTTTACAGCAGGGTTAGAGTCCTGTGCTGTTGCTCTCCCACTTGGAGCCCAGGTATAGGGTGCACACAGAGACACTCCCTTTACAAGAAGTTTTAAAGAAGGTGGTATAAATTTGTGTACCATGAAAGTTGGCTGTAATCTGAGCTTCATGAGTCAACACTTCTTATGTCAATAATTCATGGTAACAAAAACAAAATGCCATAAAACTGGATTGGAACAAAAGTGTGGAGCTAATGAGATGATGTTGTTGGAATAGCTAGTGAAGCAGTGGGTGTAGGAACAGAACAACAGCACCAATAAGATCCTTCCTTACAAGACTGTCAAAATGCATGGCTATGTGGGAATCCTATTCTGAATCTGTGCTAGCTGTAACATCACATTTTATTGCACTTGTCAGCTAGCTGTGGTCTCAAACCTATACAACCAAGCCATAGTAAAAACAAAGTAGGTCCATTAGTTGTAAATTTAAATAGATGTAACCTCCCAAATAATTGATATATATATATATATATATATATATATATATCTACCCACCACAAAACACTTCCTAATGCTAATTACGATGACATACAAACTGAGTCCTAAAAGAACATCTGTACTATCTGAAATTAGTAAGAACATTGCCTTCTTTTTGGGAGATAAAAGATTTTAGGGCTATGTGCCTCTTTGACTTGTAAAGGTGAAAAGACAAAAAATCCAAAATATGGAATGGAGAGCTCCTGCTCTGTGACATACCTCACTCTGTGAGTACTGTATAGTATCAGGGTTTCATGAATAGATAGAGGTGGGAGTGGCCATCTTCGGTGGCATATTTCTCTTCGTATTCTGCAGTAGTTCAAGTAGAATAAACTCTCACAAAGTCTCTAGAGCTTCTTGCGTAACAACGGAAGGAGGTTCAGCACAGCTCCTGTAGGATCACTATGTTCTGGGGTGTTTGTAGGCCAACATCCCCTGCTGCTTCTTCAGCCCTCAGTAATCTTCTCCTGTGGGACATACTAATTGGAAATTCTGTGAGAGGAAGCTTGTGGAGTTTCTTGGGAGCTCTGTCCCACACCTGTGTGTGTCTCCATAGAAGAAAAAAATCAGTGATATGCTTGAAAAAAGTTTTCAAGTGGGAGTATGAATTACATGAAATCATAGAAGTTTAAGGACCTCCAATTTGTTTGGTCTGTACAGAAAGAGTCACTTTTGGGGGATGATCTTTGTCAACTATAACTATCAGTATCTCTGATCGTTTGCTTAATGATTGACATATTCTGGTTGCCTTAAAAAAACCCAAACCCCATAATTTTTTAATTTGTCTAAGATCATATTGAAATAATTCTGTTTCATACTAAAAATGTTTTAATAGTGTTACAAATGTAAGTTGTTTTACACTGTACTGGAAACATATCTTGAAAGACTAATTATTCAATATCTTAACATTGAAAGACTAATCATAATCCATACCTGAATTTTTGTTTCCCATTTTAGTAATGCCTCAGTTGTTAAAAGAAGTAGGCCCAGGATTCTAATCATAAAACTATTTTTAGACTGAATAGAACAGTGAGTAATCACTTATGGCCCATAATCATCATCATTATAGATATAAAGGTTCGTTGTTATATGTGTGCTCCTTGGCAAGCTTGACCTAAGGGTTGTGGCATGACCTTTGTGTTCTACAGCACTCAAATATAGCAGATTAGAGAGAAATTAAAAAACCGAAGTTTTTAATGTAGTATGAAAATCAGGAAAGCAGTCATGATAGATCCCCTCTGATATTTAATTTGATATTAAATTAAATTTTTACTTTGTCCATTAATTTTTAATTTTCATTGTTCTTCACAGTTTTGTGTTTAAAATGTGTAACTGTATTACAGAAGTTGTCAGGATGGAAGTTGAAGGTTTGGACAGTTGAGCAGGGGAGAATTTGAGCTCTTGGCACCTGGTAATAATGTGGAGAGGCAGTAATGGTAGTGCTAAGCGTGTTAACAAGATGTTCAAATTATTATTGGTAAAATACTTACATTTTAAGGAAGCAATCCTGCACTCAGCTCCATGTGAACATGAAAGATCTGGGCTTAAATTTGCATAATTAGGCCTTGATGCTGCAAATTCTAATACATGTGCTTAACTTTACCCCCAGGCAGTGGTCTTATTGAAGTTAATAGAAGCGTATGAAGTTAGGTATGTACATAATTCTTTGCAGGATCAGGGCCTAAGATTTCTAAATTGTTCATTTATGTGGGGCATTGAAGCATTTCACCTGTCTCGGGTATATTTAGGATGACTGCAGACTTCAGTCAACATTTTAGGTTTACGTTTCATTCACTTGTGGAAGGTGCCCTTTGCAGCCTTAAGGGCTAGATACTTAACAGCTTTCTTTTTAAGAGCTTGGCTTTTGTGCCATTATTCTGTAGCAGATTCCACAGAAGAACATAAGAACATAAGAAAGGCCGTACCGGGTCAGACCAAAGGTCCATCTAGCCCAGTATCTGTCTACCGACAGTGGCCAATGCCAGGTGCCCCTGAGGGAGTGAACCTAACAGGCAATGATCAAGTGATCTCTCTCCTGCCATCCATCTCCATCCTCTGACGAACAGAGGCTAGGGACACCATTCTTACCCATCCTGGCTAATAGCCATTTATGGACTTAGCCACCATGAATTTATCCAGTCCCCTTTTAAACATTGTTATAGTCCTAGCCTTCACAACCTCCTCAGGTAAGGAGTTCCACAAGTTGACTGTGCGCTGCGTGAAGAAGAACTTCCTTTTATTTGCATGGGGTATGCAGAGTCCTGGTTATGAATAGTGGCTGCATTCTTTTTGCATGGGGTTTTGCTAGAAGTTTTAGAACTTTGAAATGTTTTTCCTCCAAGGTAAAGAACAGTATTGCCAAACCAGCTATTCATAAAATCATGAGAGAGACAACAAAGAATCATGAGTTTTTTGAAAGGGGCAGTGTCTTTTTATCTGCCTTTTAGTTTTAAGCCTTTAGGCTTTGTTTTGTTTTTAGCTCTTTGCTGACATCCCAAGAGTTGGAAACTTAAACTTTTTCTTTTTTAAATGAAAGCTAAGACTTTCTGGTAATCATACTTAAGGCCTCGTGACTGTCACGGAGGTCACGGATTCCGTGACTTTCTGTGACTTCTGCGGTGGCCAGTGCATCTGGTTCTGGGGCTGTCCTTGGGCCAGCTACATTGGCCACTGCTGGGGCAGTCTTGGGCCACCACTTACCTCCCCAGCAGCAGCAGTATTTTGGGTGCAGGAAGGGGGCTCAGGGTTGTGGTAGGGGGTTGGGATGTGGTGTGGCGCTTACCTCGGGGGAAGGGTGGGGCTGTCCAGACAGGGGCCCATTGGGACACATTGGTTAATGTGTATTAGTCCTTTTAGATCCGAAACAGTAAAAGAACTAAAAAAGAGCCACCGTGGCTTAACAACCATGTAAAAGAAGCAGTGAGAGATAAAAAGACTTCCTTTAAAAAGTGGAAGTCAAATCCTAGTGAGGCAAATAGAAAGGAGCACAAACACTGCCAACTTAAATGCAAGAGTGTAATAAGAAAAGCCAAAGAGGAGTTTGAAGAACGGCTAGCCAAAAACTCCAAAGGTAATAACAAAATGTTTTTTAAGTACATCAGAAGCAGGAAGCCTGCTAAACAACCAGTGGGGCCCCTTGATGATCAAAATACAAAAGGAGCGCTTAAAGATGATAAAGTCATTGCGGAGAAACTAAATGGATTCTTTGCTTCAGTCTTCACGGCTGAGGATGTTAGGGAGATTCCCAAACCTGAGCTGGCTTTTGTAGGTGACAAATCTGAGGAACTGTCACAGATTGAAGTGTCACTAGAGGAGGTTTTGGAATTAATTGATAAACTTAACATTAACAAGTCACCAGGACCAGATGGCATTCACCCAAGAGTTCTGAAGGAACTCAAATGTGAAGTTGCGGAACTATTAACTAAGTTTTGTAACCTGTCCTTTAAATCGGCTTCGGTACCCAATGACTGGAAGTTAGCTAATGTAACGCCAACAGGGGCGGCTCTACGTTTTTGGCCGCCCCAAGCAGTCATGCCCGGGAGGTGCCCCGGAGCCGCGGGAGCAGCGGACCTCCCGCGGGCATGACTGCAGAGGGTCCGCTGGTCGCGCGGCTCGGCTGGACCTCCCGCAGCTGCAGACGGTTCGCAGGTCCGGGGGCTCCGCTGGAGCTGCCGCAGGCATGCCTGCGGGAGGTCCAGCCGAGCCGCGGGACCAGCGAACCGTCCGCAGTCATGCCTGCGGGAGGTCCACTGGAGACGCGGGACGAGCGCCCCCTCCGCAGTCATGCCTGCGGCAGGTCCAGTCGTCCCGGGGCTCCGGTGGACCTCCCGCAGGCATGACTGCGGCAGGTCCGCCGGCCCAGCCTGCCGCCCCCCCGGGAAAGGGCCGCCCCACGCGCGTGCTTGCCGCGCTGGGGTCTAGAGCCGGCCCTGAACGCCAATATTTAAAAAGGGCTCTAGGGGTGATCCCGGCAATTACAGACCGGTAAGTCTAACGTCGGTACCGGGCAAATTAGTTGAAACAATAGTAAAGAATAAAATTGTCAGACACATAGATAAACAAACTCTTGAGCAATAGTCAACATGGTTTCTGTAAAGGGAAATCGTGTCTTACTAATCTATTAGAATTCTTTGAAGGGGTCAACAAACATGTGGACAAGGGAGATCTGGTGGACATAGTGTACTTGGATTTCCAGAAAGCCTTTGACAAGGTCCCTCACCAAAGGCTCTTACGTAAATTAAGCTGTCATGGGATAAAAGGGAAGGTCCTTTCATGGATTGAGAACTGGTTAAAGGACAGGGAACAAAGGGTAGGAATTAATGGTAAGTTCTCAGAATGGAGAGGGGTAACTAGTGGTGTTCCCCAAGGGTCAGTCCTCGGACCAATCCTATTCAATTTATTCATAAATGATCTGGAGAAAGGGGTAAACAATGAGGTGGCCAAGTTTGCAGATGATACTAAACTTCTCAAGATAGTTAAGACCAAAGCAGATTGTGAAGAACTTCAAAAAGATCTCACAAAACTAAGTGATTGGGCAACAAAATGGCAAATGAAATTTAATGTGGATAAATGTAAAGTAATGCACATTGGAAAAAATAACCCCAACTATACATACAACATGATGGGGGCTAACTTAGCTACAACGAGTCAGGAAAAAGATCTTGGCGTCATCGTGGATAGTTCTCCGAAGATGTCCACACAGTGTGCAGAGGTGGTCAAAAAAGCAAATAGGATGTTAGGAATCATTAAAAAGGGGATAGAGAATAAGACTGAGAATATATTATTGCCCTTATATAAATCCATGGTACGCCCACATCTCGAATACTGTGTACAGATGTGGTCTCCTCACCTCAAAAAAGATATTCTAGCACTAGAAAAGGTTCAGAAAAGGGCAACTAAAATGATTAGGGGGTTTAGAGAGGGTCCCATACGAGGAAAGATTAAAGAGGCTAGGACTCTTCAGCTTGGAAAAGAGAAGACTAAGGGGGGGACATGATAGAGGTATATAAAATCATGAGTGATGTTGAGAAAGTGGATAAGGAAAAGTTATTTACTTATTCCCATAATACAAGAACTAGGGGTCACCAAATGAAATTAATAGGCAGCAGGTTTAAAACAAATAAAAGGAAGTTCTTCACGCAGCGCACAGTCAACTTGTGGAACTCCTTACCTGAGGAGGTTGTGAAGGCTAGGACTATAACAATGTTTAAAAGGGGACTGGATAAATTCATGGTGGCTAAGTCCATAAATGGCTATTAGCCAGAATGGGTAAGAATGGTGTCCCTAGCCTCTGTTCGTCAGAGGATGGAGATGGATGGCAGGAGAGAGATCACTTGATCATTGCCTGTTAGATTCACTCCCTCTGGGGCACCTGGCATTGGCCACTGTCGGTAGACAGATACTGGGCTAGATGGACCTTTGGTCTGACCCGGTACGGCCTTTCTTATGTTCTTATGAATCTCTAGCTCATTTAGAGTTCTATTTACATAGCACAAACACACAGCTTTAAAAAGCAGGATTCAAGTTCTCTGTGTAAAACCTACCAACAACACTATATGGCAAATATTTTTCCAGTAAGTTCTTCCTTCACAGAACACTACCTTGTGAGGGAAGTTTACCAATTACTTTCCAAGTTTCTTAATAGTACTTTACATTTTACATATTGGTTTACTTTATTTTTGCATCATTTACAGTATCAACACAACTCTGAACTGGGAAAAGGATGTGTTTGTTGAGCTGTTGCAGAGACGGAAGAGAAAACAATACATTGTTTGGGCAATGTCTCAAATTTCTCTTTTAGGGAAAAGGCTAAACTATTTTCACTGCTGAAAAATGGAATCCATCAACATAGAAAACGATATATATTCGGAATTTCTTTACCAGTGTTACTAGAACCAACTTAATACATAAAGAACAAATTATTAAAAAAAAATCTAGCTTACTTTTAGCTGTTTAAATTGCTTACTTTCTGCATTTCACTCAGTTTGGACAATGAAACTAATCTAGTCAGTTTCACTGTCAGGTTCTCATGAACTAGCACAGCCCTGCTTGGCCAACATGCCAAAAATGCTATATTTTAAAAAAAATAAAAACATCTATTTAGAACAGATTTTTATAACGTCCTCTAAAAATAATCTATATTGTTGTTTTCAGCTACTTGAAAGAGTCTCTAAAACCAGATCCCATAGCAAACAAACTCTCTCTTTTAATTACTCTTATTCCTTAGCGTTCTCAATCAGGTATTAGTTTTAATCCAATCTAACACAAACCTCGCTTCTTGTCACTAGAAAGGATGCAATGTTACTAATTCTCATAATTCTATCACGAGTCTCACAATATCTGTTGTTTTTCTTAAAGCCTCAGCTCCAGGAATTATGATTAAGGCTACATTTTAATCATGGGTACTTTTAGTAAAATTCATGGACAGGTCACGGACAGTAAACAAAAATTCACAGGCTGTGACCTGTCCATGACTTGTACTATATACCCCTAACTAAAACTTGGGCTGAGGGGCCGCGGATGCTAGGGAAGTGGGCCAGGTGAACATGGGTGCCGGGAGAGGCGGTGTGTGGCCCGGGACCCCACTGGTGCTGGGGGGGAAGGCATGCAGCAGCGTGCAACGCGGGACTCCTGCTGGTGCTGGGGGGAGGAGAGGAAGGGTTGGCAGGGCTGGAAGGCTCCCTAACTGGCTCAGCATGGCTCCCCGGAAGTGGCCGGCATGTCCCTGCAGCTGCTAGGAGGAGGGAGGGCCAGGAGAGTTCCGTGCACTGCCCCCGCCATGAGCGCCGGCTCCCACCACAAGTGCCAGCTCCACAGTGCCTATTGGCAGGGAACAGCAGCAAATGGGAGCTGCGGGGACAGTGACTGCAGACAGGGTCAGCGCGCAGAGCCCCCAGGTCTCTCCACCTAGGAGCTGCATGGACATGTTGGACACTTCTGGACACTTCTGGAAACAGTGTAATTTACTGCCTTTCTGCAGCTACAGACATGATTATCAATTATTAATTCATGATGTTAGTGTTTTATATATGTTGCAGGACAGATTGCAGGGAGATTTTTTCTTCCTTATTCCGTTTTATCTCTAAGTGTAGCCTTAATAAGAAATAAGAGCCACAACTAATGAACAATGTGTTTTGTGTTCTGTTTGACATATTGTTTGCTCTTGTGTGTCTGTGTTACATGCGTCTTTCACCAATGTGTAGTGTACATACCCATGTAGCCCCCTTAGTACTGGTATAAATAGCAGCGTATATGGTGAGGCACAGCTTAGGAGAGTAAAGACGTGCCTGAAGGGTGCAGACAGGTATCCATGCAAGTACATCCCTATGTGGCTCTCTGCTCACCCAGGCTGTGCCTCCCTGGCTGTGCTGCCATTTTTAGCAGTGTACTGTGCTGCTGCTGGAGCCTTTCTGTGCTGCAGGAAAAAACTCTGGCCACGGGAAAAGCTGTGGCAGGGGAGATGGCAGGGAAAGGCTGTGCCAAATTCCTGCTGCTGCAGCCCTTACCCCACCATAGTGAAAGAGTCCGGCAACAGAGAGAGGCTCTGGTTGAACCTTTCTCTGCTGCATCCTCTCTATGAGAGCCTTTCACGGGCATGTGTATCTACATACCATAATGTGGATGCAGTGTACTTTTCACTGCAGTGTGTACCTACGAGTAGACTGCACACTGCCACCAGTGGTATATAGTGTAGAAGTAGCCTCAGATGGTACTACCTGACAAGCAGTGCCTGTTGGAGTGCTCTTGCATACTCCCTTTGCCCCTCTCTCATTGTTCCCTGAATATTCTAAGGCAAGGCTATAAAAGGGGGTGTGGCACTTTGGCTGCCTCAGTTCCATCCCACTGGCACCTCAGTCATGGGTTATAACTAAGGTTGTGAGGAAGAGGGGAAGGGGAGTGGGAATATGCAGAGGCCACTTGAAGGAGAAACAGAGGTTACTTGTCAACAGAGTTCTTTATGACGGACTCTGTATATTTCCACTACATGCCCACCTTTCCCTCTTCCTAGGAGCCTTAATTATAGCTCATAACTGATGAAGTGGTGGGAAGGAACTGAGGTGGTCAGAGCACTTTGCCCTAGAACACTCAGGAACAGAGAGGGGAGAGGTAAAAGGGGCTATGAGGGTGCTCCAATGGGCACTGATTGTCACGTTTCACCATCTGAGTTGCACATATCTGGTGCATCCTCAGAGTATAAATATGCAAAGTCCATCTCTAAGAACTCCAGTAACCTCCATTTACCCTTATCACAGTGCAACCTGGGCAGCTCACAGTTTACACCGTCTAGATGGAGCTCATTGGGGGCAGAGGCCAAATCTTTCCTTTTTTCAGTAATGTGTCTTTGGTAGGTACAGTTTAGAGGCTGATAAATAATTTGTGACCACAGGAGGCTTCTGATAGCTCAATTGCACCTTTCACTGGAAATATGGTGGCATTATGGATCATTTGTCTTTTTCACTCTCCCACCTGAATCATTTGTGTCATCAGCTGGATCTTGTAGTAGAAATATTGGAGACTTTAGGTGAAAGGAAGAGGTAGAATGGATAGAAAACTAAAACTGCCATCTTGTCTTTTTTCTTTCTGTTTTCCTTAGGAAGCTTATAATGTTTTTGACACCCTATGGTAAAGGGAGCCATATCCTGAAATACTCATGTAAAGCATCCTTGCAGCTTATGTAAATTAACAGACATTATTAGATAAATCTCCCTAAATATAATCTGGTATGTTGAGTGTTGCAAAAGTACGGATTGCTATGCTGCATTTTAAATTTTTCATAATTGCTGTAGGAATTGGGAGTTTGAATGATCTGTCAGTACAAAGTATTTAGTCAAAGGGAGGAGAGGTAACCTTGTAAATTACTTAAAAAACACATACTACAGTAACTGAAGAGGTTTTTCTGTCGCAGTATTAAATCTACCCCTTCAAGAGACAGAGGTAGGTTGAGGGACGTATTCTTCTGTCAGCCTAGCTGCATCTAGGCCTGGTTTCAACCTAAAACTTAGGTCGACCTAACTATTTTGCACAAGTGTGAGATTTTTTTCACAGACCTGAGTGATATAGATAGTTCAACCTAAGTTTTAGGTGCAGATCAGGCCTAGAACACTGAATATGGAATGGAGGGGAGATGACTAAGGTGTTCTCTATTTCCTTCACCCCCAAATTAAAAATGCTCTCCATTAGAATTAGAAGAGTTGATCTCTGCTCAGACGGTCAGATTATAATGTTGTTTATTCCTACAAGGTGGTGATAAGAAGGGGAAGGTGTTACAAAGAGGAAAAGATGACCAAAATTAGAAGGATAGGTGAACCTTGCATTTTTCCTTCTGCTGTGTTTCCACACATGCCACATCTTGATTCTGTAGCTGAGAGTATTAAGTAGTCATCTGTATTTTCACATTCTGTTCTAGATCTTTATGGTAGTCTTACAATTCAGTTGTTTCTTGCTTTGCTTCAGCTGTCCATTGCTACACTAAGCAACACTATTCCAATGACCAAGAATGCTGGAGAGCATCATCGGTGATCATAATGCCAATATATGTGCAGATGCTACAAAGCGTTCTGTAGTCTGCTCTCTTCTTCCTTTCTTCTTTCTTGAGTGAGCATTACTGCTGTGGCACTCTGAGCTGCCAGTAATGTGATACTGAATCTGGGTCTTCAAAGGTAGCTTTTTGTGTTTGTGTGCTGCCAGGCAAGCTATTTAGTGAGTTTCTATTCTTTTTATCATATTGGTGTAGATACAAATGCTCTCTAAATGTCATGTGGACATGTATTCATTTAGACAGAGCTGTCTCTGTTGTTAACAATGTTAACACCTCACATCAGTCAGGTTAAAATGAGGTTTGCTTTTTGTAGTGACTAATAGATCTTTTTCACAAAAGCAGCTAATTTTAGGTAATTTAAGACAAATTCTTATCCATAAATTGCCAGTTAATAGTTCGAATTTGGAAACTGGATGAGGATGAAGTACATCTCACCAAGATTATGAGTTCCGCTAGTGCTAGAAAGTGGTAAAGGAGAGCACCTGATTAATATCAACATACTTCAGCCAATGAAACACATTTTTAACCAAAATAGCAAGTGTAGTATTTCTAATTGGTACCCAGCATCCTCCTCTATTCTTTTTGTTTCTAGTAGAGCTGTATCTTAATTTGGCAATCAGCAATGATAGGTAAATCCAGAAAATTGACATAACTATAGAGCAATTGTCATAGGTTTTCTCCCCCACTTGGAGCTTTTGGGTTCCAAGATGGGGACCTGCATGAGCTCCTCTAAACTAATCCTAGTCTAGATCTGGTCCTGCTGCCACCAGTTACGTTTAAAGTGGATAACACACTGCCTGTTCCCCCAAAACTCTCCCTGGGGAACACAGATTCAATCTCCCTGAATCTCAACACAAAGGGAAGCAGCCCACTTCCCCCCTTCCTCTCTCTCCTAGCCTACTCCGGAGAGATACACACCGATTCAACTCCGTGAATCAAACCCAGGAGGAACTCACTCTTCCCCGCTCCCCTTCCCCTGAATTTCCACAAGAGAAGGAATTAACCAAGTCCAAAGAAAAGAGAAGAATTTATTAAAAGAACAAAAAGAAAGTACACTATCTCTGTAATACCAGGATGGAACAATACACAGAGTCTAACCTATAAACCTGGAGAGAATTCCCCCTCCCCCTTTCTTTCTCAGTAAAAGCAAAGTAACAGCAATAGAAATAAAGAGATTCCTTCAGCAAAACACACAATTGCAAATGTAGAAATAAACTTATAATACTAGTACGCCTTTCTAATACTCACTAGACTGAATAGATGAAAAGTACTGCAGAAACCTGGGAGGACTTGATTAAGATGTCTGGACTCCCTTAACTCCCAAGAGAGACTCAACTCAAAACAAAGAACACAGGACAAAAAAACTTCCCTCCACAGAGATTTGAAATTATCTTGTCCCTGATTCGTCCTCTGGTCAGGTGTTCCTCAGGTACTGCTTGTTACTCTTTTACAGGTAAAAGAGACCTTAACCCTTAACTAACTGTTTATGACAGCAGTGTTTCTCAAATTGGGGTCGCTGCTTGTGTAGGGAAAGCCCCTGGTGGGCCGGGCCAGTTTGTTAAACTGCCCTGTCCGCAGGTCCGTCCGATCGCGGCTCCCACTGGCTGCAGTTCGCTGCTCCAGGCCAATGGGGGCTGCTGGAAGCGGTGTGGGCCGAGGGACTTACTGACTACCGCTTCCAGCAGCCCCCATTGGCCTGCAGCGGCAAACCATGGCCAGTGGGAGCCGTGATTGGCCGGACCTGCGGACGGGGCAGGTAAACAAACCGGCCCGGCCTGACAGGGGCTTTCCGTACACAAGTGACAACCCCAGTTTGAGAAACACTGCTATAGAGATTCCATTTAATACAGCAACAACAACAAAAAATACATTAAGCACTAAAGGCTGGTATTGTGTTGTACAGCACCATGCAGACAAGCTTCCAGTTCAGTTCAGTAGGACATGCTGCACTCTAATTTCAAGTTTATAATCTAAAGAAGCAGTTTTTTAACCTTTCAAATCCATTTTAGCATGGACTTAGCATGTCTAATAGACCATGTGGATTTCCTATAGAGAAAACAGTCATGCTTTGTAGAAGATGCCTGAGTGCAAATTTCATCAGCAAAACCATAAGTGGCCTGAAAGTGGTGTGCAACAAAGGATTTTCTTCTGATCCCTGCTCCCCCATATGTATACCATGTTTTGTTACTCTTTGGCAGAGAAAAATGTAATTGCCAGAAATTCAAATTCTTATGAGTTGAGAACAAGGAACTATTACATCTGCAGAGCTGATACACTCTCTATCAGTTTGGGCACTGAAATGTAGAAATACAATTTGATGTCCAAAATAACCACACTCTTCTTTTCTTAAGCTTCAGCTAAAATGGTTCAGCAGTTTCCAAGAACGATATTAGAGAAGAATGCTTCCCTCCCACCTCCATGCACATTTTTTAAATAGTTTTGTTGAGAAGCTTTTGTACCTCCATATTTTGGAACAGGGGCTTGAGAAGGGGGTGGGGATGGGGTTGCAGAGGCCATCCCAACATCAGGAATATGCCTCTTGCAATTCCTGTGAAAATCCAGCCAAATTTGGCCAGATTACAAACCTCTGAATATAGCAGTTTGCACATGCTCGGTACAGGTGGTTAGAAGCTGACAGTTAAATTCTCTGAAGATTCGATCTGTATGGAGTATGCTCCATAGCCACACAGTTCCTTCCTATGTGCTGACCAGACTGTGCATGTACCATGGAGAGAGACAGCATGCCCTGTCTCAGGGATGAGCAGAACTTTTCCTGCTGTTGTCTTTCCTGGTAGCTGGGGCTCCTGTGGTGTCAGGGATCATAGCTGAGAGCAATGAGATTCTCTTGTGCTCTTGATGCTCTGCCTGCTGGACTGCAAGCAGCATGGAGGAGAATTAGGAAGCAGCTTGACTCAAATGTGGATGGGTGAGGAGCAGAGGGAGGCAGGGAAAGGAGCTGGGGATGGGGGTGGATAGGTGTAAAGGGGAACAGAAACAAGGGTAGAAAGGTCTACAACCACTAAATCACACTCTCTTCCAGAACCTCAGATTGAACCTAGGATTCAAGTGTGTCAACATTCCTCTACTTCAGCAAATTTCCCATGGATTTCACAGCTAAATGTGTATCATCACCCTGTAGTGGCTGGTCCATAAAGAAAATAAAAGCCTGATAATGCTACAAGTTACTTTAGTTAGCTTCAGTGTTAGAGACTTATGTTGTGATCTAAAGATTTCAACCTTGCTGATCACTTGATCATTGCCTGTTAGGTTCACTTCCTCTGGGGCACCTGACATTGGCCACTGTCGGTAGATAGATACTGGGCTAGATGGACCTTTGGTCTGACCCGGTACGGCCGTTCTTATGTTCTTATGATGACTCATGGCTGTCAATATTGGTTGCTCATCATGGAGAGACTGTTTTTTTGCTTTTTAAAAATGTAGGATATGATGTACAATGTTACAGCTGCAGAGTCAGGAAATACCAGAATTAAGGTTGTTTGTGTAACTTTAATTCAGCCTCTTGTGCATATGCATAATGATACAGCCTGTAGTTACATGATCAGATACTTTGTTTTCTAAGGAACCCCTGCCTTATTCAGTGTAGATAGTGGACCTGCTGTGTGAATTACTTTGGGGTTGGTTCTGTTGGATTTCTGCCTTTTATGTTGGAGATGTTGGAATGTGTGTTGTGAATGATGCAGGGAACAATAGGAGGAGAATGCACGGGCTCATGACTGAGGTAGCTGAATGCTATCATGGAGAACTGAATTCTATTCCTGCCTCTGCACAGAGTAATACTGAGCAAGTCATATAAACCATACATTTTCACAGGTGGACACTAACTGTGTATTCCTCATTTTCTGTATGCCTAATGTGAGACACCTGGAGCAAACTTGGAGAAATGTTGTATGTTCCCAGTTGCAGCTGAAATCTAATCTAATCTAAGCACTATACCCAGATGTACAGACACTCTTTCCCAACCTATATATTATATAATTTTTTTAACATTAGCTTTAGTAAAATAAGGGTGGGGGCCATGTACTGATTTAGGATTTTAAAGAAAGTAACTGCCCATTCAAGAAGCATCATTAATCTTGTGCACTGAATGAAATAATAGTGTGAAATTAAAGGCCATATCTCAATGCATATACACAAGGGGGCCGAATTAAGGTTGCACAGGCAATCTTACTGCTGGAATTTCCTAACATTTGACTTAGAAGAATGCAAAGGTTACAACCTTAGGGGTGAAGGTTATAATGTAATATATATGTTTGAAGTGTACCACACCCCCAGAATCTAAGCAGGAAATAATGAGTTTTGAAACTAAGTTGCCATGAGAGACCACACTGCTCCCTGAGGATTGTTTCTGCTGAAATGTTGATGTCATGGGGGAACTTGCATTAGTTTTAAACCTTAGTTTGTTTTTTTTAGAAAAAAATACTGCAAAGTACATATATATATAAGGGAGTACTTTGTACTTCA
Organism: Mauremys mutica; assembly: GCF_020497125.1. Lineage (NCBI taxonomy): Eukaryota > Metazoa > Chordata > Testudines > Geoemydidae > Mauremys > Mauremys mutica. Next base: position 45,109,563 of record NC_059076.1, read on the forward strand.
CAACTGACCTATAGCTTTCTGCAGATGGCTGGCAAATAAAGCCAGTTGTTGTATTAAAGAATAGCTGAAGAATAAGATCTTCTTTCTGCTTCATTGACGGTCTCTGGGTTGAGCTCTATATGCATTTTGTTGATAAGTGATCTTTGTGCCCCTTTATTGCATGAGCATGAAATATTGTTTGTAAGATACTGTACTTAATCTCTTACAACAGGTTTCCTTTATGTAAAATAGACAATATACCTTTTTCTTTCAGAGGTGTTGCGAGAGTAGGTAACTTAAAACTGTAGAGCTCTTTGAGATCCTTGGATGATGAGTGCTGTAAGTGCAAAGTACTATTCTAGTCCAAATCCTGCTCAGTTTATTCATGCCGCTAGTCCCCATAGACTTTAATGGGGCTACTCATGTGAGTGAGATGAGCAGCATTTGGGCTGTTTTTAGGCTTGTGTGCTGCACTTATCTTTGCATTCATTTATATAAACCCCAGACCTCCTTACTTCATCACATTCCTCCTTTGCATGTGTTAAAGCAGTGAGCAAGGATGTGCTCCTCATCTCAAAAGCAGCCCTGTGTATTAGTAACTTTGGCTAGCCATTCTATCATCTAAAAATAAAAATCCATCCTTAAGAAGCAGAAGTTTAAATATTACTTTCATATAATTTATTCATATGAAAATATATTAAACATAGTCCGGAAAATTCTGGTTTGAATATCCAATTTATAGTTATTATGTGTCATTGGGAGGCTAATAAGCTAGCATCTTCTGCCTAAGTCTCTAATGTTTGTTTGTTGTAGTAAAATTGTTTCCTTTTGATTAAACTGTGAGTGCCCTAACAATTAATCGAAAATAACATTCCATACAAAAAATAGCCACGTCACAGCATAGGAAGCAAAGTGAAAGAAGTGTTTTATCTAGTAACTTAAAATAGCCAAGAAACAGATCATTCAATCACTCAGCTATCCCCAGAAAACATAACGTATGGTGCTCCTAATGGTCATTCTGGCCTATTTCATTCACAGAGGAAATAATATCTCACAGAGAGAGGTGATCTCTTGGGTAGGTATGTCTCAAGCCAGTTAATGTTGAGTATGATTTATAAAACATCTTAAATGTCACAAGGGTGCCAGTGTAAATCATGGAACAGTGCTGTTCTGCTCCCAGTGATACACATTGCTCAAGTGGGCAGCTGTATTTAACGTGTTTCAGTTTCCAATGAATTTAAGATGTAGCCCCATATAGTACATATTGCAGTAGTTTAATGTTGAGGAGTCAAAGATGTGGATAATGGTAGCCGTGTCTGCATTAGATGGAAAACATCAGTACCTTTTTGGCCAAGCACAGATCAAACAAATTGTCTTGGTCACTGCTGTAATGTGATGGCCCAGAAGCTGCTTGGGAGTTAGCATCATCCCTATGTTGTGAACTCAGGAAACTAATAGCATCACTCCTCTGATTGAGGGTGTTCATTCTCTATCTGTGCCATCTACTTCAGGTGCTTTTGCAGCCAACCATTATCACTTCAGTTTTATTTAGATTGAGCTTTGGTCGTTTTGCTCCCATCCATGCCCTATTATTCGTTGACATGCTTGACCATAGCATATGAGTCAAGAAGAAGGACATCTAGAAAAGAAAGTTAAGGATCTTCTACATACTGAAAACACCTCATCCTGAGCTTTCTCACTAACCCTTCTAGTAGTCACATATACACATTAAAGTGTGTGTGTGTGTGTGTGTGTGAGAGAGAGAGAGAGAGAGAGAAAATGGAACCCTGTAACATTCTACAGTTGGGAGCCCTGGGGAAGCAGATCAGCTGCCCACAGCTACCCCTTGTATTATCTGTCGAAGAGAAGACTGAAGTCACACACACAAGTACAAGTCGAGTCACCACCTCGTTATTAACATAGAAGGCACATGACAATTCTAATACCTTTGTCCATTGTCAAATCATTGACTAGCACAACCAGTTCAGTCTCCATGCCAAATCCAGGTTTATGTTCACATGGACAAGCAACAAGGAGATCTGAGTCATCTATGTACTGAGAGTTGTCACTGTGATCTTATTCACAATTTAAAAATGGTATATTAGATCTGACAGAAGTTGTCCATGTCAACATCAATTCATGGTTTCTTAAAAGGCCACACCATTGCTTTCTTCAGTAGTCGTTCTGGACTCCTTAAAAATGTTAATCTCAGACAACAGTAGAGCCAGCACTTTCCTACTGGACTACACAATCTAAAAATATTCTTTTGCCTTTCACATGCCACAAAATTTTACTTAAAAAAACCAAACCAACCCCCCTCTCCCCCGAAACAAACGTTATGCTGCAACCAATTGGCTTCTGCACCAGATTTCCACCACCAGCACATTAGTTGTTGTCTCCACTTGTTGCATGTCATACTTAAGTCAGGTGACCTTGTAGGATGTCTACAGGTCTTCCATAATTTCATCCTACAGCTTTATCCTATGGGGGGGTGGGTGTGAGAATTATTATAAATTATTTGTGTAACAGTTCTCTTCTTAAATTTAAAAATATTTGTAATGCACTGTAGAATATTTCTCTTACTGTTCTGAAAGGTTTGTAGCACAATGTAATACCATTAAGTAGTTGGGTTTGCCATTGTGACACTATTTGTTACCAATACATTGTAATGCAACAGAGATAAAACCAGGGATGATTTTTTTTTTATTTTTTTTTTGGTGCTTTGTTATACAGTCTGTGACTTTCCATTTCATTGTTTGCTGATCTTTTCTCCCCTCCTGTCTGGGAAGATAATGTAGTGTCTTCTCTCAGAGTCAGTACTGAAAATAGAGTTTATTTTCTTATTCTCCATCAGAAGAGATTGTAAAGAAACTGCTCGCTGCTTCTCTTTGTGAGACTGAGCCCATGTTTTTTTTTAAATTTCCAGCAGAGGCTCTTGATTGGATAGTTAATTGATGATATGGATAATGTAGGTGGGCGGGGCGGGGGGGAACCCTGGGTAAATCAAGTGTTGATTCTCAAGTTAGGCTATTTAAAATACTGACTCCTGCAATGATTTTATTAAATGTTATCTTATCAACAGTATTAAGTTTCAGATTCATTAATTTTTGTTGGAGAGTGTAAAAAATCTCAAAACAGGGAAAGTAAGACTGCTTGTTAGCAGTTGTCCCTTAAGAAATAAAGTTGTATAACATGTTGGCAGAAGCTAAAAGAGATAACATTAGCTGTGCCTTTTTAATATTTCTTTTCCAGTGAAGAAAAGCAAGTTTATGACAGATAACATGTGAGAGGAAGGAGGGAAGGCAGCTGAAATTACAGATCAAGAGAAATATTGCTACATAACTACAAATATTGAGTAGTACTCCTCCTCCCTGTTAATGAGGTCTAATTAATAACCCAGGTTAGAGGTGATTTATATGTAAAAGGCTTTTGAACACGTGCATAGTGCAGAATTCACATAAAGGTTTTGTCTTTGGGAGAAAGACTTTTTGGGAAGAAAAACTTGGGTGAGATTAATTGTTGTTTAAGAACGTGTTTTACACAAATATATGGTGAATCACTGATTTGTTTATTAAACTAATTTCTTTGAGTTTTTAAAGTATAAAACACTAGACGTAAATGTAGATCAGTTTTTTACAGGACTGCATGTGGTGGAGTGATTACAGCACTAGGAAGTGGAATTCATAGACTCTATTCCCAGCTCTGTCAACTTTCTCTGTCAGTTGAAGCAAGTCAGTTCTTTCCCCCTTTGTCTCAGATGCTGTAAGGCTAAGTTTAATGTCTGTAATGTATTTTGAGATCTTCTGATGAAAGGCATGATATAATTGCAAAATATTATTGCTACTTGCTAAAGAAAATATCAGACATTTGTTACAGCACTTTACACTTTCCTTTCAAAGTGCTCTATGACCATTAACTAATGGGCAATATAAAATAGAATTCTTACGTATACTTGTGAGGATGGCAGGCAGGCAAATTATTCCCATTTATAGATAGGGAAAACTAAAACACAAGCATATTCCCCAAGACTGGAATCCTAGTCTGTACTAGATACGGGGACATAGTGTAACCCACACAACTCCTGGGTGTTTTGTTCTGTCCCATCTAGTGGCACTGAGACCACTTAGGCCTGGTCTATGCTGGGGGTGTGTGGAATCGATCTAAGATACGCAACTTCAGCTATGCTATTCTCATTTTGAGGCAGTAAACACCATAATGCCATACATTTTGGCTTTTTTTGGTTTTGATTTTTTTTTAAATCATCCTTTTCAGTTTGGGAAATAGTATCAGAGGGGTAGCCGTGTTAGTCTGGATCTGTAAAAGCAGCAAAGAATCCTGTGGCACCTTATAGACTAACAGACGTTTTGCAGCATGAGCTTTCGTGGGTGAATACCCACTTCGTCAGATGCAATTTGGGAAATGTTTCTTTCAAGTATTGGTGGTGATGATTCAAATCTTAATTGCCAATAGACAAAGCCCAGGGAGCTGTCATTGCTTTTTACCCATTAGTGGAGCTCTTTGTGATGTTTTCTAGTCTGCCTATTCAAGAGCTTTCCATGGCAGGATGCTGTGAAGATTGTCCTACCTCTCAGGGCAGCAGGAGTTTCAGTACTGAAGACATTAAGTTGTCCTAAAGAAGAAATGCTCATGCCAGGCAGCACAGAAAGACAGTACTCAGAGAAAATGAAGCATGAGTGGATACTAAGGACCCAACACATAAAGCAATCTCCCATTGGTATGTCTTTCCTCCCTTCTTCCCCCAATTTACTTCTCTATGCACAGATGTAGTTAGCCTAAGGGACTGGCACAGATGATCTAAGTATTAGACCATGTTGCCATGGCATCTCCTCTCAGCACCCATCCATGGTCCCATGTGCATCCATTCATCTAAGAGACTGGCACTTTTGTCCATCCACTAGCAATCTTTGCCTTATTCCTTTTCACCTTCCATGAGAAAGGGGTCAAGACAAAGGATTTCTCCCCCCCCAGCACATGGAATGTGAGGCAACCTCTGTGGCAACCATCCAACCAACTTCCTAGATGAGAAGCTCGCTGGGAGCACAAATTTCAGATAACGTTATCTTTTCCCTTTCTGCACCTGTGTAGGGAGAGGTCTAGTTTTGGAAGAGTTGTAAACTTCCTGTCACATTAGTGCTTGGTGGTAACTCTTGATGCACACAAAGCTCGATGGCTATGAAGGGCTTGATGCCTCTCAATGGATGCTTTCTAGGCCAGCTTTCCAGGCTGTTTTGTACATGTTTGGGTTGATGAGACTTCAGAAGGGAAAAATCTCTGGAAAAGATCTTTCAGCCCTCAGGTAGCTGAGTGTATCTGCTTGTGTGCATACAGATCCTGATTGCAGGTGCCTGAATCTTCACATGCTTGCTCATTTGGAGCTTGATGTAAACTAGCAAAGTTGGGCAATTGTGCATACTTGTAACTGTGCACTCACCTGGCAACTGAAAACCATGCTGGGTTCTTCAGACAGGGTCCCAGTCTAGAACTCTAATTTCTGGGCTGGCGTGAGGGACTGAGAAGGGAAAGGCATGAAACCATCTTGTATCATATTACCTTTTAGAAAGGGAGGAAAAAGAAAGAAGGAAGAACTAGTCTTTTCATGGCTGCCAGGCATAACTTCCCTGAAAAAAATATGAATTACAGGCTTGATTTAAAAAAAACAAAACAAAACACTCAGTGTTCAGTTATACACCTAATATGGAAAAGTAATCACTGAATGGGTGTGCAAATGGTCAGATATGCACTTAATTGGTGCACGTACACTTTGATGCACCTGCCTTTTTGGAAGTCAAACTCTGCATTTCTGTTTGGCATTATGAACTTAAGAAATTTAAAGAAAAGTCATGCAATATGTTTCTGAGCTATTATATGCCTTAGTTGGTGCCTTGAGGCACAGTGGTGAAAACTGATCATCTTTTTAATTCTCTTGGAGAGTATAGTAATCCCTGTGAAACATACTGTCTGTGACTTAAATCTGCTCTGAAAGCAACACTTTGTAGAAGTGAATTTCCTGTGTATTAATGTGAAAGGTACACTCTCTTTTATCCACATTTGCTTGTAATGCTTTCCTTGTTGTGGGTTAACTAATTTAGTATATATTAGTTGCCTTTTCATTGTGGAAGGATAACATGTTTTGTGGTGTGACTTGTGCTGTTATAAGCTTGTTAGTTACTAGATGGGTCCTCAGTCTTGCTACCCTGTGCGGGAGAACACAATTCATGACTTAGTTCATTTCCATTTTGGCAGAGGTGGAGTGTGCTGAGGAAGTATACGCATTGTAGCAGGAAGAAGCACTTTGTATTATTCAGTAGTGGCTCCTCAGCAGGCACCGGAGTGGCTGAAAGGAGAACTAGGAATCATGATGAAGTTAAAGGGAAAATATTTTGGTGCTCTCATGCTAATAATCTTGGGCAGTTATCCTTCCAATCCTCAGAAAGTAGGTATATGGGGAACTCTGATATTAGAGTCAACTTTACAAATCTTGTACGAGGTTGGCCTGCCTTGTATGAGGTAGAGCAGTGGTTCTCAAACTGTGGGTTGGGACCCCAAAGTTGGTCGCGACCCCATTTTAATGGGGTCGCCAGGGCTGGTGTTAGACTTACTGGGGCCAGGGGCCAAAGCCCAAGACCAAGTCCCACCGTTTGGGGCCAAAGCTGAAGCCTGAGTCCCGAGGACTTCATCCTTTAGTGGCAGGGCTCAGGTCACAGGCCTCCCCATTTGGGGCTGAAGCTTTGGCTCTTCTCTCCCCCCCCCGCCCCCAGAACAGTGGCGCTCGTGCTTTGGCCCCTCCACCTGGGGCAGCTGGGCTCAGGCCTGCTCAGGCTTCCGTCCCCCACTCCTGGGGTCATGTAGTAACTTTTGTTGTCAGAAGGGGGTCAGGGTGCAATGAAGTTTGAGAACCCCTGGGATAGGGTATGAATGTGAACTCTTATCTTCTGCCTTATGTGAGAGCTAACCATTATGAGTTCTTTAACATAGTTTTGTGTGGGAACTTTTTGATAGTTTTGCTGTGCTATATTATTCAGTTTGGAATCTTTCTCTTTCAGCCCTTTAGACACTGATACAACAGCAATCTAGCAATGGAACAAAGAAAAAATGACAGTTTTGTCCCAAGTATCACACAGTTGGAACACTTTTTGACAGAACACGACTCCAATGTTGTTTGGCTATTAGTTGGTAAGTTGAATATATTCTGGTTTTAACTGTTTTTGTGAATCCATTAAACATACTTTTCTAGATAACTGGATGCTTAATAGGATCTGTTACCCAGAAAGATCCCAGAATATTTGCACATAGAAGCCCCTTCATTCACCATGCAGCTGTTTAATAACACCCAACAACACTACTACACAATTTAAGAAGGAAACAAAGAATTGCTTTCAATTTAAAACCTCAGGGAATTGGGCCTGGTCACTAATGTTAACTATACTCCTATTTTCCCCCCTCCCACCAAAAAAAAGCCTCTGTGGGAACTTCACTGACAACAAGAAGAGTTTAAAACAGCTATTTGATATATAATACACACACACACACACACACACACACACACACACACACACACACACACACACACACACTATATTTCATTTTTTCCTGTTATGTGGAGGAATGACTAAGTTTTCTAAAAGATTTGAAAGTAGTAGTGGTCTGTGTTGCAATAAGTGTATAGTGCAGGATGCACTTACGTGTCTGTCACGCACATATGCTACGTATGTGGCACAAGTGTAGGGCAGTCACATTGGTCTGGAATGGGGAAGCCATAGTTGTGTAATGCATTTCAGGTTACTCAAGTGAGCGACAGTAAAGCCTCTACATCACACAAAACCATAATAGGAGCATTACAGCATGTTACACAGTATAAAGGTGATGCAAAATATTCAGGTTACCTCTGATCCCGAAGGACCAGTCCCTGACCCGAGGTCACTTGCACTTTAGGTCTCACACCAAAGACAAGGCCAATCCCATAATAAACTATATGAAGATTTATTAAATTGGAAAAGGAAATTAGAGAGTTATTCACATGGGTTTGGTGTGTTGGAAGTAAATCCTAGTGGAGATGATTGAGTGATTCTGTGTGTGTTAACTCTTATCTGGTAACAATAAACTAGTCTCTCAGAGACTATCTCCAGGTGTTGTGAGGTGAAATGTACAAATATTAATGACGCTCTTGTGGGAATAAATATATTACAGCTGGTACGAGGGTATGTTTTTCTATTTTTTGTTGGAACTTTATTAAGCACTAAATTTTCTCAGGAAATTATTACTAGTGTTTGGAAGGTAAATACAAAGCAAGCAGTTTTTGCAATAACTCTAAACAAAAAGTTTGCTTTTTTGTTTACCTTTGTATTTAATTTTAAAATGTATTTTTTGCCCATTGTGATATCTGGGTACATAAAATAAAACGTAAAAGTATTGCATGCAATTGACACAGCTCAAACCCACTCATGCCCCTAAGTGTCTTGGTCAGTGGATGAAGATACAAATTCATACTAAGGAAGAACTGCAGGGGGTTTTTTGTTTGTTTTTTGGGTTTTTTTTTTTTAAAGTCTTCAACCAAATCCTAAAATTGCCAAATGTTGGTTCTGGAGGATTGTAATAAAGAATGAATTATAGAGCTGAATACTTTCTGCTAAACTTTCCTCCCCATTTCCAGAAGGCCCTTTGGGACAGACAGCAAAACTTTCCTGTTGATTGCAACTAATAAGGTAGAAATTGCAAAGGTGCAGTGATTGCCATTAAGAAAGCTGCATAGTCACTAATGTACTACAAAACTTGCACTACATATTAATAATTTTATACTTTAAGTGAAAGATTTAAGGCCTCAAACTGGTTTACAACCAGTATTTATTTTGTAGTATGCAATTTTAAAAATTCTTAACATAGCAGGTTGCTTGGAACTACACTTTTAACAGTTTCAGCATTTGAGGATGGGTGCAATTGGCAGTTCACTGGTTGTGTCTCATTTATGTAAATTAGCAATTAATCTCCATTTATAAAGGATTTTTATGCAAATTGCAATTGACTCCCATTTATTCATTAACAGTGGAATTCAACTTTATAATGTTTCTGTGAACTTGGCATAGGTATTGGAAGTAGGGGTGCTGGGGGCGCTACTACACCCCCTGCTTTGAAATGGTGTCCATTATATACAGAGTTTACAGTTTGATTTAATGCTCTCAGCACCCCCACTATAAAAATTGTTCCAACACCTCTGGAACTTGGTACAAATGATTCTTAGGTTATCTTCAGTGTTTTTTCATTTTTATATTCCTTAATGTTGGGGGGGGGGTCTATCTTTTTGATGGTAAGAACTGAACTTGGCGGGCGAAGGGGAAAACACTTAAAGATTAAAGTAATTTCAACAAAGGATTTAAATTTGCCTATTTAAAACACTGACTAGGTGTAGAAAGCCCCAAATTCACATCCTCAAAACCCCTGTTCAGCTACTGCCTAACCCTGTAGGTGCCTAAAATCCGATGGTACCTACATCTCCACCTAAATATCTGCTAATGAGTGTGCGCACAGCCACCTCGGTCCTGATACTCGGTGCCTATTTCATGCCTCACTCTCCTTCCCCCTGCACTTCCAGTTGGATCATCAGACTAGGCGTTACCCCACTCATCTCACCTGCAGAACCCAGTCTGGTAGGTGACCTCTGAGAATGCCTACCTTATTGGAGGAGAGAGGTGTGGCCTAATCCTAACCCTTCAAAGGGAGATAGGTGCCTAAATCTGGACCACAGAGAGGCACCTTTCTCCGCTTGGGATTCACAGCTGTGCATATCCTTCTGGATATAAGTGTTTGAGCTCTTTCTAGAAAAAAATGGAGGTGCAGTAGGTACTGGTGCTCCCTTCTATAATCTTCAGCCCAGTGATGAGAGTACTTAACTGTGATGTAGGAGACAAGGGTTCAAATCCCTCTTCTGCATGATTTGGAGCAGGGATTTCAACCCATGCCTTTCCCCTCTCAGGAAAGGGCCCTAACCACTGGGCTATGTATAAATAAATTAGATTCATTGGAACAGGAACTTGAACTTGGGGTCTCCCACATCTCAGGTGAGTGCCCTAAACATTGGGCTATAGAGTCACTTTCCCTCTTTCTCTGGCCCAATTAATATTTAATTATTTATACAAAATGGAATGGCTTCTACAGGAGAGCTTGAGAGAGACTCATCCCAGAATATCCCATAACCTGCAGTTAGGACACTATCCTGAGAGGGAGAAGACATGGGTTTAAATCTTACTCCAAATAAGAAAGGGAGGGGGATTTTAACCTAGGTCTCCCACCTTCTTGGTGGCTGTGCTAACCTCTGGACTAAAGTGTCTAAGAAGGTGGTGAAAAAAGGCTTAGTGCCTAACTCCAGGAGAGGGTTCATGGATTGAATCCCATTGGGAGATCGGTGCCTCCCTCCTATTGGCTACATTAGGGAGCTCTCTGCTCAGCTTGCTGGCTTTTGTGGATTCTTAGGGGCCTAACTCTCCCCATGCCTTGTACAGATGCTTAACTTGGGGCTGTGGATTCCATTAGGTGGCAGGGTACCTAAAGTTAGGCACTGCAGCACTGATCTTTAATTTCATTCATGGACCTATTTTTTTTTATTGCTCACTTTTAAATATGAAAGTAGATTTGTAACCATAATTTTTATGTGGGGAGGTACACTGAGATCACTCAAAATATAAAGATCAGTTAGAATTGTCATCAGATGTGAAATCCTATTCTCTGGCTGCTGCTTAATGATTCTCTCTATATAATTGATACATGGAACCCAAAGGCCACAGCCTGCCTTCTCCTTCTCTTCCCCTCTCCCCGTATAAGCTATTTAAGCAGGTAGTGAAGAAGGGCAACAATGGATCCATTGTTTAAATTAATGGTACGAGCAGGAAGTTAGGGGTACTGGATTCTGTACTAGTACTAGTTTCTGCTACTAAAACTCTGATATTGGGTAAGTCACTTAGGGCTCGTCTACATTGCCCCACAGTTTGGACTACAGGGGCGTGAATAGCACTACGCACCAAAGTGCTGTGCTGTAACTCCCCCATTTGGACGCTGCAGGTGCAAACTAAAAAGTTCCTAGTTTGCTGTGAACTAGGAATCTTTAATTTCTCTCATCTGGACACTGGTTGCAGTTACAGTGGAGCACTTTGGTGAGCATTGCTATTCACACCCTTGTACACTGAACTGTGGGACAATGTAGATATAGCCTTATACTCTTTCTGTGCTTCATTTTCCCCATCTTGAAATGGGATAACACTATCTTTCTCTTACATGGGTTTTTTGATGCTTCATATTTTTAAGCACTTTAAGTTTCTTGACTATGCAGCGAAGTAGGTTATAAAATTCAGTTTTGCACTTTAAATGCAAAACTACATAATATGCTGTAGTTCATCCTAACGCTTTTAAGGAATGTGCATTTCTTACATTGGCTCAGATCTTGCAGAGGTTTAAGTATGTATTTATGCACTGTGAGTACTCCTATTGATTTGCATAAATCTTTGCAAGTTTCTGGGCCATTGTTTGTAAACCTGAATATACTAAAATTTCACAACAACTGAATAAAAAAAGGAGTCATAGCCAATATAAATGCAAGTAGTATTTATAAACAAATGTATCTAAAGATATATTCCATCTAAGATTTTTTCCACCTAAAGACTTGAGTAATTTTCAAAGATGTCTGTTAAACACTGCTTTTTAAATAACTTGTTAACTTGAAGTGCCCAGATCTTGTGTTTTGTGTGTGTGTGTGTGTGTGGTGGGGGGGAATGAAACTTGAAATATTGTTTTGAAGTCAGACAACAGTTATTTAAAACTATAAAATAAATCAATTAGAGATGAGTACAATGCCAGTTTAAACTAATCCATCCCATGCCAGCCTGGGATTGTTCCCTTCAGATAGACCTTTCTGGAAACTTTGTGAACCATTTTGGTTAGAAATAGGTTACTTGATTTTAATCAACTAATGTAAAAACTACTTCTGGGACTAAAAGACCTAAATTTATTTTGATTGGCATATTTCTAATTGGATTGAAATTCCCATGATTTTTTCCATCAAATTCCAGTTTCACACTGTTGATAAAAATGAGAGGTATTGTATTAGCTTGAAGTACTGCTATGTGACAAATTGCTGGACTAAAATGTAAAGGCTGGAAATCATAGAGATGATGTGCTGAATCAGGGGCTAGGGTTTGTTTTCTCATTTTAGTTCCCATTTAGTTGTAGATATAGCTGCACGTAGTCAGAGGACCATCAAATCTATAATGTTTTGTTTGGGTTGTGGGAAATACTTTTTGTGTGATAGTGGGAGTGAAGAGAGAAGGGCAATGGAGAATCTATACCTTCCCTTCCCCGGTGTTAAAAACCCATGTTAATTACAAACTTTTTTTTTTCATGGGTTTTTTTAATTGGAAGGGGGAAATAGAGAAGAGAGGGGCATTGTTACTGGGCTTTGTATTTTGGTATACAATGCTTTTATCGGGTCACACAAGTGTAACTTTAATACGAACTAAAACAAATACGTTAATCTTTTCAACAGCTACAATCTTGTCTTGTGGATGGATTATCTACCTAACTTATTATAATTCCCGAAATGTTGGACTTATTTTAACATTGGTTCTGAACAGATTATATAAACATGGCTACATCCATATTGGTAAGTTGTGGTTACTGTAATATGGCTACATGTGAATCTAATAATTATCTTTGATAATATTTTGTTGTTTATCGTAACGGAATTTATTAAAAACTACAGGGTACATCTTAAGTGTTTCTGTTTACTCGTTCACCTGCACATCTACCAATGTGATATATGCCAGCAATGCCCCTCTGCCATGTACATTGGCCAAACTGGATAGTCTCTACATAAAAGAATAAATGGACACAAATCAGACGTCAAGAAGTATAACATCCAAAAACCAGTTGGAGAACACTTCAGTCTCCCTGGCCACTTGATTACAGACCTAAAAGTCGCAATATTGCAACAAAAAAACTTCAAAAACAGACTTCAACAAGAGACTGCTGAATTGGAATTAATTTGCAAATTGGACACCATCAAACTAGGCTAGAATAAAGACTGGGAGGGCCATTACACAAAGTAAAACTATTTCCCTATGCTTCTCTCCCCCTCCCCCCCAGTTCCTTACATCTCCTTATCAATTGCTGGAAATGGACTATTTTCATTACCACTACAAACAGTTCTTTTTCTCTCCTGCTGATAAAAGCTCACCTTAACTGATCACTCTCCTTATAGTGTGTACGGTAACACCCATTGTTTCATGTTCTCTGGGTGTATATATGTATATCATATATTTTCCACTACATGTATCCGATGAAGTGGGACTATAACCCACAAAAGCTTATGCTGAAATAAATTTGTTAGTCTCTAAGGTGCCACAAATACTCCTGTTCTTTTTGTGGATACAGACTAACACGGCTGCTACTCTGAAATCTGTTTACTAAAGTAATTGTCAAAATAACCAGAATAGTTGATTTTAACGAACAAGTATTTTTTCAACAAAAAAGTATTTGACAAAAAACTCCAGTATGATTCTTAATGTAGATTAAAAAAACGAATCCCAGTAAATTCCTGTTTTGAAATTCCTTATGGTCAGTTCAGGTTGATTACAAAAATTATAAAACCCAAAGGTACCATATTTTTGTTTGTTAAAGAAATCATGTTAACTTTCACTGTTCTCTTTCCCAAGCCATACATCATAATGCCCATTCTTCCAACTGAAGAAAACTGGCTTGGGCTCACTCTGGAGCCCATCAGTGCTCCTTCTAAATCAACAAGATAAATTGTTGCTGACTGACATGAGGATTTTTTTTTCCCCTTCTCTCACCCTTTGGGCTGAGCGCACTGTCTCTGCAGTGCTGCTAGCTAATGCAAATCCAGAGCAAAGGAGTGGACTGGAATCTCAAGCTCTTACTTTGTGTATGGTGGTGCATTGTATTACTAATAAACTGGCAGACTAACTCATCCAATTAATTCTTATTGGGACAGTAATATTTAGAATTCATACTGGTAAGAAGCTTTGTCAAAACCCATTAACTCCTTTATTTTTTTAAATATAAAAACATTTTTATGGAATAAACCAGGTCAGTACAAATCACTTGGGTGCTCTCCCACATTACAAAAATATATATGATGCCGAGTCATGAAAGGTTGTATCCCACAACCTGACTGATTGTCCTTTTAATTTTCTCTCTCCTCTCCAATCTCCCAGGCCTCCCTCTCTATGCTACTCAGAATAACTTGTCTTTTTAATCTTGGACTTGTTCTACAGTTACTGATTGTGTATACAATGAAAATAGAAGATAGAAAAATTGTATTAATCTACTGATGCTTTAAGGAATCTGAGATCCAAAAATTCCAACCCATGTTCAAATCCAACACTACTTATGAACTGTAATGACTTCAACACTTGTTGGATGAAATATTTGAGATATATATAATATGCTGTATTTAAAAAAAAAACTATATGCAGTGAAATTTGTATTAAGGAAAAGAAGCTGAAGATAGCTACCCAAAATATGTGGTGTTCTTTATTAACTTTCACAATCAATAACATCATGGCTATTGGATCCCACTAGTCCCATTTCTGGACTAGCTCTTATTGGTTTATCGATGTCATTTAAAAACAAATACGGTTTTTTTATACCTACTTTGCATAACTTCTTGTTTCTTAAGTAAGGTTAAAAAGGATTGGGGAGAATATATGGCCCATCACCACCCTGCCTTGTTGCAAAGGAAATTGAGCCATGCTGATGTGTCTGCTTACTTGTTAACTCCTCTGTCCCCCAAATGTTCAAATCTCCAGATGAGACTGCTAGATTTGAAGGCCTAGGCCTGAAGGCTGCTAGGTTTACTACCACCAGCAAATTGTGTGTATTTTATGGTGAATCTTAAATAATTGGAAGATGAGACCAAGTTAACTTAACTATATACAATCTGTAGTAACCAGTGATATTGATACATATCTTACATGTTCAAAATAGTCATCCCATCACTTTCCTCAAACTTAGTTATATAGGCCTACATTTTTAAAAGTGATTTTTAGTTACCCAACTTGAGACACCCTAAAGATGCTTGATATTTCAGAAAGTTCGGAGTCCTCTACTCTCTCTGAAAGTTGTCTATAAGGGCAAAAACCCAGGCACCTAGAATCGCAAGTAAAACTTTCATGAATCAGTTGTTCCCATTCAGAAAAAGAAATTAAACCCACAGACAAAAGCCTTACATGAAATCTTTCTTTTAAAATAGGTTCCTTTTCATTCTCTGTTCTGTCTGGAAAAGTCATGGTTCGTGAAATCTATTACATTACAGAAGACATGTCTATCAGGTACTTGTTTGTGAATTTACTCTTATGGCTCTTTAAAATATATTTTTCTTCCCTGTTGGTAAGACTACATTAAGAAACAGCAGATCTTTAACACGAAACTGATTCTTGTTAGTAGATATGGAGACAAATTGGTTCCCTCTTACAATTGTATAACCCCATTGACCCTTTTCTCTGCTGCTGTTGCATTGTAAATTGAAAAGTTCCAATATCAGATATAAATCTAGTAAAAATTACTGACTGTATTAAGAGAGTGCTTTTCAGAATATAAGGGAAAATTCTATTCCCTAATGTTTTTCACTTCATTGCCCTCTTATTTAAGTTTTTTATAAAACTGTAAAAAGTAATACTCTTAAAGTCCAAGTTAAATTAAAATATTTGAAAGATCTATTTTAGCCAAGCAGCTTACACTTCATTTTTTTCATAAATTTTAATAATTACATGAAATGTAGAGCAGAGGTTGTATGGTAATTCTTTCAGTCAGAGGTCCAAAGCATTAAGAGGGAAACAAATGAGGGATTCTGAAAGTGAGGCTTTTTTTTGTTACACTAGTGCATCTGCATAACATAAAGATTGGGCATTAGTTATTTGGATCTATTATTGTAATGCTGTTCATACAGTTTTAAGAAGGGAATCTTTCTATAATGTTTAAGGCAGTTTTTCAAGCTGCTGTACATAGAAGATCTATAATCCGTGTTCTTAAATTCCTATTTATGTAATTTATCCAATTTAGAATCCAAGATGCATTTATTATATTTCGCTGGTGGAAAATGTACAATCCAAAGCAGAAACAACATGGTAAGTTTCTTCATAATGTTTCAGAGTTTGAACTGAGTTTTAGAAATATGATCTCTTGGCATTTTGTTTGTTTGTCACTGGCTTTCTTTTGAAAGTATTTAAATTTACCATAGAGAGGTGGTGTTTTAGGCCAAGGTGAGACAAATAGGTGGTGGTGAGGAAGATTACACTGCTGTTGCCTTTGTAGTACCAATTCTGTATATAAACAGGGAACTTCTGCTGTAGAGGTGTTCATCTAGCTCGTCCAAATACTAAACTGACTGTAAAAAAAAAAAAAAAAAAAAAAAGGGGGGGGGGGAGAAAAAGTTGAACTTTTTTTTTTTTGAGATGTTGGCAAGTCTTGTAAGTTTATAATGAATAGTATTAAAATCAAGTTCTCCTTACTCTAAAGGTGGATGACTTCTCACAATTATTCAATTAAGTGGAAACAATAGTAAATAATTTTAAAAGGTGAAATACTTGTAACCCATTCAGTTTACAAATTTACTTCTCATTGGCTGCAGGGTTTCCACATGGGAGTTCAGATTTCCCTGCTTTTGATATTCCCATAGCTAGTATTTTAATCATGTTTCCTCACTGGCTCAGGTTATGTTCAACAAATGCAGCTGCACAGTACTACAAGACTTAGAATGTTTCTATTGAAACTTAAAACAGCATAGTTGGCTGAAGTGTGCGCCATTGTTTTTGAACACTTGTACAGAAAATAGCAAACGTTATGAACAATGGTTATTTTTCTGGCATTTTTGAAAGAAGATTGTCGATGTAATATCAAAATAACCTTAAGGAAATAATATTCATTAAGTAATTTGATTTGCTCTTTAGAAAGAAAACTACCCTGCTGCCTTTATTCACGATTGCTTTAGCAGAGCTGCTCTTTTTTTTTTTTCTTCTTAAAAAACAAACTCCTTCACCAGTTTGGCATATTCCACCTTTAGCACATGCTGACTACCTGACTAAATTGCAGAAGGCCAATAGCGCATTGCATTTAAAAATCTTTTTTTGTTTTTGTTCTTGTGTAATTTGTTCTGGTGGCAGCCTGTCACCCAGAGCGGTCTAGAGATCTGATGGAGCCAGGCATTATTGCTGCATAAATTTGTTCAAACCTGCAATTAAGTAAAAAAGAAATAGAGCTATAGTGTTCCCGAAGGAAAATGTCTATGTACTATAACGCTTCTAAAAATGAAAAGTGAACTACCACGAGCTTATATTTCTTTAGTAAAAAAAAGAACAGAAATTCGAAATCTCTTTGTTTGCCTTCTGGAAAAAAATTCCCTGCATTTGTAAGGATTTAAATGTAATCAGGGAAGGCCAATCTCTTAATGGAGCTCCATTGGAGCGCTTAAGTTCCCTGGGGTTTTCCTTCCATCATAATGTAGATATCTGCGAAGCTCAGAAGCTCCTCAGACTTCCCATTAGGTTGAGGGGATATTATAGCCCTTCTGCTTCCTCAATAAACTTCAAGTCATCAATCTTCTATTCCCCTGTGACCCCAGGTTTCATACATTCATTCCTGCTCCCAGATCCACATTAGCCTCCTTGCTGACTCCTACAATAACTAGAGGCTGCTATATGCCTTTCCTAGAGCTTGAGGTTGGAAGGGACCATCTAGTCTGACATGTATATCATGGGCCATAACATTTCACCCTGATCTCTACATTGAGCCTAATGACTTTCATTAGACTAAAGCATTTCAGGCCTTGGGATACTAAACTGTTGTGCACCATGAGTGGAGAAAGGGGAGACTAAGCTACCGCTAATACCTAAGGCAGGGTTTGATTAAGTTTATCTGGGTATATCTCACCTATTTCCCTCCCCTCAATGCTGTGGAAGGAGAGTAAACCCCCTGCTTCCCCAAGTCTCTGCCAGTCTGACCTGGGAGAAAATTTCTTTTCAACCCCAAATCTGATGATTTAAGTATGTGAGAAAGTACGCCAGCCAGGCATTTAAGAAAGAGGATTCTTTGTACCTACTGGCTGACTTCTGCAGGCAACTGGCTGAAGCTCTGAAGCATGAGGTTTGATTATAGTCATTGTCTTAATACAGAGCTGCAAGTATTATGAGTGTATTGAGGGTAGAAAAGGCAATCCTCTTCTCCCCATGACCTGCAAAGGAAGGGGATGAGCAAGAGGATTCACAGATTTCAAGGCCAGAAGGGACCACTATGACCATCCAGCCTGATCCCCTTCCCCATGCATATAGGCTGTAGAATTTCTCTCAGAAGCTAGATTAAAGTGTATCTTTTAGAAAGATATCTAATCCAATCTTTAAAGATTCCAAGTGTTGGTGAGTCCAGCACTGTCCCTGTTAAACTGTTCCAATGTTTAATTACCCTCTCTGATTGGAAATTGCATCTTATTTCAAGGTTGAATTTGTCTAACTTCACCTTCCAGCCATTGGATCTTGTTATGCCTTTTTCCAGCAAGACTGAAAAGCCCCTCTCTCCCCCCAGTTAGATAGCTTTTCCAAGTTTAAGTACCTAGACAGGGGGCATGGATCAGTGTTCACGTCACAGTCTCCATCAGTACCTGGCCCGAGCCAGAGAAGCTACTGATCCAACCAGCAGACCTAATTCAGAGATGAATTCTGGTCATGTGCCACCTGAGGCACATTGTGCATAGGTTAAGAAGAAGTACCTAGACCAGCGGTGGGCAAATTTTTGACCCGAGGGCCACATCTGGGTATAAAAATTGTATGGCGGCCCATGAATGCTCGTGAAATTGGGAGTTGGGGTACGGGAGGGAGTGCAGGCTCCCACTGAGGGTGCAGGCTCTGGGGTGGGGCCAGAAATGAGTTCAGGGTATGGGACGGGGCTCCGGGCTGGGGTGTGGGGTATGTGTGGGAGGGCTCCGGCTGGGGGTGTGGGCTCTGGAGTGGGGCTGGGGATGAGGGATTTGGAGTGCAGGAGGGTGCTCCAGACTGGGACCGAGGGGTTTGGAGGGTGGGAGGGGGATCAGGGCTGGGGCAGGGGGTTGAGGTACTGGGGGTGGGGGGCTCAGGGGTGCAGGCTCCAGGCAGCGCTTACCTCAAGCAGCTCCTGGAACCAGCGGCATGTCCCCTCTCCGGCTCCTACGTGGAGGTGCAGCCAGGTGGCTCTGCATGCTGCCCTGTCTGCAGGCGCCGCCCCCGCAGCTCCCGCAAGCAGTGGCATGCCCTCCTATGCGGAGGCACGGCGCCGGCCAGGCAGCTCTGCGCGCTGCCCTGTCCACAGGCACCACTCCTGCAGCTCCCCACTGGCTGAAGTTCCTGGCCAATGGGAGCTGTGGGGGGTGGTGCTTGGGGCAGGGGCAGCATGCAGAGCTCACTGGCTGCCCCTAAGCATAGGAGCTGGAGGGAGGACATGCCACTGCTTCCGGGAATCACATGGAAAGCCCCCGACCATGCTTCCTGGCAGGAGCTCGAGGGCCGGATTAAAAGGTCTGATGGGCTGGACGCGGCTCGTGGGCCGTAGTTTTCCTACCCCTGACCTAGTCACAGTGATCAAGTCACCTCTCAACCTTCTCTTTGATAAGCTGCATACCTTAGAGTCTGCATTAAGCCCATGGTTTCTGCTGATCTACTAAGGTCTATCCCAAGTCTGGACTTCAGAAAATGCATAGTATCAGAGGGGTAGCCATGTTAGTCTGGATCTGTAAAAAGCAACAAAGAGTCCTGTGGCACCTTATAGACTAACAGATGTATTGGAGCATAAGCTTTCGTGGATGAATACCCGCTTCGTCAGACGCAAAGGTAGACGAGTCTGTGGCAGCCAGGGCAGGCTGGGGAAATAGAGGAGTAGATTTATATAGCTTGGCTAAGGAGTTGTCAGCCATGCAATACTCAATTGAGGGTTTCCTTCTCCCTGGCTCTCAGCACTATGCACGAGCTCTGCAAGGTATCCTGTTCCATGCCACTGCATGCCTGTCCTGAATATTAAAGCTTGTGTTTTTTATGAAGAGGAGATTTCAAGACAAACTCTGATAAAACAGAGATAAGGCTGCAATTTTGTTTTGGTATCTCAGTACCAGACTCTGTGTGTGTTTTGGGGTGGGAAGGTGAACTTTACAAGAATACTGTAATTAATATACAGTATATATATAAAATTAGAAACCAAACATTGGAAGGGATGGAAAAATCAGTTAGACACTCTGCCCCTGTTGGTGGCAGGTGCAAACTGGAATGTAGGGAGGGTTGGATTTATGGGTAGAGAGGGCTGGATGCAACAGTAAGTCAGTGGTATGGTTTGCTGAATAATATGTATATGAAATACAAGATATGGGCTGGGGGAAGAGGAAATGGTTAATGAAAGGAGCAACTTGGATCAAAGGAGTGATGCGAGCACTGCATATCTTTTATTAGAGTTGTACTGGCAAACCATTAAAATGGGCTGTTGGGGTCAAGGGTTTAAGGAATAATTACATCACTTTTACTTAAATAATCTTAAGCATCAAGTGCTGTGATAAAACTCTAACAAGTGCTAACGAACATTTTCTTTAGAACTTATTCTAATTTTCACTTTCCCTAGCAGCATATATAGGAGCATGGAAAAACATAATATGAAACATTATATAAAGTTAAAGCAATAAAGAAAACAATTCTGATAACCTTTTTTGAGACCTACTGAAATTATTACATAATTTACCAAAATGCATATCTAAAGGGTTTAGTAAGCCATCGGGGACTAAAGTAAATGTTGGAGTAGGGTCAATGTCTGTGTTTTATAAAGTGCTATATAAAATATGCTTTAATAGAAGTTAAATATTAGTAACATAATCCACTAAAACTTCAGAATGCTTCTCTTCTCCCTCCCGCCAATGAACTTTCTCCTATCATTATTTCTTGGAGGGAACATTAATTTTTTCAATCTGTTACTTGCAAAAAGAAAGGCTTGCCATTATCAAGTGTACAACTATGAAGAAGGTCTAGTTGCATCTGATCCCAGAAAACTAAAGCACTCCTTTGTGTTCTGAGCCTAAGATCTCTTAAACACACCCTCTCTTCCCCCCACACCCTTTTCAGTTAGGTCACTTGCTGACTTTCTCAATTACAGAAAAGATAGTGGTAGTTGGGAATAGATTTTAAACAATTATTAATGATCATTCTTCATTTTAAAAATGATGAATATCTCTTCTGTATCTGACTATTGATGAATTGCTAAACTTTGAGGGACTGTTAAAATTGTATCACCTGAATAAGTGTGGTGATATGACTGTTAATACTAATAATCAGTTATATAAAGAAATCATTTGTTTTGATTAAGCCCTGAGGAAGCCAGAACCTTTTTTATTCATTTTACTTTCAATTACAATTGATAGCATTACTTAAGAGTGTGGTGTAGTGTTTATTCCTCTTTAAGAATATGATGATGATGAATATGATGATCAAAATGTTTCATATTTCTTAGTTGCTTTTTTTTCTCTAAAAATATTTTGGAGCAGAGTATTGATGTGTGGAAAAGAGGACAAAACTTCCTTCACACTTGAAAAAAACAAAACAAAAAAACCAAAAGCCTTTAAAAATAATTACGTATTTTAAGCCCCACTCTTTTTTAATAAAGGAATTATAATTCAACTCATTCAATTAATGAAGTCTAATGGCTGCCTCAAGGAATGTATTAGCTGTAAAATTAACTTTTGTGTATACTTAATAATGTAAAGGTTATCTGAAAATCTCCCAGGCGAGCTATTGTCTACTCCAATTTTTTGTGCGTAATTCATCTGAACTTCTGTGATTTTTCTGTTGCTAATTAATTAACTTCCTATGAAGCACACTTTATTTCCTTACTTATTTGTGTAAAACCAAGTCAGTACAATAACTCTGTAGTTCTTAAAATAACATGACATACATCGAAAAAGCCTGGGAAATTAACTCAAGTTATGGAGGGGTGGGAGAAAACTCAGTAGGAGGGATAAAGGATGGAATGTTGGCTTTTATTTGTAGGTAAATACGTAACTCTTGTGGATGGAAGTAATGATTAGGGAACAAAAACTATTTAACACAGAGATTTGAGTTGCATCAGTTTCCCTCAGTCCATAATTTAGACAAATAGAACAAGTGGTATTTCAGAGCAGCTAAAGTCTCTTGAGTAAATATGTAATGAGGACACTTTTTTTTTTTTTTTTTGTTGCAACTAGATAATTATCGGGAAATTGTGTGTGGGTTTTTATGTAATTAGATCATGCTGTTACATAATTAGGTCAAGCTATCTGTAGCAGAAGTAAGTCAAGGCATGCCACTCAAATGTTCTATATGGAATCATATAATTAAATATTCCTGGTGTTTTTAACTATCAGAGTCAATTCCATATTAGACTAATATTCTACAATTTTTAAGTGTGCCCAAATGTCCAGATATTTATGTGAGTTTGATCATTTACAATTTAGCACATAAATTTAGTGCTTAATTAATTTAATATCCAAAATTGTTAGGTGTTTTACAGAAGATTAGAAAGTTAAGACTCCTGTCACAAGACGTTTACAATCCACAGTTTACACTTGAATGAGGGTGACAAGGAAGGCGGGGATGGATGAAGAAAGTAAGTTACAGCAAATGATAATGAGGTTTAGGCATGTGCATACTTAATTAGTTCAGTATGTTTTTATTATATAAAGATGAAGAAATTGAGTAGTGTGCATTATAGAACTGTATTTCATAAAGTGTGACTGTTAGCCAGTTCTAGAGGTTGAAGTTTATCTAGAGGTGTGTTTATCCACAGAAGAGGTGCAAAAAGGTAGTGACACTGCTTGTTTTCTCACACTTTGTGTCCACTGTATGTGAACGCTTACCTGGAAGGGCCACTTTCAGACAGCAAAACACAAGTCCAGTCTTCATGGCTGATGCAGTCCTTGCAGCGTTGCCATTTAAGCTCTTTTGTGGTGGTGTGTGCAATGGGAGCTATCCTGAGACCATGACACTTTCTTTCTTTTGCACCTGAGAAGCCATGAGATTAGTAATCACTTCTGGTTATTCTTGCCTGTATTCACCCTTGGATTGTAACCTAGCAGTGAAATGCTCTCTGAAAGTTTTGTATAGCGATCTTGCCTTTCGTGTCAAATTTGTATGGTAAAGTTACGAATCCTTAAACAAAAAACCCTCAAAAACCCCCAACACCCAACCTGGTTGGTTAGAGTACAAGTTAGCAGCTTTAGTGGCATGAGTTATAATTAAGAATGTCTCAGTAATTTTTATTAAACTTATTTACAAAAATGGCTACTTTGACTAACGTGCCAGTGCTTCGGCATATCAAGTAATTGCTTAAAGTAAACCTGTTTTCCATAATCAAGAACTAATCCTGTGTGTAATTGATAAAATTCTAACATCATATCTGTTTAAAAAAGAGGTTTTATACCAGTTGCATTTCACATGCTAACAGATCATTGTGGTGTTTTAACAACTGGATAATGGCCTGGAGGTCAGGTTTTGTTCCTGAGTTTGCCACTGACTTGCTGTGTGACATGGGGCAAGTCACATACTCTGTGTACTTTTCATACAGTCTGATGTACTTCCCTTTCTCATAGTGGTGATATGTTCAGTTAGTGTTTGTAAAATGCTTTGAGTTCTTTGGGTGAAAGAGTATACAGGTATAAAGCAGTATCTGGAAAGGATTTAAAATCTGTACATTTCCAACATTTCAGGGTCTTCAGCTAAACTTAAATTTTCAAGTATTATCTTTCTGCTCATCCATTAGAATGTTTTTTCCCTATAATTTAAAGATGCATTCCAAAACTGGGTTCAAATGTTGTTGTCTTTTCTTATCTATTACTCTTGCTTTCAACTTCATTATTTCCCTTGATCATTTGCCTTTGTTCTGTTCGTTAGAAATTAGAGTTCTAAAGAGTTTTACCTTTTTATTAAATGGAGAAGTTCCAGGCCTTTGGACAGTTGTTTCTTGGCCAAGTCACTTGATTTATAAAAAGTTCTCTTTGGTGATTTCTCTCAATTTTATAATCACTACCTGTGACATGTCATTTGTAGTGAAAGATGCTCACTCTGTGACAGGTTAACAGCCTGTTAAAAATCAGATCTCTGTTTTACATTGCTCTATGATGTTTCTCAAAACCACTGCACCTCTTCTGTGGATAAATCACTGTTGTAATTATTGTTGTATAGTCTCTGATATTTACATGCAAGGATTTGTAAACCTGTTAAAATTTCCTAAATAAATACATAGTTAAAAAAATTCTCTTTGGTAAGTTTGGTCTTGCCCTTTCTAAGGCCTTGTCTGAACTAAACTTATTTTCATAAAATTTCTCTTCGCTGCTGTCATGACTTAGCTCCACCAATAGTACCAACAGTCAGAGTTCTTATGCAGATAATATATAGTCACCTACTGCCATTTTAACCAACATGTTGTCTGAAGCTACTGTCAGCAGATTGGCGTACACTGGTTAAAACACCAGTGGCTTCTATGCTAACACAGCCTATGGGGTGGCCGTGGTGGGAAACTTTAAGGGAGGAAAAAGCTAGTGTATTACCCCCAATGTGCTCGGAGAGGGGGTAAGGGGGACAGATAACACACATTAACAGCACAAGTTTACCAAAAAAACCCCAAACTTTCTGCATCACTTTAAATAAATGGCGTATAATCTGCAAATCACTATACATCCTGCTTTTTTATGTTTATGTTTATTCCCCTACCAATTTGCTATTTCTTCAACTTAACACTTTTTATGAGTTAGATCCCATGAAAATAAATTGTTTAAAATTTTTATATTGAAAGCATGTGATAAGAGCATGATTGTCTGAAAGCCTTTGAGGCTGAAGCAATCTATTTCACAATAAGAGTGCCAGATCACAACCTTCAGCAATATACACGAAAATGTGTAGTGAGAAGATAGTTTTTTCTGTATGCCCATTCAGTTCTTGTCATCTGCTGAAGCAGCCAATGTGGTACCATTTTAGTGTTGACTTTTTTCATATAGGAACTGGAGTGAGATGATAACTTTATTTTCTGTAAGCCACTGAATATGGTATAAACTTTGGATCATTGCTGTCCCACATGAGTCAAAAAGTTGAGTAAAGAAATAAAGCTCTGAAATATGCTTAGTAATGAAGAAATCACTTGTAATGGCAATATTATACTATTTAATTTGCTTATTGCATATTGCAGACTTGGCTCTGCAATTTGGGGAAGCATCACCACTGAAATTGTAATATACTGAATTAATATTAAAATGTGCATGTTTAATACTGGAAATTGTCATATTATGTCTTCTACTTCGTAATGACTAATTTAGTAACCTACATAAACAACTTTGTGTAATGTAAATTCTATATTTTTTCCTATAATAGCTTGGCAAATGTCAAAATACTGTCACT
This sequence comes from Mauremys mutica, assembly GCF_020497125.1. Lineage (NCBI taxonomy): Eukaryota > Metazoa > Chordata > Testudines > Geoemydidae > Mauremys > Mauremys mutica. The sequence continues at coordinate 45,134,984 of NC_059076.1, forward strand.
ATTAGAAACTAAATCAAGGTCCTTTTTGCATATTCAACAATTTTGTGAAGGAATTTTTGTTGTGCATTGTCTGGATTTATTTTTTACATCTGTTTAATATGTACTTCAATATTTGTTCTCTGCAATGTACAGTTCATTTTCCAAACTATATATGCAAATTTGAAGAATTTGCTTGAATTATGGAAAGGAACTGCTGAATAGAATCAGAAGTATTTTCCTTTTCCTCTTTTACTTTATAGATCCAAAAGCAGAAACCAGACTGTATATCATGGTGAATGACTTTGAATTTCACGTCTACAACCGCTCTGCCCTTTATGGACAACTTCAAGAATTATTTGGTCTGGATCCAACAATAATTCCACCAAGGAAAGAGGATGAAAAAGCACAAGAAAATGGAAGACACACAACGCACTCCAATCTTGAAAGGTAAAATATTACATCCTCACTTCAGTATTTAGTGAATGTTTGGCAGAATTTTGATATAGACATACCTTTTGAGTTTCAATTCAGCACTGTTTGCTTGGAAGAGGCCAACAGAGGAAATGCAAGGCAGTGTTGGGCAAGAAAAAAATGGCCTTGATGTATGTTTGGGAATGTGCACAGCACTGGCCCTCATCTGCATAAAAGGGTTTTATTCTTGATGCTGACAATTCCAGTGTTTCAATGGAACATACTTATGGGAGATCAAGTTTGTACAGGATTAGATGGTGCGTCAGGTAAACTGCGCCAATTTCTTTCTGAAGAGAACCTAAACCTTGAATTTGACTTAGTATTCCAGAGGGTGCTAGTGAAAAGAACAGAGCACTGGGGTGATGTACTTTCACCAGGCTGTGTTACTAAACAAATGGGCTATTCTATTTTGAACCAACTATCGCTCTTTTAAAGCTGATACTTTTGTCTGGTTTCATACAGATACAAGAAATTACAGTATTTAAGCCAGAAGGTTACACATGAATTGATCAGTTATTAAGTCCAATCCAGTAAAAAGAGGCACAGTCTTACCAGTCATAGATGGAAAAGTGCTTTCCCCCTCCCCCCAATTTCTGCCCAGTTGTTCTGTTGTGTGAGACACGAGGGAGGCTGCATTTGCTCCCTACCTCTTAAAATAGGCCAGCGGGACAGACCACAAATCTTGTTGATCTCCAGAAATAAGACCATGTAACTGGAGGCAGTTGAGCCTCATTTCTGCATGGGAGGGAGAGGGTAGACTATATAGAAGATCGTCTCCAGGCCTGAACCCTGGTAGCACAATCAAGCCCTATGTTAAGTATAAGACAATTTGCATATAAGAGGTCTTAATTGCCTGAATATTTTCTGTTCAACAATCATGTTCTTAAGTTTTGTTTTAGCAAGCTAATAGACAGGAGTGTTTTTGATAACTAACCATTTAAATATGTCTTTTAAAATGAGAACTTCTTTTCACGTATGTTACAGCTCTCATTATATACTTTTAAATTGTAAAATTCTCCCATTTAAGATTTGCATAATTAAAGATAGAGGGGGAAATGAAAATTATAAGATAAATGGAATGCTGAGATGTCCTAATGTATAGGACACTAATTCTCTAGAAAAGGCCGTGTATAAAATCAGTTGAAACTTCAACAGCCTTTAAGACAACAGAAAAGATTATCCACATCCCTTGACTTTTTCTTTCAGTTTAGAATAGCTAGAACTACTGCAGTACAAGACATTTCCAGGGGATTAATGGCATGAGGCTCTGAAGAAGGCCATTAACTCTTCCTAGTCAATCACTTTTCTTTAGGCAGTGCTGTACTGAAGTCATTATGCCTTAAGTGAAAAATCTGACAGACAATACATCACAATATCTAGTACAATGTGTACAGTGCTTGAAGTAATGAGTAACATCTGTTCCTTGCTGCTTAAGTTTGACTGTCCTCACAGTTATCTGTAATATTTAAAAACAGGGTTTGATCTTCCTTTTAGATATATGGGTGGTTATTGTTGCATGTCTTATAAAATTGACTACTGCACATATTTGTTAAACCATAGCATCTTTTAATGAGAGCTCTGGTGATGACCACCTGTGTAGCAAAACAAAGACTGAGTCACGAAAGCTTTTAGTTCTGATTATTCTTGTTTATGTTCATTACATGTATTTGAATATAGATTTGATTTTTTTTTTCTTTTAGTGTTAAAGTAAAAACAGAATCTCAAGACCCTTCCTCTTCATGGAGATCCCTTATTCCTGTAATCAAAGTCAATGTTAGCACGGTAAGTGACACATTCCCTGTTTGGTCTGTAAATAAATAAATGCCTTTAAGTTGTGGAAACTTTAAAATTCACTCTTAAAGTTGTGACTTCATTATTACCATAATTTAATTCTTTATTTCTGACATGCTTTTATTTGAATCATTAAGGTAGTTTTAAATGGTTTAATTTTTATTTTTATTTCAGCACAAATTCTGCTACCCTTCTAAAAGCCCATTTATGCTGGATTTTCAATCACAGTGACCTAGATTTTTGTGTATATATATATTTTTAAGTATGAGACTAGCAAATTAACTAGGTGGCACATTTACTGAAATTCTTTATTTCCATGTCACTTTCAATATAGGTATTAGGATTTTTTTTTTAAATCAGTGGATTTTTCTGGTGCCAGGTGAATTCAGAATAGTGCTCAACAGCTTCTATGATATGTCATAGTATATTGTAAGTTATCACAGAATCTGAAATTCTCGACTACCTATTGTTATACAATGATGGTCACATGTTTTTTGTAGTGCTGCTGTTTGAATATAATTCAGCATTAATGATGTAGTATGTTCATACTCCTTCAAGGAGTCACATGAGTCAGGGCTGCAGGTTTGGACACATGAGATAAAGTCCTGGCCCCATTGTATACAGTATATCTACACTGGAATAAAAAACCTGTGGCACAGAGTCTCAGAGCCTGGGTCAATTGACTATGGCTTGTGGGGCTCAGGCTCACAGGGATAAAAATTGCAGTGTAGATGTTCAGGCTGGGCTGCAGCCTGGGTTCCAAAACCCCACAAGGGTGAGGGTCCCAGAACCTGGGCTCCAGCCCAAGCCTGAATGTCTACACTGCCATGTGCCCAAGTCAGCTGACCTGGGCCAGCCACAGCCATGCCACGAGTCTCTTATTGCAGATGTACCCACAGAAGTAAGTGGAAGTTTTGCCACTGCCTCCATTGTGGCTAAGATTTCACTCATAGTCTTTACTGGCATGGTAGACTGGTTAGTTATCTGTGTAAGTAGTATAAACAAAGCAATGCAAAATAAAATAATTGATCTTTCTTTTAACTTAGGGTCGCTTGGCATTTGGGAATCATTATCAGCCACAAACACTCTGCATTAACTTTGACGATGCTTTCTTAACATATACCACGAAACCACCTTCAAGTCACCTTGACCAGTTTATGCACATTTTGAAGGGAAAACTGGAAAATGTCAGAGTCATGTTAGTTCCCAGTCCAAGATACGTTGGTCTTCAAACTGATGAGTAAGAGATTTTATTTTTAAGAATCCAGATGTAATCTGACGTTTTAGCCTGTTCTTTTGTTGTTGTTGTAGGTTGTCTTTAAAAAAAAAAAAAACTCACAAAAAAACCAAGACTGCCTTTTGTTTCTGTTAGTATGGTCTCATTTTCTTCGTGCCATTGTGTCTAATTAGTTAACATCTTTGCCTCGAGAGACTTTGGACATTTGATCTTTAACAGAGTAATATTTATAGAGAGACATGCAAGAGTTACTGCTGTTTTGCTATGACCTTAGAACTCTTCTGTGCACTTTTTGCTGTGATTGATTAGTATCTCACATTAATTAAATAAACCCATGTTATTTCAATTAAGTTCTGCTACAAGCTGCTTGCTGCTAAAGCCTAGGTCTGCAGCTGTAAGATTTAGGACACGTACAGGCTGAGATGTTGACTTGCATATAGTCACTTTATATACAGTTATAGCTATTGAAAATAGTGAAAAATGTGAAATTATATGAAAAGCTGCGCTATGTTAGTTATAGTAGGAAGTCAAAAAGTTTTGAGGAACATGATTTTAAGGAATCCCCAAGATTATCAAACACAAAACTAACCTACCTTTAAAATTTTTATTGCAATTCTGTTTATTATCAGGGGCTGTTACTGAATTTCCTTAAATTTAAAATGAGGGTTGTAATCTAACTGATTTAAGATGAGAAAAATGATTACCTGACTTATGATGCAGTGGTAAATCCAAGTAAAATGTGGCTCATATATGTAATGCAAGTTGTTCATTCTTACACTTCTGCATGTCCGGTTCCTTGACTAGAACACAGCTCTGAAAAAATTTTGAGCAGAGATGACAGGAGAAGGAAGGAAATTGCAAGCTGTGTATGGTGGCTGGATACCATAGCAAGGCGCACAGTATATGTGCCTAGATGGATACAGTGTAATGTATGCACATTTTCACAGTGAAACAGTATGAACATGTAGACAGGCACAAAATTCTGTCTACCGTGACAAGGGTCCTTAAGTAGATTTTCTCCAGCAATATTTTATGTGCAAACAGACCCTTTAGGGCAAAGGTGTTTCATTTTCAGGTCTTAAAAATGTTGTTTGCTCAACAGAAGGTAAATTCCATGTAATATCTCCGGAAAATAGTGTGTGTTTGTCTGGTCTTATTTTATATATGATTAGTCATACATATATATACCAACCAGCATTTTCTGGAGGATGCCTCATTGAATTGTGGAGTAAATTTTGAACTTCAACAGACTGTTCTTAGTTGAGATAAGGGTAAGTTAAGAGTTTACTATCATACATAAGTCAGGAATAAATTTGTCTTTTTAACTTTTGAAGATTCAATATAAGAGGTCCTTTTAAGTTTTAAAAAAAAGTGTTTGGCAGTTTTATCCTTATCCCCTACTCTGGAACTAGAACTGCCAACAGTCCAGATTAAGGTGATTAGGTTTTTTTGTTGAGCCATCAAAAACTAGTGTGTGTTGTCAGGAACTGCTTCCTGAGTTTTGCACTGCTTAGCTTCACACCGTCACTTACAGCATTGCCATTCTGTAAATATTGTTTTCTTTTTGTGTCTCATGTTTGATTCCTGAAAAGAAAAATGTCTGGACAGGGACTCTCATTGTGGAGAGAGATGGAAATATGCCTTTTTGTATAGCTAACTGTATCCTAAATGTTCAGTTAATCCAGTCCTAATTCTTGTCATGGGAACATTGTTTGAAAGCAATGTTTTTCTAAAAAAAAAAAAAAAAAAAAATTTTAGAAAGATGGATTCCTTTAGTATCCTTGTAGATCAATACTGCAGCCTATGTAGCTAGGGATCGATACTCTGATCTAGTAAGGTACTCTCACTGAAGATGAAAGCCTAATAGTTAAATTTAAGAGTATTAAAAATCCTTATGCTAGTGCCTGATAGCCTCATCTCTTATTGGACTGATGCTCAACTAGTGATTCTTTTAGTGACTGCTCATTGCAACACTTTGCAACAATTCTAACTGAGAATTATATCTGTTTATGGCTTGTTCTTTGTAGATCCCAGCATGATTGGAAAGGGTTTTATTTATTTTTTAAAGCTGAAAATTTTTGACTTCACTTTAGCCTGGATTCATGGAAAAAAAATGTCACAACCTACAGAGGTTCTGACTTAAGAGTTTCTTGAAATACTAATTGTATGAAAGATGTTTTGTTTTGAGGATGGTTTATGTTGTGGTGGGACACTGAGGTAGAGTTAAGATAACTGTAATTCAGCATTTCTGTACTTTCAAATGTTCAGGAGTTTAAGTGTAAACTTTAACTTTGAAATATTTGGCTTTCTGTCCTTGTATGTATTTACAACCCTGACTCCAAGAATGAATTATCTGTCTGCATTATGTGTGTATAATATATCTTTTGGTTTATAAAGTATTCTCGAGTGTCTGTGTGTATGAAACACACACATTCAACATTGCTGTTTCTAAGGATAGGAGAAGGCTGAGAAATTTCTCTGTGAGGGAGAATAAATAGAGAGTAGCTAACTTCAAATTCTCTGGGAAAATAACACAGGAATTTTCTTCAGCTGGTACTAAAAATAATCCTATTTTGCTTTAATCTTGTTAGTTTAACATATTCAAGTTATTAGCTTGTTCCCCTGCCTCCACTAAGGATCTTCCTTTGTTCCCTTTGCAATTCCTGGTCCTGGATTGCGAGAGTGTATGCAGAGAACATATGGCCATGTTTAGTGTATGGCTTACCTAGATTGACCAGGTATCCTTAGAAAGTGAGAATGGTCTTATCTTTAGGGCCTGTCCCAATGCCTTTTTTGGTTTTATAACATCAACTACTTTGTTCCAGCTTTCATAAACCCACTGCAGCCTGGGACGTGAGACAGGTTAGTTAGCCAGATCAACTGGTGAAATAGGTGACAAGCTGGTTAAGCATATATGCCCTTCTGGGACCAACCATTCTACACCCCAAAGTTAATGCAGGCTGACATCCTGAACTGCCTCCTCCCTGCAAAACTAATGTATACCTAGAGGTGGTTTGATATAGAAAAATAGACTGTTTCTGACTTGAGAAGCACTGCGAGTAGTGATCCTACAGCAAACTCAGCCACACCATTTCTATATGCAGGTGGCTACTTATCTGACCTGAGTCAGCTGCTGTGTTTCTCAGTTCTCCTGCAACAGAACATCAGACTCTGGCAGGGCACAGGTGCAAAAGAGATCCTGTTTCATAGGGTATGTAAGCAGTGAGAGGAGAAAAGACATATTGAAAGGAAAAAAGAGAGGCATAGAAAAGAGAGGTTTCAAAGTAGCAGCCGTGTTAGTCTGTATCTGCAAAAAGAACAGGAGTACTTGTGGCACCTTAAAGACTAACAAATTTATTTTAGCATGAGCTTTCGTGAGCTACAAAGAGAGAAAATCCAGGTGGATTCAGGAAGAAAAGTAAAAACACAAATGGAGAAGAGCAAGAAACAAGAAGGGAGGACTTTAACTTGCAGATGCAGGGAAGAAAATACAGGCAAGGGAAAGGACAGAGAACAGTAAAAGGAAATGTAGAAGCATAAATATGGTCTTCTCCTGTGCTGCTGTTTGTTGTAAGTTATTCTGTTTTTTCTCCTGAAAATGGAACAGTGTGTAGAGGTGAAGGAGATGGGGTGGTGGTATTTGGCTTAAGGTGGGAGACAGGAGGAGTTGGCCCCTTCTCTTATTTATTCCTTCTATTGGTTGGTATAGCTTTCCTATGTGCATCTCTTTATGTGTCTCTTCCCTCTCCCCAACCCACCTCAAATGGCTTTTATGGATTTGTCAAACATGAAGTTACTGGAATATAAGTGTCATTTTCTGGTACTCTCTTTTCTCAAGTGGGCACTTCTCAAAATTCTTAAAGTTTAATTATTTTGTTTAAGCTCAAACTTAAAAGTGAAAACACTAAGGTTGCAAAGTTAAATGCTCATTCAGGATATGCAAAAGTTCATTTCACATTCCCCTTTATGTGGATATGCATTACGGTAGTTCTGATTATATGAACAAAATTTTCTCAAACACAATTTGTTATAGCCTTAGATACATATGTGTACTAGTATGTGTTAGGGTTGTCAACTTTCAAATTGCACAAAACCAAATGCCCTTGCCTTGTTTTCTTCCCCACCCCTTCCCGAGGTCCTACCCCTTCTCTGATGCTCCACCTCCTTCTCACTTCATCCCTCCTCCTGCTGTTGCTCGCTTTCCCCCACCCTCACTCACTTGCTCATTTCCACCAGGCTGGGGCAGGGGGTTGGGGTGTGGGAGTGGGTGAGGGCATCGGCTGGGGGTTCAGGCTCTGGCGTGGGGCTGGGATGAGGGCTTTGGAGTGTGGGAGGGAGCTCTGGGGTGGGGCTGGGGATGAGGGGTTTGGGGTGCAGGAGGGGGATCCAGGCTGGGGCTGAGGGGTTTGGAGTGCAGGACGGGTTCCAAGCTGGGTCAGGGGGTTGGGGTGCAGGAGGCGATTTGGGGTGTGAGCTCTGGACGGGAATTTAGGTGTGGGAGAGGGCTCAGGGCTGGGGAGTGGGAGGGGTGATGAGTACGGGCTCTGAGAGGGAGTTTCGGTGTGGGAGGAGGCTCAGGGCTGGGGTAGGGGGTTGGGATGTGGGAGGGGTTTTGGAGTGCGGGCTCTGGGTGACGCTCACCTCAGCTGGCTCCTCGCAAGTGGCAACATGTTTCTTAGCTCCTAGGCGGCTCTGCACACTGTCTCTGCAACTCCCATTGGCTGTGATTGCTGGCCAAAGGGCACTGTGGAGCCGGTGCTTGGTGTGGGGCGGGGGCAGTGCACGGAGCCCCCCCAGGAGCCGAGGGACATGTTGCTGTTTCCAAGGAGCTGCACAGAGCCAAGCAGGGAGCCTGCCAGCCCCATGCCAACCGGACTTGTAACAGTCCAGTCAGTGGTGCTGATTGGAGCCACCAGGGTCCTTTTTTTGACCGGGTATTCCAGTCAAAAACCGGACACCTGGCAACCCTACTATGTGTGCCAGATACGAATCTAGGAATACCATATGTGAAAAAGACATGGTAAACAATACTTACACAACGTACTTCAGTTTAAATAAACACAGAGAAATAATGAAAAATTGCTGGTATATACTGGTGTGTTTGCAGAGCTTCTTTCCTGCAGATCTGGCAAAGAGGAGCTCTTATCTGTGCACTTTGGAAAATTCACTGTAGCAGATCTCCTTTAAAAGCCACCTTAAGGGGAGTGAAGCATTCTGGTCTCAAGTCCGTGTGCACTTGAAACAGGAGGCCGTACCTACTACATTCATCAGTGTGTGGCAAAATGAGCCATGCATACATGTATAGTATTGTTGCCTTAGCTGCCTGCAAAAACTTCATCTGCGAAGTGTGTGCATGTGTGTGACATGCCATTTTCAAAGCGTCATAATTCAGTGAAAACCAAACTAATTTTAATCAGAATGTTCAAAGGTGCTTTCTTCCATTAAGGCGGCTTAGACCACCACATTTGTGGGCTGCTGAAGGAAAGGTCAAAATAGTATTTTGATTAAAAAAGGTAGTTTCCTCCCACTTATGAACAAAATTAGATTTTTTTTTAAAGTCATCTAGAGGCAGAGCCCAATTCAAGAAAATTTTAGCCTGAAAAGTGAAATCTCTGGAAAATTATAAATGAATAGAAACTGTCACACATCTTTAACTTGGGCGGTTTCTGTTTATGATGGTGTAACATTGTTATACTGTAAGTAAAATTATTTCATATTTCCTCCTGTCGGGTGTAAGTGGCCACGGAACCCTGCATCTGAAATGGCTTGTGCTAAATAGAGCTATGTATTCCTAACAAAAGAGACATAGTATAAGGTTGTAATTAACCATAGGAATGCTAATGTTCTAATGATGCATGGGATTAAGGTAACTAGGAATATATTTGTTCTTGTCACCATTTTTTTAATGAAAGTATTCATTTTCCTATGTTTCATTTACGTCCTTTTAGAAGGGTATATAGTACAGCCGTGTCATGGTAACATTGTTTTATCAGATAATCTTACTTCATGACTCCTCCTATACAGTTACAGGAAGAATATCAGATTTGGACATACAGTATTATTCTAATGGTCTAATTACTGAAGATGATCTGTCCCTGTGGCCCTGAATGCTATTTTTGTAGGAAAATAATTAACAAATAAAAGAATTGAATGTAGGACAAGGAGAAAGCAACTCTTTAACAAAGTAAATGAAAATTTAAAAGTAGGGCTTCAGTAGTTGATTATGGAATAAGGTAACATCCAAGTCTCTCTTTGTGTGAGAATAAGTATCTCAAACTGAACCTGATATTTCAATATGGTGAGTTAAATCATCCTTCAGGTTGTTTTAATTTAAAATATTTTAACTGACCTACTACATTTTGAAAACCGATTTAAAAGACAGTGGGGGAAAAAAAGAATATAGGATGGTTTATTATTAGTCTTTTAACTTTTAAAATGGTTATTTAAACAGTTATATTTTGTATTGTAACAAAGCACATAACTATTTTTCTGTTAATGTTTTATTATTGTGCTAGTTTACAATCAGATGTTATGTTACCATACTACCAGTGACACCAATGATGTCCTTATTCAGAAAAAACAGTAATGACCAATGAAAAGAGACTTAAATTCCAAAAAATAGGTTTATTTTCAGAAATCGCTTATGCTTTACGTGATAAGAAATGCTTTTACTCGTGAACTTTCTGAATGCTGCAGTAAGTGTGAGATCTCACTACTCATTGCACTGGTGTGTTAACTATTTCTCTTCTCCTAAGGCCTCTGTTGTCCCTCATTCTGAAACTTTAAATAATTAAAAAAGCTATATACTATATTTTCTTCTTTTCTCCTCCCCTACTCCCCAAATGCATCTGTTGTGGTGATCTCATGGTTAAAACCCTAGCCTGGAATTCAAAGTCTAGGGTGAAATTCTTTGTCCTGGGCCAGCCCCTTGAGGCTGGGTAAAAAGGGCCAGAGCAACATAAAGGGCGTCCTAAAGGATCCATATTCAGTCAGGAAAGGGATTTCCTTGGGGCGGATGCTGCAGAAGACAGTCATGAGTCTGCTTCCTGATGACCTCTTTGCAAGACCTGGTGAAGAGGGGGTGGTGAGTAGGAGGAGGCTATGTTGGGGGTGCACATGCTGTGATTCTGGGCAATACTGCAGCCCATAGGGCTGCATAGGGAGACTTCTGTCATTTAGACAGTCTTCAGGGCCAGGCTAAGTTACAGTAAGGGCCTATGCAGCCTCTGGAGCAGCCCAGAATTGGGAGATTGCATAGATAACTTAAAACCACCATAGCCCTCACTTGTTAGGGGTTGAGAGTTCTTGCTGCTTCTCTTAGAGGCACAGCACAGAATCTGACGCCTATGCTCTTTGTTTCTGCTATAGACTATGACATTGAGCAACTTCTCTGTTTTCTGAGTTTTCCCACCTATATAATAGGATACTTACCTGCTTTATAGAAAGTTTTTGAGGTTTAATTCATTAATGTCTGTAAAATGCTTTGAGATCATGAGATGGAAGTTACTATGGAACCACAAAATACTTACTAGAATTACTCTGCACTAGCAGGAAGGTCAGCCACTGAACCTGCAGCACTATTCCTACAATACTGGAGGCTCTGAGAGGAACTGAGTAGTAAGAGACCTGAAGCTTTCCTCAGATCTGAGTAACCTGAAGGATATTTTATAGTACTATCATTAGGACACTGGCAGCCTAAAAAATATTTTCTGTACAAATGCCTTTCTAAAAGTGGATTAGTTACTACTTATGGCATGTTTATCAATTGATTCTAAGATTGTCTATGTACTTATGTTACTTCTGAGCTTACAGCTGAGCATGACGTGCACTCTTTTTCAGGATACCCAAAAATTCAAATTTAGCTTTATTTAAATTCATAATAGTTAATTCCTTCTAGGATACATTTCATTATTGACCTAACCCTTTTCCCCCTCAAAACAGGCCGCCAAGGTTAATGGGAGAAGGCTTTGTTGTAATGCAGTCCAATGATGTTGACATCTACTATTACATGGATGAACCAGGTACCTTCTGTTAAATAATAGTGTTATTTACATAATTTGTGTACTATTTATTTATCAGGACTTAATGTGCCATTAGTTTTAATGTCTTACTATTGTCTTTCTGGAATGCTGAAAGAATTTGTTTGATCTCCAGCTTAGAAGAGTTAGCACAAGATGTGAGACAATAAGAATGTTGCAAGAAAGTGTATGGACTGTCCCTGCCCCTCTTTAGTATTATCTACTAAATTTTCACATTGTTGTCATTGAAACGAACAGGTGGGCAGGTTCCACAGACATAAATGGAAAAGAGTACTGTTTTATATTTTTGAGTCAAAACAATGTTTTCAACAGTATACTTTAACTGTCGTGCTTCATAATGAATATTGTCAATATTTAGATAAACCCAACATCCAGGCTTCTCTCTGCAAATCTGGAGAAGGTAAGACCTGGAGGTGGGATTTTCAGAATGGCATCAATGGGAGTTTGGTGCCTAATTCTCCTCAGACACTTCTGAAAATGCCAAGTTTTCAGTACCTAATATTAAACGTCTTAAAACTATATTTAAGCATCCACATAGAAATCATCTGATTTGTAAAACCATGCTAAGCAAACCTAACTCCAGGTGAAATTAGTGGGAACTGCAGATGTTTCTGAAAATCAGTCCACTCCTACATTGGTGTATAAGGTCTTGTGTACACAGGGAAGTTCTCAGTATAACCTAAGGTGTGAATTTAATGTAGTATAGTACCACTATTGCCTCCTGTGTAGATGCTCTTATTCTGGGATAGTGGGTTGTTTTTCGCATAGTTTGTCACTTTGGAAGGGGTTTATAACTAGACCGGAATAACTGATCATTTTTTCCCCCATGTAGACTAGTCTTTAATATACCTTTATGAGCTTAACTTTAGGCACACAGGTTAGAGAATTTTGGCCTAAGTTCTTGAACACATGGGGTAGGATTTTCAGAATTGCTCATTGGTGGCCTCTCTCTCTCTGTCCACACTGAAGTAAATGGCAAAAATTCAACCATATTTACATTAGTAGGTTTTACCAGTAAAATTTCTACCAGCATACAGCTGCTGACATTGCTGTCACTAGTTTGTATTCACATTTGACTGTCTTTGCTGGCACAGCATGCCCTCACACTGATAGGTTGTATTGGCAAAAGAAGGACAGCATGGTGATTACACATCCCAGTGTCCCCAGGGCCATTTGTTCAATGCATTTCCTTCTAAGAAATCTTTTGGCAGTGCGTTGTGGGCTACCAGTGCTCTTCCCAGGCAATTGTGGGAGTTAGGGGATCAAATTCCCACAGTTCCCTCTGTTCCATCCCATAATCTTCTTTTCCTCATGCTGGTTTTCCATCTCATTGTCAGAATCATGGATGTGGAACAGATCAGTAGATCTGGCTTGTCTGTTTTAGAGACAGAGCAGCTGATTGTTCTGTACTTATGGAGCTATAAGTACCATCACAGCTGGGTCTGCAGTAGAGAAAACTGAAGAGGTGTGGATAATGTGGAAAGTGAATGAAAGTCACCAGGTGCTGCAGGCACTCACTGACCAGCTGCACACTATGGAGCAGCAGTTTCTGGGCCTGCGAAATGAGCACTGAACGGTGGGATTGGCTCGTGATGCAAATCTAGATCTTCAGTAGTGGCTGTAGAATTTTCATATGTGGACGGCCACATTCCTGGAATTGTGTGCCAGGCTCCCTTCAGCGCAGAGACCCCAAAACAAGAGCTGCTTTGACAGTAGAGAAATGGGTGGTGATTGCTGCTCAGAAAGGTTTACTCTCGAGGGAATTTTGTACCAAAAAGTTACAAATTCTGCATGCAATGTTTTAATATTCTGCATATTTTATTTGTCAAAATAACACAATATAATCACACCATTTTAAATTATTTTGGTAATTTAGTTCAAAATACCTGTCAGCAAGTACAGACAACAAAGATGATTCAGGAAGCGGTTTTTGACAAATAGATGTTACTCCCCAGAGCTGATGGAAATACTAATATTTCCATGTATGCCAAGCACAGGAGACTAAGGGTTTGCTGTTCAGACTTCCGGGCTTGGAGCTCTAGGGCCCTCCCCGCCCCTGCAGAGTCCTAGAGAAGCTGTGGGCAAACTATGGCCCATGGGCCACATCCGGCCTGCGGGACCGTCCTGCCCAGCCCCTGAGCTCCCGGCCAGGGAGCCTAGTCCTCGGCCCCTCCCCTGGTGTCCTCCCTCTCCCGCAGCTGGCTGCATGGGCTGCGCCGTGGCCCGCTGCTCCTGCTTGGCAGCGTGGGGAGTGCAGCTGGCTCTGGCTGGGTATCGCAGCTGTGAGTTCCTGCTGCTGGTAAGGGAGTGGGAAGCGGGGGGTGGTTCGGTAAGGGGGCGGGGAGTCCTGGGAGGCAGTCAGGGAGGAGGGGCGGTTGGATGAGGCAGAGGTTCTGGCGGGGCGGTCAGGGGATGGGGAACAGGGAGGGTTGGGAGTGGGAGTCCCATGGGGCCTGTCAGCGGGAGGGGATGTGGATAGGGGTCGGGAGGGCAGTCGGGACAGGGAGCAGGGGGGGTTGGATAAGGGATCTTGGGGGGCAGTAGGCGTGGGGGTTCCCTGGAGGTGGTGGTGGTCAGGGGATGAGGAGCAGAGGGCGGTTGAATAGAGGGTGAGAGTCCTGGGGGGACTGTCAGGGGGCGGAGGTGTGGATAGGGGTTGGGGCAGTCAGGGGACAGGGAGCAGGGGGGCTGGATAGGGGGCAGGATTCCTGGGAGGGGGTGATTGGGGATAACGAGCAGGGTGGGTTGGATGGGTTGGGAGTTCTAAGGGGGGCAGTCGGGGGCGGGAAGTGGGAGGGGGCGGATCGGGGGCGGGGGCCAGGCTGTTTGGGGAGGCACAGCCTTCCCTACCCAGCCCTCCATACACTTGCGCAACCCTGATGTGGCCCTCAGGCCAAAAAGTTTGCCCACCCCTGTCCTAGAGCCTGGGCTCCAGCCCCAGTTCAGAAGTCTATACAGCAATGAAACAGTCTTGTAGCCCAATCCCCACGAGCCTGAGTTGGCTGGCATAGGCCAGCTGCGGGTTTTTCTTTGCTGTGTAGACATACCCTAAAGAGCCATACATCTTTAGGAGTGAAGTTAGGGCATGACCTGGTACAGCACTTAAATATGTGCATAAAGTACAGCATCTGAGTATCCCCATTGAAACGAATGGTTTGCCAGCTTAGTGAATGGCTTGGTTAGGTAGTTCTCAGCATATCACTGTAAAGTCACTGGAGTAGAACTGAAGTTGTTCTAGACAATAGATTAGAAAGGAAATGGGAGTGGAGTCTCCAGCATGGCAGTGGGAAGCGCAGGCCAGTACTGCACAGAGGTAGGGGATCACCCTGCAGACCCTCCATCTCCCTGTGGGACACAGACTTGGTGGTGAGGCTGCACCTGACCCAGTGCAAGGCCTGAGCTTGCCTCAGTAACAAGTCTGGGCCCTGCCCCTCCATGTCAGCTGGGCAGGATCCAAGTGTGGAGGGGCTTAGTGTGGGGGATCCCTGTATGGGATAAGAGGGTTCTGTGTGGGGCAGTCTAGGTGTGGGTTGCTCAGTGGGGGGTCCAGGTGCAGGGAAATGGGACTCCTGCAGGGGGAAGGGTCCAGATCAGGAGTCTCAAAGTCCCAGCCCGCAGGTCATCTGCCGCCTGAGAACCTCCCCAGTGTGGCCTGCAGGGCTCCAGCAATTTTGGGGCCAGGTCTCTCCCTTGGCCCCGCCTGCCACCCATGGCCCTCCCCCCCTGCATGTCCCCTGGACAATTTAAAATGGCCCGGGGCCCCACCCACCACCGGCAGTGCAGCTGAGCTGAGCGGCTTCCTGTGTGCTTGCTGGCCCCTTCCTGTGTCCCCGGGGTGGGGCTGTGCGTCTGTGCGCTGCCCCTGCCCCGAGTGCCCCTGTGGCCAATGGGAAGCTGCGGGGGTGGTTCCTGGGGGGCATCAGCGTGCGGAGACCCCCCTGGCCCGCCCCGCCCTGCCTTGGTAAGCGCCATGCTCCCTGACACCCTCCAAGAGCCTGCACCCCCACTCCCTCCCCACATACCCCCTTCTGCCCCCAAACTCCCTCCCAGAGCCTGCACCCCCTTCCCACACCCCCCTCCCTCCCCCAAACTCCCCTCCAGAGCTTACACTCCCTCCCCATTCCCACACACCCTCTCCCGCCCCCAAACTTCCTCCCAGAGCCTGCAACCCCACCCCCTACTCTTGCACCCCCACTCCCTGCCCCAGCCCAGAGCCTGCATCCAGCACCCAAATGTTCTCTCAGAGCCTGCACCTCAGACCCCATCCCCCACCCAAACTCCCTCCCAAAGCCTGCACCCGAATCTCCTCCCCCACACCCAAACTCCCTCCCAGAGCCTTAGGCAGGTGGGGGTGGAATTTGGGGCGGGCAGAGTTGTAGGGGGCAGGTTCTAGGAAGCATGAGTGACATTATTGGCCCTCTGGGAGGATTTGAGGACTGGCACTGGCCCTAAGGTAAATTGAATTTGAGACCCCTGGTCCAGATGAAGGTGGTTGGGCTCAGCAGGCGGATCTGGGTGTGGGGGAGATGTGGCCTAAGCAGGGCAATCTGGGTGCAGGGACCTCAGCCAGGGTGGCAGAGGGGTCTGGGTGCTGGTGGAGGGGGACTTGGTGGGGTGCAGCTGGTTGGGGGGGAGTCCGGATGCAGGGGGCGAGACTCAGATGGGAGGGATATCTGGGTGTGTGGGGGCATCTGGATGGATGGGGGTTGGGCAGATGGGACGGGCAGCTCCCCATATAGTGACACCTCCCCCCATCGCTTGGGTGCAATGGGGGCAGAAAGCGGGGTCCAGGGCAGAGCTTCTTGCAACCAGGGGAAGTTCTCAGGGGTGGGTCTGATCTGGCCCCAGGAGTGGCTTGTGCAGGGGAAGAGGAGATCCCTCCTCCACACCCACACCAGCCCAGCCAGGATGAACAGCTGGAACCCAGTGCATGGTAGGAGCCACCGGCTGGGGTGTCCCCAGCCCTGTCCCTCTCTTGCTGCAGGCATACCGTGATAGTGAGCAAGAGGAACAGTGTCTTGCATGCATGCCTATCCCTGACCCCTGAGGTGGTGATTTATATCTCCCCTGGCTGCTCCTGATGCCAAACCAGATGCACCCACTTGGGACTTCTGCCTGGGAGGGGCACATGAATAAATTATTTTGCAGGGAAAGAGTAAAATCTTGCACAATAATGTAGAATTCATGTAGTCTCAGTGCTCAGTTACAGGATTGTTTGCAAGCATTCTTCTGTATTTTTGATGTATTTAATTTGAATGCATTTTTGTTTTTGAATTGATCGAATTATATGTGCATTACTGTATTTTTATTTTACTGGACATTGTTTTCTTTCTGCAAAAGTTTTTATTTTGAATGCATCAACGTCCTGCTAAATTATCTATTTGCTATAGCAACCAAAAAGCATTCCCAATGTGGGTCTCACCCCTGCTGTGCCTCTCCACCTCCGGAGCGCCCTCTGCAGGCCGGTGTCCCACTACTGCTTGGCCCCCGCGTCCCTCCCGGACCTGGTGCCCTGTTATCTGGGGCGCTGCCCCTGGCAGTAACCCCTCAGTCTTAGGGTCTCCCCTCCCACTATCCCCACTTTGACTGGCAGTAGCCGTATACTGAGACATTGTCTAGCCCCCCCACGCTGGGGCAGGCTGCAGTATCAGTCTACTCATCACTAGCAAGGTTGGGTTTGGACCTGCTGCCTTGGCCTACTCCTGGGCTGCCCTCTGCAACCCCCGTACCTATTAGCTCAGTGCTAGGCTGCAGCCTGGGGCTTTCCATGGCCCTGCAGCCAGGCCCATCTCCCTCTACAAACAGAGAGAGACTCTTGAGCTCCTGGCTCCCAGCCTCTTATATAGGGCCAGCTGAGGCTTGATTGGGGCTCGGCCCAGCTGCGACTACTTCCCCAATCAGCCTAGCAGCTTTTTCCCCTGCCACAGCCCTCTCCCAGGGCTGTCTTTAAACTCTGCAGGGCAGGAGTGGGTGACCACCCCGCTACAGTTGCCTAAAGTATTCTTTGTTGTTTTTGGCCTGTTAATGCTACTGTGTGCTCTTAAAACAAATTGGCTACTTTAAAATCTAATTCCGTTTTTCCTTGCCCAGTTGCAGTTGTCTGCCATTTTGAGGGTGTGTGTGAAGGACAGATAGGAGACAGTGAAGCGTTGGGGACTGTGAAGAAAGTTTGTTTTAAAAACCATGTGCAGTATGGGGGTAGTAAATTACACCTACCCTAGTCCCTTTTTCACGGGGTTCTCTCTGAGTTTGGCTGGGTCTCAGAGCTTCTTGGGTATATGTGGGCTCATGTCTCACTCCTTAGTGAGCTCTTCATCACTGTGCAGTTCTAGTGTGCTTTCCTCAGGACATTATGGAGCATCCACTGTTAGTCACTAGTTGCTGGGGTCCCCACTCGTTGTGGCAGCTCTGAAGGGCAGCACCAAATTTTTTTGTTTTCCTCCATTGCCTTTTGGTAGGACTGCTGCAGTTCCTTTTCCATTGCCTGGCATTGGAACTCATCCCTGTCATATTTCAGTTTCTGCATCTCCTTTGCAATGTCCGAATAAACATTTTTGTTCCTGTGTGAATTCTGTAGTTACGCTTCCATTGCTCCTCTCCTCACTGGCTGAGGACATCCAAGACTACTTTCCTATAGTAGGCAGTAGCAGTAGGGTTCACTAGCGTTTTAGCTGTAGCTTTACATGGAGCCATACCTGCGTGTTTGCAAAAGTGAGCTAGCAAGAACAGAAGCATTTCCAAAAACTCTGGATATTTTAAAGGGGGTCACTTTAAAATAAGCAGAAGCAGAAGAATTCTTTAAGCAGAAGAATTCAAAAATTTGAGCAGAGAGCAGTCACCAGGACAGCATCATCGTGGCAATATTGCTGGAGGGCTGTTTATACTAGTGCAGGTAATACAATGTCCACACAGGCATTGAACCAGTGTAAGTGCGTCAGTAGAGGGATTATGCTGCTCAGGAAGATGATTTAACTTGACCCGCAGTAGTTGAGGGTTTTGTCAGCAGGACTGAAAAGGCAGTGCCATGTGCGAAGCTGTGCTGACAGAAGACAGGTTTTACTGCTAAAATTATGTAGTGTGGGTTCAATGGATTTTACTGACTTCAGTGGAGCAAAGTTAGCGGTCATTGAGTGCTTTGGAAAAATTCCTTGGACGCTTGCTTTCAGTCATATCCTTCTCTTCCTTTCTCTTTAGTCTACATGAAGGATGGTTTGACTCTTATGTCCTGCAGTGATCTTGAATGAAACTGACATCTGCATACTTTAATTGTGTAGCAGTCTGCAAAAATTTGTCATAATTAGAAACAGCTTCCTGGAGTAATGTTTACTGTATTACATGCTACAGGTCTTGTACCAGAGGAGACAGAGGAAAATAATGATGGAGAAACAAGCGATGAAGACAGTAAACTGCAAGACCTGCCTCCATGTTGGGGATTAGACATTGTATGTGGGAAAGGAACAGATTTCAACTATGGACCGTGGGCTGACAGGCAAAGGTATTAAACTGAATTGCATTTTTAATATTAATCTTGAATATCATTACCTGTTTGGAAATTGTTATGAAGACTCCATTGATATTGCTGCTCAGGCTGTTAATTGTACATGGTAGACTACTAAGTTATAAACAGTCAAAATATGAAATTCAGGGACCTCTGTCCAGTAGTTTAGGCCTAATAGTAGGCTCAGCATTAGCTGCTATGCATGCTATGAATTTAAGGACCATTCTTCACAGAGATAATAAGCAGAACACTTTAGATTTTTTTAAAACCAATAAATTGTAGTCCTATTTAATGAATGTAGTAGTTCTGATGCTGTCAAATTTCTTTATCTGCAGCAAATTTACACTTAAGTCATTTGAAAAAAAACCAAACAAAAAACCCTCCACAGTTCTACCATTTTCTGTATGCAATAAAACTGTAATGATTTTTTTGTGGAGAATTGGAGCAAAGGGATATTGTAAACTGTAACTCTTCATGAATTTTTCCCTTTAGATTAGGGTAGGGAATTAATAAGGAGGAAAAGATTGTTCTGTAAATTGAAGTTACTGGTGGGAACAGACAAATGCTTGATGGAATCCCAACAAATACTTACAGGTTTGGCCTTTTGCCTTAAATTACAAGCATAGATTCTACCAGCATTTCTTACTTTGGATAGCACTTTGCTCTGAGAAGTCCACTGAAATTCCACTGAAGTCAGTGGGACTGTTTACAGGTACAGGTAAGGTACAAGTTGCATAAAGGTGACAAAATCTGGCCATTTATGAAAAAAAATGTTGAGAAGAATCACGTACTCTTGGATGTATGCCATTTACCCATCTGTGCAATTGTTGTGATTGACTACCTTATAGGAGTGTGAGAATGTGTAGATCATCAGGAGTATAGATAATAAATAATATCTTCAAGTACCTAAAGGAAAGAACTTCTGTGTACAGCATAGTGCATTCCTGGGGACATGAAACCTCTGATTTTTAGTATCACCAAGAAAATTTGCTCTCCTTTAGCACACTTCATATTTTAACCTGCTCAGTGATGGTGGCATTGTTGCTGAGGTGAGATACATACCCTTTGGTCAGGTAAAGGATCCAAAGTGGTGAGTCTCTTCAAAGGAGAGGATGGAAGATGATAAAATACAGGTAGGATCTGATGAGAAAAAGTCAAACGAAAAAGTCTCATTCAATTACATGATGTAATGGGAGACAGCTGAAAAGCGACAAGTGGTTTTTTTTAAAGTGCTTTACAGAAACTTGGTGGAATGAGGATAATCAATGGGACACAGTAATACCAGGATACAAAATATATCAGAAGGATAGAACAGGTCGTGCTGGTGGGGGAGTGGCACTATATGTGAAAGAAAGCATAGAATCAAATGAAGTAAAAATCGTTAATGAATCAAACTGTGCCATAGAATCTCTATGGATAGTAATTCCATGCTCAAATAATAATATAGCAGTAAGGATATATTACTGACCACCTGATCAGGATGGTGATAGTGACTGTGAAATGCTCAGGGAGATTAGAGAGGCTATTAAAATAAAACAATAATAATGGGGGATTTCAACTATCCCCATATTGACTGGGTACATGTCACCTCAGGACGGGATACAGAGATAAAGTTTCTTGACAACTTAAATAACTGCTTCTTGAAGCAGCTAGTCCTTGATCCCACAAGAGGAGAGGCAATTCTTGATTTAGTCCTAAGTGGAGCACAGGATCAGGTCCAAGAGGTGAATATAATTGGAGCGCTTGGTAATAGTGACCACAATATAATTAAATTTAAACATCCCTGTGGCGGGGAAAACACCACAGCGGCCCAACACTGTTGCATTTAATTTCAGAAAGGGGAACTACACAAAAATGAGGAGGCTAGTTAAACAGAAAATAAAAGGTACAGCACCAAAAGTAAAATCCCCAAATTAAAATACATAGAGAACTAAAAAAGAGCCACTGTGGCTAAACAACAAAGTAAAGGAAGCAGTGAGAGGCAAAAAGGCATCCTTTAAAATGTGGAAGTTAAATCCTAGTGAGGAAAGTAGAAGGAGCATAAACTCTGCCAAATGAAGTGTAAAAATATAATTAGGAAGGCCAAAAAAGAATTTGTAGAACAGCTAGCTAAAGACTCAAAGTAATAGCAAAATATTTTTAAAGTACATCAGAAGCAGGAAGCCTGCTAAACAACCCATGGGGCCACTGGACACTTGAGATGCTAAAGGAGCACTCAAGGATAAGGTCATTGTGGAGAAACTAAATGAATTATTTGCATCGGTCTTCATGGCTGAGGATGTGAGGGAGATTCCCAAACCTGAGCCATTATTTGTAGGTGACAAATCTGAGGAACTGTCCCAGATTGAGGTGTCATTAGAGGAGGTTTTGGAATAAATTGATAAACTAAACAGTAATAAATCACCAGGACCAGATGGTATTCACCCAAGAGTTCTGACGGAACTCAAATGTGAAATTGCAGGACTACTAATTATAGTCTGTAACCTATCATTTAAATCAGCTTCTGTACCAAATGACTGGAGGATAGCTAATGTGACACTAATTTTTAAAAAGGGCTCCAGAGGTGACCCCAGAAACTACAGGCCGCTATGCCTGACTTCAGTACCATGCAAACTGGTTGAAACTATAGTAAAGAACAAAACTGTCAGATACATAGGTGAACATAATTTGTTGGGGAATAGTCAACATGGTTTTTGTAAAGGGAAATCATGCCTCACCAATCTACTAAAATTCTTTGAGTGGGTCAACAAGCATGTGGACAAGGGGGATCCAGTGAGTATAGCGTATTTAGATTTTCAGAAAGCCTTCAACAAGGTCCCTCACCAAAGGCTCTTAAGCAAAGTAAGCAGTCATGGGATAAGAGGGAAGGTCCTCTGATGGATTGGTAACTGGTTAAAAGATAGGAAACAAAGGGTAGGAATAAATGGTCAGTTTTCAGAATGAAGAGAAGTAAATAGTGGTCCCCCAGGGGTCTGTACTGGGACCAGTCCTATTCAACATATTCATAAATAATCTGGAAAAAGCGGTAAACAGCGAGGTGGCAAAATTTGCACATGATACAAAATTATTCACGATCCCAGGCAGACTGCAAAGAGCTACAAAAAGGATCTCTCAAAACTCGGTGACTGGGCAACAAAATCGCAGAGGAAATTTAATGTTGATAAATCCAAAGTAATGCACATTGGAAAACATCATCCCAACTGTATGTATAAAATGATAGGATCTAAATTAGCAGTTGCCATTCAAGAAAGAGATCTTGGAGTCATTGTGGATAGTTCTCTGAAAACATCCATTCAATGTGCAGCGGCAGTCAAAAAAGCGAACAGAATGTTGGGAATCATTGAGAAAGGGATAGATAATAAGGCAGAAAATATCATATTGCCTCTATATAAATCCGTGTTACGCCCACATCTTGAATACTGCATGCAGATGTGGTCACCCCATCTCAAAAAAGATATATTGGAATTGGAAAAGGTTCAGAAAAAGGCAACAAAAATGATTAGGGGTATGGAGCATCTGCCATATGAAGAGAGATTAATAAGACAGGTCTTTTCATCTTGGGGGGAAAAAAGACGACTAACGGGGCTATGATAGAGAGATAAAATCATGACTGTTGTGGAGAAAGTAAATAAGGAAGTGTTATTTACTCCTTCTCATAACACAAGAACTAGGGGTCACCAAATGAAATTAATAGGCAGCAGATTTAAAACAAACAAAAGGAATTATTTTTTCACACAATGCACAATCAACCTCTGGAACTCCCTGCCAGAGGATGTTGTGAAGGCCAAGACCATATAAGGGTTCTAAAGAGAACTGGATAAGTTCATGAAGGATAGGTCCATCAATGATTGTTAGCCAGGATGGGCAGGGATGATGTCCCTAGCCTCTGTTTGCCAGAAGCTGGGAATGAGTGACAGGGGATGGTTCACTTGATGATTACCTGTTCTATTCATTCCCTCTGGGGCACCTGGCATTGGCCACTGTCAGAAGACAGGATACTGGGCTAGATGGACCTTTGGTCTGACACAGTATGACCGTTCTTATGTTTTATATGTTGGGCATAACTTTTTTCATTGCTGATTTAAAAAAAAAAATAGGGTGGAGTTTTCAGAAGTACTGAAGTTGTTTAGAAGCATAATAAAGTCAATGGGATTTGCTGCCTTAATTTACTTAAGTGCTTTTGAAAATCCCACTTTTAACCTCTGAACTCCATTTCAAGAACCCTTCACTTTCTTCAGGCAGGCATTAATGAATCTGCATAGGGTAATTCTGAAAAAATGATAATTTCTCAGCTACTACAGCGGTCAGGTCTTGAATGCACTGAAAAAAAGACCATTCTCATTCAAGCACTTTTATTTTTTCCAAGAAAGTATTTCATACATGGCTACAGTTTTAAAACCGTTCTGTGGAATTTGACCTTAGTTCACTGATGGACTCCTTATTTGAACCACATATCTGGCTCGCCATGCTTTTATCATCCTCTCAGTTTCCTTTCTTATGGCTATTTATTTGGTTCAGATTGCAGAAATTCAGACTATGTTCTGATCCACACATTCTAATTTCAAAGACAATTTGTTATTTTTATAGTTTCTGTGCTTCTGCCAATTATACACAATCAAAAAGTGTCCTTGTCATCTCTGTTACCCTAATCTCCAAACAAGGTAATTACAGCATATTGTGGTGGGAAAATGAAATGAAAGAAAAAATGTAACTACTTGTGTTTACTTTCTGGGACTGTTATACCTTATTCCTTCCTGTCATCCCCTCATAACATGCCTCTCCACCACAACCATCCCTGCGTATATTTATTTCCTAGCAGTTTGAATATCTAGTTTATTTTGAGTTTGATTTCACTAATGAGGCAGATGTCTGTCCATTGACTAGGTTTGAAGATTTCAGTGTCTTGCAGCTTCAGTGTCTATGCAAATGTTATTTCTTCCTTCACTTTCTTTACCTGTTGGCTGTCCAAGGACCTAATCCAATTACACAGACTGGTGACAAAGAAATTTGTAGATGAGCCAAATTGTTTCTTTTCCTGGGAGTAACTATATTTCTCTTCTTGTTTTCTAGGGACTGTTTGTGGAAATTTTTTTTCCCGCCAGATTACCAGGTTATGAAAGTCTCAGAAATTGCACAACCTGGCAAGCCAAGACAGATCCTTGCTTTTGAGTTGCGGATGAATATCATTGCAGATGCCACTATTGACTTGCTCTTTACCAAAAACAGGGTAAATAATGGCCAGGTGGTTAGAAAGAAATTTTAGGATAACTCTGAATCTTACAAGCTCCTGTGATTAGGTTGTCTGGCTTTTTGTTCGTGCATATTTTCATTTGTCAGGTGGTATCTAGAGATATTTAAATATGGTATTTTGGGGGCTGAGGGGTATTTTTGCTTAGATCTTCCTGAATTCTGTGTAGAATCATGTGAGCTAGAAGAGAAAGGGGAATATAATCTTCTTTCATACACACCTGTTCCTCTTTCAGCCAAGGATCTTCTGGTTGTTAATGTTAACTTATTCTCAGTATCATGATTTCTCATATTTTTTTAAACATTAAGGCCATGTAATCATCTACATAGGATATTGCCAATTAGGTGATAAGTAACTCCATGAAATTTCCATCATGGAGTTTCCTACATAGTCTGCCATTATAATGGGGTTTCCCATGAAGGAGAGCTGGTTTCTAAAATATTGAGGGGAAAGATGGGTAACTTAATGCTAATTGCTGGGTCTAGTGAGTGGCAGTGTTGCCTCTATGGGCATCACTCGCCCACTCTCTTCCATATGCATATCCTGAACCCTGCACAGGGGCTTTCAGAACTGAGACGGTGCAATAATTCCAGGGACACAGCCCACTTTTCTGTCCCATTATTCATCAGGTCAGGTTATCCGATGCCATATTCTCATGGCCCTAAATCAGTACTTGTTATACCTCAGAAATTGTAAATATTTTCCTTTAAAATCATTGCTTGTAGATCCCTTGTTAATATTCAGCATGTTTTTAGTCCAAGGAAGATTACAGACAACTGAATCCTTCTTTTTTAATCGTGACAATTTAACTATGAATAATGATGGCCAGAGGCATGACATACAGTGGCTCAAGATAGGGTGCGAAATAATGTTGCAACTTTTTCCCCCCCTCCTTTGGCTGGTGTAGGAAACCAATGCTGTACATGTAAACGTTGGAGCAGGCTCGTATTTGGAAATAAATATTCCCATGACAGTCAGTGAAAATGGTAAGTTAATGAGGCGGTTTATTTTACATTTTTAAGATTGTGCATGGGAGGAAACATTTATTAATTCATAGGATTGGGATATCCTAAGCTGTTTTCCCCTTATGGCTACAAAGGACCTATATTTCTATTTAAAGGAGCAATAATAACTTATACTTTCATAGTGCCTTTCATTACAGGATCTCAAAGCTCTTTAAAAATAAAAGTTTAACTCTTGTGAAGCTCTAATTGATATCAATAAGACTTTGCAGTAACTTCTCCCTAGTTACTGAAAACAAGGCTCTTCTAGCATATTACATAAATTATATCCGTACAAAGGCAGGTCCCATTTTTCAATGTGATTTCCATAACAAGTCTTCAGAAACATCTTGGGTAATACATTGATGAAATATTAACTTAGTCATAGAAATACCATGTAAAGTCAAGATAAAGATAAAGATAAAGCTCAGGGTGGAGGGAGGCTGGGATTAGGGCTCTTCTGTTGCCTTCCCCTGTTGGTCAGTGTTGAAGTCCTGTGTTAAATATGCTGAAGTTCTCCTTACTTGCGTGTCTTGTCTTTACCCTGCATATGAGGAGCAGTAGATGCAGCTTCCTTTTGAAGTTCCTATTGTACATATATATTATCCCTATCACCATAGTATCTGAGCAACTTACAATCTTCAATGTATGTATCCTCACAAACACCCCTGTGAGGGAGGGGAAGTATTGCTATCCTCATTTTACAGATGGATGACTGAAACACAGAGAAGCTAAGTGACTTGTCCAAGGTTTCACACAAAGACTGTGACAGAGTTGCAAATTGAAACTTGGTCTCCAGAGCCCCAGAGTAGCCTTTTCTGGACCAGCAAGATTCCACAACTGCATTATCTTAAGCCTTTGTCCTAGTAGTAAAGGACTGAACTGGAGTCTCACACTATTGATTCTCTTCATGATGTGTTTTGCACCTCATGATATTTATTTATAAAGTATTTGAATTTCTATTTAACTCTTGCGTCTTTACTGTAACTCAGAAATAATCTTGTAACACAAGAGAAGCCACGATGTAAACTTTATTTGTTCTGTCTGCTAGGCTACTCCCCTGCAATTAAAGGACAGCTTTTACACGTTGATGCCACCAGCAGTATGCAGTACCGAACTCTTCTAGAAGCAGAAATGTTAGCTGTAAGTCTACAGTAACAAAGCATCGTTAAGCACAGAGGTGCAGGTGTCTCTGATGGACATTTGGTTTAATATAAACAGTGCAATGATTGGGGCATTTGTATACTTTACAAGACTTCAGTCCTCCAAATAATTATGCACAAATAATTTTATGCATGTTGAGTAATCCCACTGAAGTCTGAAGAACTACTTAAGTGTGTAAAGTTAAACATTAATTTAGGCCCCCATGTGAAGACTTGAGTTTGCTAACCTCACCTAGTTTATAGGCATAACATAATTTATAAACAGTCTCTTCTGGGAGCTGAGCAAAGATTTAATAGTAAAGTGTTGCTCAGACTTGCATTGCTAAGACATCATTTCTCCTGCAAAATATACAATTGTACATTAGCTAGTATACTGTGAAGTATTTTAAATACTTGGAACTAAATTACTTGTTAAATATGACAAATACATTTTATGATGGATTAGCTTTTTTATTTGTGTATTTAGTACTTCATGAAATTCAGCAATTGAATTCTAGTTAAATTCTACTGAAATGCATATGCACTAGTTTTGAAAATGCTACCTTTCCCTGAATGACAAGTAAAAGTAGGCAGTTAGTAGCCACAGTACATAGATGATTTGGTTTAAAAAATTGTTTATTTAGATGATATTTTGTAGTAGGCTGATGAAGGTGGGGCCTTGATATGAAAGGTTAAATTAGATTATAAAGCACTCAGTGTAACCGCTGCAACAGCAGACGGCAAATCTGTGGTATAATATGAGAAATTCATAGTAGAAGTTTTCAAACAAATGAATAAAGTGACAATTGACCTTCAGGCACAGAGAAAGAGATTAAGTTATTAAGAAACTGGAGAGGCCTTCTGTTCATCCCAGCAGGAAAATGGTTTTAATTATTCACCATAGTGTACATGGTTGACCCTTCGTCTCAGCATTGTTCACACATTGTCATGTTTGAAGCTCATACTGATGCTTTAGTGTTTTGTTCACAGTTTCATATTAATGCCAACTATCCCCGGATATGGAACATGCCACAGACATGGCAGTGTGAAGTTGAGGTTTATAAAGCAACTTATCACTTTATCTTTGCTCAAAAAAGCTTCTTTGCAGGTAACTTCCTTACTTCATTAGTATCTAAATATTTAATTTGTGGAACATAAGTTTGTCTGGCACAATGTTTTTTCTTTGTCTTGTTGTTTTCCAAACCATTTTAGAGGAGCCGATAATGTTGTTTTAATGCAAGAGCAGATGGCCTTACAGTCCATGTGGTTACTTTTGTCTAAAATGGTGAATAATCTTGAGGTGCTAAAAATCCAAATGTTTTATTTCCTTTAATCAGGTGTTAATTGATGTTGTTTTTGTATGCTTGACTACCACAGTGAAGAATAATTTTTTTTACAAACAACAACAAAATATATTGATTTGTGTTGATCATAACTTTTGAGATATTTCTTAGTTTAATATTGCTGACCTAAGAGACAAGTTGACCGGTTAATCTGGTGCATGCAGAAATTTTTTGGCTGACTAACTTCAGCTTTATGGGTTATCTGTGATCTCCATGTGGCTGACCAGGCTTGTCAGAAAATAATCTCCTCCCCAGGATTTTGACTGTAATTTAGATACAGTACTGTAATGGAAAGCCAATGATTCAGAGGCACTCTCCAATCCTGCATTTCTGGTTGATTGTAAACTCTCTGAGGGGTTGGGGTCCTGATGTAATTCTTTCATAATTAAAACAGAATTGGGACTGATAACAAAATCATGACAACTCCTTAAAACTTTTTTTTTCTAGTAAATTAAAGAAATTTAAAACACTGAATAATCAGAAACTAAATTAACTTTGACAATTTTAATGATGTCCTTTACATTCCTGTTTATCTTTGTCTGTTTCTGTTGATTTTTTTTAAACTTGTAAACTTACTTGCTGTTCTGTCATGTAATAGGTACACAACTTTATCTGAAGCTTTGAGCTTAATGCTCAGTAAGTCAGACTTCAAAATCATACTTCTTGTCTTATCCTATACTGTTATTGCAGTTAATTATTAAATTGCATTTATATTTATGCATGAATATAATATTAGTGTTTGCATATCTGTGAACAATTAGATTTCATTTTTATTTTACACAAATAAAACTTGTACATCATTGATTCATCATTTTAATAGGCTGAGGTAACTCTCTTTTGACTAGAAAGGTAAAGGATTGCTGAACTTTAGTAGTTCAATTCTTAGCTGGTGTAAATTGGCATAGTTCCCTGAAGCCAGTAGAGCTACAATGATCTACAGCCATAGATCTGGCCCAACTACTTTTTAAAAGACTTCTCCAGAGTATTTAGTTTCACCTGATACATTGCTAATAATTTGTCGTTTTTATTTTATATAATTTTAGATTTGATTCAAGACTGGTCCAGTGATAGTGCTCCTGATATTTTCTCATTTGTTCCCTATATATGGAATTTTAAAGTAATGTTTCATCAATTTGAAATGATTTGGGCAGCAAATCAACACAACTGGATTGACTGTTCCACCAAACAGCAGGAAAATGGTAAGAATGATTCTTCTTAAGAATTTCTTTTTAAAAAATTAAAAAAAAAATCCCAATACCTGTTTTATGTGATGTGTAGGTGATCTGTTGGGAGGTAATAAAAACTCTTCACTAGGTACATTGTTTGCCAAGAGATATAAGGTTTTTCACATGCTCGCTACTGAAAAAACCTCTCACATCCTGAAATACAGCGATTCTTCTTTGGGTGATTGCACATGTCCATTCAGTTGTAGGTGTCTGTGTGTGCCGTTGCACAGTTGTCAGAATTTTTCCCCTCAGCGCTACCTGCTGGGGCAGCACAAGTGCCCTGTGCTGCCTAGAGCACCATGTGCAGGCATAAAGGTCTGAGCCATCCCCAAGTCCTCTCAGTTCCCTCCTACCACTCATGACAGTTGTTATAGCTCTCTGTCCTTGCTTCTGCAATTCTTCATTCAAACCTGTAAAATAGTACCCATTGTATAGTTAGTGTAGTTTAGTGGTTGGTAGGCTTAATTTTAAAAAAAGTGTATCTGACACCCAATCTGGATACTGGCCCTAGTATTTGAGGTATGCCTCACCCTCTAGGTTTCAAGCACTGCCACTCTTGTGGTAAAGCAATACCTAATAGTGACCCTCACCCCAGCTGCAAATGTGACATTTGTAAGAGCTTCAAGCCATGCTGTAAAAAAGACAGGGCAGCTAGGTTGAAATATCTGTTGCTGGAATTGGTGTTACACTTTCCATCAGAGCTGACTACCTTGGTCCAGGTACTGAGCACTTTTGGTGCTACTGGTGCTGAAAGGCAGATTGGCATTGCAAGTACCAAAGAAGAGGCATCGGAAATAGGAGTTGGTATTAGGATTGTTGAAAGAGACAAAGAGATCGAGCTCTTCTAAAGACTCAGGAGGTTGGTCAAAGAGGAGGCACTCTCCAGAGCACACCTGTAAACAGGGGAGTTTGTTGTCTCCAAATCCTAGTATGGGCTTGTCAAGACTAGCTCCAGAAGCTTCTTCATCGGCATTGCTTCGCACCCCAGTACTGCAGAGTTTCTTCCCAGTGCCATCTATTCCTGAAACATTAGAGGCTGCAAGAGAATTATTAAACCGCTCAGTGCTGCCGTCACTTGCAGTTCAAGAGGCTTCCCTGGCACTCACGCCCAAGGTCCCAGTGTCAGCACCTTCACCTCTGCACAGGGTAATTCAGTCTGATTTGACCATCAGGGTACTAATTAAGGTGGTGCCATTTAGGGGAAGAACACAGATGATCTCCCCGGGTCCCCTTCATCAGAGTCGCCATGATCACAAGAAGAGGTTTCTTCTTCAGCGGACTCTGAAATGGGTTTCCTATGTGTCCCACCCTAGCCGGTCCCATCATCAGGAGTATGTCATCTGCTCGCCCTGATTTCAGCCTCAGACTGATCTCTTGGGCTACACACAATTGGGGACTGGGGCTGTACCAGTGGCCCTTTAGGAGCCTGTGGGGATTTCCCCCTCAATAGAAAGCATCCTTGCTCAGCTAGCTCCATCTACTGGTTGTCAGGATCATCAGCGCTGCAAACGCTCTAGCATCTGTCCAGAGCCTGGCACAGAAAATATTCAGAATCCCTGTCACAAGCAGCCACAAGAGAATCAGCATCTGGACCAGCCTTTGTTACTGTTGACATCCTCTTGCTCAGTTCCTGATGACTGTTGTGACAGAGCCAATTTCTTCATTTTGTGATGATTTTAAGACTCTTCAGGAGTTGTTGGGGAGGATGGCTATGACCCTGGACCCAGAAGAAGTCCAGGAAAAATCCCACAAGCTGATGGACATGTTGACTGCTGCAGCTCCAGCTAGAATAGCTCTCCCTATTCATGATACTGTCTTAGAACTTTCCAGGTCCTCTGACAGGCACCAGTTTCCCTGCCTCCAACTTAGAAATGGTGCAGAAGAGGCTCTGTATCCCCTCTGAGGTTCGAGCACCTATATAATCATCCTTCTTGGGCTCTCTTTGAAGTGGCGGTGGCCAATAAGAAAGATAGACAGGGCACCGGCATCAACCTCAAAAAATAGAGGACAAGAAGCTGGATTTATTTGGGAAGAAGCTTTATTCCACAGATGGATTCAGCTGTGTATTGCAAACCAGCAAGCTTTGCTGTGGTGCTACAATTTCATCTTGTGGGATACAGTTTTAGCGTTCAAAGACAAGCTCCCAGATAAGGTGAAAAAAGAGTTCCAGGCTTTAATAAAAGAGGGCAAGCTGGTCATTAGAACGGCCCTGCAGGGAGGTCGGCATGTGGCAGATTGTGCCGTTTGCAGCACCTCTGCTATCATGATGAGGCATTTGTCCTGGTTACACTCTTTTGGCCTGCCTCCAGAGGTGCAATAGACAGTCCAGAACCTACCTTTTGATGGGCCATCGCTCTTCTCAGAAAAGATGGATGACTCTGCATAGTTTCAAATATATACTAGTCCAACCCTGAAATCCCTGGACAGTGAAATGAAAGGTGTTCCGATCTCAGTCCCAGTGTTTTCAGGAGTTTATCCCTTGAGCCCAAGGCCAGCCAAGGAAAAGGAACAGATGTTACAAAAAACAGCAACCACCACTCTGTGCTTTCATATCCGCCGGTTCATCAAGTTGGGCAGCATCTGCCGAGAGCTCATTTCGATGGGCACGTCAAGAACAGAATACTAGTTCTGAAAGTGCCATCTTTTTCTTTTCCCATTTTTGGAAACTGCCTGTCCCAAATCCATTGTGCTTGGGCCCACATCACAACAGATCTATGGGTTCTTCGCATGGTGGAAGTGTGATATGTGCTCCAATTTATTTTGACCCCCTCCCTACCCCATCACTCTTCACACCTTTCTCACAAGGCAGTGTTACTGCAAGTGATGCAATTGCTCCTCCTTGAAGGAGGTGCAGGAGAGATTTCTCCTTTGTTCAGGGAAAAGGGATTTTACTCCCGATACTTCCTTATCCCAAAGGCAAAAGGGGGGACTCAGGCCTATTCATCAGAGTCCCAGACAATTTCTGAGAATCACCATCAGTTGTTGCTATTATCAGTTCAGTGTTCCCCTTCGGTCTCTTGTCTGCCCTGTGGGGTGTTTTTTTTTTTTTACAAAGTGTATGGCAGTGGTAGCAGCATCCCACTGGAGGTCAGAGGTTGATGTTTTCCCTTACTGGGACGACTAGCTGATAAGAGGTTGATCCAGATCATAGGTGGTGTCCACCGTAAGCATCCACCTCAATGTGTTCAGCCTGCTGATCAGCACAGACCTATTAGTCCTGTTTCCAGAAGAGAAAAGAGAACATATTGGAGCGGTTCTGGACTCAACAATGACCAAAGCCTTACTACCACAGGCAAGGTTTCATGCAATGCAAAGCCTCATTCTGGACTTAAAGGTTTATACTCTCAACATGGTGAGAAACTGTTTAAGGCTGCTGAGGCACATGGCAGCATGCAATTAAGTGTTCCAGTAAGCCAGACTGCATTTCAGACTCCTTCAGGAATGGTTGGTAGAAATGCCTTCTCCAAGAAGGCACCACACAGAGATGTTAGTGCACTTACCACATCAGATTTTATCCTCCCTAGTTTGGTGGATAGCTCTGTCCAATGTCTCCAAGGGAGTCCCTTTTGCCTTACCTGAGCAATCTCTTACCTTAGTCATGGATGCCTCGGACCTGTGTTGGGGAGCTTACGTGGGACCCCTGTAGACAGTGTCTTATGTCCCCAAGATCTCAGTCTACATATAGCTTGCAACTCCCTGATATTTATCCAATTGTCTTGCATGGTGTTCCTTCCTTTCATCAGGGGAAGGGGCATATTGGTGTTGACCAACAATGTGACCACCATGCTTTATGTAAACAAACAGGGGGAACCCGGTTCTCACTACTCTTTCAGGGAGCAGTACTATTCTGTGACTTCTGCATCGACATCTCTATATTTCTGAAAGCGGCCTACCTCATGGGACTCAGAATATGCTGCCAGATCTCCTGAGGAAGTTGTTTATCAATCACCACAAGTGGTCCTTTCACCCAGGCATAGCAAAATCCATTTTCCAGCTCTGGGGAACTTCCCTAGTGGATCTTTTTGCAATAAAAGACAACACAAAACGCCATTAGTTCTGCTCCAGAGCAGGATTCAGCCTGGGTTCATCAAATGATGCTTTTCTATCGCTGATATGCTGTTTTTTCCCCTCCATCTGTCTTCTCTTCAGAGTTCTGTGCAAGGTCAAGAAGGACAAGTTCTATCTTAGGTTGGTTCCCCTGGCATGGCCCTGTCAGCACTGGTTTTCGTAGCTCTTGGACCTCTGTCAGTCCCCCATTGTCGCTCCTGCTTTACACAGACCTAATTTCAGAGAATCATGTCTGCCTCCTCCACCCTAAGTGTCTAGGCCCTTCTGCTGATGACCTGGAGGTTTTATGGTTAACATCAGTGGAGGAGTCCTTCTCTAGAGAGGTACATGAGGTACTACTGAAGAGTAGAAAACTATTAACCAGGACAACTCACCTTGCTAAATGGAAGAGATTTTCCGTCTGGTCGAGGCTGAAGTGGGTCTCCTCTATTCTTGATTCTGTTCAGCATGTGCTGGACTACCTTCTGTATCTGAAACGTGAAGTATTGGTGAATAGCTCGATCAGGGTACATCTACTGGCTATATTAACTTTTTTGCCCTCCTGTGGGTAATTACTCCCTTTTTTTAACCTGATGGCCATAAGATTTGTTAAGTGTTTCAACAGACTGTTTCTGCACGTAAAGAACCCTATTCCGCCATGCAGCCTGAATCTAGTCTCAACAAGGCTGATAGGTCCCCCCATTCGAGCCTTTAGCAACCTGCTCTTTTTTCATGTTTCAATAAAGGTGGTGTTTTTTGTAGCCATTGCATTGGCCAGGAGAGTGGGGAAGCTGAAGGCTCTAGTATCAGATCCTGTGTGTGTGTGTGTGTGTGTGTGTGTTTTTCACAGATAATCTACCTTTGTCTCCTTCCAAGTTTTCATATTAACCAAGTAATTTTCTTACTGACCTTCTTTCCAAAGCATCATGGTAATAAGGGGGAGGAGAGCCTGCATACTAGATATTAGAAGAGCTTTAGCATTATATCTAGAACAGACTAAATCTTTCAGGTCTTTGTCTCAATTTTTCATTGTATTTGCAGGCAGAATGAAGGGCAGTCCTGTTTCCATGCAAAAGATTTTTTTCATTTTTTAACAGCTGGCCAACGTGAAGTTGCCATATAGAGTATTGGGTCATTCAAATAGATCCAAAGTGACCTCTGCAGCATTTCTGGCTAATGTGCCCATATTAGACATTTGCAAAGTGGCAACTTTTGCACACTTTTGCCTCTGACTATGCTATCTCTCAAGA
Organism: Mauremys mutica; assembly: GCF_020497125.1. Taxonomy (NCBI): domain Eukaryota; kingdom Metazoa; phylum Chordata; order Testudines; family Geoemydidae; genus Mauremys; species Mauremys mutica. Next base: position 45,169,256 of record NC_059076.1, read on the forward strand.
ATCTAGAGATGCTAAATTTGGACAAGTGATACTCCAGTCCCTGTTCAAATAAACTCCAGTTTGGACTGCTTGTGTGTTACCTACAGTGGAATGGACATGTGCAATCACTGGAAGAAAAAACAATCACTAACCTTTCTGTAACTACAAAAACAACAAGATGCTGAATAAGTGAAGTTTTTTACCCACGAAAGCTTATGCCCAAATAAATCCGTTCGTCTTTAAGGTGCCACCAGACTCCTTGTTTTTGTAGTTACAGACTAACACGGCTACTCCCTGATACTTTCTGTAACTGTAGTTCTTCAAGATCTGTTGTACATATCCATTCCACAACCCTCTTTTTTACCTCCGAGTCTTTCTAGTAGGAAGGAACTGAGGGGTAGGGTGACCAGATGTCCCGATATTATAGGGACAGTCCCGATATTTGGGGCTTTTTCCTATATAGGCTTCTATTACTCCCCACCCACTGTCCTGATTTTTCACGCTTGCTATCTGGTCATCCTACTGAGGGGGGGGAGTCAGCTTGGCTCTTTATACCTGCCCGTGGTGTGTGAGGCAGCTGAGGACACTTGTGCTGCCCTGACAGGTGTCTAAGGGAAAAAAATTCTCTGCCAACTGTGCACTGAAGTGCACAGGCACCTACCGTGGAATGGACTTGTGAAACACATCTCGAAAAATAAGTTATAGAAAGGTTATACAAACTTGTGAGGAACCTCTTTAGTTCATACTTTATTTTTATTTTTGAAGGCCCTTGAATATCTGACAAGGTAATAAAGGACTTTAATAACATCACAGTTTGCTGTATTATTGCTCGCTGCAGCCATCAAGTTTTTATTGATTTTCAATTAACTTACTTTAAATGTACACTCATACATAGAGACTTCCAGAGATTTTTTTGAACCTTATGTATTAGAAATTTGTACCTCCTATTCTAATAGAAATTAAAGAGACCACAGTTCTACTATTAAAACAACTGTAAAAAGTGCATTTTAGAACACCAAAGCTTTTTAGCATAAAGTTCTTGGCTCCTAGGTACTACATTAATGAGCACTTTACTAATGTTGCATGGCTTCAGTGTGAAAAGGGAATTGCTGGTGAAAGGACACCAGGTACTTGCAGAGAACATAAGTACATAAGAATGGCCATAGTGGGTCAGACCTATTGTCAGTCTAGCCCAATATCCTCTCTTCTGACAGTGCCCAATGTCGGGGAATAAACATTCCCAGGCCATCATTGAGTGATCCATCCCTGGTTGTCCACTCCCAGCTTCTGGCATTCAGAGGCTAGGGACACCCAGAGCATGGGATTGCATCCCTGGCCATCTTGCCTAATGGCCATTGTTAGACCTCTCCCCCATGAATTTATCTAATTCTTTTTTGAACCCTCCTATAGTTTTGGTCTTCACGACATCCCCTGGCAATGGGTCCACAGATTGACTGTGTGCTGTGTGAAGAAGTACTTCCTTTTGTTTGTTTTAAACCTGCTGCCTATTAATTTCATAGGGTGACCCCTAGTTCTTGTGTTTTATGTAGGAGTAAATAACAGTTCTCTATTTTCTCCATACCATTCATGATTTCACAGACCTCTATCATATCCCCTTGTAGTCATCTCTTTTCCAAGCTGAAAAGTTCCAATCTTTTAAATCTCTTCTCATACAGAAGCAGTTCCGTACTCTTAATCATTTTTGTTGCCCTTCTCTGTACTTTTTCCAATTCTAATACACCTCTACCCTGATATAACGTGACCCGATATAATACGAATTCGGATATAACGCGGTAAAGCAGCACTACGGGAAGGGGGGTTGCGTGCTCCGGCGAATCAAAGCAAGTTTGATAGAATGCAGTTTCACCTATAACGCGGTAAGATTTTTTGGCTCCTGAGCACAGCGTTATATCAGGGTAGAGGTGTATATCTTTTTTTTGAGATGGAGTGACCAGAACTGCACGTAGTACTCAAGGTGTATCATGGATTTATATAGTGGCATTATGATATTTTCTACTTTATAAGCTATCCCTTTCCTAATGGTTCCTAAACTTGTTAGCTTTTTTGACTGCTGCTGCATGTTGTGGATGTTTTCAGAGAACTAAACACAATGACTCCAAGATCTCTTTCTTGAGTGTTAGCTAATTTAGACCCAGTCATTTTGTATGTATAGTTGGGATTATGTTTTCCAGTGAGCATTACTTTGCATTTATCAATATTGAATTTCATCTGCTGTTTTTTGTTTTTTTTTGGCCCAGTCACCCAGTTTTGTGAGATCCCTTTTGTGAGAACTCTCCACAGTCTGCTTTGGACTAATTTTTTATCGTCTACAAATTTTGCCACCTCACTATTTATCCCTTTTCCAGCTCCTTTATGAATATGTTGAACCGCACTGGTCCTAATACAGATTCCTGGGGGATGCCACTATTTACGTCTCTCCATTCTGAAAACTGACCATTTATTCCTACCCTTTTTTTCTTGTCTTTTAACCTGTTACTGATCCATGTGAGAACCTTCTCTATTATCCCATGACTGCTTAGTTTGCATAAGAGCCTTTGGTGAGGGACCTTGTCAGAGGCTTTCTGAAAGACACCATACACTGTATCGACTGGCTCATCCTTATTCACGTGTTTTTTTTTGTTTGTTTTTTTTTGACCCCCTCAAAGAATTCTAGTAGTTTGGTGAGGCATGGATTCCCTTTATAAAAGCTGTGTTGATTCTTCCCCAACAAATCATGTTTGTCTATGTGTCTGATAATTCTGTTTACTATAGTTTCACCAATCTGCCTGGTACTAAAGTTAGGTTTTCTGGCTTGTAATTGCCAGGATCACCTCTGACCCTTTTTTTAAAAATTGGTGTCACATTAGCTATCCTCCAGTCACCTGGTACAGAAGCATGGGATTGCATCCCTTGTTTAAATGATAGGTTATATACCACTGTTGTTAGTTCAGCAATTTCAGAACTCTTGCATGAATATCATCTGGTCCTGGTGACTTATTGTTTAACACCTCAATCTGGGACAATTCTTCAGATTTGTCACTTAAAAAGAATGGCTTAGGTGTGGGAATTTCCTTCCCATCCTCTGGAGTGAAGACTGAATGCAAAAAAGTCAGTAACTTGATGGATGGATTGATTACAAGGAAATTCAATACTTATCTGAAGGACCTGGCACGTTTTCAAGCATTAGCAGAAAGAATTTGATGGGGTATTAAACCATAAAGCCACAAGGCATTAGGTGTGACATTTTGGATCTTTCTGATGGTGATTTCATTCTTGATGGATAATTTTGCTTCAGTAACTGGAATGGTCTTCTTTAGACACAATAATGCAGAGTACAAGCTTCCAAAAAAACAGAGGGTTCACAGTTTATTCCACATGTGTGATTGTTTAAACTTGCCATTTCCTTTGTAGTATGGATTCTGTAGCAGCTGTTTTTTAATTCTCACCCATACATTTGCAAGAAAACTTGTCTAATCGGGGAGATACTCCCATGAAGGAGAACTAATTTAAAATAGATAGGACTTGTTAGTATTGCTTATAATAGAAAAGCATTCAATTAAAATGATTTTTATTTTAATTTATTTTTCTCTTCTCTTGTAGTTTATCTGGCAGCCTGTGGGGAAACTTTAAACATTATTTTCTCGCTGCCTTTCACTGACTTTGTTCCAACCACATGCAATACTAGGTTCTCTTTAAGGGTAAGTAAAATTTTATGTGCATGGATTACTACTGTAAGCAGCATAGTATTTCTTCATGTGTAAGGTAGTTGCCCAGTAACTTCTTGCTTCCTTGTCTAGGCCTTGTCCGAGGCTTGGGGAAGCGGTTTTCAGAACCCTGTTTCCTCCTTGACTGAGAGGAAAGGGGAAGAAAAGATGTTCTCTTCTGCTGCTTATTCTTATAACTTTGTTCTGATGAGTCCACAGTTAACTCCTTCTTTGCCTACGTTAGTACATTCCATCATAAGCACTTTCTATTTAATAGATTTTTAATCCTTTGTTAATTTTTCTTCTTCCGCTCTCCAACACCACCACCCTACCCCCTTAAAAAAGCACATGCACTCTCAAAGGAACCACTCTTCAACAAGGCCAACAAAACAAAATGCGTAGACCAAGCCACTTTGGAAATGGGAGTCCAAAATATTAAGAACTTCTTGAAAAGTCAAGAACAAATATTTTTAACAAACATAACTTTAAAACATATATTCTGATGCCTTCACATTTTCCCCTCCAAACGTCTTAGGAAATTTTATTCTCAGATGACAGTTGTCATTGGAAAATTCAGCGTGATTGCTTTCTTTTTGGGGAAATTGGAGCTAGGATTTGAACATGAGGTTTATAATGCGTGACTGACTTCAACTTTACCTATGGATTGGCCATTGCTAATTCAGCTTTGTTCTAATAGGTAGGGCGGATAGTGCTGTGTATAATGAGAAGTGTTAGGTAACCTTACTTAAAAGACCTGATTTGCAGTTGCTTATCACTTTGTCAAACTTTAATTGTTTAGGCTGAAATTTACTATGCCTGTTGTCTGCCTCAGGCTGAATGTTTTGGAAAGTTTCAGTGAAAATGCTTCAGTCATTTCTGAAAAACGGAACATAGTAAAAGATGCATTGTTTTGCCCTTGTTAAAAATTTCCTTAATAGTTTTGCTGAGAAGCTGCAGCACCTCCATTCTTTGCAGCATGAACTTAAAATTTAGCTGGGAGGTGGTACATGGACCAGAGATGTGCCTTTTGCCTTCCCTATGAAAATATGTCCAAATTTGGCACAGTCTGTGAAAACGTATTTTGCTTCCTTCTTGTGTTTGTACATTATGATACCTTATTTAATTACATGATCGCTTATTTTTTTTCAACAAGACCCCTGCGTCATTCAGCTTACAGGATGAATGGTGCTATGGCAGTGAATCAGGGCAGTGTAGTGAATGCAGCTGTTGTCTGTAAGACCTTTTGATTTATTTTTTACAGAAGCTACAAGTATGTGGTAAATGAGCCAAGGGATTGTAGGACAAGGGATGGCCTTATGATTAAGGCAGTTTAATATATTGGAATTTGAATGCTGAAATTGGGGACCAGAACTGATTTTTTACAACTTTTTTCGTTTCTGTGGGGTTCAAATAGTATTTTTCTACTCTCTTAGAAATCTCTTAACTAAGAGTTATACGAGGTAATTGTTAATAATTTTACTTTTAATTCCCGCCACAAAGCAGTTCTAAGAAAGTAATGCTTTTGCCCCAGCTAACCTAATTAAAATGTGAAGCTCTTTAATCTAAGATGGCTGTGTTAGGGGAAAAAAACTGATCAACAGTTTACTGCAGGGGTCAGCAACCTTTCAGAAGTGATGTGCCGAGTCTTCATCTATTCTCTCTGTTTTAAGGTTTCGCGTGCCAGTAATAGATTTTAATGTTTTTAGAAGGTCTCTTTCTATAAGCCTATAATATATAACTAAACTATTGTTGTATGCAAAGTAAATAAGGTTTTTAAAATGTTTAAGAAGCTTCATTTAAATTAAAATGCAGAGCCCCCCAGACCGGTGGCCAGGACCCGGGCAGTGTGAGTGACACTGAAAATCAGCTTGCGTGCTGCCTTTGGCATGCATGCCATAGGTTGCCTACCCCTGGTTTACTGCATAAATCTGTACCTTGTTGATTTGTCTTATTTCTCATCTTTCTTAAATGCTGCTATATCTCTCTTGTGAAGTTCTGTATTAAATCTGATTTTGAGAAAGTGCTATCATATTTTTCTCTTAAACATTTACAAGGTCTATCAAGAAGCTTGCTTCTAACTGGTGACACAATAGCTGGGGTTGCAGATAGCAATTTCACCCATCCTCTTCAGATTGACTATATTTTCAAAATGGAAAATTGGGGGGGGGGGAATAAAGAGAATCTGGCAGGGAAATGAGAGGAAAAAGGGATGCCTCTTTCCCTTTGGAATGAAAAGCTCTGATACTTGATAGGAGCGGGTGGGAAAACAGTGTTTATACAACTGTCACCCTTTTATTGTTTTTTTTCTAGTTGCCTCTGCCCACACCACTTCATCCACTAATGCGTGTGCTCCCTTGCTGCTTAATTCTGCTCAATCCACCATCATTCTGACTCAAAACCCCACCTTCCTTCAACTTAAACCGTACTTGCTCAGAAATATGCCACACCAGTCTGAGAAACTCCCTTCTTCCTTCCTACCTAACCTCTTCACAGCTCAGAAACCTTCCCTCTCCTACTTCACATCCCACCATCCGGAATCTTCTCACTTATTTCAGAAACCTTCCAACTTGTTGCTGAGTCTGGAAGAGCATGGAGCATCTGCAGTTGATCTGAAGCAGCCCTGCAGAAGTCCCTGTTCCATGCTTCCTCTTTATTGCTGCTTGCATGTGCTGCAGGACCTGATGTCCCTCTGTGGATTTCAGGTGTACCACAGACTCCAAGGTCTGGAATATACCAAATCGCTGCCACTGATTTTACCCTTTGTAGTAAATTGGCCACAGTACTCAATTGTGGTGTTACTAATGGAGCTTAGCGCCTTTAGCCTCTAATGACCAGCTACTTCCATTTAAGACTAACATATATCTTAGGACACTGACGGCAAGTTTATTTTATATACTGGTGATCAGAAGGCACTTAGAGGGCTGTAACTCCTTCCTCCCTGGAAACTAAATGTAGTATTTTAGTGACATAACTTTTATATGCTTTCAGTCCCCAGGAAGAGTGCTCTTCTCAATGGCACTGCTTTAGTCAGCTCAAAATAATCTTGCTGTCCTATTCCCTTGACTTCAGATACTGTGTTTTGTATTTATGCTGTATTGTTTGAAAACTTGTTTTGTATGAAAGGTTATTTTCCTGATATGAAAATTTTTGAATACCAAAAATCCAAGTATGTAAATGAAGATGAATCTTAAATATTTTTCAATGATAATGGTTTTTTATTTGGGAATAACTACACACATGGGTATACTGTTTGCAAGATTAGGCCTTATGCTTATATCCTGCAAAGACTTCTATACGCGTGCTTAATTTTAAGCATTTGAGTAATCTCATCATGTCCAGAAGTTAAGCATCTAGTTAAAATATCTTTGGGAAGCACATAGTCTAATAGAGAAGTGTATTTAAAATTCATGGATTCTTTCTTTGACTCAGCCAGTAATTTTCTGAGTGACCCTGATCAAATTTCTTAAATGTCTCTGAATGTTAGTTTGCATATGTAGAACAGAAATAATACTTAGCCACCTCACATGAATACTATGAAGTTTGATTAATGTTTAAAAGTACTTGGAAACTTTTTATGAGCAGTGATGTAAATGTGAATTAGTAATTAGAATTTGAAATCTTCAGATTCTAGGGTTTTGGGGACTTGAATTAAATATTACATTTTTGAGGTTTTATGATGAAAAGGACATTAATGTGTCAGTGTGCTCTAGAGGTCAGATCAGAACATGTGACTAGAAATCATGACTCCTGTGTTCTATTCCTGGATGTGCTATATGGCCATGAGCAAGTCACTTGGAGCATGATTTTTTTTCAGAAGTTCTGAGCACCTCTGACTCCGGTTGAAATCAGTGGGAGCTGTGAATGTTCAGCACTTCTGAAAATCAGGACCTTACATCTCCTTGCTGCAGGCAGTTAATTTGTCTATAAAGTGGGTATACTGATGCGTAGAACCGTACAAATAGTATTTGGAGTTCAAGTTATGAATATTGTTAATATTTCATTTGTAGGGAGAAGATGTCGATCTTCATTTATTTCTACCAGATTGCCATCCTAGTAAATATTCTCTCTTTATGTTGGTGAAAGATTGTCATCCTAATAAAATAAGTCCTGAATCCTGTATTTCGGCTGAATGTCAAAGTGGTCAAAAAACAGGCAAGCCCAAGTGGAGGAATATTACTCAAGAAGAGTGAGTTCTATTATCTGATGGATATTTATTAGCTCCTTGTATATTTGTGTTTGGGGTAGAATATTATTAGTTCTGTTGTCTTTCTGTATGCAATAGGAAAAAATGAAACAATGTGTACTTTAAAAATATATTTCTTTCGGATAGGGCTGGATGGGTTGAATGCTGGACTGTACCAAGTGTTACATGCACAATTGACTACACTTGGCATCCAATTTACCCACAGAAGGCAGATGAACAGTTGAAGCAATCATGTAAGTGTCACTTCATTTCTGTTGTATTTTAAGAGTGATTGCAAAAAAACTTGTGACTTAATATGGTCATTTTGATTTAAAATTGTAGTTTGCACCAAAGAAATTGAAAGCACGCAGATGTAATGCTCAGGCAATATTTATTCTGAATAACTTTACGTTCCACTTCTTCCTGGACCTCAGCTTAACTCTTTGTTAAGCACAGGGCAGAGTTCCATCTTTTCAGGACTTTCAAAAAGCATTACACAGAGTTAGGCTATTGTGTGTAAAACAATGGTAAACGGATGTTAATAATTCCCAGTTAATTTTCAAAGAGAAAGTAAACAAATATTTAATGCACAAAAAAACATTGTAAATAGTGTTTGCAATACTATGAATAATTTTTAAACAAAAGCTATTGGAGAGTAAATGTACTGGTGTTCCATATACAAACTTCCCTCTTTTGCTTCTCTTACAAACATTAAAATATAATGTTTTAACATAAGATTTTTCTATACTTCAGTGCACACATCAAAACACATTTCCCCCCTGATCTTCTCTGAGATGATTTCTTATTCTTAATAGTGTGGCCCTAGTGTGCAGTGTGTCACCTGGACTCTTCAGAGTTTGAGACATTTCAGAACCCCATCATCCCATTGGGATCAGCATATAAAATATCACTTCCCTGAATCTCAATAAGGCTCTCTTTCTATAGGATACCATCTTCTCCCCATAAGCCAGGGGTGGGCAAACTTTTTGGCCTGAGGGCTGCATTGGGTTTCCAAAATTGTGTGGAGGGCCGGTTAGTGGAGGCTGTGCCTCCCCAAACAGCCAGGCATGGCCTGGCCCCAGCCCCTATCCGACCCCTCCTGCTTCTCGCCCCCTGACGGGCCCTCCCGGGACTCCTGCCCCATCCGGCCCCCTCTGTTCCCTGTCCCCTGAGTGCCCCTGGAACCCCACTCCGACTGCCCCCTGCTGCCCCATCCAACCCCTCCTCTCATTCCTGACTGCCCCCCTGGAACCGCTGCCCCCATTCAACCCCCTCCCCCCCCCCGTTTCCCGCCCTCTGACCACCCCGACCCCTATCCACACCCCTGCCCCCTGACAACCACCACCCCGAACTCCCCTGCCCTCTATCCAACCCCTCCTGCTCCCTGCTCCTTTACCATGCTGCCCGGAGCACTGATTGCTGGCAGCACTACAGCCGCGCTGCCCAGAGCACCAGTGGCTGGCGGCACTACAGCCGCGCTACCTGGAGCACCAGGACAGGCAGCTGCACCGCCCGGCTGGAGCCAGCCATGCCACCGCGCAGCACAGAGCACCGAGTCAGGCCCGGGCTCTGCAGCTGCGCTGCCCAGCAAGAGCATGCAGTCCTGCTGCCCAGAGCATTGTGCCGGTGGTGCAGTGAGTTGAGGCTGCAGGGGAGGGGGAACAGCAGGGGAGGGGCTGGGGGCTAACCTCCCGGGGCAGGAGCTCAGGGGCCAGGCAGGAGGGTCCCACGGGCTGTAGTTTGCCCACCTCTGCCATAAGGCCTGCCAAGACTTATAAGTCAGGCAAGAATGCACAAACCCTCATTTCACTTAAGTGCTACCCCATTTTTTTTCTTCTCTCTGACAGAATCCCAGTTTAGAGCGGTTAGCTGATAGCCAAATGTAAGGCTCTATTGGTGACAGATGCTCTCTTCTCCCGCCACCCCCACCCCCAAGCCCTTCCTCTAGGTCCATAAAACACACTGCGGTGAACCAAACATTATCCTACTGGAGAGCTGCCCTAGTAAATCTAGAATAGTGTTGATCTCTGTCCAAAGTGGTACAGAGATTGGGACCCACCCATCATAGTAGACAGCTTTTGCTCCTGTATCAATCAGTGCTGTGTCCACTGTACCATCTGTAACTCCTATATTTATAACCTCTCCCCGCCTGCACTATAGCTAAGCTCTCAAGGGTACCTAGAGTATGACCTGCCAGGTGGCCTGCCCACAATGAAAACTTCATATACAGCTTCAGGACGTGCAGAGCATGTCGGGTAACTCCCACACATAGTCTGAAAGTTTCTGGGTCCTACTAACTGAATTGCCCTACTCTGCATGTGTGCACCGACAGAGTATCTATTTAATATCCATGTCTCCTCCCTATTGATCCTTTCCCCCTGCCCTGGAAATACACAATCCAATGCTACAGTATTAAGCTTGTGGGTTACACAGACTATCAATTCTTGTCAAGTGGGATAACCTGAGTCTTTGAGTTGAACCAGTTTCATCAAAAGCATAGTTTTCAATTTCAAATTTTAAGAAGATGCATCATTTCTCTAAGTGAAAAGCAGGTAACAATGCATTAGACTTGTCCAAACTTGTTAATCTAACCTTGCCCTTTACCTAAGAAATAGAACACTTCTGCTAAATGAGTCATTTCACAAATCCAAAAATTTCTCGTTGTTTGGAAGACAGTATTATGGGGTACGTTAATTTTGACCGGTAGTTGGTTTTCCAAGCAGTCTTTCTATTCTTTAGGTAATTTTGTAATATTATTCAGCTCTTACAGTATTGTACCTTCATATACAGAGATGGAAGTAGGTTTGAAAACAGCAATGTGCTGGCTACCGACGTTGCCATTTTCAGCTGGCAATTTACTAGATATTACAGTAGAAGTGAGCCAAGAGGATGAGTTAGAAGTGCTACAGATTGATTAATGGAAGGTATTTCATGCATAAGTGTTGGCAAGGATGAAACTGTGAAGGTGCTTGTGGGGTAAATGGACAGGGGAAGTTGGAATTATTGGTTTGAGGGGGCATACAATAAGCTCCAAGAGAAAATGATAATCTGAAGGGGCCAGTTGTAAAATGGTCTTAAAAGTAAGGCTAAGAAGTTTGCCATGGATGTGGTAAAGTGAGAGCCAGTGAAATGTCTCTGAGTGTGGAATGGTCTCATAATGACAAGCCATAAAGGTGATTTTAGCAGTAATTTGAATCGATGTGATTGGGCCAAGGTAGGTTTTAAAAAGGACTACAGGAGGTTTAAGAAGTGCAAGATTGGAGGTAAGTCTCTCCATGTGAGTTTTAGGGCTTGGCTACACTTGCAGGTGTGCAGCGCTGGGAGTTACAGCTGTCTTCGTACAGCTGTGTAGGGAAAGTGCTGGAGTGTGGCCACACTGACAGCTACCAGCGCTGCAGTGTGGCCACATTTGCAGCGGTGTTGGGAGTGGTGCATTATGGGCAGCTATCCCAGCGTTCAAGTGGCTGCAACGTGCTTTTCAAAAGAGTGGGGTGGGGTGAAGTGTGACAGGGAGCATGGGGGAGAGAGAGAGAGTGGATTTTTGGAGCCGACACTGTGTCAGCTCCCTGCCTTGCAAATTCTGACCATTTCCCCGATGCCTCATTCACTCTTAAATGCAAATAGCCTGCAGACCAGATAAGCAGCTGCTCCGACGGACTCCCTTTCCTCCCCCCCCCCGCCGTGCTGTTTCTCTCCTCAAGCAAATACTAGCTGTAGACATTCATCCCCCTGCCTGCCTCATTCACAGCAAACAGGAGCTGTGTTTGTTTTTTAGATAAGCAGCTCAGGGAGCCCCGAGTTCACAACAAAACAAAGAGAGTTCTTTAGTTAAAAGCATTATGGGAAGATTCTGGAGGCCAATTACAGCGCTTTTGGTGGCCACACTGGCGGACCAGCGCTGCATCACCAGCGCTGCAATAGTTATACCCGAGGCAGAGCAGGAGTACAGCCAGCTCTGCAGCCAGGGAGATGCAGCGCTGTATGTGCCTTGCAAGTGTGGACGGTGTGTAAGTTGCAGCGCTGTAAACCCACCACCAGCGCTGCAACTCTCCAGTGTAGCCAAGCCCTTGGAAGCACAGATTTAAAATGAAAGACCAGATCTGAAAGAGATTTCTCTGGAAGTAATGGCAGGATGAAGACGCAGCTTGGAGGTCTGGGTTCCAAGTTTGTCAGTGACTTGTATACCAAATTTGCTCCATTTACAAGTCAGTGTTTTCTAACTCCCAGCCCTGCAATTAAATCTGGATCTGCAAGCTTTCACATCAAATATAGCAGCTGAAACTTGGTTAACAATTGCACTGATGATGCATAAATGAGAAGAGAATCCAGGTCACTTTTCTCTAGAGCTATACCAGGTCTATAGTGCTAATGGGAGTAAAAAATTAGTAAATTTTTATTTTCTGACAAATCAGTTAAAATTCTGAATGGACACAGGGAACAAATCTGAGTAAGAAAGAAATGCATGTAATCTGCTTTCTCATCATGGCATGTAACCAAATAATGGCCATTTTAAAATTAAGTACTGAGTATTCACAGTAGAAAATCAAGTTGGGTTTAAGGTGTGTCCTTAAGAGATGCACTGTATACATGTGCATAGTTAAAATAGTTCAGTGAAGACTGTGTCTTACAAAGAACACGGGGAGAGCTGCAAGCTTATTTCTTTTGGAGCAAGTAATTTACAGGCCTTCCCAGCAGAAACTTATAGCTCCAGAGCAAAGCCTTACAAACCCAAAAATTTATGACTTTTCTTTTTTCTTTGTCTGTTTAATCCCAATTCCCAAACCATAAGTCAACTCCATCCACACCATGCTCTGAATTAAAAAGAAAGGATGGGAAATAAACTATACATTTCCCATCTTTGTTATTGAAATATTTTGGTTGTTCCATGGGAGCAAGTTTAGGCCCACAATGTCATCAATATAGATATTTATTTGTATTTTGTTATTTTATTCCCTGTTCTTCTGCAATAGCTGCATGGTTGTAATACCCATACAACTGAAAGTCACACCAATTTTACTTTAAAAGTGAGAGAAAAGAATAATAATAAAGTAGTTTTTTTCCATAATTTAAATTAAAGATATTGGCTCTCTTGTGCACAGTAGGTGTTGAATAAAACATTTCATACTCCTTTGTTAAAATTACTTGATTTTTCATTGTTTGCTTGGATAAATGTATTTATTCTACATTATAGAAATATCAGTTGTCTGATAGCCACCCACACTAGAAAACTACAAATCTGTGCTAACTTAATGAATGTTCATTTGCAGAAATTCACAAGTAATTCAAAAGATTTACTTTTTTGTTTATTCCTAAGTGTCAGAAATGGAAGAAACTATGTTATCTGTACTAAGGCCATCACAGAAGACAGCCGATAGAATCATTTCCTCTCCCACAGCCTCAACTCGCCTTCCTATTGATCCCTCAGAACTTCCACCTGATAAGCTACATGTGGAACTAGAAGTCTCTCCGGATTCTCAGATAACCCTGTATGGACCTCTACTAAACGCCTTTCTGTTTATAAAGGTATGAATAAAAGTAGCACACACCATTCTTACAAGTAGGGAAGAAATATTTAACATGATTAGACGTTCAAACCACTCTGATTTTATAAAGCAGCAAATACCCTATAAGAGGACAAGCTTAATTTTTTGGCATTGTGGCACCTGCTTGTAACAAGGTCTTCTCATGAGTTGCTAAGAACCTTGTTTTTGCATTTAATTGAAGTTAACCATACTCAAGCATGGTCAAGTTTAATCAGATAAAATACAGCTTGCTTAGAATAAGAGCAGTCCCATGCAGAATCTTTTTAGTGTTAAACAAATAAAAACGATGGAGTCCTCTGTCTCAAATAAAAACTGGTAACTTGGTGATTTTTCTAATGGGTGTGTAGTGTAATATTGGCGATGACAGCCTTGTGATAGAGAATATATATATTTTTAAACACTAGAAAATGCCTGAAATCGCTTTTCTGTAACAATGTGTGTTATGTGCAGGATAAATGATGATATGGAATAAAAGTTTGTTTCAGTGTACATAACTCACTTGTGACTTTGTTACTTAGGAGTATTGCACTCATCGCAAACTCACAGGGTAAAGATTTATATTGCACTATCTTGCTCGTGTGTGTGTGTGTAAGAGAGAATTTTTTTTTTTTTTGGCTTTAGTAGATATTTTGGATTCCTTTTTACCTTGACAAAATCCAGGAAATTCAAAGTTAAGGCTGATAATGCATCATTAACTACACCTCTACCCCGATATAACGCGACCCAATATAACATGAATTTGGATATAACGCGGTAAAGCAGTGCTCCGGGGGGGGGCGAGGCTGCGCACTCTGGCGGATAAAAGCAAGTTCGATATAATGCAGTTTCACCTATAATGCAGTAAGATTTTTTTGGCTCCCGAGGACAGCGTTATATTGGGGTAGAGGTGTAGTCCCCATTGTGCACATATAACCCACACTCCTTCTGGTGTGGTGTTCTGTCCCATCTAGTGGGACCGAGACCACTTAGAGAGAGTTAAATGAGTCTGCTCTACAGCCTTAGCTAACAGCCAGTTGGCTTTTAGCTCATGTGGTAGAGGCTCAGGCACTAAGCTCCAGAGGCCCCAAATTCAATCCCACCTGACAACAGCCGGGGTCTGTCAGTGTTACACATAGGTATTGTCTGACTCTTTGAACAGGGCGTGATTAGTATCTTACTAGATGCCGCTTCTATATTGGCACAACAGAGTGCATGAAAGGATCATTTCAGCCTTAACTGTTAATTTAATGAGATCTTTGATGTTGGTTTTTGGTAGTAAAAATTCAAATTGACCTACCAAATTACACTAAACAGATGTCTAATTAGCATCCTTAATTTTTTTTAGATATCTTTGCAGAACTTGGACCCAGTGTGCACAGGGTTCTGCTTAGGGAGAGCATTTCTTTAGAGACTCCTGATTTCTGCAGTATATTAAATTCTTTGAAATGTCTATAGTGATGCACAGTAGGTGGGAAAATATTCGAGTAAATTAAAATTTTAAAGACATACCCTTTAAGGACATATAAAATAGAATATTTTTCATTTATTTTCTTGGATATTAACTTTTCCATTTTAAAATGCTTCCATTTCCTCCCTCTTCTTTGTGGCTGTGTCTTCTTCTAGGGCAGTGGCTCTCAATCAGAGGTACACATACCCCTTGGGGTATGCAGAGGTCTTCTGGGGGTATGTCAACTCGTCTAGGTAGTTGTCTAGTTTTACAGCAGACTACGCGAAAAGCACTAGTGAAGTCAGTACAAACTAAAATGTCATACAGACAATAACTTGTTTATACTGCTCTATATTATTACTAATCAGTGTTTCTCAACCTGAAGGGCGCGGTTTATTTTATAATTGTATGGTAAAAATGAGAAAGTGAGCAATTTTTCAGTAATAATGTGCTGTGAACTTTTGTATTTTTATGTCTGATTTTGTAAGCAAGCACTTTTTAAGTGAGGTGAAACTTGGGGGTGTGTAAGACAAATCAGCCTCCTGAAAGGGGTACAGAATCTGGAAAGGCTGAGAACAACTGTTCTAGAGGAAATGGGGGTAGAGCAGGAATTGTTGTTGTCTTTCTGGTGTAAAAGGGAAGGAAGCGAACATGTCAATCTCACTTGATTGATTAGGAAATGTTCATGTGCTCAGAAATCTGCTTGGAGTAAAGGAGGTTGGCTCTATGATCAGTTCTTTTAGGAGGCTTTCATTGCAGAGCAGAGAAGGGTGAGTTTTCTGAGATGGGTAAATTGCAAGGCCTTTTAAGTAATCAACTTTCTTGGCTGTTCTGAGACACTTACATAGACTGAAAGAGAATTTTGGATGTTTGTGTAAATTATGAATTTTAAGTGGGACTTTCAGAAGTGCTCACCAGTGGCTTAGCTGTGCTCTCATTGAAGTCAGTGGGAGTTTAACCATTCAATGTGGTGGGAGTAGAATTAGACTAATATGAAGTGCTTTTGAAAAACCTTCCCCATCTCATGATATATTTATACTGTAGCATCTACATAAGGGGTGGCATGATGGGAAGTTTTCATTCTCGCCCCTCTTACTGTAAAACTCTGGAGATTCACATGATAGTTTCCTCTTTCTCGGAACTCTTATTTTTGGGAGGAAGCTTCCTCCTCTGATGAGGCTGAACTCCTATGGTATTTATAAGCAATATTATGTCATAAAACAGGGAATGCAAGTGCTTGGGTCTTCTAAAACTATCTTCTAAAACTACTGAAATGCTGTTTGAAAATTTAAATGAATGACAGTCTTTCCAAGTGTTCCCATTTGTTATACTTTCTAGTATTTTTGTCATTTATGCTTAGATTCTTTTAGTCCAACTTTGCTGGCAATGTATCTTCCTCTTTTTTGTTTGTACTTGCTTCTTAATGACTTTTGTGTGATATGGTTGGGTTTTTGTTGTTTTTTTAATTTTCAGTTTGTGTTCACGGATTCTGTGTGTGGGAGGTTTCAGTTGCGTATATATTTTTCAAAGTTTAATATGACTTCCAGTTCTTCTAGCTGTGAAGCGCTTTAATGTGGAACATTCTGTTTCTTCAATTCACCAATTTCTAATGGATGCTTGTAGTGCTTTGTATCCTCTACGAGAGACTCTAGCAGCAAGTTATCAGTATTTTTGATACCCTGTACTGGTCCTTCCTTAATATATTTCTGCCAGTTCTGTCTCTGTCACAACATTCAGCTCCTGCAGAGAAATATCCTCTGAAATTAGGAAAACATTTAAGTGACTGTTCTAAAAATAAAATAAAATAAAATAAAGGGAGGAGGCTGGAGAGACTGTACTGTGGAGCTTCTAGGATGACCAGACAGCAAGTGTGAAAAATCGGAACGGGGGTGAGGGATAATAGGAGCCTATATAAGTAAAAGACCCCAAAATCAGGACTGTCCCTATAAAATCAGGACATCTGGTCACCTTAGGAGCTTCTGAGGTGAAAGCTTCTTATTTTGAGTGCATTGTATAGCATTTTAATGCATAAACCATTTAGAAAGAACTAGTATAATTGAATTATATTGCATGTCCCAGGTCAGGCTTTGGAATATGCCTTTTATGCAGGTCTTTTCCCAGGGATTGGAGGATATGAGTCTATTTTCCTTCTTTATATTAGATAGCCCCTCTTTATGATTTACTTGACATTGTCTCACATACTTAAACATACATGGGATTGAGGTCTTAGAAGGCAAGTGACGTGAAGGGTGAGGACAGAGGGATACAACTAAACATATAAAATTTTAGTGTACACATTTGAGTTTTTAAAAATTATCCTCATTTGGCCCTCACCCTCAACCTGGTCATTAATTGTCTGTCTTCTTATAGGATGAAGGTAAATGGCTTTTCTCCCCTTGCAATATTTATTTAAATGTGGGGAGGAGAGGAATTAATTCCTCCATTTAAAATAAAGTTTGTATTTTGTGACTCAAGGGAATAGTAATTGGATATAGATCTCTTGATCTCATGGTCATTAATTCAAATTTAGCCCAGATTAGTAATGCCAAAACATCCTTGCGATGCTGAAGACTGGTGGTCTGTGTGAAATAAGTTTGGACTCAGTCTGGTTCCCAGTTGACAAGTGTGTACAGCTCAAAAACCACCACCAGAGTTGACATTAATTGGCTATACATGGAGATTGAATTATCTTATCCCTAGAGTGGCCTCTTCCAGAGTACGTGAGGTAGCACTACTTATGCATGTGCCATGATCATTCTGTGGCTAAAGAGAGGACTTCACTCCTCCGGGTGCTCAGTCCAGCACCTCTTCCCAAAGTACTTAATTAACATGAAAATGTCATTTAGTAGCAACTTTTTGTTGTCCAAAACCCCTCCTTGAAATATCTAACTTGTTAACTTTAAGTTTCTACAGCATTTCTTACCTTTTTCTAAAAAAACCCAACACAACAAAAAAAAACCCCACACAACTTTTAAAAATCTGGTTCTGACACACTTTATAAATAAAATATAGGAAATCTCTCATTATGGTGGGGTTCGAGCTTCCCAAAAGAATTTGACAATAGTTATTTCTGTCTGAGTTAATTGAGTGGGGATTGACTTAGTAGCAAAGTGAATGTTTGACCCAAGAGGATGAATTTGTGAACTTCTGATATGCTGCAGGCATGTAAAACTTGCAACAATAGAGGGTCTGGGAAGAGGTATTGGATGACTGTTGCTCATGTCTGACAGCTGTCGGCTGTACTTCATAAAATAAATTAAAAAATCAACATCTATCTAGCAGTACCTCCAACTATAGCCCAGCACCAGAATACTTTTTTTAATCCTGCTCCTGTCCCACTTCACAATTTTCACTCATACTCCCACCTGCTCCCGCTTTGTTTCTTGACCTTTTATTCTGCTCCTGCTATTATGGCAGCGGGATTTGTGGGATACCCGTCCTGTTGCAGAGCTCTAAAATGGTCCCAGGAATAGCTGGAGGTGCTACTCTCAGTAGATGTCTCCCCACCAGCACCCACTCCATGCACCCCTGTGTAATGGGATCAGAACCCCCCACCCTCCCAACTCACCCGTGCAGAGGGATCAGAGTCCTCATGCACCCTTACAAGTGGATGAGCAGCCCATGAGTCTCCTAATCTCTTTGTGTGGGGAAGGGAAACCTCTAACCCTCCATGCAAATGGCTGGAGAGCCCCTGCATTATCATGCAAAGGGAATGGATCCCCTTGTGTCACCATCCCCAAAAACAGGCAAGGAGATCCCACGATTGCTCCCTTACTTCTGTGCTGCTTCTGGCGGCGGCGCTGTCATCAGAGCTGGGCAGCTGGAGAGCGGCGGCTGCTGGCCGGAGCATCCGTGTTGTTTGCGGCATGGGAAAACTATTGTTGTCATCCCGCCCCACAATAGCCACTCTGACCTGCATTGTTTCTTGAATTTTGATCCTGCTCCCACTATTATGACAGTGGGTCCAGTCCCGATGCAGGGCTCTACTTCCAACCAGGTATTTGTGTCACAGTACTGAAAGTAAAATTTAGTATAGCTAGATTGAGGTTGCTTTTGAAGACAATGTTGTAAGACCCTGCTCCTGCAAAGCACATAGCCAAGTGCTTAACTTTGCTCACTGGAGTGATCCTACTGTAATTAGTGGGGCTACTGTTATGAGCAAAGTTACACCTGGGCTTCAGTGTTTTGTAGAGTTAAAGCCTTAGTGCTTATAGGGGGCGGGGGGAAAGGGATAGGACTAGGATATAGGATAAGCACTGATTTGTGTTGCATGATACTGCTAATGACACAATTCACCTTCTTTAATGATGACTGCAATAATTCACTTCCCAGGAAAATTACTTTGGAGAAGATGACATGTACACAGATTTTGAAGAAGTCATTTCAAGCCCTGTCCTATCAATGTCAACATCTTCAAGCTCTGGGTGGACAGCAGTTGGATTGGAGAATGACAAAAAGGGAATTGAGAGTTCAGCCAAACCAGTTCATCCCCTAACCTTGCGCCCTTGGGACATTACTGTACTCGTTAATGTGTACAAAGTGCATGGACGGCTACCAGTGGTAAGCTCTTGGGAACCTTGGACATCATGTGAAACCAAGTACTTATTAATTCCTTTAAAATATTTTATGAAGTATAGTAAAAGTGATGTGCATTTAAAAATGATAGGCAATACTGCAGTATGTGTGAAGCCAAGTGCTTTATGAAACTCTTAAGTTCTATCCTATCATTGGTGGGTTTTGGGTCAAATTATGTATATTTTTTCCATAATATAATAGGTACATGAATGCAGAAATTTGATACTTGATGGATTTTGCTGATTGAGTTAGAATTAGATAATTCTTGTGAATAAATCCACTTTATATTTAATGAAGAGTAACTATTGTTCCATCTAGTTGATAATCATTATTTTTCATCAGCCATAATGATTACGCTCTAAATCAACAGGGCATCTCACTAATCCTGCAATCTGATCTGTGCCAGACCTTTATGGAGCCCTGTTCATTTTAATGGGACCCGTGTGTGTGTGTGTGTGTGTGTGTGTGTGTGTGTGTGTAAAAGAGTTCACCTGAACAGAGTAGAGAAGCCTATGTAAATTAATATTAAATGGAGTTTAAAGTAGTAGACTTTTTCATCAAGAACTGCAGGAAAACTGTCACATTCTGCAGAGGTTTTTCATAATCTGACAATCTCAGTGGTTTTGTGTATCTGCAACTTCTCACAACAGGATATGTTGATTAATTTTAGCATGGCAGCACGGATGGTCCTGAATGCCCTACTGCTTTCTTGGAAAGATTGTGTTTTGAGATGAAAAAAGGATTTAGGGAGACCATGCTGCAACTTGTACTATCCCCACTGAATTTATTCTTGAATGACAACTATCAGGTAATATGAGTATTCTTTTGTGTTGGAGGAATGCTGATTTTTACCATGAAACTAAAACTGAATCATGTTTTGATTGAATGCTCTCTAACACACACACAAATGTTTCAAGGCATTTAAGAAAACTATATAGTAGTAATTCTGATTGTGCCTTGCCTTTCTAATTTCATTCCTGTATGCTTGTGTTTGTTTCACACAGTAATAACAATAATGATGCTTTAAGGTAAAACTTATAACTGGAGTGCACTGCATCTTTGGGGGCAGAGGATCTGGAATTTCTGTGGATAACCAGAATCAGGGGCTGGAAATCACAAGGGAACACTTCAAAGGGACTCAGAGACTGAGATGTATCTATTGCAGTGATTCTCAACCTATTTACCATTGTAGGCCACATCCAATATTACCTGTATAGTCCTGAGGATGTCACATGGGCCACATCTCTGTCTTGATTGGCTGCAGGTTGAGAACCACTGATCTATTGTTAACCTGCAAGGCAAAGACAGGGCTGGCATAGCTCAGAGGAGAGTGCTTGAGTGGCTGTAAGGCTGGCGTGTCAGGGATCTGACACCCAGCTAGCCATAGGGAAGACTCGCTCACTCAGGAAGTAGAGTAACAGAGTGACTAACAGTCCTGGGTGTCCCAAAAACCGTTATGCCTAACTACCTGAAAATTGAACAGAGTGCCATAATTGGCATCAGAGCGTAGTGTCAACATCAGCTTCAACTTGGGAGTGTTCTGACTCTCCCTGTGTCAGCTATTTGGCTGGAACATAAATATATCCATTGGCACTGAGATTGTTAATGCCCTGTTATTTGGGGGGCTGATACTTAAACAAGACCATTGCTTTCCCAAAATATTATATAAAGCCTATAAGGAATTGTTGGTTTCAGGTGGTTTAATCAACCTGTTGATTACATCAATTTTATTTTATTTTTACCCACTTTATTCTAATTTGGTTTGTTTGTGTATTTCAAGGTTTTGCTTAGTTATTTAATTCAGCAATTAAATAGTACTCAAGTAAGTAAAATATATAATATTGGAAACCGGTGTGGCTTCGAAGTTTTTTCCCCCGGTGCAGAACCTGAGAAGTCCCCAGTGTAAACAAAGAAGGCAACTGGCCCACCTAGCATTGCTGTATAGTCCTCTTGTAACTGGTGCCCAAACAGGAACCACTGCTGCTTTTTGAGGGAAAGTCAAACTTACGTATTATCCATTAACCATTTATGTATTAACTCACCATAAGCAATGTGGGTTCTAAAACTTTGGATGGTCTGGGGTGGAGAATGTGAGCCAGTTAACATAAAGGATAACCGGTTTCTCAAAATGAATCTATACTCACACTTGTTTTGTCTTTTATTTATCTATTTAAGATTTGCAAATTATTGTATGGCCCATTGCACGTGACATGATGTAAACTCTTACGTATTTTACTTCCATATGTTAGCTGAAGTTCTATTTTGTTATTTTTTATTTTTCATTGTATAGACAACAGTGGGATTTTATAGGTCAGGATTAATATCAAAAAAGTATCTTTTGATGATTAAAAATTACAAAGCCCCGTGTAGTCATTGTTTGAGAATAGTAGTCTTTAATTTACTTCTCCTCAACAGCGACCCTCTGTGGATGAACTACTTAGAGAGGGCCATATCAGTCTGTCAGGTCTGCAGCTACGAGCTCATGCTATGTTTTCAGCAGAAGGTCTGCCGGTGGGAAGTGATACTTTAGAATATGCCTGGCTGATCGATGTGCAGGCTGGCTGCCTTACAGCTAAGGTTACAGCACCACAGGTATGTTCTAGAAATGCTAGGTAACATATTTAGTACAAGGCTTTATCTGTGTATACACATTCCTTTGTTGCAAAGCCAATATAATGCGGTCTTTTTTTGAAGGGGCCAAGTGTACATAGGCTCAGTCCAGCTGAGATTCATTTGTGGCTAAAGTAACTTGAAATTAAAGACTTCAAAAATTCAGTTTGAAACACCACACTAGAGAGGGAGAATCTCCGTGTAAAATCTAGGATTGAAGTATGGTGTGTGCGAAGGTAGAAAGACAACTGAGCATACAGACTAGCACTGCTTGAAGTTTCAAGTGTAGGAGCCATCTGTCTTAATGTCCTGAAATTGTCCTGATTTGTACTGAATAGTCTTGCAAGTAAATGCTGTTACTTCTATTAAAAGGATATCCATAACCATAATATTTAAATGCACTTTAGATGGCATGCAACATTTCCCTGCAAATAGGAGCATGTATATTGTTACTTTGTGTAGCACTGAACAAGCATTAATGATAGGAGACAGGAAAAGGTAGCAAGTAGACTAAATGCCAGGGAATTGCAGTTAATTAAAATCTTATTTTAAAAAGGGTGCATTTTACATTATGCTGTGAAAGAGGCCAGGTTCACACTACATCTCATGATGATACATTTCAGAGATGTGGGTCCTCTGCCTCTACTTCCAAACTCTCTGGGATAGACAGCTAAAGTATCCCATTTTGATGAGTTGTTGTATGAGAGGCAGTTTGATATCACTGGAACCTAGGGTATTTGGAGTAGTATGCTAAAGTACATTAGGGAACCCTTAGTGTGCCACCAGCAGCACCTATATGGATTAATTAATGCACAACATATTAGTGAACTTTAAAAATCACATCTCTGCTGAGTGCATTCCCCCCCCCACCATGTAGACAAGACGCAGGATGAACTATAAGTTTTGAAAAATGAGCATTCAGTTACATAAAAACAAAGGTGTTTCCCTAAAAGAGGTTCATTGCTTTAGAAGTGGCTAAAATAGATTGGTTTCAAATAGAGATGAGTTTTGATTTTTGACAGTACACTTTGCCATTCATGAAAGAAAAACTGCAGAAACTTATAAACTATGTCAAATCAGAAAAATTACAATAGTGGCTATCTAGCAGCAGAAATAAAGCTCCTGATAGTTTTTTCTTTCTCAAGCTTTGCTAATAGTTTATTTTGAATACTTACTGTATTCTGATCCTGTTGCTGTTTGCTTACAGCTTGCATGTCTTCTGGAATGGGGACAGATGTTTGTGTTTCATGTAATGTGTCGAGAGTTTGAATTGGAAAGGCCAAAATCTGTAATAATGTGTCAGCATGGAATTGATCGTCGGTTTTGTGAATCTAAGGTAAAGCTTCATCAGTTTCGAGCCTGCAAGTTGGTACATTTACAGTAGTATATTGCAATAGTATTTGAATATAACTTTAAAGTATCTGAAAGTAGAACAGAGCTATAAATGTGGTTTGGAGCATGTAGATATTTTAGTTAGCCATAATTTGCTAAAGGAAATAATTATGCTTCTCTAAGGCCTGGTCTACACTACGGGGGGGGGTGTCGAACTAAGGTACGCAACTTCAGCTATGCGAATAGCGTAGCTGAAGTCGAACTACCTTAGTTCGACTGACTTACCCGTCCTGACGCCGCGGGATCGAAGTCCGCGGCTCCAAGGTTGACTCCGCCACCGCCGTTCGCGGTGGTGGAGTTCCGGAGTCGACCGGAGCGCGTGGGGAGTTCGAACTATCGCGTCTTGATTAGACGCGATAGTTCGAACTCTGAGAAGTCGAACTCTCCGCGTCGACCCGCGCGGTAAGTATAGACCTACCCTAAGTGACGAGCCACATGGAATCCCTTCTAAGTGTACATGCACCCCAGGTGCATAAGATAAGTCTTTTGGCAACAGTATCTGTTGTGACTATTTCTGCACCCTACATGTCCTCACTCATCTCCACCCCAGGGCTTAAAGGGAGGGGCGGGCTCAACCATCTCTCAATTCCTTCTTACCGCCATGACAGCGAGATGGAACACCTTTAGTGTCCCCCTAATTCGCTGTGCACTGTGTAGTGAGTAGTTAGTTTTATTGCCTGTTGGCAACACACACAAACACAAATTCCTTATTTTACTCAGGTTCTCATTTTCAGGCTGTTACCACCTCAATCTCTGCCCCCTTGTAGAGGGACTCCAGCAAATGGCAGAAGCAAAATCTCTTGGGTTTAAATCTTGCCCCTAGTGTGAAGCTTCAGGGACACCCGATGAGCACTCTAGGTAGCTGTTTTTTCTAGGAGAGTGTATACGTACCATATGTCACTCCTACTCTAAGAGGACTCAAAAACTGGAAAAGCCCATCTAAAATTGTTCCTCCTGGAGTATTCCTGTGCATGCCTCCTTGGACTCCAAAAAGAAGAAGGCATTTAGACTTCAGTCTTCTAGTCTGTTCTTCTGTTCATGAGTGCTTCGGTGAGTAGAGATTTTACCTTGAGATTTCTGGTTATATTGACCAAGAGGCCTCAGTCATTTGTACCTATTCTGGCTTTGAACTCTGATAGGATAGGAAGGAGCACCTCTCCAGCGTACAGCCAAGACTTAGGTCACCCTCCTTTTGTGCCTACTGATTCAGGGCACAAGTCTCCTAAATCTGAGTCATCTTGCATTCAATAAAAACAGACAGTGGCCTAAGAAGGGCCCCTCTGGTACTTTGGTACTAATTAAAAGAATGCTGATGGTACCCACTTAATGTGGATGGCAGTCTTTCAGTACTGGACTTTCAGCACTCAGTGCCTTGGTACCTGGCACTTCTGTACAGGCAACCTTGGAATCATGTTCCTTGGTGCCCAATGCATCAGTACCTAGTATGGTGGTAATGAGGGCATGTTTGGTACTTGAGTGATTTATCTCTGGGTCCAGTTTTGGAATCTCCTTTCCTTGAGAACTTCAGGGTGGTGATAACTAGGCCACCAGGTACTGAGCTGTCAGTACAATGGTAGAGGCACCTCTGTTACCAACTTCACCCTCTACTCAGTTAGGGAGGACACAACAGATCCAGAGCATTCCTGACAGAATGGCCACTCCTTTTCTTAACTCCATCAGGGCATAGTAGTTACTCCTCTTGTACACATTCTCCTCGGGTAGTGCAGTGGGCATCAGGAAGAGACTCTTCAGAGGAATGTGTAAAAGACAACACAAAATTTCCTAGATCACATAGGAAACATCCTTCCTAGTACTCTCCTGATTTATCCCCCCCACCCCATATCCTTATCAGCCCTGGCTCTACTGGGAGGTGCAGCACTGTTCACGTAAGCCTGCATCTTTGTCTCCTAATTTTACATCCACCCTCCCCCCAAGAGGCCATATAAACCAGCATAGGGAGGTCAGTTAGTGCAGCATCGGATCCTAGAAAGCAGGATAACAAAAGTAATGTGGAAGAACAACTTATGTTGGCTGCAATCTCCTCTTCTCTCAATGAGTAGGAGTGTTAGATTCCAGGTCAATGAGAGATTATCTTTCATGGGAAATATTCCAAACAATAGTGGACGACTTCATCAACTAACATCAAACTCACCCCAAAACATCCCTAAGGACATGCCTCAGACTTCTGGGGCGTATGGCCTCATACACCTGTGTGATGGAGTTTGCCAGCTTTTGTCTACACTTTTTGCAAGGCTGGTTGAGATTCATGTATCCATTCAGCAGACACCTGGTGGACATGTTGGTTCTGATCCCACATGAAGTCCTCTCCTCATTCAGCTGGTGGAAAGACCCCACTTCAAGTGTTCAAGGGAGTAATTTTTTCTGCACCTCTGCCAAGACAGTGGTGATGAATGCTTCTACCCAGGGAGGAGGGGCTGACCTAAATCAACTTTAAACTCAGGGCATGTGGGCCCCTCAGGAAGCTCATCTTGAAACTCAGAGCCATCCACCTGGTATGCAATGCATTCCTACCACGACTCCAGATATCCAGTATCCAAGTGCTGACAGACCACATCACAGTTATGCCTTATGTCAACCGACAAAGGGGAGTAAGATAGTCTCCGCTCTGTCAGGAGGACATGGTACTCTGGACTTGGTGTATTCTGAATCAAATCACACTAGTGGCACTGCACCTTCTCAGCCTTCAGAACACCTTGGCAGATCAACTCAGTAGGTGGCTCTCAGACAACTGTGAGTAGTCTGGTCTGTCAAAGACTCAGTCCTGCAGAACATCTTTTGCAAGCTGGGATTCCTTGAAATAGGCCTGATTGCCACAGACCTCAACAAGAAGTCTCTGAAGTCTTGCCCCATAGGGCGTTTGAGTCTAGGCTTGTTAATAGATGCTTTTCACATTCCTTGGTCATTGGGACTTATCTGCCATTGTACTGATCCCCAGGATATATTAGGGGTTCTGAGGAAACTGAGGCAAACATAGGACTGATGATTGAACAGGCAGTTCTGGTATTCAGATCTGGTGATCCTCTTATCAGCCCGGCCCAACATATCCTCCCATGGGTAAGATCCTATACCTAAATGGAGCTTTGGTACATCTGACTGCCAGGATGCTGGCTGACTGATGTCCTCCAAAAGAAGCTGTGAAGCTGAGATTCATGTGATACTGCAAAGCAGGAAAGCCTGACTTAAAAAGCTAAAATGGAAGAGATTTTCTATTTGGGCATCTCAGCACCAGCTATCTCCCTGGACATCGCCCATTTTAGCAGTATTGGACTATTTGCTAGCTCTGAAACAGCTCCATAGGGGGTCCGTCTAGCAGCAGTATCTGTACATCACCTCCAATCCAGAGCAACACAGTATTTTCCCATCCTTTAAATTTCTTAAAGGCCTTATTCATATTTTAGCCCCATTTCAGAAACCCCCTCCCTTTTGAGACCTCAACATAGTAATAAGCAGAATTGATGGGTCCCTCTTTTAACCCCTTTGTAACTTGTCTCCTTTACTACTTACCTATGAAGACTGCTTTTTTTAGTGGACATTATGTCAGCTCAAAGGGTAGAGGAAATGCAGGCCTGCATGGTGAGTCCCCCTTACACAATGTTTTGTAAGGACAGGATAAGCTCTCAGGCCTCATCCCAAGTTCCTTCCCAAAAGTGTTTCATAATTCTGTTTGAACCAATTTTTTCAGGTCCCAGTTTCTTGCCTAAGCCTCATTCCAACCCAGGGGAAGCTGAATACACTTGATGTATTAAGGCATTGACATATACCTTAACAAGACAAAAACATTCAGGAACACACCTTCATTGTTTGTAGCCTTTGCTGATAAGCTTAAGGGTCAGGAAATATCCTCTCAGCGATTATCTAAGAGGGTCTATGAAAATATAAGGACATGTTATAAATTAGCCAGATTATATCCACCTAATCATATTAGAACTGATTCTGTTTGAAAAATATCCCTATTCCTGAAATTTGTAGGGCACCTATGTGGAGCTCTGTCCACACCTTTACAAGACACTACTCTTTGGTATAGGCTTCCACGTCCTATGCACAGTTTGATAGGGCTGTTCTGAATCATTCTTTAACTAGGACGACAACTGCCTACTTCCAAGCAAACCAACAATTGGTTGTTACTCACCAAGAGAGGAATCCATGTGGACTATCAGTTGAATAAAGAATGGTTACTTACCCCACAGTAAGGGCAGGAGGTCAGACTTAGATGATCATGATGGTCCCATCTGGCTTTAAAGTCTGAGTCTAACTTGGAGATATGCTGTCCACATAGATTCCATGGTCTGCCCTCCTCCCGTGTCATTAAAGTGTCTTACACAAGGATTCTGTATTGGTGAAGGAAGTGAGGGATGGATGGTCCTGCTCCACCCTTTATTCTCTCAGGTGAAGGGCGGGTACAAGGACATCTAAGGTGCAGGCAATGCCCCACGGGCACTGCTAGTCAAAAGAATTCAATTTAATGTGCATGGGGTGCATTCGCACCAAGAGTAGAATCCCATGTGGACAATACATCTCAAAGAATCAGTTACCGTAGGGCAAGTAATCATTCTTTTTTTGTCTAATTTGTCCTCTGTTAAGTAGGAAATTGAAGTATGATAAGGAAAAACCTGTTAATATGAAATTAAAACTCTAACAAAACTGAGTGCTTTGTTTAAATATCTCCTCTAGATGAACTGTGTTCCTGGGCCATGTCCAACATCTGATGATTTAAAGTACACTATGACACGCCTTGCAGTAGATGGAGCAGATCTGTATATTGTAGAGCATGGCTGTGCCACCAATATAAAGGTAAACATATTTTGCCCCTCCTTTCTGTGATAATTGCGATAATATTATTTTTCTTTTTCTCTCTGCCGAATGAGGAAGCACTTTCTATATTTTACATAGACTAAATAACAGAATTTATTGTCTGGAATGTTTGTTCTGCAGTAGTGCTTATTTTGAAAATTAGATTAAAAATATGTTTAAAAATTTGGTATTTCATAAAAAAATAGTTATTGGAGGCTTGAAGCTTTTAACCTGCCTAAGTCCCAGTTTCAAAAGTGACTTTTTAGGCTCCAAAGTCACTTAGGCAATTTTTAAAGTTTTACCATAAGTCCATTTCCATGTCCCATAATAAGTTTGTGCCAGAGCTGGCAACACAATGCAGACTTCTAAAGTAATAGACCATGAGTCAAATTTTCAAAACTATTTTAGTCTGATTTTCAAAAAATTTTCCAATTTCCCACTAAATCTTCCCTCTCCCTCAAAATATGTGAAGAATAAAAATATTTCCCTCTTAAAAAATGAAAAGTGTGATTTTGAAAGTTGGTATCAGTTTTTTGGAGTAGCCATATTCTGGAGGAAATTTATTTTTATTTTCTCAGTTTGAGAGTTTGAAAATTGGGTTTTGAATATGTACAGTAAATGTTGTAACTAATCTTGTTAACCTGAGCATCTAAGGAAAGATTGGTGAGCATCTGCAGCTTAATTAGCTTTGCACTGGCCTGATTAGATGGCTAGGTGTGAATCTGATGCAGGAGTTAGGGGTTTATAGGATACAAAGCAAGGGCTTCAGCAAACATTGTTTTGTGGAGGAGAGGGGCTCCCTCTTGTGCATTTCTGCAGAACTGCTAGATTTATGCCTAGTAAAAGAAATAGTGTATGATTATGTAAAGAGTGTATTGTAATACATAGATTCAAGATGGCAGAGTTGAGGGTCTGCATATGAGCACTCAGCATGACAGTTCTTGAGGTACCCGGCCTACAGTGAGAGAGAGACTTGCTTGTGCTTAACTGAGTGTCAGTTCCATGATGCCTCCAATCTGTTAACCCAAAGGAAATTGTTTGGGTGGCTATGTCAGCCCTTATTTGGCTTTGCAAGTTAAAAATAGGTGTACCTGAGTCCACTGAAACATTCCCCTGTTCAGCCCCTTCTACGCATGCTGAACACTCACAGAAATACCAGGTCTGCTGCCCACAAGGAGACAGTGTACACATCAGTTTACTTGATTCAGCTCAGGATCAGCACTTAATACAAACGAGATAAACTTATTATTGTTTTCACTATAAATATATATCATCAAAGATGGAGATTTAAGAGATGGTGAGTAAGGATAATAGGAACAGGTTACTTATAACACAAAAGTATAACATGCTTTCTAGGGATTAAATTGAATTTAACAGGTTAATCTTCTGTCTAAGACATTTATCTCACCCCAAATATGCTCTGCAGCATTTCAGCAAGGGCTCGTTGTGATCTTGTTGCATGAATGTAGTCTCACTGCTCAAATAGTTTCTTAGGTGTAGGATAAAAGAGGTTGTTTTTACCTTCTCCTTATATTCTTCAAAATTCTTCCCCCCCCCCCCCAGATAGGACAGCCCCATGAGGTTCATTCCCCAGTGCCCTGCCCCTCTGCTGACATTCCTCTGTTGATTTCATATGTAAATAGGGCTTCTTTTATGTTGGCTTCCAATGCTCAATTTACATGTGAACCAAGAGATAGGTTTCTGCCAGACAAAGGATATATGTTCACCCGTTTGTCAACCTTGCCTTGATACAGACTTTAGAAACATATTTTCATTATACATATACATCATCTTACATAATATCTGTCCATACATTTCACAACAATATTAATGATCAGCATGATCCTGGCTTTCATTTAAGGCTTTACATGATACTCTCTTTGGTAAACCAAATGTACATACCAGGACCAGGATATTCCTGCAACCAGTTGGCATTGAGGGGTATAGCTTGATTCTTTTTAATGGTAAATAATTATATTGATTGCCAGTTGAAACTAATTAAATGAGCTGGGGGGCGATATAGAGTCCTTGTCCCAGAATTAGACTCCACAGAATTAAAACTAACAAGTTCAATATCTTGTAGAGAGCCCTGGAGTATATGGTGAAGACATTCATACTGAGGGCAAAGCAAAGTCTTAGCCGCTTTTATTAAAACAATCAGTAAAGACAAGAAAGCTCCAAACCACATAAACAATTAGCAGTCATATAGTATTAAGAATATCTTCAGTGTCATCTCTGCATATGCTCATATACTTACTTTAAGGTAGCTGTCGGGCCATTTTATGTATGTAAGGGTCATAGGCCTACTTTGGTTTAAGCAAGTTGGCATCAATAATGTCTTACAGGATACAGGCCTGTAGGTTCCTTGTGTTACTCCTAAGTAAAATAAAAGGCTGAGCTAGCTCTATGGGCTACAGAGGTTTTAGAGTCAGACTCAACTATGCAACTTTATTGCTCTATCAACAAAGCTTGGTCATCGATTAGTGAATAAGTGCTTCACAAAGTAATATATTGTTGTATTCAAAATAGATATCTAATATCCATTCTTTCTGGAGGCCATGTAATAGCATCCAGCTATACCCAAAATGAGGATTTTCACACTTAGCCTGTACTCAAATTGCTATTCTAAGTACACAGTTTGCAAATTCCTTGATTTTTTTTAATGTCAGCATTTCTCAAACTGGGGATACTAATCCAAAGAGGGGTTGCAAGCCTCTTGTAGGAGGGATCACTGTATTGCCATCCTTACTTCTACACAGCCTTCAGTACTGGGTGGTTGGAAAGCGACAGCTGCTGGCTGGGAGCTCAGCTCTGAAGACCGTGCCGCCAGCAGCAGCGCAGAAGTAAGGGTGGAATGGTATGGAAGAGGTCGTCACCTTTTTGGGGGGGTCATCACAGCCTGATATATTTCCAAAGATATCTCAGCAAAAAAAGTTTGAGAACCGCTGTTTTAGGTTATACTTAAGAAATTCATAACACTTTTAACCTTCATACATGATCATAATATTCATTAGAAAGGTACATTTTTATCATCCTTTTACAAATGGAGAACCTGAGGTAGAGAGATTTAGTGATCCATCCAAGGCCACAAAGGATATTGATTTCACATGTGCGGCTAAATGTAGTTCTTGACCAGTAGGTCGGCCTTGCATCTTTCTTTACATAATATACAGAGTTGTATCTTTCTGGGACTGCATGATGGAGTCCTGCAATTAGTTTTAAATGACTCTTTTGTGGTTGAATCTTTAACTATTCAGATATTCTTTTTTAATTGTATTTTCAGATGGGTGCCGTACGTATTGCAAACTGTAACCTCCACAACCAGTTTGTTGGAGAGGGTATAAGTGCTGCTATCCAAGACTTTCAGCTGAGACAGTACGTTGAGCAGGTGAATAACTGCAGAGTTGGTCTTCAACCTGCAATACTGCGGAGAGCGTACTGGCTGGAAGCTGGGTCTGTCAATTTGGGACTCATCACTGCTGATATTGCCTTAGCTGGGGATCATCATTCTAAACATGAAGTGCAGAGACATTTCTTAGAAACACATGATAGCAGAATTAAGAGGTAAGTGAAATTATTGGATGAGGTGAGGTCACCGTATTTCATGTCTTTTTAGATGATACACTTATTTATTCATGAGGGTGTATTTTTTAAGTGCTGACTCTTATACATTTGCTTAAAAATTAGATTATGCTCACTTTATAAGTAGGTAGATTGCTGAGAACCACCTATGTATGTAGGGTCCTCAGAGGTGATTAAGGATTTGTTTGCCAACTTCTTGGATAACAGAGAACTGAATGATTTTTGTATTTTTGGCAATATGTAGAGCAGTGATGTCAAAATAAAGAGAAGTAAATCAGTTTTTAATTGTTGGCCTAAGCAACAAAGATAGGATCATATACTGCCTTCAGTCCACACTGGATCTCCCACTGATAACAGCATAGATTTATACCAATATTAATGTAAAATATGGCCCTAAGAAAATAACTAAACTTTCTTTTAGTAATCTGCCATACAGCATCAATGAGTGAGAGGGGAAAAATGATGCAAGTCACTTTTATGACCACTCCTATTTTTGCCCTTTGTTTAGCCAGTTTTGTTTTCTGTTATTAGATGTTTGTATGCAGTCATAGACATACTTCATACATAATTACTTTTAAAAAATCTGTTTCTCCAAGTGTCACAACTAAGCTTTCGAGTTAACATTTTATTTGGATGAATGAGGGCAGCTGACAAATCCTGTGAACTTGTTTCACGTTATCAAAGACCATGCTACATTAGGCCATGTTTTTGAACGTTTTCATAACACTAAGGGCTACACATTTATTTTTTTTAAATGAAAGCATAGATTGTGGAGAATCTGAACCAGTCATGAAGGCTATTTAGATACAACCAGCAACCCAAGTATTTAACATCACTAATTCAGAGAATTGAAGTAAAATGCATTCTGAAACTAGAAAAGTGGCAAAATCGGCTGAATTCAGTAATAATAAAATTCATTAAAGACCAATAAAAAACTTTGTGTAAAAACAAACTGTTACGTGTTTGTTAAAACAAATCAGGATAACTCATTAGGAGGTGATAAAAAAAGAAATGTATGGTGATCATGGTATATAAATGGAAGAAGAATCAACAGTGGAATGAGGTTGCTGAAGACGCTGGGGCAGATCTTCAGCTGATGTAAATTATCATAGCTCTATTGACTTCAGTAGAGTTATGACATTTTACATCAGATGAGGATCTGCCCTGCCACTGCCATATTTGACTAAAGGTGTAAATGTAAATACAAAGGTAATTACTTTTCTCTTGTCTGAGCTGATTACACCTTAACTAGGCTGCATTGTTCAGTGTTGGGTACCCACATTTCAGAAAAGACATACAAATTAGAGTTCAATGACAAGTGATAGATAAACTTTGAATAATAAAATCTGCTATTTGAGGAAAGGCTTGTAACTGAGTGTATTTAGTCCGAAGAAAAGTCCTTGAGGAGACCCAGAACTTTATACTGTATAAAGAGTATATATTATCTCCTTAGGCATATAGGACTGAGCAAGAAATTATGGAAATACAGTGCAGTAGGGAAATTTTAGAAAAAGCTGAAACGGGGGGGTGGGAGGGGGAGATGGATTGCTGGAATTGCCACCAGTTAAGATGTTGAAATCTAGAATATGTAGAAATTAATTTTAGGAATCAATCCTGCAGTGAAGAGACTGGGACTAGTTAAACATACCCTTATGACATTTCCATGATCAGATCATGTGGTTACTATCTACAAGTAATATAAAAATACAGCTTCTAAAATGGCCTCAGGAGTCCAAATTGACACAGAATGTCATCAAAACTCACCTTCCCTAATTGTATAAATGAATCCATAAAATGGGAGTTGGTATGTAAAAAAGAGAGAGACATTTTGAATCTTGGTTTCGCAATGTGAGTTTAAATGTACCTAAATCTCAGTGAACTATTGCTTCTTGTTTTTGCTTTTTGTTTTCCTTTGCATAGGTTGTGGTTTTTGTGGCCAGATGATAATGTGAAGAACAAGAGAAGCAAGAACAAGTGTGGCTGTCTTGGTGGCTGCCGATTCTTTGGTGGCACAGTAACAGGACTAGACTTCTTCAAGCTTGAAGAGATGACGCCTTCAAGCAGCTCTGCCTTTTCAAGTACAAGTGCAGAATCTGATATGTTTTATGGACAGTCTTTATTGCAGCCAGGAGAATGGATTATTACCAAGGAGATTCCCAAAATTATAGATAGTAAGAATAAAATGTGTACTACTTAGTATGCAGTTTTGTCCCACTTACTGAGAAGTGTAGATTCTTAACTGTACAATGTACTTTCCAAAGTCTTAATTGATTCTGGTAAATGAACAGTAAGTTATTACTAAATACTGTGTATGTAATTCTACATTAGGTTGTACAATAGAATGTGGTCTGATAAACCTGTGAAAGTGGAGAGTATGTACTAAAACACAATGGGCGCTAATCCACCCAATCTGTTGGGGGTGGGGTCGACAGTTGCTTTATTGGTAATATGCAGTTTGAGGACTTTACATCCACTAATTATCTAAATTGGGCATCAATCAACGGGGGAGTCTAGTGTTTTGCCTTTTAACACTTCTACCTGTCTTTATACGTTTTTGTCAGTGCAATATGTATGTATGTATATATGTGTGTGTGTGTGTATATATATATATATGTATGTATGTATGTATATTTGAATGTTACTTTTTTAAGGGTGGAGGGAGAAGAAACCATTGTAGTTCTTAATTCTTGGTGCCACAAAATGTTCATATTTTTAATTGATTTCTATCTCTTTTGTACTTAGGTAAGACAAATGGTATAAAAAGAAAAGATTGGGATTGCAGATCTGTGGGTATAGAAATAGAGAGAAAGGCCCAGCACCTGAGTCTACAAGTACCATTGCGATCCCATAGCTCCTCATCATCTTCAGAGGAAAACAGCAGTTCCAGTGCTGCACTTCCCTTGCTTGCAGGTGAGAAGGACAGCCCTTCTTCTGCTACTGAAGATCACATGGGACAAAAGGAGTTTGTGTCTGGTGCAAAAAGAGAGGATGGTCATGGAAGGTTAGTACTCTGTCCATGGTAAAAATTTGTTTGTACTCTTAAGGATTAATAATGCTGAGTAAACCAATGCAAAATTCAAACACAACTGAGATTTCTTACAGTAGTGCTGAAATTAATTTGCTATTTTGAAAACAAAAGTTGACTCATTAATATTGAGTTTTCTGATCTTGATAGAAAATCTAACACGATGACATTAGTATTTGCCTAGACGTGCCTCATTTGTGCTTTGATCAGTTTGAAGATGGCCTCAGTTTCTACAAGACCTTGATATGGTTTAGTATGCATGCTCTGTATTGTGAAAATAAATTCTTATATGAATAGATATTTTCTTTGACTATTATAATTTCCTCTTCTGTGTTGATGAAAAGTGCATAGAACTGTTTCTTTAAATGTGCATTAATAATTGTCAAGATTGTGCAATGTAAGATTTGCACCATACTAAACCGAAAAAACAATTGTTCTTTTTTCTATTTCTAGTACTCCAGCAGAAGTTTCAGGAAGCAGTCCTGTGTCTCCTAACAACCAGGAAAGGTCTGTAGGACAGTCTCCCCTCAGGTCTCCTTTGAAACGGCAAGCATCTGTGTGTTCTACCCGACTTGGGAGCACCAAGAGTCTTACTGCAGCATTCTATGGTGACAAGCAGCCTGTTCCAGTTGGTGTTCAGTTCAGTAGTGATGTCTCTCGCAGTGATGAGAATGTCTTGGACTCTCCAAAGCAGAGGAGAAGCTTTGGTTCTTTTCCATACACGCCATCTGCAGATTCAAATTCATTTCACCAGTATCGCTCAATGGACTCTAGCATGTCGATGGCTGATAGTGAAGCCTATTTTTCAGCAGCTGAAGAGTTTGAGCCAATAAGCAGTGATGAAGGTCCAGGAACCTATCCAGGGAGGAAAAAGAGAAAAAAGCAAGCCCAGCAAATTGAGTATAGTAGAGGGTCAATCTATCACAGTGTAGAGGGACCTCTAACTAGTACAGTCCATGGAGAAGCCAGTCAAGATCCAAAGACTTTGCCAATCAAGACTCATGCTTCACAGGCTTCATTTGTTTCAGCAGTGGGAGGAGAAGATGAGCTTGTTGAGCACATGTATATCATGGAAGCTGAGAAGGCTGCAGAAAGTGATCAGATAACTTCCCAACAGCCTATAATGACCTGCTACCAAAGTTACCTTACCCAGTTTCAGGTGGTCAACTGGTCAGTAAAGCATCCAACAAACAAAAGAACCTCAAAATCTTCCTTACATCGGCCTTTAGACCTTGATACCCCAACTAGTGAGGAAAGCTCCTCGTCTTTCGAGCATCTTTCTGTTCCAACTTTTAAGGTATGGAAAAAAAAAGTGAAGAAGGAAACAAAGTGGTCTAGAAAGGATAGAATGTGCTGTGTTAAAGAATTCCTATTAACTAGGTCAAAGGAAATTTAAAAGTGTTTGCTGTTGGTTACTAAGAGTTGTGATCTCTGATATTAAATCCTTAGGATTTAGGAACAGGAATGGTTTGTGAGGTAGAGAAGAATAAGTTAGTGTTTGTTTGAATAATTGAGAGCTTTGTAAACTCTCATTACTGTACTCAGAAATGCTTTTGAATGACATCCAGCAGGATGTGATTTATAGTGCATTTTCTTACAAAATGTGCTTACAGTATACTTGATTAACTCCTCCGCAAAAGCTTAACACTTCAGTTAGTTGTGGGTAACCTTACTGTGTCATATAGGCTGTGAACAGCTCTATATCAAAGTAAAGTTGGGAATCAGCAGATTTAGACAACAAGGTGCTGAGATTTGGCTTTATTTCCTATTTAGTTACTCCTGGGGAAATTCTGCACCAAAAAATTAAAAATTCTGCACAAAATAACACAATATAGTCACACTAGTTTCAATTATTTTGGTAATTTGTTTCAAAATACCTGTCAGTAAGTGTGTCTGTAACAATACAGACCAAAAAAAAAGAATTCAGGAAATGTTCTTTGACAAATAGATTCTTTACTAGGCATATTAATATAGAACTTTGAGTAATTCATTTAAACTACAATACAGAAACATATTTCCCCTACCTCTCAGAAGCAGTGCAAAAGCTTAGGGGAGGCAGTGGCAAAAGGGGAGCTGAGGGAGAGGAAAGGAGCCTGCAGGTGAACCTGGAGGGGGGTTGGGTGTGGGTGAGAGAAGTAAGGAACAGTTTCTTTTGGGCGGGGAAAGGAAGGCATTGCTAGGGTGTTGGGGAGTTTCCCCCATGCAGACCTTGGTTGACCCCGAGCCTCTCCCATTCAGTCACGCACATCTGCCCTGGTCCCCATGTGTCCCTGCATCCACTGTCCCCATGTAGTCCTGGAGCCCCCCTCCCATTCAGCCCCTGGTTCAATGCTGTCATCCCATTTGCTCCTGAGCCCATGCCCTAGTCTATCCCTCCCCCAGCCCTTCTGAACCCCAGTCTGTGACCCCCGCAGCAGCCCCATGTGCCCCACTCACCCTCCTACCCTGGCTCCAGGGGCAGGTTGCTGTAATTAATGCAGTTGGCTGCTAGCTGTTATTGCCTGTCAGATGGCTCTTCTGGTGCCATAGCAGCATCTGGTGGGCGAAAGGTGGAACTGTAGCATTCTTGGGCAGAATCTATTTTCTGGGGGGAAAAGAATTCTGCACCAGACA
Organism: Mauremys mutica; assembly: GCF_020497125.1. Taxonomy (NCBI): domain Eukaryota; kingdom Metazoa; phylum Chordata; order Testudines; family Geoemydidae; genus Mauremys; species Mauremys mutica. Next base: position 45,206,700 of record NC_059076.1, read on the forward strand.
TGAATTGTGTGTGCGCGCAGTGGTGCAGAATTACCTCGGGAGTCTTAAATATTCTGTGTGAAGGTATATGTTTGAAGGAGCTACTAAAAGAGGGTTTCTCAAACGGGTTGCCGCTTGTGTAGGGAAAACCCGTGGCGGGCCGAGCTGGTGTGTTTACCTGCCCCATCCACCGGTCTGGCCGCTTCCAGCAGCTCCCATTGGCCCGGAGCTGCGATCCGCGGCCAGTGGGAGCCGCGATTGGCCAGACCTGTGGACAGGGCAGGTAAACACACCGACCCGGCTCGCCAGGGGCTTTCCCTACAAAAGCGGCGACTTCTGTTTGAGAAACCCTGTACTAAAATCTGAATAAGACATTTGAATGGTACGTTAATATATGAAAACTTAGAATCCATGAGGCCAAAATGTTTGTGTTGGAGGCAGAGAATTGATTTAAAAAAAAATTTAAAAAATTAAAATATAAGTAAGAGCTGAGAAGATTTTGTCCTCTAACTATGGTTGTACCTAAGATTTCTTTCTAGTTTTGGGGTAATTTGTGTCAGCTTCAGGGTCAGTATCCTTTCAGCAGTTGCTTCTGCATAATTTGTATAACTTTTTTTTTTTTGTGTAAATGCTTCATCAGGAACCCTGAGACTACCTGACAGAAATAAATCCAGAGTAAATGTCTTGAAGTTTGAGAATCATACAGAAAACTTGCATGGATTTAAAACTTCAATTTAGTGAACAGTCTGATCATTGTATTTCATATACAAATCTAAAAATATGCATTTATTTAGTTTATCCTTAGGTGCATGATTAGCAGTCTCCAAGTCTGTGGGTCTTCCAGAAACTCTCTTCATAATACAGTGTCAGAGTGTCTTGTGAGCAGTGAAGTCTAATCAAAACTGAATATACCAATATAAAGTACAGCAACACTAGAGTACCAAGAAAAAGTATTTATTTCATCTCAAAAGCCTCATAAAGTTTTGGAATTACCTATCAGTAAAACAAAAACTATAGCGGGGTTCTCAAACTGGGGGTTGGGACTCCTGAGGGGGTTGCGAGGTCATTACATGGGTGGGGGGGGAGGTCGCGAGCTGTCCGCCTCCACCTCAAACCCTGATTTGCCTCCAACATTTATTATGTTAAATATATAAAGAAGTGTTTTTAATTTATAAGGGGGGGGGTCACACTCAGTGGCTTGCTATGTGAAAGGGGTCACCAGTACAAAAGTTTGAGAACCATTAGACTATAGACTAGTACAGTTTAGTGAAGACTCAGAAAAGTACCTCCCAGTGCTCTGAATTAGTTTAGTAGGCTTGTTTACATATTAGGATTCAGCACAGGAAAGCGACCATCTCCCTTAGAACAAAATGTTTCTGGTTTGTTTTCTTTGTGCAGCAGTATGATTGGGTGCAAATTTTCCATTGCTTTCTGATTTCAGGATAACCTAGCCTCCTTCCCCTCTTTTTAATTAGATGCCAGTATGAAACTGAATATCAGCAATTGTACAAATGTGAAATCATGGCTCCATTGGGTTAACCCCTTTGTTAACTGATCACTATACTGTATTAAATTTGCAATTTTCATATCATATGAAAAATAATTAAAATGATTTTGTAGAAATGTAAGTAATGAACACAATTAAAGCTAATTTTAGATGTGCTTTTAGAGTCAAAGATTATGAATATTGTTAATCTTTCATACATTACTTTTCCTGAATAGTTGTGTAAAAATTTTCAGATATTTATTCATTGTATTGATTTTCATGTGAGAATTTCAGGATCTGATCTTTAAATGGTTATAAAAATGCAGCTTAGTGCAGCCATGCGTCTGACAAAGTGGGTATTCACCCACGAAAGCTTATGCTCCAATACTTCTGTTAGGCTATAAGGTGCCACAGGACTCTTTTATCACTTTTTACAGATCCAGCCTAACACGGCTACCCCTCTGATACTTGATAGCTTAGTGATGGAATTCATGTACAGTATGAGATAAAAAACCTAGATATCTAGTTGGAGTGCCGCTCTTTTTTTGCAGGGGGGGGAGGGGCGAGAGCAGAAAACACAATAATGGGAATCTTCTCTTGAAGTTATAGTATTCATGGAATATATTAGTCATTTATAAACTCAAAGTAGTAATTGTTTTGAACTGTTTTAGGTTGTTAAACAGGGTCTCACAGCTAATGCTTTGCTGGACAGAGGCATGCAGCTTACAGGATCAACATCCAAGTGAGTAAAAGATTGCATTATAGCAGAGGTCCCCAAACTGTGGGGTGCGCTCCCCCAGGGGGGTGAAGAGGAACTTTTTTTGGGGGGGGGCGCAGCTGGGTCTGGGCCAGCACCATGGGGGTGGGGAGGGAGCATGATCCAGCTCCATTCCTGCTGCTGGCCCCTAGAGCCATGGCTGCCAGCCCTGCATCTGGGGCCGTGGCTGCTGGCCCCAGCCGAGACTCTGTTCCCAGCCTTGGCCCCCTTACCCCATCCACATCCCTCCCCTCCTGGAGCCGCAGCCCCACTCCTGGCCCCAGCTTGGGGGAAATGGGAGGGCATGGACAGGAGTAAGGGGGAGGGCGAGGTAAAAAGTTTGGGGACCACTACATTATAGTGTTGGTATGGCTTTAAATGAGAGGTGACTGAGTTTGTGTAATACTTTAACTGTTGCAGCTCTTGCTAGCCTTATTAAAATCAGGCTGGTGTCAGCAGCATTTTTGTTATATATCTATTTTAGAATGTCATATCATGTCTTATTTAAAGGCTTTTCTGTGTTGCTCATCACCAAAATATATGAGCACCTCACAAATGTTAAAGGATTGCCCTTGTGTAGGGAAATAATATTCCCATTTTACATATTGTGAACTATGACTTGCCAAGGTACCACAGGAAGCCTGTGGTAGAACCAAAAGTAGAATTTGGCTATTGTGACTAAAGCATTAGACTGGGACTCTCAAGACAATCCTTTCTGCAACATGTTATAAAAATCCCATTAATGTTGAGAATTGCCATGACCAATGTTGTTTTAACACCGACTTAACCAATGTTAATGTCAGTAATAGCGGGGAAGAAGCATTTCAGTGAACGGAGAGGCCAGTTTTGCAATCTTTGAATTGGGGAATGCTTACTTGCATGCATAGTTCTAGCATATGTACATAGGTACTTTTCACATTTCACATATTAAATATATAGTCTGTTGTGCTTATTCTGAACAGTATCTGTGTCCTGAAAGACCCTCCTCATTCCCAGATAATCTTCTGTTTAAATAAATAGATTTGTTTAGTCTTGAATCTCCAACCCAAGGCTCTGATTCTTTTGGAGTAGCTGTCGTACCAAACTATTAGAAAATATAATGTTAACTATAAATTTTATAATGCCTATTTAGAAAATCTGAATAATTAGTTTCTATTTGACTTGTTTAGTACACCCTATACTCCTTTGGAAAAGAAAACAATGGATAATACAGATGATGAAACAATCACAGAAGAATGGACCCTGGATCATCCGGTCTCCCAGACTAGAACAACAGCAATAGTAGAAGTAAAAGGAACTGTAGATGTTGTTCTTACTCCTCTCGTAGCAGAAGCTTTAGACAGGTATTTTATTTTCATTTACGTTAAGATAAATGTTTAAAATTGCTAGATACTAGAAGGTCAATTGCTAAAATCAAACTTTTTGGATAGACTAGTTGTATATAGGCTTTGGAAAAAGAGCTGATTTTATATAATGCATAGAATAGCAGCCGATGTTCTGCTCTTATTCTCCCCCCACCTCCTCCAAAAAAGGCCAATTTATGTAATTTCACATGTCTAGCAGGAGAGCTAGAAAAAATGTTACATTGTAGTGACTTGTGACCTGCTCTGACCCCTTGTTGGGAATTAATTTTTCTTTTGTGAACTGATTTTTTTTCTCTTATAGGTATATAGAAGCAATGGTACATTGTGCTAGCACTCAACACCCAGCAGCAATTGTGGATGATCTACATTATAAGGTCCTCAGAGAAGCTGTACAGAACAGCAAAACAACCTTTTCAGAGAATGTAAGGGTACTACAAAACTGCAGGATGTTTTGGGGGAGCAGAAGCATGTATATTTTTATTAGATTGGGTGGGATGAAACACAACAAATAACATAATGTCTTTATTTCGGATTAAATTTTTATCTTCTTCTATAGTTAAGGATGCATGCACATTTGTTATAACCAAATGTTCTCCTTCAAGTGATTGAGTACATACATATTCTACTCCAGGTGTCTGCATGCCCAGTGCACTTGAGTCAAAGATTTTTAGCTAGCACTGACCATTGTGGAGGTGCATGCACACTGCATGTGCTTGTGCTGCCATTAATGGCATAAAAGATGGAGTCACCTCACCGCTCTCTTACTTCCTCCTCAGCACCCGTGGCTAAGAGTTGTCACTCCGGTGTCACCTGGAGCTCTCATGATCTTTTTTATTTGTTTAATATGTACATAGTTCATAGTGTTAGTTTGCTGTTGTTTAAATAGATAAGGTTTTAGTGTTTACTTTTCTTGTTTCCTGAGCAGGGAATTTCTGTTGTTTTCTGCCACTTTAAAATGTAAAAAATGCCCTTCCTGTTGTTGTGACCCTTAGTGATGCCTGATATGTTAAGGCAAAGGGCACCTAATGGACAGATGGTCATCTGCAGGTCTTTCTGGGATGCAGAAATCTCATGAGATACTCCTGAGTAAGGTGACCAAATGTCCCGATATTAGGAGCTATTATTAGGCAATCTATTACACCCTTCCCCCATCTTAATTTTTCACGCTTGCTATCTGGTCACCCTACTCCTGAGGGAGTACCTCATGGAAAAATCCATGCATCTAATCTGGAGCTGAATGAACAAAGAACTCATCATCCCCCAATGCTTTGGCTGGTCCTCTGGTCACCACCTGTCCCTCAAGAGACAAAAACTTGTGAAGGCACATTGGGAGCAAAGGCATCACTCTTCTTACCTGGGGCCATCTTCCAGCTCTTGGGAGGATACTGAGTCAAGACCCCAAAAGGGCTCCTCGGACTCTCACAAGAGCTCAAATCATAGGATTTTGGCTGATAAGGGCTCTCCTAAATTCTCTGGTATTGAGGTTAAAAGACATCAAGAGTGCCACTCCCCCCTACTGTCAGTTTTTTTTTTTTAGTGGAATATGTATACTGACAATACATAATTTATCACAGTTAATGTTTTAGAATACTTCCAGAAAGTTGTGATTGTGAGGTAGGGTTCTGCTGAAATGAAGCCATAAAAGTACATCTATCTTTTTGTGATAGGGGAATGGCAGAAAGGCAGGCCATCTGATACCTTACACAATTGTCCCTAGCTTCCTATCAGTCTTTTGAAACTAATTGTACAATTCTCCTCCTCCACAACTAGGGATTCTTTCTATCCTTGCTGATGATTCCTTATATTTTTAATTTACTTTGTGACCTCTCCTCGGGGTCCCCTATCAAAGCAACTAATATTTTAGATCAAAGGAACTCTTTGGAATTCATTTTGGATCTTTAATCAGTTGAAATTTATGTGCTGAGCGGCACAACCCTTTGTAGCACACTCAGACTTGGATGATCCAGAAATCATGATACCATAGGTTGGAATCAAACCTGAGTCTATTGCATTGGAATGCCTCTGAGCCATCCCATTACTTTACATTTAAAAAATATTTTAATAGGTTTAAATTAGTGTAAATTACTAACTGGTACCACTTTTTTTTTTTTAAGTTATCTTCCAAACAGGATGTTAGAGGAACAAAAACAGAGAACCCTGCTACAGGAACAACAAACCAAGGACAGGCACAAACTAATCTTTCACTTAAGCAAGATAATGTGAAAATTAAAGGTCTTCAGGCCAATGTTACCATACCCAAGGTAATAATTTTCTGTGTATATATGTAGTCTCACATGACAAGAGTTCACAAGCTAGCCTTATTATGTATTCTTTTGACTTTTTGAAAAGCTTACCTCTAGCTGTGATAAATGACTGTCATAATTTGTTGAGGATTATACATTTTTGTCAGCTTGCTCAATCAAAGTAAAATAGTTATGCAAATAAAGTATAAAATTAAAGTTTTTAACCAGTGCAATGGTATCTGACTGAACTTGTGTTCAAACTCTGTAAAAGGTTTAGATATTAGATTATTTCACCCTCTTGGATTTCATTTTTAATAGAAATGGTGTAGATTATATCAGATAAGAAACCTATATTTCTTTCTTTTTAAAGGGGCATTTTTAAAAAAACTGTCTTTATTCTTTGGGGTAATTTTGTGTTTAGGTAAACTTGTGTTTATTGCAAGCATCGGTTGAAGAAACCCCAGGCATTGCTTCTGGCAAAACTGTGACTCATGTTTCCTTAGTAGCTTTGTGTTTTGATAGAATTGCTACACAGGTTCGTATGAACAGGTAAGAACAAAACATTTAATAGTTCATAACTCTTAATATCTTGCAGATCAGGAGAATCTGAAAAGATTGCTCTGGCTGAGCCTTTTCTTGTCACTGGATTTCTAAATATAAATTTAGTTTTTAAATGACGTGGGGAAGAGCACTTTGGAATCTTTAAAGCCTTAATCCTTCAGTTACACAGGTTTAACTCTTAGTGATGTCAGGAGGGATTTGTACTTATGCTACTGAGAGGAGAATTAAATCTTTGTTAGTTTTCCTAATCAACTTTTATTAGTTTTTGTGAACAAAGAATTCTTAGTTCTGATGTGCCTACTTTATTTTAAATTGGCGTAAAACTAAAAAAAACTCGGTAAATAATTATCTTTGAGATTTTTGTATTTATTTTTCCCTTTTCACTTAAAAGAGGTGTGATTGAAGAGACTTCAAACAATGCAGATACTGGGAGGAATTCAGTAACGTTTGATCGGTACATCCATGCCAGTAAAATGCAGCCCCAGTCTTCTGGCTCACTGAGATCAAATGCTGGAGCAGAAAAAGGAAAAGAAATTGCTGCCAGACTGAACATTCATCGTGTTCATGGACAGCTTAGAGGCCTTGATACAACAGGTTGGCTTATTCATAAGTGTGGAAACAATTTTTTTTTTGAGGCATCAACTGTGATTGTATATTTAAGGTTGAGTCAGATTTCAGTTTTTCTACTCCTAGCTTTTGACTGAAATTACCAATTTGAGCTGCTTTCCAAATAATGGCAGCTGGTCCTATCTTTTGTTTAAATGCAATACCCATTAGTGAGTATATTTTTTCCATTGTCCTTTTCAATGGAGAGAGGAGGCAAAGTTTCACAAATGCCTCTCTCACTGTTATTTGATTAACTTCAAGCATCCCTTTGGTGACAGAGTTTTGCCAGCATACATCAGTTCTGTCACATGATGCTTAGGATAACTCCTCTAATTTTTTTTTTGTACAAGTCACGGGTCTGACTCATTTTAGACCTCAGACTTCGAAGAAAGTAATATAACAAATTTAAAATAGTCTGTTTTGGGTTTGTTTTCTTAGTGATTATACACATTATGCACTTACAACATGGGCAGAGGCGTACAATCTAGCCACTGAATAAACTTTGAATTTGTACTGAAGATATATTTTGAAAATACCCGTAAAATATAGTGGACTCAAGCAAGTGCCTTTAAAAAAACAAAACACTTTTTTTATATGCCATAAAGTTTCCCTTTTATCTAAGAGAATCACATCAATATCACTATATTTCATTTATCATTTGGTATCATGAAGATATTCATTTGGAATGTGCTGTAACAAGATTTTTCCTTAGGGCTAAAGTATCTCAGAGGCTGTAACCAGTCACAAGTCAATTTTTGAAAAGCAGCCACAAACTTTTCTTTATATTGCATCGTATTTTTGCTAACAGTACCTTAACATCATTAAGATTGGAAATATATTTGGGCTTTAATTTAATTTTGGGATCCGTGTTATGTTGCTTTCTTCTCCAGGCTCTTTCAGATTGTATGTAGGTGATGGAAGATGTGGTGAAAGGGAAACACTATTTTAAAATGTTATGAGCAATGCTTAATGAGTAGGTTTTTGTTTGTTGTTTTTTGCAGCACTTCCAAATGTTAAGATCACTTCTTTCAATCTTTCCTTTTTGTGCATAATTTTAAAAAAAGATTGATAAATGCAACCCTCCCCCGTCTCTCCCCAAATCCAAACAAACCCTCTTTAATTTAGGAAAAATGCACTGTCACTATAAAAATGCGCTATATCCATATACATTCTTTGTCATCATCTGTATAAAAAAAGTAGTAAATTACTTGTTTTTACAGACATTGGGACTTGTGCAATAACAGCGATTCCTTTTGAGAAGTCAAAAGTTCTTTTTACTTTGGAAGAGTTGGATGAGTTTACTTTTATCGATGAAACTGATCAGCAAGCTGTTCCAGATGTAACTCGAATAGGTCCCAGCCAAGAGAGGTGGGGCTGGATAATGTTTGAATGTGGAATTGAAAATTTAACAATAAAAGGTAAAGCTAGAGTATTGCAATACTACATGATCAATATTATTTACTGTTATTGTAATTAATTAATGAAATGCTTTGTTAGGTGTTCCAAGTTTCTAATCTTCATTTTTAATTTTAATTAAAAAAGTTACTGAATGTAGGTGGTATTAAATAGTTTATATTTTATGTGAACATACGTACTTTACACAATGGATTCTCTAATAGGTAAGCTTGTATAGTTGCCTATATAATTAGCTCAGAATGACATGTATTAGGTGCAGAGTAACTTTTTAAAGGTTAAATATTAGCTTTATTTCAGCCTTAATGATATTTAAGGAGTTTTGTCTATAACATTAAGTTTGTAAAGATAGAAATTGGTAATATGACTAGTCCTTTGGGCCATGATCCTACAATCTGACCCACAGTAGGGGTCTGCTTGCAGGATTGGAGCCTTGTTTTCCAGAGAGTTGTTCACTCTTATAAAAGAAATAATCTAAAAGTGTTCTGCATCTGAATTGTTCTCTTCAGTCGATTGTGTGTTTAATGTTTCAGTTAGATAGAGGGCATGCAAAATTTGCTTTGAGGAGATATAAACTTTCCCAAAAACAGGTATTAAATTTATTTGTATCTAAATATATGTACACAAGGATTAACAAAAGTATGCAGCAAAGTATTTGTGAAAGTAAGAGGAGTTACAAATGTTTTGCATGGGACCTGGGAGTGGAAAATTGACAAAATTCCCTATTTTTAAAAGTTTTTGAAAATAGAATAAATGGAACAAACCAAGAGTTTTGTAAACAAATTACTCTAATTTTGTATTTAAAGGTGGAAGACAATCTGGAGCTGTTTTATATAGTACTTTTGGAGTCATGGGTAAATCTAATGCCACAGAGAGGGGTGGATTGCTTGCATCCAACAATTCTTCAGATTCTCCAACTGGTAGTGGTTATAATACCGATGTGTCTGATGATAATCTTCCTTGTGATAGAAGTCCCTCTTCAGACATAAATGGAAATTCAGTTTCAGATGAACAGGTGGGTGCATGCCCTTTTAAATTATTCAGCTTGGTACTTGTCTGAGGATTGATTTCTTTTTTAGCAATTGCTAATGATAGTGCAGAATTATTTTTAGAAGCAGTTTAACAACTTCTGTATTTACTTTGAATTCAAAGTATCTGCTTACATAGCTTACAGAGTTAAAATTGCAGTTTTCTGAAGGATGCGTTGTCTATGATCTTGGGAGATAGTGTGGGGCATGTGTGTTTTTATTCCTTTTGTCTAGTTAAATGTCATATGCAATTTTATTTTTTGACAGACAGTACATAATATGCTTTTCTATTAAGCACATGTTGCCCTCTGAAAACAATTTACCTCTTTTTGTGTAGGATGAAGGAGTTGAATCTGATGATCTGAAAAAAGATCTTCCTTTAATGCCTCCCCCACCTGACTCCTGCAGCATGAAGCTGACAATCAAAGAAATTTGGTTTAGTTTTGCAGCTCCCACTAATGTGCGCTCTCCTGCCCATAAATTTTCAAGGTATACTTCCATAGACTTAAAAGAAATAGAAGGAGCGGGTCTGTATATTATTAAATCTGGTATATTCTGTGTGCAGCCTCCTTAGTAATTGCTGCTGCTTCTATTGGATTATGACAAAACGTTAGGATATAGATAGATCAGATCAAGTCAGTGTCACTGTAGTATGCAACTGCCTGTATAACTGTCATCATTATATGGAGATAGATCTGGTTTTCTTTTTTAAAAGGGATTAAAAATGTCTAAATAGTGAACATGGTATAGGGAAAGTGTAGGAAAGAGGAATATTTTCAGAAGTGCTTAAAATTCCATTTTCTAAAGGAATTTAGGCAATTAAGAGCCTAAGGCTTGACTACTCGAGGAAGCTAGTGTGGGATAAGCTAGAGTGTAAAGTTAAAGCATGTGAACTATTCTGCATTAACACCGCCATGAGCACAGTCTTACTACACACTCAGAGTGTCTTTGTGCACTGTAGCTTAATATACTTCCAAAGTATATTAAGTTAAAGCAAATAAAGACACACTTAATGCGTAGTAAGTGTGTCCACGAGGGGAGCTAGTGTGTGGAGTGGATGGCGTGCACTAGCTACTGTGAGATTTTTGCGTTTGTAGAGACAAGCCTTTGGTGTCATTGAAAGTGGGACTTGAGTTCCTAAATCACTTTTGAAAATATTCAGGAAAATATTATATTTGCAGTGGTAATCACTGAAAAAGCTGGAAATACTAAAGTTGGAGTTGCATATAGTGTTGGGTATAAAATACAGCAAAGTTTTGACCAGTTTAAGGGTAGATACTAATTTTATCCCATCTTGACCTTTTATTGTAATATGTACTTTTTAATTAAAAAAAAAAATCTGAGGCAGTGAAATTGTTTGGGGGAAGTGATGGCATTGCTTGAGAGAGAGGAGAGAGGTGTATCATTTTCTTTCCCCTTTCCATCTGTCAAAACTACTTGTACACCCTTGCATGACTCCCATTCCTGTGACCTGTTTTTCACTTTGAAAATCCAGTTACCCTATGCCAGGAAGGAGGGAGAAGAGTAAGAGAGCCTGTAGCAGGAGTGAGAGAAGGGTATTAGTGAGTGTGTTTCTGGCATTTAAAGCCACATATTTATGTTTGCACCAGTTTTAAATATGAATAATATTGTTCTGTATAGCTTAACATTTTCAAGCCTATAAAGATTGTTTTGTTTCACTTGTAACTCTATCTAGCTATGTAATATAGAATCATAGAATATCAGGGTTGGAAGGGACCTCAGGAGGTCATCTATAGTCCAAAGCAGGACCAATCCACAGACAGATTTTTGCCCCAGTTCTCTAAATGGCCCCTTCAAGGATTGAACTCACAACCTTGGGTTTAGCAAGCCAGTGCTCAAACCACTGAGCTATCCCTCTGCCCTTGAACTAATGAATAAGGAAACACTACTGATAATTGTTGCTTAACTTGAATTCTGTCTTTTAATATTTAATTTTTCTTCCAAAAAAAAAAAAAGGCAACTGAACCTACTGAGCACTGCAACTCCTGCTGTTGGTGCGTGGCTTGTTCCCATTGATCAACTGAAGTCTTCATTAAACAGATTAGAAACTGAAGGAACTCTAAGGATCTGTGCTGTCATGGGCTGCATAATGACAGAGGCATTAGAGGTTGGTGACTCACTGAAAAATAAGGTCAACAGACTTAAAATAAGCACAAGCAACACACCTTCCTTTGGTGTCTGTCTTCTTTAGTGATTTACTTGTAACTGAAATCCTGTGCCTGTTGAACTGGCCACAGATTTCACCCCTTGTGATTTGGATGCAGAACCTAAACTTCCATGGGAAAAGTTTCTAGCTGTTATGTCTGAGGAGGAAATCTTGGTGATTGTGAACAAAATGGGCCTGATTCTCCTCTCACACTTGTGTTAATAAATAGTGTCTCCAGTTGCTCTCAGTGGAGTTACTCCATTGTAAAGTAATGGGAAATGAGGAGAATTAGGTCCCATACTAATTGATTTGGTGTCTACAACAGTGCCTTTGGGAATGTGTGAACTATCCAATGCATCTCTGTGGGCTACAAACGGAAACCTAATGAAAACAATGTGAAATCTTGCACATGATTTATGTTGTGTCCAGGTAGTGTATTGATCTGTATTTGTTGGATATAGCCAAAGATTTTTTGGATTGGGGGTGTGGGATGAAGAGAAGTGAACTACTTGCTGGAGCACAGGACTAAACATTTAAAATTGCTCTCACTCCCTTTTCCTTGCTCCCTCCTACCCATCACCCTCCATATTTTTAAAAAAGGTAAAATCGCTTCTTGGGTGCCAAAAGCCCCATATAACTTTGCCCAGCTGTCAAAATCTTCATTTTTTTATTGGTCAACTTCTGTAAAGTTTAATTATTAGCATACAAAATTCTATGGCAGAGTAAATATTGAAAATATTGGCTTAGTATACAGCTGAAAAACATTCAAAATTTGAGATTTGACTTGAGTTCAACACCCAAATGAATATCACAAGACATACTGTACCAACGGTATTAATTTAATAATTAATTCAGTAAAAATTATTTTCAATTTACTTGATTATGCAGAAATGTCATTTTCCTGCCAAATTCAGCATAATTTAGCTGCAGAAATTGGGGGACTTGATGCAGAATTTAGGTTAACTGTGTTGTAGAGTACACATGACCCTGATTTTATGCCGCAAACTTTATTTTCTTCTGTTTCACTAAATCAGTCTCATTGGTGGGAAGTTTTTCAGGGGTTCCTTGTCTGCTACTGCAAGACCTGGCAGGTTAATGCTTGTTACAGTTGCTTATCCCCTTACCTTAAGTGTCATCACATCCTTGAAACTTGAATAAAAAAATGTTATACTGCAGGAAACAATTTATAGTATTAGAGTGGCTTCTTCTAGAATTAAACTATTAGAAAATAATTAGTTTGTTTAGTTCTTAGGAGGAATTATTAATTTCTATAATCAATATCAGAAGTTCTAAAATGCAATGTGGTCTCTCAGTGTATTTTTTTCACCATATAGTATAGCAAATATCCTGCTCTGTCAATGGAGATGGACATAGAAATATTTTCTGTTTCTAGGTAGATTTTCTTTAAATCTTCCAGAACAGTGTGGTATCATTAGAGTTTGACATCAGACTATGGCCTATGGCTCATAGTGTCACATTCGGGGATGCAATACAGACCAATAAGGTTGTATCACTGTCTGCCTGTAATAAATAATAATAATTGGAGATATACCTATCTCCTAGAACCAGAAGGGATGTCAAAAGGTCATCAAGTCCAGCCCCCCCATCAAGTTCACCAGTAGGACCAAGTTGTGATTTTTGCCACAAATCCCTAAGTGGCCCCCTCAAGGATTGAACTCCAAACCCTGGGTTTAGCAGGCCAATGCTCAAACCACTGAGCTATCTCTCCTGAGTGCCTTACATTCTCTGTGGCTAAGAGCCTGAACACTGACAATCAGCAGACAAGCATGCAGTGAATGTCTGTGTGCTAAGCAGCTCTGACTAAGCAACTCTGTTTCTAGCAGCTTGTTACACCCCAGCCACACTCTGATATATACCAGCTTTGAGTACACCTGGCAAGATGACCCTAAGACCCCCCAACCTAACAGTTTTTCCCAAACTGTGTGCTCTGCAAGGTTCACCCCTAAACCATTCAAAGGAATAATACAGTTTGCTCCTCTAAAGAGACAAAATGCTCATCTTGTCACTTTAACTGGAGTTAGCAATTCCTTTGATTCAAATACTGCACTGAGTTGGTTTAGACTGAAAATAAAACAAGTTTATTAATGAAAGGAAATAGGATTTTAAGTGAATTCAGGTATAAATGATAGTGTTTAGAAATAAAAGGGAAAGATGCTTTCTAAGGGCTAAGACTTAACACAACAAGCTACAGCCTTTGTTCCAGGTAGTTTCCTTACTAGTCTACCTTCCAGCAAGATGGCTGACCACCCTTCTGGTCAGGATTTCCCACAAAGTCCAAAGTGCTCAGTTCCTTAATCATCTTAGGCGAATGGTAACTTAGGGTACGTCTACACTACAAGACTATTTCGAATCTACTTAATTCGAATTTGTGGAATCGACCTTATGAAGTCGAATTTGTGTATCCACACTAAATACACTAATTCGACTGTCTGAGTCCACAGTAACGGGGCCAGCGTCAACTTTGGAAGCGGTGCACTGTGGGAAGCTATCCCACAGTTCCTGCAGTCCCCGCTGCCCAGTGGAATGCTGGGTAGAGCCCCCAATGCCTGCTGGGGGAAAAAATGTGTCGAGGGTGGTTTTGGGTAACTGTCATCATTGAACCGTCACTCCCGCCCTCTCTCCTTGAAAGCGCCGGCGGGAAATCTGTTCGCGCCCTTCTCTGGTCGGTTACAGCTCGGACGCCACAGCACTGCGAGCATGGAGCCCGCTGCGATCATCGCTGCACTTATGGCCGTTGTCAACTCCTCGCACCTTATCGTCCACCTCTTCCACAGTCAGCTGCTGAGAAATCGGGCGAGGAGGCTCCGGCAGCGCGGTGAGGACAGGAAGTCACAGAGTGGCGCAGACCTCTCACAAAGCAGGGTACGCCGCGCCGTGGAGATCATGGTGGCAATGGGTCAAGTTCATGGTGTGGAACGGCGATTCTGGGCCTGGGAAACAAGCATGGACTGGTGGGACCGCATAGTGCTGCAGGTCTGGGATGAATCACAGTGGCTGCGAAACTTCAGGATGCGTAAGGGCACTTTCCTTGAACTCTGTGACTTGCTGGCCCCTGCCCTGAAGCGCCAGGACACCCGGATGCGAGCAGCCCTGAGTGTGCAGAAGCGAGTGGCCATAGCCCTCTGGAAACTTGCAACGCCAGACAGCTACTGGTCAGTAGCGAACCACTTTGGCGTGGGCAAATCTACCGTAGGGCTTGCTGTGATTCAAGTAGCCCACGCCATCGTTGAGCAACTGTTCTCAAAGGTAGTGACCCTAGGAAACGTCCAGGTCGTCATAGATGGCTTCGGCGCGATGGGATTCCCAAACTGCGGTGGGGCTATAGATGGCACTCACATCCCTATCCTGGGACCGGCCCACCAGGCCAGCGAGTACATTAACCGAAAGGGCTACTTTTCTATGGTGCTGCAAGCACTGGTGGACCATAGGGGACGTTTTACCAACATCTACGTGGGGTGGCCGGGCAAGGTTCATGACGCGCGTGTGTTCAGGAACTCTGGTCTGTTTAAACGCCTCCAGGCAGGTAGTTTCTTCCCGGACCACAAAATAACGGTTGGGGATGTGCAGATGCCTACAGTGATCCTCGGGGACCCAGCCTACCCGCTAATGCCCTGGCTCATGGAAGCCCTATACAGGCGCCTTGGACAGTGAGAAGGAACTCTTCAACTACCGGCTGAGCAAGTGCAGAATGGTGGTGGAGTGTGCTTTCGGACGTCTCAAGGGGAGATGGAGGAGCTTACTGACTCGCTCGGACCTCAGCGAAAAAAATATCCCCGTTGTTATTGCTGCTTGCTGTGTGCTCCACAATCTCTGTGAGAGCAAGGGGGAGACCTTTATGGCGGGATGGGAGGTTGAGGCCAATCGCCTGGCTGCTGATTACGCTCAGCCAGACAGCCGTGCCGATAGAAGATCCCAGCGGGAAGCGCTGTGCATCCGGGAGGCTTTGAAAGATAGGTTCCTCGGAGAGCAGGGTAACCTATGACTCTCCAGTTGATTTACAGAGAAGCTGAACCTGAGCCTGTTTCACTGACTGTTGACTTCGATCTGCGGTTACATACCCCGTTCTCCAGGTTTCCCCCCTTCCAACACACGTTTTAAAATAACTTTAATGGAACACTGATTATTAATAAAGTTTTCTTTAATTATGAATTCCTGTTCAAGGGTTGAAACATGGACGCGGACTGTGGTGGGTACGGTGTGCACTGATGTACAGACCGCTTCTACATTAGAGGAATGACAAGCTCCTGCTCCTACAGCGGTCTCTGGGGGGAGGACGGTTGCAGGTGGGTGTGCAGGAAGGGGTGGGTTTGCAGGAAGGGGTGAGGGGTGCCGTCTTTGGGACGGAGTTTGGATGCAGGCTCTGGGCTGGGGGTTGGGGCGTAGGAAGGGGTGAGGGGTGTGTGGGAAGGGTGAGTATGTGTCCGTGGATGAGGGCTCTTGCTGGGGCTCAGGGCATCAGAGAGGCTCGTGGCTAGGGTGGAAGGGCATGGTAAGGGCAGCCTGCCTTGCCATTTGTGGATGGCAGGCGCTAGGACCCTGGGGCAGCATACACCTCCCAGACTGACCCGGGACAGCATACACCTCCCAGACTGACCCTGGTGCCTAGTGACTGTAGTCTGTGTGTGTCCTGCTGTTGATCCTGCCCCCAAGTCTGTACCCTGGTAATGGAGGCTGTCCTATGCAATTAAAAAACCCCTCCCCCCCCTTCACACAAAGTCTTCTGACAAGGAAAACGTGACGGAAACAGTGAATAACAACAAACTACTCTTAATACTCAACTACACAGTGGGGGGATGAAACTTGGATTTGGGACTGGGTGATCCAGGAAGGGAAGCACTTCTCATACTTTAGGGAATGAGAGCTGTTTGGTACATGAGCGCTCTGCTGGGGTGGAGTGACAGTTTTCACGGCCCCTAGCGCCCCTCCTTCTTGTGATTTTTGGTGAGGGGGGGACAGGACTTTGTGGCGGGGGAAGGCGGTTGCAGATACAGTTCAGGGGGGCTCTCTGCTCCTGCCTGCGGTCCTGCAGAACATCTACAAGGCGCCGGAGCGTGTCCGTTTGCTCCCTCATTAGCCCAAGCAGCGTTTGAGTCGCCTGCTGGTCTTCCTGCCGCCACCTGTCCTCCCGTTCGCTGTGTGAGCACTGGTGCTGACATAGGGTCTCCCTCCACTGTCTCTGCTCGGCTGCCTCGGCTCTGGAGCAAGCCATCAGTTCCGAGAACATGTCGTCCCTAGTCTTTTTCTTTCGCCGCCTAATCTGCGCCAGCCTCTGTGAGGGGGATGCCGGGGCAGTTCGGGAAAGAGCCGCAGCTGTGTGATGGGAAAAAGGAAGTGATTTCCTTGAAAAGATACATGTTTGCGAACACTGAACACAGTCTACTCAGTTTCAGTGAACAAGACCATACAGGGCACCTAGTCTCACGAGCTCTCAGGACAAGTTCGAGATTTCGGAATACGCTTTCATTGGCTGCGGTCTTGCACAGGAGATCGGACAAGCGGGGCGGTACAGCTGAATCCGTGTAGCAGCCAGGCCTGGTAAGCACTACACTATAGGCTGCTTAACAGTTAATGGATAGCTGTGCCCTCCCGCTGAAGGCAATCTGTAAAGCATAAAGTCTGACCCTGTTCCAGCCCCTCGCGGCTGTGCCCGGGAAAGATCACTGTATGCTTTTCCTCTGCGGCCTCCAACACGTGGCTGTTAAACGAAGGTCATTGCTATGCAAAGTAAAAGTCAAGCATTCACAATAGTAACAGTACACTAATTGCCCTAATTAGATGCAGCAGTCGCCGAACGAGATTACCCTGAGGCGGGTCACTCGGAGAGAGAGAGAGAGGATGCTGCTAGAATCCCTGTGCTCCGGAGCGTCCGTTTGCCGCTCTGACTTTTTGGTAGCCTTGTCTCAGGTCCTTGATTTTCACGCGGCACTGCGTTGTATCCCGGCTGTATCCTCTGAGTGCCATGGCTTTGGAGACCTTCTCGTAGGTCTTTGCATTCCGTTTGTTGGAGCGCAGCTCCGAAAGCACAGACTCCTCGCCCCACACAGCGATCAGATCCAGGACTTCACGGTCTGTCCATGCTGGGGACCTCTTTCTATTCTGGGATTGCATGGACTCCTCTGCTGGAGAGCTCTGCATCGTTGCAGGTGCTGCTGAGCTCGCCCCGATGTCCAACCAGGACATCAGATTCAAAGTGCCCAGACAGGAAAAGGAATTCAAATTTTCCCGGGTCGTTTCCTGTGTGGCTGGTCAGAGAATCCAAGCTTGGACTGCTGTCCAGAGCGTCAACAGAGTGGTGCACTGTGGGATAGCTCCCGGAGCTAGTAAGTTCGATTTGCATCCACACCTAGCCTAATTCGAGATAGCCATGTCGAATTTAGCGCTACTCCCCTCGTCGGGGTGGAGTACCGAATTCGAACTAAAGAGCCCTCTAGGTCGAATTAAACGGCTTCCTAGTGTGGACGGTTGAGCGGTTAATTCGAATTAATGCTGCTAAATTCGATTTAAAGTCCTAGTGTAGACCAGGCCTTAGAGTTCTTTGCTCCTCTCTTTTGTAGTCCAGTGAACCTTTGAAATGGATTATTCTGAAGATTACCTCTCAGAGTAAAGCTCATTCAAGCTGTGAGGAAGGATTCATGGAGTCTTCTGGTGGAAATTCCATGTTGGTTTCTTCACCATCTTGTTTGCTAAGATGCAAATGAATGGATCTGTTCCTCAATTAACCACTCAGGAATACAGTATGGGGAGGAGATCTCCTCCCCTTGTTAGCTTGATGGTTTTTAAGTAAAAACATTCTCATTGTCTCTTAATGTATCTTGGAGGAACCATCAAGGTGGCAGAGCCACATACGTTCGTCTGAAGTTATCCCAACCTAGACCTGCCTAGCCAGACACACTTTAAGAACATAATTTCCAATTGGTTTGTAATTTTGAATTTGTCCTCCGTGTATATATACCAGACAATAATATTAGTGATCAGTATACCATTAGCTTTCTATTAATATTTTATATGACACTTTTAAAATACAGGTTTTGGCATTGGTGTGTTGCAGTACACTCAACTGGTCAGACCAGCTGAAACTCACAACCAGATACCAGAGACACAAAATGGGTGAGATAATGTCTTTTATTGGACCAGCTTTTGTTGGTGAAAGAGACAAGTTTTCAAGCTACACAGAGCTCTTTAACAGGTCTTTGTAGCTAGAAAGCTTGTCTTTTTCACCAACAAAAGTTGGGCCAATAAAAGATATTGCCTCATCCATCTCGTGTTTCTAATATTCCTGGGACCAATATGGCTACAACAACATTGCAAACAACAGTACCAGATACAAATGAGCTCCTTTCTCTCTTACTTTAGGATGCTGTTAGGTCACACAGAGGTTTATAACATGCATGCATTTTTATACCTATTTACTATAGGGAAAATATATACATATATAAATATTTATTTCAGAATAAAAGTATGCACTTCCCTTTGAGAAGCAAATACAACAGACTGACTAAAGTGGCTCGTTTCCTACAAGAAAATCCTTCCTGTTTGCTGTGTAATATACTGCATCACTACCTTCATCAGGCAAATTATTCCATCATTGAGGATGCTACCATGGTGAGTTATCCTTTAAAGAAGTAAATAATAGTGTGTACATAATAGTTTTACAATATTGAGGTTATTACAGTTTAGCATGTAAACCTAGTACAGATTGCAGGTTTCTTAATGTAGATAACTGTATAAAAACATTAAAGTGCTTATTAGTTACTATTATATAGGGCTTGAATTTTTTTAGACTACCATTTCTACATTATAGATTAATAGTTTATAGTCTGTTGTTTAGCTATTTTATTTATAAATTTTGGGAGACACCATAAATTTAACATGTGGATTTAACCTCCCCCTCAATAATTTATTGTCCTTTCTATGTCATGTTTCAGTTTTCTTTAAACATTTCCATTTTCCATTTTGGACATGGAAGCTTCAGAAATATAAACTCTTCAGAAGCTTTTATTCGAGGTCATGTTCTGCATGATCAGAAAATGCTTTGTAACACTAATTTTTTTCAGTTTATGTTAAGATGCTATTGTGTATGTCTGTATTTTTAGAGTGATGGCCTTCCTGCATTAGTGACTTTAAAGAAAGGTCTAGTTGCACTTGCTAGGCAGTGGATGAAATTCATTGTGGTGACACCAGCTTTCAAAGGAGTTAGTTTACACAGACCAACTCAGCCGTTGAAACCACAGACAACTGTACACCATGAGCATGAGGATGGAGTTGGATTAGACAGTGGAGGTGGCCTTCAGAGTGACACAAGTGCTGATGGAGCAGAGTTTGAGTTTGATGCAGGTATATTTGTGTTGCCATTATGCTCTATACAAATGACGTGGGAACAAATAATACTTTTAGACAACTTTTGTGGTAAAATAGCATAATAACTATGTTTATCTTTTAAGGTTATATCTGCACTACAGACCTGACAGTGGCACAGCTGTACCGCTGCAGTTGCGCCGCTGTAAGGTCTCCTGTGTAGCTGCTCTGTGCCGGCGGGAGAGAGTTCTCCTACCAGCATAATTAAACCACTCCCAACGAGCAGTGGTAGCTATGTCGGCGGGAGAGCATCTCCCGCCGACATAGCGTTGTCCACACCAGCACTTTTGTTGGTGAAATTTATGTTGGTCGGGGGTCTGTTTTTTCACACCCCTGACTGACAAAAGTTTTACACAAAAGTGCTAGTGCAGACAAAGCCTAATGCTGTGGCATCTGATGCTAAAACTCTATAAATCTGTGGTATGAGTTCAGTCCTCACTTCACCTCAGTGAACTTTTGTTTTAACTAGAACTGGGGTTGCCACCTGTCTTGAAAAATTGACATCCGATTTTCTTCCTTGCTCACCCTTATTTGATAACATAAAATACTCCAGCTTAATTAGTTGCCTCGTGCACATTTAACTTATATTATGTGCTGTCTCTGACATTGTAGACGTACGTCATGCATTTGAATAGTTGTAGCTATGTGTCTGTCTTTAATAGGTATTTTCCATGTGTAATGGTTGTGGGACTCACCCCTGTGGCGCCTCCTGCTGGTTGTCTCAGGAAATTCGCTCTTTCGAGAGCAGAGCGCCCTCTGCCATCCGGTGTTCTGCTGCCGCTGGCCCCTGTGTCCCTCCTGGATCCCCGGTGCCCTTTGTCTTTGGGGTGCTGCCCCCTGGCAATACCCCCACAGTCTCAGGGTCTCCCCATCCAGGGGAACCCCCAACCCTCTATCCCCACCTTTCCTCAGCCTATGGGCAACTGCCAGTCACCATTGAGCCCCCCTTTCACTGGGGCCAACTGTAGTCTGTATAAGCCAGTCATCATAGGCAAGGGAGGTATTGACCTGCTGCCTTTCCCTGCAACCCAGTACCTCCAGGGGCCTTGTACAAGGCCCTGCTGCCTGAGGAGTTGCCGGCCCTGAGCTCCCCAGCTCCTCTAGCCTTTCCCCAGCCCTGCTTCACTCCAGTACCCTTTAGCACTTAGGCAGCTAGGTCCATCTCTCTTCTCAGCTAGAGGGAGACTGCTTGCTCCTGGCCCACTGCCCTCTTATAAGGGTCAGTTGGGCCCTTATTAAGCCAGCTACAGCTGTGGCTGCTTTCCCAATCAGCCCAGCTTTCAGAGCTGCAGCCCTCTCCAGAGCTGCTTTTACTAGTGCAGCCCTCCCCAGGGCTGCTTGTACCCTTCCAGGGCCGAAGCGAGGTGACCACCCTGCTACACCGTGACATAAAATTTTAAAAGCCATCTTAGTATAATTTCAAAACATGCTTGACAACTGCATTATACTCTTGTACACATGCCAGCTGGCACATGCTTGGGGTTTTGTTCTTTGTTAGATTTTGCTTAGATCAGTCTCTCTGCCATCCGTGTGCCAAAATGCAAAAGCATGGATGTGTACATGATGGTTTGGGAATAAGCGTACATAATAGGTACTCTTGGACTTATTTAACATTAAGTTAATTTGTACAATTGTTACATGGTTCAGCTACAGTCAGTGAACACACAATGCTCCTAGAAGGAACAGCTAACCGTCCTCCACCTGCTGGAGTTTCTTCTGGGCCTGTAACTGGGGCTGAGATCATGAGGAAATTATCCAAGACCCATACTCACAATGATTCTGCTCTGAAAATAAAGGTAAGTTTATACTGTAACTTGGAGGATATTGGGGGAGAGAAGTGTTTTGTTTGCAATCTATTTTAAGTTTGATTTTGAGTCCCCAAAACAATTTTCACCTGGATTAAACACTAACCAATATAATGCATACTATGCAATTGAGCCATGTTCATTATACTTTAGAAAAGTTACATTATTTAATCACTGTAGTTTCCCCTCCCCCCCCAGCAGTTAACTCTAGGTCCCCACTTTCAAAAACAGACCATTAAATTGTGAATTCCAAAATGTATGGGTGCACATGAGTAATATTTAGGATAAAATATGTGGTTGTGTGCACAAATTGGAATTTTTTGGCTAAAACGTGCAATTTAGGAATATGATGTATAAAGTCTGCTGTCATTGATGTTGTTATACTGCAGAACCCTATCACGTTTTCTGTACATAAATAATCTAGATATTCTTAGAGAGAGTTCCTCCTTGATTTTGGTTCCAGTGATGGTGTTAGCTAAAAGTGACTCTTGTTCTGAGGATAATAGTAAAAAGGTTTTGTTTGTTATGGTACTCTGATTGTAGCCTCAGAGCTAGTATTGTCTTCCAACGTTAACAGTAGTAAGAGTCCTCCACAAGAGTTCTGCCAAAAGAGTTAGTATCAGAGCCAGATTATGATCCCTGAGTTTCTGGATTCTGGTCTTGTGTTCAGGCTTAATAAAGTGTTCATAGCACTTAATAATTACTTATTTTGATTTTGTTATATGTATATAGATTACTTGCCATTTAGCGTTTTGTGTTTTGTGTGTGAAAGGGTATACATCCTTACCAGTCCTTGAGCTATACTAGTGGAGACACAGCCACGGATTCACCAGTGCATGTTGGCCGTTCTGGAATGCCAGTCAAGGAAAGTCCAAGAAAGGAGAGCCTACTCAGCTACCTTACTGGAAGTTTTCCTAGTTTGCATAATCTTCTTGAAGGGACTCCTCAAAGAAGTACTACAGCAGTTAAAAGTAGTTCTTTAACAAGAACAGGTACTGTACATGCTATGTCTGTGGAATTTTTCAGTTTACCTTATGAAGGGCTAATCATCAAAAAAGAAGCAATGCTTTCCCAAAGGTGTTAGGATATTTTCCCTTCTGACTTTCTAAAGAAGCAGTAAGGTTATTAAAGCAGTGCCTAGTGGTGACTGCTATATTTGAACACCGCCCCCCCCGCATATATTTACATTCTTATAACGTTATGAAAAAATAGAATTTTGAAGTGAAATTTTGCGTGCGTGTGTGCGTGTGTGTGTGTGCGTGCGCGCATACAACCATTCAAACAACAGAACTGAGTAACTTTGTATATAACTCCTCTTGAGAAGTGTGTCCAATATGAAGGTCCCTAGTCAGGGACTAGATTATAAAGACAGAAGGGACCACAGTGATTATCAAGTCTGACCTCTTGCATAACATGGACTATAGGCCTTCCCTGATTTACCACCTGTTTGAACTGAGGCATATCTTTTAGGGAAAAAAATCCAATATTAATTTAAAAATTGTTTGATAGAGAATCCACCACAATCCTTGGTAAGTTGTTCCAATGGTTAATTATCCTCACTGTTAAAATTTGTGCTTTATTTCTTGTCTGAATTTGTCTTGCTTCAACTTCCATCCATTGTATCTTGGACTAGCACTAGGGCTGCTTCTCACCTTCTTGCCTTATGTCCCTCCCCGACAGTCAGCTGCTCTGTTTCTTTTTTGCTCACTTTGGGCTTGTCTACGCTACCACTTAAGCAACATATTGACTTACGGGTGTGAAAAGGCCACCCCCCGAGCGACGTAAATTACATGGATTTAAAGTGGTGTCTACACCATGCTATGTCAGTGGGAGAGCCTCTCATTGATGTGGAGTAATTATGCTGATGGGAGAGCGTTCTCCCATCAGCATAGTGCATCTTCACCAGACATGCTACAGCGGCTCAGCTGCATTGATGCAGCTGTGCTGATGGACTGCGGTAGTGTAGACTAGCCCTTGTTCTCTCCTCCTTTTCTCTGCTGCGTCTACATAGCGTCTCTGTCTCCAGGAATGGCTGATCTGAAGGGGAGCTGAACACATATGCTGTTTAGCAACTCGGTGATTTTGAAGAAATCTGCCTACGTGAGCACCTCACAAAATGAAGATCTCAATTTTAAATGCTAACACTTTCCTTTAGCTCTCCTTTAAAAAAAAATGCACAAAGCCAAAAAGCAAAATAAATATGTAAAAACGCACCATTAAAGTTGTTAATTTTAAAGTGAGAGTCTGGAAGTACATAACATTAATTCTCATTGCACATCCTGTAATTTGAAAATTAGTATAAAAACGTATACTATAAATCTGTGGTTTCAGTGGAAAAGCAGAAATAAAAAAATTAAAACAATACCGTACTGAGCAGGGCTTTGGAGCAGAGCCCGATGCTAGAGCATGGAGCAGCTCCAGACAGGGGAGCTGCAGGTTTTTGCCTGGAACTGGAGCGCAGCCGGAGCACAGCTCCAGAGCCCTGGTACTGAGAAGGTTAACTTTGTATTTCCTGACTCTCTGCCTGTTACCGTTCCTGTTGTTTTTATGGTAGGAGGCTCTGAACAGGATTGAGGCCTTGGTGTACTAGGTGCTTTACAGTAGTAAGCTCTTTTAAGGTTTTCATGTTGCTTGTGTTTGATCACCCCTACTCTGAAATATGGAAGGTTGGGGGAGAAGATGACAACCAAATAATTACAATTTTTTTTTAAAAAGCTTTCATTTTATGTATTCTTACTACTGTGTGTGTGTGTGTGTGTACGTACACAGGATTTTGAAGTGAGCCTTCAAGCCCAGTTTGACATATTGGGGTTAGTGGGGCTTGTGTTAGTGCTCTAAAAATAGCTGTATGGATAGCACTTTGAAGTTGCAGCTCGGGCTGGAGCTCAGGCTCTGAAGCCTAGGGTTGGAGTGGACTTCCCCAGCACCAATAGTTTACAAGAGTGCTGTCTGACTATTTTTTAAATACCTTTCTGAAATATCCCTTGAGGAATTCCTATATATCGGAATAAGTTAACAGTTAAGGTACCTCACCTGTTTTCCATTATCAATATACCTATGTTGTGTACCAATTTTACACAGTAATTTTGGTGTCGTGATCTTTAAAACTTTCTTAAAACTGATTTATTAATACAGGAAATACCGTGGCCACAGAAATGTTATCTGAACATCCTTTGTTGTCTGAACCATCATCTGTGAGTTTCTATAACTGGATGTCAAATGCTGTTGGCAACAGAGGAGGTGTAGTGCAAGAGTCTCCCAACACCAAATCTGGACACAATAGCCTTCCAACAGGTATTGTTAACTATGATTGGACTTCAAAGATGTTGCATAGTTATCAGTTTTCCCTGAGTTATGCAATTCCTTGCATTCTGTTGCAGGGTATTTGATTTGCATGATCAGTTTACTTCCTATCTTTCCTGTATGCAGATTTCGACACTCAGATTCTTGTAGCTGTCATTGGCCAGTCAGAATGCAGAAATCTGCATAATTACCATATGCTAATTTTCTATTGTTCCTCCTCTGTAAAATGGGGTTAATAGTACTTCTTTATATCAGAGAAGTGGTGGTAGCATAAATGCATTAGTGTATTTGTAGCAGTTAAATATTACAGTGATGGAGGTCATAAAACAGCCTTTACATAATATGCAAATCTCTGTATTCTGGCTTCTGTCCAGACTGGCTCTTTATTCAGCATTTTCAAGCTGCATGTCATCCAGACATGGTTCCCTCAGAGTCTCACTTCTGAAAAACTCCCTCAGAGTCTCAAACTCTAACAAAAATATGCATGAACGAAAACAAGAAAACTAAAGCAAAGAAGGCAGAGTTGTCGAACTGCTGAAAGATAGCTTTAAAAAAAAAAGCCTGAAAACCCTTGATTTCCTTTCTTCAGGCTCAGTTCTGCTCCCAAGGAATTAATGGGAATTTTTCAAATGTCACAGTGTGTTGCAGACCTTTCTTTTCAGATTTCTTTTGTCAGCAAGGCTCTTGTCTGCACAATAAAGGTCTTATTTTTGTGTATATGTTAGTTTACACAGGAAAAACAGATCCTCTTTCTCCCTGTTCAGTTTTGAAGCTAAATATAACCAAACATATTTCTTCTGTTTTGAGAAAGATGAGCTTTAACCTGAAGGGAAGGTAGTGAGAGGACATGAGGGGGAATGAAGGCAGGAAAAAGAAAGGAGAGATGGGATTGAAGGATTAAAAATGTGCTAAAACACATTAAACAAGATAATTTACAGCAGTTTACTGGTCTTTCCATAGTCCTTTTGTAATCCTTCCCTTGTTCATAATCTTCAAATGTGAATATTTTAGTTTTCAGTTTTTCTGTTAATAATTTGAAGGTTCCTCCTTTTTAATTTATTAACTGTCCTTTAGCCTCTCTTTGTTAATCTCAGAATATAATTATTACCTTGTAATTATGTTATGGTTGAACAAATATGTGCCCCGATCCTGCAAACACATTGTGAGTGCTTAATTTCACATGTGTGTGAAGGTGTTCACCCACTGTGACTCTGATTCTGTAACCTGTTAAATCTCTAACTTGTTGTTCTGTGAAAAGAACCACAAAGTAGGATTGTTGTGAACTTGATTTTAAAAGATCTTTTTTAAACAGTTGTATAGTATTTAATGGCATGGGTTTATTTAGAATCATAGAATATCAGGGTTGGAAGGGACCTCAGGAGGTCATCTAGTCCAACTCCCTGCTCAAAGCAGGACCAATCCCCAACTAAATCATCCCAGCCAGGGCTTTGTCAAGCCTGACCTTAAGAACCTCTAAGGAAGGGGATTCCACCATCTCCCTAGGTAACCCATTCCAGTGCTTCACCACCCTCCTAGTGGAAAAGTTTTTCCTAATATCCAACCTACCCCACTGCAGCTTGAGACCATTACTCCTTGTTCTGTCATCTGATAACACTGAGAACAGTCTAGATCCATCCTCTTTGGAACCCCCTTCCAGGTAATTGAAAGCAGCTATCAAATCCCCCCTCATTCTTCTCTTCTGCAGACTAAACAATCCCAGTTCCCTCAGCCTCTCCTCATAAGGCATGTGCTCCAGCCCCCTAATCATTTTTGTTGCTCTCCGCTGGACTTTTTCCAATTTTTCCACATCCTTCCTGTAGTGTGGGGCCCAAAACTGGACACAGTACTTCAGATGAGGCCTCACCAATATTGAATAAAGGGGAATGATCACATCCCTCAATCTGCTGGCAATGCCCGTACTTATACAGCCCAAAATGCCGTTAGCCTTCTTGGCCACAAGGGCACACTGTTGACTCATATCCAGCTTCTCGTCCACTATAACCCCTACGTCCTTTTCTGCAGAACTGCTGCCTAGCCATTCGGTCCCTAGTCTGTAGCAGTGCATGGGATTCTTCCGTCCTAAATGCAAGACTCTGCACTTGTCCTTGTTGAACCTCATCAGACTTCTTTTGGCCCAATCCTCTAATTTGTCTAGGTCCCTCTGTATGCTATCCCTACCCTCCAGCGTATCTACCACTCCTCCCAGTTTAGTGTTATCTGCAAACTTGCTGAGGGTGCAGTCCACGCCATCCTCCAGATCATTAATGAAGATATTGAACAAAAAAGGACTGACCCTTTGGGCACTCCGCTTGATACCGGCTGCCAACTAGACATGGAGCCATAGATCACCACCCGTTGAGCCCGATGTTCTAGCCAGCTTTCTATCCACCTTATAGTCCATTCATCCAGGCCATACTTCTTTAACTTGCCGGCAAGAATACAATGTATGCCTCCATCTCCCTCAGAAGGGACTTTCCTACAACCACCACTTTATGTGCCCTTCTTGGGAACTAGTGGCCATGGGACACACAGCTTTGGGAGCAGGTGTTTTCTCCTCCTCAGGCATTGGCAGGGTCTTCTCCTTTCCTCCCATAGTCAGTACAGCATACTGATTCTTGACCTCGAATTGACAGAGGTTCTGGGGTGGGGTGGGGAAGGGTGCACTGTCTAATGCCCAGGGTAGCCAACAGCCTTCTCCTGCCTTTAAAGCAGGTGGTTCTTTTTTCTTCTCTGGTGATGCTGAAGTCATTTGTAATCAGTTATCATCCTCCATCCCAGATGTTTCCAAGTGTGTTCTGTCGATGAAGTCCTAGTGCTCCCGGGTACTATGCAAATGAGTCACCCTCTCCTGTAGCTCTCTTGTTTCTTGAGGGACCCCAACAACAGATACTTCTCTTACCGGGTGGTTCCCCATGCCTGGCTTTCTTCAGAAGGAACATGCAGTCTGCATTCCGAGCAAGTCAAGACCAGGACCTGGGTAGAAGCCATCAGGGCCCTTACAGGTGCAGGCAGAAGAAGAGCTAGCAGTGCTGCTGGCGAGGTGCAGTTTTCCTTCCATTGAGGATTCTTCCTTGTAGAGTTGGTTTCAAATCAAGGGAAAATATCCTATCTCCCTGCCTTTCTTTGCTGGAAAACTCAGCTGGCTGACTCCCTTAGTCTCCCACCTGCTTCCGTCTCAGCAGCCACATGTCTATGTAGGCCCAGCCACTGTTTCAGCTGGATTGCTACTATCTATTTCCAAGCAAACAGACAAGAACTTGTTAGTTATCAAGAATAGAATCCAAGTGGGGAAACATTTGAATAATAAACATTGGTTACTTACCGTACAGTAACTATGATTCTTCAAGATGTGTTGCCTACATGGATTGTACAACCTGCCCTCCTTACCTGCCACTATGGAGTCCTACTCCTCTGGGATTCTGTGCTGGCAAAAGAACTAAGGGATGTTTGGCCCTTTCCACCTTTTATGCTGTCTAGTGAAGGGGACATAAGGACAGCTTCAGCATACGTGTGGCCGCAATGGGCACTGTTGCCTAAAAAGAATTTGATTATGTGTACATGCAGTGTGTGCATGCAACGAATAGAACACATGTGGACAATATATCTCAAAAACCAATAGTTATATCAAGGTAAGCAACCATTCTTTTTGTTGAGTTTTCTATAATAATAAATTGTGTTGTAACAGGATCGTTTTCCAAACATGTCCCTCAGGCTCACTAATTCATGGAAGCTTTACATTTTAGGCCAGCAAATCCCACCCAATTTTGATCTGGGTGGGATTTATTTTTATTTTTGCACAAATTTACCAAACTAACTTTCAGTATTTTTGATATTTAATAAGAGTATGGTATGTTATTTTCCACAAATACTCTAAGGATCAGCTTGTTGACGTTAGCTGTAGATACTTAAATACACTAAAATGTCATGTAACTCAAAGCACTCTTTGAAGAGCTCTTTTCTAATATTAGTAGCCTAGTAAAAACCTTGACTTGTAATGAGACAAAGTGGATGAAGTAATATCTTTTTATTGGACTAACTTCTGAAATGAGAGAGAAAAGCTTTCGAGCCCCACAAAGCTCTTCTGAGGTCAGTAGAAGAAGGACTGAAGAGCTTTAGGTGGCTCAAAAACCTCTCTCTCCACCAACAGAAGTTGGTCCAGTAAAAGATATTACCTCACCCACCTTGTTTCTCCTAAAATCCTGGGATCAATAAGGCTACAACTTGACTTCTGAGTATTCCACTTGTTTCTACATAACTATCCTTTTTATGAGTTTTATTCTTCGTCTAGACAATGTAGAGTCACTTAGTGTTATGACTTGCTGTGGTTATGGAGTGTTCATACAGGGATTTATTTTGTAGGTGTTGCACCCAATCTTCCTACAATACCCTCTGCTTCAGACTTCAATACAGTTCTATCCAGTGACCAGAACACTTTGGATGGGACACATTCTCAGCATAGCACCAGTCAGGATGACATTGCAGGTGTAGAAGAGGGTAACCAGGGATTTCCTGCTGTTCAACTTGCAGATGCGCAGGTGGGTATTTAATGAGTTTTGGAGTTTGTTGGGAGGAAAAAATGTTTGATAAAACAAAGTAAAATGTAAAGTGGTTATATTGTTCCACCTTGTATTGTATTCAACAGTATAACCTTGTGGGGACAGAAGTCCCAAGAAAGCTTTGTGAGAGTCTCCTAATGTTTTCATGAGTGAGGACTAAGAGGGCATTTCCCTTTAAATCTGAAGAGCTAGGGGATTTTTAATAAACTGAATCTGGGTCCTCTGTGTGGAGGGTCTTCCTCTGCAGACTTATTTTCTTGTCCAGTCAGAAAGCTGGTGCTGCAATTGAATGGAACCCCCTCATCCAGCTTTAAATTTAAAGCAACCAGTGGCTGAGGTAAACATGCTGCATAGGAGTTTTACTGGGCTTTTTGGGATAAATAGGTTCACTACATTTCTTCTCTGTCTAAATCTTGGATTTATACTTTTTAACAGCAATACAAATTAAATTAAGTTTAAAAGGAAATCTTTATTTTACAATTTATATAGTGGGCCTATCACAAATACTCTAGTTTTATGATAAATAATAACAAAAAATTAAAACTCATTTCTGAAGCAAGGAAACGGAAGTATAAGAAATCTCTAGGCAACAGAGCTAATTCAGAGATCTTATATTTTTATAGGTTGTTTTCAAACCTCTTCTGAGCCATACAGGAATTCAGTCTCAAGATGCAGTGCCACTGTGCTATAGAATGTATTTTGGAGAGTATCTTTCATTCTCAGGGACTTTGGACTGTCTCAGGGCAGACATTGTTGATTCAGATACAACAAAAGAGAGAAAAAGCAAGAGAGCACGAAGGTATATTATTAAATATTTATTTTTAAATTATATATATGTGTAAGAGTACAGTAATTGCTTTTTTCACCGTTCAAGTTCAGTTTGACTTTCTGAAACACATCCTCACAGAATGGGAAAACAGTCTTTCATTAAGTTTTAATTTACTTTCACTTGGAAAAGCTACATCCAAAGCGTTTGGTTTAGGCTGTTCCAACCCTGTAATGTAATTATCATTTACTGAATAAAACTATATTACTTCTTTGTTTGCAAAATGTCTTAGACAAAACTGGATGGTAAAATTGACAAATTACATATCAAACTACACATTTCATAGAATAAAATATTGACCCAAAATGACTCTCGCTTCTATTGTTTCTACTGTAGCCAATATATTGTATAATATTGGTAAACTCTATAGTAAAAATTAATAAACGATAGTGCAGAGGTGATCTCCTGAAGGAACTGAATGTTGTTATATTACTAATTTATTGAACTTTTTATATAAAAGCTATTTAATGCTGGCCTTCTCTTTTTAAAAAATCCTTAACTTTTATCTTTTTTCTGTTAGGCAAGGAGCCGTCAATCTTCCCCCACTTGAATTCAAACCGGCATTGATGTTGGAAACTTTTAGCATTAGTGCTGTTGTAATGGAGAAGTCAATGTGCACACCCCAAAACTCCACCAGTGCCCTTTCTTTTCATGACCTGAACAAGCGTTACTATAATACTTTTCACTGTAATTTTACAATTTCCTGCCAGTCCATAAGCCAGCACGTAGATATGGCACTGGTTCGGCTTATTCATCAGTTCAGTACAATGATAGACGATATTAAAGCCACACAGACGGACATCAAACTTAGCAGATACACTGCTGGGTCGGCCTCTCCAACACCTACCTTTAAAACCCGCAAACATAGAGACTTTCGCTCTTCTGACTTTAGCCGCAGCTCCCGAGGAAGCATCAATGGAGGCAGCAGAGTAAACAATGCAAAGAACAAAAGAACCAATAATGAGAACAATAAAAAAGAATCTCGAAATAAGAATTCTCTTGGGAGATCAGAAAGAAGAACTTCTAAAGTATCCAGGAAGGGTTCAAAGGATGTAGTTGATCACATGACCATTCATATGGATGATTCAGATTCAATTACAGTGTCAGAACAGAGTGAGCCATCTGCAGAGTGCTGGCAAAATATGTATAAACTGCTGAATTTTTATTCACTTATCTCTGATCCAACAGGGATTTTAGAAAAATCGTCTGAAACTTTTGGGCCAACAGGTGAGATGTTTTAGGGTTGAAAATAATTTAATTTACACAGTTTTGTGTAGTACTGGATTCTGGTAGAGCAGGGGTGGCCAACCTGTGGCTCCGGAGGTACATGTGGCTCTTCAGAAGTTAGTATGCGGCTCCTTGTATAGGCACCGACTCGGTGGCTGAAGCTACAGGCGCCAACTTTCCAATGTGCCAAGCGGTGCTCACTGCCATGGGCCCTGCCCCCTCTCCACCTCTTCCCACCCTCTCCCCTGAGCCTCCTGTGCCCTCACTTCTCCCCCACCCCCAGCCTTCTCCATGCCACAAAACAGCTGATCAGAGTTATGGGGAGGGTGGAGGAGGGGGAGGCACTAATCAGTGGGGCTGCCGGTGGGCAGGAGGTGCTGGGAGTGGGATAGGGGGGAAACTGATAGGGAGGCTGCTGACATATTACTGTGGCTCTCTGGCAATGTACATTGGTAAATTCTGGCTCCTTCTCAGGCTCAGGTTGGCCACCCCTGTGATAGATTTTACAAATGGGAAGATTCTCTCCTAAATGATTTACTAAAAGTTGTCAGTATTTGTGTAGTTCTGCTCAGAAAAATGACTGTAAAATGGAATTCTTGAGTTCAGGTTGCCATCTTATTGACTTCCAAACAAAATGTTTCCTGATTGCAAGTAAACTTCTGATTTGCCAACTCTACAAACTCCATGTGATATTAGAAAGTCAAGCTAGTTTCATTCTGTTCCAAGTTTGATAACAAATTCTGTCATTAGGTACCTGTTCAGCTCAATTGTTTTCAAATTTTGTTCTCTGGTATGCTTGTGCAGACTTGTTGTCTTCGTTTGGGTTGCACTGTGCAACTGAGGGCAGAATTTGTCTCTGTAGTTAAAACTTAGTTAACAATTCTGTTGATCAAGTGAGAACTGGGTAGACTCCAGCTTCATCAGCCTTGCAAAATTAAAACATCTATCGGAAAGCAAGTGCTATTTTTTTTTTTTAAACTAAAGTGAGTAGGTATAACTCTTATTCAACTTCTGTTCCTTCTTTGTATTAAGGAGGTCATTTTTACTCAGGGCGTGGGGTGGAGTCCCATTTCAGATAGTCTTATGTTACACACATACTGTGTGAAAAAGGATTAAGTTAATGCACAACAGAACTTTTAGTATACACCAGCAGGATCCACACAGGCCAATTAGTGTGTGACACATTGGTGCAAACTAGAATTTACACCCGTTGGTGCATACTGACACCCTGTATAGACAAGCCCTCAGTCATGTCAAAGAGGAAAAACTTCAGAACTTTTGTAAAAGTCTAAATTTAAGAAAAGAGGATGAAATACTTGCTCCATTGATATCAAACTACTATTGACTTCATTGGGGACAGCATTTCTCCCAAAGCTTTAGAAGTTGGGTGATCTTCCTATGTATACTGCTGTATATTTGAACACTGGGCACAACAAAGTGAATTAAGGATTGAGTATTGGCCTTATGTCTAAATTACTTTTTTGTTGATGAACATTTATTATTGAATTACATAGCATCGGAAATGTGTTTGGCACTACAAGTTATAGGTCATAGACTTCTATATTGTATTTTGTAAAAAAAAAATTAATTAAAATGTAAAACCTAAAAGCAGGGGAAAGTGTTATATTGATGTCAGTGCTTCCACTAGATCTGAAGGAAGTGAGGGACATCCATTTAATTGACAAATGATAATAGCCATAATTCTCTACATGTAAATTCCATTATTACATTTCTTTTAAAGTTATGTCTAAAGTGTTTAAAGGGAAACTTTTCCTCCAAAACTAAATTACTAGAACTTTCTGTCCATTAAATTAACCAGAAATATTAAGGAAATCTAATTAAAGATGAAACATTCTAAGGGGCAAATTTCTCCCTTTTTTTTTTTAACCTGTCTCAAATCTCTCACGCCACGTTGTAAGTGGAGGGAGCTATGCCTAATAACTAGTCACAATGGCTGCTGCTCATTATGAAAGCTGATATGTGGCCACATAGTCATGGTGGTGTGTATTAAATCCTCATTCTAGGCTGTAACATTCAGCAAATATTATTTAGTTCAAGGGGATCAGCAATTGTTAGCAGTACAATAATGAAATCATCTGTAGTTATATTTATTATTTTATCAATAGTGTCTTGGTTTTTGCTCAGTTGTGACAATGTTACTGGACTGATATGAGTAACATACCAATAGTTAGCCAGAACATCGCCTCCTTATATAGGAAAGATTCCTATTTTCAGATACAAATTTAGATAGGTTTCACACAATAGATAATTTACTCAAGTTCTCACTGAATAATTGGTATATATTTGTGCAGGTGTTCGGAGCCCTACTGAACCTGCATGTAGAGTTGTGTTTGAGAATGAACAGGACAATAGCAGCTTGAGTAAGACACAGAGGAAACGCAGTCTGGTTACTTCCGAACCTCAGCACGTGACTCTAATAGTCTTTGGAATAGGCATGGTGAATCGCACACACCTTGAAGCAGATATTGGTGGACTAACAATGGAATCGGAGCTGAAGAGGATTCATGGAAGTTTCACACTAAAAGAAAAAATGAAAGGTGGTGTAGTAACTTTTTGCTTTTCTTTGACTTAGTGAACATCCCCTAGCAAGGGAATAACAGATGTATGTAATTATGGTGTAAAAATACCTAAATGTTACATAAGCAATATTTTATGTAAACTTCTTTAAAACTTCAATAAACTGAAATATAATGAAAATCCTTTAAAAAAATGAAAGTGTAGCTTACATTTTTGCAACTTTTCTTCACCAGCTAGTGTTTAAATGTGAGACTATTTAATAGAATTATCAAACATTGTGACATTTACATTAGCTTGTACTGTATTTTGGCAAGTAATTGACATATATGGAAATATTTTACTATATTCCAGTATTTCTAAAGTATTTTCTCTTTTCTCTTAAAGATGTTCTGCACCAAAAGATGACTGAGACTTGTGCCACTGCTCATATAGGTGGTGTTAACATTGTTCTGCTGGAGGGAATTACACCAAATATCCAGTGAGTGTGAAGCCAAAAACAATTTAAAAATAACAAAAACACATTTGTATAGAAATGGAGCATCAGCTGTACATACAGAGAAATATATGGGACTTACAGTGGAGGCCGGGGCCCTGATCTTATAATGAGGTCTGAATTGATGCACAGTCCCCTTTAAGTCAGTAGAGCTCTATGGGCAGCCATGTAGAGCTCATTGTTGGAATGAGTCTCAAGTCTGGCTCCTAAAACTAATTTTTACACACACACACCCTGAGAGACAGAGAAGGTTTTTTAACTAAAGCATATTTTTTTTTGTTTCATGACAGCATTTGTAGTGAGAGCCATTTTTCTTGCCCAGACAATATACAGTGCAAACATTTGTATTTGGAATAAATCCTGCTTGCATTACATAAATAATTCCATCAGAGTTAATGAGACTACTCATGTGAGTACAATGAGCAGTATTTGCGCTATGGTGAATGTACAGTCATCTATAACTATGGACCCAATCACTTAAACACATAGGCATGTACTTAACTATACAGATATGAATACTCATGTGGATTTCAGTAGGTCTACGCCCATTAGCAAAGGGTATGTGCAAAAGAGTTTGCAGGATCAGTGCCTAAATAAATGAATGGTTGTATTGTGAAAAATGGTAGGAAATAGATCCATTGAATAAAAATATTTTTTTCACAAAATCATATCTTTCTTGAGCAATTTTCTCCTGATTTGTGTATACACAGTGACTCAAAGACATTACGTGTATCTGTGGTTATTTCTATAATGTTTATAATATTTACTTCTTTAAAGTTTGGAGATTTCCCTCAATGATACATAGAGGTTCTTAAATCAGAGTATTTAATCTTTTAACGCTGTTTCTTCCCATATGAGATCTTCTTGCTTCATAAAGGATGAACTTTTTGACCTCTCATGTTGCATGGTCCTTTAAATTGCTTTACTTCTATAAGGTCTGTTCTTTACCCTATACAACTGACAGATTTTTAAAATAACACCTTTTAAGCATGAACACCTAGAATGACTTGCTAAATATCCATGTAGTTTGCTCTTTAGCTATGTTCACAAACTCAGGTTAGAAGTGCATGCTTATTTTTCTTTCTTCCTTTCCATTTGAATCTCTTTATTTTTGAATTGCAGAGCACTACAAATAAAATTAAAATTCTTCATAATGTAAATCATTTTCATGCCGTTTCTCAATGTTAGTTGGGTAACCCTCAGTATGCTACTTCGGCCTTTAAAATATGCATAATGATGAGATGGCTAAGGAGGCTGTCTCGTGAAAAGTCACTCATGTCTCAGTTTTTAAAATAATTCATGTCCAGTTTTCTACACTATATGAATTCTAACTAAATATTGCAATATAGTTTTCTGTACTAAAACCCCTACTATTGATATTGTCCATAGCCAAATTGCTAAATGTACATACATATTTAACAAGTGTGGAAAAAAGCTCTAAACTGTCAGCCATGTAATACTTCAGAAGGTGGCTGAAATTCATGTTTCTGTTCAATGCAGTGTCTCTGATCTTGCACACACAAAAATAGGGATGCAACAAAATGGGAAAAATTACTAAAGTTTCTAAAAACCAGTGTCAACTTGTTAAATTTTAATATATTTTTAGGTAATTTGTCATATTGTGGGTTACGAGTATTTAACTAATTTTGCATGAATGTTTATTCTTTATTTGCTTTTTGTTTTTCTTGCTTTCTCTTCAATCTTCATCTGTAGACTGGAGGATTTTCCTACATCTCCAACAAGTACAGCCAAACAAGAGTTTCTGTATGTCATATTATTATGTTTAATGGACTTGCAATTAACATTGTGCTGTGTAGTTAAAGGCTGCATTATTACTGTGTTTGAGTGTAGCCAGTTGTTGCTTCATAACATTCTAGCTTAGCAAACAATAGACTCTAAATTAGTTAGTGTAGTCCACTAATTATATATTAAGAAAATGTATGGGTGTTCATTGAACAGTCTACCCTTTTGCCCAATTGCGTGCACTGTGCTATAGTTGCTGAAGAACTAGACTGGTTTTAATAACTATTAAGGCCTAATTCTTTGGCTGTTCTTTACGCTGCTACTATATGTTCTAATGATATGAAATGGTGCTGATCCAGGTAAAGAGAACAGGTTAATTAGACCATTCTTATCCCACTGTTGGGCCTACTCTTACTGACTGCAGTCACAACTCTTTTTGACTTCACTATGGGCTCTTTGTCTTTACTTACTTTATTCTTGCATCTAATAATTAAATAATATTTGAAACTAAAAGTACACACATTAGTTATCTTTAAAAGATACTGTTCTATTTAAAACTTACAGCACTTCCAAATCCACTCCCTAACTTCCACATGTACAGGGGACCCTGTGCCCGTGGGTCTCCCCCTCCCATATAGAAATGGACTATGTTGTCTTCATGTTCACTTCCTCCCTTTCCCCTGTTCTCAGACCCAAATAAGGTCTTCCACAACTCTGGGACTTCACACCAAGAAAAAAGGTTGGGGGTGGGAAGTAGGATAGTGGTCAAACCTGTAAGTTCCTGTCCCTCACTCTGTAGACATCAGGGCAAAAATGTAAATATGGGCAGAAACTGTATTTTCCAAAACACCTACTTGGTGGGGAGTCCCTTCTTACCACTGATCAACCCCACATACCTTTGCGGGGATTCTGAGGCAACTCCATATGCAGAAGTCTGAGGATGTGAGGGGTGGGGATAATGCTGTGGGATACAGATATGGCATGGAGCCTCCATGTAGATATCAGCTGTCCTGCTGCTGATTTCTCCTTTCTAATCTCTCCCAAGTTCTGTGGGGTTTGGGACTGGCACTGTAGCCTGTTTGATGGTGGGGAAACCCTTCCCATCGTTTCCCTCTTCCTCCTTCTCCCATCCAGTTCTTCCTGAGCCCAGTGTAACTGGTTCAAGAAGTACTGCAGAATGGAACCTTGCAGCAATTTTCTCCCCTTCAGCCTACTTCCACAGGTTTTCCCATAGCGCTATGAGTTCCTGTTTGCCAAATCACTTTCCAGCTATTCCCTTTTAGAATGACAATCTATAGAACTGATCCAATACCACAAAAGCTACTACTTGAATAAATTATTTGGTGAATAGCTTCAGTGTTTGTTTAGTAACATTTGAATAATATTGAGCTAGCTCTAGTGCTATATACATTTTTTGTTAGATGTATAATGCATGTTAAGAATGAATAGGATGGTGTTTTAAGTGTTCTGAACACCTGCTTTCCATATTGGCAGCATCTTAGAGCAGACACTTATAGTAAGATACTTTAATTAAATGAAAAATGAAGTACTTGCCCAGGAAGCACAGTTAACCTAGTTGTTAGATATAAAGGAAGTCTAGATTTGTGAGTTTTGAGCCTCAAGTCTGGAACCAATGAAATGTGGGTTTCTATCGTTTAGTTTAATTACACTGGATCTATATTTGTTTCTGTGTCTCCCCCCCCCACACTTTCTGGTACAATAGCTTAATGCTTTTCTTTAAATTGTATTAGAAATACTGCTGATGTTTCAGCACCAAGACAGTGTGTGCATTCAAATGTTATTTTTAAACTGGGAATTTTTTTTATCATAGAATCACAGTGAATATTTTAGTGCTGACTATGACACTTACTTTTTCAACAAATTGTGTAGTGGATGATTGTGTTGGTGTCTTGGCATAGATTGGGGAAACTGCTTCATTGTTCCTTCATGCTGAGAGTTACACTGATGATGATTGAACAGCTAGTTGAGTCAATATTCTGGGCTGACTCACAGCTAGTTGCCTTTTGGTGCTGGAGTGTTGAGTGGTTGAGGGAAAGACATAGGTATGGAATATAACGCTGCCCCCTGTTAATTTCTGCTTGGAATGAGATGTGTGGGAACGCTAATATAAACATAGTGGTATTATTTTGTATTGGCCATATGTATTTTATATTTTATTAATTTTTTTAAAAGCTAGAACAAAACACGCATACCCACTTCTGAAGGAAAGCATGTTTGCCTAATACTGTTCTGAAAACATTAATGAACAAATTGGGACTTTTCCTCCTTGGAAGTGTGTCTTCCACATTTCTGTGAGAGCACTTTATAATAAAATTAAACAACTCTCTCTAACCCTGAATTTTAATCAATGACAATCTGGTTCCCTTAAAGCTTCTGCCTTCCTTCTAGCCATGGGATCCTGAACAAGAACTTCTTTCAACTCCCAGCAATATCTATTCTTAATCTGTTAAAGTAGTGTTAGAACAGATGTTTGGAAGGCCTATGATTGAATTAGAGTGACACAATTCTCTCCTGCTATGAGCAGAAAAAACACTGCCTTGGTTGTACTCCCACTTCTTGGGTTCTTTGAGCTAGCTAGGCCTTGGGCATAGTGTTGGAGAATAACACTTGAAATAACTTTTAATTACTTTAACATTAACCCTGTGAAGATAATTACATAAATACTATGCAGTCAGGTTGCCCAAAAATTAAATGCCATTTTTCCTCTTAACTGTATTATTATAATGTTAATACTGTGAAGAATATTAGTTATACCCCTGAGAGGAAATTGCTGCTCAAATCATCTGAGCTGAAAGTTGAAAATTTAATTCTATACTAATTGGCAAACTATGTTGCTAATATATTGCCTCTTCTAAATTATATTCTTATCATATGTATTAAACCATAATAGTGTAAGCCAGGGGTCGGCAACCTCTGGGACACGGCTTGCCAGGGTAAGCACCCTGGGGGGCCAGGCCAGTTTGTTTACCTGACGCGTTGGCAGATTTGGCCGATCACAGCTCCCACTGGCCGCGGTTTGCCGTCCCAGGCTAATGGGGGCTGTGGGAAGCGGCGCAGGCCGAGGGATGTGCTGGCCACGGCTTCCTGCTGCCCCCATTGGCCTGGGATGGTGAATCACGGCCAGTGGGAGCTGCGATCGGCCAAATCTGCCAACGCGTCAGGTAAACAAACTGGCCCGGCCCCCCAGGGTGCTTACCCTGGCGAGCCGTGTCCCAGAGGATGCCGACCCCTGGTGTAAGCCATAGTACTTGAAATCTTGTCTGAGTAAAATTCCAATAACTGACCAAAAAGATGAGAAATAGTCATGGATTTGTTATTCTTTATAGCATGGTTATTGAAGATGAAAAACACTGTTAGAATTACAAACACATAGTGCAATTGTGTTTCCGTCACAGCTGTATTATATGATGACACCTTTTGAAATTAGTGTAGTTTGAAGTTTACATTTGTGAAGTTAGGGCCACTTAAACTTGAATATTCCTACACCAAAAAAGCAAATAGTTTGCTACATATTATCTACAAATTGAGACAGAATCCTGTCCAGTAGTCTAGTAGTTGTTAAAAAAGTCTCTCTGAGGAGCTGTCACTATAGAAGATTGTTTAAAATTCTTGAGAAAAAATTAGGATGAAATAGGTGATATAGAATCACAATTGTTTTCATTGTGTGTATAGTGTGTGTATGCAGTCTATTGTGTGTAATCGCAAATTATATTATATTTCATTCTTATAATAATTGAATGGACATTTTGCTATGCATGCCATATAATTGTTAAATATAATAAACTGTATAGTTGCTTATACAGCATGTACTGCATCTATGTGTGCATAAATAGAAACTAAGTAGGCATGTATATAGTTTATAAATTGCTAATACAAGTGTGTTCATCTTAATACTTCATAATTCAGCTAATTTGTTGTTGAAAAGCTATATCAATGTATATATTTTTAAAAAATATTTTGAGAAAAGGATGCAAATAATCATATTTTGTTGTTTGTTAGAACTGTAGTCAAATGCAGTATTGCCAAATCACAGGCTCTTTATAGTGCCCAAAGAGGATTGAAAACAAATAATGCTGCAGTGTTGAAAGTGGGAGCTATCAGCATCAACATTCCTCAACACCCTGCCACTCTACACAGCATGATGGTGCGCAGTTCTCACCAGCTTTCCAAACAGATTTCAGACCTCATCAGGCAACCATCAACAGCGTAAGTTTTGCTTTATTTGCCATCCTGTATGGACCTGTCTTATTTTCTATCCTCTTACGGGCTAATGCTGCTCTGTGGGAGAATCAGGCCAGTACTGTATAATGAATACATTAGGATATCTAATAGTTGTTTCTGGTATCTCTTCTTCTAAATAGCCCACAGCCTGCAAAAGAAGATGTTGCAACTCCATTGCCCTCTGAAAAGACACCAACAAGTGTTAATCAGACTCCAGTTGAAACCAATGAATTTCCACAACTGCCAGAAGGCTTAGAGAAGAAGCCCATAGTTCTTAAATTCAGTGCCATGATAGATGGTATAGCTATTGGAGCAGCACTCTTGCCATCTCTAAAAGCAGAATATAAGATGGGAAGAATGAGAAGTCATGGAATGACAGGTAACCATAGGCGCTGATTCTGTGGGTTCTTCAGGGCTGGAGCACCCACGGAAAAATATTAGTGGGTGCTTAGCACCCACCGGTAGCCAAGCTCCTCTCCCTAGCCCTCCCCCTCCCACCTGCCATGCTTTGCCAATCAGTTCCTCCTCCTCCCTCCCAGCACCTCCCGTCTGCAGCAGATCGACTGTTCCACAGCGTGCAGGAGGCAGAGGGAGGAGCGGGGATGGGCTGCTCTCAGGGGAGGGGGCGGAACGAGGCGGCGTAGGGGCAGGAAGAGGCAGGGCAGAGTGGGGATTTGAGGGAACA
This sequence comes from Mauremys mutica, assembly GCF_020497125.1. Classification (NCBI taxonomy): domain Eukaryota; kingdom Metazoa; phylum Chordata; order Testudines; family Geoemydidae; genus Mauremys; species Mauremys mutica. The sequence continues at coordinate 45,248,098 of NC_059076.1, forward strand.
GGTGGAGGAGGAGCGGGACCTGGGGGGCAGGAGTGGGAGCTTGCGGGAAGGGGTGAAGTAGGGGCACGGGACCTGGGACTGAGTGGGGGTTGAGCTCACACAGGGACAGCTGGAAGCCAGGGCCTGTGCAGGTAACAGTCCTCCATGAAACTTTGAAAAGATGATGGTCACTTTTTAACATTAATTTCACTAGAAAAGATCAAATGTGGCATTATGGATTCCTATTCAGTTATGGTAATAATACTTTTTTAATCCTTTGTTTGTCCTTGTGACTATGAATTTTCATGAACAGATTAGTGTGAGAGAATTTATATTAATAAGGAACCAGAATATAGTAAAAAATCTATCCTGTAGATATGACTATTTAGTGTATTAAAATAAAATAAGAGGCTAATTCTAGCAGATTTTGTTATAATGAATAATTGCACAAGGCAGAGGCCAATGAGGACAGATACAAAGATCTGGAATTTTTGACCAAGTGGCTGCAACTTCATTAATTCCATAACAGGATAATTTCTCAGGCAACCTATCCTAGCAGCAGTGAAACCAGGAAGAACATCAGTTCACCTGCCTTCTCCCTATAGGTTGAGCATATCCTGAGCATCACTGTCCCAGGTCTTAACAACATTCTATCATAGTTTGTTTTACCCCAAGGTCTATCATGGCTTGTAACGTAGAACAGCCTACTGCCTAGGAAACCCCAGTCTCATAGTGATGGCTCAGGTTTGCCCACAAATCCAACCTCTTTTCCTGAGAAAATTGTGTTGATGCCTAATTCTTAAGGGACGAGTGGAGGCGTCCCAAACCCACCCAGGCTCTGTGATTTTTGGGAGAACCAATCACAGCCAGTATCTGCCTTGGTGATGTTTGAAACCCCTGCTGCGAGGACCTGCTAGCCAAAGCTGTGATTCTGTGAAATAAAAAGCATATTAATAAACCAAACAGAATTCATGCTGATTCATCAAAAACACTGCTTTGTACACTAACTGCAAACTGACCACATAAGTCATTGGAGCACCCGTGTCAACAAACTGCAAAAATCTTTAGTGGTGTTATTCAGGGTTTTCAGAACCCAAAGCAGCGATAACTTAACTGTTTCTCTCCAGGCAGTGTCAGGAATAAATAAATGGGGACACAACTCCTCTGTCTGATAAATGATTGATTGATAACCAGAGTGCTTTTACCTAAAACTACTCTTTTATTAGGTCTCAGGCACACACAAACATACATGCTATAGCTATAGGTTCAGAGCATCCCAAACATTATAGTTACCCAGAGTCTGAGATGGTTTTGAGTAATCAACAGCCAGGCTTCCAGGGGCCCTCCTTCTGTTCAGCTGATGAGGAATTTAGGGGTCAGCTCCTAGCCCAAAGAAAAGCTTCCTCTCACTGCTCCAAAATGTATTGTTTTGCTTAATCTTTTACAGCTAACTTAAACAAAGTACATAACTCATAGTGACTTCTACTAGGTCACCATAGTAACCCTTAGTGGACCACCAGTTCTCCTATCATCTCTTATCAAAACATTTCTAGTCATAATAACAATAAAACGTATATGCAAGATCACTTTAAACCAAGGTCAGCTGTCCAAACATTCCTTCCATTCTTATGGTACATTACATCAGGGGTTCTCAAACTGGGGGTTGGGACCCCTCAGGGGATCGCAAGATTATTACATGGGGGGGTCACAAGCTGTCAGCCTCTACCCCAAACGCTTTGCATCCAGCATTTATTACAATGTTAAATATATAAAAAAGTGTTTTTTAATTTATAAGGGGGGTTGCACTCAGAGGCTTGCTATTTGAAAGGGGTTACCAGTACAAAAAGTTTGAGAACCATTGCATTACATGATACATCTCTGACCCATCCTCCAATTCGTATTAGCAAAACTGCAAATATGGAGCTATTTGGCCAGGCCTCTCAAAGTCCTAAAAATTATTCCTAGTGATGTGGTATTTGGTTTTCAGCCAGCAATGGCTGGGCTGCAGTAATGTCAAGTTCTGGGGTAACGGTGCCAACATAAACTGACTGACTGCAAAAATGTCCATGAAATTCCCCATGTCATCAGTGATGAATGCTGTCAGTACCTGGACACACATCCACACGATTGCTGCAGTCCATAATAAGCAAACCAAAACAAACCACAGATGTACTCATACCTTCCACTAATAACCACTAAGCAGGAGAGGGAGGATATGATTTGTGGTGCAGGAAGGTGCCCTCTTCTACCTTCCATCTTAACACCAACTGCTCTGTACCCCAGCCAGCCTGCCCAAACACCTGTTGAAGGCACCAGGACTATCCAATGAGAGCACTCATCCTACAGATTCTGATCCATTGGCTGGCCATTGCAAAAGGGCAAACCAAAGTGGTACGCATTGCCCTCCAAGCTGCTCCTTATAATTTCATGTTGGCTGATGGTAATAGCTAGTGCATATTAGCATGGCATAACCACCACCTTTTTGTGTGGTTCTATTTATTTACCGCTAGTTCTTTTACCGTATTGTTCCGAGTATAGGCCGCTCCTGATTATAAGCCGCACCCTTAAAGTTTGGTGCTATTTTAAAAAAAATTAAATTTTTAACTTTTTTTAACTTAAAGAAAATCTCAGCTGCAGCCGGGACTCAGAGGGCTCTGGGCTGTCTGCCGCGGCGGGGAGCCCAGAGCCCTTTAAATCCCAGCCGCGGCGGGGAATCAGAGCGCTCTGGGCTGCCCGCCGCGGCGGGGAGCCCAGAGCGCTTTCAATCCCAGCCGCGGCGGGGAATCAGAGCGCTCTGGGCTGCCCGCCGCGGCGGGGAATCAGAGCCCAGAGCTCTTTAAATCCCAGCCGCGGCGGGGAATCAGAGGGCTCTGGGCTGTCTGCCGCGGCGGGGAGCCCAGAGCCCTTTAAATCTCAGCCGCGGCCGGGACTCAGAGGGCTCTGGGCTGCCTGCCGCGGCGGGGAGCCCAGAGCCCTTTAAATCTCAGCCGCGGCCGGGACTCAGAGGGCTCTGGGCTGTCTGCCGCGGCGGGGAGCCCAGAGCCCTTTAAATCCCAGCCGCGGCGGGGAATCAGAGCGCTCTGGGCTGCCCGCCGCGGTGGGGAGCCCAGAGCTCTTTAAATCCCAGCTGCGGCGGGGAATCAGAGCGCTCTGGGCTGCCCGCCGCGCCGGGGAGCCCAGAGCGCTTTCAATCCCAGCCGCGGCCGGGACTCAGAGGGCTCTGGGCTGCCCGCCGCGGCGGGGAGCCCAGAGCTCTTTAAGTCCCTGCCGCGGCTGGGATTTAAAGTATTTTTATTGGTTTTTTTTTGGCAAGATCCCGCTTATAGGCCGCACCCCTAGTTTAAAGACTTAAATTAGGGGGAAAAAGTGCGGCCTATACTCGGGACAATACGGTAATTTCTAAAATATTCCTGTTGTGTGTCACTGAGGGCATTGCAGTTTGACAGTCCTTCCTCGGGTTTTAAATGAAAGCGCTTCAAAAGAAGTAACTTACTAAGGTGGAGTCCAATACAGTTTGCATTTAAGTCAGTTAAGATCACACTAGCTAAAACAGTCTTTTATTAATGTATATGAGAGTTACTCATATCTAGCTGTATTGTGTTCCGTTACACTTGTGCAGGTTTTTTATTGAATTCCAGTTTTCTACTTTGTATGAGTCAGCTAGATTCTAGAACTGTATACAAAAGCAAAATTCATTTTCTTAAACAGATATCCTGGGTTTTAAGAGGTTCACAAACTATGACACTGTGGACATCTAAAGTTTGGAAAAGACATTTTTACTGGTGACTATTTTACAGATGAAGATTGATAATCTTTCTCTGAATCAGACAGAGAGAATATTTGAATCCACATCTCCTACTGCCCAGGGTATAGAATCATTCTCCCTCTCTGTTTTTGGCCCAATGAATATTTATATATTATTGTGTTGACTCACCACTGCAGCACCTCCTGTTGGCCATCCTGGGAATTAGCTTGGGGTTGCCAGTGTGCCCTCCTCAGGTGGTGTCTCAACCGTCATCACTCCTGTCTCACATCCAGGATCCGTGTCGCTCCCCAGACCATGTCATCCTTCTGGACACAGCCCTCCGCTGTGCCCCACTCAGTTCTTTTTCCCCCCTCTTCTGGGGCACCGACAGTCCTCAGTCCAACCACTTGCCTCAGTGGCAATCTGCAGTCCAGGTTCTAGTCACTCATCTCAGTGACAGACTGCAGTCCATACACTGGCCACTCCCCTCAGTGGCCAGTAGGGGCCGGGGTGGGGCAGCCCGGGCCTGCCAGCTACTCCAGGCCTTGACCCAGGACCCTATAGCTGACAGCCATGTACTGCCCCTTCTCCAACTCTGCCGTCTTCTTCCCTGGGCCACTTCCCCACAGCCCTAGCACCTCCTCTGCCCTTGTATCAGGGCCTCAGTTTGGCAGCCGTCAGCCTGGAGCTTTCTCATACTCTGGTGACCCTATCCAGCACTGCTCTGTCCATGGGGCTCCAGCCCTCTAAGCAGCCAGTCCTCCTCCCTCAAACTCCAGGGAGTGACTGCTTCTGCTCTGCTCAGCAGCTCCTTCTTATATGGGCCAGTCTGGCCCTGATTGGCTCCGCCAAAAAACCTTCCCCTAACTGGCTGGCACTACAAGCCTTTTCCTTATTAGCTGCCTCCTGCACAGTCTACCCAGGGTTGTGCCTATTGCTACCCCTCATGATGGATTCTAAGCAGTCAGATTTGAAACACTGCCCATCTGTGACTGCCTCATCCCCCTCATAAATGGACAGAGTTGATGATTTTTCTGCTTGGGACAGAGCCACATCCTGGACAGGTGTTCTGTGTGCCAGTTGTCTCCTTGAAGATTCTCAAGCCCAGGTACACTTGGCTCAAATTACAGTTGATAGAGAAGTCCATGCTTTTGACTTCTGAGGAGATGCTAACAGCTACACTGGAGTCAAATCATTTTTGGCCAACACTTCCACGAAAATCTGAGGCCAGATAGAGAAAGGAACTGAAGAATGGTACCAGCAGCCTCAACGCCAACTATCTCGGAACTGCCAACTTCAGCGCCAACAGGTCTGGCACCTAGTCCCCTGACACCAAAAAGTGACTACAAGAGGTGAGGCAGGATGGAGTACAAACATAGTTCTAAGCATTATGTGAACTCCACATGCCATCTCCAAAGACACAGCCTCCAAACTCTTTATGATTTCCAAATTGGAGGAGGCCAGTCCTGGTCAGTCACTGTGGCACATGAGAATGAAGGCCTGGTGCTGACCTTGGTACTGGGCACGGCGCCTGGCGCCTGTAGCTGAACCTGTCAAGGCTTAGAGTTACACCTCGATGGAAGACTCACATTCCACACCAAAGCAGTGGCTGGCACTGAGTCCTACATCACTCTTTGGCCCTCCGTTTGAGGAAGCATACATCTCATCACCTTCTTTGACCTACTTATTCTCACTGTCTCAGGTAGAGATCACTCTCACTTACCATCAGAGAGTGATCCTAGGCAGGGTTCAGGAGGCTATCCATTTTGAGCTCCACCACTGGGGATATGTGAATGGCACTGGATCAGACAACATCAACCCAGTCAGTACCTCTGTGGCACACTGCTCTATCCATATTGGCCATACTAGGAACCACTGTTGCATATGTTCCAGAGCAGATCCACCTCCCACACACAAAAGAGGAAATCCTACTCCCCAACAGCATCAATAGCTGGCCACCCAGAGACTGACATCAGCATCCAGGAGTAGGCAATAATGGAGGGAGAGTAACAACATCAATCCCTATCTAAGGAATCATCATCGTTGCCAGATGAAGCGGTGGCAATTGTCCCAGTGCCTATGGTTGATGACTTTATGGCTTTCCAGGACCTCCTGTCCTAAATCCCTGAATGTTGAAACCACAGTAATCCAGGAGAGGTCTCTTAAATTCTTTGATATACTGAAGTCAACAAACCATGGTCATGTTTGTCTTCATGATCAACAAAGACATACTTCCACTGGTAAAAGGTCTGTGGCAGACCTCTGCCATTCTGCCGCCCCCCCCGCCCCATCTAAGTGAGTGGAAGAGAGGTACCAGGTGCTTCAAAAGCACTTTGAACACTTGTGCACACACCCAAATGCTGGGTTTCTGATCATGTTGGCAGTCCAAGAAAAGTCTGGGCCACAAAAGAAGCCTGAAAAAAGCTCAATTTCTTCAGGATATATTTCTCCACCTCATTGCAACTCTGCATTACAGATTACCTGGCCATGTCCGCATCTATGTCTGCTTGTAGAGCTGTTCTGGCCACCATTTAGCCTTCTTATGCTCTCCGTCAGTTTCTTCCTGTTTTTCTGTAGGATTTTGAACAAGAAGGGGGAGGCTTTCCCAGATGAGTAAATTACATACAAAGGAGCAGGAAGACCTCATTCTGCTCCCAGAGCAGACAGCCTGAATATCCTCCAAGGAGAAGGCCTTGATGCTCCTGGAGATAGCCACCATTGTTCTTTGTTCACCTGCACCGTCATAGTCAGCGGGTGTGATGGGAGTATTTGGCTCTAACGTGGCTCCCATCAAAAGCCTGCCAGCACTTTAAGGAACTGTCTTGCCCCTCTCCAACACTCTTGGTCTACCATCACAACAGATAAGTGTGTATTGGACATTTTGCCCATGGCTACCTTATTCATTTCCACACTTTACCCTATATGTTACCTCCACCCCCCGCCCAGTTGCTCTTCAGACACCTTTCTCACAAGATCCTGTTGTAAAACGCGGTGACCTTAGAGGGAATATCTCAGGAGTAAAGAGAAGAAGAGGCTTCTGCTCATATTTCCTTATCTCAAAGAAAACAGGACACCTTTGTCCTTTCCTTGTCCTGAGGAAACTGAATAAATACATACACCACCTCGGATTCACTTCCACATAGCCATCCACTTGGCCCATAGGAAGTACTTGAGATTCATAATGGAGCCAAATCACTACCACTACAAGGTATTGCCATTTGGACTCTCCACAGCACCAAGAGTTTTTAAAAAATACCTAGGGAGTGGTAGTATATAGAGTTTTGTGGTCCCTAATGAGTTGAAACTGTTATGAATGGATGAGGTTGTTTTAAGTTTATATTCACAAGTTATCAGTACAGATACAGAGTTGGATTGTTTGACTACCTTAACTATGCATTTACATAATTTCAAATGTTTGGTTTTTTTAAGTTTAATTAGGTTAAAAACCCAAGAAATTGAGAATTAATTGTTTATAGCCCTTACATTACTGTGCTCTCAATCTTAACTCCAGTTTGAGCTTTCATTTGGTTCCACTAATTTTCTTAATTTTTTCAAGTTTGAAATATTCTTTCTGAGCCAACATTATACCCACTTTTCTCTTTCTTTACAGGTGCTCAAACAAGGTTTACATTTGAACTTCCAAATCATAGATTGCGGTTTACATCAAAAGTTTCTGCAACTGATATGTCTACCATTCCTCCTTCAGCAAGTCTTAATCTTCCTCCTGTCACTATGTCAGGCAAATATGTCATGGAGGAACATGACACCTATTCAGATCAAATATGGAGTATAGATGAGCTACCAACTAAACAGGGCTATTATCTACAAGGGAACTATTTACGTTGCGTGGCTGAGGTAGGCATTGAAGACTGCCAATTTCTTTACGTTACTTCTATTAAGTTTCATACAGTATTTTTATATGTGCATGTTTGGCATGCTCCCTAAAACTCCTTGGTTGATATTTGCCCTGATAGTTGAGACTTCTGACGATCTGTATGCTTTTCAGAGAACTCCAACATGCTGCTGTCTTTTTGTACTTCCCAATCTAACCTTTGCTTCTTTCTGCTTCAAGACAGACCTTACTAGTGCAGAGATTGAGCCTTGGTTTGAATTTACTCTAATTGTGTAAAAGGGGTTTTGCCATTTAAAATGTGACTAAATTTACTTCCTAATATTAAAGGTTTTTACCAAACTTGTTTTTAATAAAGTTAAAGAATACAAAGCATGATAACAGTTCTTAGAAAATTCACAATGTAGAAATAATATTTCTTAAAGCATATAATCAGAGTTCAGAGTTAATAGGTTTATCAGGTATTGCACATATCAGCAGTGGTTTTCTTCTATAGCATTTAGAATAAAGGACGTTGGGAGTCAGGACACGTGGCTTCTGTTCCCAGTTCTATTAACAATTTACTATACGACACTAAGCAATTCATTTAACTTGCTTGTGCCTTAGTTAAGCCTTCTGTAAAGCTGGTAAAATTATACCTACCATTTTACTGTTACAAAAAAGCTGAATGAGGTTGGCGACTTTCTGTTGTTGATAATTCAATACTGGTATTCTGCCTATGCTCCCATTACAGTAGTCGACATAATGCACTTTCCCCCTTATTTATTGTCATTGGCTTAGCATCAAAAAATATACTAGAGAAAACTGTTCCACATACAGTGGCCACAATTAAAAAATCATTGTTTACTAACAATAATTACATCAACGTATCTAAGATTATGTGCCATTGTTATGCTGTATTCTGATGCAGTCAATACTTAAAACAGTATTGCATTGACCACAGCTATCACACCTATATTTTAAAATTTTACAAAAATAATCTTCGTATTTTCTGGCAGGTTGGTTCCTTTGAACATAATCTCACAACTGACCTTCTAAATCATTTAGTGTTTGTACAAAAAGTGTTCATGAAGGAAGTCAACGAAGTCATACAGAAGGTATCAGGTAAGATGAACTACCTGAGGATTTCACTAAAATTTTAGCTTTAAGACTTCTGGTGCTGCCTAACATATCTGCAATCTCTATCTGTCACTGTGTCAGGTTCTTATGTCACAAGAACGCCACCATTTTCTGGTTCCACTGTAGCACAGAAATTGTTTCAGAGGCCAACAACACATGGAAAAGAAGTTTGGTTAGGTAGAATTGTGGCATTGGAGAACATTGTGGGTAACATTGTTAGTCTCTTTCTTGAGTCACTGGAGCTTCTGTGTCACATAGGAGAACTCTGTGCAAGGGTGCTGTCTATTAATTGCAAAAGTAATTCTACCAAACAATCCACTGAACATTAGCATCTGTCTGTAACATTGTTTTCTGTCCAGTCAGATCAGCTTGCAGCTTTGTGAAAGTTTGCAAAAGAAAAATATCATTCACTACAAAAAGGTAGTGGAGGATTTTTGCAAAGCTATATGGACAGACATTTGGTCAGGGTAGAATGGTAAAATTTGTTTGTGGTGGAGTGGATAGAAAAATTAGTTTCAGCACCACATTTGTTCTTATTACATAAAATACTGTTTTTAGCAAATTATGCTTATTGAGTAACAAATAAGTGCACTAAAACAGATCCTTAGTTGGCATAGCTCCATTGATTTTCTTGGGCTATACCAATTTACCAGCTGAGGATCCTACCACATGATTGAAGATGAAAAGCAAATGTGAATGTAACCATGTAGTGACAGTTTATCATAGATGTGTTTAAATTTAGTGACGGAAAGCTTATTTTTTCCAAACACTGAAAGAAATAACATGAATTGATCTGACATGAACCAACAATGAGGAAACCTGAGAGCAAGTCATTATATATGAATTGGATTAATATTTCTTGTAGAGAAAAGTTATGGGAAAATACATTCTATTAGAACATTACATATTTCTGTAAGACACTTGCTTAAATTGGAGATATTAACTACAGTAATAATTGGAAAATGGATAGAGAAGTGATCTGAATAAAAACAAGTCCAAAAGCCTAACACACAAGTATAAATTAAAGTGGCACTGAATATTTTGTTTAAAATGTGACTAAATTAAGAATTGATGAAAAAATAAATTTGAGAACTGCATGAGAAAAAAGAATTACATAAATAAAATCTAAGCTATCTGTTGAAGAATCTAGAGGCAAGGTAAAAAGTCAAAATAAAGCCATCAGGCAAATAAAAGGTCCATAAACAGCAGTGTAGAGGGCTTGTATGTCTGTGGAAAATAATCTCACAAAGAATAGGTAAGTGAAGAGTCCAAAAAAGCTAAAAGTTACAAATTGCTGTTTTTAATGTAGTTTTTTAGTTTAGTTTTTCTTAGGTCTTTTTTTAGGAAAGCTTTAAGGAAAATATAGAGGCTATTATGCAGCAAGCAGACATGTTATCAGAAAAAATAGTTGCAAAGACCCAGAACAAAAGGTAACAAGCAAAATAATGACAGCTAAATATATATAAATCTATACGTCCAGATGAGATTACCTCAAGAGAGTTTAAAGATCTAGTGGAGGAAATCTCAGAACCTCTGAAAAGAAATAAATCATGCAAGTCAGGAGAGATACCAGATGACAGAAAAAAAATGTAGTACCTATCTTTAAGAAGGGTGGGAAGGAAGAACCAGAAAAATCATCAGCCTGATGTTTATTCCAGGAAAAATATCTTGGCATATAATAATCAGTATGAGAACATCTGGAAGAAAAAACTTTAATAATGATGATAATTCCATTAAAATAGCTTCACAGAGAAACTTAGAATATTCAAATAAAAAGGCTTTATTAGGTGCCATTGTATCACTTCTCTGTCTTCACTGATGTTCAGTATCCTCCCAGTTTACTGTCATCTGTGAACTTCAGTAACATGCTGTTTGTTGAGTCTTATAGATTGGTTTGAACAGCTTCACTTACAATCAAAAGTCTTTTAAAAACATTATTATTATTATTATAGTTTTTTGTATTGCTGTAAATCGCAAGGCCCTAATCAGTGCTAGGCAAACGTAACAAAAAGATGGTCCTTGCCATTAAAGACCTTGCAGTCGCAATAACTTAAGTAAATTACTTGAATGTTACAATAAATGTAATAAGTGAATGCAGTGGCTGTAGTGTCTCCTTAGTATTTTAAGGCATTCATTTTAGTGGCACATTATAAACTTAAAATAATTAGAGGAATACCAATTAGATAAAATTAAAATACCATGGAGAAGAAGCTGGTTGATGAGCAGAGAATACAGAGCAGTCATATCTTCAAGTTGAGAGCAGCATTGGGTCGAGCACTGCAAGTGTCAATTTTGGCTCCTTTATTCTTTAAGATTTTCACTGATTCTCTAGAGGAAGGTATAAATTCAAGCATGATCAAGTTAGCCAATGACACCAAAATTAGAAGGGTAAAAAATATACAGGAGGATGGAGGAAAAAGTGAAGTGGGCTTCATTCGACAGGATGTGATTCAGAGCTAACAAATGTAAAGCCCTACATCTCAGGGATGGAATAGAGAGAGCTCAGCTTAGAATGGGGGGAGGGGGACAGGACTGAACTGCGGGGGAATCTACTTGCAATCAGTGACTATTTAAAAAAAAAAAAAAAAAAAAAAGTACCTGACTGCCACAATAAAAACTACTTCACTGAAATACCATTGCAAAAATAGCCTGAGCTAAGTGTACTTATTGAAATAGCATAGAAAACTAGGGAGTTATTCTTGCCACTCTTCAAAACCACAGTGTAACCACATCTGGAACACTACACGCAGTTGTAGTCATTAGAGCTGGGTGATATTTTTAAACTGAAACATTTTTGGCAAAAAAATGCAGTTTCCAAAGCATTTAACAACTTTTTGTGCTTATTTTGACAAGTTGTTTCAATCAAAAAACAAAAACTGAAAAATCTAAATGTCTTCAAAATGAAATGTTTCCATTTTTTATTTGATTTTTTTTGTTTTGAACGTTCCCTTTTATTTTTTAAATTAACATTAAAATGCTCAGTATTGCAATAAATCGTTTTGTTCATCCCAAACTACTTTTTTTCAATTTTTCAGATTTGCCAGTGATCCAAAAAATCCATTTAGCCCAGTTCTATTTGTCACCAAAGTTTTTAGAAAGGATATTGAAAAGCTAAAGAAAAGCAAATAAGGGCATCAAAACTAATTGGAGAATGAAATAGTCTGAGAGCATGTACATCAAGTCACTTAAAAATGTAAAAAATTACCACACTTCTGCATAATTATTTTAAATTTTGAATGATAACAGAGGTTAGAAAAATTTGGTGTTGCAGGGAAGATGGAATTCTTTGTGCTACTCCAATAGTAACCCCTTTTTGTCAGGTGTGGTGGAATATTGATAGACACTACAGAAGAGACCATTGTGTCCTCATCCAAAAGGATTGGTTTTTTTTCATTTAT